>NC_051086.1:48893938-50093938 GCF_004664715.2 Peromyscus leucopus
GGAGCCTGTAAAATGGGAAAAATTCTTTACTCTATATATCTGACAGAGCTATATTATCTAGAACTCAAAAAACAAAAGATCAAGAAAACAAACAATAGAATTTTTTTTTTAAATTGAGCATGAAACTAAACAGGTTCTCAAAAGATGAAATATAAATGGTTGAGAAACATTTTTTAAAATGTTCAACATCTTTAGCCATCAGGGAAATGCAAGTTAAAACTACTTTGAAATTTCATCTTACCCCAGTCAGAATGGCTGAGATAAACACAAAAACAAAACAAATAAACAAAAACAACCCACAGATGCTAACAAATGCTGGCATGGATGAAGGGAAAGGGGAACATTGGTTCACTTCTGG
Organism: Peromyscus leucopus; assembly: GCF_004664715.2. Classification (NCBI taxonomy): domain Eukaryota; kingdom Metazoa; phylum Chordata; class Mammalia; order Rodentia; family Cricetidae; genus Peromyscus; species Peromyscus leucopus. Next base: position 48,894,297 of record NC_051086.1, read on the forward strand.
TTGGGAGTAGAATCTGGCACAGACTTTACAGAAATCAGAGTGGAGGTTCCTCAAAAATGGAAATATATCTATCTGCATGATCCAGCTCTCCCACTCTTGCACATATACTCAAAGGACTATATCCTACTACAGAGATACTTGCTTATCCATGTTCATTGCTGCCATATTCACAATAGGTAGGTCAAGAGAATAGCCTAGATGTTCATCAACCGATGAATGGTTAGTAAAAACATGATACATTTATACAACGAAATATTATTCAGTTGTTAAGAAAAACAAAATTATGAAATTCTCAGGCAAATGGATGGAGATGGATAGGAACATTCTGATGAGGTAACTAATTTCAAAAAAACAAACATTGTATGCTTTTTCTCATTTGTGGATAACTTTGAACCTTCAGATACGTGTATTTCATTAGAAATACTCATAGATGTCAGGAAATTAGTAAGAGATGGAGGGTCAGTTGTGTGAGTAAAAGGGTAATAATATAACAGGAAGTGTTAAACTGGGGTGGGAGATAGGAGGGGAGGGTAGATAAAGGAATATGGGAAGTGATAAATAACGCTAAAGACCTTCCAAAAATATATATAAACCAACTACAGTAGAAGCTTTCAAGTATATAGATATATACTTATATATAATAGATAAAAATAGTTCAAATTAGGAGCTACCATAATTGTGCCACAGTGCCCCTTGTTGACACCACAGGCTAGCAAATAAAAAGCTCAGTGCCAGGAATGGGCTACCTCTTTTGGAGTTGTTGGCCAGTGAAGTCCATAGACCCCCGCCTCTAAGCATTATAGACCATTGCTAATGATCTTAACTGTTTTTTAAGACTTGATGGTAAAACCCTATTGCTGATAACATCACATATTTGAGTCATAGAACTTATCATTACCATATCAATCAAGCTGGTACTGATATGGAAACTTTATCTCTACTTGCTCTAACTTTCAAAGTTCTGGAAGGTGCCATGTACACTACTGGAGTAGAAAAGTAATCATCAATCTTACCCAGCTGTGAACCCTAGGAGCTACAGTAATAACTGTCCTGGTAAGACATGCCCACTTTTATACTAGTGGTATAAATACCATGGGAGTAACAATCACTATTTGATTGGAACTAATTCTTCTCTACAGGATGAAACATATACCTGGCACAATTTTTCAGGCCAAGAATCTATGGCTACATAGGTCATAGGCCTTGGGAAGAGTTTACTACCAATGTTCTTCTCAAATGAAGTAGTATTTAATTTAGTGCTAATGACTTATTGTTATATTCACAGGTTAAAGAACTCTCAGTTCTTATCTGAGAAGTTTGTATTTGCAATAGATGGCAGTTAACACTGAGACCAACAACTGATCAAGGTACAGAGACTAAGAGAATGAGGAATGCTTGGCCCTAAATGGGACATCTGCATCCTACCCTCTTTTCCCAAAACTCAGGAATCATTGTGGAGAAGGGGGTAGAAACAGTATAAGAACCTAAGACAGTGGATGACTATAAAGATATGGTGTCTTCTGACACAGCAGGGCACAGAAGTTGTGACAGCATGCACAAGTCTTGTGTGAGCTCAGGCCAGACCAAATTGCAAGGTGGATAAAGGGAGGCAGGCACAAAGCGCCCCCACCTCCAGCTAAGGAGCTATTGGTGATTGATAGTTGCTGAGAGAGACTGAATGAGTTTTTCTTAAGATTGTGGTTCCTGATAAGCTGACCATGTTTCAATGGAAGGCTAAACATCCATATGGGCAGCAGACATCACACACAGGTTAGAAAAATGAAAAAACACAAAGTTGGATATGTAGGGGAAGGGGATAGATCGAGCTGGGTAGGGTATGCATATGGCAAGAACACACTGTGTATGATTCTCAAAGAACTAATACAAACTTAAAAGGGAAGTTATGCTGCCTCCCAGTAGGACAATGAATAAAAGAGCCTTGATTTATTCCTACAATAGAATTCTGTGTAGGAGTGAAAATAAATGAAATAGATCTGCATGCATCAAAACACTGATAAAAAGTAAGTTGCCAAAGAGAACAGTATGATATATTTTTAACACTTAAATTATATAAGAGTACTATGTGTTTTATGACTACAGGTGGGTATCAAGTGTTTAACTGTATAATGATGCGTACTGGATTTGGTACTCATATTAATAAGGAGCAGGAAGGAGGATGGGCAGGGCAGGTGTGTTAACATCTGCTGAATCTGGGTGGTAGTACATGGGCATCTGTTATGTCACAGTATGGACTTCTCTGCATTCTTGAAATACTTAATAATTTAAGAATCATTTGATTATCCATCATACTCTTGGTGTTTGTTTTCTCATGCCAGGGACAACTACTGTTACCAGTTTCTTACATATTCTTAGATATATGTATGTGCCATGCTGTGTAGCCATTGCATAATAAACTTTTGTAAATTAAAAGCATCCTCAGTACATTTTTCTGTTTATTTTTAAAAGATTTATTTTTTTACTTCTCTCTCTCTCTCTCTCTCTCTCTCTCTCTCTCTCTCTCTCTCTCTCTCTCTGTGTGTGTGTGTGTGTGTGTGTGTGTGAATACATGTACACATCAGTGCACTGAGCCTACCTCCACTTACAACCACTGAACGAACACCCATGGATAGCTCACTCCTGACCCCAGGAGAATTCAGAAGACAAGATGCATCATGAGGCTTTGCTTGGTGTCACCTTAGGCAGCCATCCTCCTAATCTGAGCCTGTAATCCCACCTACCAGGTTTGAAGGATGGATGAAGTGATATCTGTAGACGCTTCCAGTGCCTGAGCCTATGAGCCCATGCAGACCCCTAAGTGGCTCTGGGCTGTCTGTGAAGCTACGGTACTACTCTGATGGAATTCAACAGGCCATAGGGCACAGGAAGAGAGATAGAAGGAGACAGTGTTAAGGGGCGCTAGGGACATGGGACAGATGTGTGGGGTTAGGGGGAAAGCAGTGCTGTGGATGATGAAGGTCCAGCCCAGAAAACATAGAAGCCCTGTTAGCCTTTTAGCCGCTCACACCCCAGGTCCCTGGGGCTGCTTACCCTGTAGCATTGCTGATGTCGTGTAGTAGTTGAAGGGCACATTTTTCACCAGGTATTTCTCAGGATCGAGGCTGGCCAGTTTTGCTCCCACCAGCACAGACTTGCCTGAGCCTGCAGAGCCGACCAGCATAACCGGCCGCCGCAGCTCCATAAGCCGCTCCATGAAGTAGCACACACGGATGGTCTCACTTGTGTGTACCAAACAAGCCTGGAGCAGAATGTGATAAGCATCATGTTCTGGGACATTCCAGGAGAGAAGACTCTGCCATAAGGAAGCTTGTCTAATAGGGATGGTTCTGGGTATCCTTCCTAATTTCTACTGTTTGTCCATCTTGTAAACTCACTGTCACTATACTCTGAAGTTCAGCAGAGGCCCACTACTGTCCTCTGTCTCCCTGAGGCATCTCCAAAGGGATCTATCTGCAAGATCTTCTGGCCTTGTCCCCATCGCGCCCCCCCCCTCTGTTTCTAACGATGCCAACTGGGTTCTCTATTTGTTTCCTTTCCTGTAGGGGACTATGTGACTTAATTACATCTAGGATTTGAAAACAAATGCATCTGGCAACCAACTGGTTTTTATAAGGTCAAATACTTGATACCAACCGGGGTTGCTTCTGAGCACCCTCATGGGTACCATGTCCTTGGTTGTTCAGTCCCACTTACCTGCAAAGGCATCTCAGGGTCAAATTCAAACTGGGGGATGAGCTTGGCCCAGGGCTCAAATTTCTTGGTCACAGGGTCGATGTAGTAGTCAAAGACAGTTCCTTGGGAAGGAAACTTGACTGTTTTGAACTCAGTCAGCCACCATTTGCTAAACTCTGCCCGGTAGTCTACAAGCTGCAAAGACAAGGATGGTCAGATCATAGATCCTCCAGAGCCCAAGGGGCCCAGGCAGGTAACCCTGGCACTGACAGAAGTTGAGGCAAGGGCACAACAAGCTCCCGTCTACACATGTCTCTAGGATGGAGCAGCTCCCAGGAATGACAGAGCATTGGCCCTGTCAAGGACCAGAAGGTAGGGGATGCCCTGGGACAGATGTTGCCCTCTGGAAGTTTCTAGGGTTTAGATGTGTCCTAGCATTCATATGCTGGAAAGTTAATGTCCAAAGTCATATGTAAAGGTACCTGGAGGTGGAGCCCTCATGGAAAAGGGAATTAGGATGAAATGAGGTCACATGACAGGGCCTCCATGATGGAGCTCAGAGAAGAGAGATTTAAGCTGGCACATTTTCTTCGACACCCATGGAATGCTCTCTGTTGTGATACATCAGGAAGGCAGGTGCATGTGCCAGACTCCCAGAAGTCAAGCCCCTTGAACCAAGAGCGAAATGAATTTCTATTCTTTATAGATGTCCTAGCATGTGGTACAAAGAAAATGGAGTAAGATAACAACATACAGCATCCTGGCTTGCCAGCGTGGCTACAATATTGCCACTGGAATCCATCACAGTTGCCCAAAAGCAAAGAAGGCTGAGGGAGGGAGGATATGAGGATGCAGAAGGGAGTAGGGTCCTTGACCACCAGAAGAGCAAGCATGGACCAAGACCTCCTGAAGAGACAAAGAAACCAGCTCCCGCCCTCCCAGGCATCTGAGACTGAGCAATTTCATGACATAAATGAAAGTTGACATCAAGGGACACAGTGCAGTGGAGCAAGAAGAGTCACAGAGGCTAGTCACATCCTCCTGGGTCTCACTTTCATCATCTAAAGATGAAGGTTCTAGAAAAGACTTCTAAAGCTTCCTTCAATACCTAGTATAACATCCTGAAACAGCAGAGGAGATACAGCCCATTGACCCTTCTGACAGAAATAATAGGCTGTTTGTATAATTTCCATGCCTTAATATAAAGCCCAAATCCCTTAGGGATAGAGTGGAACACCTGATGTACTCCATTGTGTTCAAGTTGAAACACAGCATCTCTGCAGCACAGCAAAACCATACTGCACACACCCAGACATAGGAAATACCATAGAGAAAACAAACTGGCCATTGTAGGAGATATCCAGGGAGGACAGGGCAGAGATAACATTCCAAGACTAGATGAGTGGCAGAGCTGGTGCAGAGGAATGAACTGGGACCCTGAGGGAGACAGGGGCACTTCTCATTTTATTGTCTTCTGGTAAATATAATAGAATTCTTTTGTTTGAAAATGAGGATGGAGGTTGACCTGGTGGCACACACATGTAATCCCAGGAATCCATAAGCTGAGGCAGGTGGACTAAGGCTATATAGTGGGACCTGTCTCAAAACAATAAAAACACCCACAGAAAGCCAAAATAGAAAACCAAAACAAGAACAAGAAAAGAGAATTGACAGAAATATGGGCAGGCTTCTGTGTAGTTCTGATTATGATCTCAAGTCAGATTAAGGGAATGTTGTCTTTTTTCCCTCTAATTTTAATCCCAGAGAAAACCTCCATTTTAACCCATGGATGAAGTCCTTAGAGACCCATTTGGTCTCTGGAGAGACCTCAAGTTGAGGCTACCTTTAGAAAGAACATGTCTGTCCATCCTCTCCTCATTTCAATTAATCCTTGATCTACCTGGTTCGTTCTTGGGCAGGCTGGGTCACACTAATCTGTCCCCTTGCCACCCCATAATCTGGCACTTGATCTCAGCTGCTACTCTGACTGAACACAAGATGACGCCTGCTGACTGAGCCATTGGTCGGCCCCCTTTGTATTCAGCTCTGTGGCGCTTTTGGAGAAATGTATTTTAGTGAAATCTAGTCTCCCATGGCTTCAAATTCCATTATAGTCATGCCCTTTAACCTAGATAACATTAAAATGTTACTGGCATCCCATTATAGAGTTTGGGACCTGATTCCACCACATTCAATCTTCGCAATGCTCTGAACTATCCTGGCTGGTTAGAATGATCCCCATTTTGTATATGTAAGCCCCCACACCAGTCTTGTGTTCTCTCTACCATGTCTCTGTGGGAGATCACTTTCTGTGATTGTTGAAAAGTATTCACCAGGACTGTGTTGATTTTTTTTTTAATTGGACCTTCCACACAGGCATAGGCTCCAGTTTTGTTTAGTGTGTGGCCTTATTGACAGGTTTTTAAGTAAGGCACCATTGGTGGTGCTGATGCAAATATCTGGCCAAATTCCTACTCTCTAATTTACAGCACTCTCTTTGGTGTTTGGCTTTAATGTAGGTTGTGTGGGACTACAGGCATTCCCTGCTGCTAAAAGCTTTCTCCTGTGTCTCTCCCTGTAAGCCAGCATGGCTGCCCATACTTCCAAGAGCTTAAGACACCTAGGAAGGGTGCTTTCTTCCAGACTTTTAGAAAGAGTGGAGTGGATTTAAACATCTCTATATAGACTGGAAAATTGATCACGTGTCTTCACCCTGACACCCCACTGCTAATGTGGGTGAGGAGCCCAGGGGTGGCTAGCTGGCATCTCAGCAGCTAGAAGGCCAGAGACTGCATTTGATGGAAGCATAAGCCTCTGCATTTGGGGATATTTGTGCCTTCCAGCCAAATGTCATCCATCCTGCACACTCTGCCTCTGAGGGGAATTGCAAGTGCAAGAGCAGTTCAACCGCAGTCTGAAGAGCAGCTCCTCCTGTGGATGACAGAGCAGACACAGAACTTCCTAGACGTCCGAGAGCCTGCACATCTTTCCTTTCCCACCCTCAAGGCATCTAAGTCTGGGCTGGGATCAGGGAATGGGGAGCCCGTGAGAGCTGCACTGTGTTGTCTGAGCAGCATGCAATGATGGATGGGTGCTAGAACAAGGGCGTGTGCTCCCTGTGAAGGAGCAAAGGGTTTAGTCCCCTGCTCTCATTCCTTGCCTTTTGAGATTTTTCAAATATGGCTTTGTCCTGCAAGGCTGAAAACAAGAGCTCTAAAGGGCTTAGCAGATGGGTTAGTTGGTCAAGTGCTTGCCACACAAGCCTGAAGCCCCTAGTTCAAACTCCCACACCCATGTAAAAATTGAACACAGCAGGGCATGGCTATAACCCCAGGGCTGGGGGGTCTCTAGGGCATACTGGCCAGCCAGTCTAGGTTAGTCAATGAGCCCCAGGTCACAGTAAGAGACTGTCATCTGAAAAAAGTTGTAGAGCAATTGAGGAAGATATGTGACACTGATTTGTGACCTCCACATATATGTACTCACATGTGCATGTACACACACATACACACACACACACACACAGAGAGAGAGAGAGAGAGAGAGAGAGAGAGAGACAGAGACAGAGACAGAGACAGAGAGACAGAGACAGAGAGAGAGTGCTAGCCCTACAGTCAACCCAGACCAGAAGGAGTAAATAATAATTCTGTAGCAATCACAGCTTGTCTAGCTTCCTGTTGTGAGATAGCACCAGATATTTCTGTTTAGCTGAATATTTAGGTTAGGAGAATATTGCTAACAAACATGTATGTATGCCAGCATTATTCTCAGTACCTTCCATGTGTCCGCATTGGGTGATTTAGAACAATATCCTCATCAACAACCCAGGAGCTGTCAGCATCCTCTGGACACACAGGGAGAGGAAGGAAGACAAAAGCTGAATTTCTAACTCACAGTTTCCCAGGTAATATTGACAGTTACAATTTAAATCCTGTCAATGTTTTCTCTTTTCCTTCCCCACTTCCCTTCCTCCTTCTTTCTTTTTGTTTTCTTTCTTTTCTCAGTGGTTAATTTTGAACCTTTTTATTGATACATAAAGCTGCATCTATTCAATGTATACAATGTAGTATAAGTATACACTTGTGAGGTCATTGCCATAATCAGTGCCTAAACCTACCCAATGAATCCTAATTTCCTGTACTCCTCTACTTTCTATTATTATTGCTGTGTTTTGGGATAAACACACCAGAACATACAATCTCTTTATGAAAATATGATGTTTACAGGGAGATATTAAGTGAAATAAGCCAGGCACAGAGGGACTAGTCCTACAAATATAATGAATGCAAAATAGTCAAACTCATAGAAGCAGAGGGTGGAATAATAATAGCCAGAGACTATGAGGAACAGAAAGTATACGTCTTGGTCAATTGTTTCATTCATACCGAGTGGGTAAGTCTAAGGTGAACAAATCTACACAGAATTGTACCTATAGTTAAAAACACTTTTATGTGGATTTAAACAATTGCTCACATAGTCTATGTTCTTGACATCTTTCTAACATTGGATGGTAGATAGACTTAGTTATAAAACACCGGTTTATATAATCTTGAATATGTTATGTCTAGATAAAGTATACTAAAGTAAAGAGGAGGGGTGTGAATATAGGAAGACTTAAGGAATCCAATGCCAGGATATTCTGAGTCAACATCTCTATCCCTGACATGCATGAGGCTTCAGGGGTCAACACCTGGTGATAATCACTACTTGGTTTGCCACTCACAGTTAACATTTGACCTGGCCTTCTCTGTGTTTAAGGAATATAGAGACACCCTGGTGAACTCTGCCTTGCTACAGAGTAAGTAGTACTTGCTTCTGAAGAGCTCTAGAAGGCTGAAAATACTCCTCTCACTTAGGTTTCTACAGTACAGCACCCTCCCACCCCTCTCTATCAAACACAATCACCTGGTAGAGTATCATAACATACCCCAGTACTTGTCTAAGCCCCAACACTGCACAGCATTTTATGAAAGCACAGATGTGCTCCCCAGTTCAGAAAGCAACAGCTCCAAACACTGTGAGGCCCTTGCCAGGGAGTCTGTGCCTTTAGTGGAGCAGTGTGTGGGAAACCGCCCTGACGCAATGTTCAATAGTCTACCTTGGGAGTCTGGGGAGGTGTCAGTTTTTACTACTGTACACTTTAACATGGTGTTGATCTCAGCATGCCACCTTACCTGATCTTGGACCATGGCACCGCCAAAAGCCCAGATGGCAGCAAACACAAAATAGAGTTCGTACAATTCCTTGGGGCAGTCTGCAGGGATGTCCTCCTTGGTCAGGAGGCACTCAAGGAGGTAGCACAGCATCTGGACCATGCTCTGCTCTGGGACTGGAATCATCTTCTTAAATCTGCAGGGTGGAGGAAGGGGAGAGAGGAGAGAGAGAGAGAGGAGAGAGAGAGAGAGAGAGAGAGAGAGAGAGAGAGAGAGAGAGAGAGAGAGATTTAAGACTCCATGAGTATTTCATTCTTGTGGTGCAACTGCAAAGCCATGGAAGCCCATTGGTTTCAGGGACTCATGGTTTGTCATGTTCTTTGGGAGCACAGAGGACTATGGTGCTATGTAGCTCTTCACTATCTGTAGCGACTCAGGTCAGTTTCCTTTAAAGAATGGGAGCTCAGAGCTTTTAGAGAGGAGGTTCCTTGTCTGACCTGTCCACTAATAACCTCTTCTCCTTTCTTCATCTCTGTTTGTACTGAAATTTTCTTCACAGTATTTGGGGAATGCAGGAAGTGGGACAAAATGAGCTGGTGTTCAGGTTTTCACCCATCTGGCAATTTCTTCAAAGCCTAAAGAGAAGCTAAATGCTGGGGATATAGCTTATTGGTAGAGCACTTGCCTGGTGTACACAAGGTCCTGGGTCAACCTCCAGCACCACATGTGCATGTACACACACACACACACACACACACACACACGCACATGCTCATACAGTCACATACTCCCTGCCCCCCGCCCCACCCCCCCTTTTTATCTCTCCATCCCTATGGACGGTATACCTCATATAACCATACAACCACTCCTCATCACATCCTGCCATGGAATGTGATCTTCCTAGGCTATGGGAGGCAGAGTCTCTGTCAGTTAGTGTTATCCGATAAGCAGCACCACCAATGGCCACCTTAAAAGTCATTTACCTCCCTTGGTGCAATACTCAGCATCCACTTTCTCCAATGTTGTTTGTTTGCAGCTGTTTCTAATCTGTCTGTAGTCCTTACAACAGCATGAGCGTGTGGTCTAACAGTAGACATTACTACTGCCAAGTCTAATGAGCCATCCATCATTTGCTCAATACCCACTTTTGACAGCATAATAAAATGGAATTATCTCTAGCTCCATATTGGGCGAGGCACCAAAATAAGTCATGCCAGCTGTCCTTCCACTTCAAAATGAGGGCCCAAACAACCCAGGCAGGACCATCTTGCAACTCGGACCTCTCAACTTCTTAGTAATGTTGAGGACCAAAGTGGGACTGCAATGAGAACCTTGGTGTGCAGCAAACACCCCATCTTCCACAGGAAATCAAGGGTTTGTCTTGAGGAAGAAGTAGGGGACTGGCTTCAGTTGGATTGCTCTGAGCTGGGAAAAATGGTGCCTGGGAAACTCAAGGGGCTTGTGGATCTGAGATCAGAGTGTAGAGAGGTTTCTAGCTGTGGTGTCCTGAGCTCCAGTTTGTCAAAGGAAGGGAAGAAAAGGGCTTTCTGGAATCCAGTGTGAATGTAGGGTTGTTTGCAGACTAAGGGTTCACCTTGCAGGAATTGGTGTGACTAGTGTGCATGTAGGGTTGTTTGCAGACCAAGGGATCACCTTGCAGGATTTGGTGTGACCAGTGTGCATGTAGGGTTGTTTGCAGACCAAGGGATCACCTTGCAGGATTTGGTGTGACCAGTGTGCATGTAGGGTTGTTTGCAGACTAAGGGATCATCTTGCAGGATTTGGTATGACCAGTAGCACACTCACCAGTGGATGAAGGAATGGGACACCTATTTTTTAAACAAATGTAGATGTGAGATGCTAACTTTGAGGAGGGGCACAAGGAGCTCCCATATCTCCCAAAGGAAGGAGCTAGATTTAGATAGTAGCCATGCATACACAGGTCCAGCCAAGTGACATTTCCCTCTCCCTTTCTCTTTGCACTGCCTTCTCTCATCTCTGAGGGACGAGAAGATAGTTCTGAGGATGGGAAAGAAGAGGTGAAGAACACTGCCCGTCCTCACTGTGGGACAGAGCTCCTGGGCCAAGAAGTCTCCACTATAAATAAGGTTTGTTTCTTTAAATTCTCAGTGCACTCTGTGTGTGTGTGTGTGTGTGTGTGTGTGTGTGTGTGTGAGAGAGAGAGAGAGAGAGAGAGAGAGAGAGAGAGAGAGAGAGAGACTAGAAGTGAACATATAGATATTTATTACCAAATAATGACCAGAAACTTTGTAAACAGTGACTCAGATCTTTTGTAAATGTTTGCTTGTTCAAGACAGTCATCTTGCTATGTAACTCCATATTATACTCTCCCACCACATCTTCCACAGTCCCATGATTCCACACATGTGCCACCATGCATATCCCATACCTAGATCTTACCCAGCGGCAGGAGATGAGACAGCCCCCACAAAAGAGTTTTGAAGGGACAATAAAGTTGCTTTATAATTATGCTTTGTTAAGTGAATGATACTAAAACCCTTAATACATGAGATCCAAGATGGCCAGCAACTCACAGGCACATTCTGCTAGACTCTTCGGGGGATAAACTGGGAGCAGCTAGATAACAGCTCAGAAGAGATGGACAGCACTCTTCAAATACCTATAGCTTTCACAGCAACTGAACCATGGGACTTTAGAAAGCAGGGGACAAAGCTCAGTGTTCTTCCCAGAGGGATCTTCTCCCTTTAGGGAGCTTTCCTTCCCTGAGTAAGAGAGAGTGCCAACAGCAGGCAGCAGTAGCCACAGTGTTAGGCAGAGAGCCTCAGGAAGTCTGTACTGTACTTTTAGAAACAGGTATTTTAGAGAGCTAGAAAATGCGATGGGGGTAGGAGACAGACCAAAGTGTGCTGCAACGGCAGAAAGCAGAGACATGCTGGGAAAAGCCTCCCTTCTTAGACAATAGGGGAACATGAAAACCATCCTACAAAGACTCCTGCTGAGTTGGTGGGTAGGAGGTACAAGACCAGCTGCAAACCATGCTCTCAAGAAGCTCAGAACAAGTGTCATGGGACTATATACTGACACCTGGTTTAGAATACTTCTAGACTGCTGGGAAGAAACTTTGAATCAGAGCCTCACACAGTAGTCAGTGAAGTGGAAACCTAGTTAGAGCCAGAGTTTGTAGGGGAACAAGTGGGGTGGCCAACACTAGGAAGGACTGCCTAGGGGAAGGGCCAATGTTACAAACAGGTTCCTGAAGCTTACCCAGAGGTCTGGCCAGCACCTGTGGCCTGACCTTGCAAAGAACCACTCGGGAGTGTGTCAGGCATCTGGGAGCCTGGGGAGGAATACTGAAGGACTTGAGATTAGAACCCACAAAGTATGACATTATATTCATGCTCTCTCCCCAGCCATGTCTCCCTTCGCATCAATTCTCCCTTTGCTTTATACCCAATGCCAACTTTGTATGAGGTCATGCCAGAAGATGATGCCAGAAAAAGCTTTTGACAAAATCCAAAGTGTTTTCATAATAAAAGCTCTGTATCTTGAGCGTCTCCTAACAACAATGTTTTAGTGGCTTGGTCTCCATTTTAGTGCATTTGGGAGGGAGTGGAACCTTTAAGAGGATGGGTGTAGTGAGGTCTTTATTTTACTGGGGATGTGAATTTGCAAAGTTATGGCAATCTGATTTTTTTTTCTTCTTTCTTTTGCTTCCCCTATGTGAGATGAGTGGTTTGGCCCTGCCACATGCACCTCCCATATGTCTCTATAGACACCCTCAAAACAAGGTTATCTGATCATGGACTACAGCTGCAGATCTAGAGCCAAGATGAATCTTTCTTCTTTAAGGATTAATTATCCAGGGTGTTTCTCTTTTGCAGGGATGGAAACCTAACACAGGTGGTCAGAGTAAACAAACACACTGAATCTAGCTTTGGCAGGACCGGTCAAGGAACATATCACATTTGTTCCCATGCTATTACACAGTCAGGAAGAGGGAGTAGGTCTCATGTGCTGGAATGTTGTATCCTTTACCCTGGGCCAATTGGAGGGTTAGCTGTCTGCTCTGCAAACCTGAACTGCTGGCAGCTATTGCCTCCTGTCAGACAGTTGCCTCCATCAGACATAACCATGTGACTCCTAGGAAAAGTACTTTAAACCTTCCTCCCATCTTCCTCATCTCTGCTCTTGTCTGGACTGACAACAAGCATCGTATGGCCATCCTACTGTGTGTTCCCGTCTGCTAACCTCTGTGTCTACAGACCTCTCGTTTTGAGAACAGGACAGAACATCAGCAGGGCTTCAGTTATGCGCCAGCAGGCTCTTGATGGCTGCACTGATGTACTTTCTTCCTGTTTCTTGGCCTACCTGGTTCTGAGGGTGTCCAAGCAGGTAGGAAGGTATTTGTCAAACAAGATGGTCAGGTTGGCTCTCTCAGTCTGGACCTCCCTCTGGTCAATCCAGCTGCTCACTGGAGGGTTCCACCCCAGGTCTGCAGGGTTGATGTACAGGATCCCTGAGTATACAAGGAATATGGTTAAGTGAGTATTAACCATGCATGTCAGTAGATTCTTCACCCCAGGAAATCAGCTTCTCATTTGAAAAGTGTGTAGAAGACTAGACACAGTAATGGATGAAGAGAGAATAATGTTGGAAAGGAACCCAGAGTCAAGTCTAGATAGGAAGAAAGCAAGCTGGGATTGAACAGTAATGGGTGTCAGCATGTGGGAATGTACAGTGAATGAAATGGAGGTCCCCTAAGGATATGTCCATGTCTTATTTGCTGGACACTCTCAATTTGGCATTATTTAACAAAAGCCTTTCTGGATATAACTGAGTTAAGTATCTTGAGATGAGAACGTCATGAATTATCTAGATGGAACATTTGCCAATGAGAGAGACAGAGACAGAGAGACAGAGACAGAGACAGACAGACCGACACACACACACACACACACACACACACACACACACACACACACACACACAGAGTTGATAAATCTATGTGAAAAAGGTAGAGACTGGAGTGACAGGTTCATAGGCCAAGGTGAGATACAACGGTAATGTTCCCAAGAGCCTTTGGAGGGAGCACAGCCTTGCTGGCCTTGATTTTGGATGTCTGACTCTTGGAAACATGGACAATACAATTTTGCTGTTTCAAAGGCTACCAAGTGTATGTAACTTGTTAGACCTGTCACAGCCAGCCTAGAAAATGAACAGAGAGGGGAGACAGCCAGCTCTCCAGCTCTGTGTCCACCAATCTCAGTATGGCCATTTAGAGAAAACCTGCTATTATGTCTGAGGTCATAACCTTTCTCTTTGTTATTTGTTTATTTTTATATTAGTTCATGAAAGCTTTGAGTAGTGAGTTAGTGAGACACCAATGATATATAAAGCATCATACATGTAATGTACACTCCTTGTTTGTTTGGGATATGTGAATCCATCACCATGGTGGAGATCATCACTATGCCCATAACCTCAAAGAGTTCTATGGTTCTCACACTCTGTTCTGTTTTTCAGTAAGTAAGTAAGTAAGATCCTAGAACCATAGCAGTATCCTGCCTTCAGCTTGATCATATCATCATAAAGGCACCTTTTGTTCAATAGTCTCTACTAATACATTGATTGGGTGGAGATGGAGGGAAGTTAAGATCATATTGCCACTCGCCACCAAGAGTTAATGAGAAGTGGTGATGCTTGCTTGTCTCCACTGACAAGGAGGCAAGACCTGGCCTGAATATTGCAGTAGAAGTTGTCTAGATCAGGGACTATTCCCCTTTCCACACACACAGCATTTCTGAAGGTACAAAGTCATGTGGCCTGGGCCTTATGGTGCCTCTTTGCCCTTGTGGATATGGTTTAAGGGCTGAGAACTTGGCCAGAGTTTTGAAGGATCGGGTTCATAGTTCCTGCCTCAAACTTCCTTCAGCACATGCCAAAGCAAAAATAATCCTGTAAGCATCTGCCTCAACAGAGCTACTTGACTTGAAGGGGTGGCCATACCTGCTCTGGAGACAGTTGCTGGCGTGGCTGTGCGCAGGTGGCTGATCTCGAAAAGGAGACGCATTGTGGGGTTAAGGGGAATCCTCTCGTTGCTTGCAAGGGTCAGTACCTGGAAAGCACAGGAGGGACAGTCACTTAGGATGGAGCTGTAATGCTGTCATGACTTGAAGGTGAATTGCTCCCACAGGCTCATAGGAACACTTTGTCCTCATCTGGTAGTGCTGTTGGGAGGTTATAGAATCCTTGGGACTTGGGATCTGCCTGGCAGAGGTAGGTCATGGATGGCAGGCCTGTGAAGGTGATAGCAGCAGGGTGCTTTTTCCAGTCCTGGACTCTATATCCCATGAGCCAAGATGTGAAGACCCCGCCCCATGTGTTTGTTCTTGGTGTGTCTTCCCATCATGATGAAACTGATGAAAGTCAGCCCTTTCTCCCTTAAGTGTTTTCTGTCAGGGATTTCTTTGCAGTGAAAAGAAAAAGTAGACAGTGCAGATGCATTGGTAGCTAGTGGGGTTTGATAGGACCTTGTCAGCTGGGGATGTGGATATGCTGTAATTTGAGAATGCTCCCCAAACAACATAAGAAGAATCTTTTAGATGTGCTGAGGTCCTGAGACCTCCACCCCCATATATGGATTAATGCTGAACACAAAAGGGCTTGAGTCTGAGTTCTATCCTTTGTTTTCTCGGCTAGAAAGCCCCATTAGGTATGGTCCCCTGACCTTGAACTTCCAGCCTCTAGAACTGTGAACCAAATAAATGTCTTTTCCAGTATCCAGTGTTCTGGCACAGTAGCACAAAACATGGACAGGACTGTTGCCCACCACTCCTCCACACCCTTCAGGTCTTATTATGTAGCCCAGGCTGGCTGCAAACTCATCATGTAGCCCAAGGTGCCTTTGAATTCAAAATCTTCCTGCTTCTACCTCTTGAGTGCTGGGGTGATGTGTGTGCACCACCACACCCACATTATTTCCTACAACAATCCTTTCTCTTTATTCCTTTGCACCCCTCACCCCCCACTCTCAACTTCGCATCTCAGTGAGTCTGGAAAAAAGTTATTTAAACACTCAAATCGATGTTGATAATTTGAATGAACCAGACCACACTGGAACAAATAAAACTATAAAAAGAAAGGAACTTCTGGTGTTACATTTCTGCTCTTCCTTCTAAGTGGCCCCGCTGGGAAACTATGCATTTATTCTAATGATTCTGTGACTGCTGGAGCTATTTGAACATTTCCAATCTGGACATGGTTTCTAAACAAGTTTAGAAGCAGCTACCAGCGTAACAACCGTTTTGCTGTGATGCAGTTAGTTTTCACTGTAAGAAATAACATACACTCTTTGGGGATAGGCATTTATCATCCTGGAGGGTGGGTGACAGACTCAGAATGTTTCTGATATTTAGTTTCCTTATTTATTAAAGGGAAATGAATTATAAAAAGATGTGAATGGATAACTAAGGTTCTTCTCAGCTCTAACTATTAAATGAATCCACAGACAGGAAATTCTGAAAGACATGAAAACAATACCAAAAGTAGGGTGGGCAATGGCAGGGCCTCTCAAGGAGGTCAGAGTGAAGACAGGTAATTTCCAGGGTGTCTCACTGAAGAGTGATTGCTGCTTACCCTGCAATGGCCATCACATGGAATTAGGATTTCCAGGTGTGCTGTCACACTGGAAATTTGGCTTCTCAGATGAACCTTGTACAGGGTCCTCCCCCAGATGAATGTGGGTTACATGGGGTCCTCCACCATGATACCTTGTTATCATCCATGACAGTGTTGAGAGACTCAATCCACATCGGGTCTATGTCGCCATCCAATAAGATCCACTTGGGCCCATCATGGGAGATGTTGGCAAGCTCCCTCATGATGGAAGAGAACAGTCCTGAAAGGAACCACAGACAGCTTCTTTTCAGCACTGGCCCTCATTTTCTTTACACAGCTTCCCTGCATTGGCTACAACACTCATGGGGTGCAAACAGACGAGACCGGGCCGACCCAGCTTTGGATCTTGCTCTACCTGGAACCTGACACATGTGTCTGAGGCACCTTCCTTCTGTGGACCAGACTAAAAACAGAACATCAGAAAGAACAAAACATTAGCAGCAGTTCTTGGCAGTTCAGATTATTAAGTGACAAAGGACCCAGGCAATCATTTCAGCAAAGGACCGCGTCACAAGAGAATTACACCAAGGTCTTTGGGGTGAGGTCTCCGTACTTTGTGGTTGCAGCCTTAGCAAACCTTGTTTATGATAGGCTTTGTGAGACAATCCCTTTCATTCTTACTGTTGTCTTACCTCAGAATCTATACATTAATTTGGGTAGGATTGATTTTTTTATATTAAACTCTCCTACTAAATAACAGGGTCTATCTTAAAAAAAACTTTATTCAGATTGTTTTATGCCAACACTAAAATTATATAGTTTTTAAAACGTATTTCATTGGCCAAAATAGTCCTGAATTTTTCATAGGTTTTGCTGATCATTTGAATGGGGTTTTCTCCTTTGTGTTTTCACTTTTTGCAGGCTATTGCTAGTAGAGAGAAAGGTTACTAAGTTATATATATATTTTATGTTTAATTATTTTAAATAAATTGTCTTATTAACTCCAGTGATTTTTTTTCAATAAAGTCTTCTGGATTTTTCTTACTGTAAGGTTGCAGAATTAAGAAACCCCCCTCCTTATTTTTTCTCCATTTTATACCATATGTTCCGTTTTCTTCGCCTTACTGCATTCTCTGAGCCAACAGAGCAGGGCTGAATAATACTGTTGACAAGCGACTTCCCTGACTCATCCTGCTTCTCAAGGAGAGGTTTATGCATATCCCTCAGAGAGGGTTGATTTCCTTTGGGCTTTTGATGCAGTCTTCATCATGGAGGGGGGGTTCCCATCTGATCCCATTTCACCTAGAACTTTCTAGAAGTGGCTACTGAACTTATAGTCCCTATTTATCAATCAATTTATTTTCTCTTTTAGTTTGCCAATGCTTTTTGCTTTATATTTAATTGTTTTATAAGAACAATTGACTGGCCTGTATACTCCGGAGAGGACATTATATCCGATAAAACTCAACTATTCCTTTGAGATGGCTAGAGTCTAGTTACTGTTATTTGATTTAGAATTTTTGCATCCACAGCAATAAGATAGTGGTTTTCTTTGGTTCCATATAAAAGCTGGTTATCAAAATTATTCTGGATCTACAAAATGATTCCTGAGCAGCTTTTTATGATTTGAAATCATTTGTTTTTGTCCTTCTACCTCCTTTACATTTTCATTTTCATGTTTCTTCAGGTTCCTTGCTTGCTATGGAGTGAATATTTCTAGTTTACATTCTGTTCGGGGCCATCAGTTTCATCAATTTCAGATACTGTGTCATCTGCTCAAACAGTCTCTTTACATCTTATTTCTACTGCTCTGTTATCATTTTCTTAAAAGTTATTTGAGAATGTCCATACATATGCAGATGTGCATGCAGGGGCATGTTCATATATGGGCAGATATGTGTGCAGGAGCATGTCCATATATGTGCAGATGTGTGTAGAGTACACAGGGTAACCTTGGATGCTCCTTTTAGGTGCTATCCACTTTTCTTTGAGACCAAGTCTCTTCCCAGCCTGTAGCTCATTAAGTAAGCTAGGTTAGGTAACTAGCAGAGGTCTAGGGATCTCTCCTCCTCCACAGCATTAGGATTACAAGCATGAGTCAATGTCTGACATTTTTATGTGGGTTCTAAGGATGTATCTCAGGGCCATATGCTCACTTTGATGACTGAGCTATTTCTTCAGACCTGTTCTTTCTCTTTGTGCAAACACACACACACACACACACACACACACACACACACACACACACACACACACACACACACACACCTTCTTTTTACACATGCACATGCACATGCATAGTATATACTGTTTCCCCCACCAAGAATGCTCACAATGAACTTATTGATCTTTACATACAACCAATATTGAGCATCATCTTTTCTATGTTTGTTTCTGTTGGTTGGTTTGTTTCCTTCTGACTAATTTCAGACTTTATTAGTTTCACCTCCCTCAGGGATAGTTTAATTGCTCAATATGGATAACAACTTCCTCTATTTCCAGCTTACTTTTATGATAGAGTTTAATGTCCTTCTAGGCTTTGGATCTGCAGATTCAAAAGATTCTCTAGACTGTGTGAAACATCCTGTTCATTGATTCTTCCGTGGCTTTCACTTGATTTTCCTTTGGATACAGAGAACATTCCTGATTTTCAAGTAGGAGATTGTTTGGGGTTATTTTCTTGCTAATCAATTCTAATTCTGTCACTTTATCAGAGGATGTAGCCTATAAAATGAGACCTTGGGTTTCAATATACTTTTCTCTGAAACCAACTGAATTTTAAACTTTTGAAACTAGACTATGAACCAAACAAGAAAGGAATGTTTGCAATTTATGGAATGCAAAGGTGAATAATTATGTATCATTTTGAATTCAATGATATATCTGAGAATTCTGTGTGTACACTTCCTTTTCTCTCTATTGGAACCTTATGATTTTGAAAAAAGTGTACAGAAGAATAGCCCACTATATCTTTAGCAAATTCTAAAAATTTCTAAAAGGCTATATTTAATTTGCTTCAAAATTGTGCTGTTTAGTGAATATAAATTCTTGATTACTATATTCTCTCTGCCAGTTTCCCCAAACATAATGTGTAAACTTAATATAGTTTTAATTAGGATTATAGCAAAGTTTAAAATGTTGAATTATAATATCAAGCTCAAATTTAATATGGAAAAATAAAGTGCATGAGAGTATCCCAGAAAGTTACAGCCAGGCAGTTGTGGTGCATGCCTTTAATCCCAGCACTCATGAGGCAGAGGCAGGAGAATCTCTGAGTTCAAGGCCAGCCTGATCTACAGAGTGAGTTCTAGGACAGCCAGGCCTACAACAGAGAAACCCTGTCTTGAAAAACAAAACAAAACAAAAAAGTACTTAAGAATTAGGGTCGATGTGCCTCATTAGATTGTAAACTATGCTTCAAAACAGCTGTGACCGACACAGAATGAAACTAGTTTAGGAACAGGGAACATGAGAGTGGAACAGACTGGAAACCCTGGAGTCAGAGCTCAGTATGCATGGGTTCAATACCCGGCAAGCTGGTGTTTAGGCTCAGATGGAAAGAATGGTTTATTTAATAAATGGTACTGGCATAATCAATTGCCCATCTGGAAGGAAATAAAGCTGACTTTTCTATACTACCTCATACTAAGCCACCAAATAAATTCCAGATGGGTTAAAAAAATGTTATTGTGAAAGAATCCTTATTGAACAAATTTATGATCCTACAGCTGAAAATTAGACAGAGTTATAAATGAACAGGAATCCCAGCTGCTGAAAGAGTGACACACACATAATTTCCTTTGGAAAAAAATGCATAGTAAGATGCAGCATGAAGTTCTATAGATACATGGTAGGAGACAGCATTAGCAACACAACACACATAGCATGGCATAAATAGAGCTGCCTTTGTGGCTTATGGATGCATGTATGAACTCTTACACACTGATACAAAATAACAGGGAAACAGAACACAAGAGGCAGAGCACTAATAGAGGAAAGCACCGCTAACAGGGAAATAAAAATCAGAGATGCGGCTCAGGAACCTGTTCTGGAACTCTGTTTGAAACTCTTAGAGGAGATCAGACCATTTGGCTCTGATGAAGTCAGACACTGAGCCATTAGGAGAGTCTGACATTTCCTCACCCAGACCACAGGGCTTGTGGGTTTGGGGTCCTCTGCATTGTATGGAAGGCAACATGAACCTACAAACCCTTCTAGGGTGGAGAAGTCATCCCCTGCATCACCAGGGACCTGGTCCAGACTCCAGTCCATAGCAGGCACCCTCTCCATCACTGCTAGGGGATGCTGGCTGGTGCCATACTTTAAGAATGAGTCACGAACTTCCCTTCCTTGCATATTCCTTGAATCCATGCAAGGCAATGGGTTGTGTCATATACCTTACCCACTTTAAGGACCTTTATGAAAGGGGGGCTAGGAGAGTTCTCAGTGGGAGAGACATTTGCAAAGCTAGGGCTCTCCTCTCAGCCCATAGTGGCTTCTTCCTTTCTGATGCTCCTCTAATCTTCTTTGGTGTCCTGCCCCCAGCTCAGTATCCTCTCCTTTCCAGCTTACCCCTTGATCTTTGAGCCTGACAGGGGCACTATGGATAGAAAAGACTTTATCTTAGAGACTCTCATTCTTACCATCCTTCCATTCTCGAGTGGCCGGATTGATGATGCCGAAGAGTTCATCATTTGTGACAGCTTTGGGGTTGAGGTCAGTCCACACCGGGCGACGTTTCATGACCTGATAGGTCTTGTGTAAAGACCTCAGTACCTGTGACTTGCCAGTGCCAGCACCACCCACCACGAACACGGAGTGCCTCACGGCTAGGAGCTCTTCCAGCTGGACCACCTGGGAGGAGGAAAAGCAGCTGGAAAGACAGGTTGTCGTACACTGCTCATTGGTGAGCAAGGCTGGTGTGTGAAGTGAGGGCTGAAGACAACAACAGACAGTGTTTATCACCAACATGGTGGGATCTAAAATGCAGGAGCATCACAGTTCACTTATTCACATGTCTCTCATTCACCCATGTGGGCATCATTGGCCGACTAAGTTCTAAGAAGTTATCAGGTGTGTGTGTGTGGGGGGGCATTTCAATATGCTTCCATAATCTAATAGGGAAGAAAGCCATGTTGGGAAATCACAGTACGAGCTGATAATGCTATAACACATGTATTTACAAGGTGCTGTGGGAATCACTGATCTTGAAGACAACAAAAATAAGGAAAGCTTTCCAGAGAAAGGGGCCTTTGAAACAGGGCTCCAGAGGTAAACAGGAATTTGTCCAGAATATGCACAGAAGGGATATTTTGGGGAAATGGGGACAGGTGGATACAGCGCAAACCAAGGTTTGTAGTATGATGGAATGTAATGTGGTTGGCTGGGTGGTTTGGGGAGGATGGGGTCAGAAAACCTCATGGAGACAGTGGTAGCATCAAACTACTGTGCAATCAGTTAGACACTAAATTACGGCCCCAAACAACAAACAGACTTTTAGGTAGTCAAGCTATTGTCATCCTTCTGCCCCTTAAGTAGCTATTTATAGCTTTGGAGATAAAGCCTAACTCAGATTGGCTTAAAGTCCCTTTGGCAATCTGGTCCAAACCAGACACCTCTCATATGTCATCCCTCAATATGCACATTTCCTACAATGACATGCAGCTCCTTTCTGATGCTGGTTTCCATGTCTTACAAGGTACCCTTCCTGTATCCCAGCCCTTGACAGTATTGCTACTTTTCTGTCTTACTATTTGATTGTTGGCTCACCAAAGGACACCAAGGCTTTAAAGGGGTGGGGCCTAGTGAGTGACTCTTAGGTCACTTGGGGACATGCTATCAGAAGGACTAGGGTTTCTTTTGAGACTCTGTTTTACTCTTATGTGACAAGTGTTCAAAGGAGACTCCTGCATGTGCCCACTCAGCTCTCCCTGGCTTTGTACTGAGATGTTGTTTGCTTGCTTCAGAACACACTTGCACCATTGCTACCCACCATGCTGGCCCTCATCAGGGCTGAGACAACGTAGGTGTTATGCCCTTGATCTTTGAAGTTCCTGAGTCAAATGTGCTACTTGTTCTACCACCCAGCTGGAAAACTTCCTTTCTTTGCACCTGACCCGTGAAACTCCATCAGGATGCGTCTCTGACTGACCCCGCGACGCTCACTCTCCTCAGTGCTGAGTCCTTCTAGGTTGAACACATCACTCCTCAGATGTAGGATGTTTTCCCCCAAAGAAGCTCTGTCTAAGGGTATCCCATCCCACAATCCCCTCTAGTCTGCTGGATCTGATACTTCTGCTGTATTTTCAGACAATTGTTGGGTTGTCCATTTCTCACTTTCTATAGTTCTATGAGCTATTTTCTTTGCCTTCAAGTAATTAAAATATGGATTTTTTAAGGGATCACAGGATTCAACAAGGACTCCAGGAGACAGTTTTGGGGGAATTAGTTTTCAGAAGCTGAAGTGGAAAGACAAATATAAAGTGGGTATGGAGAGCTCTCTTCTCATGCAAGGACCTTTAGCAGAGAGACTCCATCTTACCAGAAGCAGCTGTGGAAGGGGGGCGGGGAAAGAAAACAGAGTGCTGTCCACCTGATAAAAAGACAGATAGGATTCTAGAAGGAAAAAATATAGAGAACTGACAGGGGTTGGGGGGCTAGATGCCCTGACCAGACCTCAGAGAGCCTAGAAAGACAGGACCTGCCCTGATTTTAAGGCAACATCTTTAGTTAGAAGTACTGTATGAACCTCACTGAGTTTCACTCATCTCTCTGAAGAGGGTGCATCCTAGGATTAGCCATTTGAAGGGAACATGCTCAGGCTGACATTCGGAGCCCTCTCTATCATGGCCGCAGGCTGTCACTCCAATCTTCCTGCAATCCTTTACCCCGGCTCCCATCACCTCAATGCCCTTTCCTTTGACACCACTGGCCTTCCTGCTGCTGCCTGCACAACCTCTATGTTTCCTGCACGACCCCTTTGTTGACCCCCTTTACCCTAAATAGAAGGCAATCTCTTGCCTTTCTTTACTTCAAAAGTCAGTCTGTCCATTGAACTTGGAAGGCAGGAGATGGTGAATGGGGATGGATCAACTTGCTGCGAAGGGGAAGGCCATGATTTCCTTTCTTCTGTAAAATGAAATTCTAGCAATAAAGACGTACATCGTATTTGCAGTGGATAGGGTATGTGCCAGTTTACTCTTAAATTTGTCTTTACATAATCGGGGCTTAATCTCCACCAGTGAGCATATTATGTGTTAGAAATTCCTTTACCATACATGCCTTCACGGGTCACACTTTCTCCCTCATAAAAGGGCTTCCTGTACTGTGCTGTAGAGGCTCATTTTCCCACCTGTGAAGCGTCTCTTCTGCTTTAGGTAGTTGAGGGAATTAAATGGGAAACAATATAAAACCCATGTGCGAACTCTAAAGTGATGCCCATGTGTTTCACACACCTATTATTTGACAGGAAGAGTAAACTATGTCTTTGTACTCAGAAGTGTTGGCTGTTCTTTGTGGCAACTGTCTTCTGATGCAAGCTAACCTGTTCCCATGCAGTCATGCCTAGCATCTCTACATGACACACACCCTGTAACCATCACATTCTACAAAATCACATGCGAAAACAACAGACTCAGGGAAAACCAGGATTGGTGTGGGCCGTAAGACATGCAGAAAATTCTGTGCTCCAAGCCCTTTGAAAGTCAGCTGTGAATCGTGTCCCTAACCCCGTGGCAGCAACAGTTCATGCCTATGCGTTACTGCCTTGCCTCATTGTCAGTCTGGCTTTGTAGGCTTCAACCGGGCGCTGGGCTTCCTCATTAGAGAGGCAGGTCCTGTTCTGTTGGAGACTATTTTAATATCAATTAGAGATCAGATCCAGATGGAACCTTCTTCATTAATCCACTGTTTGAATGTGAGGGAGATGGTTTCCCAGACTCTCCGTGTGCCCTCACAACCTTCGGCAGCAGAGCACAAAGCACCCAAATTGGTTCTTAAGGACACTAGCAAGCTTCTCCTCCTTAATGTCTTTAGCACCAGACAGTTCATTTTCCATCCATGTCAATGGCAGGGATTCACTCTTTCTCTTGTCCTCCCCACTGTCATTCCACACTGTGGCCTTCCAGGAAAGAACTAGTAACTGAATTGAGGCACCTCTAACCGGATCTAAATCTGTACCAGCTAAGATTCCATTTGGATGAAGGATGAAGTACAACTCATGGTTCAAGAAAAGAATTCTGAGACAGAAAAAGCTTGTAAGGAAAAGCCTCATCTACCTTGAGCACAAAGTTGTCCTCAGCCTGGAGCTTAAGGTCCAAGATTGCTTTCCGAACCACAGCTTCAAAGTTCAGGTCTCTCCTCCGGGGGACATCCAGAGCAGGAAAGAGGTCACCAATCAGACCCATGAACACAGGCATGTCATCTGTCACAATCTTGGGGATGTTGAAATCTCTCAAGGAGCGCATCAGCACTTGGTCCTCTGGTCGGTCCGGGTCTCCTCTTTTCAGGGAGCCTGCTACCACAAGGACCGACTTGATGGCCCGCAGTCCCCAGTCATAGTGATCCTAGGGGAAGACAGCACAGTTGAGGCCAGGGTTGCTTGAATGTGGAGCATCATATGCATGGGCCACACAATTACACAGAGTACGTGCTATAGGTCACTACTGAAGCTCAGGTGGAGGGTGAGTGAACAGGTCTCTGAAAACTATGTTCTGGATCTGGCATTGCCTATATTTTTCCAGCAATGATAGTAAAGCAGACACAGAACATCCAATGGGATGGGGCTCTGGGGGATAAACGTTCTTGTTTATCAAATTGATCTGGTTATTCCTCGCATATTCAGAGGGTGGGAGGGCTGTTAAGGAGAGAACAGCTTGGCTGTTAGAGAAAGTGCATGATGAGCTTGTAAGATTTTCTTTGGATACCTCCAAACTCACTGAAAATAGTTTTTTTTTTTTTTTTTTTTTTTTTTTTTTTTTTTTTTTTTTTTTTTTTTTTTTTTTTTTTTAAAGTATAGTCCCTGAAGCTGGGATCATAGCTTAACGGCAGAAATATTGCCTAGCATAGGCAAGCTCCTAGGGTTGATTCCCAACACTACAAAATGTTGTAAGAGTTTCCAGTATCACCAGCACTGATAGTAGATTCTGGGGCAAATGGATCATAAAACTGACACCAGCACTCACAGCATAGTGAGGGGAGGTAGTAGTTCCGAATACAGAGTTTGAAATTCTGCAGATCTAGGTTCAAGTCCACACTTTATCACTTGTTTCATACTAGATCAACTAAATGATTAGTTGTGATAAATGCTACAAAGGGGAAAACCCCATGTGCAATGGAGACAAAAGCTGCAGTGACTGTACCTGGGGGCTGTGGGACCAGAGATAGTCCTGGAGGAAAGGCATTTAGAGAACATGGGAAGGAGTAGAAATCAGCTAGGCCCAGACAAGGGAGCAAGCACTGCAGTCCAGGGCCAAGGAACAGGTGTCCACAGGCTCGGGATGAGAGGATCATTTATCTCAAGGAACTCCAAGGAGACTTAGGCAGGTAGAACACAGCATGAGAACCATAGGCATGAGCTGTTGAAGAAGGTAGAGCACAGAGCTCTACCTGTGTAAAGTAAATAATTACTTTAGCCGGTATCTCAAGAATGGGTGGAGGAAGCTGAGTCACCAGCAGCAAAAATTATTCCAGAGGTAGGAGTAAGAGTTTAACTAAGAGACATGGGTACTTGTAACTAGAGCAGCAGCAGTGAGTACAGAGAAGCACGGGTGATCTAGTTAGTACTAGTTAGTGCTAGTTAGTGTTCTGCTGCTTTGATAAATACTATGATCAAAAGCAACTTGGGGAGGAAAGGTTTATTTTAGCTTACAGACTACAATTCATCATTGAGAGAAGCCAAGAGGGGAAATCGAGCAAGTATCTTGAAGCAGAAGTCACTGAGAGCCACTTACTAGTTTGTTTCCAGGCTCACATTGGGCTCTCTCTCTTCCATAGCTCAGGGCTATTCACCTATGTAGCAAGAATCTTAAAGAGTCTTATTAATAAAACAAACTCAGGGCCTGGTATTGGGGTGAATGCTGGAAGATCAGAGAAGCAGAACAAGCCACAGCTTCCTCACCTCGACAGTTCCTCAGCTGATCCTGTTTCCTCAGACTGGAAGCTTCTGTGTCCTCATCCCAATGGCTCTCAGCTGAACTGCTGCCCGAAAGCCTGAAGCTTAACCAGCTAAAAGCTTTTAGTTTCTGGTCCTCACGCCTTATATACCTTTCTGCTTTCTACCATCACTCCCTGGGATTAAAGGCTCACTTTCTGGGATTAAAGGCATGTGTCACCATGCCTGGCCGTTTCCAATGTGGCCTTGAACTCACAGAGATCCAGAGATGCTAGGTGTGAGTGCCATCATTTTCTAGCCTTTGTATCTAGTGGCTGTTCTGTCTCTGACCCCAGATAAGTTTATTAGGGTGCACAATATTTTGGGGAACACAATACCACCACACACCTAGGGATGGTACTGACCACAATGACCTAGGCCCTCCTATATCAATTATCAACCAAGAAAATGCCCCACAGGGGCTGGAGAGATGGCTCAGAGGTTAAGAGCACTGCTTGGTCTTCCAAAGGTCCTGAGTTCAATTCCCAGCAACCATGTGGTGGCTCACAACCATCTGTAATGAGATCTGGTGCCCTCTTCTGGTTTTGCAGGGATACGTGCAGACAGAACACTGTATACATAATAAATAAATAAATAAACAAACAAACAAAAAAATAAATAAAAAGAAAAAAAAGAAAATGCCCCACAGACATGTCCACAGGTCAGTCTGATGGAGGCAGTTCCTCAATTGAGATTCTCTCTTCTCAGGAATGTCAAGATGAACCATCATCACAAGGTGACTTCAGAAAGTAGAATCAATACTACTTTGTTACTGTGGAATAATCCTTTTGTACACTGTGAATACATGTTGCTCCCATTGTTAATAAAAAGCTGATTGGCTGATGACTAGCAGGATTTTAGAGGCAGAGAGAATGCTAGGGAGAAGAAAGGCAGAGTCAGAGGAGACATCATGAGACTCAGAGTGAGCAGGATGGGAAGTACACATGTGAGGTAATGGAGTCTCAGGGCAGCACATAGATGAATAGAAATGGGTTAGTTTAAGTTATAAGAGCTAGCTTAAAACAAGCCCAAGCTATCAGCTGAGCATTTAGAATTAATAATATGTATCTGTGTGGTTATTTGGGGAGTAGGTGGAAAGTCCACCTACACTTTGTTAATGATTAGGTTCAGGAGGGAGAAGAAAGTGTCAGGAAGGAATCCTGTTGCTTCCCACCGCTTTAGCAAGCAGTAAATGATGGCTTCACATACTGTGTCTAGAACAGCAGGGAAAGAAGGCTCTGGTGAGAGCTGGCAGGGAAGAGCAGCTTGAACATGCTGAGTGGAGGTACTCTTTACATTTAGGGAGAATGGTGGGGTGCGCCACTGACGCAGAGGGAGGTTTGTGACAGAATTCTGAGCCCAGAAGTCACAGGCCTGGAAGTCGGTGGTGATAGAGAATGAAGAGAGAGGACACAATGAAAAAGTGTTGAGAAAATAGGATTCCTCTTTCTTGTAAATATGTCATAGGGTGGACAGAGTCCATGACAGTGAAGGTGATTTAGAAAGATGACCCCAAAGGGAGTGTGAACCTCCACTGGTAAGAGTCCTAGGAAGCTCTGTTTGTTGTCCTTGACACCAAGAAATCATCCACACAGAGTACTGACCTCACTAAGGTGCTGTTTCACGGGTGTGCCTTCAGCAGAAGGCCTTTTAACGTTACATTACTGAGGGAGAGCATGGAGCTGTTATTCTAAATCACTCCCAGCACCCAGCCCATCTCATGTCCCTTCAGAAAGAGACCATTCCTTCCAGGGATCGTCACTTACCACTGCCATGTTTCTCATGGGGCACTTGTCTGAGAAAGGTTGTTAACTATATAAAAAATAATTTGGACCTCAAAAGACTTTGAAAGAGTGCTGAGTTGAAAGCTGAAGACCAAGTCTTATTGAAGAACTTAGAGCTTTTATTATGGCTTATCAGCCCAGACTCTGTAAGAAAGCTCTAATTCATTGGTTTTGAGTTGGACCACAGCGTGGTGGGTGCTTGGTCCTCGGCCTCCAGAGAGATCCTACCTGTTTGGAGAGAAGTTCTTTGCACAGCTGGTAAAGGGTGATGAACTTCCTGGCCAGCAGTCGGGCTTCAGTGAATCCTTCTGCTACCAGCATAATCTCACAGATCAGCTCGAAGTCTGGAACTACCATTGCGCAAGGCCTGAGGCAGAGAGACAGAGGCTGGGAAACTCACTTGAAGGGGAGATTGCAGGACAAGGGATGTTGGCTGCAATCACACAAAGAGCTGCCTTCCAGGCCAAAAGCTCACAGAAGGACTGTGTAACCATTTCATCTCACACTTCCAAATCTGAGATGGTTAACTAAGGATAAAGGGAGCGAGCCTCCTACCCAAAGTGATGAGTAATATCAGCAGGAGGGGGCTGAGTTGAAGCTACAGCTCAGGTCTCCTATCTTGGGGGTCAATGTGCCTCAGGCAAGGCAATGGTTAATGCAACAAATTGTCTAAAATAGGCTAGGAGCTAAGATTGGAGAATGGAGCCTCTCCCTGGGTGTTTGCTGGAAGCAGAGCATTCCCTGCTCCATCTTCTCAAGGTGGGGATGTCCTCTGGATATCCATGGTTTATTTTGCACTCATTTGTATAAAAAAACATTTAAGTTTCCAATGCTAAGTATCAGGTAGGTACCAATCAGCACCATCTTGACACAGGATAGCATACACAAAAAACAGAAGATCTGAGAGATTTTCATCTCTATGTGAGGATTTACTGTGGTTTTCCTCTCTCTGGCAATATATATATATATATGTGTGTGTGTGTGTGTGTGTGTGTGTGTGTGTGTGTGTGTGTGTATGTGTGTGTATGTATGTATGTATGTATGTATGTGTATACATACACACACATATATATATGATTTGTTAAAACTTTATTTATTTGGTATGTTACGGGAACTTATTGTTGTTAAATTATGTGTGTATGTGTGTGTGAGTGTGCCAAAAGATAAACTTGAATGTTGTTCCTCAGAAGCCACCCAGCTTGTTGAGACAATGCATCTCACTGGCTTGCAACTCACTGATTCAGGTAGGCCAGCTGGCCAGCAAACCCCAGAAAGATACCTGTGTCCTTCTCCCCATCACAGGAATGACAAGAGCCTGACACCACACCCAGTTTTGAAAAACTAGACTGAACACACATCCTTGTGTTTGCCTGGCAAGCACTTTACTGGCTGAGCTATTTCCCCAGCCCGTTACATCTCTTTAATTGCATTTTCCCTGTATTGATAACATTTATTTTTCAGAATAATTCAAGTACATATTGTCCTTTGAAATGTTTTATACTGCACTCAGAATCGAAGGAGCCACCAAATATTTAAATTCTCGAAATTATTTGGCAGTCTGAACATGAGGATATCAACAGAATTTAATGCAGCTGTGAAAAATGATGCTGCAGAAGGAAGATTAGTAAGTGGCATGGGAAAATATTAATTAATGAAAGCAGTATATTAAACAATATGGCCAGTTCCCAGCTTTGAAAAATGAATGCTAACACAGTATGGGAAGAAAAATGTCAAGTGGTTACAAGATTGCCTCTAGGTAACAGGACTGGACTGTGATGAAGCCAGACTCTTGGTTCAAACACCATATCTGCTGTTTATTAACCAGGGACTCCAACTGTCAGCACATGGGGGAATCTAATAGAATCTATGTCATAGGGCCTTTGTGAGAATTAAGTGTAAAATAGATGTTCATCTTAATGCTTTAAAAATATCTTTCGCAGGACTGGAGAGATGGGTCTGGTGCTTAAGATCATTTGCTATTCTGACAAAGGACTTAGATTTGGTTCCAAGCTCCCACATGGCCACAAACAACCACCTGTCACTCTAGTCCCAGAAGATACAATGTCCCTTTCTGGCCTCCATGAGTAGCAAGCAAGCATGTGGCACACATACATATGTGCAGGCAAACTCATACACCTCCAATAAAAATAGATAACTCAAAAATATCATTCTTATTCTTTCCCAACTTTCTTTTATGAGTGTAGTATACACTGACAGAGTCTAAATGATTGTATATCCCTAAATTTTTTATGGAAAGACCTAGTGTGATGGGATCGGGAGGTGAAGGTCATGAGAATGAGGCCTCAGGAAGAGGATGAAGTCCGAGAATAAGCTTGCTGGCTCCTTGCCACAGAAGAATATACCATGAGGTAACCATCCCCTGTAACTTGGAAGTGAGCCATCCCAGAACCTGACCATCTGGCCCTCTGACCTTGGATGTCTGGTTTCAAGCATCCTGAGAAGTGTCCATTGTTTAGATGAGCTAGTCTACAGCAGTTTGCTATTGCACATGGCCCAGACTAAGATTACTTTAAATTTAGGAAGAAAACATGAGGAACAGTTCCTACCTGGGTGATAGCCTGCCTGTGTCTGTCACACATACCTTACCTAATACTCTGGGTAAACAGTCAACACTGCAGTCAGTGCTCTGCTCATGTTTCAATGGTTTCTGGTTCAAGTAGGAATTGCTTGAGTGAGGACACACCAACATTCATATGACACAGAGAGTGGCTACCACAGGAGTGACTTTAAAGTCAGAGGCTGGGTCAGATGTGTCCCACAGTCCCAGCACTCAGGAGGCTGAGGCAAACAGGATCACAGGTCCCAGGCCAGCCTGGGCTGCACAGTGGGGACCCCTTTTTTTTTTTTTTTTAAATCAAGGCAGTAAGCAAACAAAAACCAAAACCCCCAAGTCCAGGAGAGAGTGAGACAGCCAGGGGCTGCCTGGCAGCCTGACTGGCTATCACAGTGTTGACTCCACCTCTCCTGGAGAGGGCACTGCAACCCACCTGCCAAACGAGACGGATACTATTGTCACACTTGCCACTATCTCTCCTAGGAAACAGTTTAATAAGCAGAAGATGCAAAAGCAGGAAACATCCTTTAGGTTTCTCCTTGTTGGGCCAACTTCTCTTGTCTTAAAAAAAGATTGCAAACTCTAGCTCTTGCTAGGAAAGACATTTGTGTTTCCTTATAAAATATATACATAAAGATCTAAAAACATTGCCATACGCAAGGGTGGCAAGGGTGAAATAAAAGAGGTGTTTCTACGTGTCTTTACCAGGATGTAATTTGACACTGAGCTTTTTAGAAAGTAATTTGGCAATGTGTATCAAAAGCCTTAAAAATGTTCCTGCTCGTTAACTCCATAATTCCGCTCTGGGAAGTGAGCCAAACAAAATAATCATGCATACAGAGAAAAGATTTATATACAAAAAAAATGTACATTACAGAATTATGTATGAATTTATTTTAAATGCTAGAAATACTCTTAATATTCAGCCATGAGGGGCTAGTTAATTACACCATAGACCATGTACTTGATAGAAAAATATGTAGCCATGGAATGAGATTTATTAAAAATACCCAATAGGAGAAAATATTTATGATAGGCTAGGGGATAAAAAATAAATAATGAATTTGTACACAAGTCACAAATGTACATTGCAAGTACATAAAATAAAATTAATCTATACATATGTAACTGAATGATCCACAGTTGAGCCAAGAATGATTTTACTGCTGGGCAGTGGTGGCACATGCCTTTAATCCCAGCACTGGGGAGGCAGAGGCAGGTGGATCTCTGTGAGTTCGAGGCCAGCCTGGTCTACAAAGTGAGTTCCAGGAAAGGCACAAAACTACACAGAGAAACCCTGTCTCGAAAAACCAAAAAAAATTAAAAAAAAAAAAAAGATTTTACTGATGCTGCCATTATAGTAAAAGTAGATCTTTAAAAATCTGCTTTTTTAAATTTAAAGCATTTATACATTTTATGAAATCTATCATACATATATTTTGATCATGTTTTTCCCTCCTCTAGAGACAATTGGCAGCATACACAAGACCTCACAGGTTCAAGCCAGACTGGGTTCCAGCCTGGATAGACTGAATGACACAGGGTCCCGCCCATAACCAAGAGGCTGTTTACAATTGATACCTGATGGCAAAGAGAAGTCAGTTTTCTCCAATGGAGTGTCAATGGGTAAAAAAAAAAAAAATCTATTCTCTAAATGTTGTGATTTTTCTCTAATATATAAACTAGACTTTCAGTAGGAAAATACAAGAAACTCCTCTTTGTGAGTTCGTGTGTGGAGACATACTGCTACTCACCTGAAGAGGGCCTTGAGGTTCTCTGGCAGTTCTGTGCGGCCAGCATAGCCAGGGTTCATGGTGATGAAGATGCCCACTGAAGGATCCAGGCTAATCTCCTCCCCAAGGAAGCTGAACCTCTGCTTCCTGTCTCTGATCGCATCCTGGATGCTTTTCACCTGGTGGAGGATCAGAGGAAAAGGACTCCCAGCATTCCAGTGGTGAGCAGTAGCTAAAGCTGGAAATCCAGACACAGCACAGGCAATTGTTGTGCGGTCCCCTGCATTGAAGGACAGGCAATGGTGCCTGCATCCTGGAGCCTTTGCTGATGGGTACTAAGTAAGTGTCTGAAAGGAATCTGGCTGTCCACATCAACATTTGGCACCTGTGGCTACTCGGATGGGACTGGTCAGGAAATTGGTGAATTTTTTCATTTGGAATCTAGGTTCCTTGTAGTTGCACACAAAGTAACACTAGTGCTAGTGCTAGTGTGTGTGTGTGTGTGTGTGTGTGTGTGTGTGTGTGTGTGTGAGAGAGAGAGAGAGAGAGAGAGAGACAGAGAGAGAGACAGAGAGAGACAGAGACAGAGAGAGAGAGAGAGAGAGATGTGGGGTGCTGGGGATCAAATCCATTGCACATGCCAATCCTGTGCTCTGGGCATTATTCTTAGCTCTGAGTATTTTTTATGCACAGAAAGCCATTCAGACCTCATCAGGATAGATGAAGGGAACACTTCAACTTGTTGCCTCCACTTCACTATGATAAAACAGAAGCTCAGAGAGGTGAAGTCATTTGCCCACAATCAAAGCACCCCACTCTGAAGCAGCAGGATTCGAATCCATGCCTGGGGATTCTTGAGCATGTGCTGTTGGCCACTGCACCATGGGGAGAATGCCAGCACCTGACCGCCCCCATCCTCTGAAGCTTGTTCTAAGGATAATGAAATCCACACAGAAAAACAACAACAACAACAACAAAACCCCCCCCACCAAAACAAACCAGCAGCATGCGTGGAACTTTTGAATATGAGCATTGTTCCCACAGCTGTGTTTATTGTCTTAGCTTAAGCCATCCTCCCCCCCTCCCCCCCGCCATCTCTCCCCAGATTGCATGTCCAGAGTGACATTACCAGCAGGTGGTATCTGAATGATGCTTCCCTCACAGTTTGGAGAGTCCAGACTATGAGAAGGGGTGGCATGCGCCAGAATGGCACAGGTAAGCTAAGGTTTGAAAAGGGTCATTTTCAAGGAGATTCCACTTCCCAAATGCCTCTGATGAAGCCAGAGGACTATATTAGCTGAAGCATTGTTAAAGGACTGATAACCCCAAATCTTCAGGTGAGCTGAGCAACTCTGGACAGGAAGGTTGACATATTGATACCAGCCCTGATAAACAGGCCAGCATGGGACCTGTTGGTATTTACAGCTTTGAGGCTTTGGGGGAACTGACCTGTGGATGGAAACGTGTTTCCCCAAAGTTCCAGTTTCTGCCCTATAAAACCCCCAAGCCTCCCCCCACACCCCCTCTCAGCCCCATACTTCAGCACACAGTCAGACTGCTGCCTTTCATTGTTCTGATTAAAGGTCAACCTGCTTCTGTAGAGGTCGGCTCCTTTCTATTATTTCCAGGTCACCTCCATCAACCCTGATCTAACTAGTGTAAACTGGTCTGAACTCCATTCTGGATTAACTCTTTCGAAGTGAGAAAGGAGACAGAAATGGAGCTCAACTGTATATGGTTTTCACACTCTGCTTTGAAATACATGTAAAAATGATCAGCTATAGTATAGAAGAAGACAAAAGGCACACACCAGCAGGCTGGCTTTGCTCAGCCAGGCCCCGCAATGTCTCTGGAAATCTATAGCCTCATGTGGTTCTTGGAAGCAAACCCTGATGCTGGAACCAGTGCAGGGTTTTAGACGAGCCTAGATTATGTCTGTCAAGTATGACGGCTAGAAAAGCCAAGGGTAGCCCAGTTCTGCCAAGCTATGGAGGGATAGGCACGAGTGCATGTGTGTGTGTGTGTGTGTATGTGTGTGTGAATGTGGGAGAGAACGGGAAGGGGACAATATTGTCAGGATATGTGACAGTTCTGCAATTAGAATTCTGCTCTTCTGCAGCGAAGTTCTAATGACTGAATGTATTTGAGCTCACAGCAATTAGAGAGAACCTGAGACTTCTCTCTATGTGCAGAATACCAATGCCATCCAGACAGAGCCAGCCTCCAGCACCCTGCATGCTGGCCACCCAGGCAGAACTCTGCTGATTCATGCCCAGCCCTGCTCAGCCTTGCTACCCTCTCTATCTGCAAGCTGGGTGGTATGTGAAAGCTCTTTGCATCCTTCCTTTCTTCCCAGTGCCTAAATCTGTAAAATACACAGAGCACTTCCTTGGCTAGAGACAGGGAGGCAAGTTTAATTAGCATTTACAAGATGTTGTGCTACCTTTGGGCAAAGGCCAAAGCTAGAGCCTAGGACCCTCCTGCTGTTTGTTCTGACTCAGCACTCTCTACCCAAACACTGAAGCCCAGAAAGCCCACACTCAGCAGGAATTTATGACGTACTTTGGATTGGAGGCATCTGTGCTTTTGTGTATAATTCTGTAGGGGGGCTCTTGAGGGAAATAACTGAGCAGGCTGGAGGATGTGGAGGATGCTGGAGCCTTGATGCTGTCAGGTGCTTCTCCTAGCCTGCTTTGTGCTAAACAGGGCACCACTGGCTATGACTCCCTTACTGCAGAAACTGAGATTTATGGGAGAAACCACGGGGATGTGATGGTAACCAGGGTCCAGGGGGCTGGATAAAGACCAGAGGGTTGGGGATGCCAAAGAGGAATAGAGATACACAGAAAAGGTGAGGATTAAATGCACATCTTGCTAGGTGGAGGCCCACAACTCAATTCCACACACACATATCTAAAGTTGCATCACTTCTGGAGATTTTAAAGCCACCAGGAATAATGAATAATAATAAAACATGTCTAATATTTTTGAAGCATTTGACCAGTACCAAGCACTATTTTGAACATTCTGCAGAAAGCTTCCCACTCAGTTCTATGGAGATTGAGATGGGTGGTCTTAGACCCTAATTTTCTAGAGGTGGAAGTGAGGCAGAAGGTGGTTAAGAAACCATTCTGTTTATAAGTGAGCATCAGGGGAAACTAAGGGAGAGACAAATAGAAACTGTTCTGTTTTTGAAACTTTCATATTAACTTAAAATTGGCTCAAAATAAAAAGATAACAGAAAAAAAGTGCGGGCGAAAATGAACATTTGCCAACTGGGACAGGTCAAGTCTTAAAACCAAGCAGGAAACAAAGCATGTGTATTCAGTCACTTCTCCCAGAAGGGGCATGATGCTGGTTGAGCATGGCCTCATCCAATTCAGTCTGACATTAGTTAATTAATGATGTGTCCCGACATATTCTGAGAACTTGCTAGCCAGTGTGGTTGTTATATGCCCACCACAATGAGTCACTACTAGGATGCCAAGGTGTCACTTAGGTGATAGTTGCTGCAAGGCTTACTTGTATTTACGTATATGTCCTTTATTTCACTCTGAAATGAAAGTTTATTATACATCAGAAACATTTCCTATACAATGAGAAAAGAAGTGCCTATTGCCGATTAAAGAAACAGAAAGGTAAAGCTTTGAAGATGCATAGTTCTCAACTGGGACCATTTTCACCCATTCCCCATGGGAGTATTTGACATCCAGAGACATTCTTGCAGCATGGAGAGAAGGGTGCTGTAGGCACCAAGTAGGTTGATATTGTACACCACACAGGACAAACCTTTGCAACAAACCTTTCCTAACCTGGAAGCTAGCACTCTCAGATGGTTCTGTCCTGTGTCCTCCCACTCAGGCCTTAAATATGCTGTAGTGGAGGACATGTGTGAATGTTCCCATCTTTTTGCAGGTGATACAATTTAGGGAGGTCACAGACTAGCCCAATCTGTGTGAACGTTCTCAGTTTTTTTCTCCCCACCCCTTTACTCCTTCCAGTCTAAAGATGTAGCCCATTCTCTGGTCATTCTTTTATGACACCTTTGCCCAGATTTCATGTATCACTGTCTGGATTCCACAGTAATGGTAGGCTGGAGCCTGTGGCTTTCAGAAGTACAACCCAATCACCACTTTGTGCATTTTGTCACAGTTCTGAGTTCTTTTAGAGTCAGCTCCTCTAAAGAGGGTGCAACTTGGGACATTCTCTTGGCTCTGAGACTAGAGCATTTGTTCCTTGCCTGGAGTCCTTGGAACCACATCGTAAGTCCCTTGTTAATACATCTTCTGACTGTTATTTATTTGTTTTGTTGGGACAGAGTCTCACTATGTTGTTCAGGCTGGCCTCAAACTCACAGTCTTAGCTGGGATTTTAGGTGTTTGCTGCCGTGCCTGGCTTGGCATGCTGCTCAGCTGCTTCATGTCTCAGCCCAGTCCCTGTCAGTGCCTGTACCACAAGTAGTGGGGACACCAAAGAATATGGGGGGAAGGCAGGGGCTATAGGTTCAAGGTGATGTGTTTTTACCTTGGTGGGATATTTCCCAAGGCTCAGATAATCCAAGGTCTAGAGCACTGACTGAGCCAGCAAGGAGGAGATTCTGAAAAAAAGAATTAAGTGGTATAATGCTTTTTAAAAATAGAGGGTAATTTCTCTTGCAATTGCCACACTGAGGTTTTTCCCCAACGGGTATGCAATTCTGCTTGACCAACCTGACAGAGACATTGAAAATATCCAGCAATGTAAACGCTGGAGCCTAATCACTTCTACAGAAGTTCCTGGGACGAGAAGCACAGAAGGGTGAGGAGAGGAGAGGGAGGGGACGGCAGCAGAGGATTGTCAGCAGCTGGTGCAGCTTCCAAACCAATATGCCAGCCAGGATTACTGTGTGAATAATTAAGCACAATTTTCTCCTTGGATGCTTATATGATTTTAAATGTTACCAGCCCCACTTCTGCCTGAACTGTTGTCAGACCGTTTCCTCCCGACTGTCTTGTATGGGTGTGTCCCTAGACCGGAATGTGGCAGCATCAAAGAATTCCAAGTTGAACTTATTTTACTCAATTCTAGGAACAAAAGGGGAGAAGTCCTGTCTTGACCTTTCCAAATAAGGGCCTTCCATTTTCTGACTCCCAAGAAGTGGACAATAGCTGATGGGCACCCTCTCAACAGCTAGTACATGGTTAGAGTTGGTAAGATAACCTGGGGATGGTTCAGCTAGGATAAGCGAGGGTGTAGGTAGTACAGACCCATGCAAGGCACGTATGGACCTTTACCCATGTCCCATGGGTCACACCATCTATTTCCAACTATTTCCTGTTGTGTTAAAATGACAAGGATAGCAATCATCCCTACTACCACCACCACCTCCATCATGACTACCATTGTAACCATTATGCCCTCATCATCATCATTGCCATAGTCATCATCATCACCACCATCCTCATCATCACTACCATTGTAAACATTATGACTTCATAATCACCTCCACCATCATTATCCTCACCACCATTACCTTCAACATCATTATCACCACTGCTATAACTACCATCATCACCTCCATCCTCCTCCTCCTCATCACTATCACCACCACCATGAACTCCATCACCTTCATTATCAATTCCACCACCACCATCACTTGCCTCATTGCTGGTACTACCACTAAAACATCATCACCTTCATCATCATCACCACCAATATCATTATCACCACCAGTGCCATGCTCATCCTCATTGTGGATGCCACTATCATCATCATCATCCATCACCGTTACCATCAGCATCAACACTAATAAATACTACCTCTAAAATCATTACCAATTTCATCATTATCTTCATCATTACCATAACAAACACCATCACCATCACTACCACTACCATTGCATTATCATCAGTTACCCCCCTCATCACCATCATTACCATGGCCATTACCAGTATCATCACTCTGACACTTGAGCACCTATGATCTATAGGTCCTTAATTTAAAAGTTTTAGAAAAAAAATTGTTGTAATGAAAGAATTGTGACTAGCTCAATGATCTCTCTGTGGAGCATGCTGAGAGAAATGCCTTGGGACACAGAGGAAGATAGTCTGTGGCAAGTCCCTAGCACAAACCATCTCCCCGAGACACCCATCAATGGAATTATGCATAATGAATGGTTCTGGACTTCAGTGGAATCAGGAACAGCAATGCCTGGCTGGTGAGGACAGGAGATGTCCTCTAACACCATGGCAAATAGCCAGAGGAGAGGACACAGAAATCACAAATGTGGAGATCGGAGGAAGGCATACAGGGAAGTGGAAATAATAGGACAGTGGGCAAGGGGATCAGAAGACAGATGCCTGCAGTGGGAGAGATAGGAAGAGAAGCTTCCATGGAGCAATGGAAGGAAATGGAACCATTTCCAGTGGGCACTGCGGGGGTGGTGGGGAGGTGGTGGTGGTGGTGGTGGTGGTGGTGGTGGTGGTGGTGGTGGTGGTGGTGGTGGTGGGGAGACAGCTTCTACCCAGATTATCACAGCCACTCATGGGCTGGTTACCAGTGTTCTGAGAAGGGTTTGTTTATTCCACAACTCAGGAAGGGACCTGTCCCCACAGTTCACAGAGAGATGCTATGGCACTATGGTTCCAGATTGTGATGTGACCACCCAAGTGTGGAAACAGCCAGAAGACATGTGCAATTTCTGCTGTAGTGTGGACATGGTTTCAGTTTGTTTCCAGGGGTTCATATATTGAATTAAATCCTCATTATGAGACACCGAGAGGGTGGAAACTTGATCCAGCTATGGTGCCTAGAGATTCAACTTTTGGGAGGTAGCTATGTTTAGACAAGGTCATCGGGTATAGCTCATGATTGAATTGTATGGTTTGACAGCAAGAAGTCATTGCCAGATGTGTGTCTTTGAAAGTCCAGGAATGTGGGCCAAAAAACCATTTTCTTTATAGGCAATCCAACTTCAGGTGTTTCATTATAACCACAGAAAAAGACTAATATAATACTACAAAAATATAAATATTCAGTTTCAGTCTAGGTAACACCAGACTCCCATCTATAAAAGGCAGAGGTGTGTTGATAAATGATGAACCATCGACTTTCCAGAGAAAAAATGTCTTTATGAGCAGAATGAGTCAGTGCCATGAACTGTAGGTTTAGGGAGGAACAATTTATGGGGATTAAACCTGGGATCTTGTGCCTGTTAGGCAAGCACTCTATCATTGGCCCACATGCCCAGCTCCAGTTTCTGGATGGAAATACTTCCTCCCTAGGCCCTGTCAAGTCATGCCAATGCGAGAGCACAGAAATTTGCATAATCAACTTACCAAGCCAAGGCAGATCATGATGTCGTCGTCGGTGCAAGGGAGTGTTTAGATTACTGCTTGGGCCTCACTCCCCTGACCATCATTAATTCCTTCTGAGAAGAGCAAATCTTAGGAAGGGGAAACTGCATCTTGTTCTGGGGAATCTTTGCTAAGGGGCAGCTGGGACAAGCGTCAGTGTTTGTGGAGCAGCCTTCATCATAAGAGAGCCAAAAGGACTGGCCACTATGGCGCAGGCACATGACAGGCCCCCGAGAGCCCCCTGAGAGCCCCTGGCTCCCAGTGGCAGCTGAAGCCCAGGGGTGGGTGTTATGGAATAGCAGCTGGTATAGGACCCTACCCCTTCCCAGCTCGGCGGTTGCTCCAGCTCTCTGCTCAAAGCTCCACATTTAGCCTCCAGTGACAGGGACAGCATGCCAGATGAGGGGGTGACAGCTGGAGGTTCTGTAGACAGAGGCTGGCTCCTGCCAGGGCACCCAGTCCAGTGCAGGGGACAATGCTGCCTTGGCCAGTTTCTCCCACATGGGTGACCTGCCTGGTGATGTTCCATCCCACCCCCATTGTGCCAACCCTCCCTCCGCTCCATGCTCTTGCCAAAGAAAAAGAAAAAACTTGGCCCCATTGGGTGTTTTCCATATTGCTTTGAGGCTGAAAGAATTCCACAGATATGCAGGGACCAGATCAGAAACACTCTGATAGACTCCCCCTCCCCCCACACACTCCCTTTCACTCTCCTCTCCTTCCATCCTCTTTCCCCCTCCCCCTCTTTCTTTTCCATCCCTTTCCTCTCCTTTCCCCTCCCCCTCTTCCTCTCCTCTGCTCTTCCTTCATCCTTTCCCCCACCCCTTGAATAATTCTATGTGCATAATGCTTTGGAAATAAACCAAAAGAGAGGAAGCGTCCACTGTGTTTGACCATGTGGTGTGTGGACACAAACTCGGAGCAGAAAGCACAGCATTGTCCGATCCCCTCGTTGCATACAGCACTCTACAGAGGCTTTGCCATGGGGCACTAGGGAAGAAGAGGATCGCTGCCACCAGTCACCCCTTGGTGGAAAGTGAGCATGTTCTGCTTACAGGGTGGGGCAGAGGGAAGGGCCCAGCAAAGGAGATGGGGAGGTGCAAGGCTACTGCAGCCTTTGTAGCTGGGCGAGTCCTCTGCCTTGATCTCAGGCAAGGATTTTCCCTTTACCCAGCTCTTTAAAACTGCTGCCAAACACAGGCTAACTCTCCTTCGCAGTCCTCGGGGCTCCTTGTCACCTGCACCAGAAGGCGTTTATAGCCATATGTATTTGGTTTGAGCTTGCTTCTCTGGCCATTCATACGAATACATTGATGATGTGGATGGAGGAACTGGGTTCAAATCCATCCCCTTGTCACTTTGTAACACTGTGCCTTGGACAAGTCCCTTTTCTCCCCTGCTATGTTTTTCTCCATATAAAATAATAGTTATAACAGAAGAGCCACTGGAGGGTGAGGGGTGATAGGAAGAGCGTCTGGTACAAGAGACTTAGCAAAGGAATTCACCCTCTGCTTCTCCTCCTTCTGTCCTCTCTTTGTCCATGGGTTCCTGACCCCAATTCAAACCCTCTCCAGCCAGCATTTAGGGATTGGCTTTAAAACAACAGCTTTCAAAGTTTTATTCTACAGTATGGATATTATGATCACTTCTAGAACAGGGAAAGCGTTCACACCTATCTCAGAAACTCAAGACATCTTTGAAGTCGGGAATTGTATCTTTTTCAGCGGGGCACCTCCACTCACTCAAGCCCAGTGACACCACAGCCTTAGCCATAAAACAGTGGATTAGGCTGAGAGATGGGGAACAACTCGCTTCCGGACTTCTATAGCAAATGTAAGAGCTGAGGCTGGAGCCTTGGTTTACAGCCAAGGTGCATGATGTTTCTGAGCAGCTGGGATCCATGGCTGATCCTTTGTGCCCCTTTATGAAGTGGGTAGGATAGATAATTTATGTCCCTGTTTTACACACAGAGAAAGAGACTCTCCTGGTTAGAATAGGATATGCTTTGGTGGGTAATAGAGGGACACTTACTGTAAGGATGGAGAAAGGGGGATGGAATGGCCAGTAGAGGGGAAATGTGGCTGAAGTATGAAAACAACAGGCTGTAGACTTCCACAGGACCAGCCATGAAAACTGCAAGGCCCCCACCCTCTGCTGACCCATACCTGTACAGCCACCACCGACAAGACCTCCACAGAGATTCGGTTAAACTCGTCAAAACAGCCCCAGGCGCCAGTCTGAGCCAGGCCTTTGTAGATGTTG
Source organism: Peromyscus leucopus (assembly GCF_004664715.2). Classification (NCBI taxonomy): domain Eukaryota; kingdom Metazoa; phylum Chordata; class Mammalia; order Rodentia; family Cricetidae; genus Peromyscus; species Peromyscus leucopus. The sequence continues at coordinate 48,936,577 of NC_051086.1, forward strand.
CCACAGGACTGCAAGGAAACATGTAAGGATCAAATGATGACACTGTCTTAGAGTCATGTCCACAGGTCACTTCCCAGTTTCTTTAGTATAGACCCATCTGGTCCCCTGAAACTTGCATTGTAATTTCAAGAACAATTTAGTTTTTGAAGGTGATGGGTGACAACCAACACATGTCATTGGAATCAAACAGGCTTTCCAAGATGCTGTAGCGAAAAATCCCTTTAAGATGCCATCAGGGTTTCTTTCTGAGTATTCTGTAGCTTTCAAAGCCCCAGAAAATGAATAAAAGATAGCTTTTCTTAGGCCACATAGACAAACAGGCTTCTGCTCAGGCTCTGGCATACCCTAATGGAAAGCTAATACTGTGTCTTCAATCCATGCCCAGCCACTCAGGTTTCCCAGATGATGTGGAGCTGGAAATGTCCGGAATGGACAACAGTCACAGAAACAAACTATGGGCAAATCTTGCCAAAAGAGAGCAAGGAAAGAATTTCAAAGGGAAGAATGTATTTCTATCCTAAAATGAAAAGGAACTGTGGCATCAAAGGGGATCTAGGAAGCTAAGCATCAGTGGTAAGGAGCAGGCACTGGAGGTCATTGGCTAGGTGGTGCCCCTAAAATGCTGGAGTGATGATGCATTTGTGGGAGTCCTGACACTTATCCAGCGGCCATTCTATTTGTATGTTTGTTTGTACATCCCAACCCCAGTTTCACCTCCCTCCTCTCCTCCCAATCCTTTCTTCCCACCTCCCTTCTTCCTCCCCCCACCCTCCACTTCCTCCTCCTCCTCCTCCTCCTCCTCCTCCTCCTCCTCCTCCTCCTCCTCCTCCCCTCCTCCTCTCCTCTCCTCCTCCTCCATTTCTCTTCAGGAAAGAGCAGGCCTCCCATGGATATCAACCAGTTATGGTATATCAAGTTGCCCTAAGACTAGGCACCTCCTCTCCTATTAAGACTGGGCAGGGCAACCTGGTAGGAGAAAGGGGTCGCTAAAGCGGTGACAGAGTCAGAGACAGCCCCTGCTCCCACTGTTAGGAGTCCCACATTCCTGTGGTACCAAGATACACAATTGTAACATATATGCAGAGGGCCCTGGTTGTGAGTTCAGTCTCTGTGAGCACCTTAAGCCCAGGTTAGTTGATTCTGTGGGTTTTCTTGTAGTGTCCTTGACCCAGGGGCCATTTTTTAAAAAATGATTCATTGTGTGCATAAGACTCCATGCTAGATACAGATCCTCTGAGAACTTTTAGGAGGGTGTTGGCAATAAGGTATACAAATGAAAGAGAATCACTATTATAAAAGTATTAGTTCCAGGAAATATTACAGATCACACGGTCACAGAGACCAGAGAGGAATGAATTAGAGTACTGCAGTGTGCTCAGTGAAGATGGGATGGCAGAACACCCTTCTTGCACATTGCAAGATGGAGTTTGTGGAACACCAGGTCTTCCTTGAGAAAAGGATTTTGTTGTCAAGAAAGCTGGGGAAACACTACATTCCATAACCTACCTCAGCCAGGTTATAAATATATACTAGTGGGCTGCAAGGATAGGTCAGTAGTAGAGCATGAATTAGCCTAGTGTATGAAAGAATATCTCTCTGTGTGTCTTTCTACTTCTCTGTATCTGTCCCTGTCTGTCTGTTTCTCTCTCCCTCCACACACACATGCACACACATGCACGTACACACTTTAAATGTCTGCAACAAGACTCATTTGTTACATGGCTGAGATTCCCTTTTCCTCATGTAACATCTGATTTTTTCTCAGAATATACTCCAACAAAATGGGCATAGTGAGAAAACAAAGGGAGGCAGGCAGAAGCCCAAGTACCTAGCTCTCAGAACAAGGTGCTTCAGAATACTCTGCAGCACTTGCTCATGTCTCTGTGACAAGGAGAGGGGGAGGCTTTCCAGGAGGATGAAAGATTATGGAAGAAAAATGAGCAAAATAACGATGTGCCCAGAGAAAAGTAAAGGTACCATTTGGGATGGAAAATTGATCACTAAAGAAAGTCTTAGTAGCAGAAAGCCTTGAATTATTACAAGGAGTCTTTAGAGGTTTGCATGAGAGACGATGATTAAGGCAACATTTTGTCAGAATCAGTCAGACATCTACCTAGGCAAGGTTGGATGTAGGACAGAGTTTAAAGAGGGAGGGAAAATACATCCCACGTCGCATTAAATCCCAGAATACTCAAACTCATGTGGAAAATGTGAACAAAGGAGAAGCGAAAAGATCAGCAGTTGCCAGGAGCAGAGGCAATGCTAGGGTGGAGAAACTACTGCAGGTGGTACTGTGACATTGGGTAGATGACATTATACACTTTCCTAAACCTGTAGAACTATATACTCAACTGTTCTTCCAAACAGTGAATTCCAACACAGTCTTGGATTTTAGTTTAGAACAGCATATTGGCACTGGATGTGCTACACTAACCTATTGTCTTAGTTAGAGTTACTATTGCTGTGATATAACACCACGACCAACAGCTAATTGGGGAAGAAAGGATTTATTTGGCTTATACTTGCACATCACTCTCTATCATTGGAGGAAGTCAGAACAGGAACTCAAGCAGGTCAGGAATCTGGAGGCAGGAGCTGATGCAGAGGCCATGGAGGAGTGCTGCTTACTGATTTTCTCTCATGGCTTGCACAGCCTGCTTTCTTATAGCACCCAGGACCACCATCCCAGGAGTGGTCCACACACAATGGACTAGGCCCTCCCACATCAATCACTAATTAAGAAAATGTCCTATGGGCTTGCCTATAGCCTTATCTTATGGAGGTATTTTCTTAGTCGAGTCTTCCTTCTTTCTGATGACTCTATCTGTGTCAAGTTGACATAAAACTACCCAGCACACCTATATTTAATAATAGCAGAAACTATGTGGGAAGAAGGGAGAGTACATTGCGGTGCTATGTACCAATTATTCCCCAAATTTGGAAATGCTCTACAAAGTAAACTATTAATAAGATAAAGCAAAAAACAACAAAAAAAACACGTCTTCCTTCTCATCTATTCATCTAACAAATATTAATTGAGCAGGTACTGTCTGCTAGAGAATGTTCTGGGACATGGGCACTCAATGGTACACAGGATGGAAAAGAAAGACCTTTCTAGGGCTGACATCCTTGTGAGGAGAAAAGATGATGACAACACACACATCAAACAGAAGGAGAGGTGTGGTGGTACTGTGTTCCCCAAAATATTGTGCACCCTAATAAACTCATCTTGGATCAGAGACAGAACAGGCACTAGATGCAAAGGCTAGAAAATGGTGGCACTCACATCTTTAATCCTAGCACTCCAGAGGTAGAAATCCCTCTGGATCTCTGTGAGTTCAAGGCCACATTGGAAACAGCCAGGCATGGTGACACACACCTTTAATCTCAGAAAGCGAGCCTTTAATCCCAGGGAGTGATGGTAGAAAGGAAAGATATATAAGGTGTGAAGACCAGAAACAAGCAGCATGTGGCTGGTTAAGCTTTTAGCTGGTTAAGCTTTTAGGTTTTGAGCAGTACAGTTCAGCTGAGAGCTATTGGGATGAGGACACAGAAGCATCCAGTCTGAGGAAACAAGACCAGCTGAGAAGTTGGCCAGGTGAGGTTAGCTGTGGCTTGTTCTGTCTCTCTGATCTTCCAGCATTTCACTCCAACAACTGGCCTCAGGTTTGATTTTATTAATAAGACTCTTTAAGATTCGTGCTACAGAGAGGTACACTGGAGTCAGAATGGGGTGCTACCGCAACTTGAGAGTCGGTAGTTAGGGATGTCTCCAAGGAGGGTGAGGTGATTCTAGGCATTGAGTTTTATTCTCAAATATTCCTATAGGTTGAGACTGTCTGTCTGTCATCTATCTATCTATCTATCTATCTATCTATCTATCTATCTATCTATCTATCTATCTATCATCTATCCATCCATCCACCCATACATCATCCTTCTAATAAATGTATGTGTTTTTATTCTCAAATATTCCTATAGATTGAGATTGTCTGTCTATCTATCTATCATCTATCTATCATCTATCTACCCATCCATCCACCCACACATCATCCTTCTAATGTATGTATGTGCATGTAGGTGTGTATGTGTCTATATCAACCAATTAAAGCATGACAAACCCTAACTTAGAAATCCAGGAAATCTGACGGGGGCACCACCATCATTACCTCAGGGCCAGGCTGTTGCTAACCACGATAAATCCCAACTACAATTATTCCAGGACACTGTGTCATTGAAACCCTGGCTGACAGTCCATGTGCAAACCCTGCACATAAAAGCCACCCTTAAACGACCCTGTGCACACAGTTTCTTTGTTGTTTCACCTATTTCAGCTCTATGGCAGTGTTCTAATAAGCTCTGTGGCTTTATTCTGATGATGGTGAACTCAGCTTGTCAAATCCTATCCCTGGCAAGACTCACAGGACTCCTCAGTGTTAACTGGCTGTGTCTCGCGACATTGGCTAGCCTTGTAGGCTTTCCACTTTCCCTTTCTCCCACATTTCTCTGCTGCTCTAGGAGCACCCAGGCTCTGCACCTGTGTTCATGGAGCTGAGTGGGCTTGTGTCCTGATGGAATTCCTGGGACAGAAATGCATGGGGACACTACCTACAGCCCTAGTCCTCCCCTCCAATGCCTCTTTGCCTTGTCAACCCACTACGTCCCCTTGTTTCCTAGATCATCATTCACCTTTGCTTCCCTTAAGCCTCTTGTTTTCTCTTTCCCTTCTTCACTGTCCTGGCACTTGGGTTTTCTCTCTTCTCATCCAAAGTGCTGCGAAGTTCTCTCCAGTCTTCCCTCCGACAGCCAACTCACATGGCTCCCGGTAACGGCCTCCTCTCATGTTATGCCTTCCTGCTGTTCTAAAGTCTGCAGGTCTTTCGGTAGCCCACCACTAGAAGGGCCCATGGCCTCTGACATCTGTACTTTATCCCCGTCACCCTCCCCACGTCCCCCAATGCTCCCTAAAGCTACCTGGTCACCATGCTATGCTTGGTTCTAGTCTCCACTCTGGAGAAATGCAAACAGAATCTATTAGTGTTAGTGTCACAGCAGACACATCCAGATGTGTGACAGCTATGCCTGGTTCCCAGTCCTTTCTCTCTTCACTCCAGCCAGACTCTGGGAGAAAAGCCCAGGGGTGAAGCTGACAAGGGCCGGAGTAGGGATGGTGGCTGCTTAGAACTAGGCCCTGGCTTCAAAGCCAGGCTAAGGATCAGGTTGTGTTAAAGAGCCATATCCCAGGATTCAAGCAGCCTTGGGTCTCAGGAGCTCCTCACTGTGTTTTCTCACCAGAAACCGTTGTGTCTGTCCCCCTGTTCTGGAATAGCCTAGGGCCTAAAGTTTGTACGTTACTCATACATGCCTAAGATTGTGGTATTTCAGCAAAAATTAGTTCTATTAATTATTCCATAAACATCTTGTTCCTCCATAGAGATTGGTCTAGGTTTGATCTGTGTATCTATCTGTGTATATATCAATTTCAATTATTGATCTAACTGCTCTACCTATCTAATCATCTACACCATCCATAGGGACCCCCAGGGCCCTCCCATTTTCCTTCGGTGTCCTCACTGAGAATTATAGTCCCTTGACCACTCTTGGCTGTAAGTTTTCACAGTAGTCTTGACTATAAACAGGAGTCTTGAATATTCCTAGACACTGGTAAAGACATTTAGGCTGTTTCCCAAACCTCTTAAAGAAACTGGCCCCTGTTCTGAAAGAAATTCCTTAAAACTCATATGAGAGACACATATGTCATATGTCCTTCTGGCTGAGGACATTCCTAGACAGACTATCCTAGCCTCATCTTCAGAGATAAGCCCCAGTACTTTACATATTCCTCTACTAAGTGCTTTGCACTGATTCCCCTTAGCACCTAGTTGTCCGTCCATCCATCTTTCCTCCTTCCCTCTCTCCTTCCTTCCTCCACCTCTTGGGCTCCTTTGGGTGCTGGAGTTCAAACCCAGGGCCCTGTGGATTTCTGCATGCTAAGTGGGCATTCTTCCACTGAGTGACATCTTATCTTTTGTGTTTCTTTCTTTGGAATCCTAAGCAGTCCTATCTTGGGGTGTCCTAGGACACTTTCTGGTGGGAACTTCCTTGTAGTCACTTTTGAAGCATCTCCAGCTGCAGTTCTGCAGGGTAAAACATTATTTACTTTGGTATCTTTCTGAAATACCATACACATTCTGAGCAATGGCAGTAACCAATAAACCCACCCTCTTTGTTTCTGGAGTGTTTCATGATAAAATATAGTTTCTGAACAGCTGGACAGTAAAGGAGAAAGGCTTGCAGAAACAGTTTAGCCAGGCTGTCTTTTTAGAGTGATTTTGGGGCTTAGGAAATGAACGCCATTATTCTGGGGTGTTATTAGACTCCTTCTATTAGTATTGCGCTAGTCTGTGTTTGGCCTGGACTCAAAGACTGCAACTTTTCTTAAAGCCCAGGTAAGCCAAGGACAAATGCTCTTCTACCTTGTTCTTTCAAAGGAATAGGTGGGGTTAGGGAAAATTATTTGAAAGAATTGTGATAAATGATCTTTGCAATCGCTGGCCCTGGAGTCAACTCTTCTCTTCCTATTTGCTGTGTTTGGTTTGACTTGGAAGAAATCTGCTGATTTTCTGCCATGAAAATACATGACTTCTACATCCAAATGACTTGTGTCTTCCAGAATGTTCACCATGGGAGACTTACTTACTTCAGCAATGCTGTCAATAATTAACTATAGAATAATAATAATAAAACTATAGAAGAATCTAGAAGCTCAAAATAATCCTTAAGGCAGAGTTTATTTCCTTAAAGAGGAAAAAAAATCACATTCCATCCTTGAAAGGAAACATTACCATAGTGTATTCATCAATAAAAACAGGTGCACTCAAATTTAGAGGTGATGGCTCAGGGAAGGACTGGATTCAGGTCTGGATGCCCCCTCTGTTTGCCACAGCGAAACATGGCTTCACAGGACTCTTTTTCACAGAAAGGTTTTATACTAAAGCAAACCAGCCCAGCTCTAGAAAATTAGGGTCACCTAAAAAAATCACAGTTCAGTACCTGCAATCTCTAAAATTATTTCTACATTAAATGCATTTTCTAACATTAAATTTTATTTGATTTTTTGTGTAACCTTTTTTTTCTACTGCAAAACTTTGACATTATCTGTTTTCTCTGCTTACAAGAGAAGCATAAGGCATCTTATTAAAAACATATACTATGAGAAAACACCAGTATGGAGGCAGCAGGGCAAGTTGCTATTACACATCTTTAAAATGAGCTTTTATTCATTTGTGAGCAGAATGTCTGTAGCTGGAAGTGACCTCCTGGGCCTTTTGTTTCTCTGGTTTTTCTCCATGACACAACCTGGAGCATATTGGCTGTTGGAAAAGGGCTAGATTCTAGATTTAAGTGCATGGACTTTGTACTGCCTGTCTGTGGGTGTCTCTTATAGTGAGCAGTGACTAGTCCCTCCTGTTTACAGAAGTCTCACATGCCCTTGTATACTATCCTAGGAGAATGCCTGCCATATAGAGGAGCGCAGATAAATCTGTCACTTGGAGACAAGTGTTCCCATCACAGCTATTCATGAGCCTTTCTGCCCTTCCTGACCCATCAGAAAATTTAGGACTTCGGGATTTGTTCAGCATCATCATTTTACACACGACAGAAGAAAGGCGACCATGTCAACTAATCTACCCATGTCAAATAATTCATTTGTTCATAAAGTTCATTAGTAGAGTCAGAAGGTTTGGGGCTGTGCCTCTGGGTTACAGAAGATGTCAACAGAAGGAGGCCAAAAAGGGTTAAAGCATCCTTAAGACTACTGTGAAAAAGTAAGGAGATGGTATCCATGGGGAGTCCTTGCCCTGGAGGAGATGGGAATGGGGGGTGGTTGGGGGGAGGGTGGTGGGAGGAGGAAGGATAGGGAAATCCATGGCTGATATGTAAAATTAAATCAAATTATAAAATTTTAAAAAAGCAAAAAAAAAAAAAATGTAAGGAGAAGCCTCCTCTCTGGACTCTGAATCTCCTGGGGGAGTGGGGCCAACAAAGAATGGATAAAGCATGTACCTGATCTCAGCTACCACCCAGGTCCCAGTCTCTCCAGAAGTGGAGTGAATTTGTACCTTGTAGTCCATCTGCTCCGAGCAGTTAAACACATAGACCATGATGCCCAGTGCTCGGCCCAGGTCCTTGGTGGTCTCTGTCTTGCCTGTCCCTGCAGGTCCCGCTGGAGCTCCACTCATGGTCAAGTGCAGGGACTGAGTGAGAGTGATGTAGCACCTGCCAAACATAGGAAGGCGAATGCCATTATCTGTGCCACAGACGGCCTTGCTGGGTGTCAGGGAGATGGGAGCTCAAGGATAGATGGGCCTGACACTTAGCATCTACAAAGGAAAGAAAACCCAGAATACCCGACCCATCCTTTCTTTTCCCCGTGGAGTCTGAACTTCCCAGAGAACAACCTGATCATGACTGCCTCCCTCCCTATAGGGAGTCATGGCTCCTTGCTGGCCTGTCTTGACCTTGACCATGCCTTCTCCTCTAGCTTCCTCTCTCAATGCTTTGATGTTCTGTGTCTCTCCCCAAGTACACTAACAACAAGCTATGGAGAGCAACACTCACTTTCTAGGTACTCTGAGACTGTGTTGACCCTTTCTCCTCCCCACCCAGGCAACCCATTGAGCCTACCTAGATGATATCCCTTTTTCATCTGTCTAGCTAATGGCTAGTAACTCCTGATCAGGAATTGACATTAGTCCATGTGCTATGCATTCCCAGCCTCAGGACTGGGATGAGTAAGAAGAAGCTGCTCAGCTGAGCTGCTACTCTGCTATGCTCCACCTTAATGCCCACCATATATATCCCACGGATCTCTCACACGCATGTTTGTAAGAGTTAGGAAGCACAACTTTCTTGTTCATTGTTTTATTTTCAGAACCAGGCACATAGAAGATTTCAATAATTCTTTAAGAAACATTTGAATGACTCTATGAATGAACAGGTAATCATCCAATCTAATATCCCCGTTACTATCTTCACTAATGGCAAGAGAATAAAGTCAGCTTTAAGATTATTTCTTGTGGGGCCAGAGAGACGGCTCAGTGGGTAAAGTGCTTGTACTGACCAACCATGAAGACCCAAGTTCAAATCCTCAGCAGCCATGTAAAGTCTGGGTACCAGTGACACATGCCTGTAATCCCAGCAGTGGATAGTGTATGCACACATATGTGTGTGTTGGAGTAGAGGTGGAAACAGAGGATCCCAGAAACTCACTGGTTGGCCAGTATGACTGAAATGATGAGTTCTAAGTTCATTCAGTAAGTGAGACCCTATCACAAAAATAAGGCAGACAGTGTACATCTGAATGACATGTGTACCTACACACCATACACACATATGCCACACACGTGCATGCACACACACATATACAAACACGCACACATACACACACACACATACACACACACACACACACACACACACACACACACGCCACATACCCCTACACCATTACACACATACACCACACATGCACAAACACCACCACACACAATTATTTAAGGTACTCAATTAAAAATGATGCCCCATGCCCATGGGCAGCACAAAATGGATTCAGTGGATTATTTTTTTTTTTAAGGCACAAAGTTGGGAGTGGGCTAGGGAGCTGAGGAGTGTGTCTGGGAGGAGTGGGGATGAATATGATCAAAATACATTGTATGAAATTATTAATACAATATTAAAAATGATGGGCTAGATATGATGAAGTCAGTCTTCAGAAAGACAAATGCAGAGCTGGCCTCCATCACTTGTACACACAGAGAATTGGGGGGATGTAGTTAGAGGGAAGTCCGTTAAAAGGACCAGAGATTTTAACATGTCCCAAGCTCAGCATAGAGGTGGTATTAAGAGAAGAAAAATGTCATCTGCTTCAATCTAGAACAAATTGGTTCCTTTTTCATTATAACAGTCACATTTTAATGTCTTATGTTTAACAGAAATTGGTTCCCTTTTCATTATAACAGTCACATTTTAATGTCTTATGTTTAACACAAATGCCTACAATTTTGGGTATGTTTTGGTCTTACGATCCTTTCCCATCTAGGGCACATCTTTCTCTTTGCTTATACTAACTAGGAAGTGTCTTTCTCAAAATATGATGGGAAGAAATAACACAAATGCCGCATGTATCCCTGAGGAAATCTCTCTAGCATAAGGAGCAGCGTGCCTGTGATTAGACTGGAGTAGTAATGACTGTGATTTGCACGATTTCTGTTCTCACATACAAAAAGAAATGCTAGAAGTGACGTAGAAAACCCAAAGTACTTGTGAGGAAAATACTTGGAATTTTTAATTCAGGGCATTAAGTGGGCAAAATGAAAGGTAAATTTGTGAAAATTCCCATGCTCACAAAAGAAAAGAAAATTAAGACATATCAAGCCAAGCAAAGAATGTAACACCTGTAGCAGTAAATGGTGATAAGCTGGTACATTGAAGTGTACCAAAATTCAAGACGTTTGAACTTCAAAAGATGCTAGGAAGAAAAAGACAAGATTCACCACAGACTAGGATGCCATGTCTGCAACTATATCTGTAATACAGCAGAGCATAGACTCATCACAACTCCATAAGGACACAAATGGATGTTATTATACAAAAGAGAAAACTTGTATAAAACATGTGATAAAAAGCTGCTTTATAATATTAGGCAATTGAAAAATGCAAACTATAACCTGGGTGAGATAGTCTTTCACACTGACCATAATGGCTGCAATAAGTAAGCCAACATTATTAAGGATGCAGAGAAATGGAAATGCTCACACATTGCTGGTGAGAGTGTAAAATGATACAGCCATTTTGGAGAACAATTTGGAAGTTTCTTAAAGAGTCAAGCATAAAAGAGCATAAGGTCTAATAGACCCCAACCAAGCAAAGTTAAAAAAAAAAACAACAAAAAAAAAACCACACATCCACATGAAGACTTGAATGAACATGTTCATATCAGTAATGTAATAATGGCCCCAACTAGAAATAGCCCAAGTGTCTGCCACTGTCCAAATGCATAGACAAAATATGGTATGTTCATGGAGTTCAAGCTCTGAGTTAGAGCCCAGAGCTTACTATGCTCCAGCCAGCTGAACAGTTTCCAGGTTTGTACAATGCTTCCTCTTTGATTTAAAGGTTGGTTTAATTTGTCTAGAAGTCAGATGTGCTATCCATTGTACCACAGAGCCAAGTAAAAGTTGGATTAATTTGGACTTCTGTCACTCATAATTGAAAATGTTTTGGCAAAAAATATATTTTGACTCACTGTTCTTAATAGTCAAAACATTCTCCAAAGTACTCAAAGATTTTAAATAAAAAGCAAAATAAAAAAAGCCTGAAAAAGATATAGGTAAATATTACTTTTTTTGATAGGGGCTTTCTAAACCTAAGAGTAATTTATAAGAAACAAGAATGGTGATAGCATAACTCTCAGGAGAAGAAAATCCAATTGCCAATTAACACATGACTCTGAAGCTTGTGAGTAAATAAGGTCCCAATGCAAAGGAGATACAGAATGACCAGCAAAATGAATAGGGACATTAAAGCAATACATACAGCTATTTAATGTACTCTGCACTTGACACTTTCAGAAACCAGTGAGAGTGGAGACAACATTATTTTTTAAACAAAACCAACAGGGGGCTGGAGAAATGGTTCAGCAGTTAAGATAAGAGGCTGCTCTTCCAGAGAACCAGAGTTAGGATCCCAACACCTATGTCATGTCATGTGATTTATAGCCACTTGTAACTCCAGCTCCAGAGGATCCGACACCCTCTTTAGTCCACCATGGACACTCATCCATACATGTTTGTGTGTAGACACACGTACATAATACATAATGTGTAAGTTTGTACCATTTGATTATTTTCTTCCTTAGTATCTTAGAGGAAATTCACAGAGAATCTTAGCACATTCACAAATGAGTTCATGAGGCTTCATTGTTAACAGTGAAGCTTAGTAACAACTCAAAAGCCTCCATTCCATCACATGGTTATGTTACATATATTATGGGACACTTGCAAGCAGGCTGTGAGTCAGCTCCTGAGGGTTTTAGAAGAATACCCAGAGAATATACATGCAGTTATTGCATGAAGTTTATACGGGGAGATATGAACAAATGTTTACACACCCCAGAAGAGCCTCCAAGGACAGACACAATGTCACTAATGTTCCACTTGAGGAACCAGTATATTTATTGGGCTTACTTAGAAAGCATGGGTGAGGTGTTGCATAAGCAAAGTAGCCTAACCATCCAAGAGTCTCACCCCAGCATGGATGACTACTTCCGGTAGCTGCATAGATGGAGTTTGCCCCTTGAGTTACCCTTCCACAATATATGTGCTCCTTCACCTCTAGAGGCCATGTGCAGTTGGGCAGAACTACAGATAGCTGGAGGTGGAGCAAGGATGCAATGACGAGATGTCAGAGACTGCAGGTCTCTTGCAGATAGTTAAACTGCTCTGATAAAGACAGCAATGGCTGCCATGTCCAGAGAAGAGCTATCTACAAGAGTGTTAAGTAAAATGAGAAATCCCCCATGTCTCATAACAGATCATGATATGATCTCAATTTCTGTCTTCAGAGGCCACATAGAGAAGGAAGCCAGTAAACAGTGACAGATCTCCCCTAGGTGACTTGGCTTTTCTTCTTCAATTATTAAGGTTTTCAGATTTCCTGTAACAGAAAACCAAAGGAAAACTTCCAGATACAAGGCTCTGTCCTTGTCCAGCAAACCACCTTCAAAGACTCTTGCATCAATTATATCTCACTTACTTGCACCTTTTCCAGAGAAATTAGGAGGTGCTCAAAATTGATAAGCAGTTGATTAAAACTACTTAATATAGCACAGGGCAGATAGGGGCATTTATGTGTGAAGGGGAGGGGAGGGACTGGGAGGGATGGGAAGAGCTCACCCAAGGCTAAGGGACAACCTAGAAGAATTGCTTTTGTTCAGCCTGAGAAAACATTTCCATTTGGTTCTTCAATTTAATGCTGTACCTAAGTCCCATGACAGCGACTGAGCCTACTTACATATTCAAGTCCCATCCAGGCAGTGGGAAATTCCAAAGACACAGGCACAATCAGTCAGATGTACTGTACACGGGTGTGCTTTAATGAATGTGCAAAGGTTGTATGGATCAATTGTCCGTTTGATTAATTCTTCTGGTAGGAGCAAATTAAATGTCCCAATGCTACACACAAGTAAAGGCTGAATGCTCTCTAAAATGTGACTTCCTATGTGGAGAATAATTTTATTTCTTCTGGGTAAAACATTTCTTGAGATAATAATGGAAGTCAATGAGAAAGGGGGACTTATGTAAATATTCAACTACATATACTGTCAAAAAGGCATCTAATGTGCAAAACGAGGTCAAGGTTTATATTGCATTCACCAATATTTGCATCAAATCCTCCTTTCAAGCTGTTATTTTCAAAATCCCATGGAAGAGGGGATAAATTCCTGTTTTAGAAACAGTTCATTATCAAACTCTTCTCTTCACTTCCTGTGATGGCATTTGGCATGAGGGTACCACAGTCCTCTAAATCAAAAAGTACTAATTTTCTTCTTCAGCTCTCGGGCAAATGTCAAGATCCAGGGAAATAGGAGTCTCATACTTCTTACAACTTGGAATGATAATGTCTGATGGTTCAGCAGAAAGAAAGTAATACTCTGAATGCTATGGGGAATTGGCATCCACACCCCAGACCCTGGAACTCATCTCCCAGCATGGGCTTAGGGAGTCTATCCTGAGTGCCTGTTACAGTTGAACACAGTGCTAAGTCTTGAGAGCAGAGCAGGGCAAACCAAAGCCAAGGCTATCATAGGACATACAGTCTAGAGTGGGAAACAGACATTAATCAAATTGTTCGAACATGTGATAGCCTAATTATATTGTTTATATTCTGCTAATTATAGCCAGAAAATTCACAGTAAAAAGAAATGTGCTGCTGGATTTATTACCAATGATGGATGTCTTACTGAGAATCACGATTGTAGGAGATGTTTGGGAGAATCCAGTCTTCATGTACCTTGAATTGGGAAAAACCTTCATATCTCACTGAAGAGACCCCAGACATAATTGAGTTCAGGTAAAACCCTAGATCAACTTCTTGATGTTGCCTGTTCTTATGATTGGAAACTTCTAATATTAGATATCATTCATTCATTCATTCATTCATTCAGCAAATGCTACTAGGTGTTGATGATTTTGCACACAAAGTAAATGAAAGTCCCTGATGTCAGAGAGAAAGCAAGCAGACAAGTAGATCATTCCAGAAGGTGTGGAAAGTTAGGCGGGAGACTGAAAGGGTTCAATAAGAGCTGCCTACTGTATGTGCAAATCAGATGGAAGAGGCTGCTTTAAAAAATGGTGGTGGGGGAAGGATGAGGGACCGTGGTGGAATGGAGAGCCTGGAGATAGAAACTCCAGACATGAGACAGTTGAAATGAACTTCTAGTGATGAGTAGAAAGGAAACTTTGGGGACAGCGCAAAGAGAGAGGATTAGGGAGATTGGCAGGGACAACTATGTCCTACAAGAACCTTAGATTTTTGGTTGAAATGCAGTATGGAGCCACTCGAGACAGGGATGTGGCCTCATGAAAACTGCACAGGAAAGGAGTCATTAGAATAAAAAGGGAACGACTTGAGTAGGATTCTGGGCATGAGAGACTTTTCAAACTGGGCAGGAAAATGATTGAAGGATGCGGAAAAGCTGGAGGCAAACAAGCCAAGAGGTCTTCACCCACAGAGGATGCTGGGTGTCCATACTTTCCCAGTTCCATAGGCAGTTTAAGTCACTTGAAGCCATTTACTAGGTATTTGGAAATGTGTTTGGATATTTGACTGTGAGACAGATGTTACCACTTAAACTAGGAGCTAGAGGACCGGGGAGATGGTCAGTTAGTAAAGTGCTTACTTTTGCAAGCACGAGGTCCTGAGTTCAATCCCCAGAATCTACATGAAAAAACCCAGGTGTGGTAGTGCCCACTGGTGATCCTAGCACTGGGGAAGCAGAGGCAGGTGGATTCCTGGGGCTGCTCCGCTGGATTAGTCTACTTGGCAAGTTCCCAGGCCAGTGGGAGACCTTGTCAAAATAAAACACCCCAAATCCAAAATAATAGGTAAAGGTAGAAAGCACCTGAGAGATAATATTCAAGGTGGTCTTCTGGCCTCCTCATGCGTGCACACTCACAGGGACACACACACACACACACACACACACACACACACACAAAGAGAAAATTAAGAAAAAAACGTGGCACAGCTTACTTTAACACAGCTTACGCTAATCCCTTTGTTTTCTGTAAGCCGCTCACTCAGCTGAGCTTCTCTTTCTAGAGAAGCGATATTATGTTCAATGGCCATATAAGGAAAGGGCACAGAGAACTACAGAAATCTCAGGAGAACTAAAAATACGGTATCTCAAGGCATTTCCCTATGCCCTCTTCTCTTCATCCCCACTCTGTTGCTGGATAAAACTTGGTAAGGCGTGATTTTCATCACTCCCCACTGGATCAAGAATGTATCTTTTACATTCCTTCGTCTGACTCTCTCTGGTGACCGGCTGCCTTCCCTAAAGCCAAAGTCAAGAGTCTACATCCCTCTCCAAGGTCTCTCATTTCCATGACTTTGCTTTGCAATCTTTCAGGAATGATTAACTAGAGTTGTTTCAGTTTGGGGATCTACTTTGACAGCTGACAAATGTGCTGTGTGTGGTGTACAGACCCGAGGAAGGATTATCGCGCAGCCACAGTTAACCTGAGCTATATAGTGTATTCAAGGGAGACAGTGTCTTAAAAAGTCCGGACAAGTGAGAACAGATGCTACAGTCCCTTTTACCAGCAAGAGTGATACACACACACACAGATTTCTATACCACATGAGGGACACCCTGGCAGCCATCTGACAGTCTCCCCTGGATCCATTATGTCCTGAGAGGTCCAGACCAGGCACTCCTTGTTATTCAAACCCTTCTAGTCATCATTGTCTTCCTCCTGTGATGGGACCCTCTGTGCTCAGAGGACAGGCACACTTGGTGTCACACTCTGTGTCATGTACTTGGAAATCCACAGCAAATGGCTTTGAACCTTACTTGAGTCTAAGGCAGTGGGTCTCAACCTGTGGGTCATGACCCCTTTGGAGGTCACCCGTCAGGTAGCCTGAATATCAGACATTTACAATATGATTCATCACAGTAGCAGAATTATAGCTATGAAGTAGCAACAGAATAATTTTATTGTTGGGGGTCACCACAACATGAGGAACTGTATTAAAGGGCGGCAGCATTAGGAAGGGTGAGAACCACTGGCCTAAGGTCTAGTGCTTTTTCCCCTTGTACTATTTAAATTTTTATCTGTATGTGTTTTAATTCCCCCACTAGAATTGGTATTAAAGAGCAGGACATATTTTAGTTATCTAGAAATGCCAGTAGTCAGCTCAGTGTGTGGCATGAGTTCATTTATGTACTAGGATGAAGGATGGAGAAACACTGTGTGGTTGATATATTGTGCACCCCAGTAAACTTATCTGGGGGTCAGAGAACAGAACAGCCACTATATTAAACATAGAGGTTAGGCAGTGGTAGCACAGGCCCTTAATCCTAGCATTCCAGAGGCAGAGATCCATCCGGATCTCTGTGAGTTCAAGGCTACAGAGCCTTCAAGGAAACAGAGCCAGGCATGGTGGAACACACCTTTAATCCCAGCACTTGAGATCTCATGTCTTGCTTGGGAAAGATACATGCCTTTAATCCCAGGAAGTGATGACGGGAAGGCATGAGGACCAGGAACTAGAGCCTTTTAAGCTTTTAGGCTTTCAGCAGCAGTTCAGCTGAGATCCATTAGGGTGAGAATTTAGCGGCTTCCAGTTTGAGGAAACAACTTCAGCTGAGAAGTTGGCGAGGTGATGTTAGCTGTGGCTCGTTCTACTTCTCTGATCTTTTAGAATTTACCCCAATACCTGGCTCCTGGGTTTGTTTTTTTATTAATAAGACCATTTAAGATTCATGTTAGAACACTGAAAGCAACTTAATGGTTGTGAATATGCTCCTTATAGTTTTGTGTTCTCAGAGAGTGAGAGGTAATGAATAGATGCGCCAGTGGAAGATACATGTGGCTTTTTAAACATGAGTGCTTGGGATTGAACTCAGATCCTCATGTGTGTATGGTAAGCACTTTACCAAATGAGACACTTTCCAGACCCAAACTTTGCATTAGGATTAGTTTCTTTCAAAAGACCAAATGTGAGGTCACTTTTGTCATAGTTAAGCACGTGGGATGTATTCAATCTGGCATTGGAATTCAGGTGCGTATCACTGCCTTAGCAATTCCTTGAGAAAGTTACAGTTCATTGATTTGCTCAGGGGCTTGTTTGAAGAAGATCACCTTGCGTCCTTTCAAGGTTTGTTTTATAATTGCTGTGTTAAGTTTCTCCCCTCAAAGCTATGTGAACAAGCAGACAATTATGGTGACCTTGATCCTGGCTGACCATTGATTGGCTTTGTCAGACACAAGGAGAGCTGTTAGTAACTGGTACTGGCACTTACCTATCAGTCAAAGGCGTGATCACTAGGCGAGGTGTATTTCCCAGGTACTCATAGGAATATAGAAACTGGGCATCACAGATGTTGGCAAAGCAGTGTTTGGCCTCATCATCCCAACGATGGCGTAGCTGTGACAGCCAGAGGAAAGCCTGGGCATTGTCAACCTAACGGAAGAGTAGCAGAGCATGTGGGTGAGTTAGAGTGCTTTACAGGTAGGTGGCCCTCTGGTTACAGGACATGGAAGCCTCGGGGTGGCTTTGATGTTGTCTGATACGTGAGAGGCCAGAATGTTCTGCCCATAGCATAGAAAGCACAGGCAGGTCTGGTTACAGATGCTTCCCAGCTTGCGCTAGGGCTACATCTATATAATAAACACATGATAGATAGAAAATACTTTAAGTGGAAAATGAATTCGATCCACTTATCCTACCAAACATCATAACTCCCTTACACAGTGAAAGTATTTTCATTACTTTGTGGCTGGATAAAACCATTTTACATAATGTCCAATTACATGATTGTGTTGAGTAGCCTATGTTATTAATTACACACTATAATAAAAGTGCAGTTCTTACTAAATATATATTGCTTTTCTGCCACCATGAAGTCAAAACACCATGAGCTGACTAATCATAAATCAAGGACTACCCTTATACGGCTGTGCTGGAAGTTTTGAGAGGCAGCAGGAAGTACCATGCCCCTCACCCAGCTGATGTGATGACCCAGGGGCTGTATTAGAGTGATCCTGATGGAGATTCTACTTACAAGAAAAATATACCTAGATCTACAGTGCCTACCTTTTGAGAAATCATCTTGGCTACCACATCCCGGGCATGCACATCAATGGTGCATATGGTCATGATCTTCTGCCTGTCCCCCTTGGAGAGCTGGCCAATTAGCATGGTGATAAGGGTTTTGAGTTGGGCCACTTGCTTCTTGTAGTAGTCCTTCATGGCATTCTCATAGCCTTCCTCCAGCCTGGCAAACGCAATGCCCACCTCTGTCGTCCACCAGATCTGAGTGCAGGTCAGCGCCACCTGTGGTACCAAGAACCGCTTAGTCAAGCTGTTACCAGGGCTTGTTTCCAAGCAACCCACTCACGAGGCAGCAAGAGTTCAGGATGCAACTGTGTGGGTGACAGTCCCCTTCCCTCCCTCTTCCCTGATCATTGACTAAGGCAACCATATGCTCCAAGTCCTCAGAGATGTGAACTAATTACAACCAAGACGAGAAGAGCACATTCTGCTCCTGATGATGGATCACGGTCGAGGAAAGCCAAAGGCTGGCTCTGGCTGATGCCTCGGTGTCAAGGAATAGCTACAGGCATCATTCACCTCTCACTTCCCAGAGATGGCACCTCTGCCACATGAGAGAGGAGGACACACCGACCAACCAAGCACCTCAACGACACTCAGCCTTTGATCCTTTAGCAGCCCAAGTACTCTAATTCAGTGGTCTACATTTGCTTCTTCTTAATATTTTAACCACATCTCTATTTTCTCAAAAATCTACAGCCTGAAAATGACTACTTTTGAAGGTCAGGGGAATAAACACCAAGATTCAATGTGGTCATTATGTTTGTGTTTTTTTTTTTTTCAGAGATTAAAAATAAACATGGAAAAAGAGATTTAAATCAGTATTTCTTCTGTTGACTGTGCACTTGTACATGGCAAATACATCCTTTTCAGTATCTGTAGTGGAGGATTTAATTGCATTGTTTATCTGTGGACCCATTAGGCTTGGGAGACATTGTGCTAAATGGTATATATTTAATAGTAGGAGGCATCACTTTTTTTTAGCTCAAAATTCTTATACAGAATTTGTGCTATGAGGAATGCTGGTGGGAATTATTTCTTTCGTGAAACAGCAATAGTTGCTGTAAGCAGTCTCATCCATTAGGTTGCCTATGTTTTCCTATGGGATTGCAACCTACTGGAGTTTGTTGGAGAGAGGCCTTTCTGCATCGCTGCTTTATCAGACAGTTTGATGGGACTCACTTGTTTCCACAGCCCTATTTCTCCCTTCTCTTTGGGCTCACTCAGTCATTTCTGCTTTCTTCAGACCTTCCTACCCATTTCCATGTGGACCGTTCCATGCTACTCTGCTGAAACAGCCCCATTAAGTCACCCAGGGACAGACTTTACCCTTGTCTTGCTTGATCTTGTAGAAGTAACTGAAAATGTGTCACCATTCTTCTGCCACCAACAGCTTGTTTTTCATTTCATGATGACTGTAGCCTGGACCTTCCTTTGAAGAAGACTCTGTTCCTTTTCTTTTTTGGCTCCTCCTACCTGTTTAGGCCCTTGGTAATGCTCAGGGATCTGTGCCATATCCTTTCCTCATACCATCGAATTCCCATAGACACTCTAATTTAATTCTATGGGTTCAACTACAACTATTTGTCTGCAACTCTCAGAGAAACCAACCCTAGCACCTACCCTATCACCAGAGGGCAATAAGAGTTGTACACTGCAGCCAGAGTCATTGAAAGTCTTCATTCATCTTTTTAATTGAGACCTTCTTGAGAAACATGGGCAGAATTCAGTTAAAATTTGGGATCAAGACAGTCTTCCTAATGTGGTCCTTGAGAATTGGCTTCCAGTTTCCCAGATGGATTCTATCAGCTGTTTCCTTCTTCCTCCTCTCTTAGCCTTGCTGCAGCCATATCTAGCTCTTCTCCATTCCTCAGGGACTTTGTGCTTGCTTTGGCTTCTGAACTTTTGCCTATGCTCTTCCCTACACAGGGTGCTATTTCCCTCCATTATTTAGCTCCCTAACTCCTGCTTCAAATCTTGGCTTAACTAGATCCTCAGAAACATAGTCTCAGACCTTACTAGCAAGTTATATATGGCCAGGGAGCCCTGAGCCTACCCAGTGATCACCTTAGGCACATTTACAAGTGACTGGGTTCTACAGGAGGCTGTGAATTCCCATAGGATAGGTTGCCTCATCTCATCTCCTGTCGGTCTTTCCCTCTCACAGTCAGCAAAGAGCTGGCACATACAGTGTAAGGGGACTCCAAGACTTTAAATGTTCACAACTTCTTCCTACAGTCAATGATACAGATCCATAACCCAACTTTTCCAAAGCAATGACTGAACTTAAGTCATGGCTGTCAATGCTTCTGCTTGGTCTTCTGTCCCTCACCATGGACTAGGATTCAAGCTCTTTCTATTGTGAAGCACAGGGGTTCTTCAATCTCAGAAGGCCCACACAGGCTGCTGGAGGAGAAAGACAGATGAGGACAGTGGCCCAGGAAGGTCCAACTGGAAAAGTACCTGAGCTGGGTAATCAAACAGCCATTGTTCCCTGGGCTTCTCCTCGTAGGCGGTTACCCCTTCTGTCATCTCATGCCTCACAGTGGCTTTCATGTGACGAAGCACATGGTTCAACCATATCTCCACCTGGAAGAAGAGCTCTGGGTCAGACACCACAAGACTGAGAAAGTTTGATCAATACTGTTTTCTTTCACCCAGCCTGAGGGAGTGAAGACAAAGGAGCTCCAGCATTGTGTACTGACCAGATGCCGGAAGGCAAGGGCAGACATTTTTGCATTTATAATCTGGGATGTGATGAGTGGGAGCTAGGCTAATGTGCTAATGTGGAACCCAGAAAAAAAATGACAACAGGTGAAGGGGTGGTAGAATGCTAATTAGAGCTCATACAAAGAACCCCAAATCTGGACTGGGGCAGATTTAATCAAGCTGATTCTCACAGGCTTGTCTACACAGCATAGAGATGTTAGTTGGGTTTGTGTTTCTCAGCTGAATGCTTTGTGGTCTTGGTCTGTTAAAAGAACATATTCTGAATTTAAAACTCAAGGTTGTCAGCCACCCCCATGTAACAACAAGAGGACTTTGGATTATTTTCTGATAAGAGAATTTCTCCCCAAGCATATGTGGGAATGGTAGAAATTTCTGAAAGACCATCTTGTTCAGGCCTTATTCTGCATGGGAATCGAGCCCCTGGGGCAATGCTTGGTTATGTTGCTGTGAATAATGGGTGGGGCAGGACTTTACTTCGGTGGTGCTGGAGGACAGGGTGGGGTGTAAGAAAAGAATTGTCCTATGATTCATTTGCCTGCAGTTGGCTGTGGGAGGACTGGAGGTGTAGTAGGGACTTCCTAGAGCAGAGGTATATAGGCAGCTCTCCAAGGAGAAGAACTATGGGAGGAAATGACTGTGGGGTATACTTGCAAAGACAGGAGACATCTCAGAAAAAGGACATTTCTTCCAAAGGAAGGTGTCTGAGTTCCAGATTCCCCTGTGGGGTGCTTCAGGGGTTGCCATCTTAATATTCTCTGGGCTGCCAATCACCTTACAATCCCCTCACAGTCGATTGCAGTAACTGTTTATGTGCACTTTTTTTTTCTCCCAGCACTGGTCTCTACTGAATGAGGAAATATAAATGTGGACATATGTTTTCCTCAGAGAGAGGAAGGCACCAGAGGCAGCTCCAGTGTGGACCCCAGGCAAGGAAAGCTGCTCCTTCAGGTCTCAAGCTCTGGCCTGAGAGAACCTGACTTGCACTGAATTTGGTTCGGATGGGAAGGGATGGGGGAGGTGTGAGGAGGGGAACAGACTGTCGTCACCTGCCCACTGCAGTCACAGGGCTCGCTGAAGGCCACATATTCCTCTTCTTTGCTGTACATGCCAAGGCTTGTCTTGGTTGGGTTCTTACTGGCATCTAACTGGAACTGCATTTTGGCCATGTTGTCAAAGAGCTTGGAAAGGTGACGTTGGACCTGAGAAAGGAAACCATGGCAAAGGATTCAAGAGGATGCACAGGGGGCTGATCAGAGTTGTCTACAGCCTGCCAGGGAACAACTCTTGCATAAGATAGGAGGGTGAATGCCACGCCTGTGGAGGGAAGGGTACAGCAATCATGGAGTTATGAAGACAGGAACCATGTGAAGTGGATAGATATGACTAAAGGAATAAAAAGATCGGTGGGAACAGTGCCACCACTGTCATTCCGCCATTGGAGCCAGTGTCCTCTCCTGCAACCAAACAGGAATGAGAGCAAGTAAAAATGCTGATGAGCTTCAGGTTTTGAAAAGAGAAATAACTGTCCCTTGGTTTTGCTTCCATTTCAACCAAAGAAAGACAAGCTCTGTAGACCACACGATGAAAGATGGGTTGGTAGAGAACCTAAGGGCGCAAACTCAAAGTCAATTCACAACGGTGTTAGCAGCACTCACGGGTTCAGCTGACACAAAGAACTAAGTGCAGTGAGCAAGGCCTGGAGAACGCCAAGGAAATGGACCAAGAGCTACATCTACTCAAAGAGAAGAGGGGACCTGCAGCCAAAGGCAACCGGCCTCAGTGTGCAGATGTGTGATGAAGCCAGCGGGGGCAGGGCAGATCAATGGAATAGGAATCCTCTAAAACAGAGTGGGAGAAAACTGTCAAGAAGACAGAAGCCATGGTTTCCAGGACAGGGAAGACCCCAAATGTCACGGAAAAATAACAAAATAAAGCAAATACATAAGCAAAGACTATTTTAAGCATTATTAATACAAATTTTGATTTCTACAAACATAAAGGTGAAATTACTGTCATGATGACTAATAATCAGTCTATTCAGTCACTCACACAGAGGTGGGGTTAGAAAACGTCTTTACTGTGCTTTGTTCCCTAGGGTGGGGTGGATTATTTAAAGATTTACCAGAACCTAATGAGAAGTAAATTGAAAGAAATACTTAAGATGAGTACCATGGGTACCAAAGGCATAGAATGAATGGAGGTGATTTGACCTCTTCTACACACGGAATTAGTACAACTCTAAACAAAATGCTGATATGATATGCAGTTCAACTCCACTGTGCCTTGGCCACTTGGGAAATGATTCAGTTGACAGGATAAAAACAGAAGGACCACAAATGCAAAGGTGATGTCTTTTTAATACTTGATTCTTCTTAACAAGCAGAGTCAGACCTGCTGGAGCTGCTTTTTGGCTCTGTTGGAGAAGCGCTCATCCATGGCTCGTGGTGATGCCAAGGGGACAGTTCCTGTGCAGTGAAGCATTGCAGTGCTAACAAGGCTGCTGTGTGTTTACTCTTTCAGCCAAATTCTCCAGGAATTCTAGATCTAGAAGACAGGTCTCCAAAAGACAAGGTTACCTAATGCCACTTCACTTGATTGGAAAATAATTGGTATCTAATGGCCAGACTATGATATATCAGCATAGAGCATGATGCAAGTGTTGAAACGGAGAGCTTGGACTAATATGAAATGATTTCTAAGATACAAAACAAGTTAAGAAGGAGGAGGAGGAGGAGGATAAGAAGGAGGAGGAGAAGGAAAAGAAGAAGGCGCAAAACCAATACCACATGCTTGCAATCTCAGTAGTGCAGAGGCAGGAGGATCACCAGTTTAAGGTCAGCTTGGGTTACACAGAAGAGTCTGCTGCCCTCATAAAGACAAAGTTGAAGCAGGTCCTGCAGACTGCTGCCTTTTGTGTGAGAAAGAAGCGGTGAGGAGGACCATATCTGACTGGATACAATGTGCACCTGTCTATTTGCACAGAGATGAACACAGGAAAGATAAATCAGGATCTAATGAAACTGCCTATCTATGGGAGGAGGGAGGGTAGACAGTGATGGTGGGAGATAACAGAGAAAAAAGGGACACTCTCAGAGATACATATCTTTTGACATGGTTTGGCTCTTGGAATCAAATTAGTGTTCTACATATTAAAAAATAAAAATAAACAGTGTAGATGATTAATAAAAAAACCCTAAATCAGAAAAAAAAACAAACAAATCCCTTCATATTTCAAATAAATGACCAAGTCACACAGAAGGGAGGACAGAAATTTAGCCAAGTGACTTGTCAGTCCAGTGTTTGGGTCTGGTTTGACACTTCAACACATCTATGTCACAAATATGATCAGGCCAGGATGATTGGTACATCTATCATATCAAACAATTGGTTCTTTCTTATGTTGGGATTATTGAAATTCTATTAGCTTTCTTGACTTATGCAAACTGTGGTATACTTTAGTTATCTTACTGTTTTATAAAATTTTACAAGTTATCCATCATGCCATATCCACTACCCATCATGCACTAGCCACCCCCTCCACCCCTCTGGTAATCATTGCCCTTCTCTCTACTTCTGTGGGATCAACTTCAGCTTCCACATGTGGCATTTGTCTTTCTGTGACTGACTTATCTCATGTCACATCATATCCTCCAGCTCCATGCATGCCATCCTGCCAGTGACAGAATATCACACTTCTTTATATAGCTGTCACTGTGGACCACAATTGGCTAGATGTCTCTTGAGAATCAGATCAAAGGTATTCCTGATAAAGGCTTAACTTTATGCTCTTTTGCCACTCTGCTTCTGTTTCAGATGCTGGGAAAGGGAGTGGTGTGTGTGTGTGTGTGTGTGTGTGTGTGTGTGTGTGTGTGTGTGTGTGTGTGTAGAAAGGGAGCAGAGATACCTAAGGCAACTTGGGTCTGAAATGCTTGTCTCTTCTCTGAGAGTAGGTTCCTGTTGGGTGTGCCCCATCCCTTTGGATGGTTTTAAATCTGCCACCGGCTTACCTGCTGTGGGGCTGTGCCATTGGAAAGGATGTCTAGCAGGTCAGAGGAGGATAGGAAGTAAAACCGAGGGAAGGCAAGCCTCTTGGTGTCTAGGTACTCTGCTAGGGCTTTCTCACACAGGCACAACCTGAAGGCACAGAACACAGGTTCTCCTAGTTTAGTATAATTAGCATAACTTGGCCCCAAGTTACACACACATTACCTAAACACAGACACAGCCAGCCCTCAGTGTCTGTGAACTCCTCATATGAGGGTCCATCAACCTCAACGATTGATATTTGGGACAAATTTTTACATGTTTTGAACACACACAAACATTTTTCGTCACTAATCCCTAAATAATACAACATAACCATTTACAAAGCATTTGTATTGAGTTAGGTATTGTAGCTAAGCTAGAGGGGATGCATAAGCCATGGGAGGGTTACAGAGGTTATGTGCAACATTATTTTGCATGAGGAACTTGCAGCTGCAGACTTCTGTATATCTGCAGTTGTCTTAGAAGCAATTCTGAGTAGAAACTGAAGGATGACTGTATTTGCAATATGTAGAATATTTTCAGATTTCAGAATAATGAATTTCTAGGAATATTTGCAAATGGACATATCTGTTTACATCTGCATCAAACCTCCTAATGACACCACACCTTATATTACCCAAAACTCATGGGGAAAGCAAGGGCTAAGCATGCCGTCATTGGCATTTAATAAAGGTCAGAGACAGAGAAGGGAAGTTTGCATCCTCCCCACAGCAGACTGGCAAGCCAACTCACCTGCTCTGAATATCCTCCAGTTTGTCATAGAGACCTGGCTTATTCGTGGCTTCCACCACATTCGGGGTTTTCTGAGCATCATCTGCCAGCTTTCTGAAGTCAGAGTCAATGCCTTCAAATCTCTTAGAGTCCTACAGATGAAACAAACAGAAAGTAATAATCAATATTTCTCTCAGATTGGCCCTTGCAGTCATTTGAGGGCAAAAGTCAGTCTAATCCCAAGAAGAGACTTGGGCAAGGAAGAGCAGCATTTGGACATCATCTTGGAACCCTTTTTCTTTTGTTTATACAGGTGATCTGCTGCGCAATGTTTTCTGTATTAAAAGCTAAAGTATTTAAAAGACAATTTTAAATGATTTAATTCATATGAAAAATACAGAAGCCAGGCTGTGGCGGTGCACGCCTTTAATCCCAGCACTTGGGAGGCAGAGCTAGGCTGATCTCTGTGAGTTCGAGGCCAGCCTGGTTTACAGAGCAAGATCCAGA
This sequence comes from Peromyscus leucopus, assembly GCF_004664715.2. Taxonomy (NCBI): domain Eukaryota; kingdom Metazoa; phylum Chordata; class Mammalia; order Rodentia; family Cricetidae; genus Peromyscus; species Peromyscus leucopus. The sequence continues at coordinate 48,962,974 of NC_051086.1, forward strand.
ACAGGCACCAAAACTACACAGAGAAACCCTGTCTCTAAAAAAAAAACCAAAAAACAAACAAACAAATAAATGAAAAAAATAAAAGTAAATTAAATAAAATAAATTTAAAGTACAGGAGACTTTAGGAAGGAAGAAGAAAGGTAAATACAGAAGGAGGGTAAAATAACAGTAAGCATGTTTCAAAAAGTCATAAGAAATAATAATTTAACTAGTACTCATAAATACTTCCAATACATACAAGTCTCTGTGTAAATACACATACACAGTTTAAGTGAAAAAATTCCATATGAGCTGACAATGCTCTTCCCAGAATCCATAGACTATCTAACAAAACCCCCAATACCAGGCATGAGAAGCCCTCTTTTGAGTAGTCAGGATTGTCCAAGAAACTCCAAAAACATTACAGTCATTGTTGATGCCCTTTTGCCCTCTCCCCCACCAGAGGTAGAGGATAAATCCTTATTGCTAAAAACACCATGAACTTCAGATACAGGGCACTTAAGTGAATCTGGCCTGAAAGCTTCCTCCTGGAGGACTAGCCTTCGTGATAAGAGAAGGTGCCACATAAGTTCCCAAGGGAGAACAACAATCCTACCCAGTGATGACACCTCTGAGCCACAATAGCAACCAGCATGGTACCATAGCTTAAGGGTGCAGTAGTGCCAGGAATACCTTGGCAGTAACCAACAGCTCCCTAATTGGACTGGAGACCCATTCAACAAGAAGGAAACCATGTGAGGTAGATACTAGAACCTAGTCAGCTACTCAGGGCTGGTAAAGTCATGAATCTCAGAGGAGAACCTACAACCACCACGTTACTAAACCAACATAATCCATCACTTCATTCTGAATAATTATCCTTATACACTGATAAGTGTAGTCTTTACCTCTCATCAAGGAAACTTTTCTTTGCAACAGATGGTGACCATTATAGAAAGTCACAACTGATCAAATGCAAATTTGTGGAGCCCAGGCTCAGTGGGTACATCATCAGCAAAAATCCTGTACCTACAGCTCTGGGATTATTGTGAAAGATGGGGGTGAAAAGAACCAGAGGAACAGGAGGTTTGCTCTGAGGCTTCAAAATAGAAATTAAAATGTAATAATAATAAACCTATCAGTTTAGCACAATACTATGTTTTTAATCTAAAAATAATTTACAAAAACAATCCCAAACAACTACAATAAAAACAGGAGTAGTATCCTTCTGCTTTCCTTTCCATCTTCCAATTTCTGCACTGAGTGAGTTAAGAGAACTCATCAGTGTTCCCACATCTGCTTCTGCATCTGAATTACTTTGGCCTTACAGGCCATGCAGCATCCTAGAAAGCTCATGTGTGCTCATGCTAGAGCAAAAGTCAAAAAGTCAAATGACACACGTGATCACTAAGGTAGTGTTGACCCTGTAGACCCCTAATGAAGTCTCAGAGACTTCCTACTCTTACTCCAACTGTCCAATAAATGATTCCTAAGTCAAGGAGACAGTAGATTGAATTGTTTTTTCTAGCTCTATGAAAATATTTGTATGAGCGAAGTTTTTTCTCAATGTACTGCTATGCTGTCAAATGTATTTAATGCCATCATTCTCACTGTGCTGCTAAAATGATCAAGAAACTAATAGGATTTTAGCCTAAATGTGGCACCTGGTGAGAACATATGGTGTTATTATAAACAGTAATCATGATGTTATATGCTGCATGCATTGTTTTCATGGACTTTCCAGAGTGGGTGCCAGTACCTGTCCTAATTTACATATGAGGACATCAAGGTTTGAAGACATTAAGTAAATCACTTGCCCAACATGGGAGAATAAGAAGCCTAGGGCTGCTACCCTACCCTCTGTAACCAACACCCTTCACCCAAGTTGATCAAAAGACAAGAGACGTGGGTAAAACACTTTATAACCCCCTCTCAATGAGGTGTTTTGCTTTGACTGAAAACGAAATGGCATCAAGGTGACAGAAGTATATTCATACCTGGCATGAATGTTCAAATGAAAAGAGCCAATCAGAAAACTGTAATTACACTGGGAGCAATCATGTAAAAACTAACTGTCTATAAGCACAAAAGTTGGGAAATAGGCATAATGGATGAAAATAGTTACTAGTTAGGGTGTAATGAGACTGAACTCTTTCCTGTTATGCTCTTAATAGGAAGGAAATGCAGGCATTTACATGCTGTCTGCACAAACCTGCAGCGCTATCCAGGGACCAAATCCTTTCCTGTTTTTCATAAGAGGCTCTTAAACGTCTCCTTAAAGTCCTCCCCGGAGTCTCCACCTATGTCCTCACCCCTTCTAATTAAGCCTATTCTTCTTCAATCGCTGGTATTTATGATAAATAAAGTCTGGTGCTGGCCTCATTACAACTGCCATACAGAACTGTTCCCTGATACTTGCTGTTGGGAATGTCAACCATTAAGCCACCGTATTGCTCTGGCATGCTTGTGCAGGATGTGCTGCAGAACTGCAATGTTGGGTGACATGTGCTTTAAGTTCTTAACAAGGCCTGGACAACTGGTGACATTTCATAATCAAGCTAATTTGTCAGCAAAGAACTGGCTGTACTGAATGGATATAGAAGAAGTCTAGGGCAAAAAAGAAGAAATTAGAGTCCACTGAGATAGGGTTGGTTAATGTCACATTAATTAGGGCTAATGAGAAGGGGCCAGCATTGGGGAAGGTGATAATGGGAGCTTATATTTTAGGGAAATCTGCTGTTAGTCTTCAGAAGAAAACTGGTATCTGATATGCTAGTACTGATTAAAGGTTAGCAGTATGGCTCCCTGCCTGGGGAGAATGACCTTGAACTTGCCTGGCAACAAGACTTAGTTTATTTGAGTATGTGTGATATAAGACCCAGGAAGTGGCCCTTAAGGAGCTATTCCCAAGCCACAACAGCTGGAATCTTCTATTTCTTTTCTCACATGTAGTTGAAAAAAAAAAAGTAAATCACTCCTTTCTATATGTAGAGGTAAACTGGTTGCAAACATGTTTGCTTGTTTGTTTGTTTTTTTTGGTTTTTTTGAGATGGGGTTTCTCTGTGTAGTTTTGGTGCTTTTCCTGGATCTCACTCTGTAGACCAGGCAGGCCTTGAACTCACAGAGATCTGTCTGTCTCTGCCTCCCAAGTGCTAGGATTAAAGGTGTGTGCCACCAAACATGTTATCACTTTTTTTGTGGCAAGTCAGTGCATGTAGGAGGTACCCTGAGGTGCAGAGAAGGTACCTTAACGCTGTAGGGGTGGGGTGGTCTTCCTTTCACCTGGACCAGAAACTAGGTAACATAGGATTCCCTGAGCAGTTACCTGTGGTAGCTGAGACCGGATGTCTTCAGAGCCAATGAATATGCTCTCCAGGTGAGACCAGGTCCTCTGAACCTCAAACCAGATAGAGATGACTGAGTCAGCTGTGGACAGCTTCTTCTGCCAACTTGACACTTCTTCCAGGAAGAAGGCAATGTGCTTGGACATCATCAGGTTCTGAAGTTGCACTTGGTTGTCCTCCAGAACCTCGATGAGGTCCTCATCTGACTGCAGCAAGGGTATGTGTGTTCGAATGTGGGGCTCATACTGGAATTCCATGCTGGCCCAGGTGGTCTGCAGTTCCTTTAAGGTCTTCTCCATACCCATCTCTTTCACAGCTCTGTCCACAATGCCCTGGACCTCATCCTCGAAGTGGTGAAGCTGGAGCTGCAGGAGGTGAGCTAGGGTGGTGTCCTGATCCATGGTGAAACTCACACCCGTGGCCTGCATCAGCTGCCTCCAGTGCCGCTCCCGGATGGCAGGATTCTGCAGCTCGGCTACGGCCCTCAGGGAGGTCAGAGTATTCAACACTGTACTTTCCAGGCCTGTGAATGCATCCCAGGCTCTGAGCTCCTTATCTAGGTTCCGGATGTGCCGGGTGAATTGCTTGCACTCTGAGTCCATGGCTTCCACACTGATATTCCTCCAGCTGGTGGCTCCCAGGCATGGATACTGGAGGTCACCATTCTAATGGTGTCCCAGAGCTCCTTTAGCTGGCAGACCTCCTTCCTGCACTGCCTTAACTGTTTATAGTCAGGAACATTGACCTCAAACAAATCTGCTGACTTTGAGATGGTGGCCATGGTGGATTCCATGTGCTGGATCTCTGTGTGCCAGACATCCAGCATTTGATATGGGCTGACACTATCAAACCTAGAAAGCACAACATATTCTCTTGGTAAGTATAACACACATGGTTCAACTAGAACCACTAAGGTAGAATCTGCTGAAATGTTTAGTATCTCAGGGAAGAGGAAAAGCTTCTAACACAGCATCTCATCCTGGATGAATGGGGTGGGGGTGACCACTAGATGGAAGAGAGCTATTCAAGAATATCAGAGAAGATTCAGAGTGTGGTGACACATGACTCTAATCCTCACACTTGGCAGATGGAGGTAGGAAGATCTTGGGCTTGACATCAGTGTGGACTCTACAGTGAGACCCTGTCTCAAAAGACACAACAATCATAAAAGAGCAATGTCATGCTTAGACCTTTTACCAAATCCAAGAAGATAAAAATAGACCTGTCATCTTGTACATCTCCAAACTCATCCATGGGGCTCCCATTAGACTGCTCTGCCTCTGCCTTTGTCACTTGTGAGGCCAGTGCTCTCAGCCTTGGCTGCATGTTAGGACTTTCTGGAAGCTGCATGTTTTCAATGCACAAACATCTCCCAGATCCCTTAACAGTGTCCTAGTTAGGGTTACTACTGTTATAATGAAACACCATGACCAAAATCAACTTGGGGAGGAAAGGGTTTATTTGGCTTACACTTCCACAACATAGTCTATCACTGAAAGAAGCCAAGACTGGAACTCAAGCAGGGCCAGAACCTGGAGACAGGAGCTGATGCAGAGGCCATGGATATTGCTCACTGGCTTGCTCCTCCTGGCTTGCTAAGTCTGCTTTCTAATAGAACCCAGAAGCAAAAACCCAGGGATGGCACCACTCACAATGGGTTGGGCTCTCCCCCATCAATTATTAATTAATAAAATGCTCTACAGACTTGCTTACAGCCTGATCTTCTGGAACATTTTCTCACTTAAGGCTCACTCCTTTCTGATGATGATAGCTTGTGTCAAGTTGACATTAATCCAGACAGCACAAATGAACCCTTGTCAACTTGACACATAAACACATCACGGTTAGGCCACGAGCTTCCCTTTATTGTTGAGCCCCAAGATCACACATTAATAAAGGCACTGTAATAGAAAACATTTTACAAACTTAAAAAGTCCCACAACCTGACAAATTCAAATACTTTAAAAGTTCTCTTTAAAAATATTCAGTCTTGTTGGGTGGTGGTGGCATACGCCTTTAATTCCAGCATTCAGGAGGCAGAGGCAGAAGGATCTCTGTGAGTTCGAAGTCAGCCTGGTCTACCAAGGGAATTTCAGGACAACCAGGGCTGTTACACAGAGAAATGCTATCTCAAACAAACAAACAAACAACCCTAAAAACAGTCTTTTTTAAAGAGTCTCTGTAAAACTCTAAAATATTCTTTTTAAACATTCTAAGTCTCCCAACTGTGGGCTCCAGTAACATAAAAAAAAAAAATACTTTCTTACTTCAAAAGGGAGGTCACAATCATATCAAGGCAAAACCAGTATCCAGTGTCTGGAATCCACCACAATCTTTTGGGCTTTTCCAAGAGGTTGGGTCATTTTTCTGGCTCTGCCCTCTGCAGTACATACAACTTGTCTTCTAGGCTCTGGCTGGCTCCATGCCACTGCTGCTGCTGTTCTTGGTAGTTGTCCCACGGTCCTGGCGTCTCCAAAATGCTGAGGTCTGTTGTTTTTATCAAAAATCTCAGTCCTTTGATTCTACCAATAGACTCAGGAGCCAGATGCTGGGGTGAAAGCCTGCTAGCTCAGAGAGGCAGAGAAAGCACCCAGTTGATCTTCCTCATCTGCTGTCATTTCAGAATCCTCTCCTCCCACCTACTGTCTCAAATTCTCTGAAACTCAATGTTCTTCCCTTCTGCTTCCTGTGTGTCTCATTATCTGTCTTGACTCCCCCTTACTCTCTATGGTTTTTTCTTAATAATCTTATATTCACCTCCTATTAACTGGTTGCTTGCTTGGCCTCTTGACATAGGATTGATTCCACCCAATCCTATCCACAATATTCAAGCAGAAAGCTCCCAAATCAAAGGCATGCACCAGGGCCAAGCCACACTGTGGTGACATACTGTGTACCCTAATAAACTTGCCTAGGTTCAGAAGACAGAGCCAGCCAGCCACTAGATTAAACATAGAGGTCAGGCAGTGGTGGCACACACCTTTAATCCCTGCACTTGAGAGACCTTATGTCTTTGCTTGGGAACCACACATGCCTTTAATACCAGGATGTAACATGGCAGGACACAGAAAGGTATTTAAGGTGTGAGGAAATAGGAACTCACTCTCTTTAGGCTGAGGACTTCTTAGAGGTAAGAACTAGTAGGTAAGGCTGGCTGTTCTGTTTCTCTGATCTTTTAGCTTTCACCCTGAAAGCTGGCTCTGCTTATCTATCTATCTATCTACCTATCTATCTATCTATCTATCTTTCTTTCTTTCTTTCTTTCTTTCTTTCTATCTATCTATCTATTTATTTATATTAAAAAGACTATCTACGTTTGGAACACCAACACACCACAACTAGAAACAGGATTTTCCAGTAAAGAACACAATCTCAGGGTTCACAGTGTGGTCAGAGATCCTGCAACAGAGGTCTTCTGCTGCAACTGGGCTGCCAACTGCCACTGAGGCTGCACCTTCACCAATGGCCTCTCCTGACCTCTCACAGTGCCAAGCCTCAGTTGCTCTCCATGACCCCTTCATGCCTTCAAAACCAGTACTGTGTGGTTGATCCTACAGTACCAAAGTCAGGGGCCAGTGTGAGGTACAACCTTGGCCACCTCTGGACCACGACTTCTATGTGCTGACCTTGAGGAAACACTTTCCAGCAGATTTCACCTCAGTGATGCTGGTCTCCTCTTAATCACAGCTGATTCTTCAGCCCTGGCTGAGCAGCATCCATTCCTCTATCAAAGCATTGGTTTTACTTCAGTGGCTCTGTTCTCTTGTCCCTTTTTGTCCAGTGCTGAAATCATACACCTTGGTGGAGATGGTTCCTGATTCTTGAGTATCATACTTGAGGCATACTTCAGGGCATGGTCCTTCCTCAAAAGAAGAGCCTCATGTCTAAGGGAGCTTACATGGCAGTCCCATAGTCAAGGGCATGGCTGGCCCAAGTTTTAAGGGGCCTCTGTTTTTCCTTCTCTCACCATCCATTATCTTTCCTCTCCATCCCCAGGCTTTCTCTTTCTGTGTGTTTAGAGAGGTAGACATCTGGGGTCCTATGACTTAATAGAGATGAACACATTCTTCCAAACTCTGGACAGGGCCTCATAGGCTCCTTGAAGAAATGATGAATGGATACAAGAGACCAGAGAAATGGCTATTTCCATCTTTCTGCTATGTATGAATGTTTGCTGAGAGGATATAGGAGGGTGGAAGAGAGGAAGAGGATGACATGTGTACTCCCTTTCATGGACTGTTCCTTCTTTCAGTTGTCTCTGAAAATATCTGCCATCACAAACGGAAAGAAATCCTAATTAAAGCCATTCACCTGAACTGCTTGCTCTACCCCCCCCCCACATCATGCAATGCAGTAACAGTCATGCACACCATTGCATTAGTGCCAGGTTAGCTTGGATACATGTTCTGCTGCTGTCCACCTGTCCTTTATGAATCAATTTTGGCTTGTGAGCTATGGCCACCAGGACACATGGCTGAATACCATGCACAGGTCAGGGCTAGCCTTCAGCACAGAATATTGGGGTGATTTTCAGATTGGAAACAACCTTCTCTCTAGGTTTTTCCTCCCTCCCCTACAATGAGCAGTAGATAAAGGACTCAATGGAAGGAATAGAATTGTCTTTATGACAAGTGTTTCAGCAAGAAAGATCACCAAGGCACAAAGGATTCTTCTGGTTGTTTTTTTCTTTTCTTTTTTTCCTTTTTGCTTGAAGAGATGAACTGTTGGTGTGTGGGGGCTCCACTTTCCCTCTAGTCTACAGTAAAGTTAGAATGTGACATTGACTACTTGCTGTTGGAACAAGATCTACGAAATTCAGACAAACTAAAAAAATCCCACATCCTATTTAATTCATCGTGGTGCACAATTCAGGAAGAAGCTATCAGGCAAGATGTGAGTGAGGGGTATTTGAAGTGCTCAGGAGGCTGAGACAGGAGGAACCTAAAGTCCAGCCTGTACTATATAATGAGACTCTGTCTCAAAAACATTCCTTTATGGCAACTTGTTGAGATATTCATAAACTTCATGCATGCGCTAACAATGAAGCACCAGGGAAAGAAGGGAGTTTAAGGACAAGTAGGCCACAAAGGGGAAGGGCACACCGGGTCTTTGAAAGGGAAATAAAGGTGCAACAAGTATCTTAAACTGAAGGAGAAATGTCTGCATGAATAAAACTACAATGAAGTAATGGAAATACATTGCTCAAACATGAGCCCATGGAGAGAAGAGGAAGAGCCCCTTCTGACTCTTGGGAAGGTAGTCACCAGGGAAGGCCCACTGCAGCACTACTTCTATGTGGAGAATGACATGCACCTACACCATACCCTACAGCACACAAAACTCGAGGTGCCCACCCTGAACTGTGATCCCTAGTTCTGCACACTCCATGCTAGTCCATTTCAGCGCCAATATCCACCTATTTGTCCAAGCTAGAAGATGGAGAAGCATCCTATACTCTCTTCCCTCAGTTCACATCGATTCTCCTCTTCCTTAAATCCACAGTCTTGGCCTGTGCTTCAGTTCAGGCCTTACCACTCTGATTCATGACTGTTATAACCTCTCGGTTGAGACCTTGTCTTCAGTCTGTCCCACTCCATGAGAAATTAGGAGTTATACACAGACAAATTTCCAATATTCAATGCCTTAATGTATGTCTTTTATCCTTTGGTGGCACAAGAGCAATTCTAATTTAGTAGCACTATAATTTGGAATGTGAGTTTCATGTTCCTTTTGGGCTAGCAATAGGCTTATGGTTCAGTCCTCCTTCATGATGCCAGAAAGCAGGTGCCAGAAACCAGGCATGTGATCATGAGAGACACAACTGACCTGTGTCCTACTGTGTTGCTAGCTGTGGTGTTTGGTAGGTCAGATACATTGAATATGGTCAGAACAAAGCCCACTGTACATCTGAAATGCTGTGCTTCCATATTCCAACTTCTCAGTCATGGTCACCTGGTCCTCTATGTCTACCCTCATGTCCCAGGTCCTGCATCTCACCTGTACTCACTCTGTGTCTTACTCTCTACCCTCATATCCCAGCTCCTGCATCTCACCTGTACTCACTCCATGTCTTATACTTTCAGCCATTGTGCTTTTTGGTCCATGTTTACTTTTTATAGAACATCCTTGCTTTCCACTTTGATTATTAATTTCAAATGGAACTTACTTGCCATTGGCTGAATTGCTATGTTTCTCAAGATGTGTGAGCAGTTTCAGCTAAAGATGGTGCCAAGAAGGTGTCTTATTATTAATTTTTGAAATTATCCCTAAGACCAGCTGTTGATGTCAGAGGATGTGTATTTCTAAAATTTTCTAGTACCCTTATAATTCGTAGCTAACTCCACTGCTGAGGCCAAGCCCATCTACTCTACAGAATCTTAAATCATAATAATGAGTCAGGTTAACTAGTAAGTCAGGCAAGACAAACCAATGACATATCTTTATGTTAGGATCTTGCTATATCCCTGATACTAATTGATGATGAATATGACGCTTTTCTGCAGCTTTGAAAGTGACAACAGCTACTTTACAAGCAGGACACAAGGCTCCTCTTTCCCTCATGCTCCTGCATCGGGCCATTAGGAAAACATGTTCATTGCTGTTGTGCACAGTGTCTAGTGGAGGGCATCTTCGGGAAGGTTTTGCCAGCTGTTCACAGAATCTGGTGGTTGGTTGACAGCCCTGAGAGACCCCCGTGAGTTGGAGCTCATAAAATAAACTGTTTAGACTGTGAACATCCTTGGATTACCTTGGCCTTGAAGAAGGTAGGAAGACTCCTTATCACAGCACCATTCTTTAAGGTCAGGAAACCAGTGCTCAAGGTCAAAGACTGAGCAAGAGAATGACAGAGCATGGAACATTCCTTTTGGTAGAATCTGTCACGGTTTTTAAAAGCAGGAGAGGGTCCTTGAATTTGAATATGACAGTTTAGTCAATTATTATGAAGAGTGGGAACTCAGCTAAGAAATATGCTGAGCTGTCTTAGAGTTCAGAACTACAGGAAGAAGGAGCATTTGACTTGGGCACGGAGAGGGAATCTCAATTTCAGAAGCCCAACTTTGCACAGCACCTGTCAGATGGCAAGGGCCTAATGAGACACTCATTTTCTTCTTCCTTCTCAAAGACAAGGACATGAGAAGCTGAGCAGAGGCAGCTTCAGGGACAGAAACTTACATTGTCAGAGAACGCAGCAGGGTCTGCTGCATCTATAAACGATCTATAAATGATCAAAATGTAAAGGGACAAGTGCTCATTTGACTATAAATTTTACACAGGCACACACACCAAAGTAAGGAACAAAACAAACAACACATGAACTGATGCCTGCTAAGGTTCCCTTTAGCAAGAGTCCCGCAATTCTGGATGAGAAATACATCAAAATTTTGGCAACATTTGTTTTCTCAGACTGTTGTGAGAGCTCTTTTCGAAGAATTCTCCTCTGAAGATTCTTCTGCATGGGAAATTAACAGATGTGAACCTAGAAAGCCCAACTAAGAGTAACAGCATCATGGCAGCCACCGGGAAGGAGCACGAAGAAGGAAAAATGATCATATAGAAAGAAAATAAAATAGCCCGCCGGCTGATCAATACACACATGCTGCGCACATGAGCGGTGGCTACCATGGTGCTGATGGACCTACAAAAGGACACCATAGTTGGTTCCTGGCCAGCAGTCACTCTTGGGAGATATTTCTCAAAGCACCCATGGGATTCATTAGAAGAATTTTAGCTAGACAGTCGACACAAAGGCTTGTTTATGGCTGCCATTGACATGGTTTTGATGGACTCTGAGCCTCTTGAAAAGAAGCCTCTCTCATTTGTGCTGCCCCGTCACGATCTGATTCAACTTAGAACTTCCACTGTATACCCAAAGGAGGACCCAAAAGATACCGCTTGAGCTCTGAAAGAATGGTTTCCCAGTGTGTTCCACAAATGTTCTTAGCAACAGACATTTCTTTGGAAAAAAAGGTATGCCTCCCTAAAGTAACTATAAAGTGTAGTCATTTGAAATTCTAGGTCCCTATATTTTTGCTTCAAAGAAAACCAGTTACTATCCTTCAGGTTAGTGGTTCTTAAACTTGGCTGCACAGGAATCGTTGTGGTGGGGGCGGGGAGTGGGGGAGAGGATCACTTGATACTGATGCATGGATCTTGCCCCTGAAGGGCTATTTTAGTGTATCTTCAGGACAGGCTAGAGAGTGCAGGCTTTCAAAGCTACTCTTGGTGATTATATGACAGCATCCTGCTATAGAGGTACAAGCTTTACATGTTCATATTGTACATGGTTTAGACTCCTATTCTTGCTTGTCTCTTAGCTGCTTAGTGTCTTGTGTTTTGTAGATGCAGTGGCCATGCTTAGAAGGTGGCAGCTACTGAGGGTGGATTATAGGGGTACAGAGATAGACTAACCAAGGAAGGAAGCACGTGAGGGTTCTTTACCTAGAAGGCTGAATGTAGGCATCATGGCATATGCCTGGATGATATGATTCAAAATGGCTGGAGGAGAGGGTGTCAAATTTTTTCATCACAAAGAAACGAACAATGTTTGAGATGAAGGATAGCCTCAATATTCCAAATTGATCTTTATACAGAGTATAAAGGGGCCTAAGCACTATACTGTGTTTCAGAAGATGTGCAATTACTACCTGTCAACTAAAATTGATTAAAAAAAAAAAGATTAGGCTTAGACATGAGACTTTCACTGCTCAAAGTGGAACAGTGGCCCACCGGGACAGCTGGACACCAACACACCGGGCACAGCAGTTTTAGCAATTATCTTGTTAATTCCAGTAACAACCCATGAAGTGACTACTATTATCATCCGGGGCATAAAGATGTTAAACAACTTGATGTGATACAGACACAAGTATCAAACCTGGAGAAGATTCTCAGTCCTTCTGGGTGCTTTCTCTATCCGGAGATTTCTTAGTCTACAGCCACAGCAAGACATTCAGCCTTGGAAAATAGATCATAGTGCAGGGGCTGGGGCTGGGGGGTTCCCTAGCTATTCAGACATGGCTTTGCCTCTATGGTGAGACCTGGGTGCTAAGAAGTGCTTGGGAAGCTGATGCCCTATAGACCTGATCCCAGGAGTACACTTTGGGACACATGTGAATGGTGCTATCTTTCCTGAGGGTGATCTCTTTATGCAAGACCTATGATTGTCAACAGAGAAGTACCACAGGACTACCAAGTGCAGAGAAATGTCCTCAGACACTAACCTTTGCTAAAATCTTAAATTACTAAAATGCTTTCCAACATTATTTAAACATTCTAGTAGCCAGTTTGAAAAATGTGTATGAGGACACACGAATGTGATATGTGTCTGTGTGTTTTCTAGCAATCACTTTTCAAGCCCCTGCAAAGAACAGAAGTCTGAGAATTCAGAATTCTAACTTCAGAATCCTAATCATTTTACCATAGTTCCTTGATGAGCCCCTACATTTCCCTCATTAACCCAGGGGCACAAGAAGCTTCTAAATCTTTCTTGAAGGGAGGGTAACTGTCCAGCCTTTTTCATTCAGACAAGTCTGACTTAACTCTGTCCACCCTAGGACTGCACTGTAATCAAAGAACCTACATGGAGGGAAGGCTGGCAACAAGCCTTTGTCTGCTACGAGAGCCAAAGCAGAAACTCATGAGGAAGATCATCACCCCGGTCCACACCTGAAGGGGGCTTCCTTGTGGAACCTCTCCTGGAATTGCTGTTGCTGGGTATCAAAGGCCGTGCACCGCTGGCGGAGGAGGGCCACTTCATTTGCCTGCAGTGGGGCCACCTGCTGCCTCACAGTAATGGCCACCTTCTTCATGTTCTTCCACTTCTCGGGAAGTTCCTGTAAAGAAGAAGACCCGGGAGTGTTCACACCCCTGATGCTCTCCCCTCTCCTATAGCCAGAGACTGCACCCCATCTCTCTGCTTCCATCCCTGGGATGTACTGGGGCCATTTTTAACTGTACATCAACTCCGCTCTTCCTCAGCTTACCTCTCTGGTTGCCTTCTCTCTTCACAGTCACGTGCTTTTGACTCAGCACTGCCCTTCACCCCTTCACATTCTGACCTGGTCACCTTTGCCCTTTTCTATAGTCCTCAAGGGTATTTGGTTATTTTCTTGAGTTCCTGCTTCTTCTCTCAAATCTTCTTACATCACTAAGATCTGCTTGTTTCCCCCAAATCAAACGCTTGGCTCAACCTTTTATCAGAGAGTGGGAACAGGGCGAGGAAGATATCTTAGATTATTTTTTGTCAAATTGGTATAAGCCAGTATGATTTGAGAAGAGAGAACATCAACTAAGAAAATTCCCCCTAACACTGGCTTATAGGCAAGTCTGTGGAACATTTTCTTGATTAATTATGGACATGGAATGGTCCCCCGTATGCTGTGCTGACCTGGGCAAATGATACTGTATGGTACCAAAAAAAAACCAAAACAAACAAACAAACAAACAAACAAACAAAAAAACCCAAACAAACAAAAAAGAAGGCCTAGCAAGTCAGGGAGCAAGCCAGTAAGCAGCATGCCTCTATGGTCTCTGCTTTAGTTCCTGCCTCTAGTTCCTGCCTTGAGTTCCTGCCCTGACTTCCCTCAGTGATGGAGTGTGACCTGAGACTTATAAGATGAAATAAACCCAAGTCTGGACTGCATAGTAAAACCCAATTTCAAAAAAAGTTGACTTATCTTTAAATCTGGGGTAAAATCTGTATCCCTATGAGTTCTGCCATGATAATTTTCAGTATTCAATGATTTCCCCAAAATGCTAGACATTACTTATGTGTTACACACTGTAGTTCTAAGACATGGACCTTAGGTCTTGGACTCATCCCCAAGAAATGTTCATTTACTTCGACTCCATCTGCCACTCCATTGTAAAATCCCAAGACTTTCCTTCTGTGTCTTCTAAGGAAGAGTCTGATGCACTGACCTCCAGTTGCTTAAACACAGCTTCCGGTAGCTCTTGTTCGTAGGACTTCAGCAGTTCAATTGTTTGCTTCAGGGGCTCAAATGTGTCATCAGTGCTGCTCTGTCGTTCTTTAAGGGTGACAAGGTGCCCCATGATCTCAACCAATCCTTGGGAATCTCCTTTCTCCACTTTCTTGAGCAAACCCCTCTCGGTGCTCTTTATGAATATGTCAAGGTCAGCCAGGCTGAATGAACACAAAGTACAGGGCCAATCTTCTTGCACCCCTCGAAAGGAAGGATACTGACATCTTTAACAGAAGCGATTGTGGGAGAAAGCTCATCATGGGCCTGGTACTTCAAGGGACTAGCCTTGTGATTAATGTGGCTTTCTTCACCAGTGTGCAGGTTGTGACACATGAGGGAAGCCCTGGCCCCTCAGGAGATGGGACATGTGAATAGAATATGTGCTCCCAGGTAGGATCTTGGACCAGGAAAAGGATGTGAGTAGGGTAACTTATGCTAGGTCATGTTAGGTCTATGGATTAGTTACTGCTTCTACATCAATAATAACTCATGGTATTTGATCATGTACTGTGGCTAGACAAGATGTTATCATTTGGAAGGTCAGGTAATCATAAACAGAAACTCTTTATGCTGTTTTTGTAACTTTTGTTAAGTCTGAAATACTTTTAAATAAATAAATTTTTGAAGGCAAAAATGAGGGCTGGGCACAATGGTGCATGCCTTTAATTCTAATACTCAAGAGACAGAGGCAGATAGATGGGCCTCTGTGAGTTTGAAGTCAGTCTGGTCTATATAGTTAGAGCCAGGATAGCCAGGGCCACATAGAGAAACTCTTTCTCAGTTATTAGATAGATCAGTAAGACCAAGACATTTAACATCTCAAGTCCTCGGTTTCCTTTACCTAGAAGATTGGAAGACTCTCCTCTCTCACTCACTGTTATGACAGTTAAGTGATATGCATTCTGTAATTCAGCAAGTGTTCAGTGAGCATCCATCAGGAGCCCCACCCAGTTTCCAGGGGCTGAGAGGAGAATGATGGAGAAGATGAGCAAAGTCCCTGCACTTATGAAGCTTGCATAAAAGCAAAACAAGGAAGTGGGAAGCAAACGGATGACACACACTGTTCAGCTTCTCACAGAGATGCAAAGGCACTGGAGGAAAGTCAGGATCAAGGAATGGAGAGACTCAAGCCAAGACTTGGTGTGATGGGAGGTCAGCAAAGGCCGTCCTATGAAAGGGCACATTGATCAGTAGAGTGAATGGTTAATGGAGCATGCCACAGAAAGGCACGAGACATGGGAACCCCAGGGGCAGAAAAGACATGAGTAAAGGCAGTGAAGGTTGGTTACATTTTGTGGGCTTAATGAAGGCAAAGCCAAGGTGGTAGAGGCACAAGAAGAGAGAGAAGCGTGGAAGAGGAAAGTGTGGTTAACAGAGCCCTTGCTAACCTTAGTAAGCTCAGGTTCTCGTCTAGATGAAAGAATTCTGAAGACAATGCATGGTTTGATTCATGCTTGCAGACAGCTCTGCAGGTGGAGAATAGACATTGGCTGGAGGTCTGCTGCAGGAAATGGTGCCTTGGGGATGGGGGCACAAGAATGGAAGCCAAGGGGAATATCTGGGGGAGGTTAGCATTGTCCATCTGACAGACAGTGCTGTGCTTGACCTGGAGGCACACAAAAGAAGTGATCAGATTCAGGGTAATTCTGCACAGGGTACAGGACCAGTCAATGGGCTGATTGAGGGATATAAGGGGATGAGAAAAATTCCTAGTGGCCTCTAGCAGTGAGACAAATAATAACACCATTTATAGATGTGAGGAAAAACTGGGTAAGGTTGTTATATTGTTGGAAATGGGAGAGGAATTTGTCTTGAACATTTAACAGACTCTAGACACCTAAGGGAGATATCAACCAGGTGTGATGGTTAGTATTGATTAGCAGCTTGATAGGGTCTAGAGTCACCAGAGACAAGCCTGTGGGCATGTCAGTGAGAAAGTTTCTAGGTTGATTACCTGAAGAATGAAGACACACTGTCTTAGTTAGGGTTTTTGTTGCTATGAAGAGACACCATGACCACAGCCACTATTACAAGGAAAACATTTAATTGGGCTAGTCTTGCTTATAGTTTCAGAGTGTCAACACATTATCATCAAGGCAGGGAGCACGGCAGCATGCAAGCAGATGTAGAAATAGCTGAAAGTCCTATATTTTGCAGGCAACAGGAAGTCAACTGTGACACTGGGTAGTATCTTGAGCATATATGAGACCTCAAAGCCCACCTCCACAGTGACACACTTCCTCCAACAAGACCATACCCACTCCAACAAGGCCATACCTCTTAATGATGCCACTCCCTTTGGGGACCATTTTCCTTTGAACTACCTCACCTACCTTAAAAGTAGGCAGCACCATTGCAGGAGCTGGAGTCCTGGACTGAATAAAAGGAGAGTACTGACTGAGCACCAGCATTCACCCGTCTCTCTCTATTTCCTGGCTGTAGATGCAATGTGACCAGCTGCCTCGCAGCTACCACACTTTCTCAAAATGTAAACCCAAACAAACCCCTTCTAGTAGCTTCTTGTCTACTATGTGGTCATAGCAAAGTAACTCATACAGGCTGTTATATAGAATCTTGGATTTCTGAGGGATGAGGCTTAAAATGTAAAACCAGCAGTTATTAGCACTTAGTTTCTTTGTGTTATTTTGGCACAAGGTTTCAACATGTAGCTTCTGTGGACTTGGAGTTTATTATTATCCTGCTTCAGTTTCCCAAATGATAAGATGGCAGGTATGTGTCCCTATGCCTGGCATATAAGTATTTTAAACCAATCAATTAATTCAATAAGTTGGATGAAATCCAGGGACTCCCACATGCTAAGCAAGTTTTCTACAACTGAGCTACACCACCAATTCTACAGACCTCTTTGAAGCATTAGAAATGGCCAAAACAGTGGAGATAGTCAAAGAAGGAAGACTGGGATGGAGGCTTCAGGAATTCCAAGTACTTAGAGACATCAGGGAGATGCTGAACCCAGCAAAAGGCAAGAGGAAGACATAGCTAGTGAGGTGAGAGGAAAACAAGGAGGAGGAAGCAACCCTGAAGGTCTGAGGGCCTTGGGAGAGGGGGGAGACTCACCGCCGACAAACAGAAGAGAGACCAAGAGCGGAATGACCACAGACAATCTGAGGATTTCTGATGGTTTTGACAAAAGCAATCTCAGTGAAATGGTGCAGTGAAGCCCAGAGGAGAGCAAGTCAGAGAATCATGGGCTTTTATTTCTCATTCAGGCAACATGATGATACAAATACCTTCTTGATGGAAAAACTTAAGGAGATTTTCAAATCACTTGACAGAGAAGTCAGGGTTGATACCTTGGACCTGTAGTCTCAGTGTTCAAGAGGTAGAGGGGGGAGGATCTCTGCTAATTCAAGGCTAGCCTGGGCTGCAGAGTGAGTGCAGGTCAGCCTGGGCTGCAGAGGGAGACCCTTTCTCTCTACAAATATGTTTTCTCCTGGAATAAGTGACTGAAGTGTGAATTAAAACTGAAGGCATCAGACTGATTCATGATTGACTTGAGATCTGTTCATCTCATCTGTGGTACAACAAGAAAAGCATGGATGATGTGCAGATACGGGAGAACGTGAAGCCCTTCTCTAAGCATGATTAGAGCTCCAGAATGGAACAAAGAGTGAGCAAAAAGTAAGATTTGAGGAGAGCCTGGCTAAGAATTTTCTTGAATTTCTGAAAGTCAGTAGACAATATTAAGAAAGACCCCCCCCCCTAAAAATAATAATCATCTGGAATAAATATAAAGAAATGCCCATAGATGTTTCAATATGAACTTCAGGTTATCAGAAGGAAAAGAGGAAGCGGGAGGGGAAGAGGGACAATTATACTAACAGCTACCAATTAGTAGCAAAAACATAATAGAATCCAGGACACTGTGGAATAATATTTCAACAATCAAAGAAAATTTGACTTTCTAAAATTTTTTTCACATTATTATTTAAATAACAAGAGCAAAATAAGTACACTCAGATGAAGCACACAGTACCATCACTAGACCCCTCTAAAGGAATTGCTAATAGATGTACCTGAGTCTGTGATGCGTATGGATCTGTAAAAAAAGAGCAGGAAGTGAAGTCTAGGGATGTGGCTTAGTACTGTAGCACTTGCTGGATCTACAAGCCTGGTAAGATCTCCAGCACTACAGAAAAAAACTGTGCAATACTTCAATTAAATCTAATGTGAGGGAGTTAAATGAATATTAGAAAAATGATCCAAATGACATATTTTGGTGAATGAATAATAGAATGAAATTCTCCTCTCTCTCCCCCCCTTTGCCTATGTGTGTGTGTGTGTGTGTGTGTGTGTGTGTGTGTGTGTGTGTGTAGTGTAATGTAGTGTGCATGGTATGTGTGTGGGTATGGAACACAGGGAATTGTGCATGCTAAGCAAGTACTCTAACCTCAAGTTCTATTTCCTGCTTTCTGCACTAGTTTGGAGAAAAGTGACCATACAGGTGTATTTATTTACCTAACAGTGCTAGTTAAACAATCTTCAGAGCTGCATAATAGTACAGCATGTAAGCTGGAAGAGGAGAAAAATGGAATTTAGAAATGGAAAATTAAATGTTCAACCCAAAAGCAAGGAAGAAAGGATTATAAAAATAAGACAAATAATACCCAATAAAATGCTAGACTTAAACTGAAACACAGTCCATTGAGTAGAGTGAACAAAGCCCGCTATTAAAGGTGAGCATGCTAAAAGCAGTTTAAACATTCAGTTATGTTGATCATAAAACTTTCTCCTAATGTAATTGTGTGGGGAGGTTGAAAGCCAAAGGATAATAAGATACACCAGGCAAATGGTACTCAGAGGGAAGTCGCTTTAGCTGTGGTGGGTAATGTCCAACAAAGCAGACTTAACTATAACAGACAGAGCCAGGGTGAAGGAGGTCTCTGGCGTCCAGTTAAAGGTTTGGTTTACAGGAAGACAGATCAAGTGCTGTAGAACCTTACAATATGGGACAAAGTGAGAGTGCAGATAGCCTCAAGACAAAAAACTTGAGCAGAGTGAACTCAGCAATCCGGAATTAAGCAGAATAAAAAGGCAAGCAGGATACAGCAGATTTCACTGAAACAGTTAACAAGCTTGAGCAAATAGCAGGGGCATAGAAGACCATGCCCATTACAGGACATACTCTCCTCACCTGTGCACACACCAGTAAGAAAAACTGGCTGTGGCTCATATGACAGTCATCAGCATGCTCCAGAAGCTTGCCATTATATAAATCACAAAGCAACCCAGAAGTAAATCACAGAGCAATTGGGACAAATATCATTAAGATGAATGTTAAATATGCTTAGAACTAGATTGTTATGAAAATATTACATAGTAAAGGCAGGAATGTAGGTAAACCTCCACAGAGAAGGGAAAGTATGATTTAAAATGCTAGCATTCAAAAAGGCAGTGAACTCAAAATAAATGAAGCATTAATCTTAAGTCAGCAAAAAAAAATATAAAATAAACCCAAAGGAAACAATACTTCTATGACATAATAAATTGCTGAAATAAAAGTCAAATTACAACAACAGAATTGATGAATGTATGAGGTAGTTCTTTGTAAGGCTAATCAGGAAAGGAGCTAACGAGAGCAATCAAAAATCAATAGAAATGAAAAGGCCTGGAATAGATGAAACAAGATGAAGTTATACATTTCATGACAGTAATCTAATGACTAATGTGTGTTGGATACATTTATAGAAAGTATGACTTAGTAATGACAAGAAAATCGTCCTATCTTTATAACCATTAAAGAAACTGTAGTTTAAAATCTTCACGCAGAGAAAATTACAAGCCCCACTGCCTTTACAAACGATTTACATCAAACTTCCAAGACCAAAGGATCCCAATATCACACAGCTCTCCCAGGGAATAAGCAAGCAGAATTGCACCCTAGCTTGTTTCACGAAGCTGGCAAATTCTCAAAACTAAAATCTGACAAAGATGCTATGAAGAAGGCAAGTAAGAGGCCAATGTTGGTCACAATACAGGAAGCAACGCTAAAGAAAGGACTGCAGACACGTTCAACCCATGGATAGAGTGGAAACTGTGACACTTCTGGATGGGTTGATCCCAGCAACACTAGGTTGATTTGATATTAGAATTCAAAACAATAATGTTCAAGACTGAATATTTTGAGGGAATAAACAGAATTATCATGGTATACTTAAAAAAGTACTTGAAAAATTATGCTTGCACTTAAACTAAATACTCTTAACAAATTAGAAAAAGGAGAGGATCTCTAGTCAGGAAGATTCACACACACACACACACACACACACACACA
Source organism: Peromyscus leucopus (assembly GCF_004664715.2). NCBI lineage: Eukaryota > Metazoa > Chordata > Mammalia > Rodentia > Cricetidae > Peromyscus > Peromyscus leucopus. Next base: position 48,983,574 of record NC_051086.1, read on the forward strand.
CACACACACACACACACAAATCATACTCCACACATCACACTGCATGCTCTTACATACCCATATGCAACCACACTTACACACACTCATTCATACACACATACCACACTCCACACATTCTCATACACACCATGCCACACACTCTATACTCACATACAGACATTTATACACAGAGAGAGACATTTATACACACACACACACACAAGCATACACTCCATATATGCACCCCATACTCACACGCAATCATTCCACACGCACACTCATACACAAGCATACACACCACACATTCTCACATACACCATGCCACACACTCTACACACACACACACACACACACACACACACACACACACACACCTCATATTCTCATAACAAATATAACTAACTCAGTAGTCAAATTCTTTGTAAGGTCAGGCTTAAGACATGGGTGTCTGTCAATACTCCTGTGTCAAACAGTAAACAGGAAGTTCTATCCAGTGTCATAAGATAAGAAATCGAGATAAGCAATAACTGAAGAGAAAGAAATGAAAATCATAAAATCTGTAGGTATGGCTATGTACATAGCAATCCCTAAAGAGTCAACAAACCATTTATTAGGATTAATAAGGTAATTTAGCAGGGTGCCTTGAAAAAAAAAACAATATATTAAAAACATTTCTATTTTCACAGAGAATATTATTTTAAAATATTTTGAACTAGAAACCAAAATATACAGAAGAATATTCTTGACAAAACCACCTGTGAATTAACTTAAAGGTAACAATTATAAAATTTTCTTGCAAATAAGAGTGACATGAAAGGGAAAAAAAATCACAGGCTTACACAGGGATGTTTAATGCTGTCTAGATAAAAATTCCCAAACTTACTTATGGTCAGTACAAGTTCAGTCAGAAACCTCAAAGGCCCTTTTCTTTTACAAAATGAAGGACAATATAAAGAATGGCCAAGAACTGTCAAGACATTTTCAGTGAAGGTTGAATGGGTGTAGAGCCACCCCACCAGATATCAAGATCTCTTACAAAGCTACAGTGATTAAGGTTTTGCCATATTCTTGAAGCAATGAACTACTTAATGTGGGAGAGAATTTCTAAAACTTTAGGAATAGAATATAAGAGAGAGTTCTTGGGATCTCCAGGCAGAAAGAGAATTTACTCAATAAGACAAGAGAAAAAGAACCCAATGGAGAAGACAGATGTATTTGGCTATGATGAATCTAGGAACTGTACAATAAACAAAGCCATCCTTCTGTGTAAATGGTGCGGTGCTGGTTCCAGAACCATCTGTGGATATCAAATTCCATAGACATCCAAATCCCTTCTTTAGAAAAGTATGTTATTTACATTGTCGCTATGCAAAACTTCCCATGTACTTCAAATCACCCCTCTCTAGGTTATTCATGATTACCTCATACAATGTGCATGCTGTGTACATGGTTGTTATGCTGTATTGTTTAGGAACAATGGCAATGTCTGTACATGTGCAGCTCAAAGGCAGTTTTTAAAATAAAGTTTTGATGTGTGGTGGTTTGCATCTATACATGTAGACCATGTGAATACAGATGGCTGCCCATAAATGGAGTGGAAAGATAGGTTACAAGACTGGAGACTATATTGGGCAGTTGTATACCAGTGATCTATATAAAACTAGAAAAATATCACACGTAGAATATACTAATAACTTCTAAAAAGATTTTATCTTTAATTTATGTGTATGAATGTTTTGTTTATGTTAGGAGTTATGAGCATTATGAATATACACACACATATGCACCACACGTGTAGTTCCAACAGAGGCCAGAAGAAGAATCCCGGAACTGGAGTTACAGGTGATTGTGAACCACCACGATGTGTGAGCTGGAAACCAAACACTGGTCCTCTACAAGAGCACCCAGCGCTCTTCACCACTGAGCTGTCCCTCCAGCTTAAATATGAGAGTCAGGCTTAAATAGTAACCAATACAGAATGAAGTCCAACAAGAAAGGGAAGGTAAGGTAAGAACAGCACAGAAAGAAAACATTTGCCCAAGACATAAAAGATGAGCCACCTTATTCCTGATCAAAGTAATGTGATGTGCTCAGCTCCGTGAAACACTATGAAACTCCCCCTGAGGAGGCCAGGATAAAACAGTCTCCTGGGACCAAGAGGCACCAAGGATGCTGGGACACAGCAACTCTTACACAAGGCTAGTCTCTACCTTGGAGCAGGCTTACCACAGATGACCTACACTTGACCCAGCTACTCTGCCCATATGTAGATATCCTGAAGGAATGCCTGTCCGTGCATATAATGATATGCATGGAACACTACTTACAGCATCACTGCTGATACTGGCAAACCAGAGTTTGTGGAGAACAAAGGCAAGGGAGTCTGGGAGAGATGGAAGCACCAGAGAACATACGAAGGCACTTGGAGGGCATGTCTACGAGCAGGAACTTGATGTATCTGAATATGGGGCTGATCGGAAGAACCGTTTGTTTTGGCTTCAGCCAAGATCAACTGCTCAGGTGCAGATGTGGAGATTTAAATAGAGTCAAGACTTCTCAGGGTAGGAGTGAGAAGCGATGGTGAACTGACAGATACTGAGAAGGTGGTGGAATCAATGGGCTGGAAATTCTGATTGGTCTGAAGAATTCTGCCCTGTGGTGCTGCCAAGTCAGTGAGGTGGAAAGGTACCACCAGGTGTGGTCAGAAAACGGAATGCTTACACCTGAGCTTTTGCATAGAGAACAATTACTTCCCATCTTCCCCTCCCCTACTGAGAGCAAAGCATACAATCAGGTGTAGTCATATGGCAGAGAAATGGGGCATGCCAGAGTCAACAAAACATATCAGGTGTTCTGGAGACTCGGTGGGTGTGTGAGGTCACTAGGGTGATAGGAAAGGACACGAGCCGGATGGTGAGGAGGGTGATGATGAGTAAGAGTCTAGTAGGTGGCTTCAGCAAGGAGGAGCGGCAGCTGGTACTGTCTGACAGAAGTCACTTCAGTGGAGATCGTGATGCTGGGGAGAAATGGCGGGGAAGTGGCTGGCTAGCAGTAGGTAACAGCAGGGAACACTAACAAAAAAATAAACTGTACATTCTAAATGGTGCCCAGTGTCTATGGGTTACCAGGCCTGCCAGTGGAGGACCACAAAGCCTTCCCCTCATGTTGCTTCTTCCAGGAGCAACCCACCAGCCACCCACCAGCCGTTCTCCCTCTGGCCTCCACCTCCTTGGTGAGCAAAAGCTTTCCCAAATGTACTGACACTAGCTGCTGCTTCCAAAGGAACCCTGGTGACCTGTGCAAACCACCCCCCCTGTCCTTTGCAAGGCTTTTGTACAGTGCTGAAGCACCACCCTGGCAATCTCTTGGACTTCTGTTAGGTGGGTCTCAGTCTTGCTTTCTCATTTTTGCTCACTGTTCTAGGCCACGGATTGGGGCAGCTTCAGCACTGAGCAGAATCAAGTCAGCCCAGAATGCAGGAACGGGGCCAGGCTGGCTCCCTTGCAAGGTCATCTGACACACCAAGGGTGATTACTGGACAGAGTGGTTGTAACCTCTCAGCACATACACACTCCTCAAGGCTGGGAGTGGCGATGGCTGTGAGATTCTCGGGATAATGACTAAGATGGAGTGACCAGGGGACTGTCAATCAATTCAATCACCCATGCAGAGAATAGTGATCCAGATTGGAGGATACAGTGCTAGGTAGTCTGGGTCTTTGGACAGACAGACCTTTAGGGTCTATGTCTGACGTGGATCAGATGGCGCAGAGAGTCACACAGGAGCCTGAGCCTTTAATGACTCCCATGTTGCACAGCCGGAGCATTTAGAACAAGTTGGAAGTGGTGAGAAATAAAATCTAAAATAAAATTAGACCCCCTCTGCCTCCAAGGCTTAGATGTCACAGTCAGAATTGTGAGGGGTGTGGATCTGTGACTATGGTCTCTAACGTTATTTACCACTTACTAGCTGCCTCTCACCCCTGAGCACCAAGTGAAAAATAACACAGACCTAGTGGAAAATGCATGAACTGTGGACCAATAGCTGAGGAGCCCCCATGGTACTGGGCTAGGCCCTCTGGATAGGCAAGACAATTGTTCTTGAACTATTTAGGGGGCTGCCAGGCAGGCAGTGGAACTGGGACCCATCCCTGGTACATAAGCTGGCTTTTTGAAACCCAGTGCCTATGGTGGAACACTTTGTGCAGCTTTGGTGCAGGGAGGAGGGGCTTGGGCCTGCCTTAACTGAATGTACCAGGCTCTGCTGACTCCCCACTGGAGACCTTGCCTTGGAGGAGGTGGGAATGGGGGTTAGGGGAGAAGGATGGGGGGCAGGAGGAGGGAGAAGAGGGGAACCTATGGTTGGTATGTAAAATGAATAGAAAATCTCATAATAATATAATATAATAATAATAATAATAATAATAATAATAATAATAAAAGAAAAATAATACAGACCATTATCTGGCGAATGAAGGGAGGGACAGGGCTGAAATTATCATGATGTCAGAGAGACTAAAAATGTCAAAAGCTGTTTAATTTAATCAATCAATCAGTGGGGAAAGATACAAAGAGGATTCCAAGCATGACATCCCTGCAGCCTTGGATGCTAGTAGGTAGCTAGGACGATGGTGTTACCTGTTAGTGACATAGTCAACAAGATGCTGCTTGAACATGAGGCTCCACTTCTTTATTATGTTCAACAGAGATGCCTTGAAGGGCCGCACATCAACCTGCATCCAGCCGTCAAACACTTTGGTGGGCTCCAGGCTGACCACCTCTTCATAGAGCTTTTCATAGGAGTCTATCTGAACTTTAAAGTGATGGAGGAGGGGTGGATTCTCTGGGATGCCATCTTCTGCATGGGCTTCTATCTCCTCAGGTGTGAGGACATGCCCATAGAGCAGAAACTGACCAAGAATCTCCTTCCTGTCCTCCACGTACAGGTAAGCATACTGGCTGAAGGTATTCCGATAGCCACAGCAGAGGGTCATCATACTCTGCACCCTCTCCATGACCATGCTCCGTAGGCTGGCTAAGTCAGCCATGTCCTCCAGGTCACCCTGGGGGAGTGAGACAACAGCAGGGAGATTATACCTGTGCTTAGTGAGATCTTCCAGATGTGGAGGAAGGCAGATGTTTGCAAGTCCAGTACCTGATAGTGAGTAGAGCCACTGTGTGGGGATAGCCGAGGTACCAGAGATGGTATTGCAAAAATGCTGCTGAGGAGACGCTCAACAATGTCACACAAGCCCCCCTTCACTCCAGAGTCCAGAGATGGATGGAAAATTAGTTCTGGAGGGACAAGGCTGAGCTGTGCTTCAAATATTGGGGTGATTCCAGCCTTACACTCTGGAAAATAAAGCGACAGAATGACGGTGAGTGGGGAAAGTGGGTAAGGCACCATCTCCTAAATCCTGGACTCAAGCATTTCTTTAGAATGCAGGCAACTGACAATGTAAATTTTGCCTGAAAGCGGGAGGGGGCAGTCCTGTAGTAGTGTGTCTCCACAGGGAACTGCTGACATTCTGAATAAACCCTGGTTTTTGTGTGGGGCTCTCTTGGGTATCACAGGATATTTACTTTGTTGTCCTTGAAGAGCACACTCCAGTGACCGACCAACCCAAGCCAGTTTCCTTCTACATTCTCCACTGCCTCTTAGGGTGATGCTGCTTCTAAAGAAGAGCCCGAGTAGTCAACCATACAATCCCACCTTTATCTATTTCATGAGTGGGGTATGCCTGCCCACAGTCACACAGTAAAGAAAAAGTCACAACCCTAAATTTTCTGTTCCTTTTCTATAAACATGGGGATCACTTTAATTCTGCAGTCTTGCAGTGATAAAAATTTTAAAAACAACATAAATAATTTACAGATTCCTGATTACTTGCTAGATGAAGTTGCCTTGTTAGATTTAAGTCAAAATATAACATGAAGCACTGTGTTCAATGTATAAGATAAATACTTAAAGTTTTACCGGTAATCACTGACAATTGTGCATCTTTTGAGAGTAGAAAATAAGTGGGAGAGTGTTGTGTGATGGATAGTGTGGGCCAAAGAGTCTCCTGACTGAACCACCACCCTTCTATTCCTAGCAAAAGAGCTCAAGCTGGGTGTGTGACCAACTTCCTCAGCTCTACACGGAGTTATGTGTAATATTGTGACTAGGGGAAGATGGAAAGGGACACCAGGGTTCAGGCGATCCTTTCCTACACATTCCTTCTTCCTTCTCACAGACTATAGCTTGGCTGTGACATGACTCAACCATAGAATGAGTCCAAGCCCTAGAGAATGGCAGAGCTATAGAATAAGAGCAACCTGCCACAAAACAGCCCTTCTCATGGACTATTACTTGGGGTGGGGTGGGCTTCTTTATCCCTTACATCCCATTTTGGATGGAGCTTTAGTTACCATAGCTTGGCCATTCACTTTAACTAAAAACTACAGGGTCCTCAAAGATCCCACGTAAGATTAAGATTTTACTTGAAAACCACAGAGATCTAATAATGAGTATGGACTGTGGGATGCAGGAGGGTCTCAACAAGTGCATTTTAACCTAAGGGAGAGAAGTTTGCCAAGAGTCTCACAGGCTTGATGTCTGGGGAGAGCCAGGAAAACAACAGCAGCAACAACAACACAAACAGCAACACAATCCTGTGGAATTCATCTTTAAGTAGGGTGGGCATCACCTGCCTGAAATGCTCAGCACTAGAAGGACTTCAGGTGAGTTAGACTAACAGCATAGTCTGCTCACGGGACACTCTTATTCCAAGTCTCAAATGGCACGAAAGCCAAAACTTTTAGAGCTTGGTTAGTAGCTCAGAAGCATTTGGATTTCAGATTTTTTTTTTCAGTCAGGGTATTCAAAGTGCTGTCACTGCACATTGCACATTACTGTAAAACATCATATGTCTTACAGTAGAAAAAGCTGCATGTGGTTTATTTACAGCACTTACAAGATTTTAAAGAAGAATATTTGAAAGCTACTGGACTTTTCGCCACACAGGCTAACATAAAAACAAAATCCCTACATTGGGATTATAATATATATTATATTATTATATGGATTATAATTATATAAAAATAAAATGCAGACATCATTATGACAGGAGGAAAAGTGCCCCACTTCCTCAATGGAGGTACAAACCAGTCCTTTAGCAGGTAAGCTCTACCAGGTGATTCTTGGTGGTGTAGGTAGCATGTAATTTCTTATTTATGAAAATTTGAGCAGATATGATTAAAAAAAATCCATAGAGATATATAGGCTTGACCCAACCCAGGGAGGCAAAAATGGACCCAACAGGACAAATCTAGTGTCTTTATCTGTGAAAACATGTTTTTTGTTTTGTTTTGTTTTGAGACAGGGTCCTTCTATGTAGCCCAGTTGGCCTGGAATTTACTCTGTAGCCCCTGCTGGCCTCAAACTTGTGTTTCTCCTGCTTCAGCTTCCCAGATGCTAGGATTACAAGTGTGCACCAGCATACCTGGGCTTACATTTTACCTATAATGCCTCAGTGGTAAAGCCCATGTGCTGTTATAAAATATTCACCACTCAAAGAATTTGGAAGGACCATATTTTGAATAAAAGGTATTCCTCTGTTTTCTGGTCTTCGTGAAGGGATTATTAAGTTGGTAATCTTGGAGAAACACTGGCAGCTACTCTCCATCCTTTAGTTTCTTCCATCAGAGGGCAAGCAGCACATCAGGTCATTCCATATCAACAGTCAGATAGCAACTAGGCAAGGGTAGAGTCACCAACCTGAGATGTCATCTGTGGGCACTGTCCCTAAAGTGGCAGTGGCATCATCCTAGGTCTAGGCAAGGGTTTAGTGGGAGGCTGCCCAAACTTCCAGCATCAGAAGTCTGTCCCATCCAATAAGGAGAGAACACTCATGTTGGTAGCTAAGGGGTAGATCTTAGGTTTCAGCATCCATGTTCTATGCCCCAGGCTCTAGAAACTAACCTCCCAGAGTGCATTGCCGTACTTCTTTCATTTGGGGCAGCCCTGCTCCCTACAGGCAGAGGCAACACTCTACATCCCAGCCTGTCCAGCTAACAATGACATGGAGTTGACTTTTGCAGCTGTGCTGAGCTGAGCACAGCTCTGGTCTGCATCCTCAACATGGGTCTCTGCTCTCACAGGCTGGGTATCAGGATTCTTGTTGGCTAGCTGATATGATCTCTGTACTTGTTAGAGCTGACATTAAACACCCATCTCATTTTGATCCTCTGCCTTCAAAATATTCCTTTGCTGGTGTACTTTGACTCACTCTTCAATACAACCTTTGCTAGGCAACCCAGAATCTACCAGAATGTGAAAGTCTAATTTTTAATCTTGAACTCTTCTGCCCTTTCTAACTCACCATTTACTAGCCAAGGTGAGCTGTTATAAGGTTTTTTTACTCTGTTCACCTTACCCCAGTTTGTCCACCCTAATTCAAAGTCTTTACCTATTTCTAATAGCTTCAGAGATGGCTTGTTACCTTCTTAACATTTCTCTTCCTTCTGAGAGCTTTTTTCTCCCTTGCTTCTTGTCTCTTTTACAGACATCATTCTGTTTTTTCCCCCACTTTGCCTGGTAACTTCAAACCCTCTGTGTTCCCCAAAAATCACAGAGCTAGAACATGTGAAGCTTGAAGGCACAGGACATCCCCCCATCTGCCCACAAGTCAACTGTAGAGGAAGCTGTCCTTAGGAGCCATTTCCCATGGCTCCAGCTTCAGCCACTTCTCTCCTGAACCTTGAGTTTGATGGAGTAGTCATTTTGATTTTGCTATGGTCCTTATGATCTTACAGCCTGGTGTGTCCTGTGACATTTGAGTCACAGTTGTTTTTCTTTTGCACCACCCTTTGCTAGTTTACTCTGTATCACTTATAAAATACCCCAGCACTTTGGCAAACCTCAACTACACTTCACTTTAATACAGCACTGGATGCTGCTGCTATCTGCCCAGTCATGGCCCATTGCAATCCGTTGATAGTCACCAGTGTTTTCCAGTAGATATTTGAGAGAGCACTCGATGGCCAGAAAGAATCCATCCAACAACATGGAATCAATGTAGTTAACATAAGTCTTCCAGATGCCAGATGCTGGGTCTGCTGCAAACAGAACCAGGTTTTCCTACAAGAGAAATAAGAAAGGGTGTAAGCCATATTTAACAACACAGGAGAACCGGCAAAATCATTGCCAATAGGAACACACACAAACAAAGCTCTCTGCAAAGAGTTTGCAGTTGCATGTCCTCACAGTCTGTTCTGTCAAATGGGGAAGCCACTGATTAAGAGGAACATAAAATCAGTTCAGTGAAGGAGATTGGGGTCTTGTCTGTCCCCTGAGGATGGAGGATAGGATCTGGCTCGATTCTCAGGAGGAATGCAGCACATGTGTACTTTGCCAACTCTCACTGCTCATACTGCTGAGGGAGAGCATCAGAGGAGGAGGTGGGGTAGGCAGAAGGATGACTAGAATTCAGGGCTGCAAAGCATTTCCTGGATAATCCTTAGAAATGGGCTGTGCCCTATGGTTGGCATTTGATATTGATTAAAGGCCTTACATCATCACACTGAGTAATTTAGAAAACAAACTATACAAGAAATCTTCTCTCTCTCTCTCTCTCTCTCTCTCTCTCTCTCTCTCTCTCTCTCCTTTCTCTCTCCCCTTTCTCTTTTCTCGACCTAGGGTACCCTGAGTATCACCATGGTAACAAGGTTTGGACATCAAGGAAAGGAAACCTAAGTGTTCAATGATGCTCAGCACAGACATCCATCTGCTTTTCATCATTTTCATTAAGACTTTACAGCCTCTTTCCAGGGAGCTGATGTTTTCAGAGAAGGCAGTAGGTAGCCCGGGGAGGTGACTCTCTTAAATGGCTCACACTTATTCCTTTAGGAAACACTGCCACATTACAGATCCTGCTGGAGCTTAATGATTTCACGATCCTGCTTTTAAGTGACACGACTCTAAAATTTTTAAGATGCATTACCAACGCCTTTACATCCTAAGTAGATTTAAGGTTTTCTTAATGACTCTAAGCCTATCATTATGCAAATTGTAATACGTGATGATGTGCAGTGGCTTGCAGGTGTTAAGATGTATGTTTCTACACTAAGTAACGGTTAGGCTTATTTTATGTGACAAACTTCTGTTTCACACAAAAAAAAGTCAGGCTTAGAAAATGGAGTAGATTTTGGGTTAGACAAGACCATTGTAGTTGTAAAACAAACAATGAACAAGTAATCCAAGTATGTTTTGCATACACCTGCAATCCTAATTCTCAGTAGGCTGAGAGAGGAGGATTATGACTTCAAGGCCAGTCTGGATTAAATAGGGAGACCCTCAAAACAAAACAACTAAGGAAATAATAACAAAATTAAATCGAAACAACTAAGGAAAGCAAAATATCTTCTCAAATCTGGTAAAAAGAAGATCCAAAGATCTTGTAAACTCCAAGTGGGGTGAGAGCAATGAAGAGCCACTCAGGCACATCATAGCCAAATTGAAAACTGAGAAAGGATTAAGCAGCCATCTATTAAAAGCAACTTGAAAAGAGGCAATATATCCCAGAGAAAACAAAGATACAATTAAGGCTTGCTTCTTTTGGAACACAGTGTGGGCATGAAAGCCAAGCCACAACATATGAAATAAAACAAGACTGCACAGGATTCTGTATGCAGTGAAAGTGCTCAACTTGCTCTCACAGGCTCATATGGTCCAGGATCCAGCCTGTCAAACTTGAACCACTCATGTTCAGGGTGGGCTCAAACAACCACTTGAACAAAATTGCTCACATGCTTGCTCAGAGGCCAACCTGAGATAATTTCTCCTTGAAACTTTCTACCTAGGTGAATGTACATTGTGTCAAGTGGACCAGCCAAGCTAACCATCATAAGGGGGAAGGGCTGAGTAGGCCTGCCCTTTCCAAAGTCTCTACTTCTCAGGATAAAACTGAGTTGAAACCTCAATCAGCTCCTAGAAATGGAAGGCCATCATGTAAAAGCTGGAACAGCAACTGAGCTATCAATTGGATGCCGAAAATTACATGTGAATCCATAAGGTCATGGACACAGAAAAGCAGAGGGGTAGAAAGAAATAAAAGAAATAGGAACACAGCAGAAATAGAGACCATTATATCCTATCTTGCACTAAACAATCCAAGGATTCCAATTAAAAAGTAGAATTGTTACTGATAGGAACACATTTCTTGGACTGAGAAAGACAGCTCAACAGTTAAGGGCACACACAATTCTCATAGAAGACCCAAATTAGCTTCTCAGCATCCATGTCAGATGGCTCACAACCACTTGTAACTTCAGCATTTGGGACCCGGTGCTACTTCTAGACGCCATGGGCACCTGCACTAACTGGTAAATATAACAACAGACATACACATACACACATAATTTTTAAAAATCTAAGAAATTATAACTGCTTCTACTGTATACTGGTTACAAAGGGGACATTTTTGAATATAGAGAAATCAATAGGTTGAAGGTAGAAGTGTGGGAAGATGGATAATGCTAAAATAATAGAAATAATGAATTGGGAAGGAAAAGTTACATTATTATCAGAAGAAGGCAGACTTCAAGATGAAGGAGTATTATTGGACATCAAGAGGGACTTTCACCATGATGGTTCAGTCAGTCCATCAGGGAGTTATGATAATTGTAAATTATAAGTGAGCTTGTGCCAACAGAGCTCCTACCCGTGATGAAAAATTTGACAGGACTAAAGGATTAAATGGACACATCTAAAATCACAGAGATTTTGTTTGTTTGTTTGTTTTTCAAGACAGGGTTTCTCTATGTAACTTTGTGCCTTTCCTGGAACTCACTTGGTAGCCCAGGCTGGCCTCGAACTCACAGAGATCTGCCTGGCTCTGCTTCCCGAGTGCTGGGATTAAAGGCGTGTGCCACCACCACCACCACCACCACCACCACCACCACCACCACCACCACCACCACCACCACCACCACCACCACCACCCAGGCAATCACAGAGATTTTAATAGTCCACCTCCAGTTGATTGAACAGATAGATCAACAAGGCCAGAAGGCATTCTGGAGCTCCTGACAGTACCATTACATCTCTAATTCAAAGAATGCCATACCCAACAACAGAAGCACAGACAGACTGTAGGTTGGAATGTAGAACAAGTCTCAGTTAATTCTGAGCATCTCTCTGACCACAGAGTGAAAATTCCATTAAGATATGCAGAGAAGCCCCAGATGTAAGGAGGTTAGAAAACATACTCTGAAATGACCAATGGGTTAACAAAGTGGCCCAGGGGAAACACTGAAGTGAATGGTGAGGTGAGGCGGGTTAGGACTGTGGCTTGGAACCAACACACTGCCAAAGGGCTATCATCAAAGGAAGAAAGAGAGTTCTAACATCAAGACCCTAAATTTCTATTCCAGCAGTCTATTTAAAAAAGATAAATGAATACATCCTAAAATTACTAAATCTGGGACCAAAAGATATAAAAAAAAATAAAGTAAGAATGTTTATCCTTAAATGGCATAATTTAGGCAATTATCTCCTTCATTTAACTGGTCATCATTAGCATTCATGTCTGGACATCTTAATTGTGTCTCAACCAGAACCTTTGTAAAATGGTGATGTATTCCTGACATGAGTCAACCTGTCAATGTCCATGACTTTTTCAGTAGGGTTGGGGTGGGTGGCCATTTATATTCCAATATTCACAGAGAAGCTTTAGTTGTTGATGGGGGAACATGAGGCTGTCCTGGCCACACCACAGGACAAAAAGCCTTGCTGTATGAGCTGTGGCACTGTGAATTCTTTCTTTTTCTGATCAAAGACAGGGATGCCATGGCACTCTCTTATCTCTCAGAGCTCTTTAAAGATAGGTCATAAGGATAATGCGGTAAAGCCACACCAGGCTGCATGGGCCTGGTTAGCACAGTGGATGATTTAGGATTCTGCTTTGCCATCTCCTTCTAGTTTGAGGGTTTAGGGGTAAGACGTGAGTTAATTTTGACAGTGTTGATACTGACACATTGATTTGGGGCTCCTGTTATCTGTTAGCTCTAGTTATTTTACTGTTTAAGTTTTATTCTTGCCTGCAGAAGACACAGCATCTATTGATTATTCTAATGCACAGATTCCTTTTTAGCATTCAAATGCCCTTCTTGGTACTGTGTATAAGAAGCTGGTTGTTACCTGAACAAGAGTGTGAATCTTAAGGCCAGATTCCCTGATGAGGCTGTAATATTTTTCCATGCGATCCTGCTGATCATCCAGAGAAAGGGGACATTCTTTTTTCCCATCTTTTCTCTTAAATATTGGTGACACCCATGTTTTCATGATGTTCTGAATCTCTTCTACGTTGTCTTTTGTCTTCTGAATTCTTTGTTCCAGGTCACGAATGCTATTGGTTATTTGCATGACATAATCCCAAGTGCCTGCTCCCCAAAAGAAAGAGAATTAACTGAAATGGCATATGGTGGTGGCCAAGCTGAAGGGCTGTGTGCTATGAATGATGGGAGTTTATGCCTGTAGGCTTTAGGAGACTTTTCTGGTTTTTCTGAAGTAACCTTTTCTTTTTCAGGTTACTTCACTACCAGCAGAGTTCATTCCTTCCTGGTTGTATCAAAAAGCCAACCCTTCCCATAATTCTGATTTATACAGTAAGACAAACAAGAAGGTACTTAGCTATCATGCACATAGGGATTATCATAGTTGCTAGGGAATACCAGAGAAATTTGATTATTGTATTTGAACTAATCACATTTTGATTATAATAATTTGCAAAGTGCTGTGTGTTGAAAATGCTATTCCTTTTCATATATTGGGTAAAGTCCTAACATGTTTAATGGAATATTCTAAGGATTTCACCAGTTAACTATGATCTTCTTTTTGAACTCTAAGTTTTCTGGGGACCTTGATTTTAATTGTCTTCCCTGTTCTATAATTTTTTTGCACTTCAGATTAAACTTTATAATGGATTTAAAAATCATGGCCAGTCTTACATGATTTGGGTTGTATATATTGCTCCCCCAACAAATGTATCTGAAAAGAGGCCGGGTTTGTGTTTCCAACTCAAATCAGGTTATGAGTGGGTAGTAAAGGATTTTTTAACTTCATTGGGTCCTCTCACATTCTCTTCTGACTGAAGATTGTTCTCTGTTACCTTCTGTTTTCCAGCTCAGTGTCTCCTCTGCAGCTCTCAGACGGAGATCAATATTTTGCAGTTCTTCCTCTACGAGTGGAAATTCCACCTCAAGCAGAGTTTTCATAACCTTGTTGTACCAATTTGCCATCATCTCCAAGTTGGCCACGAGCTGCCGATAGAATTCCCTGGAGGAGAACATGGTTGCCGCTGTCTCGGGAACACGTTTCACTTCAGTGGGCTGAAGATAGCTCATTTCTTTCAACACTGATATCAGCTGAGGGAAGAGGCAAACACAAGTGGCATTTGCTCAGGGTCAGCAAGAAGAAAGCAGCCGCGTCCAGGAAGGACCCAAGAATTTCCAGGGCCTACAGGCCTTGGGCCTCTTGTTAACGTCTGTTCCCATCAGTTCCTGGCATACAGCTTCAGGGAAGGAAGAGTAAGTGTTCAGAAGGAAGATAACTTGGAGGATGGCAAGATGACCAGAAGTGTAAAATGGAAGAGCAAGAAGAGGAGACACTGAGAAAGGAGTCACTGGCCACAGGGAGAGGCCTCTGCTTCCTGAGCTCGGAGTATGTGGCTACTGAGAAGAGGCCCTGCTACCAGCCAGCCACCTGGGGATGGATCGCCTGCTTGAATACCCCACAGGCATGCAGAGATTAAACATCTAAACTTCGGTATTTTCGTCATGCATACACCCACAGAGAAGCTACTCAGGTTGAGAGAAGCCCATGCCAAGGCTGTCACATGGACTCAGATAGAATAGCCCAGAACTTCTGTTACCCTGATCTGATATTTCTTGTATTCTAATACACTAGGAGTCGAGGAAAGCAGTCACCCAGGTCCCCTGAACTTCTGTGAGCCCCTAGGTTTATTGGAAATGCAAAAATGAAAAGCCCAGAAGACGAGACCTTAGGAAACACAGAGAGGTCCTGACAGGATATGAGCACAGGGGACAAAACAGGTACAGAGCTCGAAGTCCTCCCCACCTCCTCAGATAAAAGCACCAGCCACTAGCTTGGCTCTTCACTGCTGACCTCCAGCCAGCCCTACTGAGAAGAGTACTAGCCAGGCCTACTGAGAGTACCAGCCAGCCCTACTGAGAGCACTAGCCAGCTCTACTGAGAGTAACAGCCAGTCCTACTGAGAGTAACAGCTGTTCTACCAAGAGTATCAGCCAACCCTATTGAGAGTATCAGCCAGCCCAACTGCAAGTACCAGCCAGCCCTACGGAGAGCACCAGTCAGCCCTACTGAGAGCACCAGCCAGCCCAAACTGAGAGTACCAGCCAGCCCTACTGAGAACACCAGCCAGTCCTACTGAGAACACCAGCCAGTCCTACTGAGAACACCAGCCAGCCCTACTGAGAGCACCAGCCAGCCCTACTGAGAGCACCAGCCAGCCCTACTGAGAGCACCAGCCAGCCCTATTGAGAGCAGGGCAAACTAGCTATTCATTGGGAAAATGAACTCTGTTTCCTATTTACTTTGAAGCATGATCAAGATGAATATTAAAATCTTCAATGTAAAAATCAAAAGCAAAATATATGAGGTAGGGCAGACTGTTCTAAACAAAACCACAACATAAGACATAAAACTATATGCATAAAATATGAGACAGGCAATAAAATGACAAGCTAGAGCAATATCTGAAGATTAGATAGGTAGGTAGATAGATAGATAGATAGATAGATAGATAGATAGATAGATAGATAGATAGATAGATAGATAGATAGATAGATAAACAGACAGAGATAGGTAGTCTCACGGAGTCTAGGCTGACCACCAACCCTCTACATAGCTGAGGATAGCTTTGAACTATTAATCCCCTTTCTTCTACCTCCTGAGTGCTAGGATTACAGGTACCACCACCCTCAACTTTCTTTATTTCTCATTATCTGGGAACTATTCCCCAAATACCCTAACAAATTACCAGGAAAGGAGAATACTTCTACTAAAGAATGGTTCATAGATGTATACAAAAAAAGAACAAGCCATTCACAAGAAATACAAAGTCACAATGAGAACATGCTAGATGCCTACCTTTACCAGTAATCAAATGTATGCACATTGATGAGGAGCTGCTTTTGAATCAATAGTCTGGAAACTACATTAAGAAACAGAATGTGTCTTATTGACAGGAGAAGGACCAAGTTCTGTCTTTCTGGAGGACAAGACGATAATCTTCATTAAGTGTCAAAATGTGAATGTGCTTTAGGTAGCATGAGTGACATCTCCAACATGGACCCATTAGTTGGTACTCATTGCCCCTCCAAGTTTTATAAAACATAATGTTGTCAAGGGGATGAAATCACCCTTAGTTGAGAACCTTTGATCAGGTCTTTCCCTGCAGGACCTTTCTTTGGGATTTTTCGTATGCTGTCTAGTAAGACAGATTTTTACATATTGAGACTCTGATTCTCAGCTAGATTGTGGGTTCCTTGAAGACAGAACAAAGCCATATCACGGTCTTAGTGACAACTCTAACATGTACTTCAGACCCTGCCCAAGGAGTAAACATTTGGCTGGGCGGTGGTGGCGCATGCCTTTAATCCCAGTACTCAGGAGGCAGAGGCAGGCGGATCTCTGTGAGTTCGAGGCCAGCCTGGGCTACAGAGTGAGTTCCAGGAAAGGTGCAAAGCTGCACAGAGAAACCCTGTCTCGAAAAACCAAACCAACCAACCAAACAAACAATAAGAAGCAAGTGTTTGAGGTAGGTTATAAAGGTTTAGTACTAAATGAGCAAAGATACTTCACAATGCACTCAAGAGCATATAATGATGACTTGGTCATTGACAGAGCATATACAACCACAGCCCCATAAGTTCACATTATATAGTAACATCATAGCTTTCTTCACTTGTATACACACTTTATGATGCTTTCACAATGGCAAAGTCATTTAGCAATGTATTTCTGAGGAAGTATCTCTGTCATTATGCAACTCACATCTGATTCCCTGTTGTGCAAAATCAAATACATTGGTCAACCATAGAGAAAGATCATGAACATGGATAACTTATGAAAATACTACAACTGAGGATTCATTCCACATATACACAAGAAAGTGCAGGGCATGAGTTCTTTTAAGTAGTTTTTGAAATTCTTTTAAAAAGCCTCTTGACCCTTGAAATCAGCAGTTAAGTGAGTGCTTCTTGAACCCCAATGGAAGTTGCTGTCACCCAGCTGACCTGTGGGCTAAAGTTGACAGAGAGTTGTTTTGTGTTGGGGTCACGATGCAGAAGTGGAAGGGAGAGATTGTACTGTGACTTCTCAGATACCGTCTGACACCAGTCCTCATAAAGTCTTCTCTCATACCTGCAGCAATCAGAGACAACAGCCACCTCATAAACACCCTGCAAACCTCCAGATCCTGGTTCTCCTCTGTAATACAAATTGGAGAAGCAACCAGTGTCTGATCCAGCCAGGATGAGTCAACACCTTCAGGCACCCACTGGTCTGACTGCAGGTACCACTGCAATCAGAGGAGAATAAGAAGATTCCATATGATCTTTGGAGGTGAGATGGAAAGTCATGATTAGCTCCAGAGACATAGAGAGAAGATATTGGTAACAACGGCTCTCCCACTAACCTTCAAGGAGCGCATGGAATTCATTTTTCAATCATCACACATTGACCTGACACATGCCATGTACTGAGCTTGGAGAATAAATCAATGAATTAATAACTCAAGATAAATAGAACTAATGGTGGGGACCACAGGAAGATTACCATAATACAGTGCAGCAAAATCAATCTTAGAGAGTTATAGTGGGTGTCAGGCATCTGATGGTAGAAATGAGGAGCTGGAGGAGGATATGGAAGCCTCATGGGGGAGATGATGGGATGGAGCAATTCTCTATTCAATCTCATGGCTGAGCAGAGGCAGAGTGGTGATCCCCATCAAAAGGCAGTGGTGAGGTGTGGAGGTGAGAAAGCCTGACTGAACTGGAAACCAAACATGGAGGGTTCAGGTGGAAGGAAGGCTTGGGGGACAATGGGAACCTCTGAGAGGTTTTTAGTTGTTGGGGATATGGTGACATTATTGGATTTGACCACCAAGAGACACAAATATGGAGGCAGGGAGCACTGTCAGGAAGCCACTGCGGTAGCTCAGGCTGGAGTGGATCTAGTCTTTTGAGAAGAGTCCAGTGGTGGAGACAAGGAAGAGAAGACACACTTAAGATACGTACAGAGTAAAAGGGTAGATGTGTGGGCTCCTGGCGGACGGGGGTGCCGCCAGTTCATTTGTCTGACCCAGACGGCACGCAGTATCAGAACCTGAGCTTTTGTGCCCATGCCCTACTCTCCAGAATCAGGAGAAAGAACAGTGGCCGAGGCAGAAGGCAGGACCTTGCTGGAGGAGGTGCTTGTAGACCCTGAACTTCTAAAAGATCCACTGGGCTTCAGAGTAGGAACAATTATAGGCCCGTGTGCAATCTTACACTTTCTCCCTAAAAGGACTGAAGACATATTTCCAGACCTACTTTCACTCCTTGCAGTATAAACTACTGCTTTCTGTTCACAGAGCAGTGACTGCCATTCCAGGCCTCTCAGAGCACCATGTGTGCCCTCCCACACCTCTCCACAAGGTCCACAGACCCAGGAAAGTGACACTGGGAACGTATTTGTGTCCAGACTAGAGCCACATCTCCCCACCCCCAGACTTGTTTTCAAGGCCCAGGAATGCTGTACTCACAAATAGCTCAGCTATAACATAAACCATGCAACAATTTCAGAGCTGATAAGGGAACATGCCCTATGAACAGCAAAGGCACGGAGTGTGAGGTGGGGCAATCTGTGGGATGACGCAATTGCAGGAGTGGCTTACTTTTCTAACAGTGAGAGCAAATCTTCGTATTTTTGTATCATTCGCTTTCCTTCAGCCGATTGCAAGCACCTATCAGTTCATAAGAAAGGGGGAGAAAAACAAAAGATACATAATGAGAAGAAGCCCACACTACGATCAATGAATAAACTGCAGTCTACAGAGAAGGTATCGATAATTGGGAGACTGAGGCAGGAGAATCATGCGTCTCAGCCCAGCTTGGGCTACAGACAGGGATCCTTTGTATCTCAAGAAGTAAAATGACAACAAAAACCAAACAAATAAGATTTGGGACAGTTTCCTAGGCTGGTTTTCAAAGGGCCTTGAAAGAGATTGCATTCTCTCCCTGAACATCCTCCACAGGCCACTAGGGGGCATCTGCACTTCCTAAAGTTCCAGGCAGTTCCCCCAGAGGACAGGGACAGTGTGCTCTCTATTGCCTGTGGGCTCCACCAACTGCTCTCCTGGCTAAGCTGGTCCGTATATACACCAGATAATGGAGGTTTCACAAAATATGAATAAAAAGAAAGCTGAGGGAGTAAAACATTCTAGGTGGTATTGTTTTCTGTGTATAAAGAAAAAAATACCCATATAACATTAATAACATTACATGTATGCATATGTGTGCATTCTATATAGGCAATAGATAAAGGATGATAGACATACAGAGGGGGACAGAGAGAGACAGATACAGGGACAGGAACACAGTGACTCCCTTTTCCTAGACAAGACCAATAGGGGAGTTTCTGAAATCCATCTAGGACACTTGATCAGAAACACTGCTACTGTTTGACATGTTTAAATGAGTCCCTAGCCACCTCTAACCTCCTAAAGTATATATACACATGCAATGCAACACACACACACACACACACACACACACACACACACACACACACACACACACATGCACCTGCTCACAGAAACACTTCACAAACCCTGTATTCTCACATATGCATGCAGAGGCTTTTGCCAGGATGCTGAGGATGGCAGGAGAGTAAAGGAAGTTCTGCCCTGCAACACTGCTACCCACAATGTTCCCCTCTGCTTTTGACACTGTGTAACAGTCAATAAATGTCCAGCTCCAGGGAAAATGGGTGAGGTATCTTTAGTTCTCAAATACCTTCACACTAATTGTATGGAGTCTGTTTTTGTTTGTCCTCTTACTAGCAAAATGAGGCAGCTTATTGCTAAATCTTTAACATCTACTTTCTTCTTATGCCAGCATAGGGTTCTTCACATGATCCCTAGAGCCTTCCACAAACCCCTCACCCCTGCAGAGAAAGCACTGGATTGCTTTGTCCCCCTTCGTGCTGAATGGGCAGCTGTATCAAAGAGTGTTCCAGACTAGGCAGGTGGCTTGCCCCTCAGATTCCCTAATTCCCTCACACACTGCAGGATTTCTACAGGCCTCACAATGTCCTCATCTCAGATTCAGATCTGGAGAGACTAAGGCAGGGGTGTATATAGTTTATTTCACAGGGCATGTGTCAGGCCATGTTGCCCAGTGGGTTTGTGGGAGGTCACCAAAAGCAATGCAATGATGTTTCCACTTCACTTTGTGGTAAAAGCCTACAACATTCTCTCTCTCTCTCTCTCTCTCTCTCTCTCTCTCTCTCTCTCTCTCTCTCTCTCTCTCTCTCTCTCTCTTTGTTTGTTTTTTGGTTTTTCAAGACAGGGTTTCTCTGTGTAGTTTTGTGCCTTTCCTGGAACTCACTTGGTAGACCAGGCTGGCCTCCAACTCACAGAGATCCACCTGCCTCTGCCTCCCGAGTGCTGGGATTAAAGGCGTGCACCACCACTGCCCAGCTTATTTTATTTATATGAGTGTTCTGCATGCATATATGCCCGTGCACTGATGTCCATGGAGCCAGAAGAGACATTGGATTCCCTGACCTGAGAGCCACCTAGCACATAGTCATGTGATTTGTGGTGGAAGCCCAGAGCTAAGAACAAGCTGAGTCTGAGGACTACCGAGCCTGGGTACCTCTTAGGAGCTATGTTCCTTGCAGGATCCACTGAAGCCTCTGATACAGCCAACCAGCAGCTCATCCCCACCACCAGCCACCCAGCCCCAGAATGCTCTGTCCTTTAGCTGCTGTTCATGAGAGCATCCTTTGTACTCTCTGCACACATGTCTCAGAGTGTGCTTCCTGGGAACCAGACCTATGGCAGCTGTGCAGTTCCTATGGCAGCAAGTAGCCTTGACTCCTTCCTGCTTGACTTTTTCATTTTGTTTTAAGGGGTATGTCTGAGAGGCCTGGGGCGGGGGTGGGGGGGCTCAACGCTACTTCTGGCCAAATTCTTGATGGCTGGAGACCATTGGAAGGAACTGTGGGCTGGAAGCTGGAGACCCAGATGCCTCTCAATTATTTCTTGGCTGTCTCTAGGACCGGAGGGGAGCCATCTCCCTTCTTTTTGCCTGGTTTCTCTATCTGCAATGTTAAAAGCTTACTCAGAGCAGAGCAGATATCAGTTTCTCTCCAAGGGGAGATTGCTCATGTCAGGGCTGCTTGTCTAGCTGGTGAACCTGGAGTGGGGCAGTGACTGATCTCTACAGATGCCATGCTTCTGTCTCATATCTTGAAAGACATTTAATCTTGCTACCTGAGCCCAGGGTCTCTGTGGACGTCCCTGACTCATGCCAATGGCCAGCTTCCAAATCCTTTGCCTTTGTTGCACTTAGCAATGCCAAGTGCTTTGAACAAAAATCAAGTCCTCTACAAAGAAGGATCAGAGGAAGACTGGCTGTCCCTGGACAGGAGGCTTCCTGAACACAATGTCTCCTCTCACTCATCACTAGCAGCCAAGAGCCCTCTAAGTGGCTCAGCTTCTAGACCTAGCCGTGAAGCAGGCTCGTGCTTCCCTAAGCTGGCTACCATTAGTCACCAAGGGAGGTTGCCAAAGAAACAGGGTCCCAGCTCAGATTCAGACTTGGCTGTTGCATGAATCCTAACTGGTCTTAAAAACCCAGAGGCAGATATTGGGGTAAATGCTGAAAGATCAGAGAGACAAAGGTGCAAGCCAGAGCCACCTCTCACCTTGCCAACTCCTCAGAAAGAAACTGAGCTCCTTTCTCCTCCTGCCTGATATTCTCTCTGCCCAGCCATATCACTTCCTGTCTCAACCTTCTTAGTGTTGGGATTAAAGGCATGTGTACCTCCCAAATGCTGGGAGAAAAGGCATGAGATCCCAAGTGCTGGGATTAAAGGTGTATACCACCACTGCCTGGCCTCTATAGCTAACTAGTGGCTGGCTTTGTCCTTTGATCTTCAGGCAAGCTTTTATTTGTTAGAGCATACACAAAGTATCACCACTCTTGACAGGTGAGGCCGGCAAGCTGCATCTCTAACCCAATCTTCACATCACATTTGGGAAGCACCTGTCAATTCCCAGATGCCCAGTGGCACAGAGAGCTCTTTTCTAAGGACGTAATGTTGAGGGCTTTCTCAGAGTGTGGAGACCCTGGTTGGCTTTCCTCCAGAAATGACCGGTGGGGCAGGAGGCAGCCTATGGCAGGCTGAGCTTCAGTTAACCCCAAAGGACCCACATCTCAGCCCACATGTATTAAAATCATCACTGTTTGAGAGACAGAACCTAGTCCGGGGCTGAACATGGAATGAAGGGCAGATGGTTGTTTGTTAGGGGGCGGGGCGACAGAGGCTCAGTCAGGTGCCTCTCAAGAATCAGATACTCACGGATGTGTGATGTGTGTGAAGTTGCTGAAGGGAGCCTTGATGCGTTGCCTCAGCTCCTGCGCCCAGCGGATACCCCCAGCCATGGTGGGCATGTTCTTGTGCACGGGAGAGAACCCTGGAGACAGGAACAATTATACTGAAGAGAGGGTATGGCCCCCAGCTCCCTCCACCTCAGGAGAGCCTTCTCTGGTTACCCCTACACTGCTGCATCTATTTTCAGACTGAAGTCATCCTGGGCCCACACTGAGTCAAATGCCCTGCTGAAGAGACCCTTGTGAGAACACAATAGCTCAGAGAACATGAGCCCAGCCTAATCATCCTGATTGAACTGGTCTGGCAGCTGGTCATAATTATTTTTTAGGACATCTCAAGAAAGTTTTACATCAACACCAAGGGTTGGGATAACTGTCTTAAGCAGACATTTTCATCTCTCTGGGACTCAGTTTTCTCATTTGTAAAATGGGGGTGGCGTCTCTCTGGCTTAACGATAGTCAAGAGATTCTGTGAGAATTCAGTCAGATTGTGAATGGACAAGCCATGTGGATTATGAAATATGGCAACAGCCTATGTATTATTATCTTAGCCCATATATTCAGTTTATTTCTTCCAGTTACCACAATTTAGCAAAGGTGAGATTTCCCCTAAAGGTAAAACCACTCCACATTCAGCTTCCCTGGAAAATTAAGACTACCCACCGTCTGCTGTCCTTTCTAACTCTTGATAGGAGCTGCAAGGGGACAGTCCCTTTACCTCCCCATGAGCTCCATTGCAGAGGTATGACATCTCTGGGTTTTATGAGCTGCATACTCTATCTTACAAGTTTGAAAGTCAAGCATGAGTTTAATTTCCGTTTCACACATGTTCCTTGAGTCCTTGCTATATACAAGGCATGTATGTGGGGTCTGGGTGAGAGGCAAAATAATTAACACTGAAAGGTGGTTCCTCACAGTGTGTGAGCCACACTCCACCCAAGATGCAAAGAATGGCCACTAAAGAAGGACTGTGGCCCACAGGTCCGATGGTGGGAGAAGATGGTGTGGAGTCACACACCTGCAAAGTAACTGCCCCTTGTCACACACCTGCAAAGTGACTGCCCCTCCTGCTAGTCCCTCCCTCCAGAAGCTCAGTGGTTACAGCAGTGCAAGGTCCAGGACACTTCTTTTCAGGCATGCAAAATGTGCATTGAGTTATGATGATGCTTAACTAGTGTGGCAACAGGGATCCATCCACTCACTCATGATGCCAAGGCCACAGCTGACCAGTGGTGGTCAGGGTTTCATTGGTCTAGGTCACACTGGCAATCTCACCCTCCCACACCAAGAAATGTACAGTTCAGTGAACTCTACAATCACCCAAGGATGATCTGGAATTTCCAGCAAAAAAGGACTATGCTTGGTGCTCTCAGAGGACGCCATGGATCCATAAGTTAACTAAAAGAACATAAGTGCGTTCTGCCCATCCCAGTAACAGAACACATCCCTCACAGTCCCCTGGCAACCACCTTACCATGCTCTGCCTCCTCTTGGATGTGATGACTGTAGATGAGCCTCACAGCATCCAGGTCTCTGCTGAACATTTGGATGAGGGCCAGGTATTTGTGTGACACATCCCGTGCTACCAGGGGTCTTTCAAGGAGGGTTCCTGCGATGTCTAACAGCTGTGGAGAGGATAAGGACAGGCACTTAACCTTCCCAGGGCTGCAAAACTTCTGTTTCCTGTTCTTTTTTTACCCCTTCTTATGACTCAGTACAGGAGGAATCACATATGTTATGGTAGAACTCTAGCAGTGCCCGCAGCATGTGGATATCTGGAACATTCCCCCTTTCCCTTCTTGGTTTCTTAGTTATTCGGGGGAAGGGTGGGATTATTGGTTTTATGAGTGAAGTTTTTACTGTGTGGCACAGGCTTGGCCTTCCCTTCTCAGCATCCCCAGTGCTGGGATTACTCATCTGTTCCACCACATGTAGTTTGTCCTTTGTCCTGCTGGGAATCTACCAAGTTTTCCAAGGATTGAAATAAAGGGAGAATGAAAGACAGCAGCAAGGTAAACTGAACTACACATGGAAGATAGGAGGAGGGAGGTGGCGATGGAAAAAGATAGAAGAAGGGAGTTTTGGGATTTGGCTGCCCTGTCAGTCACAGGAACAATGAGGAGGTGTTTTCCCGTACATTAACCCCAGCCCTAGGTGTCTACTAAACCAGCAGAAAATGGACATGGTTTAATGATGCCCCTGTTCCTGGATTGTAAATTTCTTAGTGCGATGCTGTCTGAGCCTAAGCTACATAGGGACTCAGCCATATTAGGATTTACATTACTGTTTCTAAACCTGAATTCTGTTGTAACAGTGGTTCTCAACCCCCTTAACCCTTTAATACAGTTCCTTAGGTTGTGATGATCTCCAACTATAGCGTTATTTTCATTGCTACTTCATAACTGTAGTTTTATTACTGTTATGAATTAGAATGTAAATATTTTGGGAGATAGAGGTTTGGCAAGGGGGTCACGGCCCACAGTTTGAGAACTGCTGCATTACAAAGCTCTGTCATCTCTACTTCACGCTTCAGGTCAGAGGTTGAAAAAGAATAGCCAGTGAATGCATAGCCAAATTTGATCCATGACCTTGTTTCATGGTACATTTTTCAAATGATCTGTTCCAGAGAGAGAGAGAGAGAGAGAGAGAGAGAGAGAGAATATGACAAAGGACAAATATGCTCACAGTTTAAAATATTTATTCTCTGAGTCTTTGCAGAAAAATAAAGCTGCCATGTCTTGCTTTAAGCCATGAAAATGAGAAATATATACATATATATATATATATATATATATATATATATATATATATATATTTTGAGTTTTCAGACCATGCCACGGGCAGCAACTAAACTGTAGATGAATTTCTAAACAGTCTTATTAAATAAGAAACACAGAGCCAAATACAGGGATAATAGCCAAAGAGGTCAGAGAAATAGCGAAGAGTCACTGGCTAACCTTATCTTACCACCACCTTGTAGCTTTCCAAGAGAGAGCTTCTTCCTGTCTAAACTGTGCCTTTATCACCTTCCTGTTCTGCCTTCTCATTGGCTCTAAGCCCAGCCACATCACTTGTTTGTCATTGTCTGTCTATATAGAACTCCAGGTCTTTGTGGTTGGTACTGGGATTAAAGGTGCGTGTCACCATGCTTAGTTGTGTCCTTGACCACACAGAAACTCTGCCTGCCATGTGATCAGATTAAGGGCTTGTGCCACCACTGCCTGACTTCTGTTTATGGCTCGCTATGACCTCTGATCTCCAGGTAAACTTTATTTATTAACATACAAATAAAATCACATGTCAGCACAAATAAAATATCACCACACTAAACACATTTTTATCCTAGGATAGATAGCTTGAAGTGTCTCCTGAATGACTCCAGGTACACTCTGAGCCTAAGTAAGGATGCTGAATGTTTTCCAATGAAGTCTGTCTGTAGGGATGGTTTTTTTCCTCCATAAACATCACTCAGATACAGAACGGAAAGCAGTACCTCGTGTGTGTGTGTGTGTGTGTGTGTGTGTGTGTGTGTGTGTGTGTGTACATGTAAGTGGATATAGAGATCAGAAGATTGACTCAAGTATCATTCCCCAAGTGCCATCTACCATTATTTTTGGAAACGAGGTCTTTCAATGGCTTAGAACTCACCAAGTAGGCTACATTGGCCAGCCAGCAAACCCCAAGGGTGTACTTGTCTCTGCATCTTCAGCACTTTGACAATAAGCCTGATTTTTTTAAAATGTGATCTCTAGGGATTGATCTCAGGTCCTTGTGCTTTTAAGAGAAGCACTTTGGTAACTGAGGTATCTTCAGGCTGAGAAAGCACATCCCTTTGATAGAGGCATAAGAGAGCCGCTGTGCTTGCTTGGTGTATTCTCTGCTGTGTTATGGACTCTTCCTGTTGAGAATATGCAGACCGGGGGGTGGGGGGTGGGGGTCATAGTCCACTGTGGCCAACCAACTTCTGCTACTGACTTGAGGTTCTTGACCTGCATTGTTCCATGGCCATGATTTCTGAGCTGGATATGTTAGATGATTGTGTAGCAGTAATAGGGGTGGGTATCTGGGGATAGATGATCTCTCCAGCCAGCTCCCCAAATCCTAAAAACTACTTTTCTCTGTGAATTTATATCTACAGGAACATTTGCACTGGGTGAAGGAGGAAGGAAAAGTTTTAATTTCCTAATTGTGAGATGACCAAAAAGAGAGAAATGGGTCAGGCAGGAGGGACTGGCTGGCTGTGGTTTCCCCAGCAGTTTCCAAGAGCTGTTAAAAAGAGTTAGAGTTAGATAAGGGATCTGCTTTTATGGGAACACTTTGGGAATCTGGCTGCAAACAGATGTTTCAGGACCAGGGTCAAGACTATAAAGGGTTCCTTCTTCTTTTATCTAGAACTCTTACCCCATATATTTTCAAGAACTGAAAATTTAAAAGCCTATAGATAGACATATGCTCATGGGATAAATACAGATGTTTTCATGAAGAGAGCATCCATAGAGCAATAGGAAGACTCCAAATACCTTCCTGAGAAAATGAATTCCCAAAGGAGACTCGAGACACAGAGCAGTGACATGCAATGTTGTTATAGGCATTGATAGGAATGAGAACAGTGCATCACATGAACACCCTCAGAATGGCAGGTGCAGAGGGATTCCTAGGGTGGGAGAGGGTAGTCTCAACACATGAACAGAGTTACAGCTTATGTGTGACATACAGCAGAGTTACAATGTATCCAGGTTCTGACTCCCAATTACTCATGACAGTTAATGGTCTATAAGAACATTCTATGGCCACATATGAACCCTTTCCAATGTGTGAAGAGGGATTTCTGAAGTCTTGGCAGATGAGTTATTAAATAATGGGTTTTTGATAAGTCTTTCTCTCTCTCTCTCTCTCTCTCTCTCTCTCTCTCTCTCTCTCTCTCTCTGTGTGTGTGTGTGTGTGTGTGTGTGTGTGTCTCACACACACACACACACACACATACATTCAACAGCAAATAGAGCATGGCACATTTGGGTTATTTAATATTCTAGAATAGCATAGATTTGTCCATCCAAGGCTCATGTGTCTTTGACAATTGTCCGACAAATCACTTAGTCTCTGAGCATTTTCAATGACCAGAAACTTAACCACTTCTCAAGAACATTCATTTCATTTTGAACAACATTGACAGAAAGCTCATTTCTCTTCTGAACCAAGAATGCCTCTCCCTGTGACTTTTTCCTGACTCAAGTCCTTGAAGCACCAGGCCTCTACATAGTTTATGGGAGACCTCTCACACTCAACAGAATCCCACATCTCACATCAGCATTCCTGACTGTGCAGCTATTGATGCCCTCACCATCCTAAACCTCCTCTATTCTTTTTACAACTTGATAGGGGAGAAATAGCACCAGGGCAAGAATTATTCCAGCTACCAATGCCTGGATCCTATAAACCACTTCTTGATACATGCTTTGCTCCAGGCTAAGTCAATCTTGCCCTAATGGTTAAGCAGCCTTGGTATTGCTGGCCATGCTTTCAGGATAGTAATCACACTAGACCTTTTTACTCCTGATGGTAACCCTACCAATAGATGCATGGTGTCTAAAAAGATCACTGTCATTTTCAAAGCATTTTTACATGCTCAAAAATGCATAAGTGATCTGCCTGAGATGCTCAATTATACAAGCTCATCCCCAGGGGTGGGGGGATATTTGCAGAAAGAGATTAGAAGAGTAGCCTTATTGTCCTCTAATGCACACTGAAGAGGGACTCGGGGAGATTTCTGATCCACTTGCACCAACCTTAAAGGCATGCTCCACATCAGGTGTATCGTCAAAAGCTTGAATGAAGACAGTCCCCAATCTCCGGTCAAGATCTTCCACTCTCTGGTTAAATTTGCTGACATCATTTTCAAATTCCTGAGGAGACATCACATGGATGGGAAAAAGTCACGGTTGTCTGCAGCCCAGTCTTACTACACAGTCTTGGTTGCTAAACTTTCTGCTGAACTCAGTCATGCCAGAGATTTATTTTAATTCTTTAAACCTCACCACATGTCCTAGCTTGCTCCTTTGTTGCTGTGATAAAACACTGACCAAAAACACTTTGGGAGGAAAAGGTTTACTTGGCTTACACTTCCACATCACAGTTCATCATTAAAGGAAGTCGGAGCAGGAACTTCAAACCGAAACCTGGAGGCAGAACTGAAGTGGAAGCCAGGAAAGAAAGCTGCTTACTGGCTTGGTTTTTCTGCCTTGATTAGCTTTATTACCCAAACAAGACCTACTTGCTTGGGGATGGTACCTCCCACAGTAGGCTGAGACCTCCCATACCAATCCACAATGACAAAAATGTTTCACAGACATGTCCAGAGGCCAAGGCAGAGGCAATTCTCCAACTGAGTATCTCTTGCTTCTTTGTAGGAATGTCTAGGTGTGTGTCAAGTTGACAAAACCTAACCATGACACTATGGTAGCATGGCACTCTGGGCCAAATGGCACAGATGAGTGAAATGTAAGGTTGCCATCCACTTGGCTTCTTTACTGTGTCCCCATTTCTTCCACTTTCTGAGCCTCCTTCTCTTCTGCCCACAGTGCAAGCTCATACTGCTCTAGATTATCTCGCAGCAACAGCGCCAGGGTCACCACCTTCTTGTCTTCCTCCCCCAAGTCAAAATGCATTTCTTTTTTAGAGTAACCAAATTAATCTAATCTTTAGAAGGAAAACAAACTAATTAAATGAATATGCACTATTCCTTCCAAATACACCTTAATTGGCTAAGAAGGCAATTAGCCATTGCTCTTAAGTTTCCTAATTTAGCAAATAGAAACGAAGGGTACACAGTTAAATCTGAGTTGCAGATAAACAATTATTTTTTAAAAATATATGTCTGTCTTAATTGTTGTCCTTTATTTGGCAACCCTAAATGTGTTTTACTTCTTAGGGTACAGCAATCTTCAAGAAAACTTTCATGATTCAACTCTCTAATTTGTTTAATTGCTATTTGTTATTTCTGTTTTATAATAGTGATGTTCTTATTTTATATTTTAAAGATTTATTTATTTTCATTTATGTGTATAAGTCTGTCTGTGTGGTATGTGAGTGTCTGTATGTAAGTGCAGTTGCTTGCAGAGGCCGAAAGAGGGTGTCAGATTGGAGCTGAAGTTACAAGTGGTTGTGAGTTGCCCAATGTGGGTGCTGGGAACTGCACTAAGGTCCTGTGTAAGAGCAGCTAGCATTCTTAACTACTGAGCCACCTCTTCAAGCTCCACATGTTTGTATTTTAAAAGAAAAATAAACAAAGGAAAGTAGGAAAATATAGTACATTTCTGCTTTTTAACTACATTGGCACTATGATATTATGGTATGCTTTCATATATATATGGACATATATAATCTATACTTATATGTACAAAATAAATTGGACATATGAGATTTTGTTATATAGCTGCAAACACATCATATATGTAACATATATAATTTATACTAAATACGTGTATACTATCCCTTTTGTAATCTATCTTTATTTTTCTTTCTTCTTCCAACTAATTAAATTTTTATGAAGTCCCATCACCCTGGATCTGGCCAATGAGGATCCCTGGAAGCTGAATGTGCTCAGAACAGATTTCTGCTCTAATTTCTGCTTTTCCCTTCTGGATTATGGTTTCTTATCCTGTAATCCTGCCTCTCTCTGGGGAGAATCCTATTCCCTCTCCCCATGGCAGCAAGTTCTTTATTCTCCTCTGTGCTTTTGAATTCATAGGTCTTGACTTGAGGAGACTGTGGGTGAGCCCTAGGCTCTGTGTCCCAACCTTAGAAAACGTATCCTTGCTCTTGCCTATCTTGAGTGAGCTTCCTTTACCCAACCCTGAACCACTAATAAACTTCTAATGATTTGCCTGGACTTTGCTTGGCAGTCGGTGACTGAAGCTTGGAATTTAGTTGCAGCTTTATTGAGTATAATTGGTAAAATGGTGTGTTTAAGGTGTACTATAATGTTTTGATGCACATACACACTGTGACATGATCAGAGCAATGGAGGAAGTGGACCTATCATGACTCGTGAGTTCAGCTTAGATTTTTACTCAAAATCCATGAGAATTCATCACCTCATATAACTACCATTTTCGTGAGTGTGTGTGCACGCGTGCACACGCACCCTGAGAACTACCTCTTCAGCAGATTTCAAATACACAATACACTGTTATCACTATCATCACCACATTGTACATTACACCCCCTAGTATTCACTCACCCCTCCTCCACCCCATCAAGGACACTTTGTAAGCATTGACCAACTCCTCCCATTTCTCTCTCTCTCAGCCCAGTGGCAAGGTCCATTCTAGTCAGCTCTGTATACCTGACAATTTGGCTATCTAGGATACCAGGTTTAAGAGAAGCCATGAAGTATTTGTCCTTTTACAACTGGCCGATTTTGCTCAGCTTAAACCTTTGAAAGAGCAAAGTCGCCACAGCGTCCCATCTTCTTGTCCTCATGACCTTAGGTAGCATTAGTCTAGAGCTGTTGATGGTGCGAGGGGCTTTCTGATTTATCTCCTGCACACAGAATAGTTAGGATCTTTCTAATGACATGGAGATAATTTCTCCCGGCCCTAACAATAAATAACAAAACCACTAGGACCACGGAGCCAAAGAAGATTCTTGAGGTAAAAAAAGCACATAAATACTTAGGCATTGCAGCTAGGGACAGCTGGGGAAAAAAGGGCCAAGGCTTGTGATTTAAGCACTTCAAATCCTACCATGTTCTGGGGGTCCAGGCAGTCATAGGAGCACTCCAAGAAGACCTTGTACATCTCCTCAAACTCCTCATGCATTTGCTGAACTTGCTGACTCAGGGCATTTCCTCTGATGCCACTGAACTCAAGCTTTTCTAGCTTGTCGAAATCCAAGGCTGTCTTCAGAAGACCCTATGAGGACAATTCACAAACAGTTAAGGGGACCATCACCACCTTCATCCTCACTACCAAATGGAGGATACAGAAATGACAGGGGTTGTAGTTGCTTAGGAAATGCAAGGTCTGGTCAGTTTATTTTAACCTTATTACTAGATTGGATTCCTTAAACTCCATAACAAACTGAAGAAAAAGTACAAATGAAGTAAATTCATAGAAGCCAGAATAAACAAGTAAATAATGAAATGTATGCTTCAGCATCTGTGTCCTATCTCAAAGTATAGAAGATAATAATAATTGGTGGGTTTAGCTTGGATTTTTTTTAAAAAAGTCAGTGTCAAGCCAGGCATGGTGATACACACCTATACTTCCAGCACTGAGGGAATGGAGGCAGAAGAATCAAGGCCAGCCTTGTTTAACAGTGAATTTGAGGCCCCCGTGTTTGAGAGGATATTGATAGGAAGTAATCCTGCAAACAGCCTGGAGTACAAATTCAGAGGATGGCACTGGTCTTCTTGCAACTCCTTCTACCAAATGACACTCATACCCCTCCAGCCACAATGTCCTGGGGCATGTCAAACCACATTTCCATCTCAGTGACTTACCATCTCTTTGCTGGGTTTCTCTATCTGGCACAGGATAATGGTAACACTCCATGACACTGTGGTGGGAACTAACTTGAGTTGAAGTTCATGCCAGGACACAGTGTGTATTACTGTCACCATTGACACACCACATCCCAGCTGTGCTCAGAATTAAATGGTAGATGGATGACGTAGCTCAAAAGCTTTGGGGAGGAGTCCCTCTCAAGTCTATGGAAGCCATGTCACATCTAATAATGTGAATGCCTTCTGAGCATGTTGAATAGGGAAGATTGAATCTATCCCTTGAGAGTACCTGTCTAAAATCACCAAACCTCCAAAACAAAACGTGCTTGCTGTCAGAACCCTCAGTCTACATACCCGTTCCTCTCATGGAGAGATGAAGGTAAAGGTTATAAGTCACTCTGCAAACAGTTTGTGAGGACCCCTGGGAAGGGCCCTCCAACATGAAGAGGTTGGAAGGGTAAGAGCGGGTGATAGTACCACACCTGCACTGTGAGACATCAGGTCCTGCCTTTACTCCAAATCTTCCCATAGCCAGTGGTCACTGCTGCTACTGACACCAAGTCCAGAAGTAATAACAGAGGCACAGCAGTGAGGAGGAGCCACCCACTTCCCACTCAGCCAGGAGGTCACCCAGGAAGCCTCTGGCAGCCATTCAGAAGTCTATTCATTCATCCCTGCTGTGGCATTATTAACAGAAATCAGCAGAAGAGGCAGGATGGGGACAGCAGCAAAGAAGAGACAGGGCCACAAGAATCAGAGCTTCTGCCTCCTGTGTGTGTAGGGGGGCAGCGGTAAGGGAATCACTACTTTAAAACACTAGGATTTATGTCATAGAGAAAGTACCTGTCTAGCATGGCAAAGTCTCCAGTTCTATCCTCAAAATTAGAAAAGAGAAAAAGGGGGTGGGAGAGAAGGAAGGAAGGAAGGAAGGAAGGAAGGAAGGAAGGAAGGAAGGAAGGAAGGAAGGAACTAGAAGAAAGCATATAGGAATACTTCAAGACATCAGTGTAGTCAATGGCTTTTTGGCTAAGTCCTCCAAAGCAGAGGACACAGAAGCAAGAGCAGATCTATAGGGGTGGATGAGATTGCCAGCTTCTGCAGAGCAAAGGAAACAACAGAGTAAAGAGACAACTATGAATGCAACAAAGGATTACAAATAATTCACCCAATAGGGAACGAATATCCAGATATATAAGGAACTTTAAAAAAAAGTTGGTAATCAAAAGCTAAATAATCCAATTGTAAATTGGATAAAGGACATGAATTAGACACTTCCTATAAAAAGAATTATGAAAAACATGGCAAGGATTAGGTGGACCAGTGATGTCTCAGCATCAGCTACAAAGGCTATGCATGATGCAGTAGAATTAAAATTGATATCTTTAGTGCTAAAAGAATCCACCGGTCATCAGCCCAGAACACATTAGGAAGATGGTAACATTACGTGCAACTTTTGATAAGCGAATGTTCATGTTGTGATTTCTTGCATAATCATTAAAAGGGTAGAGATAACACATATAATCCAAATACCACAAAGCCAGTCTAATGCTTTTACCTGGAGGGGAGGAGAGAGTTTGAACCATGGAAGAACACAAAAAGGTGTCTGTGTGCTAACAATATTTTATTCTTGGCCTGCGGTGATTGTGGGGTATGGTAGTTTGTGTGATCATTATTCATTAAAAGTTTATATTTACATTTTGTTGAAAAAAAGAAAGAAAATCAGGAGGCTCTCAAGTTTGTAAAAAAAAATGTTCGACTGCACTAGATTTTAAAGAAATGCAAGTCAAAATGGTAATGAGATATCAGCACAGTTAGGGTGGCTGGAGCCCAAAAGACACAAGCTAACAAATGCTGGTGAAGAAATTAATAAGCCCACAAGATAGAGCAGTATGGAGGGTCACCAAGCAGCTGAAGACGGATCTACCGTACAACCCCCATTCCCTTCCACATAAGTATCCAAAGGAAATTATTTCAGAATGTGAAAGAGACACCTGCACACCCACATTTGTTCTTTCACGACTCACAGTTAATGAGATAAGGAATGACCCTTATGTTCATCTGCTGGCGAATGGGTGAAATTTGTTACAGATAATGATACTTTATCATTTGTATCCAAATCTGTGGAACTGGAGGCATATGTAAGGTGAAATTGTCAGGTGCAGGAAGACAATAAGCCATGTTCTCTCACCTGTGGATGCTAAAAACAGCTCAATCAAAAAGTGCAGTGGTGACTCCTAGGGACAGAGAAAGTCAGAGCGTGGGCAGGGGTGGAGATTCGATAATGGGTACAAATACACACAATCAGATAGGAGTAAGGTCTAGTACTCCAACAGAATAGTGGGGAATGGTGGTTCATCATAACCTACTACACATTTGATAAGAGAATAGAAAGGAGGAACCCACGGGTCCCATAGAGTAATGGGAACATGGAAATTATTGATCACCCTGACTTGGTAATCTGTATTGCACAAAGTGTTGAAATATCACAGTGTGCTCCACAATACTTACAGTGATTGTGCGCTAATCAGTAGAAGACTTGTAGGTGATTAAGACCATGTTAACCACTCTGGTTTGATCATCACACTATATACACGTGACATATTATCATAACCAAGTCTCATAAATTTGCACAATTCAAATAATCGTAAGATATGGACTAGGAATGCTAACACACATATAATCCCACTCCTTGGGAGGCTGAGTGAGGATCATGATTCTAGGCCAGCCTGGGCTACATAGCAAGACCTTGACTCAAAAAAAAAAAAAAAAAACCAATTGTTCAACCTTATATGCTTAGAAGAAAACAAATGAATTCTACTTGGATGCAATTGCCTTTGATGGTAATTCCTATCTCTAACAAGCTGCTTAGTTTTACAGGAGGAAAGTATCCGTGCCTTGGACTATTTCCCCGGTCTTCACAGTTGTGTGGATATCAATTTCAATTTGTTAGGAAATCCTCTCTAACCACATTTAAAAGACAGATGCATCTTGATACAATTGGTTATAGCAGAAAATGAGATGATAATTTCATTATAATATTTGATTTCTCAGGAAGACTTGAAGCATGTTCCTAGGTGGTTGGTGGGAGGTGTTTTCTTGATAATATAAGCAGGAGACCACAAGTATCCAAACTGTACTTAGTCATTGTGTTTTTGGAGAAAGTCTAGTTAGTGACTTTCTCCAAAATTTTTTCTCCACCCTAACAAACGGACCACACTTTCACTGCAGGAACTACAGATGTTACAACAGGCTGTCGGTCTCTGCAGACATCAAAGAGGACACTGGATCCCTAAAGCCAGCTGTAACCTCCCACTGGGGTATGTTATTAGGAAATGATAGAT
The DNA here is from genome assembly GCF_004664715.2 of Peromyscus leucopus. Classification (NCBI taxonomy): domain Eukaryota; kingdom Metazoa; phylum Chordata; class Mammalia; order Rodentia; family Cricetidae; genus Peromyscus; species Peromyscus leucopus. Next base: position 49,019,084 of record NC_051086.1, read on the forward strand.
ATTTATAATGTTCTATCTAACTTTATAATGCTTTATCTAACTTAACAAATGTAGAGTGGATGACACATTTATTTGGGGCTCATTTGAAGGTTTGGGGGGCTTTCTCTCAACTCCTATCAACAGGGCTTCCCCTTTTCCTTCCCCCAGGACCATTCTTTCTGCTCTTCCTCCATTCTTTCTGTCTTAGCTTTCTTCTCGACTCTGACTCTGGCATGGTGATATTTAACATTACGTTGCGTTATGCCATTTTCTACCCATCTCTCCCAGGAGGTTACAAATATTTCAGTCAGTACTTGTTGGGTGGACGCACGTTCTCTCTGCTTTGACTTAGCTACTGCCCATCCAGCAGGAAGTGACAAAGTGACAGAATACCTAGCAATCACGACTGCTGAGGCGTTAGTGAGAATGAGAAAAGTTGGGTGGACAAAGGAAAGGCAGGACACCTTCGTGCTGAATGGGTCTTTGACACACACAAGGTAGACACTTCTGTGGTCCTAATTTGAGGGGAGAAACAAGTGCCTCAGCGAGCAGACCTGGTCTCACCATGTGGGTTGAAGTTAGGCAACTGCTGATTCATAGTCATTTTAATCTACAAAAAAAAAAAAAAAGTGAGCAGTCCCTGGGACACTATCAAATAAAGCAAATCATCTACTTTTCAGGTAGTCTAAACAGAGTGGGTGTCCTGAGTTCTTTATCACTGGGAAGATTCTGGTACAATGTGCAGTGGACAATGGAGAAATAATTTCTAGAGCGGTGGACATAGAGTTTGCACACTGACCACAACCCATCATCAATTCTTAATTTAGATGTAGGCTCTCTTCACAGCCCATTTAAAAGTCTTCAGTGACAGATAAATGGCAAGTTTAAGCCAATAGGGTTAAATATTTTTAAATGTCAATGTTTATTAATTCCAGTATTAAAACCATGAAATGCATTATGCTGTGTACAGGATGTGCCTATGAGCCTTGGAGCTAGGATGCATATCATTGAAGAGCTGTGACACTTATGTTCATACAGCCCTGGTCCTGCTCTTTGCTGGCTTTATAGCTTGGAGCAAGGCATCGAGATTGTAAGGCTCATTTGCCTAGCCTGTAGATGGGAACAGTGATATTTAATATACCCCAGGATTGAGGACAGTAGTATTTAACATACCATAGGGTTCTTCGGAAAGGACTCATGTAGAACATCAGTAAAGTGTCACCATTATAATTAATAATAAGCATCCCAATGTCATTAGATCCTGGATAAGTAATGGCTTATCCAGGAGACACTCTGCTGCTCCTTTGTAGCAGGTATCACAAAGCGCCCTGGGGTCCCAGAAGACTTACTGGGTTGATTTGAACCTATTGTTATGAAAAATGATGCAACATTTAATGGTGGTGGCAGGTGGAGGGATGGGGTTCAATGTGTGCTCTGGCCCATGAGATGAAGAATCAAACTCAGATGTAATGGCAAGCTTCACCAACAGTTACTCTATTCCCGAAGGAGAGGTCAAGCCGGCTGCCCGTCTTAAAAGAAATGTCTTCGGAATTCATTAAGGGATAGCACAAAGCAGATACTCACAGATGAAAATCTCAAAAGGTCATTTGAAAAAAGACTGTTTTCTTTACCTTTCGACTGCCACCGACCTTATGCAGCTAATGGTCTCACACGTGACCATGTGTTCAAGCTGGGCTGAAAGGGAGGCCAGCCCAATTAGGCTAGGAATGAAAAGAGGCTGGGCAAAGTGGCTGGAGATGGCAGAGGGACCACAAGGAAATGTGGTGTATCAGGTCAGCTTATTACCTCTCTCCCCGCTAATCACTCTGCATAAAGCCCCAGCAGGAAATCATTTCGTCTCCAAGTGAATCACAGCAATTTTATAATGAAAGAAATGAGGGCTCTCTCCAAGCTGCTTCCCGCATCGTTTGCAGGGAAGAGGCTGCAAGCAGAAATATAAACAAGAATGTGCAGATTCTACAATATTGTGGCATAAAAGCAAACTGTGTGTGTGCATGTTTGTGTGCATGCATGTTATGCTCCAGTATGGCTCTGGGAAGTAGGGTGAGTCAAAGAATTCCGAGGCACAAGGAGACTGCTTTTCTTCAGTTCCTTGACTGTTCATTAGAACTGCAAAAGATTTTTTATGTATTGGGGGTTCCCTTAGGTGAAGCCATAAAGTCTAATAAAGGCCTTCCATGGAATGGGACCTAGAACTTTACCTAAGTGACTTATTTAGTTACAAAGACCTAGAAACTATATGCCTCAAAACAGAATATACAAAGATAGAAAAGAATATGGAGGAGTTGAAATAAAACCGTAAAGCCAGGTTGGGATCCTCAACAGACAGGCAGGGAGGGAAAGAGAGAGAGGAAAAGAAAGAAAGAGGAGGGAGAGAAGGGAAGAAAGAGAGAGTGAAGGGGAGGAGAGAGAGAGAGAGAGAGAGAGAGAGAGAGAGAGAGAGAGAGAGAGAGAGAGAGAGAGAGAGAGAGCCAGCAGGGGAAGGAGATGTTTACAACTCTCTGGAGGATATCAAAGTTGGATGAAAAGAATACATGCTTCTGGGAACAAATCCCAGATCAACATTCTGCGCTGGATGACTATGGATAAATTAATTGACATGTCAGATTGAACTGTTTATTAATGGGTATTGATGATTAGCTTTTCTAATGACTACAACGACACATGCTTTAACAAGAGAAAAGTTCTTGCATGTGTCATTTCTCTATGTCTGTAGTCCTCAGTTTCCACAGCAAGGAGTAGGTCACATGGTGCTGACCATGAGGACGAAGGTTGGTACCCTGCTGCTTTCTTGGGAAGCACTTGTTCCACATACCACTCACTACTCACCAGCACACACCCTCCTTACTGCACACCACCTTGGCCTCCTATCTTCTTTTAGCAAGCACGCAGAGGGGAAGCATGGACCTATACAACAAAATTCTTTTGCAAAAAAAGGGGGGAGGGGCAAAAGCAAAACAGTGAAGAGCATTACAGAAGAGAGGAGAGAAGGCTGGGAAAACTGTGATAGTTAGAAAGCAGCCCCTTGTAATCTGGTCCTCAGCATGAGCAGAGGAGAGCTGAATGCACCAATGTCATTCACGTCACTTCTATTTATTAATTGAGGGTGCCAGCATTGTGGTGATCACACATCAAATAAGAATAGAAGATGAAGAAGGTTAAGTTCATGCTAATTCCTGCTGGAGAGAAGCAGATGAATCCCATACCAAACAGGCATTGATCACTGTGCTACTCAGAATGTTAACTAAAGGGCTACAAGAAATATGCCAGAAGATAATCGATAGTTCCCTGTCCTGCTGCACTGAGCTGAGGAGGGAAGAGATGAGGGAGGAAGGAGACAGCAAAGGGCAAGGGGGATGAATCGGAGCTAATATTGGAGAGATGAAAAATAAGAAATGGAGGAGCTGTGCCCAGGAGCAAAGGAGTAAGGGAAGAGACACAACTTGGGAGGGTCAGAAGCAAAGAGACAGAGAGCAGTGGGTATCCAAGTTCCCTCCAGTCAAGCCAGAGTAGCTGCTCTTTATGCAACTGGACCTTTGGTTCAGAAAAAACAAAGCTGAGAAGGGACAACAGTGAGGTAATGGTTCTGGGGAGGTGGTGGCCAGCTAGGCTAATATTTACTGATACTCCCTGCAGATTAGGTGCCCTTATGTTAGAATAGCTGTCTATATGCAAAGCCATACCATTAGTATGTGCTGAAGACCCCTCCCCCACAGTCCCTGGAAGCTTATTTCAAGGCTGGAGAGCCTGCAAAGAGGACTGTTGCAATGCTACAGAGGTAATTATTCCTCCATGGTCAGCCCAGAGGCCAGGGTGTCCATCACCTTGGCTAAACACTGAGGGGTTGATGTGGGAGATGAGAGGAATGATGAGTGGAGGGGGAAGGGAGCAGGGGCTGAGCAGCAAGAGTTGAGCTGGAAACAGCTAAGAGAAAATGAAGCATTTAGGATGATGCTAGATCTCAATTATTAATACTCCCCTGATTCTGATGAAGGGTTTAAGGCATGCCTTTCATAAAATCTAGCTTCTGGCTTTCTCTCATAGATCTTTCTGCCTTTATGTCTTTCCCCAGTGAATTCCTTTTCCAGTTCAAAATTGATTTCCTCTTGTGCTCTTTGCTGTTTTTCAAAGCTCTCCTGGGTTAGGGTCTCCTCCTCTCTTTTGCTCCCAATAACCCAAATGTACTTTTATTATGACATTCAACTCACCTTAGGAAAGTTCACTGATTCTCGATCTTTCTACCCTGAATGATCTGTGCTAATTTGTCTTCTTCTCCCATGCCATGACTATATGCTCAGAAAGTTATCTAGGCAAAACTACGTTCTATTCATCTTTGGATCCCTGAACTTAACTCAGTGCCTGGGGAATTTTTTAAATATGCATTTTTTTTAAAAAAAAAATGACATGAACAGATTTAGTCCATTATTGCTTTATCTTTGTCATCTAATGGTTTGTTAGGTTTATTACAGCACTTCCACAACACATCTTTATCCACCCCAAATCTCTGCTATTAATAGCTAGAACAGAAGTTAATTCCTTCTCTGTTCCTTGGCTATTGGTCTAATATTGAACTAGACCCTGAAGTCCTCAAGTTACTCCTAATATGTACTTCTTATTGTGACCCTTATCCTTTCCACAAAAATTCCATCAGATTCCATGAGCCACCTTTCCTGGATAAGTGTGGCTACCAGCTCTCAGCAAAGAAGCTTCTCTGTACAGCAAACGGAGAACATCACAGAAAACCACAAATGGACACAATACAGAGATCAATTAATTGTTAGAGAGCCCAGCTCTAAATGGATACATCTATGTCATCACAGCCCCTGCTCAGAGAAGTTGTAAGGACAGAGGCTAGAAAGATTGTTAAGAACCAGAATACCAAGAAGTCTGCCATGAAATGTCTCTCCTAGAAATGACTGCATGAAAGAGACCAGAACAATGTAACATCAATGAGTAGGTTAGCACGGAAGCAGGGAAAATTCATTGGGTCCCACACCTAGACAAAGACTTATAGGCAACTAATGTCTTTTGGGAAGAGAACTCGCATCTCCCAAGGATAAGCCTCCTTATTGGTTGTCCAATGCAAAGTGGCCAGTCCTAAAACCATATATACACAAACAACAAGAAACAGATTCAGCAGGTTGTGTATATATTTGTACACATGCATGTAACAATAATAATAAAAAATAGGCTATCAACTTGAGAGTTGGGGATTACATGGGAGAGGTTCAAGAAAAGGTGGCTGGGAATGGCTGTAGGTAGAAAGGAGAGAAGGAAAGTGATAAAAGTATTTACAGGACACACAGAGAAGGTAACTGAGAGACTCTAGGCCTATAGGCTGAAGAATGGATGCCCCAGCATTGCAGAAGAACTTTGGGTAACTGTCCAGGCAGCCAGCTGTCTCTGTCATTCTAGATTTTTGGAAGTTGCTTACAATTCTCTTCCTGTTTATTTAAATAATATTGCATCCTTCTGAGGTCTTTGATGTACTTGAAGACTAGATAGTTATAATTATAATATTCCTTGGTTATGATCAGAGATAAGGTAGATATGAAACCTTAGACTCACAAATATAGGATAGATAGGATATATTCTTTAATTTTTGCCAAATACAAATAGACTAGATATTATAACTGTTGGTTATAATTCTTGGTTGATAACTGTTTTGTTATATATAATTTTACTATGTTGAATTTAAAACCTTCTTTTTAAATAGAAAGAAAAGGGGAAAAATATCAAAACTCAGTTAGTATGCCCATAGCTATAAGACTAAATTCTGAGATTTAAAAGCAAAAGGAAAAGTCTCATGTCTTTTCTTCCTAGTTCTTAAGCTAAAATTCATGTTAATTTTAAATATTTGACAGGAAAGACAACTATGAGTAAGCTGTGTTTTCTTTGCCCAGGGAGTCACCAGTGTTAGGGATTTAGAGCCACTGAGCAGTCTAGGGGTGGAGGGGAAGTTCAAAGCCACTGGCCTGTGAGCATGGGCCACTGTATGTAGACCCATTCTCTTCCAGTTTTGCACACCGGACTTTCCAGCCCAGGTTTATTTGCAAACAAACTGAGATAGCAGAATGGTTTCTTGGACTTTCTCCCTAAGTGCCTATGATCAAAGTTCCCAAATGCTGATAGAACCACCACTGGTTGGTGGCCAATCCAAATGACAGCTATTTACTGAAACTTTTCGGTAGTCCTGACAGCCAACCACGAGTTAGTGATTGTCTAAAGTGTAACCCCACAGGTTCCCATGTTCAGATGCTTTGACCCCCAAATGGTTGTGCTGTTATGAGAGGCTGTGAAACCTTTAGGAGGTGGAGCCTAGCCAGTAGACATAAGATCACTAGGGGCAGTTCATCAAAGCATATAACTTAGCGCCTGACCCTTGCCTTGCTCTCTGCTTTCTGTTTCATCCTTCGACCATTTGCTGCCACGTGTTCCTGTCACCACAGATGGAGCCCGTTCTCAACCTGACTTCACCTCCATGATTAACTAAAACTCTCTGTTATCATGAGCCAAAAAAATATTTCTGGTCACCCGGTAGCATTTGAGGCCTTGTACTTCCTCCTGTGTTGGTCTGGAGCCTGTGGTGAAAGAACATACTCACCTCTACCACACACAGTCGACCCAGAAAGCCATCCAGTCGCACAAAGACCAAAGACGCTTGGAAATCCCATCCCCTGACTTCTGAGTCCTCTTTGAAATAAGTGTGGAGATGTTCCCTTCTGTCCTGAAATGCCCATTTGAAGAAGTTTAAGGTGTCTGAGACCACTTGCAGTTTTCTCTGACTTTCTTCTGTCTCACTTCTGAGGAGGTCTTCTGGGCTGAGGTAATTAGAGGCCTGGAATGTAGATAAATCTGTAACCGTGAGCACAGTGGCAGGAACAGGACATCCCATGACTGTGTCAACACTGTCTCAGAACTAAATAATTGTCCGAGTAATGCTTTTCACAAGTACAACACGTTTTCAGTCCCACAGGTGATCTTGGAACAGTGTTTAAGCCCAACAGTCTATGGTCCTTGAGTCACAATGTGTTGAATCATGTTGTGATTGGACATGTGACCAGTCAAAGACTAGAAGGCATTATGGGACGTGGCTGGACCAGCTGGGTCTTGTCAGTTGTTAATCCCCAAATATTCCTCTGTGATTTACTGACTTGAGAACAAGATATTTTGATTGAAAGAATGCTTGGGCCATATCTAGTTTTCGAGAGACTTAAACCTTGCAAGTGGGAAGCTAAGCTACTGGATAGACCCTATCACCAACACAGGGAGCAGCAGAGAGTACTGGGTTCGGGAGGCATCATCTGAAACCACAATGTAAGTCAGCCTGGAGCCAGCCTTGCCTCAGATTTTCAAAGCACAGGAGATAATATGTGTTCTCTATTTATGCTCCATTTTCTTAGGTCTCCTTATATTTCTAATATTCCCATTGATAGTGATAGTGACATGCAGATCTGTGAGACAAACACCACAGATGTGGATACTGCTGTGTGTGTGCTTGGGTAAGCAGTCGATATCCTGAACCTCAAACAACATCTTTAAATAAGTAATCAATTCTAAGGCCCCCTTTGTCCCTTCATCTGATGTCTGACTGGGATTATAAATATAATACCGTTTTTGTAGCCTTAACATGCTCAGCGGGTGCCAGTTACTATGAGCCATTCAGTGAGTTTGCTCATTGTTTTCTTAGGGTTGATGGTCATAGGTGCCAAAAAGAAGTCAATATGGGGGGAAGGCCACCCAAACCAAGGCTTGTAGTCCCACTTCACAGAAACACTCTTTAAGATCCACACTGCCCTAGTGCTACATGAGCCCCTAACAGGTGTTGGGAAAGCCAGTACAATGGCACACAGCTGGATTCCCATCTGCTTGGGAAGGCAAAGCAGGAGGATTGCGAGTTTAAGTTTAAGGCTAGGCTGAGAAATTTCACGAGGTCTTATCCCCAAATTTAAAAATAGGTTAACTTGCTGTTAGAGTGCCCATATCAAATATGTGAAGGGCCTTGGATTCAACCACCAAACGAAAACAAAGAAAAACAAACAAACAAAAACCCACAAGCAGAAAAAAAAAAAAAAAAAAAAAAGTGGAGGACTGATCTCCGCAACCCAAACAGCAGCATCTCAAAATGTCACAGCTAAGGAGCTCTGAGTGTGTGCGGGGCACAGACATCCTTGGTATTCTGACACTGAAACCTCTCCATCACCCCTGTGAGGTGGTTCCCGTTTTGCCGCAGCATTGTAAAATGACAAGGAGGCACAGAGCAGGCAAGTGGCTCGTCCTGGAACACACAGCTCACACCACATGTGCTAAGGCAGGAGGAGCAGAATCCCTTGGCTTCAGAGACTCCCTTCTGAATTACCAGGCTCTGTTGGTGACTTAGTACAAATCACTCACACCCATCATGAACAAGTTTGCCATTCACCAGTCCTGCCTTAGCCTTACTCGGGGCTCAGGCAGAAAGCAAGGAAAGACTGGGCCACCCCGGTGTGTTAGCAGTACCAAAAAAAAAAAAAAAAAACAAAAAAAAAAAAAAAAAAAAAAAACAAAAAAAAAAACCAAAAAAACAAACAAAAAAAAACTGCTTTGTGAATGGCTGGCTTGTGAAAATATATAATTCAAATGTGAGAATTCTTTGGGCTGCAATGACTTCCATGCCTAAGGAAAAAGCACACTTTACTCCCCCCTGTGCCTTTCTTTATGCCAACCAGCCCCTAGGGAGAGGTTGCTGGGCTGCACAGATCAGCTCACCTGCTGGATGAGGAGGTTGCAGATTTCCTGGAGCAGGACTGTGAGCCTCCCTGGGGAGCGGTACCACCTGCAGGTGGCCCAAATCAGACAGACCACATGGAGCAGAGGCTTCAGCCTGCCCTTCACCTCAGGAAACTCCACACTTTCTAGGATGTCCAGGTGTCGCTGGAGTGGTAACAGGTGCACATGGATGTCCTGGGCCTCTGTCAGGGCTGGAAGGAATTAAGAGATGGTCAACTATCCTTGCTGGGGCACCACCTAACTCATAGAGCCCCAGTGTATGGGAAGCAAAGGGTTGGCAAAGCCAAGATTGCAATTTCTTCCTGACCTGAGAAGATGGAGAAGATCATTTCAGAAAACTTCCAGGTTATTCTGAAGAAAGACTGAAATTCAGAGCACTCTTAGAATGATGGACTAGGAAAATCTCGCTAACAACAGTCCTGTATCAGGATTTCTTCCTGGCTTTCCCAGATTGTCTTAGTCAGGGTTACCATTGCTGTGATGAAACACCATGACCAAAGCAACTTGAAGAGGAAAGTGCTTATTCAGCTTACCCTTCCACATCACTATTCATCATCAAAGTAAGTCAGGACAGGAACTCAAACGAGCAGGAACCTGGAGGCAAGAGCTGATGCAGAGGTCATGGGTGGGTGCTGCTTACTGGCTTGCTCTTCATGGCCTGCTCAGCTTGCTTTCCTATAGAAGCCAGGACCACCATCCCAGGAGTGGCCCCACCCACAATGGGCTGGGCCCTCCCACATCAATCACTAGTTTTAAAAAAAATGCCTTACAGTTTTGCCTACAGCCTGATCTTATGGAAGCATTTTGTCAACTGAGGCTCTTTCCTCTCTAGCTTGTGTCAACTTGACACAGGACTAGACAGCACACGCCCCAGTCTGCTGCTCTATTTTGGCAGATCCCCTCCCCTGATAAATGTTTGCTGATGACTTTGATGCTGGTACCACAAAGATGACATGAAGACAGATGACGGGACAAGCCCAAAAGACTGTGCCTTCAGATGCTGATCCAGACACCTCCCAACTCTATGACTTTGGACCCATCTAACATCTATAAGCTTCAAAACTAGGCTGATCTGAATGGTAATTTCAGGAGTCGTGATAACAGAAGGCAGTATAAACGGCATCTTCCTAGGGAGCAGGGCAGCGCCAGGACTGTAGCGTACAGTTGATGAACATCAGCATCTCTGGTGAGTGTTTAGTAGAAAGTTTCGTGAGTGCTTATGAGAGAAACCACAGGGAATGAGGAGTAGTGTGGACTGGAGATGGCAAGATTCTGCTGGCTTTCAAAGCCAAAGAACTGTCCTACCATTCCCTTGAACACAGCTCCTAGAGAGAAGCCTTCAGTGATCATCTTGTGGTAACTGATGGTGAAATGTGGTAAAGCTGGTAGCACTGACGTGTGCATAGCAACCCAGAAGAAATGGAAGCTGGCTTGAAGGGAAAACCTGCAGATGTTTCCCTCCTAGGCAGGTAACTGGTGGTGTCTATGAGAGCAGGTGCTCTTAGGTCATATTATATGGATCAGGCTCCATCCATGTCTACTCTAAAGGAAACTAAAAATATCCCCGATTTAGCTGCAACCTCCAATATACCAGGATTTTTTTTTCTACCACTAGACATTACAGCCTCCCATCAGGCCTAAGTAATTCCCTCACTGTGTGGGAATCAACCAGCCCTCTTTGCCTGAACAAAAGGAGTGGTATCCCTGTTTATTCTGAACCTCTACATCAATTGCCCTGAGGCCCAAGGGATGCATGATAAATGGATATGGATGCTTGTACTTTATATCCCAAGTAGTGTATTGGAAGCCACTGCATCAGCCAGTCAAATGACCTGGCACTCCAATAAAAGTGATCATATTCTATGTGGGAGGTTGACAGTGAGTATTAGAACCACTGAGTTGAGGCAGAGGACGATAACATCCAACAGCCATTTGAAAGGGCACAAGACCTGGCTTCACGTGTGCTGTTGATAGACAAAGTTGAGACACGTGCATATCAGAGGTGAAGCTGAGGCATATACACAGGAGTCTTCTCTTCATGTCACCTTCCTTGAGGGCCCTTTCAAAACTCAAATCTTTCTTCATACACCTGGACACGTGGACATAAACTTGATTGTTGTAAGATCATAATATTTGGGAAAGCATAAACCGCTCCCTAGATCAATCAGGAAGCAATTACCTTGATTAGAAAACAAAAAACACCAGCAACAAAACAAAAACAAATTAAGACAGATAGAGCTAGGATTGTGCTTGGTGTTTTTTGTTTGCTTTGTTGTTAAGATTATCTATTCCTCAATTTCTGAAGGATACTGGTTGATAGCCCCATTTGGGTACCCAAAGAGAAGGATTCTGAAGACTCTTACATGAAATGGCATGGTGTTGGCATATAAGCTGCTTACTTCCTCTTGTGTATGTTGAATCCCCTCCCTGTCACTTATATCTAACACAGGGACAATCCTGAGTAGTTGCTAAACTGCATTTTCTGTGTATATTGTGCTGGGGATGGAACCTAAGGCCGCATGTATGTTCAGCATTCACTCTATCAATGAGCTTCACACTTAGCCATTATGTTAGAATTTTTATTTAAAATTTTTGAGAAATTCATACATAAGTACTATATATTTATATTACTTCTACCCATCCCTCCTCCCCTTCAAACTCCTGCCATGCTCCCTCACTCCTTCTCAGATTTGTGATCTTTCCTCCTTTATTATAGGTACATGTGTGCGTGCGTGTGTGCGTGCGTGCACGCACACTCTCTCTCTCTCTCTCTCTCTCTCTCTCTCTCTCTATATATATATATATATATATAATATATGTGTGTATGTGTATACACACACACACACACACACACATATATTATATATATATATATATATATATATATACATATATATATAACCTACTGAGTCAATCTGGTGTTCCTCCTATGCAGATGTGGTTAGCATTTACCATTTGGGATTAGATAATCTATCACAGACCTTGTCCCTGGAGACTTATTTGCCCTCTCTCAGCAGCCATGGATTGCCTGTAGCTCTTCATCAAGGGGTAGGACCTTGTAAAATTTTGTAAAAATTTCCCTGTCCATGTTGGCATGCCACCTGGTGTCACCATGCAGGCTTGCTTCAGGTACTCATATTGTTGAGATGGCATGGATAGAAAGCTCCCTGTCGTGTCTAGAAGGCACTAGGTAGCAGCAGACATCTGGGTCCTGTGGCTCTTACAAACTTTCAAGTCCCCCCCCCCCAGCTTTCCAGTTTTAGGGGTCGTATCATTATATGTACCAGTTGGAGCTGAATGTCCCATGGTCACTTTTTCTCTGAATTTTGACCAGTTACGAATCTCTGTAATAGTCCCTATTTGCTGCAAGAGGAGAATTCTTTGATGATGGGAGAGAGCTACACTTACCTGTGTGTAGAAGGATAAGCATTTAGAATACTGTTAGAAATTATATTAGGGACATGGCAGTAGTAGGCTCTCCTCTGGAGTCTCTGACCTCCTCAGCCATGGGTAGTTGGCTGGATTTGCAGGTATGAATCCTTGCCCACTGGACAGGCTTTACGTTCATTTACACAGCTACCAGTTACCCCAAGATGAAAGTGCCATTGTTGCACCACTGGGGCATAACACGAGTCTTGAAAGGTCTAATAATAAAAAATCCCAGAGCCAGATAATTGAGGTGAAAGCTTAAAGATCAGAGAAGCAAAACAGCCACTACCTTACTTCTACGAAGTCCTCAACCTCAAGAGAGAGACTTCCTGTTTACTCATGCCTTATATACCTTTCTGTGCCCTGCCATTTTCCTCCTTTCTAGTGCTGGGATTAAAGGCATGTGCCACCACACCTAGCTCTGTTCTCAGTATGGCCTTCTCTGCCTCCCAAATGCTAGGATTAAAGGTGCATGCTACCACAGCCTGACCTCTATGTTTAATAGAGTGGCTGGCTTTGTCCTCTGATCCCCAGGCAAGCATTATTGGGTACACAATATATCACCACACTGGGGATATCTTGTTGGGCTAGTCATTGTTGTGGCTGGTAGGCTTTGCAGGTGGATAGAACTATTGTTGATTGCTTTTCTCCCTCAGTGGCTTGCACAGAACCTTAACATATGGCTAGTCCTCAGGGAAGAGGCTTCCTTCAGTTCCTCTATCCAAACTGTGCGGTGTCTTCAGCAATAAGGTCTTACCTTCAAGTTTTGGGAGGCAACCAAAGGTAATGACAATGCCCTATATTGTTTGGGGGAGTCTCTTGAACCCAACCAACAACTCAAAGAGAGGTTTCTTATGCCTGTAAGATAGTTATGGCTTTTGTGGGGGAGAATTAGCAAACTGTGTGGTATAATTCTCACATATATATCATAAAATAATGTTTCTCTGGGGCTTCTTCAAACATCTTTAATATTGTTTATCTCTCCTTCCCTTGGTTCTGCAGTTACATCAGGTCATACGCTCACATCTAAAGACTCAGAACTAGTAACCACAATAAGAGAGAAGATGCTGAGTTTGTCTTTCTGGGTCCAGGTCACCTCAGTATATTTTTCAGTTCCAACCATTACCTGAAAATTTTACAGTCTAATTTTCTTTACTGATGAATAGGACCCCACAGTGTATATAGACCACATTTTCAGCAGTTGGATGCTATGTAGATTGCTTTTATTTCCTAACTCCTGTGAATAGAGCAGCGAGGCACAGGGTACCTATCTGTGCAGTAGGATGTCAAATCCTTTGGGCATCTGCCAAGGATGGGACAGCTGGGCCATATGATCTATTTACTTGTAGCTTTTGAAAAGTTCTCCACACTCATTTCTGGAGTGGCTGTAACAGTTTGCAGTAGGGTATCCCTTTCCCCACACCCTCTTCAGTATTTATTGTTGATTCTTTTGTTGACCTTTGCTACTCTGGGGTGAAACGGAATTTCAAAGTAGTTTTATTTTGTATTTCCCTAATTGTTAAAGATGTTGAACACCTTTAAAGGTATTTCTCAGCTATTTTCTTTTGAGAAGTTTCTGTTCATATCTGGAGCTCAGTTTTAATGGGATTGTTTGCATTCTAGAGGTTTTTTTGAGTTCTTTATATATCTGGAAATTAATCCTCTATTAGATGTATAGTTGACAAGATTCTCTCCCTCTGTGGGGCTTTCTTTTCATGTGATTGTTTCCTTTGCTGTACAGAAGCCTTTTAGTTTGAAGAGGCCCTATTTGTTAACATGTCACTTTAATTCTTGTATGAATGGAGTCCCGTTCAGAAAGTCTCCTGCACCTACATCTGATAGGGTACCTCCTATGTCTTCTAGCAGCTTCAATGTTTCAGGTTTCACATCGAGGTCTTTGATCCATTTGCGGTTGATATTTGTGCAGAGTAATAGGTATGAGTCTACATTCATATGGACATCCAGTTTTTCCAGCACCATTTGTTAATGATGCTTTCTTTCCTCCAATGTATATTTTGGGCACCTTTGTCAATATGTAATGGCTGTAAGTATGTGTGTTTATGTTTATATTTTTCTGTTCTGTTCTCTTCTACATGTCTGTTTTTATGCCAGGCTCGTGTTATGGTTATTACTATAGCTTGAAATCTGATATTCCATATTGTTTTTAGTGCATGTGTATGTGTGTGCATGTGTGCACACATATGTGTGTGTGTGTGTGTGTGTGTGTGTGTGTGTGTGTGTGTGTTGTACGGGCACAATGCATGTGAATGAAACCAGAGAGGGATTTCAGATGTATTCCTGTATGAATGAGACAAGGTATTTCACTGGACGGCAAGTTTTCTTTTCAACTAGGATGGCTGACCATAAAGCTCTTGGGCTCTGCAATTCTATACCCCACAATGTTGAGCTTATTGGCCAGTATTGACATGGGTGCTAGGATTTGACTCAGGTCCTCATGCTTGCAGATAAAGTGACTTGACCACTGACCCATCCTTCCACCTGCCTGTTTTAGAATGTGTATAGTTTCATGTTGTTATACTGTATTTATTTATTTCAACTTTAATCTGCATTAATTGAATAGTCAGATATGGAAGACTGACAGACATGTGCAGTCATTTGCTGGTAAACCTTTATCAACAAACTCTAAGGGAAACTGCCTTCATGTGTCCATTTGCTAATCTCTGGCATAAATATTCACAATATATCCACTATGTCCAGTTTCAAGCTGCTGGCTTACCTTGTCTGAATGCTTCTTGGGGAGGGGGGGTAAGAGGATTAAAAAAGTTACAGATAGGAGACAGCCAGTCCTCAGTGGCTCCAGTGTAGCACAGGGCTGTGCTTTCTTTCCCAACAGTCTACCTTCAAACATCTCTAGTCAGGACTGTGGCTTCACTGTGTTCATCCCTCCCAAAAAATCAGGTGTTGAAAATGGTCGATGGGAGGAATTAATTCCAGGGATTGGTAAGGGTTATTAGGCAATGGGGCTCCTCTCTTGCCACTAGGATTAAAGGTTTCTGGTAGTATTCTGCTAGCTTGCCTTCCACTTCCATATGTGAAAACACAGCCCCTTTCCCCCTACAGGATGCAGCAACCAAGTGCCATCCTGCAGGAGGGGAGTAACCCTCACCAGACAACTGAACTTCCTTGGTCATGATCTTGATCATCTTAGCCTCCAAAATACTGAGGACTAAATGACCCATTCTGTGGTGGCTGGTAGGGCAGTACAGGTACACCAAGACAATTGGAAACCAGGTTGTCTTGTGTCTTCCTGCTAATGGCCAGGAAGAGAAGTCCTTAGCTAGACATTCTTGCCCCCAAGGGGACAGTCAATTTCACCTCCCATTTCCCAAGTATCTTCACATTCCAATCAATTCAGTGTCCAATCATCTTTGTTCCCCACATTTCATCCATTCTCTCTCTCTTCCGTAGTTTTCTCATCTGCATTAGCACCCCAGCATTCCATTTCCTCTATCTCTCTCTAGTCCATAAAAAGCCAATGAACTGCCTGACTATGACTATTAAGAATAATACATTCACTGTATCTACTCAGGATCAAGACAGCCAGATGTTCTAAAATTAGAGTATAAAGGATAAAAACCAGTCAGTAACCTTTAAAAATCTTTTTATTCTTGTAGTCTCTGCCAAATTCCTGACCAGGGCTCTCCCTATCACCTCTAATCAAAATTTCTTTTTCTGTCATCATGGGAACTGACTCACATATTTCAAGGGTTTCTGCTCTTGCCTCACTGTATGTTCGATACCATCATAGTGCTGTTTTTCCAAATAGCTCTCCCAGCATACACTTGACTGGAAAGGAAACATTTTGAACACTGGCCTAGAGAAACAAATCCTTTATAACCATCAGCGCATGTGAACGATGAGTTTCCTAATCTACTAGTGTGAAAGACACAGATGGGCACTGAACGACCAACGCACGGCGGCACACTCTTCCATCATGCTGTCGGCTGAGTTCTAAACTTCAGGCATTTACACATATCGTGTGTGTCTGCAGCACTGCTTCCCCGGAGTTCTCTAAATATCTCCCACCTTAACCTAGGTAAAATCATAAGAGTCCCTTGGTGTCCTGGGGGGGGGGTCTGTTTCAGGACCCCTTGCCAATACCCAGAGCTATAAATGTTCAATCTCCATGTAGAAAGCAGTAGAAAGTGTTTGTGTATAACCTAGTCACACAATGCTATGTAATTTTTATTGTTTTTTATTTTTTTGAGCAAGAGTCTCATATATAGTCCAAATGGCCTCAAACTTGAGCTCTTCCTGCCTCAGTCTCCTAGGCACTGGGATTTACAGGTACGAAACCTGCCTAGCCTTCCTGCATTCTTGAAATCACCTATAGTCCACCCATACTAACTAGTAGAATATAACCCCTATGTAGGAAGTTGTGTAGTGTGCTGTTTAGGACAAAATGACAAGGAAGAAATCTGTATGTGTTGAGTATGGAAAAAATTAAAAACACAGTCAGTTGAGTCTATGACTGCCAATCCACAGACATGGAGGGCTGACTGCGTGTAAAATAAAACCTTATTTCAACCCCAAGTAGAAAGCTGGTGCCATCTGCCCAAACAGAGCACCTTTCAAGTCATTTTATAAAATCTTGTCTACTCACCCGTCAAATCCACAATGGAACACCATAAAAGATGTCAATGATACCTATGTATTTCAACTGAAGCTCAGACTAGGAGCACACATAACACCCCTGAGACACAGCACCTCTGGAGAAAGGTTGAACTGACACTTCAACAGACATCTTGTTCCAAGGCAGCTTTAGCCACTGCAAAGGCTTTAGGGGCCAGGCAAGCCCCAAGACTCCTTAAGACAGCTCTTCTTTGTCATATGGCTTCCCTCAGAGACCCCAGCACTGAAGCTGGGTGGCGTAGCTCATGCCTGTAATTCCAACACTTAGGAGTCTGCATCAGGAGAATCTTGAGTTCAAGGCTAGCCTGAGCTACACAGCAAGATGCTATCTTATAAACAACAAAAAAGATACACACAAAGAAAGGAAGAGAGGAAAATATACCCTGTCACTAACTCATATATTCCCCAGAGCAGAGGAGAAAGTAAGATGACAGACAGGTCAGCTAGTGGGCTCTGGATATAGGACACTTCCCTTGTTAACAGAACAAACAGACCTTGATTATGTTCATATTTTGAACATATATGGAGCAGCGTATTTAAAGAAAGTTCTGGGAGAAGAAAGTATTTGAAAATCACTATTTAGATTAAGTTTAACTGATATAGCATTGAAAATATCTTTAAAAGCACATTTTTATCTACAGTACTAAGAACAAGGAGAGGTTTAGTAGGAAAATGGGAGGGGGGAGTGGCAAATTGCACCAATGAGGGAAGAGGGAGTCCTGGGGAAAAAGCACCTACATCATTATCCTAGTGCTCGGCAGTTATGCAATTTTGAGGAAGGCTGATCTTGTCTGGTTCTCAGAGGGACAGGAAATTGGAGCCCTGTCTGAACAGAAACGGCAGAATGGGGCTAGAAACAGAACAGAGATTCCTCCAGATGTCAAGGATGCAGGGACCTAAACTCCAGAGGTGAGATGCCATCTCTGTCACAGCATGTATTTGTAGCGTGTTGCAGCTAATAACATTCTTCCATCTAGGTGACCTCACAAGGGCCGAGGGAGGCAAGGATGCTGGCACACCAGAGCCAGAGCTCCAACTACAGAGAGGTCGCATGGTTTCTCTAAGGTCACACGGCAGCTGACCCACAAACACAGTTGCTTCCAGAAGTGGCATTCCTACCACCGTGTTGTCCTGTGCCAGATAAGATGGTAATAAAGATGTGACGGTCCTGACATCCCAAGAGAGTAGAAGCAGCACTAAAGAAAATGCCAAGTCAAATAGATTTCTGGAAACCCTTGCTGGTCCTCACCTGCTTCAACGTCTCTGAACATGGCTCTGAAAGCTGGCAAGTAGCTGCTCTGAAGTTTGTCCAGGAGTCCAGCCATGCCCCTCACCTTAAGTGTCATCAGTTGATTATAAATGTGTTCCAGGTCCTCACACCTGCAATACCATGGAGTAAGTAGGGTGAGTATTGGGAAATGCTTTCTCACTCTGATGCCCACCCTCCTGCAAACAGAGGCAGGGTAGCCCTGCCTCAGGGGCCTCCACAGATTGAGCTCCAGCCCCAAGAGCCAGGCATCTGTTTCAAAAGAGTATAGGTAAAAGCCTGAGACAGGAACAAAGGCTCGAAGGAAAAACTCCAGGAAACACTGTCGGGGGACCAGCTGGTAGCTTAAAAACTTGGCAGCTGGAGGTCATTAGTTCTTGCAGCAAGGTTGGGGCAGGGAAACTGAAGTGTTGTTGAGATGGGACTTCTTGAGAAGGGCCTCATCATAGGTCAGTAAATGGTTAGAAGTCAGAGGAAATGATGGTTTTTTCAGCCTGGTGGTGCAAAGAGGTCTGGAGCCCTACAGGACAGCTCTTCCTATGACACAGACACTCTGTTCTATGTAGGGTCAGGGACATCTGCCTCCAACATCTGCTTGTCTCCTCCAGAAGAGATTCACTGGCACCACCACAAATGGGAGCAAAGTGTAGAGGGTAGGAAGGGAAGTAGTCAGGAGAAAATCAGGCATTTCTGGTCACCCCAATGAGACTGAAACACGGTGGCTGTTAACGACAAGCTAAGACCTAGGACAGGCAGTTCTGCAGCCAGTATCCAAAATCGCTTCTGTTTTCCAGATCCTTACAGAGGTATGTACACCTAACCTTGGTTATCCAAGAAAGGCGAACAGAATTTAGAATAAAAGTATTAAGAGTCAAAGCTGGAGAGATGGCTCCACCGTTTAGAGTACTGGCTGCTCTTGCAGAGGATCCAAGTTTGAGTTCCAACACCCACATAGTGACTCACAACCATCTGTAACTCCAGCTCCAGGGGACTGGACAAGTGCAGTTCACATACATCCATGCAGACAAAACATTCATACACACAAAATAAAAAGCGTTCTTTTAAAAAAGAATAAAATGTATTTTAAGTCCTGATTTGATTATATACATGTGGTTGAAAGATTCCCCCAGTGAACTGACAGTCCCCCAGGATAGAAGGGTGGCTACTGAACCTCAGGGAAAGAATTTGTCTTCCAGTCCACAGAAAGAAACTGTATCAACCTAAGACACCCAGTCAGCTACCCTAGAGAGGATGAGAAATATCTGGAGGTGGGACCAGATTCAATAGTGGCTCTGCCAGGCCAGCTCTGGCTTTCTCTTCGGTCAGCTCTTCTCTCCAAGGATTCCAACATGTGCCTCCCTGCCTACCTGCTCTTCCAGAACTCCAGTTCCACCTTGGGTGTGGGATTTTCCCCTTGTAAGAGTGGCTGAGAAGATGCTTTCTTGAGGACCACCTGAATTTGGTGGCTCCATTTGATCACTGCAGACTCAATGGCATAGACAATTGACTTGTCTACGGAATCCAAGCTGTAACAGACAAAAGAAATCTCTCAGTGTGAGCCTGGCTGTATTCACTCATCCTCTGTTGCTATAACAAAATCCAAGAGGCTGGAAAACTTACAAAGATGTTCATTTAGCTCATGATTTGTAAGGTCAGAAGTCCACAATCCAGCATCAGGACACACTGTGGCAGTAATATATGCATAGAGATTCACAAGGCAACACAAGAAGCCAAAAAACAGGAAGGGGCTAACTTTACCCTTTTATAACAGGCTAATCTGGAGGGAGATGAGGTCCCCCAGGGTTTACATTAGTCTTCTCCAAGGGCAGCCCTCCCAATGACTTAACTGCCCTACACTAAGCTCCAAGTCTTAAGTGTCCCACCACCTTCCACCAGAACAATACTGAAGAATAAACCATCAAGATGTACCTGAGTGTTCTCTAAAAGAGGACCTAAAGTCTTTTAAAATAGGTGGAAAATTCCACCTAACCTGTGAATCCTTTAGTTTTTAAATTTTGTGTGTGTGTGTGTGTGTGTGTGTGTGTGTGTGTGTGTGTGTGTGTGTAGTATAGTGTAATGCTGGTGCTTTGCCTGTGTAAATGAATGTGGAGGTCAGAGTTCAATGTCCAATGTCTGTGGAATCCTTCCACCTTATGTTCTGATACAGGGACTCTCACTGAACTTGGAGTTCACTGATTGGGCTAGGCTGACTGGCCAATGAGCTCTAGGGACCACTTGTCTCCAACTCACTTATACCACACTGCTGGGGATACAGATACAAGATATCATATACACTGTTTTGTGGGTGCTAGGGATCTGAACTCGGGTCCCCGTGCTTGCATGCCAGGCATTTTACCAACAGAGTCCTCTCCCTCATCTCTCACCTATAAATTCTTAACTCCCCCTCCCCCCACACACGCAAGTAATAGACTCCTTTAAGCAAGTCAGTTGTACAAATCCTTTTCTGGGGAGACATGTTTATTCTTGTGTCCATTCAACATTATTTGTACAGTCATGGGTCCATCAAAATTCTGAAGACTAGTTTAAGAACTTCAAACGACATAAAATCTTGTCAATGCAGGAAGCACTGACATGTCACCCAACCCCCCTGCCTGACTCTCACCATAGGACAAGCTCCCTGCATAGCACAGCAGCTTATTCCCCAGCTGACTGGCTCTTCCAGCCAAGGGTTTGCCACATCTACCTCCCCAGGCCTCGCTTGCTCTGTTCTTAGTCTTGACACTATAGCAAGGACAAACAGGTTTCATTCTCCTCCAAGAGATAAACTACAGCTCTGGATACCAGGACAATTCCATTTTGTCTTCAGATTTCCAACAAAGAACGGTATCCCAAACACCCCCTTCAAACATGTTGTTTTGTTTTAAATAACTTAACTATGATGTCAAGAGATGAAAATTAAAATAGGACAGAGGAGATGGCTTTGTTTGAAAAATACCTGCCATGCAAACCTGATGTCTTGTGTTCTATTACTAGAACCCAGGTGGCGGAGGAGAGAACTTACTCCTAAAAGTGTCCTCTGAGCTCCACAGGTGTGCACAGGACGACACACACACACACACACACACACACACACACACACACACACTCCATACACATACCCAGACACCACAATAATAGTAAATACATTTTCATTTTAAATAAATTATTAAGATAAAAATTGGCTGCTGTTCAGAGTCTCAACTGAAAATGATATGCCAGGTAACAAGTGGCACAGTGATGGGGAAAGGAAATGTATGGGTGGCATTTTCACATCGGGAACTCATCTTCACTTAATGTGAAATTCATATTCGCTTAGAAGTGATACAGCACAAGTGATTATGAACGACAATAAAAGAAAATGCTCTCCTCTCCCAAAATGATGCGGCCTTCAGGGAAATTATCAAAGTTGAACAAAAGGAGACCAAATCAGCAGGGAATCATATACATGATCTGGGTGTTATGGAGATATGGTATAATGGAGCTGAGAAAAAGGGGGAGATTAATTGTATTTATTTTGAAAATTGGATATTTTTATTAAACCACAATAACTTTTCCAGTTAACTGTGATGCTCCTTCAAATTATATATAAATATACAATCATTTCCCACATAAAACTACTAAGAAGTATGCTGCAGTTGCATGCACTACTTATTCTTCGGGTACATCATGGTTCCTGAATAAACATGATGACAGTCATATATTGAAAGAAACCTGACAATATGGCAGATCACACTCATGCAGGAAGGTGGACCTATTGCCACAAATGCATAGAAATGTTGGATAAAATATAAGAATATACATTTTTTTCACATATTACATGTATTTATATAGTTACATATATTATATGTATTTACACACACACATACACACACACACACACACACATATATATATGTATGTATATATATATATATATATATATGTTTACATATGTTACATAGACTGGATTGGAAGAGGAAAAATTACCCCTGGATACAAAGACAAAAAAACTCAAAGCTGGAACAGTTGAGAAGAAGTAGATGGGAGACATAACATTACAAAGCAGAGGACCTGGTATGGAGCACAGGCCAGTTATCTCAGCCCCAGGCTAGTGGTTGAGGCAGGAAAACCTTGAGTCTGAGCAGCCTGTGTTACAAAGAAAGTTCTAGGAAGGCTTAGGCCATAGAATGAGAGCCTGTCTCCAGCAAATAGACAAAACCAACATAATCAAAGGAGGCTGGAGTTCTAATGCCCACTCAGGGGCAAGAGGCATGGACTCCCCAGTGGAGCCAGATCTGACTGCTCTTAGAGGGGAACTATCTCTGGGGTCTCAAAAGTCTGCAGGTGCTGGAGAATGGAGGCTGGAACTGTAACAAGAGCCTGATAGCTAGTTCTATGGCAGGGTGCACAGGGGCATGCAGGTAGGAGATGGCAGCTACTGGATTCAGTATCGTTCAGCCATGAGCCACATCCTGAGAACACTGAAACTGCCCTGGGTGCTCTCAGCCCCGAAATGATTTGGGGTAGTAAAAAAAAGACCACATTGCTGAGCTAATCTTAGGAGACCTCAAGCACTAGGACTGGGCAAGGGTCACAATCAGCGTGAAGACAACAGTCCAAGGACTGTTGGCAGCCAGAGTCAGCAGTGGGCTTGTGTGTGGACTGAGATGTGTAAAGCCAGGCAGAGGAGAGGCCCTGGGAGAAACGCTCAGATAAAACAGCTTCTGTCCCATCACCAAGGCCTACAGGCTGATGGTACTTACGCTGGCTCGCTGTGGCCATCCATGAACTCTACTTTTTCTGAGCCACTGGAAGAGGCAGCAAGGTTCTCCCCTTCATGTGCTCAAGGATTACCAGGAGGTCACACTGCAGGGAGTGGGCATGATGCCTGATGTCTTGACACACCAAGTGGGGCCAGTCTAGATGGTTCTTTTCATTGGCTAGGACAGGGATAATGACCTGAAACAAAGACACACCAAGAAAGCCAGAGGATTGCAAGTTCAAGCCAGCCTGTGCTACATAGTGAGGCCTTGTCTCTATAGAAAGAAAAAAAAAAGAGCTTGAATGAAACTACCCTGCATGGGTGGATAATGCTGCTTCCAGAAGTCATGGGCTATTAAACCAAAAATCCTAGTACCAAGCATGGGATAACTCCCTATGAGTTACTGGCCAAAGAGCCCCCAAAGGTTCTCAAAATAATACAGGCTATTGCCACTGGTTTGAGCTGCTCACCAGAATTAAACAGTAAGATCTATTGCTGAAGACAATACACACTTTGGATATAGGACATAGAGAAATCAAACCGGAACTGAGCTAGACGGTGCTGGAAGGTGCTATGCAAGCTGTTGGGGAAGAAAAATTATCAATAATTTAACCCAGATTCAGCACTGTACCACAATACTGACCAGACAAAGTAGAACCACTGGTGGAATAGTAACATGACTGTTGTTGTTATGCCCAATTGCTTCTTCACTGGAGTTGAGGCTCACCCGGTAGGTGGGAATACATGTGTAGAACTATAAACCTGGTGAAAAGCCCATGGGTGAGGAGGTTGTTGGCCCTATGGAAGAATCTACTACTAGGATTGCTGATAAATATACGTGCTGTTAAGTTGTCTTGTCTAGTGGGTCTGAAGGAGAATAGCTCCATAGGCTTGTGCTTGAATACTTGGTTCCCTACTGCTGGAACTGTTTGGGGAGGATTAGAGGGCGTGGCCCTATTGGAGGAGATGTGTCACTGAAGTGGGCTCTTAGGTTTCAAAAGACTTGTGCCACTCTCAGTGTGCTCTCTCTGCCATCTACTTCCAGAAAAGGATGTTAGCTCTCAGCTACTGCTCCAGGGCCACGCCTGCTGTGCTCCACACCAGGTCATGCCTCCCCCTCTTTCCAGCTTCTGAACATCAGAACCCTTCATTCTCACTCCTCAGATATCTTCATTTGTCTATAAGCCCTCCTTACTGTGGAACTCTCATTCAGTTTTAAAATGTATCAAACCACCTGTTCCTGACACCTCCTAGGTTTGTTGTTTGTAGCCTTAACTGGGAACCCCAAGCCCCTGGCAGACTTATCCAGCTTCCCACCTAGAAATACAATAAATTTCAAGAAATCTCCTTCTTGAAATACAGTAGATGCATAAAAACTCCTGATAACATGTACAAGCTGCTCATCCTTCCTCAAGAGCTTTGCCCTTGTCCTTTCCCACATCCCATGATGGAATGACATTCTTTCTTCTGCTCAAGACCCACAGTATCATATCAACTCCTTTCTTTATGTCTCCCATAATCCCCAAACTAGCTCATTAGTATGTCACCTTGGAAGTACCTTCAGGATGTACATAGATGGCAGTTAGTCACAATTTGATCACTATCCTGGTCCCAAACCACTCTGTTCTAGAGTTTATAGTAATTGTGGCATACCTATCAAAGGATATCAAACTGTGCCACTCACAACCATCAATGAAATTCATTTTCCTGGTAACAAAAACAGAAATCCTATAAGCAAAGCTGGATATAATTTGGCTTCCTACTCTTTGGTCTCATCCTGGTTCCGTGATGTTGGTCTCCAGACCACTCCATCACATACGTAGGTTTCTTTCTTTCCACCTTTATATAAGCTCTGCCTTGTGTCTGTAACATGCTTCCCCTAGGCTTCACAGGCTCTCTCCTTTCCCTCCCAACTCTTTGGCTAGATTTTGTTTCTCAGGAGGGCTTGCGCTGACTTCACTAACACTGGTTGGTTTTATCAATCCTGCTCACCCTGACTCTTTGTGGAAATCCTCCTCACACATGGATACACACTAAATATTAAGTTTTATACTAGTTAAGATATACACCATAGAGGAACTAAGTATTTTAATACAGTAACCAGTTATGCTTATTATATAACTGAATGAATAGATTTTCATTTCTTTAAAATTCTAGCCATTTGTTTTTCTATACCTCAGATCCCTACAGAATTCAATCCAAACCTCCCACCACTTTTTCCTCTGTTAGTACATACACATTTGTCAACCTCTAAGGAATGCACCGAGATGCCAGAACCCAGGGAAGAATGTAAGTACTTAAGGATCAATTGAGATTTAGTCTCTGTCTTTGAGATCCTAGGTAAATTCTTTTGTTGTTGTTCAGCCTTCTGTCCTGAGTCCAACAGAAATGTGACTGAACTTAACTTGTGATCTTTTTTGTAGTTTCTGAACTCTCTGCTCAAATGATTATCAATGCTCAAAACATGTTTCCAGAAAGACCATGCAAGAACTATTTATTTTGCAGCCACCAAGACTTATTCATCAATTCTGAATCAATTTCAGAGGTTTTGTCTGCATGCAGGCAGACATGGTGCTGGAGCAGGAGCTAAGAGTTCTACTTCTTGATCCAAAGGCAGCAGAAGCAACTGCATCAACACTGGGTATAGCTTGAGCATAGGAGACTTCAAAGCCCATCCCCACAGTGACATATTTCCTCCAACAAGGCCACAACCTACTCCAGCAAAGCCATACCTCCTGACATTGTCACTCCCTATGGGAGACATTTTTTTTCAAACCACCATATTCTACTCCCTGACTCCAATATTCCTATAACCATAACAATACAAAATACATTTAGTCCAACTTCAAAAGTCCCATAGTCTATAATACTCTCAAACTTGTTTAAAAGTCTAGAGTTCAAAGTCTCTTCTGAGATTCATGCAATCTCTTAACTGTAATATCTTATAAAATCAAAATCAAAAAGCAGATAACATACTTCTAACATACAATGGCACAGGATATATATTACCATCCCAAAATGGAGAAAAGGAAGAATAGTGAGGAAATACTGGACCAAAGCAGTACTGAAAACCAGCTGGGTAAACTCCATACTCTGTATCTCCATGTCTCATATCAAAGCACCCTTCACATTTCCAACTCCTTTCAGCTTTACTGACTGAAACATATTTCTTTCTCTTGGGCTGGTTCTACTCCCTGTTAGTAGCTCTCCTTGGTAGGTATCCCATAGCTGTGCCATCTCCAACATCTTGGGGTCCCCAAGGGAATCCAGGCTTCACTTTGGCAACTTCACACAATGGTTTCTCTAGGCCTCCATGCAGAGACACTCCTGACACATGCCTGGGCTCAGTGTCTTCCCTTAGTCACTGAGGAAGATTCCATAACCTCTTTCTTCTATTCTTGAGTCTAAAACCAGAACTGAGTAGCTGAAGCTGCCAAGTTCTGATGCTTACTAGGGCTGGAACATGAACCCGTCATTCAATTACATCTTCACCAGCTTTCTGTTTAAGATGGTTTCCTTTACTGCCCAAGCTTGGCTGTCCTGAAACGATCTGTAGACTAGCCTGGTCTCAAACTCAGAGATCTGCCAGCCATTGCTTTTCAAGTACTGGGATAAAAGGCATGTAGCACCACACCTGTCTCTAAGCTTTCCACAAGTTGAAAATGTAGCTGGGTGGGATTTTGCCCTGAGGTCACCACTCCCTTTATTTAATTTCTTAATCTGTTTATCTCCTTGAACACAGACTTAGCTCCATTCCACTTCCTGGTGCTCCTTTTCTCCTCAAATTGTACTTCTTTTTGTTGCTCAGCTTTTTTCCTTTTTGTTATAAATCTTCATTAGGGTAACACTAGTAACCACAAGACAGAGTCCATATTAGGCTGTTTTGTGATTTCCTCTGCCAACAGAATTAATCAAAAACTCTTTAATTTAGCCTCAGTCAGATTTTTTTAGGGAAAGGGAAATAGTGGCCTCATTCTTAGCCAAAATAGTATAAGAATGATCTCTAGGCAATATTCTAAAATTCTTCTCCTCTGAAACATTTTGAGCCAGCCCCCAACAGTTCAAAACACATTCAGCACCACTGTCTTCCATGCTTCTACGAGGATGGCCCATTAAGCTGCACTTAAAGCATTCAACTGCCTTTCTAATTCACAGTTTCAAGGTCCATATTCTTTCAAACAAAAACATGGTCAAACCTATCACAACAATACCCCAATCCCTGATCCAAACTTCTGTCTCACTTAAGGTTTTTATTGCCGTAAAGAGACACCATGACCACAACAACTCTAAAAAAGCTTACAATTTCAAAAGTTTAGTTCATTATCCTCATGGCAAATTATGGGAAGACATGGTGCTGGAGAAGGAGCTGAGAGTTCTTGATCCCCATGTAATAGAAGCAACTGTGTCCACAATGGGTGTAGCTTGAGCATAGGAGACCTCAGAGCCCACCCCTACAGTGACATGCTTCCTCCAATGAGGCCACTCCTTCTCCAACAAAACCACACCTCCTTATAGTGCCACTCCCTATGGGAGACATTTTCTTTCAAACCACCACATACATATATACATGCACATGCACATACTTATATGTACACACACAATTGCTGGAGTACCATCATTGAGAAGGGGTGACAGGGCATTAGGAGTTTATTGTACAAGACATTTCTAGTGGGGGAGGAAAGTAAGAATGGAGGAGAGAGGTGGAAGACTGAGAGGGTGAGAACCAGATCAAAGTCGGTATGCTCTTTGAGAGTTGACATCTGACAAGACAGTCTAACAGTATAGCAAGGAGTGGATGGCAGAGAATAGAGCCGGGCTATTGATAAGCAGAGTAGATGCAAGAGTTTGTGAGAATTTCGCTCTTCTGTCTCAGTTTGCTTTCTTCCTCCTCCTCCTCCTCCTCCTCCTCCTCCTCTTCTTCTTCCACTACCTCCTCCTTGTTATTATTTTTTAAGAAAGCAACAAGGACATTCAACATCAGGAATTAAGAGTGGAATCACTCAACTTTTCCATAGCCCTGTTGACTTCCTGGAGCAGACATGGACCTTGCAGAGAGTTGTATTCCACATGGATTGTGGTTTTGCTTAATGACTATGAGTAAGACAGAAGCCAGATGGGAGATGGCTCGAGGATATGATGACAATGGAACAGCTACTCAAATTGGGCAAGGTACAAGAACCTGAATGAGTGAGGGACACTGGGAAGCAATGGAGTAGAGGTCCCAGCAAAGTGTACGGACTAGGGTACTCAATTGTTTGGAAGGGAGTAAGCTAGAAAATAGGAGAAATAGGAGTGCTAGTGACTGAGAGGGGTGCATACAGGTGGATCAGGGTGTAGTAGGGACTAGAGGAGACAGGCTTCTCATGTGATTGGAGGGCCTTTTAATTGTCTGTTGAAATCATCGTGTGTTAACCAAAGCAGAAGCAGTATTGGGAGAGTCACAATGAACCAGATGCCAAATGACATCAGCAAAGGGTAGAACCATAAAGGGTGATGTCATGTGATAAGAAAACATTGAAACTGCAGGTTCATTGCCATGAACGGAGTAGACACAAGGAGGAATGAGGAAGTCATCTGTCCCCACTGCAGGCTCATAGGTAGGAGGTCTGTGGGGGAACATACAGGTAAATCATGGAGGGAACCAGCATTGGCTACAGAAAGGTAAGAAGGACCAGTTAGAGAACTAAAGATGGGTTGTCAGGAACCAGGACTGCCACTGTATAAGGAATACCACAAAGGGACACTCTATTCTAGGTGTCTTAGTATGTTATTTAGGATGACATTTTATAAGCCAGGCATTGAGGCACTTATAATCCTAGCACTTACAAAACAGAGGCAGTACGGTTGCAGAAGGTTTGAGATCAGCCTGGGTAGCAACTGTGTAACCCTGTTCCTAAAACAAAAACAAAAATGGATTGGATTTCCTAGCAATACCATGGGAGCATATGAGCCTGACAGAGTGGGTTTAAGATACTCACCTCACCCAGCTGAGTGTGACAGAAGCCGGGATTGAACACAAAGTAAGTGTCACTCCAAATCCCTCTTACCCTCCAGAGCACAAATAAGCAGTCAACTACTGAAATGTTAGGAAGAATAAGATGGCAGCAGTGAGGGGAAGGGAGGAGGGAAGGGAAAACCCAGGTACTAAATCCTGGTAATGCTCCCTTCAAATATTTCTCCCTTACATTTATTTCACCTTGAACTGGTATACTGGGACAGAGAAGATGCTGAAATTATAGCTTTCCACCTCACCAATGCCCTCTTCCCCCTACATGCACAGCTAAGAGGGCAGAGGGTGAAATACAGGTGAGTGGAGGACAGACACCAGTGTGGGCTAGAGTAAGGTAAGAGGAGTCACATGTATGCACCTACGGGGCAGAAGACACCTTGCTGGCTTAAGTGGCATGCAGTGAGGTGGGGGAGGACAGGACCGGGGGGCCGGGGTCAGAAGCTAAGACCTACAGGTGCTGAAAGGGTAACCAGTAGGGAGAGCAGAGGCAGGCAGAGGCAGGCAGAGGCAGGCAGACCAGGTTTTACAGGGATGTGGGATCAGCTCTAGGGTTCATAACAGAAGTAAATGGGAAGTCCTAAAGATTCCTGGTACAGGCTTTGAGAAAAACCTTCGTGAGTAAGGGACTGGAGGTGTTTTAGAATTATTGAATTTAAAACTTAAGTATATAATACATTTGCACAGTATAAGTATGACAAATCGTCCACCCACTCCTGTACCTCAACAATTCAGTTCCCTAACTATGGATTAGTTTTTCTCCCCATTCCTCCTACTCTCTTCCTTCTCTATTTTTCCCTTTACCCCCTTTCTTTAGATAGACTCTTTTATGTAGCTCAGGATGGCCTGGAGCTCACGCTACAGCTCTGGTTTTTCTTAAACTCACAATAATCCTTCTGCCTCAGTCTTTGAAGTACTTGGATTACAGGCCTGAGGAGCCATTTCCAGTTTTCCTTTCTCTTTTAATTTTTTGTTGTTGTTGATTTTATTTTATGTGTATGATTATTTTGCCTGCATGTGTGTCTGTGTAGCATGTGCATGTAGTACCCACAAAGGCCAGAAGAGGGTGTTGGATCCCCTGGAACTGGAGTTACAGATGGTTGTGAGCAGTCATGTAGATGCTGAGAATCAAACCCAGGTCCGCTGGAAGAGCTGTCAGTGCTTCTAACTGCTGAGCCATCTCTCCAGTCCCCTTTTCTTCTTTTTAATGCAAATAGTTGCATACTATATATAAATTCTGTACTTAAAAACCCACACTACTGTATTATTAACAATGCTAGTCAAGAACTGGAGTCAACCTTTGTCTTAGTTTGCTTTCCATTTCTGTGATGAATGCCATGATCCAAAGCAACTCAGGGAAGGAAAAGGTTCATTTCATCTTACACTTCCTGGTCACAATCCTTTATTGAGGGAGGTCAGGGCAGGAATACAAGGAATAACCTGGAGGCAGGAATTGAAGCAGAGGCCATGGAGGGCGTGCTGCTTATTGGCTTGTTTTCCATGGCTTGCTCAGCCTGCTTTCTTAATATAACCCAGCACCACCTGTACAGAGTGGGCCCTCTGTGCACCACCCACAATGAGCTCTGGACCCTCCCACAACAACCAACAATCAAGAAAATGCCTCATAGACATGCCCACAAGCCAATATGATGGAGATAATAATTGAAAGCATTGCTATAAAAATACAGTGTAATAGTATTTGGCTTTAACAAGAGGAAGAAAAGAGATGGGTTGTGTGTGACAACAGGAAGAACCATGAGGACATTGGCCGAGAGAAATGATCCAGTGGAATGATGATGATAATTGAAGGTGTTGCCTCTCAAGCTGGGCAAGGAACAAGTGCACTGTTGTGGCCAGGAGACACTGGAAAGGAAATAGATTGAAGTCCGAGCCGAGTCCAGAGACTCTGGATAAGGTATAGGAGGAAGCAAGCTGGAAGAGCAGAAGCACTGGTCATGGGAGGGGGCAGCATGGGTGGGGTGGGTGGGGTGGGGTGCACTGGATCACAAAGTGGGGGGGGCAGGGCTGGAGGAGAAAGACTCAGGGAACCCAGAGCCATGTGGTTGGGGGAACTTTTAACAGTTGAAATTAAGTGTCAAGTCAGGAGAAACACTGAGAGTCACAAAGAGATGGACGAAACTTGACTCTGTTTACATAGTGTCTTAATTGGGGTTTCTATTGATGTGAAGAGACACCATGACCACAGAAACTCTTATAAAGAAAAAACATTTAATCGGGGCTAGCTTGCAGTTTCCGAGGTTTAGTCCATTACCTTCATGGTGGCATGCAGGCAGACGTGGTGCTGGAAAAGGAGCTAAAAGCTCTAAGTCTTGATCCACAAGCAGCAGAAAGAGGCTGTTTCCTACACTGAGCATAGCTTGAGCATATGAGACCTCAAAGCCAGAGTGACACACTTCCTCCAACAAGGCCACCCCTCCTAATAGTGCCACTCCCTAAGGGCCAAGCTTTCAAACGCATGAATCCATGAGGGCCACACCTATTAAAAACACCACACCTAGAGCAGTCAAATTTGTAAAGACAAATTGTGTAATGTTGTTTGATGGGTCTGGGGATAGGGACATGGGTGCTGTTGGGTGAATGTGGTTTCAATCATGTTGAGTAGGGGGGACCTGGAGGTGTTTGCGTCTGACAACACTGTACTGTACAGCTAGAAACTCCTGGGGTGGGGAGTGGATGAATTTTATGTGTTTTTTTTCAAAATAACACTTTAAAGAGTATTGTGTATTTCACTGTATAAATGTTCCATAATTCATTCATTTATTTCTTGACTGAATAATTTTGTCTCCAATCTAAATTTAAAAAAGATCAGGTAGGCTTGGTTCTGTATACCTGTACTCTTAGCATGGTGGAGGCAGGAGGATCAGGAGTTAAAGGTCATCCTTAAGCTACATAACAAGTTAGAACCCAGCCTGGGCTACATGGGACTCTGCCTGAAAAAAAATAAAAATGAAATCTTTTAAAAGTAAATTGTCTATTTATTTATTTTACTTGCATATATGTGGGTCTGTGTGCATGTATGCCACATGTGTGTAGGTGCTTATGAAACACAGAAGGTGTCAGATCCCCTGGAGCTGGAGTCACAGGCTGTTGCGAGCTGCCTGACTTGGGTGTTGTGAACCAAACTCTGGTCCTCTGGAAGCATGCTTTTGTAAGCATTAAGCCATCTCTGCAGGCCCCAAAATTAACGTTGCTTGCTGGATTGTACTTCCTTAGTGATGCACTCACTTCCTTAGTGATTACTACAATCCTGAGTTATGCTCAAGTCCCCTACATAGACTAGTTTGTGTCTCATCTCTGAACCTTTAAAAATTATTTTTTTGAGATTACGTATATGTGTGTGTTTATGTGTGTGTATGTGCACATGTGACTTCAGATACCTACAAAAGGTAGAAGAGGGCATCAGAAAAGGGCATCAAATCCCCCAGAGCTGGGACTACAGGTGGTTGTGAGCTGCCTGACATGGAACTTTTTCAAGGGCCAAATGCACTCTTAACTGCCTCTCCCTGCTCAGGAGGCAATGAACCACTAAGATCAAGGCAGCATCTAAGACTACATGACTCTTTCTTTCCTCTGAAACCAAGGGCATTTCCCATCATCCTTCACCAGGGGATGTGACCCACAGGTGGACTTCTGTGCAGAAGGTGTTCAAACATAATACAGTGATAAGACCATTCAATTTAAAAGTATTTGAGAAGTTATTGCTAGCCTTGCTTCCCTGGTCCCTGAGAGCTTGCCCATCCATCATGTTCCTCCTTGGAATTCTCACTTCACTAGCAACAAGGGAGGTAACATTAAATGTAGCAAGGAACATCCAGGTCCTGGCTGTACCAATAGGTTTGAAAGTGCTTACCCTCACTGTCTTAAGTTTCAAATATTATGAATGCATGATCAGATACATGTGTTTGTGCTTTTTTAGGGGAAGCATATCATGGGTGAGAACTTATTTTCTATTTCTGTATAGTTTCCAGGACACCAATCACACAGCTAGTACCTGAATTACACCAATTTCGCTACTGGCTGGACCTGGAGAGGACCAGTCTAGAGGGAAGCACATATGCCCAACTAGCACGAAAGTTTTCTTCCACTTGGAAAGGTCTAAAGGGGAACAAGAATCTCTCCTAAATACGCTTGTGAAAATCCTCTGAGAGTCAGAGGCTCCTTCCATGTCCGTTTTCCCAGGGCGGTGACAGACCCTTCCCAATGCCCACTGGCCATTTCCAATATGATACTCAACTTCTGCGGGCACAGGGCTGACCTTTGGTAAATGGTTGCATGGTAAATGAATGACAGACTCAAAACCAAAGCGCCTCACTCTGAACTCCTCTGCTAAGGAAATAAAGCACCGACCGCAGCTTCTTCCACCCAGCAGACCCACTCGAAATTTCCCCCTCCCCCCATTCACCACTGTCCTATCCTCAGCTCTTGCCTTTGACTTACAAAGCTGCCAGGATTTCGGGCACTCTTCACACTCTGGCTTCCCCTTGAACCAAGACCCTGACCCAAGTCTGGTTCTCACTGTGGCCTGGCCTCTACCTAGACTTGCCCCCCAGCGGGTACCATACAGTTTACCAGGGTTTGGTTTCCTTGAAGCGCCTCCCAGGCTAGGCTCAGTCACTTTCTTCCAGACTCCACCCCTTGCCTCCGCCCTCTGGCTGTGACCCCGCCCACTCACCCTCCCCTGCATTCGTCGCCCCACCTTTTTGGCTCTGACTCCGCCCCTCATGCACACGACACCCCCATCATTTCCCCGCCCCCCCAGGCTTCAACCTCTGCTAGTTAGGGGCCACCCACCCACCCTCACCTCGGAGAGCAGCGGGGCTAGGTGCTCCAGAGGCAAGGCGGGCAGGTCTCCGCAGAGCACCGCGCCGCGGAGGCTGTGACTTCCTGGAGGCTCTGGCCTGGTGCGCAAGAAAAAAAGCCCCTTGGTGCGAGCCGGGCCGGTCTCCGGTCCTGCGTCCAGGCAGGGTCGTACCACCAGGCCCCCAGGCCCAGGCTGCACCACCAGCAGCGGCCGCGGCTCCGCGGCTGCACTGTGATCCAAGAAGGCTTGCAGCAGCCGCTCCACCTCGGCTGTGCCCGAGCAGCGCTCCCAGGCACCCGCCACTGGACGCAGACTCCGAGTCACGAAAGCCCCCAGGAGCCTCAGCCTCGGGTCGCCGGGCTCCTCATCCCCAGTCTCCACCAGCGCAGCTGGCTCTTCGGCGCCGGGCATCGCTCCTTGACTGCTGCTGCCGCGTCCGTTTCCCTAGCGACCGGGATGCCAAGCCCTCCCGCCTCTGCTCTCCTTATATTGGGTACTGAACTCTAGCTCCGCCCCACTAAGTTAATAAGGTAGGCAGGGGCTGGGAAGGGGCGGGGTCGCGTCGCTGTTGCTGGGAAACGGGTGGAGGCTCTCCCACTTCCAGGATGGTCTGGTAGACTGGAGGTGCGCAGAAGAAAGCAAAGCAAAGGCTTGCGTGGGAATCCTTTGTCTAAGGTCATATTAAAGTCTTCAGCCGCCTCCATACACAAACAACATAATTCTCTTACCCTATCCTAAATATATAATTTAAAAAGTTAATCCCAGTGCCAAATCATAATACCACGAATGTAAGGAAGTTGAATGCAATATAAATTTCTTTTTCCAAGGTGATAACTTAAAAGACTACAGGAGAGTACTGTCTGAGAGATTTTTTTTTTTTCAAAGTATAGGCTTACAGAGACGTGCAATCTGTTGGTGAGACTCAGGACTTGTTTCATTTAAATTTACAATTAAATAGGTACACATGGCTAGTAACCACTTTGGATGTCTCCACTTCACACAGTTATAATAAATTATTGTAAAAATATTCTCCAGTACCTTGCTCTGCCTATGCTTTCATCTACCAAAAGGGCGACTGTGCTGGGTGATGTGATTCTGTGGGAGTGGCCCCAGGTCAATTCTTATTTGTACTAAAGCGCTTGTAAATATGGGGCATGCTAAGCATCCTTTGCTGGCCAGGGAAATTATCACTTTTCCCAGGCTCTATCCTGCATGATCAGAATGAACAGCTTGGGCCTTTGCATGTGTGTGTGAGTGATGGTGAGGGTGTGTGGATACCAAGGAAATGGACTCTCAGCATGAGGCCAGCAGGTTTGCAAGAATCTCCTCTTTGCACCTCCACCCTGATTGTATTACCTCCCAGGGACCGCAGGGTTTCTTAGTAAAGTGGAGGCTTACAATAGGCTTCAAAGGAATATTAACAGCGTGGCACTTATCAAAGGCAGCTTGGCTTAACAAGACCCCCTCAGGACAACACCAGTGCCTAGAAGCTAAAATGATTGATTTCTCAATAACTGGGACCCAGGGGTTCTGTGATGAAAATGTTTGCATTAGAAAATGGATCTTTATTATGTCTATGCAGAGTGTTTTATCATTGATGCATTAAACAACAAACGGAGCAATTTGGAAGAAAGGAGCAAAATGAGGTTGATAACTGATATTTCCAAAAAGATATTGCAGAAAATGGAAATGTCAGAAGCTTCTTACATATGCCATAATGCCTTCCTTCCTTTCTTCTACCCTTCCTCTCTTCTTCGCTCCTCCCCATAAGAAGTCCTCATGGCCGTTTGGGATGGCAAATGTCTCCGTGTGTCAATCTGCTTGTGTTCTGTATATGGAGTGAACTCAGGACCATTCACTTTCTATAAGCCTGTCAAATAAAGTTTGGGTCACCCCCACTCTGCCTCCCCCTACCCCTTTACCTCATGCCTCACCTATATAAAAACTGGATGAATGATGGGGTGGGAGGATGTTAGTGGGTAGCAGAACTTGCTTTGCAAGCTTGAGGACTTGAGTTTAACCTTCACCCCTCAAGACCTATGCTAAAAGTTATGCATAGCCGTAACCCAACACTGGGGGGTCAGGGACAGGTGGATCCTTAGGGCTCACTGGCTACTGAGCCTAGCAGTAAACTTCTGGTCTAATGAGAGAGCCTCTATCAAGGAAACAGGGCAGGGGCCATGGAGAAAGATGCTCCACATCCTGCTCTGACTGGTATGGGGCAAGCACGTATATATGAGCATGTATAGGCATCACTGTACATAGACATACAGAGAATGAATAAGTCCTTAAAGGTGTCTGCCTGAGGTGAAGTCTCTCAGACGCTGCCATCTGTTTTTCTGTTTCTCTATAACACACCTTCTGTTCATTTTGAAGTTATTTTTTTTTGGAAAATTTTTTTATAGGTTTTATTAAAAAACGATTGATATTTTCTATATATTGAATAGGTACAACAAGAAATTACCCCCAAACCTAGCATTTAAAATAGCAATAAATACTTAATCCCAGGCATTTTGCAGAGGGTGGGGATTTTGAAAACAGCTTGTCTAGATGATTGTGGATGTTTTTGTGATGGTGAATGTAAAACCTCGTCAGGGCTCCATCGATCATCTGAAAGCTTGAGCAGGCTTGGAGTGTCACCGGCAAGATGGAACACTCTCCAAACAGGCAGGTCAGGGTTGACTGCTGGCAGGAGACTCTTTTTCAAATTCATGGCCTTTTTTTTTTTTTCTTTAATTGCTGGTGTGTGTGTGTGTGTGTGTGTGTGTGTGTGTGTGTGTGTGTGTTTATTCCTAAATACATACAACCTGCTTAGTCTGCACATTACTTGCCTGTATATATTTTCAGAGATGACCACTTGGTATTGGATAACCAGTTGGTGTGCTTTTCTCTGAGGAAGTCAGTCTCTCCTGCTCTCAGCATTTCTCATTTGCCTTTAGTTCTTTATCTAGGGTTGAGGCCATGTGAGCTTTCCCTCACCCATGTTAGCTTGTCTATTGGTGTTGTCCTTGTCCAAGTATGTATTTTCATCTTTGCCATTCTTTTTCAACTTTACACATTTACTTCCATATATATATATATATATATATATTATATATATTATATATATATATATATAGTTACATATATATAGTTATATATATAGTTATATACTGTACAATAAAATAAATAATAAAAGTGTAAGCGTTGCTCATGTCTATAATCCCAGCACCTTGGAGACTAAGATAATCACAGGCAAGGGCAAGACTAACTTGGGCTATGTAGAAAGGTCCTATCTCAAATAAATACAAATAAATAAGAAATCAAGTGTGGGGTTCATGCTTGTAACCTCAACACTTAGAGATAGAGGCCAGAGGATCAATAACTCAAGATTATCTTTGGCTGCATAGAGAATTTCAAGCACATTGTGCTACACGAGACTCTATCTCCAAAGACAGGAAGTTCATGCTACTTAATGGAAAGGCTCATCATTTGCATTTGTAAACTTATAATCAAATGTCTTAGAAATGAAACCTCATAATCAAGTGTGTTCCTGGTGGTGTCTTTGTTACCCAACCCAGTAAGGACTGCTTGCTGTGTCTCTTTACAGAGCTTCTTGACTGTGTTCAGCCCCATTGGCTCTTGACTCATGGATGGGGAAGCATTTTATCCTGCTGGCTTTACAACAAGCATTTTTCTTTTTTCTCCTTCCACTGTAACCACTTCCCCTTCGTCTCCTTCACTTTCTCCCCTGTTCCTGTTCCTTCAACATTAGTGTTGTAGTAACCTGCCTCATCCTCCTCTTCTCAACTTTCACCCTCTTCTTGCATGAACTTGTTTATCCAAAGCAACACTTCTTCTCTTTATGCAAATGGATCACACACATATCCTTCTGTCCAGCCCAGATTTGGGTGAGATATTATCTTTGGGGGTAATACATCTTATCCCCTCAAACTGCAACAGAGTAGAGAGGGAAAAATTGACTGGATATAGGGAAAAAAAAAAGGAGCCCTATTTATATTAGAGATCTGGTTTAAGTCTCTCATAAAAATTTTCCGAACCATTAGCAAAGGGCTATAATCCTTTTTCTGAGAAAATAACATAAATAAGACATGTTTACAGTCAAAATATATGTCTTAAATCCTTTGATTTTTTGACCTATTTTTATCTTATCATCCTATATAATTATGGTATGAGTTTCATAAACCATATCATATATTAAAGTTGCTTAGATGAAAGTAAGTATGGTGGTTTGAATGAGAATGGCTCCCTGTTGGCTCATGTGATTAAACGTTTGGTCCCCAGTTAATGGAACTGTTTGGAAAGATTAGGAGGTGTGGCCTTATTGGAGGAAGTGTGTCACTGGGGGTGGGCTTTGAGGTTTCAAAATGCTATACCAGGCCCAGTCTTTCTCTCTGCCAGCTGCCTGATGCCTGCAGATCAGGATGTGAGCTCTGACTTCTAAGCCTGCCTTCCTGCTCTCATGTGTCCTGCCATGATGATAATGGACTAATCTCTAAAGCCCCCCCAATTACATGCTTTCTTATGTAAGAGTTACCTTGGCCATGGTGTCTCTGCACAGCAATAAAACAGTAACTAAGACAGAAGTCGATACCAGGGTCTGGTATTGGTGTGACAAGCCTGACTGTGGTGTTGTTTGGAGGAATATAGAAGATCTGGGGACTGCAGATTGGGGAGCAGTTGAATGTTATAAGCAAGGCTTCATAGGCCATCCTAGTAGGAGCATAGAAGACAGTAGTGTTAAAAGAGCAATGTGGACTGTGGAGGCCTGACTCATTATGTTTTAGAGGGGAAGAATATCAGCAACTGACCTAGAGACCATTCTTCTGATATTTTGGCAAAGAATGTGGATGCTTTCTGCCTTTGTCCCAAAAATCTACCTGAGGCTAAATTGAAGAGTTTGAGATTAATGTCACTGGCAGAGGAGACTTCAAGACAACCTAGTATTACTGTGTCACATAGTCATTAGTGGTCACTCTTATGCAGACCCACAATGAAAAGGAGCAAGCAGAGCAAAGAGACATACAAAGTACAGTTTGAGGAGAAAAAGAGAACCAGGAAGTGTAATGTTGAAGCCAAGTCCTGTGCTCAAGGAGATAAAATACTTGAAGAAATGCCTGATTCAAAATGGAATAAAGGAAGTAGTGTCCTCAGGGAAAGATCCCACCAGGCTAAGCTTCCTTTATGAAAAATAATTAAAGGAAAGCATCAACAACATAAAGCTTGTACAAATGTAATTCAAGGATGGGGCAAGATTCCAGCCCCAGCAAGCAGAACTTGATAGCTTCTGCTATGTGGTTTTGGCTTTAGAGTCAAGAAAAATACAGGAAATGCAGTGCAGAATCATCCTCCATGGTTGAAGAAAGCTACTGAGGCCAGTGGTGTGATAGGAGAGTCCTTGCATGGAAGCCCAGAGAGGCTTTTGTGTGAAGCTATGAAAGCTGAAGTCTGGATTATGTTGGAGACCCTGAGATGTGGGAGATGCCAGAGCCATGGGATACCTGCCAAGGAGAGCTGTATACTTGGTATGGAATCAGCCTAAGATAGAAGTGTGTTACAGTCAGAAAAACTGTAAGGGAAGAGCCACCTAAGTCCTTTGCCATCAGACGCAGATGATGAATTTGAACTTTATCATGTTAGGTTTTGGTCTTGCTTTGGTCCAACATTTCCTTTCTACAGACCATTTCCTTCCTTTTGAAATGGTAATGTATATTGTGTGCCATTGTATATTGGAAGTAGGTGATTTGCATTTTTGCTTTTGCCTCTCTGTGGGGTTATAGTTAAGGGATTGCCTTAAGCCTCAGAAGAGACTTTGGACGTTTGAGCAGTCTTGAGGCTGTGAAAGACTCTGGGGACTTTTAAAGTTGGACTAAGTAAATTTTGAATTATGCTCTGACTACAAGCTTATGAGGGTCAGGAAGTGGAGTGCGGTGGTTTGAATGGGAATGTCCCACATAGGCTCATATGTTTGAACATTTAGTCCCCAGTTAGTGGAACTGTTTGAGAAGGATTAGGAGGTATGGCCCTGGTTGGAGTTAAGTGTGACCTTACTGGAGAGAGTGTATCACTGGAGGTGGGCTTTGAGGTGTCAAAAGCCTGCATCAGGCCCGCTCTCTCTTTCTGCCTGCGGCCTGTGGATCAGGATGTGAGCAATACTCTGAGTCCCAAGTCTGTCTTCCTGCTACCATGCTTCCTGCCATGATGATAATGGACTAACCTTCTAAAACTATAAGCGAGCCTCCAATTAAATGCTTTCTTTTATAAGAGTCGCCTTGGTCATGGTGTCTCTTTACAGCAATAGAATGGTAACAAAGTCAAGAAGCAGATCAAACATCTCTACTTAACCTTTTTAAGCCTCTGAACAATGTAACTTCAAAGTTGTACATATAGTTATTACTAAGACTATGAAAGATGATTCTCTCCAGAAGCCTATGCACATATTTGGATGTGCACCAGCTCTGATGGCAAGGAGACAGCCCAGCACTGCCACCAGCAGCCTGAGGAATTCTCTGTCTCCTTTGAGAACTCCACTGAAGTAAAGTTGGATCTTTGACTAGGTCACAGAAAACTATTTCAGAGTGAAGGGAAGTTAGTTTAGTAAATATTTAAACCAACAGTTACATAGAAAAAGAACAGAATATAACACTAAGATGTGAGTGCAGGCTTCATGAGAGATTCATGCGTAGGTAGCATTACAATGGTTATATGTACAGTCTTGGTGATTTTAAAATTACATTTTCAAAGGATATGGTTTATAGCACTGTTTAAAGATCAAGTATTTAAATGCAGATCATGAGTTGATTTACTTATTGTTTTTCTTTGTTTTTTTTTCTAATTTCATCTGTGTATTTAATGAATTTTGGTTATTTCACTGACCATAACTGTAAAGGTTAGCTTTATTGTCAACTTAATGGAACTTAAAATGGAAACAGAACCTCAATGGAGGATTATCTACATTGGGTGGGCCTATGGGTATGCTTGTGGAGGATTTTTTCAGTAAAGTTCATTAAGCTCCAGACTGTAGCAAGTTTTTCTCTATTCCACCAGCCAGCTAGCAAATAATGACATAGAGACTTACTATTATGAAATCTCAGCCTTAACTTAGGCTTCCCCCACTATCTCTTATAACTTAGATTAACCCATTTGTATCAATGTACATTCTATCACATGGCATTATCTCTCTTTTATCTTGTACCTCCTATTTCCTCTCTGTGTCTCCTGGCCTCTCCCCTGCACATTTAGATTCAGCCTCCT
The DNA here is from genome assembly GCF_004664715.2 of Peromyscus leucopus. Lineage (NCBI taxonomy): Eukaryota > Metazoa > Chordata > Mammalia > Rodentia > Cricetidae > Peromyscus > Peromyscus leucopus. The sequence continues at coordinate 49,060,026 of NC_051086.1, forward strand.
CTTCCTCTCTTTCCCTGGAAATCCTGCTTTATCCTCTCCTGCCTAGCTATTGGCCATTCAGCTTTTTATTAATCCAATCAGAAGGTGCTTTAGGCAGAGACAAATCTTTACATTGTAAACAAATATTCTGCAACACCAGACTACTGTAGGTAGCACCATTCCCTAGGCAGTGGTTCTGAACCTTCTAAGATGGAGATATCAAGCAGAGCACAAACAATCAAGTGAGCACATGTACATTCATGTCCCTTTGCTCTTAACTACAGACATCATATGCCTAGCTGTGTGACATTCCTGCCTTGATTTCCTCATAATGATGGAAGATAACCTGAAACTGTAAGCTGCAATAATCCCCTCTGTGGTGGTTGGAAAGAAAATGGCCCCCAAAGAGAGTGCCACTATTAGGAGGTGGCCTTGGAGGAAGTGTGTCACTGTGTGGATGGACTTTGAGTTCTCTTGCTCAAGCTTCGCTCAGTGTAAAACCCAGTTTACTTCCTATTGCTTGCCAGTCAAGATGTATTAGCTCTCAGCTACTGCTCCAGGACCATGTCTGCCTGCACATTGCCATGTACCACCATGATAATAACAGACTGAATGTCTGAACTGTAAGTAAGCCACCCCAGTTAAATGTTTTCCTTTGAAAGAGTTGCTGTGGTCATGCTGACTTTTCATAAGAATAGAAACCCTAAGACACAAGTTGGTACCAGAGACTGGGGTTCAACTGTGATAGTCCTAACTATGTTTTTGTTTGAAGGAATATGGACCTTGGGACTGTGGATAAGAGAAGCAGTTGAACACTTTAAGTACTGCTTAATGGCCATAGTAGTAGGAGCATGGAAGACAGTGTTGCTCAGAGCTATTTGAACTGTCCGGGGCTGGCTGAAGAGGTTTCAGAGGAGAAGAATTTTTGGAATGTTGCCTAGAGATCATTCTTGGGATATTTTGGTGAAGAATGTGATTGCTATTTGCCCTTGTCTGAAAAGTCTGTCTGAGGCTAAAGTGAAGAGTTTTAGATTAATTCCGTTGGCAGAGGAAATCTCAAAAGAGCCTAGTATAGACTCTGTTGTGTGGTTACTAGTGTTAATTCTACTGAAGATTTATAATGAAAAGGAGCAAGCTGAGCAAATAAAAATACAAAATACACAGGTTGAGAAAGGGGGCATCAGGAAGTGGAATAGAGCTAAGTCCTGTTTTCCAGGAGATGAACAGATTAAGAAATGAAATAAAGGGAGTGGTAACCCTAGAGCAAGATTCCACCCAGCTAACTTTCCAACTTGTAAAAAGGAATTAAAGAAAAGCTTAGAGCCAAGTGGTGTGGTGCACGCCTTTAACCCCAGCACTCTAGAGGCAGAGGCTGGCAGATCTCTGAGTTTGAGGCCATCCCAGTCTGCAGATCCAGTTTCAGGACAGCCAAGTTTAGGTGAAAAGGAATTAAAGAAAAGTTTAGAGGCCAGGCAGTGCACGTGCCTTTAATCCCAGCACTTGGGAGGCAGAACCAGGCAGATCTCTGTGAGTTCGAGGCTAGTCTGGTCTACAGAGCGAGATCCAGGACAGGGACCAAAACTACACAGAGAAACCCTGCCTCGAAAAACAAAAAACAAAAACAAAAAACAAAACAACAAAAAAAAAAAAAAAAAAAAAAGCTTAGATCCAGGTGGGGTGGTGCATGCCTTTTATTCCAGCACTCTAGAGGCAGAGGCTGGCACATCTCTGAGTTTGAGGCCATCCCAGTCTACAGATCAAGTTTTAGGACAGCCAAACTTAGGCAGTGAAGGAAACCATCTCAAACAGAAAGCTGCCAAAGTTGTAATTGAATGAGGGGGCCATGTTCCAACCCTAGCAAGCAGCAGAACTTGGCAGCTTTGGCCATGTGGTTCTGGAGTTAAGAATAGAAGGAAAGGGCTATGGAATTTGTTTCTGAGACCAAGGAAAGGTGATTAGGCCAGGCATGTGTCAGGGGTGTCCCTGAATGGAGGCCAGAGAGGCCATTGTGTGAAGCTATGAAGTTGAAGCCTGGTTTGCCTTGGAGAACCCAAGATGTTGGAGATGCCAGAGTTGTGGGATACCTGCTTGATGAGAGCTGCTAACAATGAGTGAGTGGAACCAGCCCAGGAGAAATAAGTGTGTTGCAGTCAACAAAGCTGAAAGGAATTGGAGATAGGAGGAGAGCCTTGACTTCAGACATGGAGATACAGAGTTTGGAGTTTGCCCAGATGGTTTTCAGTCTTGCTTTGATATAGTATTTCACTCCCCTATGTTTTGGAATGGTAAAATTCCAACATATAATCCTGTGCCATTATGTGTTAGAAATATGTGATCTGATTTTTGATTTTGATTTTCATAGAAGATTACAATTAAGAGATTGCATGAATCTCAGAAGAGACTTTGAACTTTGGAATTCTAAACATTGTTGAGACTGTGATAGACTATGGGGACTTTTGAAGTCCCCATAATGCATTTTTGCATTATGATATGGCTACAAGCCTTAGGGAGCCAGGGAGTATAATGTGGTGGTTTGAAAGAAAATGGCCCCCAAAAGAGGTGGCACTATTAGAAGGTGTAGCCTTGTTGAAGTAGGTGTGTGCTGGGGACCAGCCTCAGCAGCTTCGGGGGTCTGAAGGATGGGATACCTGGAAGGCGCAATAATTACTCAGAGACAATGTTTGTGCAAACTGACAGGTCACTTCAGGCTTCTTCAGTCACTAAGTTTCTTTTGCTTCCCTAGCTTATCTTAGCTTCTGCTTTTGCCCTGGTGATCTCAGTCTTTTATTATCATAAGTAAAGGGGGAACAGAAAGAAAAGGGGAAATCAGCCAATACAAAATGTTCTCATGATTCCAAAACTTATTCTTAGAAAATCACTAATATATTCTTTATCATCTTTTACTAAACACAGGAACTATCCCAGACTTAACAGCAAAGTAAGCATAATCTGTTTTTCTTATTAATGATTATACAATCTTTTGAGCATTTGACCCAAAGGCTAGCAACATGCAATTTCACAAAAAAAGGTAAAAATAAGAACAGTGGTCAATGTACCAGACAGTCATTTCCTTTTCACACAGCCTGCTCTGACCTCAAGACCCCTGCAGCCACCTAAGTTTCTCCTCAGCCCTCTGCAAACTCTACGCCCCATGACTGGTGAGCTACAATGACCTTACACAAGAAATGTGTCCCTGAAAGTCAGCAACTTCTGTCCTTCTATATCCAACAATTCCAAGGAAGACCTAATCTAATTTATAGAGCTTTTATGAAAGAAAGCTAACCTTTTATGAAAGAAAGCTAACCTTTCTTGGCAGCTCTTTTCAATCTAGGAACCCAATAAAGCTTGTAGCAATCACTCTATCAATTGTCACATTGTCTTCACACTCCTTTAGGAGGAATAAAAAGCATCTGAATTAAAGTTGCCATCTCCCTTTCTTGGTGGAGGCCACTATTTTCCTCCTATTCTAGGTTCCCACACTTTTAGTTTGTCATCCCATCTATATGTTACTCCATTCACAGTCTTCAGCCAATACCCCTTAGGGTCTCAAGTGTTACACAATGTCCTTGGAATATTCTCAGAAACTGAATTATTCATCATGGCCAATTTAAGTCCAGTGTGTTGATACACATCATACCATGTGCTATAGTTGACCACACATTTGATACAGTTTATCCAAGCCTAAAAAGCTTACCCAGACTGCAGGTTCTTTTCTATGAACTATATAACTGCCTTAAACCCAGCCTGGGTGATCATCTCTGTATAATTTCCTGTGAAATTTACTTCACTCCTTTCCTGCGTCACAGAAATCACCATTGATCTAGGAACACAGACATGAAGATCAGATAGAAGAAAAAGACTAGTATTACAAGAAATATTTATATGGAGGAGGGCATGACATGTGCACGCCATAAAGCATGACCTTGGGACATGTAGGCATTTCTGCCTTGGCCTCTAGAGGCATGCTAAGCAGAAGATCCAGAGGGGAACACATGGAGGGTTGATGGTCCACAATCTCGGGTCCCCTTTTCTCCAATCTCTGCTGGCAGCACGTCAGCCTTCTTATATGCCATCCCTGGCAGGTGTGGCCTTGTTGGAGGAAGTATGTCACTGTGTGGGTGGGCTTTGAGGTCCCTTTTGCTCAAGCTTTACTCAGTGTGACACTCAATTCACTTCCTGTTGCCTGCAAGTCAAGATGTCTTAACTCTCAGCTCCTTCTCCACCACCATGTCTGCCTGCACGTCTCCATGTACCACCTTATATGATAATGGACTGAACAACTGAGCCACCCCAATTAAATGTTTTCCTTTATAAGAGTTGCTGTGGCCATCCTGTCTCTTCACAGCAATAGAAACCCTAAGACACCCACTAAAGTTATAATAAACATAACATTTTAGTAAGGCTGAAAGTTAAAAATGTATGAGCCTTAGGTTGTTTTCTGTCATAGCAGCAGAAATTAAATGTTTGCATCCTCTCCTACCCTCCAACTACTACCAAGTATTCTTCTTCACAAGGACTCCCCTCCTACCTTCATGTCTTCTGTTTTGCATTTTTGTTTGGTTGAGCATAGGTGTGGGATTATTTGCTGGCACATAGGTCACTTACCAGTAGCTACACCACTAAAGAAAATGACTCCTCTTACCTTACAGCCATTGATGTCCATGATGGTGTGTTGACAGACACCATCTTGTGTATGTGTCATTCAGGTAACCACAGCTGCAATGAATTCATGAGTTCAGTGGTCATATTGTGTTCCAGTGTCAGAACTCTTGTCTAACCTCTGGTTCTTACATTCTTTTTCCTTCCTTCCTTCCTTCCTTCCTTCCTTCCTTCCTTCCTTCCTTCCTTCCTTCCTTCCTTCCTCCTCCTTTTCTTTTTCTTTTTCTTTTTCTTCTTCCTTCTTTTCTTCCTCCTCCTCCTCCTCTTTTTCTTCTTTTTCATCCCCTGTGTCTTTGGAGAGGGGATGATATAAATATACTGTTCAGGGCTGAACAACCAACAGTTACATATTCTCAGCATTTTGACCAATATGGAGTCTGTGATTTAACCATCACCTACTGCAGATAGAAGCTTCTCTGACCAATGCTGAGATCAGCATTAAGCTAAGTATAAACAGATACTTAGAAAGTAATTTGACATTAAGTCCTTTTAGTAAAACACAAGAATAGTAGAGCTATGAACTCACAGCTATGGACTGTTAACTAAAATTTTAGTACCAGGAATGAATTCCCTCTTGTAGACAGGCCTCAAGTCCAATCAAATTGTGGTTGGTTACTCCCATAACAGTCATTGTACTATTGCACAAGTGGATATAACATTCCTGGTAGGATGATATTGTAGTTCACAGGGTTCGCTGATGAGTAAGACCGTTAATGACTTTTCTCCCAAGTACCCTGGACCATTATGAGAGATAGCTGGCAGGGATGAAGCTCAGTCCAAACTTCATTTCTCTATTCCATAAAACCACATCCAGTTCTATGGGCAGCTAAGAGCAATGACAATAACCTGTCTTGTTTTAGGGGCCTCTGGAACCCTAACCAGCAACTTAGGGAAGTATTACACACCAGCACTGGAATTTTATTTACCAACATATGACTTCTGTGAGCAGTATTATACACCCATGCAGTATACCCCCATTCAAACTTTTAAATATACTTGCATTGATTTAAAAAGACTAGATTTTTTATATATCTTTTTCACATATCTTTAGTGTCAGTTAACCCTCTCTCTGGACCCACTTCTGCCCCCATTCCCCACCTCTACCTCTGTATCATTGTTGTTCTACTGTGCTCTCTCTTAAGACCTATTTATTTTTAGCTCTTCCTCTAATGATCCCTTTCTAGCTTCATATCTTCCACCTGCACAGCAAAGTAACATACAAATCTACATATGTGAAGCTAGGATACACATATGAGCAAACATACAGTATTTGTCTTTCTTGGCCTGGGCAAATTCACTTAGGATATTATTTTCCAGTTCCATTTATTTTCCTGCAAATTTCATTTCACTTTCATTATTGCTAAATAAAATTCCACTGGGCGTATGTACCTAGTAGTCCTGATTTCCTTTCTTTGCTAAGGAGCAGCAAGGACAGAGATAGGCAAGTTTCTCTGTTGTGGAATACAGAAACAGAAGCAGGAACAGAGGTAGGCAAGTTTCTCTGTGGTGGGATACAGAAAATGTTGGCTGTATGCTCAATAGTGATGTAGCTGGGTCACATGGTTTTCGATGCCTTTTGAGAAACCTACACAACACAGGGGCAGCACTATTTTACAGTTCAACATCAAACACATTTTCCCCTTTCTCCACATCCTCACCAGCATTTGTTGTCATTTGCATTTCTGATAATGGCTGTTATGCTTGGGGTGAGATGAAATCAAAAAATCATTTTAATTTGCATCTCTCTGATTGCTAATGATGTTTAATACCTTAAAAATGTTTGTTAGGCATTTGTATTTATTCTTTTGCGAAGTCTATTCATTTCTACAGCCTACTTGTGGGTTAGGTTATTTTATTAATGTTTATTATTGTTGGATTTCTTTGTATATTCTAGATATTAATCCTCTGTCAGATGTATAACTAGTGAGGATTTTCTCCCATTCTGTAGGCTGCCTCTTCAGTTGGTTGGTGGTTTCCTTTGCTATATAGACACTCCGTAATTTCCCGAGGTTCTATTCTGTCAGTTGTTGGCTTGATTTCCCGAACATCCAGAGTTATATCTAGAACAGCCTCACCCATGCCTATATCTTAAAGTGTTTTCCCCTCTAGCATTTTTTTAGAGGACTTACACTGCCATCTTCCATCTACTTGGAATTGAGTTTTGGATGGAGTGAGAAATAAATATCTCCTTTCACTGTTCCACGTCCAGATACCCGATTTCCTCAGCACCATCTGTTAAAGAGGCTGTCTGCTCTCTGATGTGTGTTTTTGGCTTTTTGTAAACAAGAGTCTGACTGTAGCTTTGTGAATTTACATCTGAGTCCTCTGTTCTACTCCACTGACCCACATGCCTGTTTCTGTGTCGTTACCTTGTTGTTTTTACAATGGTGGCTCTGTAGTATTACCTGAGAGCAACACGGTGATACCTGTAGCTTTATTACCGCTCAGCAGTGCTTTGCCTAGCTAGGATCTTTTGTGCTTACATATGAATTTTAAGCCATTTTTTTTTTCTTTTTCTGTAAAGAGTGGTGTTGCAATTTGGAGGGGAATTTCACTGAATCTGTAGATTGCTTTTGGTAGGAGAGCTATTTTCACAAAATTACATCTAATCCATGAACAGTGGAGTCCTCGACATCTCTTATGTCCTCTTCTGTTTTTTTTTCTCCAGCAGTGGAGACTTTTCTCTCTAGAGATCTTTCACCCTCTAGGTGAAGCTCATTCCAAGGTGTCTGATTTATTTATTTTTAGCTATTGGGAGTGGCATACTTCCCTCTGATGCTTCAGCTGTGCTCACTGTGGAGAACTGTTACATCCTCTCGAGGAGTTGTATTTTTAATCAGCTCAGGGTGACCTTCCTTGTTCCTCCTGACCAGTTTTGTTTTGAAGCCTATAGTGTTAAAAAGCAGAACAGCGACACCTGCCCGCATCTTAGTTTTCTGTGCCTGGAGCAACTTTTCCGTCCCTTTTCTGCAAGATAAGTAATAGCTGTCTTTGATGGTGAGCTGTGTTTCTTGGAAGCAGCAAACCAGTGAATCCAACTTCTTACTCATTTTAAGTTCATTTTTATTTTTGTTTAAGTCTCTTTCTCTTTCCCCCTTCCTCCCCTCCCTCCTTGTGTGTGTGTGTTGCGGGAGGGTGTTGGGTTCCGAAGATGCCAATGCAGTAGGAATCTTCATGATCTGTTGGTTTCCAGTGCCAAGGGGAGGAACCTTACCGTGCTTGTCTCATCATTGGTTTTCAGTTTTCTCCAGATTTTTTCCCTAGAGACTCTCAAGTGTTGTCCAACATTTTGATTCCTCCTATTTACTGTTTTTCTTAAAGAATTTTCTTTGAGGTCTTTGTGTTAATCAATCACTATTTACTGCAAAAAAAAAAAAGTTCCTCTGGTGCTGGTTAATCAATGTACTATGGGCATAATGATAAGTTATTAGGAGTCAGTTTAATACTATGCCCATTTAGTTAACACAGAGACCCACAACTGATCAGGGTGCAGAGCATAGGATACTGCAGAATGCTCAGCACTAAATGTGGCATCTATATCATACCCTCTTCCCCACTAGTTCATGATGGAAGAGGGCCAGAAAGAATGTAAGAAGTATAGACAGTGGATAGCTACAAGGAAACAGTGTTTTCTGGACACAGCAAGGTAGCTGTACATGTGAACTCACAGTGGTTGTGACAGAATGCACAAGACTTATGCAGGCTCAGGTGAGACAAATTGCTGCATAGCAAGGGGGAGGTGGGAGGAAAGCCACACCCTACATCCCCAGCTAAGGAGCTATTGGCATTTGATAGCTTTGGAAAGAGAATGTTTCCTTTTCTTGGTTTCTTTCCTTCCTTCCTTCCTTCCTTCCTTCCTTCCTTCCTTCCTTCCTTCCTTCCTTCCTTCTCTCCCTCCCTCCCTCCTTCCCTCCCTCCTTCCCTCCTTCCTTCCTTCCTTCCTTCCTTCATTTCTACCTTTCTTTGTTTTTTTGTTGTTTTATTTTTCAGTCAGGGTTTGTCTGTGTAGCCTTCACTGTACTGGAATTTGCTCTCTAGCCCAGGCTGGCCTTGAACTCAGAGATCTGCCTGCCTCTGCCTCACGAGTGCTGGGATTAAAGGCATGCACCACCATGGTCCAGTGACAGTGACACATCCAAAACTAATATGGGCAACACAAATTATATCTGATGAGTGAGAGAGCAGAGGTAAGGCTGGGTAGCTAGGGAAGAGAGGATAGATCTGGAAGGAGTTAGTGAAGGGAGCAGATGCATTGTGTAAAACTCTCAAATAACTGATAAAATGATGGAAAATAATTTTCTTTTAGAAATGAAATCAAGGCAATCTCATAAAATCAGTGTTTAGACTTAGGGATTCGAGAAGGATGCTGAGATAGTGTGACTCAAGGTTAGCAGTGTTCTGGTCCTAAGGAAGCAGTGCGAGTTGTTTCAGCAGCCTTGTCTAGGTGGCTTTAGGAAAACACACATCATCTCTGTAGGCAGGTTGGCTCTATCCATTGTGTAGAAGTGTATTTGATCTCAGCCAGCAGTAAAGACAGGCTAGACTCCATGGTGAGGGCTTCTGTCCTTCTCAGGTCTCATGTCCCTTGAGTTTTCTCTCCTGCTTCCTGTTTGTAAGTGTCTCTCTGTTCCTGGGGTCAGGGTTTAGGCAGGACAATTCCCAGTTCTTGCTTCTTAGTCAAGGAACTGAAATAGAAGCTGACAGATTTGCAAAAGCAGCAAAGAAAGAATGCTTATTTTAAGAAAAACAGCGAGGGGAAAGGGCAGCATACACTGAGAGGGAACAAATGAGTGAAGATACTCAAAGGCTCCAGGAAACAGCCTTATGGGGTCTAAAGAAAGGAAGAGGTGGTTCCTAGGCTGTGTAGTTTGGGTGGGTCTCTGTTTTGATTGATAGGTTAGGTCCCTTCCCACAATACATCTGACTTTAATCCTATGCATGCCCAGGATCTTACACATAGGCATCAGATGGTAAACAGAGTCTCTAAAAGTTGAATCGAAGACAGAGTTTGCCTTACTGCACATGCACCCAAAACCAGTTTAGGCTGGTTTCACACCCAAAGACCCAGATTGGGGATTAGATTCAAATAGAACCCATCTAAAGTTGACTATTGCTAGGGGCAGAGAAACACATGCTATTGTTCACAGAAGGGTGTATGTGAAGCCAGATGCAGACTTGGGTATGAGAGGATTTGAGATAGCTAGGTGTGTTGTTTTGGAGTAGTAGTACATGTGTGTAGTACTTGCAGATAAAGGTGCTGGGCTTCCAAGAGCATTGTTTCTGTACATAACTGAAATGAAACAGAGTCCCAAGATAATAAGTTGTCTCCTCAACTTGCCTGCCTCAACTCTACCAGCTACTCAGGAGGCTCAGGCAAGAGGATCATGAGTTCAAGCTTAGCCTAGCCTAAGTGGGTTAAAAGTCAGCTTGCAACTTAGTAAGACTCTCTCTTTAAATAAAAATAAAAAGCAGGTTAGGGGTACAGGTCAGTGGCAGTGTACTTAGCATGTGTCAGATCCTGAGTTCAATCCCCAGTGCTTCCCACACAGAGGTATGTATGGGGGTGGGGGGATGGAGTCCTATGTCATGTCTCCACACTGAAACCTTTAATAAGCCCTTTTAATTCCTAATTATTTAATTCAATTCCTAATAAACCACAAATATGCTTCATACCAACTGGCCCTGTTCTGTGACATAAATCAAGATCTCACTTGTACCTGATCAGAATTCCCAAGGCTGCTCCTGCACCCCCCAGCTTGTGTCTCTAACTACTACTGAGGAAAGCCCTATGAAATCTCTATGGAGCGGCTTCCATGGCTTCTGCAACTTAGTTTGAAAGAGAAGTTGAAAGCCGGCTTGATATCTGTTTCTTTGTGGGTAAAGAAGTGTTGACATATTACTTGAATATTTAATCATTTTTCCCTCTCCCTTTTTATTTTATGATTTAAAATATTTCGGGTCAGAACTAAAACCTGTTCAATGAGTTTTGACCCCAAATTTAAGAGCCTACTCGGTTCTCATCTGGATGTGTTTCTTCACAGCTGGAAGGATTATTATAAGGGTTGTTTCATATATTACATTAGCACTCCCTGTTCTGGTCTTCTGGCAATATAAACTGATAGAATATGCTGGCAGTTATGAGTAAGGAATAGATTCAGAGGAAGTAATTGGCAGTGTTCATACGTCTTCATGCTGGTTCTCCACTCAGTGCAATACTTTAGGCCTCAGAGGAGGATAGAATCATCTTAAAACAGCCCTTTGACTCTGAATATTTTTAACACAAAGCAGAGGCAATAGCTGTGATGGCCACACTATTTATTTTCTTATACTGTAATAGCCATAGAAGGAGAGAAGCTTTGCATTGCTGTGCATGTGTGTTTTAATTCTGAAACTTGGCTTTGAATATATGGGGCACAGTAGGCAGACTAAGAGATTATCCATCTAAACCATAGAGGGATAAGGTGACCTGGGCTACAATAAGCAGATTTCCTCACAAGAAAGACATAAGAGTCTTTTCTGAGACACAGAAGGAGATTGGGGAAGCAAAGGAAGAGGTCTGTAATCCCGGTGGAAGGGAGGCTGGGGCAAGAAGGTGGCAAGTTCAAGACGTGTGTGGGCTATAGAGAGAGTTTAATGTCAACCCAAGCAACTCAGTGAGAACCAGTGGCAAAAGAAAACATGATTAAAAGGGGCTTGGAATATTGCTCAGCGGTGGAACACTTGTCTGGAATGTCTGAATCTCTAGGTTTGACCCCCAGCACCAAAAACCATAGCAACAAGCGCCTTGGGAAAAGTTGTGGCATTTCTCCAAAGAGGTGCAGGGGAATGGACGGGGTGACAGTGATGGCATAAATACCCAGATGTCCTGAAAAAAATGTGACATGTGGCCCACATCTCCCAGGAAAGTAAGGGAAAGCTCCAGGCCCTCATGCAACCCAAGCCTTGGGGAAGGACCAAGGAGAAGGACCAGAAAGCATCTTGATGAGGCCATGTCCAATCATGGAACAGAAACAGGAGTTGACAGCTTCTATGATCCGTGTAGTTAGGAGAAGGAGAGCTGAAATTACCTAGCGGATCAGTTTGGGATTACACCAAGAAGGAAGTAGCATAAATAGCTGTGTTGCTTATAGGCATGCATAGTTTAGGGCATATGGTTATAAAGTCTACCTAAGGCCAGATACAATTGCACATGTCTGTAATCTGAGGGCATGAGAGTATGAGGCAGGTGAATTATAAGTCTAGGCTATCCTGGGCTACATGGCAAGATCCTGTCTCAAATGAATAAATAAATAAATAGTTAAATCTGTATAAACTGCCCTTTCCTCAAGGAAAAAAGGACAGCTATATACCAAGTGCCCCTTCACCTGAGAGCTTGATCACATATAAGCTCCCCAGGAACAATAAGCCCTACACCCAAAGAAAAATAGAAGAACTCTGAGTAAAAACAGACATCTGAAATGACTGGCTAGCTGGGCCTGACAAACTGTTCCCTGCAGCCTACTGGATACAGGTGGGGTGGATCAGAGTCACTCTGCATGTGACAGAGAGTTTAGCACACAACTTAGAACTTACAGGAGTACAGAAAGCTGCAAGGTAAAGGCTGAAAAGGCACCTGATCAGAACAGTGGCACACTGCCCTGGAATGGGTGGGATAGCCTAAATCTGTGGAGGACTATGAGAGCCAGAACACCAGTTCCCAATCAAATAACTATTCAAAAGCATGTCTACCAGAAACATAAAGGGAAGTTCATCATGGTCACCATGGTCCCAGGGAACATGACCAGGAAAGGCATAAACTGAATTTCAAATAAGCAATGAGTAAAAATTTTAGTAATGCCCCAACTATTGCATAAAATGCAGAGCAAAATGAGGCATACTTAACACAAGCATATTATTGTTGGTTTTTGTTTTGTTTTGTTTTGCTTGATTTGTTGGCTTTTGGAGACAAGGCCTCACTGTGAAACCCTGCCTGGCCTGTAACTCATGGCAATCTTCCTGTCTTAGTCTCTCAAGTTCTGAGATTGCAGGAATGAGTCTCTATGCCTGGCTTGCCTGTTTGTTTGGAGATATTTCATTAAGTGTCCTGGATGGGCCTTGATACATTTGCCTCAACCTTTCTAGTAACTGGAATTACAGAAGTGTGTCATCCCGTCTATTAACTATTGGTCAGTTTTTGATTAAGAAACTCTTATCTCCTATGCCTTTTCATACACTAGCCCTAGTCCGTATATTTCCAGAAAACTCATGCTCCAGTTCTGACTGAAGCAGGTGTCTTAGCTCACTTTGTATGACTTGTTCCCAATCAATAATCCTTGATGCTCACTCAATTCTATTAGGACAGTAGAGCCATATAAAGGTTCATTTTCACTATTGAGGTAAATAAAGGATTTCTATTTTCTACTGGTCTTGAAATTAGGAGGATAGAGGGCAAAGCTTGGCAGTTGCCTGGACTGCTTGAGGGGAAGAGCCGTTTGAAATGGAAGGGAGCTGAGAGATGGAGCAGAGGAAGTGGGTCCTCATGACATCATTTACATCCTAGATCTATCACCCCCCCCACACACACACACACTGGACTCCTTTGTGTGAGCATGTCCCCTCCCAGTAGACCAGTTTCAGTTCTGCCCACCCCTTGATAAACAAGAGTAGCAACTTGTGCATAAAGAGAAAAAAATTACAGATGTTTATTGGTAAGGCTGAAAGAGTCCTTCAAGGAAACAGTTGAGCGAGAATGCAAAGGGGCTATGTCCTGGGCTATTTCTATAGCAGGAGTGAAGGGGAGGTCTTTAATCCATTTGGTCAACACTTAAAAGCTGCAGATCGTAGACAGGTCCCTCACTTTTCACCCTGCTTTTGAATGAAAGCAGTAAACCAGAAATTAATATAGGCAGATTTTCCTGCTCTATGTTTAATTCCCAAAAGGGTGAAAGAAATACTTACTTAATTAAACCTGCTAAACAATAATGGTCCTACTTACTTTCACATATACTTGTCTTGCAGAAATATGCTATGAAGAGTTGATGAAGCTATTTTTAAAACTGAGTTCCACACACTACTTAATTATAATCATCTATAGAGTGTAACTTGCATTTTACGCCACAGGATACAGGTGGGCAGAATAAGGAAGGCCACAGTGCAAGCACACTTTCTTGGATCTTTCTTTCAGCAATTGTGGGAATTCTTCATCTGGGGGTGAACTTTAGTTTAGACATAGCCCCCATGGTTTTAGAGGAAATTACATTTCTTGCAGATCTATGGAGCCAGTCTTCCTGGTGGCACTGAGCTTATAAATTTGTGTAGCACATTCACTTGTGAATACAATTTGAAAAATTATGTTTAACTTTGAGCTAGTCATAGTGGATCAAATTATTTCCAGGGCACAGTGGGCCAGTGTCCACAGAGAGGAGGTATTGTATGATATTTTGTTTGTGTTCTGACAAATAAAGCTTGCCTGGATATCAGAGGGCAGAGCTAGCCACTAGTTAACCATAGAGGCTAGACAGTGGTGCACACCTTTAATTCCAGCACTTGGGAGGAGGAAGCAGGAAGATCAGGAGTTCAAGGCCACCATGGGCTACACGAGATTGAACCAGTCTAAAATAGAAACAGAGCCAGGTGGTGGTGGCTCACACCTTTGATCTCAGTTCTTGGGATCTGATGCCTTTGATTCCAGCACTTGAGATCTCATGTCTTTGACCCCAGCACTTGGGAGGCTCACACCTTTAACCCAGCACAACTGGGAGGTAGAGACAGGAATATAAGGCTGGTGGAGACAAGATCTCACCCCTATTCAGTCTGAGGATTCATAGAGACAGGATCTGCCCCATTCGGTCTGAGGATTTGTAGAGGTATGAACTCTCTAGTGACTGCTGCTCTGCTTCTCTGAGCTTTCAGCTTTCACCCTCAATATCTGACTCCAAGTTTTTATTGTTAAGACTAATTAGGACTGAACTTCAATGAGGTTTCCACACAGTTACAGGTAAGTTTTATTAGAGTATGTAGCTCTCTCTGCCCGGCTTCTCAATGCAGCTACAGCTTAAATCACCTGGGGATATTTTCATATATGATTAGGGGCTGGTGCTGGTGCTAGGTGACGTAGCACATGCTTATGCACAAAGCTCTGGGCCCATTTTCAACATATAAAAAAAACATATATTATCAGGCCCTGTTCCAGTGCACCTGAACAGCAATGAGGGGTCCAAGCCTAGGCATCAGTTGGAAGATCTCTAGGTGACTTCAGTGCATGCTAGTGCAGAGAATCACCAGTGGACTGAAAAGATCTTTCTTCTCTAGGGGGAAGTGGATTCACTTAGATCCCTTTTCTGTTTTTTCCCTTTTAAAACTACACACATAGGGCCTGGAGAGATGGCTCCATTGTTAAAAGCGTTATATCCTCTCCCAAAGGACACAGTTCTGATTCCCAGCACCTACATGGCAGATCAGGACCATCTGCATCTCTTGTATCGTAGGATACAGTGCCCTCTTCTGGACTCTTCAGGCATGGCATGCACATGGTGTACAGACATATGCAAGCAAAACACCTGTTAAACACACGCACGTAATTTTTCTTTTTTGGATACACTAGGGAAAACTCAAAGAAAAGATGAAAGCAAGAGGCAAGTGATAACACACACACACACACACACACACACACACACACACACACACACACACACACACACACACTCCAGTACAGGGAATTGGAAAAGGGCCTCATGCATGGTAGGCAAGCACTGTACCACTGAGCTGCTACTCAAGCCCCTTCTGTTTCTTCAAATATTCTTATTTACATGAGCCTAGAAAGGTGACATGAACTACAAGAGAAAGCTAGTTCACTAACCATCATTTTTAACCCCTTTAAGGTCCCTTCAGATCCTAGGATCTGGAGTCATGGATCAGGGGTAGGAAGTAATAAGCAAGTGCAATCCCTGAACCACAAAATATCTTTGCTGGGCTTGTTGGCACAGGTTTGTAACCTCAGATTCCCTGCAGTCTGAGACAATGCTGAGTTTAAGGTCTGCACAGGTAACTAAGCTAGACCTTGTCTCAAAAATAAATAAATAAATAAATAAATAAATAAATAAATAAATAAATACATAAATACATAAATAAATATAAATAAAAAGGCTGGGGATATATGGCTCAGTGGTAGAGTGCTGGCCTACAATGCTGAAAGCCTTGGGTTCAATCACCAGAGGGAAGGAGCTCCTTTAGGTCCAGAGGCCAGATCTGAAGTAAAACCTCAAAATGGCCAAAGCTTTGCGCTGGGGAGTTAAGCAGAACTCCAAAGAGTCTTGGGACAAAATGATTATCTCTGCTCTGCTTGAGGACTGGGGTCCCTATTCCTAGGGCACTTTTTTTTTCTTTCTTTCTTTTTTTTTGGTTTTTCGAGACAGGGTTTCTCTGTGTAGTTTTGGTGCCTATCCTGGATCTCACTCTGTAGACCAGGCTGGCCTCAAACTCACAGAGATCTGCCTGTCTCTGCTTCCCAAGTGCTGGGATTAAAGGTGTGTACCACCACAGCCCAGCATCCTGGGGTACTCTTAAGCAGACATGAGGCAGCAGTACCCCAAAACTTAATAGAAATGCCAATTCTTGTTCCCCAACTCAGCTCCCCTAGGAAGGAAGCTTTGAGAATGGTTCTCAGCTCATATGCTTTCCAGGTAATTCCGACGTATGATAACATTTGTTAGCTAGGCTCCAGGGAGAAGGGCTCCCTGGTTTCCTTCTCATGGAATCCCACCTTAGTTAAGCAAGTTCTTTGAGCTTGTGAACTTACAACTGGCATGAGACCTATAGTGACCCATGTAAATAATCTCACCTGCTGCAAAACAACCTCCCACACCACCACCAAGTATCAGTGACTCGTATTTAACTAAACAAACACAACACACATTAAAAACAGCAGAGGCTATGCAGTCAGAGCTTACCCTCCCTAGGGAGCCACCTCTGTGGCTTGTATTTGGGAGGCACTCCAAGGCAGACATAAGAGAGGACCATTCACAGGGATGTATCCTGATCACAGGGTGTAGGCTTGAAGGAGCTGGAGTTGGGCTGCCTAGCATCCCTGTGCCTGGGTGGAGTGCAGAATTGGCTTCCTCTGCATCGTTTTAAAATCAGAAATCAGAGAAAAATTAGGGGAACTCAGTTGTTGATTGTGGTGGTTCATTTTGTACAGGTCAACTTGACTGGGTTATAGGATAGTCACATAAATAGCTAGTAAGACATTATTTCTGGGAATTTCCAGAAGAAATTAGCATTTAAATTGGTGGGTATATTTTATGAAGCAGATGGCCCTCCCCATGTGTGTGTGCATCATCCAATCTGTCAGGGCCTGTAGAGAACAAAGGGTGGATGGAGGTTGAGTTAATGCTGCCTAACTGCATGAGCTGGGACATTGATCATGCATCCTCAGTACACCCACTGGTCAGGCCTGAGCTCCTGCCTGAATCCGACCCCAGTGGCTGTGTGCCTCTCAGGCCTTCTGACTATGACACTGACTTTCTTCAGTCTTCAGATGACAGATGGTGGGTCTGTTTCTCTGGAGAACTCTGACTGGTATAAGAAGATAAGGTACAGGGAGGAATTTTGTCTTGTTCATTCCCTTCCTGGGCCCATAGCGATGAAGCAGGCAGAGGCAGAAATCTGTAGGGAATTAAGAAAAGAGCTGGGAGTACCAGTAGAAAAAATTCCAGGTACTCTTTATTATTGAGCTGTAGGGTTCGAGAAGTTTCAAGTGGGAGTCCCAGAGAGTCAGTCCTGAGAGTTTGGAAAGTTGCCAAAGACATCTCTGGAGTATGGAGTGGAGCGAGTACAGAATTTGAAAATTTCCTCTGTGGAATTCTTCTCTTCAACAAGTTGGTAGGATTGAGGTCTTTGCTGAATAGCCAAGTGCTTTTGTGGACAACCATTAAAGCAACATTTGATGACTTTTCTAGCAAAGTGAGTTGATAAAGAAGAAAAATGTTGGGCTGGAGAGATGGCTCAGTGGTTAAGAGTACTAGCTACCCTTGTAGATGACCCGGGTTTGGTTCCTGATGCCACATCAGGTGACTTTGGCTCCAGAGTGTCTGATGCCCTTTTCTGGTCTCTATGGCCACTCACACACGTGGTATATCCTTACACACACACATAATGCATAAGTAAAAATAAAAACACATTTTATAAAAATAATAATAATACTCTATTTTATAAAAAAATGAGTAGACAAAATTTATATAGAATTTCTTGGTAGGGTTTATGGAGTGATTGCATGGGTTTGGTGTGGTTCTCAACACTAGGGAAAATTTTTCATTGTGAACAACTTGGTAAGAGGAACACATACATACACACACACACACACACACACACACACATACACACACACACACACACACACACTCTATAGATGACAGACAGCCCAGAGGTTAAGCTACTCCCAATACAGCTGAGCTGTCCGTCAGTGCTGTAGACAAGCTGATGCTCATGTCTGGGTGTCTAAAGGGTCAAGTATGTCTGCATTTGGGAAAAATATGGGTTCAAAGAAGCTTTCTCAGACAGAAGGCAGGATTCATTGATCTCTATAGGAAGCATTGTGTTGGTTGTGTTAAATACAGTTCAGGACTAAAGAGCTCATGGAGGCCTGGAACTGTAGGAGATAAAAGAGAATTAGAAAACCAACATATTGGGGGTTTTATTTAATGCAACATATCACCCACATCTAAAGTATACAATTGGATAGATTCTAGAATGTTTCTATGTCCATAAAACCATCTTCATGGTGCACATTTCAACACCTCAAAGTTCTTTGTGCTAATATCTCACTTTTGCTCTTTCTGACTGCCTTCTGCCCTTAGACGCATGTGTCTGTTATTGTCTTTCTGGACCATTGCCATCATCTATAATTTAGTGCAAAGTGAGATCAAGCATGATCCTGAGTGCTGACCTCTCTCATTTAGGGGAATAACCTTGAGGTTTGTCCATGTTATTTGTATCTCAAAGTCAGTCTCTGTATCTGGGCAGTACACCATCATTTGGCTTTGCCATACTTTTAGCATTTCATCTGTTCATTATGAGCATTTGGGATATTTCTATATTTTAGTGAATGCATTTTTATATACAAGTTTTTAAAATTACATTTGTCTGTTTACTTATTTGTGTGTATGTATGTGTGCACACCTATGGAAGTTAGATGATGATTTGTGGGTATTGGTTCTTTCTTTCTATCATGTGGGTCATAAGGATTGAACTTGGGTCTTTCAGACTTCATTGCAAGTACTTTTATGCACTGAACAATCTCTGTAGCCCTGTATATAAGTTTTTATAGCACACATTTTTTATCTCCTCTGGATAGATGCAGAGGAGTAGAATATCCGGATTATAATACACACACACACACATATATACATACATATATATATATATACATACATACATATATATACATAAACATATATGTGTGTGTGTTTATTAACAAAAAATTCTGCCCAACTATATCCCAAATGGCATTTTATGTTCCAACCAGCAGCAAACAAGAGTTCTAATCAACTCTGCATCCCTGTCCACTGTTGCTATGGTTATTCTCATTTGAGCCATTTTAATACTGTGTAATAGCATCTCACTGTGATGCTGATTTATATTTGCTGAAGATTAAGTAATTTTGAACTTTTTTATTATTTAAAGTATACAATGTTTTGTTTGGTCATTTTCATCCCAAATGAAAATTTTAACCCTCTCTCAATCCCTTCTCATTCCCACTGAATCCTTTCTTCTTCCTAACAAGCCCTCCTCCTACTTCCATGTCTTTATTTTTAGGATTTGAGCTTTTTGCATGAACATGGTATTCTGAACTGGAACATGAACTACTTCACTGAAGAAAATGACTCCTCTTCCTCCAGCAACCAATGACTCTTCAAGGATGGGTGGGACTTCACAGACCCTTTCTCATCCATAATGAGATGTTGACAGCCCCACAGCAGCTGTGAGTTCTGGGTGCAACAGCTGTATCATGTGAGAAAGAACTTATCCTCTAGTTCTTACATTCTTTCCACCCCACCTTCCACAGTGTTCAGTTTTGAGCAGAATTTTGTCTCTTACTTGATGTACATACATCTTCTTTTATAAAGTATTTATTCATATGTTAGCCCCCCCCCATTTTGGCAAGGCTGTTTTTGGTTATTTATTTTTTAGAATTGTTTATGTATTCTGAGAAAAGTCCTCTGTCAGATAATGATTATATGATTGACAGTTATCTTTTCCCTCGGGCTAAAAGTATCTTTTCATTCTGGAATCTCTTTCCAGGCAGTGAGCTGGGGCAGACACAAGGCTCACCTTGTGTGTTTCACACTTTGTAGTGACATCTGTCTTTTGTTGCATAATATTCAATGTTTTCAAAGCCATTGCTTCCTGCACATACTTATTTTCAGGTATGCATATACATGTATAGTTTTCTTTTTTTTTGAGATGGGAAGGTAAATACAGTGCCACTTATTCCATCTTGGAATAGAGGCCTCTGAAAGCAATACTTGCAACATTTTAATTATGTGAGGGAGACTTTGGAAACATATTTTGATTGACAGGAGCTATAACCATCATACATATATGGATATTACAGTGTTGTAAATTTGTTTAACATGGGCACTCACTGAGACAGGAACACATTTATAGATTTTATGTGTTTAGTCTGACAACTCCCCATTCACAGCCATTGCATGATTTCATTAATCCTTACTCTGCACCAAGTGCAGTTTTTATTGTTGTTATTTTGCTTGTTTTGAGACAGCAACTTACCATGTAGCCCTTGTACTCACTAAGTATCTAAGCTAGCCTTGAAATCCCTGCAATCTTGAAAACCCTGCTGAGACTGTGGGTGTGTACCAACATGCCCTAAGTATGATTTTAAGTGCTTTAAAAGTATAGAATTACTTTACACTTACAACAACATGATTATGTGTAGTTGTAACTCCATTTTATAGATAGGTTGACTGAAGCAAGAAGAGTGCAAATGTAAGTTTTAAAGGTAGGAAGTGATCTATCTTCAGAGTCAGAGTCCTTTCCATCCTCCTTGCTACCCTTGGTTCTATGTATGGAGATATTTCCCTAAGTGAGCTTTATGCTCAGAAGTGACTAATGAAGTGGAAAGATTCCCTGTGTTGACTAGTCCCTGGACAAATGTGAAAACAGGAAGGCTTTGTCTTGCTAGAAGGATGAACCAGTTCTGTGCTCTGATGCTTCGTGGAATGGCATTTCAAATCCAAGGTGGCACTTGGGTTGGATCGGATCACCTTCCTGTATATATTATATAACCCCATCTGGTAATCTGATTTGGAGTATAACTGACCTTAATTTCTGAGGAGAAACAGAAGAGAATGATTCTGGCCTGCTGTGGCCAGGAGGTGATCTTATGTTCACTGTCTTTGATGCACATGTTTCATCCTATTTTGAGATGAAATCAAAGAGACAATCACAATGGTAGTGAGGGGTTACAGTATTTTCTGGGGATGAGCTGTACCTGTTTCCTCAGTTGGAACTTATGCCCTCCCTTTGACACTGATTTTGCCACCTCTTAATAGACCCAGCAGACATAATATCAGGGTAGATTAAAAATAGGCCAGGAAGTGTGTTTCACTAAAGGCAACTGTAATTCGTTTATGAAGGAGTAGGGAGTTTAGGGAGCTGAGTGGTCTAAGAAGAGCAGGCTCTTTCTAAAGGGAGGGCAATGCCCACCAGTCTCTTCTAGCTTCTAATTTACCAATTCCCCACCCACACAAATAAAGACTACTACAGGAAAAGAAGTCTATTGGACAGTCATACCAGCACTGTTCTAGAAAACAACTGCGGTCAAAGGTAAAGAGATAATGGTAGACTTTGCTGCCCTCCTCCTCCTCCTCCTCCTCTCTCCTTCCTCCTCTTCTTTCTCTTCCTCCTCCTCTCCCCCCCTCCTCCTCCTTCTCCTTCTTCTCCTCCTCCTCCTTCCCTTTCTCCTCCTCCTCCTCCTTTTCTCCTCTCATATTTTACATTCTGACTGCAGTGTACCCTGCCACACCAGATCTACGTCTCCTGTTTCCCTTCAGAAAAGGGCAAGCCTCCCAGGTATATCAACCAAACATGGCATATCAAGTTGCAAATAAGACTAGGCACCTCCCCTCATATTAAGGCTGGATGAGGCATCTCAGTAGGAGGAACTTTGCTTCTTAACAGCAGGTACCCAAGACAACCCCCTTTTTGTAGAAATGTCCTCAGTCAAGAGTATCTGGGAACATTTGCTACTCTTTTTCCAGGAGTATGTGGCATTGTTGCTAAAAAAGAGCCCTCTAGTTCCACTCCATTTAAAAATTAAAAGAATAAGTATCTTTGTTTCCATTAAAATGTAATATATGCTCCTTATAAAACATGGGGAAACACATAAAAGTAAAACTATTTAAAAAACTACTTACACTCACTACCATGGGTAGTAATTTGGGAAATTTTCTTCCCATTTTGTGATGCACACATTTATGTACATTCATATACAACATTTTTGTGATATTTTCAACATTACATGTGCTAGTTACTATATGAACAAAAGAGTAATATATGATTGTAGAAAATTAGAAACTACAGAAAATATTGCTTTTAAATGAAGCCATACAAATTGGATGTATTCTCATTACATAGTGGATAAGATAATTGATTTGCTACTCTGTTTTTTTTTTACATTTTGCACATACTCTCAGTCTAGATTTTCAAGCATAGTACATATAATAATAATCATAATCAAATATGAAAAGTATATTTGTGATATATTTATTAGCTACTGCTATATATTTTACTATTCTACATTTGAAACAAAAACAATGTTACAGAATATGATGCCTATTCTTCATTGTCAACTTGACTACATCTGGAATTGATTAAAACCCAAGCAGCTGCGAAGTACACCAGTGAAGGATTTCTTTTCTCAGTTAAATCATTTGAAGTGGGAAGACACACCTTTAACCCAGATGTTTTGAGGTAGGAAAATTCACCTTTAATCTGGGTCATTCCTTCTGCTGGCAGCCTATAGAAAGGACATGGAAGAAGGAAGCTTGCTCTCTCTTTGCTTGAATATATATATATTCATCCTATCAGTTCTGTCCCTCTAGAAAATGCTGACTAATACAGAGTATCTAATACATTTCTGTATGTGTATGATAAAGGGTGCTACTCTGTAGTCTAGACATAGCTGGATCTTGAAGCAATCCCCTTGTCACAGTCTCCTTTATTCTGGGATTACATTGAAAATTTAAAGAGAAAGAAAAACCTTGTGTAGTGGCTAATCTTGGTTGTCAACTTGACATCCCTGGGAGGAAGGACCTCAACTAAAGAACTTACCCCATAAGATTGGCCTATTCTACATCATGATGACTGGTATAGAGGGCTCAGTCCACTGTGGGCAGTGTTATCCCTAGGCAGGTGATCCTTAGTTGTGTAAGAAAGCTGGATGAGCACAAGTAGAAGAACAAGCCAGTAAACAATGTTCTTCCATGGTCTCTGCTTCATTTCCTGCCTACCTTGAATTCCTAATTTAGCTTATCTCACTGATGGACTTACTGTGGTCTGTAAGCTAAAATCAAACATTTCTTCCCCAAGTTGCTTTTGCTCATGGTTTTATCCCAGCAATAGAGTCCTAACTAGGGCAGCTAGGAGTTGGTGAGTATCTCCATATACCACCATCATGCTCTTCTCCAGTATGCCTGGCTTTCAGCATTGGTTTCCCAGTTTTCACACACTGCTTAGAACTCTAGTCACCCTTCTGAAGCAGAACATTGTTCTTGCCTCTGTGCTCTCCATGGTCCTTCAATGACTTTTCCTTGTCCTTAGGATGAAGTGATGGCCCTTCATCATAGGACATGTGATAATCCCTACCCATATGAAATGGAGTAGGGCTTCCTGAGTTCATACATGGAAAGGCTTTGTCATAGTGCCAATGCACAGCAAGCATCAAATGCACACGAGCCATCATTGCACCCTCTGTTGCCTACATTCCTTCTTCATGATTTGTTTTTATTTAATTAACATTTTTTCATTTATTTTACATACCAGCCACCTTTTCCCCTCCCTCCTCTCTTCCTATTCCCTTCCCCGACTCCCATCTACCTCCTCTCCATCTACTCTTCCCCCCCATTGGCTTGAACAAAGCATGCCATATCAAGGTGAGGTAGGACCAAGCTCCTCCCCCTGCATCAAGGCTGGGTGAGGTAATCCAGCATGGGGAACAGATACCCAAAAGCCAGCTAAGTGCCAAGGACAGGTCCTGATTTCACTACTAGGAGCCTTACAAACAGACCAAGCTACACAGCTGTCACACACATGCAGAGGGCCTAAGTTGATCACATGCAGGCTCCCTAATTGTTGGTCCAGAGTCCATGTGCTCCCACAAGCTCAGGTCAGCTGTCTCTGTGGGTTCTTTGAATATGACTTTGATGCCCCTTGCTCCTATAATCCCTCCTCTCTTTCTTCAGGAGGACTCCCAGAGTTTGGCCCAGTGCTTGGCTGTGGATGTCTGCATCTGCTTCCACCAGTTACTGGATAAAGGCTCTCTGATGACAATTAGGGTAGTCACCAATCTGATTACAGTAGATGACCAGTTCAAGCACCCTCTCCACTATTGCTAATAGTATTAGCTGGGGTCATCCTTGTGGACTCCTAAGAGTTTCCCTGGCTCTAGGTTTCTCTCTAACCCTGAAAAGCCCCCTCCTATCAAGACATCTCTTTCATTATTCTCCCCCTCTGTCCTGCCACAACCTGCCTCCCATACCCAGCCTGCCCAACCCTCTCCCTCAAGTTCCCATCCCCCATTCCGCCACCCCTGCCCTCCAGTCTACCCAGAAGATCTCTTCTATTTACCCTTCCTAGGGAAATCCATGCATCCCTCTTTGGGCCTTCTTTGTTACCTATCCTCTCTGGGGCTGTGAGTTGTAGGTTGGCTATCCTGTACTTTACTCCTAATATCCACTTATGAGGGAGTACATGCTATGTTTGTCTTTTTGGATCTGGGTTACCTCACTCAGAATGATTTTTCTTTCTAGTTCCATCCATTTGCCTGCAAATTTCATGTTGTTACTTTTTTTCAACCACTGAGTAATACTCTTTTGTGTAAATGTCCTAAAATTTCTTTATCCATTCTTTTATTGAGGGGCATTTAGGTTGTTTCCATGTCCTGGATATTACAAATAATGCTGCTATGAACATAGTTGAGCAACTGTCCTTGTGGTATGATTGGGTATCCTTTGGGCATATGCCCAAGATTGGTGTAACTGGGTCTTGAGGTAGATTGATTCCCCTTTTTTTCCTCTGAGAAACCATCATATTGATTTTCAAAGTGGGTATACAAGTTTACACTCCTACCAGCAGTGGAGGAATGTTCCCCTTACTCCACAGCCTCTCCAAAATAAGCTGTCATCGGTTTTTTTTTTTTTTATCTTAGCCATTCTCACAGGTGTAAGATGATATCTCAGAGTTGTTTTGATTTCCAAGCTCTTTCTCTATATTTTGTGGGATGTAGCTTTGGTTACCCCTGGGTTTATGTATTGGATACCCCTGGGTTTATGTATTGGATACCCCTGGGTTTATGTAACTAAGCTCCAGTCCCTGAAAAAGAAGCAATTTTCTTTTTGTTTCCATTTGGTCTGGTCTGAGTCATGTGTCTATCATGACATGCTAAGATCAGCGTTTGTGACAAGGAGAAGCTAGGGACACAGGGCAGTGCCAGGACAATATACAACAAAGAACCAGATGTCTGTGAGTCATGCCTTTCTTTCTCATCTTCTCTTGTTCTCTTTGAAGAATTTTGCCTTTAATTTAGGAAAGTCCTACCTTCTATCAACCTTATCAAATGATTTCTTATCCCAAGAGCAGTGTCATCTTCCAGGAAGTCTTCAGAACAAAATTCCCTTTCCCACCCAACTCCCAGATGGTTTTGATATACATAATCACATAGCAAGCAAGGAAAATGTAGTATACCATCAATACACAACTTTATTTCTTTTGCCCACCCTCTCCTTTTCAGGCTCTCCCTAGCACAAGAAGCCGTATGGTGATTCTCTACCTTAATGATTAAATGCAGCCCAGGGTTGTTAGCTTCCAAATTACTATAAAACTCCAATTTCTTCCAGCCTCTAACTCAGGCTTATCTTAGGCTAGACATCCATACTGGAAAAGGGGGCACACTCCCTCTACTCTCTCTTCTGTCAGAATACTCTCCCCTGCCTCTATATTCCAGCAGGCTGCCCCTGGGAGATGAACTGTCTGTGATGTCACAGCTGATTAACCCCAGAAGCAAACATCAGAATCTGGTAGTTTTCTAGGAAGCCAGACTTCCAGCAATTTGCAAAACTGTAAAACAATTTCAAACTTCTGGCTAATTTGCTTTTTGAAATTGTAGTCATTTCCACATGAATATGTTGTTATTCTTGTTAACACATCATTATTGCATTGTTATTGTAAAATGAACTAATAAATACATTTTTTCTTTTCACTTGTCTTTATTGACAGATCAAAATCATACATCTTTATGTGGTACAGTGTAATGTGTAATGTCCCAGTACATTTACATTTATATATTACATATTGACAGAAGGATGCTTCAGTTCTCCATCATCAACAAGCATTATCTGTTTCTTTATGATGAGGACATTTAAAACCTTCTCTTGAAGCTATTTTGAATTATGCATTACAATATTGCTAACTATAATCACACTTCTGTGTAATAGAACACCAGACTTGTTCCTCCCATCTGGCTGTGACTTTTATAAATAAAATTTAAATGTTCCACATTTTAATCTTGAATATTAATAATTGTATACAGTCTGTGCTAAAGAAGCAAACGCTCATTATGGTATTAACTTTTTAGGAGTGTAACAAGGTCCTGAAACAAAACAATGACATTATGACAAAACATAATGACAAAAACAAAAAATACGACAACCAGTGTTGAAAGACTCTGGGCCTCAATATATGCATGGAAAAGCTTTGGACTAACTGAAGCAACTCCAATTTCACAGGTACGAATGTCTTCTTTTCCTGTGTGGCACTACTCTGCTGTTGTAAGCTCTGAGATGCCTCTGGAGACAAGTTTCAAAGTCCCAGACTGAGAAGCAAGTGGCAGAGTCAGGATTGTCCCTAGCTTACAACAATTTACATGCTACATCTCTGCCCTATGTGTGAACATTGGACATTCATCAGGAATTTGCTACCCAGAATTCCATTCTGTCTGCAGATCTTCTAATCTGTCTGGAAAGTTCTGGTATCCATTTCCCCTGACTCCCATCATTTTGAGTTCAGCCTATGATAGATCATCATGGTGAGATGTCTCTAAAAGATTCATTTCTAGCTTTTCAACGATCTCCCCAGGTTCCCCACCCCCCAGGTGTAAAAGGTTTGGTCTTGTATAGCTGAACATGTTCCTTTCACATCTTATGTGTTCTTTAGTCCATGGCTTATTGTAAAACCTAAAGCTTTTGTAGTTTGACTTATTGGTATTCAATGGTCAGCTTTTAAATGTTAATAACACGCTGTTCTCTATCCTTTCTGCTGTAAGGCTCTTGAAAGTGCATGGCAGTCTCTGCACTTTGGGATTGAAATGGTCTATGTTGAAAGTCAAGTTCTCCAAGACTTCTTCCTGTGTTCTCAGTCTGCCTTTTCTCCATGGGCAGAGTAAAGGATGGCTACTGATGTTGTTGGCCTAGTTTGGAGGGAGATGGACAAAGGAAGAAATGGACACTACTGTAGTTAAAAATCATCACCCTGTGGTAGGGAATATTTGAACTTGATTCCACAGAATCTACTGTTTGTCATATTCACAGTCTTCTCCCAACTCCTGGGATAGAACTGACGAGCAGGGATGCTCCTCTACCCAGTATCTGCTCAATGGGGTTCTCACCACCACGACATTTCATTTTCTGAAACCTCTTTGGTGATATATGTTTGCAGTTATTTTTGAGTAAGTGATGCAGATTTCCCATCCTAGAGCTATCCAAGCATAGATACCTGACACCAAAATGTAGTAGATTTTATTTCCCAAAGAAAGGCACATCAAGTGTGTTCCATCAATATCACTTTCCTTTCAGAGTAACCCTGATATGGTTCCTTCACACCATAGCCTGTTTTCTGTGACCTCAAACCTAGGCACAAACTCACCAGTGTGTGTCTCATGAGCATATTATATGACTTCTGAGAGTGCATCATATAAATGAGCAGACATGCTGCCAGGTTCATTCTCTTGATGTGTTCATCTCACCTGCCTGCTTCCTAATTTTCTCTGCACTTGCTATCAGAACTCAGCTACCATGCCATGAGGAAGCCTTTGTGGAGAGGACCCTTGTCAGCATACTGGATAGCAAGCCTCTGTTGAGGTTGAACTGACAGCTAGCCTTAACAGCTGGGCATGTGAGAGGAAGGCTTTACAATTCTTCCAGTCGGTCACCACCTGACTATAGTCATAAGGGACCCAGGTCAGAATCATGATAACAATAATGGGCAGCTGCCACTAATTTTAGGATATTTAAAGGCTGGGGATGTAGTTCAGAGGTGACATACTTTACTACAACAAGGCCTTGATTTCAATCCTCAGTATAAAAAAAGTTGAGATTATTTTGATATGAAATAATGGGAAATGAGCATACTAAGTGAGTCATAGAGGCTTTTGTGTTTTCTTCCAGCAATTTTAGAATTTAGAGACAGAACTTGAGTCAATTAGCCATAAGGACTGGCCAGGAAAAGTTGCCGAGACTTAATTGCTGAAGATATCATTTCAGTTCAGTGTAACCATTTGAGAAAAGAGCCATATGCAAGAAAAATTGGAAATGTGCAGAGTTGGGAAGACAAGAGTGCTCAGCATGGAAGTGGGAGGAAGGATGCTTTCATGGATGGAATAGAGGAAAGTTCTAGCATTCATGAGGCCTTATGTCTTATGAGCATTTATAGCCCATGTTAATAATAGTGATGACTTCTCATTATTTGCCTCAACTAATCTGAGTATTTTTTTTTAAAATTTCTTACCATCAAGTGAATCCTGAATAAGGCATGCAGTAACCAACTTGGAATAAATTGAACTAATTCTATACGTAGTAAATCAGTAAAGCTTTGCCTGCCTTTGAAATACTCAGAGGGTTTTGTTTTGATAACAGAAGGTGCCATTGCTCTGTAAATTCCCAGCCCCTATTTGGAAACAGAGCATACTAACCATGATGGTCATCAGTGCATCTAGTTCTGTGTTTCCCTTCTCTGTCTTTCTGGACACGGTATAATGATGCTTCTTGATGGCTCTGTTATGGTGGGGTGGGACTCTAGAGCCAGTTCCAGACAAGCAGACAATGTTGTCACTCTAGATTGCTACTTAATAGTCTTTGCTAGACCTTCTAGTTTTCCTTTTACCCCGTGAAAAGGAAGGGTGTTGATAGTGGCTGTCCCATCTATTTCTAGCTCTGGCTAAGGATGAGAAAAAGTACTATAGAAGCCCAGTAGAACAGTGCGGTGAAACATAATCCTATGGTGTTCGAGGGAAGTTTAGCCAATACCGCCTCAGCATAGCCCGCCCACATGGGAAACTACTCCTCATGCGCCGTGACTGGGATTCTCCAGGAATCCCTCCTGGACTGTCCTTTATCCCTTCACAGTGGATGCCCCTTTACTTCCCAAGAATCAGAAGAGGAGCAGGTCTGACTATTCCCAGTGCTCCTTCTGTGTCTGCATCTACGTCTGTACCCCTGGCCTCCTTTCTGCATTTCACACATCGTCATATGTGAGTGATCCTGAAGGTTCCTGTGTAGCCTGACAAGGCTGTCTTGAAAAGTCAATATAGTTTCTCATATATTAAACTTTCGATGCATAATTTGTATATCAAGCCTCAGTTTTCTCTTCATTTCTTA
Organism: Peromyscus leucopus; assembly: GCF_004664715.2. Classification (NCBI taxonomy): domain Eukaryota; kingdom Metazoa; phylum Chordata; class Mammalia; order Rodentia; family Cricetidae; genus Peromyscus; species Peromyscus leucopus. Next base: position 49,089,527 of record NC_051086.1, read on the forward strand.
AACACGTGTCCCTTATAAGCTCATGTTTGTTTAATCTGTTCACTAAGGCTAGTTACCTAAAAATCATGATGCTACATAAACCAAGGCCACTCTGACCTTGAGAAATAAAAGCCATTCTTGTCATGCAGCCATACACTTTCAAAACTGATACAGGAAAAGTCAAAATGGCATGCTTCTCAATATTTAACATATACAGAGTTGCACAGGGATTTTGTTTTATGCAAATCCTAGGGCCCCACCACCAGGAATTTTGACTGAAACAGTCTGGTATGTGCTCTAGGTATACACATTCTACCGAGGGCCTGGGGATTCTGATGGACCCCACTTGGAGGAACAAAGGGCTTTTGTTTTCTAAAAGTCTAAAACAGAGTTCAATATTTGGGCCAATGTCCTTTATGGAAAACAGGACATCTTCCCTGTGCCTGCTATGACAGACTCGTGGAAATAGCTCACTCTATGAGCCAAAGGAGAAACTTTAGAAGACAGCCACAGAGAATGAAAGCTGAAGACTCTTGGTACGTCACAGCTGCTTTCTGTCATTGTGACTTAGATTTGGAACTGGGATTAAGGCTGGAGGGTAATGACAACAACAACTTCTCTTTGTGTTTCTAAAACACAGTTAAACTCACTTTCTAAGGTCAGAGAAGTGAACTCATGAACAGTCTAGAATGTTCTGTGAAACTGCAGTCTTTGGGATTTCTTTGACAGTCAAGTTGCAGGTTTTGAGAAATCATAACAAGTTAAGTCAGATGGACATAGTAGCATACACCTGTAATTCTGGCTGCTTCTGGAGGATGAGGCAGGAGAATCATAAGTTAGAGTCCAGGTTGGGTGACAGAGTGAATTCAAGGATAGGCTGGGCAACTTAGTGAGACCCTTTCTCGAAATAAAAATGAAAAAGGTGTGGGGGATGTGACATGGTGATACACTTTGTTTAGCATTAGAATGAACCTTAGTTCAACTTCCATTACCACCAATGACAATGACAAAAAATTAAGTCAAACAAAAGAGATTTTCCTCAAAATCTTATTCAAGATCACCTTCCTTGGCTGTCATCATTTTGATACAGGGTAAATATGCTGACAAGATGAAGATACGGTCTTGTAAGTGGCACCATTGTGATCCCCCCTCCCTCTTTCTGTCTCCCCTCTCCCCCCACTCTCTCCCTCCCCTGTCCACCCTTCCACTCTTGCCTTGACTAATTACTGTTTTCTGAAAAGTTTTAACAAAACTATAGAAATAGAGACTAATAATGTGGTAAAGAGGCATTTCAGAGTGATCGCTTGGCTTATAGATTCTCTGGTTTTGTTTTAAATAATAAAATTGAGCTTTGAAGAGGCTCAGGGATGTGATCCCAGCACCCAGGAAGTTCAGGCAGAAGATTCCAAGTTCAATCAGTGGGCTACTGGCGAGTTCCATGCTAGTCTGCCCTGGGCCACAGCATGGCACTGTAATGGAAGGAAGGAAGGAAGGAAGGAAGGAAGGAAGGAAGGAAGGAAGGAAGGAAGGCAGGAAGGAAGGCAGGAAGGAAGGAAAATCAGTCTTTGAATGTGTTTTTAATTGTAATCCATATTGTTTTTGTATGTTCAAGAAGAGAAGTCTCCTGAGAGTTTCCTTTGAGAACTATCTTTAGTATAACTTAGTCATTATATATATTTGTAAGCATTAAGATTAAATTTTACTTTTTTAAAAAAATCCTCCAATCAAGATATTTGTTTTCATCCTTTCCTCTCAATGATGAACATAGACTACAAGTATTTCTATATGTGTAACGTGTTGGTACATGTGTGCAGTTGCTATGAGTTGTCCTGTGTTAGAGAGACTGGCTTAGAAAAGAAGAAATGGCACTTCAGTGGTGAGTGTAATGATGTGTGAACGTATTCTGGAATATGTGCTGCTCTGTGTAAGAAAAGCAACCAAGGCTGTGCTGATTTCAGGAGAACAAAAACCCTTGGAAATAGAGAACAAAAGGACTTCTTTGCAGAACTGAGGATTGAACCTCACCATGCATGATAACTAAATGCCCTATCACTGTGGTATGCCCATTAATCAATTTATTATTTAATTATTATTCACTATTGAGACACCTTAGGCTGAGATGCCTCAGGCAGTTCAGGCTGACCTTGAACTCGTTTCTGATCCTTTTGCTCCAGCCTCCTGAGTAGTTGAGATTTGTTGACCTGTACCACCAGGTCTGACTTAGGATTTAAAAAATATCAGTCCAATGCCTCCAATAAAAAGGATTTCATTACAGGAGCTTTGGAGGAATGGGAAGAGAGTATGTTGAACCCTGGATTCCAGAAACTACAGAAATGCTGCCTTGTGGGATAGGATAAATTCTCTCCCTGGCAGTGGTTTGTTTGTTCAGCCTGTTTCTAGGCTCTGGTGATCAACAAATAACCCTTGCAGCAAAGGGAGCGTAGGCCAAAGAAAATAATATCAAAGCCACATCCAGACAAAGAGAGTCTTGAACAAAGCTGCAAATCTGAATCAGTTTTCATGGTGCAACTTTTTGATGCTCAGAGTTAAGTGTTATGGATCTTTAGCCACCTCTAATCTGCTCACAGCCATGGTAACGGTAACTAACACTAAAATAAAACTGAGACCTGATATCTAAGAATAATAGTGCTGGAGTAGATGAGTGTAGACAGCACTGGAAAATTCAGCTCTGCTCTCAGATGGCACAGTGTCGGGTGTTTACCTCTCTGCATTCCTCTGTCCTTGCATTTTAAAGCTTGATTTGTATACCATAACATAGGGCAGTGGTAAATGTACACTTTGGTGATTTCCATGAACCTATGTAGTTCCACAGATATCACCACAATACAGATTTTAATTGTTTTTTTTTTTTTTTTTTTGAGGCAACATTTTGGTATGGAGCCCAGGTTGGCCTCAAACTCATAATCCTCCTACATCATTCTCCCGAATTCTGGGATTACAGATATGTACCACTGAGCTTGGCCACGTCTGGTTTTAGAACATCTCATCACACCTAAAGTTTCCTAGGAACTGTCTGTAGTCAATCCCTGCTCCCTTTCCTGATTACAATGATCTCTTGTATCCTTCCTTGCTTTTTTTGCATGACCTTGGTTTTGACTCTGTAAGCATGCAGCTACTTTAAGACACACAGGTTATGTTGAAACAGCTTTATTTTTTGATCCATAAATATCTGTTACTGACAAAAGTGGAAAAATCCTCAAGACTAAATCTCACTAAAGCAATCTCTGTTTACAGTACATATAGGGTGTGCTTTGACAGCGAAGAAGAATGATGAGATTTGTACAGAAGCAGTAATGGGGGGCACTGCTCATTGGGGAGATTCCATGTGAGTGACAGAGAAACTGCAGAGATACGGATAGAAAGGTACTTTTCATAATACTACCATATAATAAACATAGAATCCATAAACCCAGCTAACGAGTAAAAATGTTCCTTAACACCCCCCTTAGGAAATTGTGTCCCCAACTAAAAATGTTACAGTAAGAATTGCCTTTTATTAGAGAATTTCAATAATTCTTTACTACAAAATGTCTAGTTGAGTTTACAGGACTAGAGATTTCTTTGCCACTATGAAGCAAATGAATGGGTCCTCTTTAATGGAGTGGCATTTGAGGGTCATTGGAGGGTTGGCAGCAAAGTTGAGCAGGGTCTTCTCCTCCCACATGAGGGAGGTTGTTAAGCAAACACACAGCATTATTTTTATGAATGATGGAAGGTTAATGTGTTTGCAATTTACAAGATGGTTTTGATGACAGCGATTTGGAATTTCCATTGGTGCTTCACAAGCCTTCATGGGGAGGATGATAGTATTACAAAGAGGGGCCACAAAGATACTGGGATGGGGTGAGGACCCTCCTCCCAGCAGCCCAGGTGGGTGATGTCTCGTCCTCTCCAGATGGGATGGAGCTTCCGCATCCTGACGTGGTCTTCAGGATGCATGCTGTGGCGTGGGATATGATGGCATTCCTTGTCACACAGAGCCTCTGCCAAGCATGCTCCTTTGGGACATGGAACAAATTTCCTATCTGACCTTAAATACAAACTTTGTGTCCAAAAGTCATGGTCAGACATCTAGACCCTTTTCTTTCAGCCAGTCCCCTCTCTGAAAGTAGAGTTACCTCCCTCCAGCTATAAGGACATCGAAAATGAAAACTCCAAACTCAGAATTTCACAGCAACTGACACCCAGGTGGTTTAGGTATGCTTATATGAGAGGCTTCAGGGATACATGATTGGTGACCTGTTGTGTGGTCAGGCCTTAACTTTCAGATACAAGAGTATCCATGTGTGGCCGAGCCCATTGGTTCCACCCAAAACCTGGCAAGGAATCTGGTGTTTGTCTAGGGCCTCTGAGGATGCTGCCATAGGGCAGGCAGAGTGTGATGGGTGCAGCTCAGTTGAAGTGGGGATGAATGTAGAAAAGGAAAGGAGCGGAGAATGAAAACCCCAGAGTGTAAAAGCTGAATGAAACTTTGGGGGCTCATCTAGTCAAAGCCCCTCATTTTATATGTGGGGAAACTGAGGCACTGAACTGGCATGTGACTTGCCCATAGTCACATGGCAAGATGGAGACAAAAGCCAGACCTAGAAGCCATGTTTCTGGAGCCTCAGTCCTGTTTCTGCTTCTCTCCCCTTGTCCCCTCTCTGATATGCCACTTTCCAAAATCAAAGAGAGGGGCCAGAAAGACTTGTCTTTCATGTTAAACCCTACCATCAAAATTTGTCACTTATAAAAATAACTCTACACCAGGAAAATACTTCGTTAAAGCGCAGCAAGCCTCCTAAAAACATTTCACAATTCCTCAGATTCAGAGAGGATGGCAGAGAGATGTGTGTGGGACCTAACGTGCCTCCTCCTCTCACAGCAAGTGCCTTCTAGGGTCCAAGTGATGGGCAGCCCTTTCAAACTATGATGTTGGGTCCAGTCCACAGCCATTTGTGGAAGGAATGAGGGATGAAGCAAGTGACAGCTAAGAACTCTCCAAAGGCAATGGGTTGAGTTTGGTGGCAGAGATGTTGGGATGGCTACTCCTCCATACTTGGAGACTTACAAGTCTTCATGTCTTTGGATGAGGGGAGAGCTGTGATTTCCACTAGAAGAAAGGTGTTGGAATAGAAGCGAGAGCTACAGGCATCAAAGGGGATGAATCTTTGGCCAGAGCAGGAGACTCTGGGCTAGTAGCAGTCTGAGTCAAGAGCTTCTTGAGTCTGGTAGCTGCAGGAGCCAAAGCTGATCTTTTGGCCATGACACCTCTGACCAGGCAGCTCTCTCCCTTCCCTTTTAGAGATCAGAGGGATGGGGGAGACCCGTGACTTTACCCCTTGGGGCATCATTTCCTGTGTGAGGAAGTGTAACAAACCAATGAGGCAAACAAAGGACTCACAGAACGTGAGAGTCTTCCACAGTTTCCATCAAGAACTCTGATTCTTCAAACCAGAGACTTCAGCAGATCCAGGTAAAAGAAACTAGGGCTGGAGGAAGGCTGATAATTGAAGAGGGAAGTGAGGGAAACTTCAGACCTGGGGAAATTCTGAAGATCAAAGTCCAGTTACGAGGCTAAGGAGTTACTGGCAAGCTTTTGTGGCTCATGAATATATGGAGCCAAGAGTTCACCGGAGGAAGTGAGAAAGGAAGGATGGAAGGACGGGAGTGGTAAGAGGTCTTCAGGAAGAACACCTGGGTCAAGTAAGACCTGTACACACCCCAGTCCAGGGCAGTGGAGACATGCATGAAGGAACAAAAGAAGCAGAGGGAAACCTTGAGTTTCCTTTGCTTGGGGTAGGAGTGTTTATCATGAAGAGCATAGCTCTCCTGTGTGTGACAGAGAACACCAACCTGCTTGGGCTAGAAGCAGTGACATCTGGGTTCCAGCCCCAGACACTCTCAAGTGAGTTCATACAATACAACATAGCTAGCTGGTTCTGGAGTGATGGGTGAGTTCATGGGACTTAGTGGTTTTCCCTTATCACCGAGGGAAAACAACTCCAGTGGGTGCCTGAAACCACACATAGTACGAGACTCTCTATATGTATTATGTTTTCTTCATGTACATACACATACAATAAAGTTTAATTTGTAAATTAGGCACAGGAAGAGATTGACAATAATAAAATAGGACAAGGTATAAGAATATACTGTAATAAAAGCCATGTGATTGTGGACCTCTCAAAAGAATTAAGACAAATGTTAATATTTCTGGATCATGGTTGACTACAGGTAATTTAAATGAGCCATGCAAAACTGAAGGAGGGGTAGTGTATTTCCATGTCCCAGTTAAGACACAGTTTTCCGGAGTTTGAAGTAGAGGACTGGATTATAGTAGTCTGTAGACTTTCATCTCTGTTACTATTCCTCTCCTTCCAAGGATGAAGCAGAAGAAAAGCCTTCAGGAGAGGCAAGCATTCCATTAGAATTTTCTGACGTAACCAATGCCAGGTATTTTATACCAGAAGGTGGTAAGGCAGGGATGAGAAAGAGTTTGGAATCAACTTATCAAACAACCCCTGAGACAGACAGACAGACAGACAGACAGACAGAAAGATGGAGAGGAAAATAGACAGACAGACACCTTTGTCAGAGCCAAGGCTGAGGGAAGAGCCTGGGGTAAGATTGTCTCCCAAGGGGTGGAGAAGTTGCTGTCTGGAAGATTCTCCATGGGATGTCCAGACACCAGGGAAGGAATTTTTGGCCACCACAGTCTCGACTTTCCCCCTTCCCACTTCCCACCAGCACAAGGCCTTCAAAGGGACCAGCTAAGGGTTAGAGAGTTATAGGGTGCTGGGCTGTGGGACAGCTGTGAGACATGCCCTTGCTTCTGGAAGTGAGCCACTCTCTATTTGGATTGAGTTCTTCTCTTCCTGTGAGCCTTACCTTCTGCAACAAAAGCTCATAGACCCATAGGAACCAGCCCTTAAGAAGGTTTATGTGTTTGCAGGGAGGAAAGCAGAATGTCCAGGGACACCCCTTTGGTCGGGAGGCTAAGGCCTGCCTTTGGAAGCCCCAGCTTCCATCCTTCTGGGTTATACAGAACATTCCCGCTCTCACAGAGGGGGGCATTCTAGGGAGGGGTGTAGGAGAGCTTGTAGCTCTTGAAAGCAGTGAGGGGAAGCAGTCCACTGACGTCTTCATGGCTCGTAGTCTTGGCTAGATTAAAAACGACCAGGACAGATACAAGCTTCTCACCACCTCTCTTTTTAAGGGCTATCCATGCAGAACTGAGGGGGTATAAAATCTGACTTAAGGGCATTGCTGCCGGAGTCTGGTAAGCTATGGCTCCATTTCTTAGGCTACTCCACCAGCAGTCTGGGGCTGATTCTCCCCAGTCCCAGACCTGGCTCTCAGAAGGGAGGCTCATTGTCTTCCTCCTCCTGATCTTGGGGGAGCAGGATTGTTCTCACTGATAGTTTCCCAGTAGCTGGTCACACACCTTCTCCACCTTCAGATTGCAGGCAAAGAGGGGGCTCAGATGGGCTGGCAGGGGAGCTTCCAGGTGCCCCTACCATATGCCCAAGTGTCCCTGCAAGGAGGAGTGGTTGATATGGCCCCCACAACGACATCCTGGGACACCATTGTTTATCTGCATCTACCAATGGGTCTCGGTTCCTTGGATCCACTGGTTTGAAGAAAGTCATGGAACTACAGGGGATGAGGTGGGGAGGTAGGTGTGGGAGGGAACACGGGAAGAGAGAATGAGTTCTAAACAGAAAAAGGCTGCGGAGAGGGCAAAAATGGTGGAAAGGAGTGCTCAGGGTCCGGCATGACCGCGTCAGAGAGCTCCTGCCTGTTCACAGGCTAAGCTTCTTCTGTCTGGAAACTTCTGCCTCTGTCCAGCCTGAGGCTCATGAGTGGGGGACAGGCAGAGCCCTAGAAAATGGGAATGGTGAGCCCCTGAGATCCTGGGCATCACAGTGGCCCTCCCCACCCTAGCTCTCTGCCCACTGCAGGTGCCTCCTGGGAGCAGAGCTCGGGTGAAGAAGGCAGGCCTGAGAGGAGGTCCTAGTTCAGACCCAGTGGCCTGGAGGAAGTGGGGAGAGACATCAGGTGGCTGCCAAGGCACTTCTAAAGTCCTGGCAACCTATCGCTACTCCTCTCTGGAGGGCAAGAGCTAATGCTCCCTCTTGGGAGCAAGAGCTGAAGCCCCAGAGAGGTTTGAGGAGAAACAGTGAAGGCTGGGAGGGCAGAGCCCCCACAGCACAGGGGCAGAGGCAACCAAGCAGCTAAAAGGAAGAGAACCCCTTCCTGTTGTGGGGCTGCAAGGCTCAGCGAGGGAAGGGCCACTCGGTAGAGACCAGAGTTCCAGCAGGCAGAAGAGAATCGTATTGTGCTTATGGACACAGCAGCTCTCTGGCTGAGAGCGAGCAGGCAGTTTTTAGGCACTAAGAGATTTCTGTGATGCGGTTCTAGATACAGGAAAGAGACCGAGTAGCCTATTCGGTCAGCCCACTGACTGCACCCGCTGGCCGGCTGGCTGTTCAAACTCAGGCAGCTTCGGATTACCTTCAGGGGAGGGTCCACTGGCTGGCAGAACCTGTGGCTGAGTCTCCAGGAAGGGGTGGGGGTTGGGGGGCGGGGACTGAGGGAGTGGCGCGGGTGGTAGGTAAGACTGGGGGCCTCACCACTCTTCTCATTTGCAGGGGGAGGGTTCTACTGGGAGAGAAAGAGCTCTAGAGCCTGGGTCTGTGCTTGTTGGACCAGGCATTTGGCGCCATGTCCCTGGGGGATATGGCTTTCTGGACAAAGGCAGCCCGCCTCCAGCTCCAATGGGGGGAACCGGGGAGGTGAGGAGAGCAAGGCTGGACGCTGTGCTCCTCATCCCTGGCCTGCTCTGCTCTGTCCTGCCCTCACTCTGCCAAGCAGCCCGGCCACGCTGCCGGTCACACGGTCACTTCGGTCTTGCTGGCTGTGTAGCAAGTGTGGTGGCCCGGGATATAGTGCAGCTGCTCCACCGTGTTGTGTCTGCGGGAGGCAAAGGCGTGGCGCTTGGCTGCCGTCTGGCTCTGGCCCAGGGTGGCATAGGAGTTATTGGAGGCACTGGGATGGGAGTGCATCTTGGTCATACGGTAGCGGTCCAGCACTGGCGTGGACACAAAGACGTCCGTGTGCGAGATGGCCCGCGACAGTGATTGCTCCGGGAAGGCCGTCCGCTCTGGGGATAGCAACGGGTCCTGGGAGTGCAGGCGCTCTGTGGAGAGCAGCTGTTCATCAGACAAGATTCGGTCATAGGGCATGCCAAATTCATCAGGCAAGCCCCTCTGTGGGGACAGGACCCTGTCCTGGGACATGGCCCTGATGGGCCTGCGTGGCCGTTCTCGAGGCAGCGGCTTCTGCTGAGACATCTGGATGACATTGAGGGGGAGGGTGCCACGGGCTGCGAGGTCTGGCAGGTGCCTCCGCCTCATGTAATACTCATCAGCTTCCTTGTCAGCTGCAAGGAGACAGAGAGAAAGCAGTGGGGTGATGGGACAGCCACGACTCAGGGAGTAAGGGTGTGTGTGTGTGTGTGTGTGTGTGTGTGTGTGTGTGTGTGTGTGCCCTCTTGTTCAATCACAGACCTGGAAATCTCCAAGGGTAACATAACCAAAGGCCCTTAGTTAGTAAAGTATGTGGGGATGGGACTCAAGCAGGTGACATTAACCCCCTCCTCCAATGCATCCACAAACCAATACTTGAGGGCTTGTAAAAGGTGGGTTCTGATTAAGGGACACTCACTGCCTATACCCCAGAGTCTATATCTCCAGTAGGCCCCCAAATTCTGTTTCTTCTTCAGGGGCCACCATGGGGGACAGTTAAATGACTTCCTCATCCACCTTATGGTGGAGCTGATTTCAAGCCCAAGGTATTCCTGTGGCTTGCCTGCTGTATCTACTGCATGTGGTTCTGAAGTAGAATGGCTCCAGGTCTTACTAAAATACCCAGGTAGAGCTAACAGCTTTCAGATGATGTCTACAGCACTACTTTATGGAAACTGGGCACAGAATCAGGTTTTGTTAGAATCAAGTAGGATGTTCCTCTAGGAGGCATTTGTGGAAAGCTTCACTGGTAACCTAGGAACCTAGTAACACCTTCTCTGGAGTAACAACCAATCTACAGGAACCAACACATGGGCATCCAGCCCCCACAGCCATATCATCAGCCTACACTTACTCCCTGTGCCCACCAGGCAGCAGGCTCTAGCAATACTGTATGTGCATCTTGCTTAAATGCTTTGGGCTCATGTCCTTCTAGTAGGTTCTCCCAGAATTGCACTATGGATCCTTGACCTTCTCCAGGGCACACATAAGGCTGCATTGTGCCAAATTTCAACAAGGAGGCCTCCTACAGACAGCTTTTGGGACTCTTTGCCTAGTATAGTAATGCTGCTTACTCCTCAGTGGGCTCAGGGTTAGGGTGGATCTATCCTGCCTATTGAACCCCATTTTCTCGTTTCAGGGCATCTGTCAGACCTCTCAGCTGGTCAGAGATGCTCACTTATTGCCATAGAAACTCAACATTTCTCTGTAGATGGCTGAGACGAACTTGGGCTGGACTTCTATCAGAGTAAGTCACCCTGAAACTTCAAGCACGTGTTCAGCTGTAGAACACTAACTGAAGTTGAGCAGCCTTCAAAAATGATTGACAGGGCTGGAGATGTAGCTCGGGAGTCAAATGCTTGCCTAGCATACATAGGGCTCTGTGTAGCATCCCCAAGACCACACACACACACACACACACACACACACACACACACACACACACACCAGTGCATGCACACATACATGGGTGAGAGGGTGTTGACTCATTCATAGAGAAATGAGAGGAAGTTATAAGGATCAGGTCAGGAAAGAAAGCTGTCCCTAAATGTACTTTCTTGTACATTTTAATGCATTAAACCTATCAATGCCAAAAGCTGTTCTGACTCCAATAGCTGAGGTGATTCCCTGGATAAACCAAATCTAAGTTATAAGATGAAAGCATGAGCATAAGAAGTGTGGAGGCTCAGGTCTTTGAGATGGTCCTGGCTGGGCTAGAATGGTTCTTTGGGCCCTTGGTGCCTCTTTTACAAACAATAATACACAGGAAGGCCCACAGTTTGACGAAGGCCAGTGGCAAGCTGGTACATGAGTGATAAGTACAGCTTACAGAGGATGGGGGCCCCAGGGTCCTACATCATTCTTAACTATAAAAAGAGTGGACTAGGGACCAGGAGATCAAAAGAAAGGGTTCTAACTATTCTCTTTATCCTACATACAACTCACTCCTAATTCTTGGGATTCTATACCTGGTCCCTTAGGTTATGGGACAAGAGGATGATTTGGGAACCCTTGAGACAGACCTCAATTCCAGCCAGCCTTGACTTACTTAGCCTCTTCAGAGATGAGTACTTGCTTGGATTGGTCTTCACTGCAGATTCATATGATGGAGGCAGGTGGGCTAAGTTCTGGAAAGAGCGTGAGAAGGAGAGGTCATAGGGTTCGGTGGCCGATGTCAGGATGTTATTCATCCGTGGCTTCTCTGCAAAGGAAAGGCATGGCATTTAGTGAACATACAGGCAGAGGGAGCTGAGGCCATAGTGGCCAAGTTTTCTCTCTACTTTCTGCTCCCTCCTTGACTAGAGACCCTATCCTGCTTTTTTAAAGCTAGGACCCAGCAGGGAATGCTGAGACTCAGTTTCCCTTTGCTCAACTTTCCTTTTGTCAAGAGTCCTCATGGGAAGGCATTGTCTTAGCTTCTTCTGGCTCCCATGGCTAGTGATCAGTCCCGAGGACTCAACTCAGCAATAGTTTCTTCCCCCAGGTACATTCCTGGTGTCTCTGATGAAACCTGAGCCCGGTACAATGAAAGAGCATTGTCCTGGTCAGCCTATTGTCAACTTGACACAAGCTGGAGTCACATGGGAAGAGGAACTGCAGTTCAGAAGGTGCTTCTACCAAACTGCCTGTGCACAAGTCTGTGAGGCATTTTCTTGTTTGATGATTGATGTGGGAGAGTCTATCTCACTGGGAGCAGTGCCCTTCTTGGGCCTATCATCCTAGATGGTATAGGAAAGCAGGACCGAGCAAGCCATGAAAGAGTAAGTCAGTTAACCCAGTAAGCAGCACTCCTCAATGTCTTCTGCTTCAGTTCTTGCTCCAGGTTCCCCCTCTACTTCCTGTCCTGACTTCCTTCAGTGAGGGACTGTGATGTGAAAGTGTAAGCTAAATAAAACCTTTCTTCCCCCCATTTTTTTTTGGTTGTGGTGTTTTATCACAGCAATAGAAACCCTAATAAGATATGGATCATAAACTCATCCATGTCTACATGAATGCACTGTCTTATCCCAATAGATAGGCTAACTAATTCTATCAGGCCAGTCTGACTTTAGAGCAAATCTGGTGACCATGGAGGAGATGGATACAGGGCCCAACTCCATTGCAACTCCAATCCACATTCAATCCATGGTGCCATGCACCTTTAGGGCAGCTCCCTTGGGTCTCTCTATGCTCCATACTTGACAAGCCTCTGTGACCCACATAGCCACTGTTGCTTACCTTAAGCCCTTTCTCAGAGGCTGCCTTAGTAATTTCTAAGCTCCCAGAAGGAAAAACATGAGCAAAACCTGCTTGTCATATCCTTCCTCTTCTCCCGCTATCTCTGAGATAGACCCTGAGACTCCAAAGTCAGCAGAGACACAATGGAGTGTGGTTTGTTGTTAGGCCCAGGGAAGAGTCGTGGAGGGAATGGAGATGGTGAACAGTCAAGAGGGTGAATAACTGATGACAGCATCCTCAGGCTAAGAGAGCTTTGGAGGAGACATTACGAGAAACACCAGAGAGGAGAAAAGGATCGGGGAGGAAGCAGTGGGCTTAGGGGTCTGAAGGAAATGGAGGTCCAGGGGAAGGAGAAAAAAAATCCCTTAATGCTTGATTGACATGAGAGGAGGAGCCCTAAAAGGAAGTCAACAGTTGGTTTCCAGGGAGATCGTGATACCATTTCCAGAAACAAGGGAGCAAGGAAAGAGCAGTCTGGCTGTGCCATCCATCCATCCATCTTTGTCTGGGACTCCTCAAAGCCAAAGACGCTCTGAGAAAGGGCAGGCTCTAAGTTGGAAAAATGTATAGGATTATGGTTTTCTACACCTCTTGGCAGAGAGTATTACATTATAGACTACAAAAATCCTCTTGTCCTTGCGAGAGAGTGTCGCCTTCCTAGGCCCATCCAAGGATTGCCCCAGGCATGGGAACTCCTGGCTTCTCTCTTTCCCTGCCTGCATTGTCACCCCCAGAACTGGGGATTGAGCCAGGGGATTTCAGCCAATAAGCTGGTGTTTGTGCCAGCTTCGTACATATGTGAGGGGGTGAGGGATGCTCTGTATCCCAAGAGATCAGAACATGCTGTACAGAGAGAGCCTCCCTGGCATGGACCAGGACAGATGCCAGGAAGTAGAGTGGGCATGAAGCTGAGAGTGTTGCTCCCTAGATGTGGTTAATTACCACTAATCCACTGCTTGTTTCTTCGCTTTCTCACCATGCTGGAGAAGAACAGGGTTCCCTCTGAGTCTTGGCATTTTACTCCCACTGAGGTCATTGCTTAGTGCTCCCTCCTCCAAATGCAGTAGGTCCACATACTGTCATCTGCCACTTCTCCTGAAATCACCACTGAGCCAAGACCATCATGCCTTTTGTGCTGACTGTGGCTGCCTGAGCACCCCCCTTGAGTAAGCTTGTCTTCTACCGAGATGCCTTACGTTATTTTTCCTCTATCGAATTTTCCCTTAACTCCAGGCTCGTGACTATGGCCTTGTTATGCTTTATCAGTCCTCAATGATATCTACTCTACCATCTATCGTTTCCCTCCAGTCAGTTACACTCCATATCTCACTGATCTTTAGTGATTTGACATGACTTGGTCTTGTTCATCTCAAATGACTTCAGAGATCTCCTTTGCATCAGTAGGCCTGCTTTCTAATTTTCCTGTTTCTCTCAGGCTGTGTGGCCCAGGCTGAGGATCTAGTTAATGCTTTTTGGTTGATCAAGTCGATGCAGGCCCTTCCTGCCTTCCTAATTGCTCTACTCATTCCTTGGGGTGCAAGGGTACCATCCAAGAAAGGAATGCAGGCAAGCTCTATTTCAATAGTGCTGCAAGCTGCTCAAGAACAGGAACTGGGACCTCTCTATTTCCATCTCCTTGTACCAGTTGGAAGAGAGAAGACAGGAAGAGGTGGGGTAGTGAACACTCCTTCTGTTTGTACTCAAGAGTCTGTGCTTGTATTGGCTTTTCCTGAGGAGGCTCAGCTCAGTGGTTGTTCATTCCAGAATGTTACTGAACAAGTGGGGGCTTTCCTTGCTTGACTTTCCCAGCTCCTCTGCCCACTCCATAATCCCCACAGCATCCTTCAGGCTCCCTGCCTCTGCCTTCTATTTTCCTTTCTCAGAATTCTTGCATGGATAGTCCTCACTTTCAAGCCTTCTGTTACTTCCTTCAAAGATTAATGAGAACATCCCCATCTCCAACCTCAAACTACCTACAGCATGCTTTTCTTGTGTCTTCCACCATCATAGCAAATTCTGTAAGTTCAGATTCAAATTCACTATCACAAATTCCATTCCTGCCTGCTATTTTTCTTATTTCTTGGATAGCATCCACAGTCAATCCTCCATTCTTCCAAATACTCTTGGCTCTCCATTTTAGTCTTCATTGGTTTTCATGAAGATATAAATTTTGAGTGACTGAACCATCTCAATTCTTACCTCAAAATTCTTAGCTCTCAGTCTTCCTTATTGTCCCCACCATCAATGTAACAACTGGCATTGCCTCCTTTTAACTGATCCTATATTTTCTCATTTTTTTCCTTAGATCTTACAACCAGGAGCATCCAATTATGTTCCTGCTCTCATGACAGGTGTCCCCACAGCACTGAAAGAGCATGTCCAAACACCCATTCCCTTTAACTCAACCAGATGTGTCCCACCTCAGTGCTGAGGTGCTGAGCAATATGGCTTGAGGATGGTAATCCCTCTGCCAGCTGAGCTGCTCAGTTTATCTTATTTTTCTCATGAAATATGGGGTGTTAACAAACTATAGAAATGATCCTTGAAAGTATACTGAATCAGGCCCTCTGAATAGGTGAGACAGTTAATTGGCTTGATCTGTTTGGGAGGCATCCAGGCAGTGGTACTGGGTCCTGTGCTCATTGCATGAGTTGGTTGTTTGAAACCTGGGGCTTATGCAGTGTCACTTGGCTCAGTCTGGGAGGAGGGGACTGGACCTGCCTGGACTGAGTCTACCAGGTTGATCTCAGTCCTTGGGGGAGGCTTTACCCTGGAGGAGGTGGGAATGGGAGGTGAGCTGGGGGGAAGGGAGGGGGGCAGGAGGGAGAACAAGGGAATCCGTGGCTGATATGTAGAACTGAATGGTATTGTAAAATAAAATAAAAGGAAAAAAAAAAAAGAAATATGGAGGGTTAACACTGGGCCTTTTGCACACGAGGCAAATGTTGATACCATTAATCTATACCCTTAGCTTTTATTTTTATTTTGAGACAGTAGCTCACCAAGCTTCCCAGTTGGCCATGAACTGACTCTCTAGCTCAAACAGGTCTTGATTTTGCAATTCTTCTGCCTTATTTTCCATAGTATATGAGATTGTAAGCCTGTACCATCAGACCTGGCTTCACATTTATCTGTGTTTTGAGTGTGTCTCTTGGGAAACATCTATTTATTATTATTATTATTATTATTATTATTATTATTATTATTATTATTTAATTATTTAAGTTTTCATAGTGAAGAGACAAGAATGACTGACAGGTCCAGTTTACAGGGCTGTCCTGGCTCTATTGAGTTTTGAGAGAGACTCCAGATAGTTTTTATTTGGAGTTCCAGATGTTAAGTTGTGGTCTTCTAGGAGGATGTTAGAACCTGACAGGGAAAGATGTTCCTGCTACCTACTGTTCTTTGCTAACACTCCTCGGCTGGGCAACTGTCAACTTTTTCTCTGACAAGAGGGTAAAGCTTGACTAAGTCTTGTTTCATTTGTAAATGACACATAATGGCTTTGGGTAAAGGAGAACATTAATCTCCTTGCTATAGACATATGGAATCTGTGACCACAAGAAGTGATGGAGATTGCAAATATAAATGAATTGAGAAAGGGTCTCCTGCCTCTTTATGGAAGACATATCACTCTGATGTCAAAGACAAAAACATCCAGGGGACAATGGTCTCAAAGGAAGAGTGAAGTTGTGTGGCCTGGAGAAGGTCAGGCACATGACTCCATCTCCTTCTCTTATCCTCAGAATGGAGTCACTTGATATGCAGATGGGATGCAGGGTGCTCTCCATCAGCTCTCACCGTGTGTAGGGGTCTGGGTAGCACTGCTTAAGATCGGATGGTTGTACTGACGATCACCTGAAAGTCACAGAAAAGACATTTTAAAAGAAGTCAGGCATTCTGTTGGCTCTCCAACACAGCAGCAGTTCTCTTTACCATCTCTACTGTTTTTCTCTGACTCAAACGAAGCCTTTCTAAGAAAGGCTTTCAACAATATACTAGGCTCCAAAAACTCTTCTGGCTGTTTCTGCTGTTTCTGTCTTCTGCCTCCCTCTAACTACATTAGGCTTCTTTGGTCACTGTGGTGACACCCCCTTCCCCAACACACACACAGACACACATAGACACACACACACATAGACACACACACACATAGACACACACACACATAGACACACACACACCTGGAACTGGCTGACTAGCCATAGTGGCTATGGTAAATTACACATAGGTCAGAAAAGAAGGAAGATGGGGGAGTATTTGACAAGGACACATAAATGGCACAGCCCACTACAAAGGAGAAGTAGATTCTTCTTTTTATATATACAGGTTTGACAACATCCTAGATGTAGAAATCTGTTAGTGTCTAAGATCAGGAGTCCTGGGTTCTTGGCTAACTGACGCAGCCCAGTAGTTCAAAAGCACACTCTCTATTCATAACACAGAAACTTAGATTGAACAAACGATAAAATCAACAGAACCCGGCTGCCAATGCTCAGAGTTCAGGGCATTCCAAGGGTTTCTAAAATGGTTTGAATGAAGATTTGGCTTGCCTCTAAAGTATACTCCAACACTGTGATATTGCTTTAGCACAACATTATATTCTTGCTTTTCACTGCTACGTGTATCTAATTGTAGCCAAAACAACAAGAAGAAAAGACACAAGATCTTGGCTCTATGTTCCCTGACTCCTGAGTCAGAGCACTCTCATCTTTGCAGGGCGGGGATATTAGTCTCCACCTCTGAACATCTTCATTGAAAATGTCTTTTCTACTCCTGGCTTCATGTTCTAGCTTCTTAATGCTTTTCCTCTTCCTCTACTCTAAGTATTGGGGGCTCTGTTGGGCTCAGGTGTCTTCATGAGGACTCAGGCTCTGATTTATAGCTTCCCACCTTCTTGCCTAAAAGGTTCACTTCCAAATAAGCATGTGTAGCCTGAGTGTTAGATCTTAAACTGCAAATGGACCCCTTCTAGCCCTTTGAAATCTCTTCCCTTCTCAAAGTGGCTTTGCCATTTTGTTCTCCAAAGCTCAAGCTCTGGCCCACGACACTGATATCCTATGAGCTTAGAATTCCAAATGTCAGTCATCTTAGCAATTCTCTGCTTTCATCCTCCATAGCCAATAAAACACAAAGTAGTCTATAATAATCTCCTGAATCTAGGCCCACAAATTATCATTTTTTAAAGCAAGATTTCTCTTTTGCCATTTCTAAGACAAATTATCCTCTTTCCTCCTAACATACAACAATTCTAGAATGATTGAGTGATTGCTTGGTTTCTTTGTTGAAACTGGATCCTTCAAATAGGCCACCAGAGTATCCAGTTAGGGTGTGGGCTTGAGCAGCAGGCTAGAATTCCTCATAGGATGATACTGACCCTTCTTGAGAAAGACTAAGTTATAGTCGTAGAAGAAACTATCTGCCCAAAATTGAATCCATTCTGCATTGGACCTGGATTTAGCAATGAGAGAAAATTCTTCTTCATATGGTAGAGAAAGAGAGGGGAGGCTAGAGAGAGGTGAGAGGAGAGAGAGAGAGGAGGTCAGGAGGAGAGGTGGGGGGAGAGAAGACTGTGGGAATTCAGGAGGATGAGGTAGGAGGGGAGAGTTTGAGGCCAGCCTGGGCTACATAATGAAAAGCCTTGTCAGAATGTGGAGAGGGCAGAGAAGGGGATCAACTTTTGTTCTTTGTTTGTTTGTGTGGTTTGTTTTCTCATTTTATTTATTTATTTATTTATTTATTTATTTATTTATTTATTTATTTTGGTTTTCGAGACTTTCTCTGTGTACTTGCGCCTTTTCTGGAACTCACTTGGTAGCCAGCTGCTTGAACTCACAGAGATCCGCTGCTCTTGAGTGCTGGATTAGCGTGCCACAGGCTTGTTTTCTCATTTTAAAACAATATATCAATATCAAGAAATGGGAGAGTCCAGGTTGAATGGATGGAGTGGCAGTTAGTCAAAACAATATTTTGAATCTTTTAGAGTCCCTGTGACAGGGGGAAAGGGTGCCAGACACCTGAGATTCAGGGAATCGTTTCTGATAGTCAGTTGCACTCCTTGACCTGTGTTAAATTCAGGTAATTCTTTTTTGTAACTTTAATTAATTATTATACTTAGTTGGGTGCACAGTATACTGTTTAAAGACACATATCCAATGTGAACTGATCAAACCAAATTAACCAGCATGCCTGTGTGTATTGCTTTATGTTTGAAAGCTTTGAGCTCATCTCTTCTAGTTAGTCATAGACTAGGGAACTGGCCTTGCAAACTGCATCCACCGCCACCCCAACCTGTGATGTGGATCCCTAGAACTTAACCAGCTTCCCCGTTGTCTTGCTCCCCAAAACACTTCACAGCTTCTAGAAATCACTATTCAATATTCAGATCAACTGTTTCGACATCCACACACAGGGAGAGAACATGCTGTGATATGTCTTTCTCAGCTGACATATTTCACTTAACATAATGTCCTCTAGGTTCATTTATTCTCACATGCATCTTTTTTTCTTGACTAATCCTTAGAATGATCTTGACTACAGAGTGGAGTCCAATGAATATATACGATTGGCCTGTCATAGCGAGACACTATATGCAACTCCCCAGGTCCCTTAACTGTAATCTTTACTGCATCATTAAAAGATGAAGTCAAAACCAGCTAAGTGACTTGACTTGCGATATGTGAAAGTAATTTTTCACTGAAAGTAATTTTTCTAACATTTGCTCGAGTGTGTGTGTTGGCATTAAGGAATAGTATTTCAAATGAAGTACAGAAATGAAAATTAAAACTGCCCTATAATAACCACTGTGACATTTTGTTCCATCTCCTCTTATTTCCCTTGTTTCATAAAGGGCTGTGCATGCTCACTCTCTCACACACATACACTTAAACAATATTGCAATGAATAATGGTGTGTGTGTCATTTTTAATGCAGATTAATATGCTTAAAAAGAATCAAAACATGATGGTGTTTTCATCTTCACATTTGTGCAAAATGACAAATGTAGAAGATTACTCATTGCAACATTTTTGCATCAGCAAAAGCCCAATATTTATATTTGCATATTTGTGTATTTATATAATTCTTGAGTATATAGTACACACACATATACATAAATGCATATATTAAAATGTGCAGTTTCTGTACACTGTACATATTATTTTAATCTTTTTATGCTTAATGAACAACATCATGAATATATTTTATTTTGAAATAATAATTGAAGCATATTTTTATGATTTCACCAAAGTTCTTCCTATAGAATAGTCTATCTTTTATTTCTATATGTTATTTAAGCAAAATCTATTTGTTTAAGCACAGTATAACCTAAGTATATTTGAGAATTCCTCCAGTTTGGGTATTTGGATTGCTTAAGAATTTAATAACGTTACCTCAAATAACCTTGAGGACAGTCTTTGGCTGAGTCTTATTTCCTTAGGCTAATAACTACATTTCTGGGTCAACACATCATCAATTGCCTCCCAATGTGCCAAAGTAGATGGTAGATTTTCTAACGCTAAAACACTCGTCTCTTCCTGGGACATGCCCTATTTGATTCTGGTGTTTCATTTTATTATAACTCTAGATTTCATTTGCTCATATTTAACTTATATATGTATACACATATACTCATAAAGAATTTGGATTTTCTCTGCTAACACTGTTAAGGTTTTGTATTAAAATTATGATCTTGTGAAGCAAAGTGACTAGGACTGCATCTTTATCTATGCTTTGAAATTACTCATCTAGCATTTGAAATACTGGCAACATAGAGAGCCTGGAGGGATGCAATAGTAAAAATGCCTGATGGTGTGTGTGTGTGTGTGTGTGTGTGTGTGTGTGTGTGTGTGTGTGTGTGTGTATGTCTCTCTGTGTGTCTATCTTGTGGATTTCTGTGTGTGTATCACTACATATGTCTTATGTGTCTCTATGGGTATGGAGTCCTTCTGTTAGCAAAATGCTAGAGGTTTGGCTTTTGTTATTTCATTGACAACTTCAGAAGGCTGATACTGCTGTCATCATCAATTTAGAGATAAGGAAACAGAGGTTGGAAGAGGTTGTTCAGTGTTTTGCAGCCAGCAACTGAATCTGGCGGCTGGTGCTAGACCCTAAATCCTAACCAGTGTGTGTACTGGCTTCTCATACTTGAGAATATGATCCTCATTCATTCATTCGTTCATTCATTCATTCATTCTAGTTTTCTTACTCTAAATTCAAATTTTCAGTTTGAATTTTTCTTTAAAAAAATCAATGCTGAGATGATATTAAGATGATATTAAGCCATTAAGAACACACGATACCCTTGCAGAGGTTCTAAGCTCTATTCCCAGCACCTGCATGGCAGTTCAAAACTGCCTAATTACTCCAGTTCTAGGAGATTCAGTGTCCTCTTCTGACCTTGGGGGGCTCTGCACATACATGGTTTACATATATTACATGCAGGCAAAACACTCATACACATAAAATAATAAATAAAAGTAAAATAAAATATCCATTGGACATTTTAAACTCTACTAGCTTACAACTATCGACAACCCCCCCCCCCAAAAAAAAAAACCTCTCTGTATATAAAGGCACACCCTTTTTCTCATTCTTCAGGGGTTGGCACAATGTTTTTGGATTAGCAATTTATTCACATAATCATTCATTTAGAAAGAGCCTTCTCACTGACAGTAAGTATTTTCAACCTTAAAACAGTCATTGTTTTATGCTTTGGAATATTTATATTTTGGTTCTTCCTGTTCCTTCACTGTCTTTGGCTTGTTTTGTTATGGTTTTCTAATTTCTGGGCTTGACTCTTCAGTCCATTTATCTTCTGTCTTTTCTGTTAATATTGTCGGATCTTCAGCAGTGAACTTATCTCTGGCATTATCCCATAAGTGTCAGCACACAGTGTCCTTTCTGTGCTTGGGACCTAAATGATCTATAATTGCAGCCTAGGTTTCTCATTGACCCAGCAGTTAGGTAGAAGAGTGCTGTTACATTTCAAAGTGTCTGGGGTCGCTGGTTTGAACTTTTACCATTAATTTCCAGTTTCACCATGCCATGGATAGAGAACGTGGCCTATCCAAATTTCACTTTTTGGAACTTACTGGGATTTCCTTTGTGGGCTAATGCCAAATGAGTTCTCACGAATGCCTTACTGGCAGTTAAAGACAAGGTGTATTTTCGTTTCACAGAGTACAAACTTGACATCTATCCATTAAGTCAGACACGTGAAACACATTATTCGGTCCCTCTACACCCTAACTCATCCTTCACCTACTTAATCTGTCAAAGACTGAGGGAGGTGTGCTGAGGTCTCCCACTATGCTTACATTCCTGTCATTTCCTTTCTGGGTTCTTAACGGAATTGGTTTCCTACACTCTAGAACTATACCTTGCAGTACAAAAGGCTCCAGATGCTTATGTCCTTTTTGTGAAGCTTCCCTTGACC
This sequence comes from Peromyscus leucopus, assembly GCF_004664715.2. Classification (NCBI taxonomy): domain Eukaryota; kingdom Metazoa; phylum Chordata; class Mammalia; order Rodentia; family Cricetidae; genus Peromyscus; species Peromyscus leucopus. The sequence goes on from NC_051086.1 coordinate 49,111,469, forward strand.
CCCCACTCAACAGCACTCTCTGTCCTGCTCAGTGCCTCCCTTGCCCCAGAGGTTCACTTGGTTTGATATTTATATTGCCAGCCCTGCTTCCTTTTTGTTTGCATTAGCCCGACAAACTTTGTCTAGCCTGTTATATCTAACCTTTCTGTATCATGTTATTTTAAGCTTGTCTCTTGAGCACACAGGAGTGCACACACACACACACACACACACATGCACACGCACATGTACACGCACACACACACATCTACACACACATCCACATCCACACACACACATATATACACACATCCACACACATATACATACACACACATGCACATGCACACGTACACTCACACACACACATCTACACACACATCCACACATCCACATCCACACACACATACATATACACACACACATATATACATACACACACACATACACACACGCACACGCACACGTAAACGCACACACACACACATCTACGCACACATCCACATCCCCACATCCCCACATCCTCACACACACATACATACACATACACATACACACACACACACACACACACACACACACACACACACACACACCTACCTTACTGCCTTCTAGTTTTCCCTGATAACTGGTAGTAGTCTCTCTTTGAGCAAAAGTCCTACCTTCTACTGCTATAATTTTGTAACATGATTCTGTACTTATTTTGCCACCCAAACTCTAGGGACCTTAGCTGCTTTGGCCAGGCATGTATTTCTGACTTTTTTTTTTTTTTTTTTTTTTTAGCACTTGTTTTGTTCAATGCCAAGAATTGAACCTTGGGTCTTGTATGTACTAAGCTAGTGCTCTACCACTGAATTACATCCCCAGTTCTTTTGGCACAAGCAATAGGTTCTCCCAGTAGACTCTGGCCACCATTACTTGGGAAGAGAAGACAGCCAGCCATGGTACAGCTGCTCTTCTCCAGGTGATGAGAGGAAAGAGCGGCAGCCCGGGAGTCCCTCCTTTAGACTACAGTAGCACAATTCCAGTGCTCACATTCTACCCAACTCTGGTAGCACTTTGGTGTTGACTGAAGAGAGGAGAATGAGTCCAAGACAAAACTGATCTCAGATACTAAGCACTCATGGCTCCTACATGAGCCTCGTCTGTTTTCAAGAGATATAAGTTACTCAAATTATTGGGTTTTTTTTTTTGGGGGGGGACAGTGCATTTTATATAAAGAGCCCCAGGGGGAACAGATCTTCAGATTTTTATGCATAAGTCAGAGAGGATTGACACACGACTATAGTTATCTGAGAGGTTCCAAGAGGAGCTGTCTGCAGACTGGAGGCCATGGGATGCTGGAAGCATGACTCGATTTCCAAGATGACTGACTCAGAACCATGACAGCCATAGGTATAGTTCAAGGTTGAAAATCTGAGGACCTAGGGTGGTGAAGGTCATGAGGGAGGTGCTGGTGTTATTTCTGGAGGCCAGAGAGCCAGCAATTTTAATGTTCAAGGTAGCATAAAAACAAGACCTCCTTCCTGGAGAAAAGAGAGGTTTCTCTTCTACATCTGTTCTTTCCAGCTGTTTGGACAAGGACCACCAACATGGAGGGAAGATCTGTTTCACTTAGTTTGCTCACTCCCACTTGCTGTTTCCCTCTGAAAACATCATCCTACACCCCTAAATCAGCACTTTGTTCTCCAGGCATGTCTTAATCTAGTCACGTTCACAATTAGGCTTATCCATCACAGTCGATTTCTGGAGCAATAAAATGGCTGTATCAATTTTGCTCGCTTGTTTCTTTAATTGCTTTATGGAAAAAAGATTTGCCAATCTTCTCGCTGAAGCAATGGCAGCCGTACCTATGTTCCAGAAAGTTTCAGTCTCACCCTTCAGTTCCCTGGTAGCCCAGAGGCCTTGGTGTTCAGGCCAAAGAGGTACTGTATAGAGGTGGAGAAGTTATGATTGTGCACTTCTCCTCTGAGGAAGTGAAAGAGGTCTTCAGAACTTTTGATATCAGTAAAATCACTGAGCATGTGTGCAGGTAGAACATGACCTGTGTTTACATTTCAGACTCTTCACCCATTTGAATGGTTGGAATATTGAAGAATCTACTGTATGGAAGATATGTTGGAGGAGAGAACAATGGGTTTCAGTGCCTATAACCTGACAAGGGCATTGCTCGTTGACTAAATCTGATACATTTTCCATGGCTTTTGCCTGCTTTGCTCTAAGTGCTAGGCAGGTGACTCTTGGGACTTGTTCCAAGGGGAGTCACTGATGACCCCTTGAGGAAGACCCATTCTGTGCTCATACCAAAACAGTCTCTGAGTGGACCTTGAAGACCTTGTATTCCAACACGACTCTAGTAAGTTATGTAAGCTTCTTAGATGGGTCCCATGGGCCACTGCTCAAAGGGTAAAGTCTCCAGGATTGTGTGTCCCCATTGTCCCTCCCACTATTGTCGCCCCAACTTCCACCTTCCCTGCCCAGTGCTGTTTTGTTTCCATCCATCTTTGGAACTGAGACTTTATCTGAGTTCTTTAGAAGAAACATTTCCACCACCAAGAAGTCAGTTTAAAGGCTATTGCTTTCTCAGGTAAGAAAAGAGGTCCAGAGACATGCAGTGTCTGCAGGTGAGACATGCAGTGTCTGCAGGTGAGACATGCAGTGTCTGCAGGTGAGACATGCAGTGTCTGCAGGTGAGACATGCAATGTCTGCAGGTGAGACATGCAGGAACTGCAGGTGAGACATGCAGGAACTGCAGGTGAGACATGCAGGGACTGCAGGTGAGACATGCAAAAAGTCAGTGGCTGAGATAGGATTAGGTCTTAGAGTGCATTTCCTAGGGTCATGATGTTTCATTATTGTTACAGCCTGGAAGCTCGAGTGGTATTTACAAATCTCTTGTGTTCTCCAACAGAGTTTCTAAAAGCCATGTTTTCTGTAGCTGTGACCCCTTTGTTACCTGCCTTTTATGTCTGGGTTTCAGGAAGCACCCTGCACCCTGGGAGAATTGAGGTGGTTCTTGGCCAAATAAGCTTTGGATGTGTATCCTTCTCTTGGATAAATATTCTGCATTTTGAAAACTTAAGGAGCTCAGCCACAAAAACTCTGTCTTTGATATTTGACCACTAAGCAGGGTGTATGTAGGAAATACATATACACCCATTTGGGTACACTGGAGTGACTTTAGTGTATGGGCTACAATCAAGGATGTGAACAGGAAATCTACAAGGATGCTTCATACTCTGGACCCAGTGGAGAGCTTTATCCATACTGGAGGGCACAGGGTGGGAGGAATTTGGTTAGTGCCCTCTGATCTTTGAGGGGCACAGCCCATAAATGTGCAGGTAAGTACCATGGGGTTTATTTGTTCCAGCTTCACTCTCCTTCACTGTTCTGTGCTTTTCAGAGAGTGGCTGTTCATTAAGCTCACCCAAAAGCCATGGTACAAGGCAGACCCTCCAAAGATCTGGAAAACTCGGCATCTGGAGCCAGTGGGTAGGCAGAGTGTCATCCACTTGGAGAGTCAGGTGGGAAAACTGTCCTCCCTAGGCCTTTTAACACTGACAAATGCTACTCTAGTGTACCCCGAGAATCACGGTGTTGTCTAGGGTGATGGTCTGAGGATATGTAGGAAGTAGTGCCTGTGCAGTTGATAGAAAAGTACAATTCATGGTGTACACAGCACAGGAGAGCCAACAGATCCCAGATCTTGCTTGGAGCTTTTCTTATGAGAATGTGTAGACAGTCCGTTAACTTTGGCATTTTGTCTGTCTCCATACTTATCAACTGATCTCATCTCCACTCCTTCATCCACCAGTTTCCCCTCCTCCCCTTGCTTTAGGCTGTTCCCGAGTCTTGGCACAGTGCCCAGTTGGGGCCACCAGTCTTCCTGATGGATGGAACAGGATAGCATAACAATTAATTAGTGGCCAGTCCTCATTGACTGATACATTGACGAGACCTGACAATGGAAAAACAATTTCTACTTGAGCTCAGAGGCTCTCTGAAAGGAAGCAGGGATCAGGAGGAGGAACCTTCTGCCCATTGACAGGCGGTGGACCTCTGGTAGAGGGAATAGGCTACCGAGAACCAAACCTTCCATCCTCACCTCTGCAGCCAAAGCTAAGGGAGCTAACCATGAACTTCTCAGCATTGGCACTGGTTTAATATACTAAGGGAAGGGGCCACTTTTCTCTATGGAATATAATATATGTATGCAAGCATTTATTTGCTTGTATGTATGGTGTGTAAAGGTGTAGAAGAGGAAGGCACTTGAAGCTGAGCATGGTAGATCATGCCTGTAATTCCAGCACTTGAAAGAAGAAAGGTGACTTGGTATTTGGAGGACCAGATACTTCAAATGGTAATTTAGTCATAGGGATAACACATGGCATTCTTCCTCAATGAGTCACAGGAAAGTTGGGAGAAGGGTACAGATTCTATGCAAAATATCAATAGTGGCTTGATCAATGGGATCCTGAGAAACAAAACAAATATAGCATGCATTGAGGCTAGGTCCTGATACCACACTCTGGAATTGCCATAGTAACCTCCTGATCTCCTTCTTGTTCTGGGCCCTGCCCCTTCAGGGTCTGCTTGCATGGCTGCTAGAACAGTGTTTCTCAGATATGACATCATTTCTCAGATGTGACTGTCAATCTGGCCTTGAGCCTGCAAATGCAACACGCTCCTAGGAGGTTAAACTTCAGTTGCTTAAGACCAAAGAAGTGTAAACTCTGGAGTAACAAAGAATTGTTAGAAAAAAGCTTCTGGCCCTATTCTGATCACTAAGGCAACTAGCTAGCATCCATGGCCCTTGCTCATGTCACCTCACCCAACATTCCAGGGACTTGCAGGAACTGTCTTCTCTCTGCTCTACCTCTACCTGTTAACCACCTCGGTGCTTATCTCAGATAATGCCTTCCACCAGCGTGGGCCTTTTTCTTTTTCTCAGCTCTTGCCATCTTTGGCAGTTTCTCCTCATACAGTCATGCTCAGGTCCTCAGAGGCAATGGTGACTTTCAGTTTTCGGGGAGAGGAGAATGAATCACCACTGCATTGTATTTGATGCTTGGTTATATATTACGTTGTGAATTCACCGTCTTATTCACTCTTTCGAAGGCAATTAAATACTTCTGCATCCAAGGTTCTTCTCGTCAACTATTAATACATTGAACACTTACGGGGATGGGATGAATTACACATTTTTCTTTGTAGCTTAGCCCTCCTGGGCTCTTTGGGGTCCTTGTGCGGATTTTTGAATGATATAATGAGTAAACAAATCAACTCTTTGAGGCAGCAAAACACGGCGATTTCCCCTGCTTGTTATCTACTCTCTCCTTAAAGGCCAAAGTGGGAACTTGTCTGGACCGGTTTTTATAGGTTATAATGCTTTATGCATATGAGGATATGAGTGTGTACAGAAGAGTCAGGCAATGCTCTTTTTCCACCTTAAGTCCAACACTCACTTGGCAATTATTGAGGATTGGTTGCTATTTTAATACAGCCCAGCACAACTATTTTTCATCTTAATATTATGAGATATCATGAGAGGCAAGCTGTAAGTGTTGGCATCAAAATGTGGGATTCCTCCAAGGACAGGTGGGCCACCAAGGACACCATGAGCTCATTGATTCTGATGCCCTTGTCCAACCTCCATTCCTCCTTACTAGATAGGTTTTCATACAGGGTTTCTCAAATCCCACCCCTGAGGATCTAGCTTGTGAGCCCCTCCCTAGGAGGCTTGTTTAGTTCCCTATTCTGGCAAGGATTTTCATTTTCATTCTGACTGAAAAAGATGATCTTGCATGAGTTGCCAATCCCACATGGGGAAACACTGTATTTTCTACCAGATTTATATAAAAAGGCAAACTTTAGGTCTCCTTGGGAGCATTGCCTGCCACCTGCTGTGAGCCACTTGTCTAGGATAGCTGGGCTCCTCTGTATCCAGAGATGCTGAGGCTGTTTCTTCTGCTCATGGTCATTGTTATCACCACAAAAGGAGCATTTAGCATCCTCTGCTCAGCTCCAGGGAGCTAATCCTCCTCCTGGCATTGTGGCAGGCCCAAGTGTGTCCACTTGAGCCGCTTAAATCTTACTTGTGAAAGACAATCTTGGAATGCCTGGGAATTTCCTGGAAGTGGGACCAGGTGTGGGCATCAGGTGTGTGATGAGGTGGACCTGTGAGAGGGCACATTGGAATTGGCCTCTGTCACTGTGCCAAGCTGGCAATTCAATGGGCTCCCTATGGAGGCTTAAAATTTATGCCAGTCTCTCAGAAGTGAGATTGCTGTGGAATTCATTTGCAGATTTCAGATTCTTTTCACCCTCACCTGGGTGCTCCACCCTCCAACCTCCAGATCTCTAGTCAAGGCCCCTAACTCATTTACTGGATAACACAAAGTCACTCAGTATTTCAAGGTATAACTCCAAGAAAAATAACTGGAACAGACAATGTCATTTGACATTTCAAGGATGTGCTACACTCTGGGAGCCTCAGAAATATCCTGGCACAAAGCACATCACCCCAGGACCTGCATCTACCCTGCAATATTAGGAGTGTATCTGACATACTATGATATTTTCCTTTAGGAAGCGAAATATCTGGTCTTTATAGCCATGCTTGATTTCTAAGCTTATTATACACATTATAATATCAATAGGAGGAGATTCTAAGTCTAGTGGCTGGCATAAAAGAACACAAGCATCACTATTTCAGTGTAAGTAGAGTTTTGTTGTGATTTAACAAGGATTATCTATCTGCTTATCATTTATCTATCTATCTATCTATCTATATATCTATCTATCTATCTATCTATCTATCTATCTATCTATCTATTTATCTACCTGTCTATCATCTACCTTCATCATCATCATCATCATCATCATCTATCATATTCTCTTTTTAAATCTTTTAATGAACCTTGTGAATGGGTGCTTTGCCTGCATGGATGTCTGTGCTCCACATGTGTGCAGTGCCTGCAGAGGCCAGAAGGAAGATGTTGGATCCACTGAAACTGGAGTTAAGACCATTGTGAGCTTCCATCTGTGTGCTGGGAATTAAACCTGAGTTCTCTGGAAGAGCAGACAGTACTCTTAGTCATGGACCCTCTCTCTAATCCCTTTCAGTTACTATTTGTTATGCCAGACACTTTGTAATCTATAAAAGTTATGTTTTTAAAACTTCACCACAAACTGTGAGGTCATTCCCCTTTTAGAGGTGGCACTAAATTGCTCAAGGACAGAAAGGAAGAGGTTGAAGCAGGACCCAAGATTACCTCTCAAGTCTCTGTTGTAGTGATCTTAAACTCTGTATTAAACCAATAATTTTCTAGAATGTCTACATATGGACTCTCCTGGCAAGCTGGATTGAATTTTTTGGGCATCTAGATTTGTCACCTGTTTAAAATGATTAATACTTGAGGAAAAATTGTATTATTACCATGTATACCCCAAACACCTGTATGCAGGTTGTCCAACTCAGCCAAGAGCAGCATAGCAATCCCTCATCCTAGCATCTCCCCTTTCTTGGGGACTTGTAGCTCTCTGGCAGCCATTCTGTTCCTTCATTTGGACCATACAGCCTGACAGAATCTGGCTATGCTTCTGCGGAATGCAACTAGGTATATAAGGCTAGGAGTTAAGCACTGAGTTCTCTTTTCCTGGGGACCAACTACAAAGCACTGCTTCCAAACAGGGAGTCATGACCTATGGGAGATAGGTGACCGTATTGGGGGGGGGGCTCTGCCTCCACCCTTGTCTTCCTTCCTCCTTACAATAGTTCTAGCACCCAGCCTCCTACTGGTCTTTTCAGAGGTCCTTCAAAGCTCAGCCATGACTGTTTCTTTCTCCTGGAACGTCTTTCCCCCATTTATTATTCACTCAATTTTTGTTTCATTTTTCAAGGCTAGCCAAAATATCACCTCTTCCATTACAGCCTTCTCCAGTCCCTTCACCTGCAGGAGATTATTCCTTAATATGAATTCACATATACTCTGTGGACTCTTGGGCGCTTATCACTTTCCACACTGTGTTATAATTGTGTGTGTGCATGACTTGTCTCTTAATCCTGACAAGTGATTGAGGATTCAGATCTGTGTTTCCTAATTCTGACAGTGTTTTCACCTCCTAAATATCTGTTGGATGAATAAATCAGGTCATTATACCGGGCAGATATGAAATTGCTTCAGAAACAATCCAAATTGTAAATAATAGGCATTTGATAAATATTTTAAATAGGCTAATAACTGTATGCATATGTAATTACAGAGCATATGAAAAATAGTTTAAAAAATTTAGGTGTGGTATGAATGATTAGGAGAGGCTTACTGGACTTCACTGAGGCAATGTAGAAGTGTTGTTTCTGGACTTCGAGAAGAAAGGTTGGAGCCTTCTCTCTGTGTGACAAAAGGCCAAGACAAAGAAGTGAGGATGGAACTTGGTGAGTGAGATCTGTGCTGGGGGAAGGGTGCCAGTGAAGGAAGGAAGAATGAGGTCTTAGTCCAGCATATTAAAATGGCAGGTTGGAGCCAGGCCCTGTCTTGAGAGGCATTGTTGGGGACACAGAGAAGAGGAGCTGAAGGGAGAGTGGAAACATGTTAGGTTACTGCTCTAGAGATGTGGGTGAGAGACAGAAGGAGGAGAACTGACTTCGATGTTTCTAGACCAAGGTCTCTATCATTTATGGTCTTGATATTTGATAAGCACCAGAGCAGGTAGATGCTAAGGAGGTTGGAAAAGAACATTTGTCTATGTTTCTTAGCCAGAGGATCCATTTCTACTGGCTCTTGTGTGCAGCAACCATCTCAGGTATTTGAACAGGCTACATGGAAACAATCAGAACCCAGCATTCAGAGTGGCTCTCCATACTTTACAACCTGTCATATAACTGAGAAGGCCACCTCCCCTGATCTTTGTGAACCAGAGGTTTGTTATAGTGGCCCAGTCTGGCTTCAAACTCTTGATTCTCTTGCCTAAGCCTTTGTGAGTGCAGGGGTTATAGGCATGTACCACCATGCCTGGCTTGGAATAAAGGTCTCTCTGGGCTCTAAATGCAATGTGGGTAAGGAGAGAAGAGCAGAGAGATCCATGCCCTGTCCTCCACCTTCTCCAGGGAACACGGTCACTTTGCTAATGCATCCTTCTTAGGTAACTATGTTTGGCAAGGAGGGGTATAGCACACTCTTTGGCCATACTCAGTTGAGCTTCTGGTGACCATGGTGCTGAGAGGTGAAATTCATGAGAGAAGCCTGCAGGACCTAGAATAAAGTGGGATTTAAAATATGTCCTGATAGAATGGGAGAAGAATATTGTTCTCAGTCTTAGGATTTGCATTCAGTTCTGAATCCTGACAATTCAGAAAGACTTATAAAATCCTTATCTGTGGCTGACTCGTTTTGATAAGTATGTTTAAAACGAAATGCCCATTGGAGGGGACAATGTGATTTATTAGGGAATCCTCCAAAATTATTTTTTTTGAGGGAAAAGGCATTACACACAGAGACACCCAGCCTCTCTGCCCCACATTGTATTTTACTTTCTGTTATTATTGGAAATTCTGGGATGATAAGGATGGGCAAGAAAGAAGTGTCCATGTTCACTGGGCACCAAACAGCTTGACTTGGAGCTCATGAGCACTCTGTCATATTTTTATCTTATCTCCATTGTTTTACCAAACACTAATCACTCAACTCTCAGTTAATACCTAAGGAGCGCGTGTGTGTGTGTGTGTGTGTGTGTGTGTGTGTGTGTGTGTGGTGTGGTGTGTGGTGTGTGTGTGTGTGTGTGGTGTGTGTGTGTGGTGTGTGTGGTGTGTGTGTGTGTGTGTGTGTGTGGTGTGGTGTGTGTGTGTGTGTGTGTGTGTGTGTGTGTGTGTGTGTGTGTGTGTGTGTGTGTGTGTGTGGTGTGGTGTGTGTGTGTGTGTGTGTGGTGTGGTGTGTGTGTGTGGTGTGTGTGTGTGGTGTGTGTGTGTGTGTGGTGTGGTGTGTGTGTGGTGTGGTGTGTGTGTGTGTGGTGTGTGTGTGTGTGTGGTGTGTGTGTGTGTGTGGTGTGGTGTGTGTGTGTGTGTGTGTGTGTGTGGTGTGGTGTGTGTGTGTGTGTGGTGTGGTGTGTGTGTGTGGTGTGTGTGTGTGTGTGTGTGGTGTGGTGTGTGTGTGGTGTGGTGTGTGTGTGTGTGTGTGGTGTGTGTGAGTGTGTGTGTGGTGTGTGTGTGTGGTGTGTGTGTGTGTGTGTGTGTGTGTGTGTGACTGGCTCTGCTGCTGGGGAAGCTTCAACTTCCAGGCTCCCTGTAAGCGTGCCCCACTTTTCTCCCAGTTCCCATCTAACAGCTGATGCTGGCCAAGTCCTAACACACATCACTCCAAACTCTTCTCACTCCTATGTTCTCTGTAGCCAATCAAGTTTCCACTTTCCATCACTGCCTTGTCACCCATCCTCTTATGGGTTCTCTTATTATTTCTCATACTTCCTAACTGCTTTGTATTTCTTCTGCTTGGATTTCACCAAGCATTGTTTACTTTAAGTTGTACTTTAGTTATTACAAATAATGACTCTCTCTCTCTCTCTCTCTCTCTCTCTCTTCTCTCTCTCTCTGTGTGTGTGTGTGTGTGTGTGTGTGTAGCATGAATCTTAGAAGGTTTTATTAATAAAAACAAATGCTGTGCCAGTTATTGGGGTGAATGCTGGAAGATCAGAGAAGCAGAATAAGCCACAGCCACCTCACTTTGCCAATTCCTCAGCTGGTCCTATTTCCTCAGACTGGAAGCCTCTGAATCCTCATCCAAATGGATCTCAGCTGAACTGCAACTCAAAAGCCTAAAAGCTTAACCAGCTCTAGTTTCTGGTCCTCACGACTTATATGCCTTTCTGCTTCTTGCCATCACTTCTTGATATTAAAGGCATGTGTCACCATGCCTGGCTGTTTCCAGTGTGGCTTTGAACTCACAGAGATCCAGACAGATCTCTGCCTTTGGAATGCTAGGATTAAAGATGTATCTGCCACCATTTTCTGGCCTCTATGTCTCTCTAGTGGCTGTTCTCTTCTCTGACCCCAGATAAGTTTATTAGGATGCACAATATATTGGGGAACACAATATCACCACATATATATGTGTGTGTATATATATATATATATATATACATATATAATAATGCATATATATCCATTATTTCAGTCTAATGTGATATTTTGGTATGTGTTTATATTGTGAGGTGATTAAATCAGGTTAATTTATAGGGCATTCTTTTTATATTCTTACCAATTTCCTCTAGTTAGAACATTTAGAATCTCATCATGAATTTTGAAACATGCAATATATTATTATCATTATTACTTATAGTCTCAATTCTGAGTAACAGATCCTCAAATGTTACTCAAGTTATCTAAGGCATTGATTTTGTACACAAAATCACTTAAGAGTGTTAATGTTATAAATATAAAAAGATCCAATAACACAGTAAACTATGGGGTCTAAATTTTTTTATGTACATCATTTGAACCATTACAGCGACTCCAAATAGTAGAAATTAATATCGTCCCCATTGCACAAAGAGAAAACCTGGGTTCAATGTGGCCATTTGCTCAGATAATATGGCTACTTGTGGCTACTACCCTGGCTGGTGAACCCAGACAGTCCCACTCCAGACATACTCACTTGATCCACACTGACCGTGTAGGTATTGTTTCTGTTTGCCCGTGCCGTACTTGATCCTATCATGGTCACATTCTATTCAAATCAGTTTTGAAGACAACTGGAAAGACTTTATTGGTCTCCTGGGAACCTTGCCCATATGAATACCATAACAAAATACCAAACATCAGTTGATATTGTCAGTGAGAAGAAAGAGCAATTACTCAGTTCCCTGCTTGCTGTCCAATTCCACTTTCGCTTGTCAGACTGAGAGCTGTCTACCAGCATCACAGAGCTCTGCTCTGTCACCGTGAAATATCATTGAGTTGGTGAAAAATTCACACCCTGCTTCCTGTTTTTCTCGTGAATTTAGAAGGCCATGTACAAAGAAGGACATCTTAGATAAATGACCATCCTCAATAACAGACATGTCAATGACACTGGTAGAACTTTCTAGTGTGGGGACCCTGAGGCATTCCTTCCAATGTGACAGAGCAGGGAAAGTAGCGGAAAACTTCCATGTCTGTGTTTCTCTGTCTGACTTCCATGAAGATCTGAGGGTCTCTGGTCTCTGAAAACAATTCCAGTTGCTACTGGTTTTAATCTTAAAACCTATATAATTAACAATGCATTTGTTGGAAAACTAGAAGATAAAGCTAAGCAAGCAAGCAAACAAATGGACAAATGGTGATTGTGCATTTTGTCCATAAAAAATGGAGTAATGCTGAGCCAATTATTTCTCCATAACAAAGTAGCGTGAATATTTTGAAGGTAGCTCAAACACCCTTCTGTGATTGTAAATGGCAGCTTAGCCTTCAGCTACATGAACACAGCATAATCCTTGTAGTAGCAGTTTTCTTTAAGCCAGTTCCTTGTGCTAGATATTTATGTTGTTTCCACTGCAATGTGTTATAGACACTACTTTGCAGGAGGACCATTGTTATTTTCCCTGGAGAAAAATCTTTAGATTCTGCATCTCTAAGTTATAAAGGTTTCAGGTAAGTGTCTTGACAGAATTGCTGTGCAGAGGGATAGCTCTGTCTATTCTAAATGGAGATTTCATGATGGTGACCTTTCACCCTGAACAGCATCGGATCTTTCTTTGAGGGGTTGTCTTCACCAACTTGAAGGAGATGTATGAGTATCCAGTTCTTTCTGTGCACATCAACCACTAACATGAACATTCATCTTTCTATCTCACCTGTGTTTGGTGAGGGAAAGGTTTATCTATGTTTGAATATGTTTATTATACCCAGTGTTTTCTTTAACACCCCCTCATTGGGACAATTATCTTATTTTTTATCTTTTCAAAGATTTTTAAAGAGTTTGACATAAAAAGGACACTGACTCTCCAATGGTCACATATCACAGCATTTCCCCTGCTTTTTAGCTTTTGCTCTTTAATTTTTTTCTCTCAAATACTGTACATTCATTCAAGCATAGTCAATGTTTTGTCTCTTTGGCCATTTATTAGTTTACAATATGCAAAGTTTGTGTGTGTGTGTGTGTGTGTGTGTGTGTGTGTGTGTAGTGTGTGTGTGTGTGTGTGTGTAGTGCTGGGATGAAACGTGCAGCCTCCCACAGGCGGGATAAACACTGGAGCAGTGGACCACCCCTCTGCACATCAAGTAGATTCTGAACACTGTCTCTGGCCCTAGGCTAAGGTCTGTTCAGAGAGACCATGCTATTCTCAGGGACATACATGTTGCTTTTTTATGCTTTTATTATGGAATCCATTTGTTCTATGTCATGAGATAGGGATTTATTATGGATTGGCTCAGTACTGATTGGAATTCAGCCCTTTCTTCATTTTATGTGAATATGTCTTAATTCCACACCAAATCATGAGCCTTGTGGAAGATGCCATAGTTTGGCAGCTCAGTGCCCAGGAGAGCAGGAAGGAAAGGCTGTCCAGGCAGAGGGTTACAGAGGGAGAACACTCAGTGAACTGTATCTAAAGACACTCACCAATTTTGAGATCATTATCATTCCACACAGAGTGTCAGTCACTGTGTAGCCCAGGCTGACTTTGACCTTGAGATCCTCCTGTCTCAGCCTCTGGGGGTTGGGGGGAGAAAGACTGGGATTATAGTTCTGCTCACCAGGACCAGAGAGAGACCATGTGGGTAGCAGAAGCAGCTGGAGGAAGGGAGCACTGTGACTAGGACCAGCTCATGAAGTAAGCTACAGTTGAATACAAAAGAGCACTGAGTGAGTTCTGCTGAAGCCTGTCTCGTGCAGCTGCTGTCTGTCATCAGGGCTTGCTGCCCAAAAGCATCTCTGTGGGTTTTGAACACCAGCTGAGATGCTTCTGAATGCCTTCCCTGCTGTCTGCTGGGTGCCCATGGTGCACACAAAAAGACAAGCCAGTTCTTTATTATTAAGTGAACATTTATTTCCACCCAATGTCTATGCTGTGGTGCTTTCCCCATGGGTTAAAATTCTTCCTTCATTTCCATGCTGCCTGGTCTATCTGTGTTTGGTACCACTTTACCATTCTACTCACAAAATTGTACACAGCCTTTAAATATCTAAATTAGTAGAAGCACAAACATCTACCTGTAGTTTTAGATGTGTGCTTTGTTCATTCATTCCTGTGGATGTGTTTGATTTCAGATGTCATTTTGCCATATTAACAAATTCAGAATTTTTTGTTTGGAATTGTATTTGTCAATTAATCTAGAGATAACTGAAAACTACCCACTCAAGCACATACATGATACCTTCCTCCATTTAGTTAAATCTTTAAGTCAAAATTCCCCCCATTCAAGCACATACCTGATATCTTCTTCCATTTGGTTAAATCTTTTAGTTTTCTATTAATCTTTATTTTTGTGGTGCTAGAATAGAGTACAAAGTCTCAAGCATTCTACACAATTGCTGTATCATGGGGTCACACCCCACCTGGCCCCATGCATATATTTTAATAATAAAGTTTATTTGTCATCATTTTATACCCTTGTTACAATTGCTGTAAGTGCCTAGTTTGATAAATGTTACCAAGTATCTAAAAATGATTTAGGGAAGTCACAAATTACCAATCTATCCTAAATTTGGAAGCAGTTCTCTGAGCTCATACAATATTTAAAGTTTATTATGCTGCTCTTTGTTTTAAGAAGAAAGCTACAATGAAACAACAAATATGTAGTTACAAATAATGGAGGCTGATTGGTAGATTTGGCAATGGTATCTGACAAAGTGGTCCAGTCCAGGGTATAAGGTACTCACGGATGCTCACATCCTGATTATAGTGGTTCCAGGTAGATGCCTGGCATGGATGGAAACAGGAAAATTGCACTGCGTGATTATTCTAGGAGCTGTGAATATGTCTGCCTGGGTTGGTTGGCTTGAGTGATACCAAGAGGAACATTTGTCTTTAAGTATAGGTGGCTACCATGGGTTGAAGGTATAGCTTAGTGCTGAGAGTATATTTATCACACTCTGGAAACTGGATTCAATCCCCAGCATACACAAACAAGAAGAAATCCTACATAATTCCTCTGATGTTGTTTTTCCTTGGGGTCCTTAGAGTTCAGCAATAGTTCCTCTTATGCAGCTGAGTCCCAGAAAACCAGAGGGGAACACTGTAGGGTGAAGCCTTTAAGGAGGTGGCTTGATTTCACACAGCTGTGGAGGGGCCATTCTGCCTGCTGTCTCTGCTCTTCTCTGACTACTTGACTTTACCAAGCACTTCAAGTCAACCTTTGCCTGCCTAAACCCTGTGGAAAATGGGCCTTGCTTTCCAAAAAGGCAACACATTAACCATTTCCAATTACAGAGCTATTCCTTTCCTAGACACTTTCCCCACTTCTTGCTTATCCACAAGAGGTTAGGTTCTTGGGTGAATGTTATTCATCATCCATATGCAGACTGGCAGAAGTCAGTGCCTGTTACTTTATAAGGACCCCTGAAATACCTTCTGTCTTATAAAGTGCTCTCAAGAAAGTGGTAGATTTGATGAGAGTTTCCTTGATAGTTTCATCAAGCTTGTGTAAAATCCCATACAACTTCCTTATTCATTCTGCAAACCGTTAATCTTTAAGGATGCTATGATATGATATGTCAACACAAACTAGAAAGTTGGTGAGGTGTAAGCACATGACCAAACATGCTCTAAAACCTTGAGGGCTAAGATGGCTTTGCCCCTCCTCTGTGTGATATGTCAGCTCTTCCCTGTCTTAGTATTTATACTGGTGTAAAGAGACACCATGAACACAGCAACTCTTACAAAGGAAAACATTTAATTGGGTGGCTTACAGTTTCAGAAGTTTAGTCCATTATCATCATAGTAGGACATGGCGGCATGCAGGCAGACATGGTGCTGGAGAAGGAGCTGAAAATTCTACATCTTTATCTGAAAGCAGCAGGAAGTGAACTGAGATGCTGGGCTTGGCTTGAGCATATATGAGACCTTAAAGCCTGCCTCCACTGCAACACACTTCCTCCAAGGCCATACCCACTCCAACAAAGTCACACCTCCTAGTAGTGTCACTCCCTATGAGCTTATGGAGGCAATTATATTCAAACTACCACACCTCAGTGCATGTGGGAAACAGGTGGAAAACAATGGTGTCTGTGCACAGTTTGTAGTTGCATGTTGGATCCAGGTCTACCATCAAGTTAGGGCAGCATTGTTGCCAGGTGTTTTAGTTTCTCAAACAGATGTGAACTACATCCAGAAGCATTACCTGTTACTCACAGGCTATTTGTACTGCCAGGAATATGATCTCCAGATCCCTCTCCTGTGTATTATGTGTCAGTAGTCTGATTGAAGAAATGGTACCCAGGGACAAGTTGAGGAAGTAAATACAGACCATTTGTTCATTTTGATGTTTAGAGTCAGTCACATTGTATACATCTAGCTAGCAGAGGACAAGGAGCTCCTGTGCTCATGTCATACTACCATACCACCACCATTTACATTTACTGACATTGACTTTGGGCCAATATCTTCTTCTGTTGAAGACTATGATGTGAAACAGGCCTTTGGTACCAATTACTTCTAATAGCCTTGTTTGTGATAACACAGCATACTCTGTAAGAGAGTCCTGGGAAAAAGAAGCCTGACCCTCATTGCAGTAGGTAGACACCATCACATGAGTGGCTGCTTTCCTCCTAGGGCATTATGCATCATTTCACCAGCCATTCTGTGGCTGGCGATTGGAATGACCTGCTCAAACCTACAGGAGAGTGGATGACAGGGCTATGCACTCCAGCATAATTCTTGCCTTTTCTTTGTCTCCTCCATCTTTGTTTTCTTTCTTTCTCTTTTAAATTAGTCACTCTTTTACAAGGCTTGTTTCATTCTTTTCTGAAACAAGGTGAAAGATAGATGAACAATATCCAAATCAAATTCAAAATTGCAACCACCAAGCCCTGCTGGTCTAGCCCTAGCTAGACTTGAGAATATCTTGGACCCATTGTCCTAGAGTTTCAGCAGGCAGGGGAGTCAGATTCTAAAAATAGTCTCTAATTTCTTTTCTTTGAATAATGGTTATTTTATGTTTCGTTATTTAATGGTGCTGGGAATTGAACCAGGGCTTTGTACATGCAGGGTAAGTGCTCTATCACTGAGCCACACTCCTAGCCCTTTATAATATTAACTTGAAATCACAGATTATAGATATAATTGATGTTGCAAGGCATTCAGAAATTATAGAAAATGCCAAAATTAAAAGTGAAAGTCATGAAATAAGAAGTGAAAATCATGTCTGGGTCAACTATCCAGAAAAATATCTTACATGTTAAAATGTGTCAGGTCATTTGTTATTCATGAGTTTAACCTGCCTCCTCTGGAACACTGTTTAGAAGAATTCTGGACCATATCGATCTACAGGAGAGAAGACTTGCCTTGTGTTCCCACCATACCTATTTTCTGCCCAACTTGGCTCCATCATGCTTTTTTGGAATGTTCAACCTTGTTTCATCATCGATGAGGCAAACCCAGTCCCTTTCTCAGCAGTTTTGGGGTGTATTTCCCTTCAGATGGCATTAGTGTGACATCATTTTAGGACTCAATCTGGAAGGCACACATACTTTGTTCAATACCTTCAAGATTATAGCTCCTTGCCTCTCTACTCAGTAAAGAACTGAATTTAAAGGAAGTAAACCCAAGCATGTTGGAAATGAGTACAAAACAAGCTATTTTCCAACCAGGCACATATGTACCCACAGAGGCACACACAACAAACAGGCTACCATAATTAGCCAAACTCACCTCAATTTGATGCTGAATTGCCCTGATAACACAAGCTACAAGCTTGACCTCTCTCACAACGTTTGGGCCAACATACAGTTCTCCTCTATCAAGCATTCTTGTCTCTCTGGCTCTTGAGAGAGGCACCTGCCTGCTTCTGCAGGGTTACTTCAGCACTTTTCATTCAGTCATGCTTTCCAGTGTTTTCTCAGAGTTCCTCTGCAGAGTCTACTCCACCCACAGACACCAGGGAGAAGAAAATTGCCCAGAATACAAACAAAGGAAGCTGCAGCAGCAGAGAATCCAGTAGGAAGGGTGGGCTTTTCTCTCTTTTGTTTCTTTTGAGTAGGAGACTTGAGCAACTTCCTTGCTCAGCCCAAGACTATGCCTGTCACATGCTCCTCATTTGATCGCTAACAGGCTTCTCTGGTGGTTCCTAGAAAACACAGCAACGGATCTTTTTAGGGCTCACTAAGTGTTCAGCTAAGTCTGCAGATGAGACGCCTGCCAGGAAATTGGGTTTGAGTGATGATTTTTTTTTTTTAATTTTTAAAAAATTATGTTCAAGCAAATCACACAAGTTGCTTTGGGCGAAAAGCTCTGAAGACAGCAACTCTGAGGCTGCCTGTGATCTCAAGGCATGGCTGGAAACTCAACAGGGTAGAGGAGATTTTGGAAGCCTTCACACAAAGTATTAAGGTACACAATCCAGTGTAAATAAATCCTGGTGGAAATATGCATTTCTGGAGCAGGAAAAGGGGCACATAATATGAATATAATCTGAAATATATGTCATAATGAGAGAGTTTCTAGTTAGAAGTTTGAGTTTTCTTTTCAAACTCCCAATGCAAAACTTCTGTATACTTGTAGCCTCACTAAGGTAAACTGAGAAGGCAGAGCTGAGGCCCAGTTTGTCATTCATAGCTGCTAATTGAAAGGCAGTGTGCTGGGTAGTTTTATGTCAACTTGACAAAAGTTATCTGAGAGGAGAGAACCTCAATTAAGAAATGCTTCCATAAGATGGGGTTGTAGGCAAGCCTGTAGGGTATTTTCTCAACAACAGCCCATTGTTGGTGGGGCCATCTCTGGACTGGTCGTCCTGGATTCTATAAGAAAGCAGGCTGAACAGGCCATGAGGAGCAAGCCAGTAAACAGCACCCCTCCACGGCCTCTGCATCATTTCCTGGCTCCAGGTTCCAGCCCTGCTTGAGTTCCTATCCTGACTTCCTTCTATGATGGACTATGATGTGGAATAAAATCCAAATAAACCTTTTCCTCACAACTTGCCTTGGTCATGGTGTCTCATCACAGCAATAGAAACCCTAAGTAAGATCGGCACTGCAAGAAAGAGTCTCTATAAACATTTAACCAGAAACTGGAGGTTATTCTAGAAGTATTTTTGAAGTCAAGTTGATTGAAAATTCCAAGTCCCAAAGATGCTCAAGATGAGGATAAAATGATAATAGGGATTATTTTGAATGATGCCAAATCCTTACTCATTCTCACAAAAACATTTTGCTCTAACTACAAAACAAACATTTAAATATTAGGCTCAAAACCTTGCAGCATTATGGGTTAATGCATCTTAATATTATTTTCTTGAATTATTTTTTATTGGTTAATAACATGTGGAAGATTCAGGACTGTAAGTTGCTAGAACATGGACAAAATTTTAAAACCTCACTATCAGTACAAACTTTAAGGCCACAGCATTCTGTTTCATGGTGACATTACCTCAATCTGTCAAACCAGGATTTATTGAGGGTACCATGTCCCAAGAAGACACTCTTGGAAGTTTTCTAGAAATACATTACCAAGCCAAGCAGATGTGACTCTGTACTGCATTCAGAGTTTATAAGAAGACAGAAATAATAGTAAGCTAACAAACAAGTGAAGAATTGTTTTAGTGGTAAAGGCTAAGTCAATGACAACTATGTCATATGAGAAATGGACAACAGAACATAGTGTCTACTACAGTCATCATGGAAGAATTCTTGGAGAAGCAGCATTATGAAGATGTCTTGAGAATGATGACACAGTTGTGCAAAATGGACTTATGTTGATGGGGAAAGAGGTAGGAGTGTTTGTGTGTATCCTGAGTGTGTAACATCTGGGGGTAGAGTAAAGCTGAAGCTGAGTTGAGCTCAGTAGTAGCCCTGAGCATGTAGGCAGAGGGCATTGTGACTGATGGCAAGGAAGAGATGAAACACTTAGGATGCTGGGCCAGTAAGGAGGCCATGGCGACAGCTGAGATGTTAAAGGACCAGTGAGGTAGAAAGATCATAGGGAGGTAGATTCAAGGCACTGTGGAAGGTTAACCTGAATGAATAATGTATATATGAAAAGTGAGGACATGAGACTGTGAATATGAGGAAATGAGAGAAAGAAGGCAGGTTATCTGAATGGTTTAACAGTTTTACTTTTGCTGAGATAAGGGAGAATGCTGGGTGTATGGTTTGGGGCTGGAATGTAAAGTCAAGGGTTGCATTTGGAACACATTAAGTGTGAGATGCTTTTGAAACACCTGAATGGTGAGGTCAGGCAGGCAGAAGAGTTTCAGAGAAAATGACCAAGGCTGAATCTGCAGCTTTATGAGTCATAAATGTGTGAATTACATTAAAATTGTGAGAGCTGATGAGTTGCTCTGGGTGAGGACATTGAGAAGCAAGGTGAGAGAAGCAGAGAGAGGTCTGAGAGAATTGAAAGGAGCCAGATGCTCAAAGAACCAATATCTAACCCTTGGACCAGAGGAAATGGGGCAGAAAGAGTTAGCAATAGGAGTGTGGGGAGTTATGGAAACCAGAGAATGGGGCAAGAATACTGGAAGAGTCAGTCAGCAACAGGCTTCAGTAAGGGGATTATGGGAGGAAGGGAAATGGATGGTTTGCTGGGTTTTAAGCAGGTGTGTCAAGGTGACTTGGTTGGAAGTTTCATGGAAAGCAGAAGCCAGACAGGTTGTGGGCTGAGAAATGAAGGTGAGGTTCAGATAGAGAAGCTAGTGTTTACAATGGTTACTATTATTTTTAATTTCTAATTGTGGTAAAATACAGGGTATAAAATGGGCATCATCACTGTTTCTGAGTGGACACTTCCATAGCAGCATATGATTTCTGATGCTGCCCAGACACCCCCACCATCCAGTTCCAGAGTGGTCTCACTCTGGAAGTCTGTCCTGGTAGAGGCTCACTCCACACAGCCTCCCTGTTCCTGAGCCTCTGATTCTTCTCTCCTATAGTTTTTACTGTTATTGATTTTTTTATTGTAGATCATATAAATAGAATCACATATTTGTTTTGTGATTGGTCTATCTTAATAGAAGCCCTAAAGATTCATTTCTGTAAATGTGTGTGCCACATTCTCATTTATCTTGAAGACTAAATATTATAAATGTCCTTATGTACCTGTAGTGCCTATACCCACAATTTAACCAACCACAGTCCATGTTATTTGGAAAAATCATTGCATCTATACTGAACGTACACATCTTGTTAATGTTCTCTGAACAACATGATGTTACTGACATAGTGTGTATGTTGTGGGCATCATTTGTAACCTAGAGGTGTTGAATGACTAGGAGAGGATCACATAGGTGCTATGAAAACAGAGCCATTTTATAAAAGAGGCTTGAGCACCCACAGATTTTGGTGTGTTCAGTCCTATATCCCTTTGCAAGACTGTATCACACTTGCTTTTTCTATTGATGCATCCATGGACAGCATCTGCTTTCAAGCCCTGGCCGCTGTGCAAAGTGCTGCAGTGGTTCTGAGTGCACAGACAGGCCAGCAGCTCCTTGTGGGGAGAGTGGGAGCGGGACACAGTCTTGGCCTTGTTGTTGTTCCCTAAGCTGAGAGAAAGCAAAACCCGTTTGCCTGCTGTTAGCCATGACTGCAAGGGAAAAGGAGAAACACTGAGCACAGAGAGGGGCAACTGGGGAAAGAGACAATGGCATGAGAGAGGCGGCGCTTGGGCAGAGGACAAACTCCTGCTCTGTAGAAGAGACAAGGATGACATGGCTGTAGACACGGGTCCTTTGCTGGCGTTGGCAGTGGGGAAAAGGAAGAGTCCTTCAAATCACTTCAGTTTTCTCTGAAGTGTGATGCAAGTTCATCAGTTAAGGGCTGAAGGAGGAAGAACAGAGGAGGTATGGAAAGAAGGGATGGGATGCTCTGCTACAGGGTGGTTTCTGATTGGGCTGCTCCTTATACATCAAAGCAGAACTTCCATAGTATTGTGACAGCTTCTGCCTCCACCTCATTTTGACTGTGATTTAATTGGTGTTAGGTGAGTCCAGAGTATTGTCATTTTAAAACTTCTCAGTTTGACAGCCCTGTGTTACAGGGGTTGAGAATGACTGAAAGATGACCCACTGTGTTCACTCCATCCGACATCTGAAAACATTGAACACACAGTGTAGAGAATAGAATGGGGGTAGCCCAGACCTGGAAGGGGAGTTAATAGTCAAAGCATGTGAATTCTTAGATAGGAACAATAATGCTGCTTCTGTTTAGATTGATTATGTAGCACAGTGAATATAGCTGACAACCGAGCACTGTGCATTCCAAAATCACCAAGGGAGGAAATCTCAAGTAGTCTCACCACAAAAAACAATCAAGGATTTGGGGTGATGGATATGTTAATTAGCTTGATTTAATCATTTCACATCATATTAAAAAAAATCTCAGCATCACTTTGTACTGCACAAACACCCACAACTATCATTTGCCAATGTAAAACAAACAGAGAGCAAAGCACCCCAGGTGAGCCTGATGTGCTGTGTGGTTGAGACTGTTTCAGAGTCGGAAAGTCAACTGGTTAGGGAAAAGTGGCAGGATTCCTGAGAGTGTCAAAGCCCCAGTGTGAGATTTGTAGTCATAAATTTCAAGTGAAATGAGCCAGTGCAAATTACAGGGTGTGTGTGTGTGTGTGTGTGTGTGTGTGTGTGTGTGTGTGTGTGTCCTGCCCCACGTGTAAAAAGTCCAAGACTCTTCCTTAGATTATTTTTTCTCTTTCAACCCACTCAATTAAGAGCCCGTCTATTTCTCACCAGTGTCACTAACGGTAACAGCTAATGTCACTATGTGCCCAGCATGCTTCTAGACATCGCGCCTAACAGTCCTCACATCAGTCAACCCGTCCATTCTGCAAAGAAGAAAGTCAGGTTTAAAAGGAAACCCAGGCACACATAATTAATGAACCATACATGGCACCTGAGACTAGGAAGTCTCGACCTTAAGTCTGTGCTCATACCACACCTCCCAAAAGGCGTGACCTAAGCATGGACCTCCAGCCCTGTCCTTCATGATACATACACAGGACAGGAGGACTAACCAGAATTCAACTGGGAAGGGCCCTTTTAGGCCTGGAAGAAATGCTCTGGTTGTTATCTGCTGCACCAAGCATGATGGTGAATGCCTGCAATCCCAGCACTGGGGAGGATCAGGAGTTCCAGGCTAGCCCAGATGACAGACTGAGGTTAGCCTGGGTGGCAACGTGAGATCCTCTATTAAATAGATGAATAAATAAATACAGAAAATAAGCAAACAGAAACATGTGGACAAGGCCTTCCAGGATGCACAGGTGTAGTGATGGGCAAAGGGTGGGCCTCCTTAAAGCTGGCAGGGCAGTGGCTGAGCAGCAGCCTACAGGAAAGGCGAGCCTGGGGTAGAGCAAAACTCCACATACTACAGCAGCAGGCTGCAAAGGCCAGCCTGGAGAGGTGAAGCCCAGGGAAGACTTGGCAAAAAGGAATGTCTGAGGCAGATTTGGAACTCTGCATCTTCTCCATAGAATCCTGGGCATCCACACAGCCCCATGCCTGTGCCACTGAGGTAATGGATTGTCTGGAGGGAAGGTGGCCAGGATGGGGTCTAGGCTAGTGCTACAGAGTGGAAAGTGCAGAAGGAAGCTGTTGTACCTGGCTGTGGCATGAGGGGCAGCCTTCTGTCTACACAGTCCCCTGGACACGAGCAATTTTATAATCCACAGCCTCATGAAACCCAGAATTGTCTCCCCTAGCTCCCAACCAGTCCTCTTTGTGGCTTCTAGACCCCTACCCTGGTACAAGCTTTCCCAGTCTCAAAGACTTCAAGTCTCTTCACCAACTCTGACAAGATTCCTATTCCAGCGAGTACTGAAGCTGGGTAGCCCCTGGCTGTAACAAGTGTCAACACATGAAGTTGCCAGCGTGTCTGAAGGTTTGGAGGAACATTACGGCAAGATCCTGTCAGACATTATTGCCCAGACCATCCGTGGCTGGGGACAGGAGTCTTCTCCACCCCTTTTCTAACTCATTAGTCTCTCTTTGAAGGTCCAGGGAGCCACCATCCTGCCAGACTGAGCACCATTGCTGATTCCATACCTTGTTGCAATCAGGGGCTGCTATGTTCATTTGAAATCTAATCTCTGTTCTGTCCCTGACAATGATCTTAGCAAGGCTGAAGGAGGGCGGGTGAAGGAGGTGAGTTGTCAAGGGCCCCTTGATGGGTGATCAGCAGAACTGGAATTGAAATCTAGTGCTTTCGACTGAAGGTCTGCACTTTGGAATTCGCCTCTGATGTATTGCTATAAGGAATCATTTTGGCACCTGCCACCGACGCTTCAGCAGGACAGACATCCCATGATCCTGGGCTTCTGTCAGCTCCTTCCAGGAGCACCGCTGAGGCAGCTCAGTGTTGGAGGAAACACCAGCCTTCGGTTTAGACAAAGACTCCTGTGATCAGTGTGCAACCCTGAAGAAGCAATGGGGTTCATGAGCAGTTTCATACTAATGACTCAGATGATGCCATAACACTTACAAGAAAATTAAATTCTTCCTCCAGTCTGTGTCTGGGGAGAATCCATGGCACGCGACTGCCCTCATTCAGTTGAATCTTGGCTTTGGATGAAGTTAAAACAGAAGCTCCTAAAGATTAAACAAGGCCCTGAGGAAGGCGGGTTTCATACTCCAGCTAGAGCAGAAACTTCTGCAGCAGGAGGAAGTTGCTGGGGAAGGGGCTTCCCTCTCAGGACCTCTTTACTGAGGAAAACGGAGAAGACACTGCTGGCGGCTTCCTCGTGTCCTTCTTCCTCAAGCCCTTTGCCGCGTGCTTGGGTCCCCTTGCCTCCTGCTCACATCCTCTTTGTCGGGCTCTCTTTCTCTGTATCCCTTGGCCTCCCTGTGTCTCTCTCCATCCTCACTAAACTCACAATTACCTCCGGTATCCCCCCCAAACCTAGCCAAGAGCTCATAGTGTGCTCACCTTGTGCAAGCTAAGCAAGGACTCGCCCACTGATCTACACCACAAAGCCCCTCTTTTCCAGTTCTCAGGAAAGCATCCTGGTTAAAATCTGAGGCACCTGACTGGGGAAGCATTGGGGGTGGGGAGAAGGCGATGTCTGTGTGGCATGGAGCATAGATGGCACCTGTCACTTGTGCTCCAGGGTTCTCAGTAGGCTCCAGCAGAAGCAAGCCCCCAGCCAAGACCATGCCTACTTGCTTTCCACTCCCACCCTGTCTTTTTTTTTTTCTCTGCTTCTCTTCCTCTGAGAACTGGGTCACTCACTTGCCAGAGTGTACCCTCTCAGGCTCACCTTCTATGAAGCCTATTTTAAGATAGGACATTCTTCTAGCTTGGAATTCAAGGGTTAAATGGAGTCTTAGTGATCATTTGGGACATCTGTTAAGGGTTCTTCTGGTAGCATCGTATCTGTCCCTGGTGATGTAGTAGTAAAAAGGATTTAGAGAATCTGGTGTCCTGTGGCAAGATATCACACTGCCTGAGGTAACACCATGACCTAGTGTAGTCTCTGAAGGTGGCTCATGGGGCTCTGTGTGCTAACATCTCAGCTTCCTGTGCGGCAGTAAGACCCTCTTGGCCTCTACAGCACTTGAAGCAGTTAGGGTGTGTGGGCCCCACCTCCCCCATCGGATGTTAGGTATGGCAGGCGTGAAAATCCTGTATGTGTAGGTAATGTTCTGCTGAGTGAAACAGGGCATGTGGTCTGTGCAGGGGCCGCCTACGAAGAGCACAGGTGTCTCATGGCGTTGCCATTGTAAGGAAGGAGGGCTGGAGTGCTTAGGAGCTGGCCCCCATCCCACACAGGCTGAAAGTCTCTGGGCTTCATTCATTCCTAGGAGTTTCTAAGTTTCTGCTACATTGAGCTCCAAGTACCAACATGAGCTTAACATGGGGTGCCATGCATGTGAAGGAGACTGAGGTTACACAAAGCCGTCTCCTGAAGCTAAGCTTGATCAGAGATATGCCAAGAGCTTGGGATATCAGGTGGTGGAGAGATCTGCTGCAGCAGCTCCCTGGTAATCTCAAAGCAGACAAAGGGCAATTTCTCAAAGGGGGACTTGATTAGAACTGGCTACCCAGATGGCCTTAACCAGCATTAAGACTGACCGTCATGTCTTTCCACTGTTTGATCTCAGCCAGCACGGGAAGCCATAGCCTTATGTCCCACAGTATGTGACTACCTGAAAGTTCTCAATGTGCATACATTAGACACAGGAAATCTGAACACAGTGACACATGAAACTAAGTCAGTACTACATTCGTGTGGGAAGAAGCATCTTGAAAAGAAAGAACGATGGACAGCAAATTGAAGCCAGAAGATATTCTGCACAGGGCTGTGATCTCAGCTAAGCCCAAACAGTGCTGACTAGGTAAAGGTGAGGATGTTGGTCTGTCAGCTCCAAAGCTCAGAGCCCTATTGGCTGTACCTAGGCACTGTTCAGGGAGAGGATACACACGGTGCTGTCAGAGCATGATGCTAGATGCTAGCCAACTTTCAAATCCTTAACCTGTCCCCGGCTCGGCTCAGCTCTCTCACTCAAGAGCTCTCTTCAGAGAGTGTCTGGCTGCTTTTGCAACTTGCCTGCGGGGTAAATTGTACTGGAGAGCTTGGCCCGAGTCTGCCCTGCCTGGCAGTTTTTTTTTTTTTCCCTCATCACAAAGGAGTTGTTGCCTCTGTGCAGCGCACACTGAAGCCTCCAGTGAGTTTAGTCACTGTGAGACAGCCTGTGTGAAAGCCAATCTGGGGCACTAACAAGGTCAAGTTTCTGGACATGTCAGACCTAGACTTGACTTTGAGGTGTGCTGATCCACTCAGATCTCACCCTGGAGGGCCCCTGTGGTCGGCTCTCTGGCCTTCTCCCAGGGGGGTGGTCTCCAAACTTCCTTCCTCTGAGAACTGGGTTACTCACTCACCAGAGTTTCCTCTCTCAGGCTCAGTGAAGAGGCAGGAGAAGAAAAGGCTCAGATAGATCAGTGAGGAGTCCCCAGGTGTGACAGTCTCCATGGAGTCAGGGAGAGAATTTATGTCAGCATCTGTGAACTAGAGATGAGGCACTGGCTAATGACAATCGGGCTGAAGTCTCAGTGTTCACATAAATGCCACATCCTCGTCTAGTTAGTGCAAACTCAGAAAGGAAGACATACCAGAGGAGTGGTTGGCACATGATAGGTAATTAATAAATGTTGGTTGATGAATGGCACAGTCTTGGTCAATAAACATACGAATGAGAGATGCATCTCAGTGCACAAAAGAAATGCCCCAAACAGCAAGATGACATCTTCTCCTTAGACTGGAAAACTTGTGTAGAGATTTGAGACAGGCGTCCAGTGTGTGGTAATGGTACATGCTGCGGAGAAACAAACTGTGTGCTCACACACTCATTTCAAATTTGATGGAATTAAACACAGGAATACGCATCCCCAAATCTTGAAAATAGACAGACCATTTCACCTGACAGTTTGAGTAACTACTGAAGGATTGGAGGGAAGGAAGGAAGTCAGTCATTGTTGGAATTTAGAAGCAATCTGTGTCCAGTCACAACTGATGAGCTGAATGAAATACGAAACTCCGAGCGATGGTCCATCGCTTGGCCTTCACTTGTAGATGAATGAGTAAGTCACACATTTATGCAAAGCAGGTGTAGAAGGCAACAGGGAAACAGACTAGAATGTGATTCTTAATTATATAAGTTATTTGCATTAAGTGATGTAGGAAAACGGAAGAAATGGTTATTGCTGAATGGTGCCCTTATTGGCAC
Organism: Peromyscus leucopus; assembly: GCF_004664715.2. NCBI lineage: Eukaryota > Metazoa > Chordata > Mammalia > Rodentia > Cricetidae > Peromyscus > Peromyscus leucopus. Next base: position 49,139,305 of record NC_051086.1, read on the forward strand.
TTTTCTATGGTTTTTGGCTGACTCATGTGTTCTGATTTTTCTACCACTTACATAGCTGCAATCATAAAATAGTTATGATTAAAAAAATTAAAGTTGTTAAATTTGGACATTTTCCAAATAGCTTTTATTTGGCTAAACAGAGAGCTATATAAATGATACATATTAGACAAACAATAAGATTTGCTCTCTGAAGTGAAAGGAGGAACTGGCCCTAGCTGGCCCTGAAGGGAACAGCTAATAGATTCTCTACAAGGGTGGATCCCTCTAGACACAAAGATGGAGAGAGATGCCTCTGTTAATGGATTAAGGCTCATGCAGTTGTTCTTTATTATGGAGATAATCAGAGGCTCATCCAAAGTACTGATTTTTGGATAGAAATTTCTTCAAAAGTTCTTAGAAATCAAGCCAGTGTGGAAAACACCAGCAAAGGGAATGAAACCATTGGGGATCACTAATTGTTGAAAACTGCAGGGAAGGAACTTGGGATCAAACTCATTCATAAAAAACTGAAGGTCAGAAGGGTGAGGTCACTGACTCAGTAAATTAGAAGAGTCGTGTTAAAATCTGAGTGCCTTGATGTTTGCTCTTCCTGCCACACCCTGCCATCTCCATCCTCCTGGCCTATGACCTGTCTGTTCATGGCCGGTGTCACCGTGTGTGACTGTGTCCACGGACTACAGTTTCCACTAAGACAGGCATGCCATTTATCTCCCACACCAGCTCTGTATGCTCTGCAAACAGGAGTGTTGTGGTGTGGGTCAGCTGACTGCAGTTCAGGAAGGGACTGTGCACAGGCCTGAGTATTAGGATAGCTTTGCTTTCATGTACACAGCTTTGAAACTTAAAGTCATGTTAAGGGTTAATAGTATTGACGAAACACTCACTGGATGCTTATCAAGCACCAGATAAGAGTTGAAGTCTTGTTCGTTCGTATGCTATGTGGTTTCATAATCATAACTCTTATCAGGAGAATAACGAGGTACAGTGCAGGATAAAGCCTCGTCCTAAGTGTCACATGCAGGGGATGGCAGGTCCTAGTTTCAGAACACACCATCTATTTGGAATCTAGACCTTCAGGTTATAACAGCTCAGGGCCCCCTGCAGTGATGAGTGGCTGTGCCTGCCATTGACTGGGATGTGTTGAGCCCAGCCCTGAGTTCAGTCTACACTGACCTCCCATGACTCACATGTAATTTAAAAGCTGGTGTTATTTATTCCAGTCTAAGCCAGCATCTTAGGTATGAAGCTCGGGTGGAGACCTCCATTTCATCAATATCTGTGTTCTTTCTAGCAGGTCAAATACAGAGGAAAAGATACCCATCACAGGACACCAGGTGAAAGTCTGCACAGGACCTGGCCAGAACCAGGACTTTACTCACCTCTCAGTGGACTCCAGGATTTTTGGTGTGCCCTACCTCGGCAGCTGTGGGTACAGGAGGGTTTTCCTCACTGACCACCCCCATCTCTGGATGAGACTACTGTATCACGCAGCCACCTAAATCCCTGTCCAGCTCAGGAGCACCCCCGCCCCCACTGCAGCAAGGGCAGAGGCTCCAGCTCTTTGCCCACCTCTGGGTTCCCCAGCATCTCAGCATCTCAGGTTCATTTAGATACATGAGAGCATGATTGCCTTGAGGTATCTTTGAGGAACTATAGGCCCTTTGCAGGGTTTGGGCATGGGAAAAGGCACCTGGAAACAGTGGTATCCCATCTGTGATATTGAGAAACAGATGACAATGAGATTTTTGGGAGGGGGCAGAGGAAGATGACTGAGGGACCATCCAGAGTCCCTGTGTTGTCAACCTGGGTGCAATTCAGTGGGGTGTGTATGTCCTTCCCACTCATCTCCGTTGGTCTCTGTGTTCCTCTCTTGTCATCCACCTCAGATCTGTTCTTCCTGTTACTCATTTACAAATCCCACCTTCAAGCTGCTCTTCTCCATGGCATAAGTGATCAGTGAGCCCACAAACATCTCTCTACCCTGGGCAAGGGCCTGTAGTACCACAGACTATCAGGAAGCCAAGTATCTCTCTTCACCTTTGTCGTGGTCTCGTTAACTGGTTAACTGTTCTCTTCTTCCTCAATGGGACACTGCCCAGCTCCCTGTGCTCCCTCTGGGCCAAGCCTGGCCTCCCTCCTGTTCTCTTTCCTTAAGATCCCTTTTAGGGAGGCAGCCGAGAGAAGTCAGGGAGCTGAGCATCCAGTGAAAGAGGTTGCTATGAGTTACAACAGCAGGTGTGGGTGCTGCCACCAGCTCTCCTGGGTTAGCGCGGACATGCTCACTCTGGCTTAACACTACTCAGAAGTGGGGCACCTAAAGGATTTCTCCCAATCCTAGAAACTTGATCCCTCACAGTTGCAAAAGCCTCCAAGGAGGTTGGAAAGAGATACCTAGGTGGGGAAACCCACTGTAAGTGAGAAGAATGAGAGCATGAAGCTGTGTGCTGTGAGCGAATTTCCTTGGTCAAGATTGCTAGTAACGTGGAGGAGAAGTCCTGATTATTGCCTCCTACCAGAGGCAGAGCCATGGCTGCTGCCCACACCTGGCTCTGTGTAAAACTTCAGCTAATGAACTAGGCATTCAAGCTCTCCTTTGACCTGGATTTCCTAAGAGATTCAGGCTGTGTGGGCATGTGGGCTGTGTGGGGGCTTGAGGTCCCTCTGCTTTCCAACCTCTGAGAGACATCTGGTGCTCCTCACATGGCAGGATTTAAGACATTGTTATTATTATCCTACTCAGGTGAAAAAAAATCTTGCCCCAAGTGTTAATTATTTCTATAAATGACAAAGGTTGATTGGGATCTTTGAATGCAATCCTTGGACAAATGAATACTGTATAGACATGTACTATGATTCCTTAGAAAAGCAGCAGCCTGGGAGATGAGAAGCCAGACATTTGACTAGAGGACAGCCTGCTGAAAGACAGTCAAGGAAGTCTCCCGGAGGTTAGGGGTGGGGGTGAGGTCCAGCCTCCTAACATTTTGATATGACATCGTCATCTACAAATGAATTGTGCCATACTTATAACTAGTCTGGAAGTATGCAGCCATGGGCTATTAGGTTGGATGTGCCTGCTAGTCCCTGCTGTCTGTCTGTCTATCTGCCCTTTATCTTCCAGGTGTTAAATGAGGGGGAAAGGCAGTGGGATGAACATGAAGTGGGGAGGGGTGTGTGGCATGTATTGGATATGCTCAGAGTTAGATATGAGGACATCAGCCTCTAGCTGTCCTGGGCTAAAACCTTACTCACCCATCTTGATTCTTCCCTTTCCTTCAAACTCTATGTCCCATTTTCCAGACAAGTGTTAGCTGTACCATGATCTATTTGGGAGAAGGTCAGACTCATATAGCTTTTTGTACTCAGAAAACAATGGCTACCTTCTTGGGCTTTTTGTTCTGTTTTGTTTGGGTTTGTGAGATGGGATCTCACAAAATAGCTCAGACTGTTCTCAAACCTGCAATCCCTCTGCCTCACCCACTGGATTTGCAAGCCATGTGCCACTTTGCTCCAAACCCATTTTCTTTGCCGTGGCTCACAGCATTCACTCTGTTCCAGCCTCTGCTGTCATCTTTGAATCTGCCTCTCTCTTCCCTCTCTCACACACAGCTCCCCACAGACCAGCCAGTTTGCCCCACCCAGGCCCATCTATGGTGTGTGTTCTCTCTCCCTGGAAGGCTGAGTCTCCCTGTCATGGAGACCTGAGTACACGGTTTCCTTCCCAGGTGTGCTGGTCCCACTAGATGGTCAAATGTTGTGTCTGGTGTATTAAGGGCTCCTTTGTACCCCATGGCCTCCAGTGACCTAGAAAATTGTACATATCTTCTTTATTCACCTGTGTCTGGACATTGGCTGTCTCCCCTCAAAGCAAAAATGAAGGAGCCGTATTTATCCCATTCATCATGTATCCTATCCCCTAGTACCTGGTATACAGCAGGTAACTTAAGAGATACTCAAGGGATGAAAAAAGAGGAAGGTCACATACACATATATCCAGAGAAGGTTTTGTTCTCTGATGTTTTGTATGTGGACCCCACCATGAGGAGAGGGAGGCAAGAGAAACATAAAGAAGTCCCAAGTGCTAGTTCAGTCCCGGGAGAGCCTGCGGACTTGGTCATCATCTTTTGGTCTAGGTCTCTTTCTTAAAACACATGGAAAGTGAACTTTAGGGAACTTAGGGTATCCAGTGAAAAGTACTGCTGCAGATTTGAGCAAGTCTCCTCTGTGATGAACATGTTGCCAGTGTGAGGGTGCTAAGGGCCAGGACCTCTGGGAGGTAACAGGACCTGAAGCTTTTTCACCAAGCATGGTTCAGGAGTCATAATAAAGGGCTTAGTAGAAGGCGTTCTATTGTTTCTCTCCATCTGCCTTCTACCCCACAGGATGCAGCCCTCACCAGGTGCTGGGTGCTGTGCTTGGTGCTTGGATTTTCACTATCCAGAGAAGAGAATGAGATGTCTGTGGTTTTGGTTTGTCTGTTTTATAAATCACCCACACCATGGTTTGTTATAGCAGTAGATAAAAACTGGGAGAGTCACCCAGCAAGTATATTTCAAAGTAGGGATCAGAATCAGACCTCAACTTCTAGGCAGGGCTTCTTGCTGTTCTTAAAGCCTTGGGATGGATAAGAATAAATCAGCTTTAATATAAGGCTTAAATTAGAGACAGTCCCCAATATATCCCAAAGTGGTTATTCTCATGGTAGAAAAGTAGGTGACGGCTAGTGGGTAGGGTTGGCCTACTTGGCTACCTCTTTCCCTTGGGTGTTGTGTCTTCTATATGGGGGTAGAGGTGGGAGGGTGGCTTGCGTATCAGCGTTTGCAACTCACAGACCAAGTGCAATCTGAACAGCTGTTTTAAGAGGAAATACCCAGAGGACAAGGACATTATGAAATTGGAGGGGTGCTGAAGATCAGAAATGAAAGACTCTTATTGTTTTCAAGGAGAGATGTACTTTGAAGCTGGTGGCAAGAGACACATTAAGATCATAATGTTGAAGTTGGGGTGGAGAGAGCAGACGGCAGATTTGTGCCACAGTCATTTTCTCCAAATGCTGTTTTCTAGTAATAAAGTTGGAGAAGTAGGAGAATGTCATCACTCATGTACTGTGGGAGGGTTTCATCTCAGGGGCTCAAAAAGAGAGGCAAGAAAGGCAAAAGCTGTTCAAGGGAAAGTGGGAAGGTCTGAAAATGGGCCATATTCCCCAGTAGATAGGAAATCAGAGGCAGCTCTCAGTGTAAGCGGATGGTAGACTCAGAGGTACCCAAGTGGTTCAAGCAGGGAGAAAGATGCTAGGAGGCTACATGGAGATGACACAGCAGTGCGGAAGGTTCGGGTTGTAGGGAGTGTTCCTGCCTCACACTATCACCGAGGCCAAGAAAACCCAAGTGCAGTGTGGGTGGCAAGACTCATGTGCTACTTGTTATGAACAGACAAGACATTCTGTGATCTGGCTTGCCTGTTCAACCTGCTTACCTAACTGTTAATAATAAGAGTAGAAAAAGCAACATTAATTGAGCAATATGGTAGGGTGATTTATCCATGTTCATTTCTTACATCTTTGTGAGATACTGTTGGGACAAATATAACTTCCCTATTTCATAGATGAGTAAACTGGGCAGAGAGACACAAATGTGATAAGCAATGATGAAGACTAGAGCTCCGCACTCTGGACCATCAAGTTAGATGGCCTGGCCATGCTTGGATGCTATGAGCATCAGTGGCTTCTTTGCTCTCCTCAGGCTCAGCCATGAGTCAGCATGTATGCATCCTCTCTATCTAGTAGACAAGCCAGCAGACAAGAGCTGTCACTGTCCTAGGTGCTGAACTGTGGTTTGTAAGCCGTGAAGTGCTAGTGGACATTAAAAAAAAAAAAGGATGCTCTCTGCCTGACTGGTTTTAGTTAAAAGTTTGTTTACAAAAAGATCCTATCGTCTCATAGTTCCATGACCTGTGTGGTGTGAGGTCACTGTTTGTCTAACCATTCCAGATTCTCCCAAGTCAGTGTTCCTCTTAGTGTTGACAGTGATTGCAGAGAGCAATTAAATTCAGTACCCATCTCATCCTGACAGCATTGGCTAATGCTTGGTTTGACACTGTGGGGCCCAATCCTATCTAAGTACTCATATGATTGTAACTAAGGACCCTTAAGATATTAGAACAAACAAAAATGACGACTTTTTTCCCAAAGAAGAAAAGGTATTCCATGCAAAGGATTTGTTTAACCTTAACTTACTCCTGTGTGGTGCTTAGAGTCTCTGGACCAGTATTAGAGACTATTCTGTTCATTTATGTCATCTTTCTAAAGTGATTACAGACGGGAGTCAAGGAAAGGGAAGGAGGAGAGAGGAGGAAATGAAGAGAGCTAGATGATGATGATGCAGAAAGGTCAGACAAGAACAGGAAACAAGGTGTCAGTGTGCCAGAGTAAGGAACAGGGAGCTGTGGCTTCCTCTGTGTATCACTCATAAAATAAACTTATAAAATAAACTTCTGTCAGCTTCACAAATATCAGCCCTACAAAGACAGACAGACAGACACAGAGAGAGAGAGAGAGGGAGGGAGGAAGGAGGGAGGGAGAGAACTTATATCCTGTTTCTGTGGAAATCCATGTTAGGATTTACAAATTGTCATGTTACAACCACAGGCTAGGAATAAAAATCACTTCCAGCTCTACCATATCCCAAGCCCATGAATGCCCCCCCACTTGTCATCACACTACAGTCTTTGCTCACACCATCCTATGAGCAGTGCTTGGTCAGGAAAGCCCAGAGAGCATCCTCTTACTTTTGAAGTTCCTCTCCAACTCCCTCCAGGAAGCTTCCCTATATCATGGTGTCTGGAAGAAACATCCCCCTCCCCCAGTTCTCTAAGAATCTTAGAGCACACTGCTGTTCAAATGCTTGTCATGGGTTATTTTGTGACATGAAAGGACACGTTTGAGGTTTCCTTCTTCATTTGATCTTCACATGATTTTTGGAAGGCAGAGGTCTATCCTCTGCTTTGGGGTCGTGTCTCTCAAACAACAGTCCCATTGGCTCAAAAATCAGGCACATCATAATGTGTAAGTGCATAGAAAATTTTTAGAACGTATGTAGAGCTCAATTTATACAGGTGGCTTTGTTGTGTAAGAGCCTTGCAACCATGTCTGATTCATTGTCCGTTTTACAGAGTGTTGTAGGCTATGTATAAGGTGGTCAGACTAGGAGGACTTACAGTAGGAAGGTTCTAGACAGTCATTATAGTATCTTCCTACAACTAACTGGAAGAGCTAAAGTCCATGGCACTTCCTCTTGCCCTCTGCTTCCTCAAGGCTTGCAGACAGGAAGGTGTTGGCTTCAGAAAACTAGTCGTGAACCCAAGATCACCCAGGAAAGACTTTCCTGGCAGGAACTTTTCTAAATGAATCTCTGTATAAATTTGGAAGGGTGGGAAATAAGCCACACTTCCTCTTCCCCTTTGGAGGAAAAATAATTGCACAGTAGAGGAGAAAGGGGTGGATCAGTTGCCTGGAATTTCTGAAATTTTCTTTGAACAACTCAAATGGATAAGATTCTGGCTAGGTCTTTCTGGGTGCTGAGATGCAGGCTTTGCTTTGAGAACACCCTCATGCTGGAAAGAAAGCTACTGGAAATCTAGTTCTAGGAATCCCAGAGGAGGTACCTACCAGCTCCATGGCAGTGTTAGCCATATATTTACAGAATATCACTATGAGATTCTGAGTACTTGTAGGGAAACAAGTGCTGTGGTTAACCTCCCTTATATACAGTGTCTGGCCCCTGGGAAGGGCCAGCAACATAACGTGTCTAGATTCAATAGCAAGTTTTTAAGTCCCAGGGTCTCTAAGACCTTGTTCTGTCTCTTTTCTATGAAGAATGTGAGGGTGGGTGGGTTCCTTCCCTTCTCCATCATCATGTTATTCATGGTATGTCTGAGACTTTTACCCGGGTGTCCAGATCACTAGAAGATAGAAGACCCCTAGGTTATGCTCTAAGCACAGATTTTCCTGTTTGCAACCTCTTCTCCTCTACCTCGACTTACCCATGTGATCTGAGAAGTACCCTCCTTCCTCTGACCATCACATCCTCTGGCCATGGGCAGGAATGCTGAGTTTGGCTTTTAAGGATATGACTGTCTCAAAATCTTAAGCATCCTCTAAGTGAGTCAGTGACCTGGGCTTCTGTGATGAAGCAGAGAAAGTGTTTTTCAGGGTAAAAGTTTGCCTTGTGGTTTAACTCTTTTTTTTTTTTTTTAACTGAAGAGTGGGTTCCATGGGACTTCCACACATACCAGGAAGCACAGCCTGCTAATGAGCTGCCTCATTTCTGCTTTGCACTCGAGGATTTCATGCAGAACGCTAGAATGCAGTGAGTCACCTGACAAGCTTGTGGACACAGCCTTCCCTCTTCTTTCACATATATGAGCGCTTTCTCATCTGCCTACATTCAGGAGAGGGGAAGGCATTTGCAGACCCTTTCCAGGTCATTGAGGAGTCATTTATCCAACCCACTGTCTTTTAGTAATAACACATGCAGCCATCCCAGATAAGGGAGGATCTCTGAAGGTTTTAAAAATCGCCAGAAGGCGCTGTGTTATATTGGTTCTTTTATTACATTGTGAACATTGGTACAAGGTTAAATACACACAGAGACAGACATCCGAAGGCTGCAAAGAGCATACACATCAACATGTTTGTACATACAAAAAGGTACAGAGACACTGACAGAGAGTACAGATACACATACAATACAGACAACAGGCACAGGATGTGGCTACATCCTACTGCATTCTACATGAAACAGGATAGGGTACAGAGAGCAGATGAAAGTTGGCAAACATTACAGTTTAACATAACCAACATCCATTTTCAGTATACCTTCAACAACAGCACACAAAGCATTATTGCATCTCTAGGGGCTAAGAAGGTCTAGGGAACCTCAGTAGATTGTTGGGGACCATCTCAGGCTAGGCTTGGAGAGTAAGAAAAAAAAAAAAAAAACAGGTCACAACATAAGAAAAGCAAGGGGAGGAAACCCATCAAGCTAGGTGGGAACAGTGGGGAGTTGGATCCTCAAAGGCACCAAATCCTCCAGAGTCTAAGTGATAGAAAGATGATTAAAACTTTGTCTCTGTGGCTCAACTGACCGCTGTCCAGACCCCTAGTCCACACTCCATGTCGGTCCTCCAGCCTCCTTTGACAAATTCAGGGCTTGGAAATGACCAAAAAGGACTCTGCTCTTATTTTGTTGTGTGGTTAGGTTCCCAACACTGGATAATAAGCAAAGGCTATCTGTCTGTGTGTTGAGAACTTTCAATCAAAGCCTCCATGCTCTCAGTCACAGTATTCCAGCTCCAGCTCAGTGACCAAGCAGCTGAACTATCATAGGCAAATCACTTTACCTCTCCAAACCTATGCTTCTTTATCTGTAATATGACAGTCCTAGCTGGGAAATGACCTTTAAGACTTTTCAACGAAATGATTACCAAAGGCAATCTAGCTTCTCAACCCATCTTCTCCCAGTTCCCACACATATCTTCAGTGAGGTCTGTGAGACATGACAACCCTGTTCCCCATACCCATGTGTATCCACGATGAGGTTCTTGAGTTATAGCAACTCTCCTCCCCATATCCACGTGTATCCCAAGTGAGGTCTTGAGGCATGGCTCTGTGCCCAAACCAACCCCAAAAGGCTACACCTTGTCCTACTGAGAGATGGCTTCAGGAAGTTGGGGGTCAATTAGGGTATCTAACTAGGTTAGATGTGGCCCCAGGGCCCAAACCTGATGGAAGCTGCTTTTACTTTGGACCATCTTCACCATCGCACATCAGAGTAGATGGACTGAATCTAGAGATGCTCTCCAAGCATTGCAGCCTCTTCCTGTGTTCCTGGGGCTCAAGGTGAAGGCCCTCTGAAGAACCAACATGGAAAAACAAGGTGATTTGGTACCAAGGAATTATCCATTTCCTAATAAAGCCTTGGTGAATGGACAACAGTCCTTTACCATGTCTATCCATCATTACTTCCTTCGTCTCCTCTAATGCCACCATCAAGGGAAGAAACAAAATCCCCCTTCCTATGCCCCTGACACTACTGGAGACTTAAGAGTGTGTGAAGAGAGACTTCTTTTCTCTGATTATCTCAAGGGGTGGTGGTCCACCTCATTTTCATTTCTCCACACTTCAGAAGCATGACCTTGTGAACATCAGAGCAGTCTTTGTTTCACGCCCTGTCTCTCGCTTAGCCTGTAGCACCTACGGAGGGTGCTGCCAGCCCAGCAGCCTCTCATTCCTAGAGATGGCATTACATCACCCCTGGGCTTTTCTCTTCAAGTATGCGGCAAGCCTCGTTAATTCCTGTAATTAGCTCTGAGCCCTTTAATTGTCTTTTCCATCTTGAGGATGGCATCTGTTTGCTTGGCTCAAGAGCAGTGTTTTAGTCTATGTTCTTTCATCCTTTAGTCCTGGTCTCTGGAGTCAAACAGACTTGAATCCAAGTCCACTTACCAGTTGTGGGATCACAGTCAGTTGGTTAACTCCACAGCTTCCTCCCTAAGGCAGGATTCTCAGAAACACCCGCAGGCCAGCACTAGTGAAGACTGAAGGCACTCATACATGTAAGGACCCATAATTCCTGGCACATAGCTCACCTGAAAGTATCTCCCACTTTGCCTCCTGGTTTCTCTGTGTGTCTAAACATACTCCATATTGATCTAGCTATTCCAACAGAACTTTCTGAGGTGATGGAACCTCCAGTACAACAGCCGCTAGGCACGTGATCAAACATGGCTGGTGTACTCGGAAAATGAATTTTTAATTTAATTTCATTTGAATTAACTTAAATTTTAAGTTGTCTATGACCAGCAACTCCTATACTAGAATATGCAGAACACTTTCCCTATGAATATATCTCTTCTACATATAAGAGGAGGGCTGGCCTCATGAACACATAAAAATGTGTCCTGGGCTGGGGATGGACAATTGACACCATCATGGAACATTAGATAGGTTAGTTCACTTCTGTGCCTTGGATTTCTCGTCCCCATTATTGTTTTCCAGTGTTCCAAGATCCTTTCCTTTGGGTGCTTCTGCATATAAACACACAGGCTGGACATAACATTACTACAGGGGGGCTGGTTCTGTTGACATGGACTACAGTGTGAAGCTACCTGGAGTTTTATAGCTGCTGGCCATTCTTGGGCTCTACAAGGCTGCCTTTCCAAATTGCCTCAGTCAATACCTGCTATATGTTGAGAAGGGTTCCCAAGTGACTTTGGAACACACACAGCTAATGTTTGTCTCCATGTGTTTGTGTAATGCACAGAGTAGTCCTCTAGATGAGCTGGACCAGTCTGGAAGAGGGCGTTCCATCACCCTTCTAGGGATGCCCCCTGCCTACTGCTTAATGTGTGCTTGGGCAGCAGTGATGGCCAAATGAGCCTCTCCAAGCCCCCGGCTTTACCTTTCTCAACTCAATGATGCCTTAGATTCTAGATATTTACTGCTCCATGGTGGGCCCTGGCCTCACAGCATCCCCTCTCCTCTTTTAAGAGAGACTGCTTAGCTAGGTGTTAATCCCATCATTGTGTTGCTGCTGAAGGAGAGGTGTGGCCTCGGCTGCTGCTAGCTCCATGTCTGGAGGCTCATGGGCTGCTCTGTGGACAGAAGAGCAATGTGGCAGCATCTTCCACCTCTCTCTACCTCACCCTCTCCACATGACTGATAACAATGACAAGAAAGTAGCAGCCACACTCATCAAGAACAATATACCTTGGATTAAACTAAACATTGAAGGTCCATCACCCACCAAATCATCAAGGAAATCTGTGATGGTTAGAATTCAGGTTCAAAAGGAGCAAGTAGTTCTTGAAGTGTCGTAAGATTTTACTACATCCTTATGTGAAAAGATTAACCCAGCCCTTTCTTTCTTGTCCTCGCTCCTCGATTCCCTCTCTTCCTACAGTGCTTTCCACCTCCTTTGACTCTTGAAGGAGGCTCAGGGAAGAAGACAGGAGTTTTGGACTCCTTCATGCTGGAAACGGTTTCAGTGTCCATAACTATGGGGGGGTGAGAAGCAAACAGAATCTGGCCTGCATGGATGTTCTTTGCTCTTCATTCTTTTAAAGCTTAGGAAATTATAGAAATAAATGCAAATTTCTGACTCCTCTTGAAAAAAAAAGAAGCAGCAGTTACATGGAATTTTGAGGAAAAATGGAAGTTAGGTGGCTCCTTGAGGTGCGGCCATGCTTTTCAGCTTGCCACAGACCTCTGCACTCCTGTGGCTTCCCATCTTCCCCTGTTGCCCCAGTCTGCACCTGTCTGTGGTAGATATTCGAATTTGTACCCTCGACTTGGCAACTTTCAAAATCTCTTTCAGACCCCTTTGTTATTTTTACATAGTGATAAATCAAAGTCAAGATAGCCGTTGCTGGAGAACTTAGTTTGAAATTTTTTCAGTGGTGGTATGAAGGGTGCTAAAGGGATCTTCACTGGCAGAAGAGTGGTTGGGAAGAAAATGATGGCACAAGCATGGGCTCCCTGTTATGGACATGGGAATCTTGTCAAATTGAATAGTAGCTTGGCCAATGAGGAAGTCCGTGTTTCTTAGATCCGAGCAGGTCAGTCCTAAGTGTTGTTGCAAAGTGGGTAGTAGGCACCAGGATAGCAGATACCAGATCCTTCTCTACACATGCTAGGCCATCAATAAACAATGTGATAGATGATAGATAGATAGATAGATAGATAGATAGATAGATAGATAGATAGACGAACAGATGCATAGGCAAATCAGTGGATGAGCTTATGGATGAGTGTGAGTATGGGCCAGATATAAAAGAGGAACTCTGAGAATTTGCTTTGGGAATCCTTCATACACAGATGGCCTTAATAATTGACTCTTCTCTCCCTTAGCTTCTAACTGTGTGATTTAAAAGTCTGGCCTGAAGCCAAAGCAACACAACTGTTATACATTCTATAGATAAATCAATCCCTTGATGGTTTAGAATGAAGGGGATGGAGAGAATGTGGGCCCCAAATCTGAGCTAACATGCCCACTTACTTCTCAGGGATGACATGGAGGCTGAGCCATGTCACAAACATGTTCAGCATCTGTCTTCACATCACACATGTCAGACCACGGCATGCCTAGGACATGGGATGCAGCTATCACAAGAGGGGCTCTGAGAGAGTATCATGGGCATAGGGTTCCTCCTTGCAACATTCAGGCAATTGGCATAGGAACGGGGCAGAGGAGACTATGGTACATATGATAGTCATCCAGGATCTGAGGCATGGGCCAGCTTCTCTTCCTCTCTTTCTCCCCTGCTCTGCAACATGGGGGAGAGTCTGCAGTTCCTGACCTCTTTAGAACACATTTCCATTTGGCCTCCATGTCAGAAAATATAACCTGGGACAAGGCTTGGTCTACAGGCTCCATAGACAGTGGAAAGGAAGGGGGGGAAGAGAAATGCTGGGTGGAAAGGCAGCTGGACCAAAAGGTACACAGCTGGAGCCACCATGACTCCAAGGATCTTGACTCAATGCACCTTAAAGGCAACTGTGGGCAGAATGGTTTTGCTCTGAGGTTCTGGCTTCTCAGAACCAGAGCTGGGAAAAATCTGCTGGAGGCAAGTCAGCACCTTTCCACTCCTTGCCTGTTTGTTTTTGTTTTGTCCTAGAAGCCCAATCTCTCAGTGAAACACAGGCTATGGGGCTCAGAATGACTGGTCACCTTCACCAGAAGGTCAAGGTCCTCAGCCAGTAATAGTCAGTTCCTTTCAGAATGAAGATTTTGATGATGACAATGCCATTTTCTGACTCTAGGGTCTTTGACTCAGTGGATTCCAATTTGAGCCTGGGGAATCACGTGATTCTGACACACAGACAGGCTAGGCGATTCGTTGAGGAGACCGATACTGTCTCCAATTTATGCAGTATCTGCTCCTGCTGTTCCTGCCCTTCTCAAGACCCCTAATGAACTCTCTGTTCACTCAAAGTTCTGTATGTGTGCAGAGTTGAGGCACTGGGGAGCAAGGAGTTCACTGCTGGCTAAAATAGTAGCTCATTTAATATACCAATGCCCTAGCTAGTGGATTACCAGTAAACCAGGAAACAGAAGAGAAGAGCTATGTTTTGTAGAACAAGAGAGTTTTGCTTTGCTTTGTTTGGGTATGGGGAGTTTAGACAGAGTCTCGCTCTAGGCCCAGGTAGCCTGGAACTCATTATATAGTCCAAGATGACCTCTAAAATCCAGCCACCCTTCTGTCCTGTCTCCCAAGTTCTGAATCACAGGGTTAACTATGCCATGCCAGTTTTGTTTTGTTGTGTTTTATACAGGTTGTTGTCACCTAGCCATGGCTGACCTCAAACTCGGGAGATGATTCTGCCTCCACCTCCCTCATGGTGGGGTTACAAGGATGTGTTACCATACCTTCAGGAGACCAGGGACTTAAGGGTTAGGTTGTAGGAGCCAGCCACATGAGGTAAAGGGTCTGGACAAAGGACATTACACTAAAGAAGGAACACAGGGGCTGTTGCCAGTGGGAAGAGGACCCTCTGGCTCAGCACCAAGTGTGTGAACAGCAGGGAAGAGGCGGGCACCCCGGCTCAGCCCCCACCTCATATACCATGTGACTGAGGCCTGCCTTCTGCATGGAGAGCCCGACTTAATTGGTATTTCTTCTAATTATCAGATTTAATCACCACCTCTCCAGTGAGATAATTTTTAACTCAAATGAGAAATTAGTATTATAAAAGAGCAAGTATGAAAAAAGAACAGAATCCAGCGAGGGATGCGTGTTAAAGTGACTCTGGGTACTGGCACTTTACTTCCTTTGCTGTTCAAGCCATCTTAAAGGTGCCTGGAGGTCTGGGGTCTCTGGGCAGACTCCTATCAGCTCTCTCCAACTGGGGGAGGAGTCCTTAGCTTGCTGCCATGGTAGTGAGGCTGGGGTCCATGCCTCTAACTGGCGCTGGTTCCTCTTCATTGTTGCCTTCCATTTGGTGCCCTTGGGGGTCCCACTGCAGGATCCATAGAAGAAAATCCAAAGAATTCCTTTGGACCTTAAAGTTTGGTAGGTGGTGTGTGTGTGTGTGTGTGTGTGTGTGTGTGTGTGTGTGTACCTAAAACTGTCAGTAGGATTTGATGTTTGGCTGGCTAGGGTGGTCTCCAGTGTGCACAGTAGTCACTGGCCAAAGCTTCTGGAACCATTTTTACAAGGATGGGCAAGTTCAACAAGTTCCAGTGTTGGGGAAGTCAGGGAAAAGGGTCCCGAGCTGCTGTCAGAAGGCAGCCAATGTCACGTGAGCCAGCTTCCATATTTCCTCCCAGCTGCTGTGTGTGTGTGTGGGGGGGGGGTTCTGAGGGAGGTTAAATGACTGAGAGGCTGCAGGGTGAAGGGCAGATAGGCTCATGAAGGTAGTGGAGTGGGGACCAACAAAAAAGCATGAGGAAGAGAAGGTAGGGGAGACTGCTGCAGACTGGAATTGAAGGGAGCCTTTACAGGAGTCTGGCATCAGGGGGATGCTTGCTGGATACCCAGACCCAGAGGAGGCTTCCCTTGCTTCAACCTGCCCTTGTCAGTCTTCACCTGACACCTGGACAAGGGGTCAGGGATTAGCAACTCTTGGTGCAGAGTAGTTGAGATGGGGTAGAGAGAAGGCAGAGCTTCCTGAGGCTCCCCATGCAGAGGTCTGTACTGGGTGCTGCATGCATTCACTCTCCACAACAAAATTAGGACATATCCATCACACCCTCACTTTATGAACAAAACTCAGAACATTTGGGTTGTCTGAGGGGTCATGTGGTTTGCCCACAGTTAACTAACTTACTGTTAGTTAAGGGAGATAGATCTGAGACTGTTGGAATCTTAAGGCAGACCAGTGGCCATCAATCCATCAACACAGCATAAGTAGTTCTCTGGTCAAGAAACCATTGCTGGGTCCATGAAATGGCTCACTAGTTATAGGTACTTTCATTTAGGCCTGGCTTTGATCCCAAGATCCCACAAAGTGGCAGGAGAGAATAGGCTCCAGAGAGCTGTCCTGAAACCTCCATGCATGTGCCATGGTATATGCAAGTTCCTCCAACACCTAATACATAAATGAATGAATGAAGGGAGGGGGTGAATCATGACTTCTCTGAGTATACACAATGCTGTCATAGATAAGGGTGCTGTGGGCCCTAGATTGAGCAGCAGGAGGCTGAGTGCTTTGGAGACTGTGTCTTTAGCATCAGTGGGCATTTGTCGTTTCATACATCTCATCCTCCTTTGACTGGGCATACTTGCCTAACCCCCAAAAAGGGGGAAGATCCAGGCAGAACCACCACTCCCCTCACCCCAGACTCCAATGACATCATATTTCATGCCCAGCATCTTCCACACAGCTTCCCTGCAGTTCATGCACCTCGACACTAATTTTCAAGTGGGTATAGAGTCCCTGCACATAAGATACCCAGGGCCCTTTGAACCCTTCCTTTCAACCCCATTCCTGGCCCTAATCAAAAGAACGCCTGCTGGGCTGTTTCCTTTGTGGCTCTTTACCTCAAATCTTTTCCTTTCCAGTTACACCCTCTGCTGCCAAAATCCACCCTCCATTCTTTCTATGGCCCCTCCCTGGTCCACTGTATAAACAGCAGATATTTTTCCTGGGGCATTGAGAGTGCTGCAGAGATGGCCTTGCTCCCCAGCTCCCATTTCCCCATCTTGAGTATTGTCTCTTAGAGAATATATTTTCAGAGAGGAGACTGACTGAGGAGGGATCCCAAAAGAGCCTAGGCTAGTGGTTCATTCCCTCACCATATAGTCCCAGGCTTATGGAAAGCCCCTTTCTCTGCCTTGCGCCCTCAGTGCATGGAGGAAGCCTGTAGACTGGACATTCTCCTTGGGTGCATGCTTTGGCTTGGGCTTCCTCGGGAATTGGAAGCTTCCTTGGGAATTCATCCCCATTGCCTATCCACTCACACTCCATCAGGGTTAATCAGGGTTGCTTCTCTGCTCTCATTGAGAGGATGGGAGACAGTGCTGAACCTCAGATGAAGCTGAGCATGCGGGCTCCTAGCGACTGCAGAAATCTGTAAGTCATGCTTCTGATTTAATTAGATGCACACTGACATTGCAATCCCTGAAGCTCACAGAGGTAGCGGGGAGACTACATGTAGCTGCCCAGTTGACCTAGGATGCCCTCATCCATCCAGGCCCATTGCAGGGGAATCCTGCTCCCCTTTATTCCCACCATCCCTCACTTCCCCTTCCTCTTGTCCCTCCTTTTGTCTGACCCCTACTCACTGTCTGTACTTGGACTTGATTGGGCTCACACTGCTGATGATATTCATCTTTTCTTCCCCTCTCATCCTGTGGCCTCAAAACCTTGAGTACCAACAGGCCAGTGGGAGAATTTGGATTTACCTCTCTTCTCAGGAACTTGGGACACAGGCCAAAGACATCCTTGGAATGTATGAACTAGAAAGGACAGCAGAGGCAATGTCTGCCCCAGTAAGCTGTGACTCTGGCCTCCTCTGACCATGAAGAAATCATAGTACTGTCCTGTCTGTTTTGCTGGTGGAGGAAGGTTATGAGGAATGCATGGGAACCTGTGTCCTCCAAAGACAGTTGGCATTTGGGGCTGGCTAGTTTCTTATGGGTCTGTGGTGGGGCATCACAGACAGTGTTCTGCCCATTGTAGGCTATTCAGCAGTATCTCTGACTTTAACCCATTGCATGCCAGGAAATTGACACCAGTCTAAGCTGAATCAGTCAAAAATGCCTTCAAACATTACTATATGTTCCCAGCCAGCCATATTGCTACCAGCTGAGAACTCCTGTGGAAGCTCGGCTTCTCTGTTGGGCATCTACGAGGCTGTGTGCTTGGGAGTTCAGGTCCTGTATGCCAGAATGCTTGCTATGCCTGCCCTTGGGCTCTGTCTGCTGCACTTAACTCTCTGAGTGTTTTTTTCCCCTTCCCATTTTGCAAATGGGGTCATTGCCAACTTCCCAGGATTAATGAGAAGGACAAATGAGATACAAACTATAAAGTACCATATAGTATTACATGAAATATGTTTAATCACTACTCTGTTATTATATGCAAATAAGACTGCAGCTAGATACTCAAGGGAGAGTTAATTTTAAGTGATGATGAAAGAAGGCAAGACAGGAATCCAGTAGATTGGATTGGGAGGTTTGTGCGAAAGTATGTAAAGGGGAGAGGAGCTGGACGGTTGGGACGGCTGAAAATGACAAGCAAGCTGCAGGAGATTACTGTAGGAACTGGAGCCCTGGGACTGCATGGAGGCCAGGAGACTGGGGGCTGGTCTGGGGCTGTTTCCCTAAGTAGAAGGAATGCTTTGAGCCATGGCGGAAGGGCTCTGTCTCTGGGGTTGAAAGGCAGGTGTGGTGAGATGGGGTGTTGGGGAAGATCAGAATATTGGAGATGTCTTGGCCAGCTCAAGAGAGAATGCCAGGAAGGGGAACCCATCCAGGTGTGGAAGCCTCCCAGATGAAAATGGGGACAGCTTTAGAGAGAGGCTTGCAGACAGACACCTGCTCTCTTGGTGGCTCAGGGTTTCCTGCCTTGTCCTCTGGGACAGGTGCTCTGGCTTTTCTTTGGGGACCATCTGTTTCTTCACTTTCTCCAGGTTGTGACAATGGGTTGAGGATGAGCACCTCACTCAAGCAAAGCCAAGCACAGCTGCTGCGCTCTGGCCTTGGTGCTCCTCCTAAATACGAAATTAAGATGCACATGTTTTCTACTGAGGCTGCTAACCCAGAGCATGTCCAGGACCCTCCCTGAGAATGGGGCCAGCAGAGAATAGAGATGGATTAGTGATGCTCACATCTGTCCACCAGGATCCTGCCATGCCTGAAGCCTGATTACTTCCAGCCGCAGGTATTTTTTTGGTTAAAATGAAATCACATGTTCTGTTATAGGTTTTTGCTTAGTCCCACTTGAGTTGGTCTTCTCTAGTGATGTGTGGACTCTGTGGGAAAGCTGGTGAAAAATTAAGAGCCCACCTTGGGAATAGAGTCTACCCTCATCTTTTACTCTCCATGATAAGAAAATACTGAACAAGATGATGAGAAGGATCTTTCCCAGCAGTAAACAAGACAATTTTCTCACTAGTTATCCAGGTTTATAAGTATTAGGCACCAAGATTTCCCCAGATCCAGAAGGGATAGTGCTCTCCTACTCTATGTGGGCTGGCTCTGGGCAATGCAGCATAGCCTGAGAAGGTTCTCTCCATTGGGGAGCATCACCTTCTCTCTCCACTGTTACAGTATTCCAGGTTCTTCATCCCAAAGGCATCCTGACCTCCCACACTACCCAAACTAATATCAGTTTTTTTTTGTCCTTCAGTTTGAATAATATTGAAACTCAGGTAAACACTGGTTCAGATTCCTTGATGAAAGGTTCTTTGTTGCCTTCAGGGAAGCTGGTCTGAAGAAGTATCCAGAAAATTCCCACCCCTAAGGCCAAACTCCAGGTTTTCTGGAGGGGTAGATGCAAGCTAGTTTTATTCCAGGCTGGAACTGAAAAGTGAATGGCAGACCAGAGAGGGCATTTACAAGAGGGTCCTGGTGTCAGCAAATTGTTACACTGAATTGTTTCCAGTGTCAGGCAGAGCACGGGGCATCAGTGTGCTCTGCCTGAGGCTAATCCTACTGTTCAGTGCTTTGTCAGTGTGTTCTGGATGGAGCCTGATGATGAGCTCATGATTATGACAGAGGGCCTCTTTCCATTCCTGCTCCCAGTACTTTAGCAAGATTTTCTAGGTACCCAAGTTAAGACTGTGCCCGTCATCCTCCCCTATCCTCCTTGCAACCACATCCCACACAATCCCTGGGAAGGGGTCTTATGTCTAATTGTGATAAGCTAATGAAAATGAGAAAGTGCTGGTGTTTGGGTACGTGTCCAAGAGATTCATGTGGGAAAGATTACTGGAAAGTGATGGAAGCTTTAAGACGGGTGGGGCCTTCTGGGAGGTCCTTAGGTCATTGTGGGTGAGTCCTCAATATGGATTAAAGGATTCTAATCTCCCCTTTCTTTTCCTGGCTGATGACACAAATGGCTTTGCTCCCCCAATAGCACCCACCTTGATGTGCTGTTTCACCACAAGCCCCATACGATGAGGACACTCAATCACAGACTGAACCTCCAAAGCTGAACCAGAGCAAGCCCTTTCTCTTTACGATGTAATTACCTCGAGTATGTTGTTATAGTGACAACAAGCTGATGAACACAGAAAGGGTCTTTTGTGAGTGGTGGGAATCAGCAATGAAAACCAACCTTTCACCCTATCCTCCTAGCTTTGATTGGTACATTTCATGAGAGTCTCCCCATCCTACTAGGCTATTAGAGCAGGAAAAGAGATTGCCAGATCCTGTGGCTCCATTCAGTCTCTTGGGAACTGCTGATGGGGTGGAGATAGTCCACCTGGGCAAAAGCAAAGACCACACTTGTGTTCAGACAGCACAGCCAAGTTTCCTTTAGGTCAGAGGTCAGCAAACTTGTACTGTCAAGGGCCAGAGACTCCATATTTCAGTCTGGGTAGGTTCTACATCATTGCTATTCAGCTTTGCCATTGTGGCTCCACAGCAGCCACAGACAATGCGTAAACACATGGTGTGATTGTGTCTCATGAAGAGTGTGTGCAGAGCAGATGGATCTACAGGGTGGTCACACTGTTGTCTGACCTCCAGGCTTGAGTGATGTGGTGGACCAGTGGAAACATACTATGGCAGTCTATTTTCTGTGTCCCCTTCTTGGGTCAGTGTTGGATTTCTCCACTCCTGGAGGTGTGACAGCTGCTGGTGATGAAGAAAATGACATGGCCCCTTAAGGTTCCCTCTGGAGCCCTGACATCAGGTTTTGGAGTGAAAGAAGAGGGAAGGAAACTATCTCAGCATGCCCATCTGTGATCAAACGTTGGGTAGAGTTTCTACTGTTTATTCTATAATTCTATAAACAACAGAGTTCAACAGCTATTAACATGGAATTTGCATCATCATCTAGGGTGATTTAACGAACTGGAGTAAATCAGGACATCAAAGAAGCATCCATATGAGAAGAAATCTATTGGAGCACAATAATCACAGGCAAGGTAGGGGATGGACAGAAGGTCTACCGATGGATCATGAAAGACAATATGTACATATATGTCTATCTGTATCTATTTTGCCATAAAAACTTAGAATGTTATTTTCAGGAACATGGGTAGACATGGTGAACATTACATAAGGTGAAGTCAGCCCCAGCAAAGCAAATACCACACATATCACATGATCACACATGTAAGAGCCGAAGTTGGTCACATGGAAGTAAAGAGTGGAGTAGTGGTTGTCAGAGCCTGGGTAGGACATGGGAAAAGGAGATTGGAGACAGGATGCTTCCCCAGGACAATGGTGCACTGCATAGGGGAGATAAGGCCTCCAGATTCTACAGCACAGTCGGCTGACTATGGTTGACAGTGATGATGTCTAACAGATCATCAAAATGGCTAGTAGAGAGAATTTTTTTTTTTGAGACAGGGTTTTCTGTGTTCCCCAAGCTGTCTTTAAACTCATGATCCTCCTGACTCAGCTTCCCAGGTAGCTGGGATTAAAGATGTGTATGACCACAGCCAGCAGTAGAGAGAATTTTGAATGTTCCCAATACACAAAAATGCTAAACGGCAATAAACTCTCCAGGAAAGTGTGCATAGGTTCCTGTGCCATTTTATACATGGCACTCGAACATCTGTACAACTTGCTATCTGCTGAGAGTCCTGGAATCCTCCATGCATGGGGAGCAATGATGATTTATTCATTCAACTCCCCGCTCCTCTCTTGTGCAGTATTTAGTATGCTTCTAGTGGAGGAGTTTCATGATTGCCACTTGAATATCTGCCCATTCTGTGCTAGGCCTTGGGTAGGCACTGTAGATTAGAAGAAGAAAAAAAAAACCTATTCTTGCTCTGGGGAGTTCATAGTATAGTTAACAGAAAGAAAAACAATTACAGTACAGTGAGGCAATTGTGGTGACATTCCCAAGCAAACAGTTCTATAGATTGACAAATGGATCCAACATGTCTTCGAAGGCAGAGAAGGACATGCACAATGCAGTGCCTGAAGGAAGGAATTCACTCACTCCAAGGCAGAGTACCTTTGGCTACCTTTCACCTGCTTAGAATCCCAGTGAGCCCTGGCCCTGGGCCTCTCAGGCACGTTTGTATAAATGAAGAAGGGCCCATTCAAAGAAACAGCCTCCCCCTCTTTGCTTCTTACAGCAGTTTTTGTTTATCTCATTATCTCCCAACCTGAAGAACAGGACCATCTGGCATGCGGGCATGTTAACAAGATCATAAATTAGGAGGAGAAATGGAGCCAGATTTCCATAATGGTCGCAAGACAGAAATCAACAGTGCTGCACAGCAATGGAGTCTGCTAGGAAGGTAGGGTGGGAGACAGCGAAATGAAAATGCCTCAGCACATCCAGCCTGAATGAAAAACACAAATCCAGACTCATTTACAAGGAGTGTGTCAAAAATAAGAAAAGCACTGGCCAAGCATCTCTCCTCCTTGTCTTCTCCCCCATCCCCCTACTTCTGGCCTTCTCCGTCTGCCCCTGGAAACCGGACCAACTCGAACACTCCCTGTACTCAGAGGTCATTATTGTAATAATCATGTGGAAATTCATTTTGAAGTGGGAAAGATTCACCCATGCATTAGACTGCCTGCCTGGGCCAGAACTGGGGACAGCCTTGAACAATTGTTCCATGGTATCCCTGGGACTCCGAGTGTCTGCAGGAACTCTGCGCCTTGGCTGTGGTCAGGACAACTGTGGTTAGTGTGAGAGACCTGGTCCAACAGACAACTGCATGTCAGTGTGTCCCGTGCAGCTGCACACACACACACACACACACACACACACACACACACACACGAGAGAGAGAGAGAGAGAGAGAGAGAGAGAGAGAGAGAGAGAGAGAGAGAGAGAGAGAGCGCTCACCCTGCATCCACAACCAGTAAGTCATCTTGGTCTCTTGGCCCAGCTATTGCCTCCTTCCCAATGGTATGCCAAGGGCATATTAAATACCCCACGAGTCGGTGGTGGGGCTGGCCTCCCTGTCTGATGTCTTCTTCTCGCTTCTTGTGCCTCCTTGGGAACTCAGAGTATTCCTTTATCTCCCGGTAACAAAAACACTACTTCCCTTAAAAATATTTTTAATCACAGGTATGTGTCTGGGTGTGTGCTTGTGAGTGTAGTCAGGGGCTGCAGATTCCCTTGGTGCTAGAACTCAGACTCTGGTCCTCTGTAGGACAGTAGACGCTGTTAGCCGCTGATCCCTCTCTCCAGCTGCAGCTCTCTCTCACTCGACAATGGGGATAATGACAGGTGACTTGAGTATACTGGTTGTGCTTACAGAAGGCTCCGAGAGAGAAGGGCCTGTCCTTTTCAAAACTCAGGAGTGCATGTGATTGAGTAAAACCAGATGCCTGCTGCTTGGTA
Source organism: Peromyscus leucopus (assembly GCF_004664715.2). Lineage (NCBI taxonomy): Eukaryota > Metazoa > Chordata > Mammalia > Rodentia > Cricetidae > Peromyscus > Peromyscus leucopus. The sequence goes on from NC_051086.1 coordinate 49,162,784, forward strand.
GGCAGATTCCACAAGCCTAAAGGTAACTACAGTTTTCTTTCTTTTTGCTGTTGTTGTTTTGTTTGTTTGTTTTTTGAGACAGGGTTTCTCTGTGTAGTTTTGGTGCCTGTCCTGGATCTCGCTCTGTAGACCAAGCTGGACTAGCCTCAAACTCACAGACATCTTCCTGGCTCTGCCTCCCAAGTGCGTACACCACCACCGCCCAGATGTAACCACTGTTTTCCATTCGACCCCGCCCACACACACACACATCCTTCTGGGAAGACTGACTTTGGGGAGGTTTGCATCATTCCCAGGGAGCTTGCAAGCTGATCTCTGCTCAGTGTGCTTATTCTGGGGATAATACATTGACAATTTTTCCAATCTCTCCCCTGAGTTTTCCCTATTCAAACTTTTTTAAAAGTCAGTTTGATAAGGTACGATTTTGATGGTTCCACAGACAATTGTTCTTGCTTTGGACATGAAAAGTCCTGTATTCCTGTCCGCGTTTCCCATCCCATTTTGTACGTTTGTCCCCTTTTCTTGTTCTTTCTCATTAATGCAGATGCACACTTTGTCTATTTTATTTGTACTGTGTTTAATCCACAATTCTGGGACCAACTAATCAATTCTCCTCTGTAATTTATTAATTTCTGCTTTTATCTTTATCAATTATGCACTCCCAGCTTCCTTGAATTTATTTTGTGGTGCTTCCGCATCCTTCCACGATGGGGTCGTTTATTCTTTTTCATTTGCTTCTTTGATTTTTTTCCCTCAACTCATGACATCTTCTTTATGGTATAACTCAAGGTCAGACTGTCAATGTCTCCTGCCCCCCTAGCAGAGAAAATGATTTTACTTCTCTGTAGGTTAGTGGTGTCAATATTTAATCACTGAATACTCAGGTAAGTCTAATCATATTCTTTGGATTCTGGATTGCTCAAGAAACATTTCTCCCTTTAGTATTTTTTTTTTGTGAACATTTTCTTCAACTCTATTTTTGCTTTAAGCATTTGTGTGTGACCTCATCATGTGGTGAAGGAGTTGGTCTGCTAGGTCTTTCTTAGGAGTGTCACAGTGGCTGGCTCCTTTCTAAGTGACCCATCATCAGGCTCCCATGTCAACACTGCCTCCATTTAACTTGCATATCCTTGGTGCTAACCGTTAACAACCAGCTTTTATATTTTGGTGTAAACATGCTACAGTTCTAAATCCCACTGATAATGTAAGCCAAACCTATTTCCTGATCCTTGAAGATTCTTTAATGATTATTTAATGAAGGAGATAGATCACCTTTGTCTAGTTTTGCTTTTTTTCTTCTTATTTTCACGTTTTTATTTTCTTGCTGTTTGCATTATTTTAGAGCATTGCTTTTATGAGATCTTTTTTTGGTTGATAAATGTTTATTTGTTTGATATGGTTATCCTTCTATTATATGATACTTAGCACTACAAGTAGTTACTTAAATTGTACACATTATCAGTGTACCTTCCTTTTATAACTATCGAAGTCTATATGAAGCAGTCACTAATGATGCATGGGGAAGGGCGCAGATTCCGTACCTTCACGTCTTTTCCTTCTCTCGCACAGAATGACCCATTTCATCCTGTGCAATACTGTAGTTATCTCTGCATTGTGGTGATTGATTCATTTGTTTGTAGGTTCTGTGAATCACAATATCTACATGCCTTTCATGGAGATCAAATCCAGAGCCTCCCCACACTCCATTTCTTCGTTGCAGTGATGGCAATTCGACCTCTTTAAGTAGCTTTTAGTTTCACCCTCAAGGTCAGAGTCTATTCTTGGGCTTCCGACTCACTGTGTAGTTATCACAGAATTTTGTTGGTTGCAGAGCTGGGAGGGGACGCTAAAGCGCTTTCTATTAGGCACGTGCTCTACCTCTGATCTATACCCCAGTCCTGCATGAAATATCTTAGTGTACTGGGGGCTTGCCGTTTACCATCTTGGAATTCAGGCACATCTAAGAAAGTCTTTGTTTTGTCTTGAAAAGTAAATGGCTTCTTGCTTGGGGAATGTGTTCTCAGATCAAAGCTATTCCCGCTGGGTATTGCCACCTTCTGGAATTTACATAGCTTTATGCTGTGGGAATCACCGTGGCAAATTCCACTTGTGTTCCTTTGTTGTTTGTGAATTCTTTACCTAGACATTTGTTGAATTATTTCATTATTCTTAATTTAAAAAAACTATAAAACCTATATTGAATATAAATAATATAATACAATGAGTTGGTTAATAGCTTGTACCTGGGGAGCCCATTCCACCTACCTCTTCAAGTTTTCCTAATTTGAGATAAATTTTCTTTCACTCTGTCTTGTATTGCTCTTTATACCAGTCAATTCATTTGTATTCGAAGTCTTTGCCTAGATGTTGCTTTCACTCTGGAAAGCTCCAGATCTTTCCTCTGGCCTTCTTCAAGCATCTGGAACATCTGCAAACTGCACTTTTCTCCCTGTTGGTTTTGGTTCTGGAGTGGTTGAGCTGTTTGCTGTTGGCTGTCATTTCTGGTGGTGTCCTCTGCCTCCTTTCCTCTCTTCCTCATCTTTCCGTGGGCTTAAGCAATCTTCAGCCTGTCCTCATTCACTCTGTTTCATCTAACACATTATTCAAAATATGGTCTTCCCCATTTTAATCCAGCAAATGCTATCTAATATGTTTAATACACAGTTCTAAGTATTTCCAATCATTTTATTCTAATTCTTGTCGACACAAGAACTACAGCTCTCATCTTACAGGGACTAAGAGATAGTTTATTCTGGAGCATGGCCCCGGATCTCTGATCTAGGTTACCCTCAATTCCATGTTCTAGCATGGAAGCATTTTTATGAAGTTTTATAAAACAAATAAATTCATAAGTCAAAGCAGGTTTAAAATATGTTGGTGGGTACATCTGAGAGGCAGGTACTGAGAGATGGAGGGAGTATTGCTATAGGCCCAAGATGCTATCAGAGCTTTTGAGTTGGTGAAAATTGGGGTCTGCTAAGTTAATAGTTTCTAAGAGCTTTCTATTTATTAGTTACAGGATGTTAGTTCTGATACCAAGGGAAGCAAAGAATGGCTGTTCTGAAGGGGGTGAGTGGCCTCTGGACCTGCAGCACCCAATCTCCTCACAGTGCTTCAGTTCTGATCCATCTGTCTCTGCAGACACAGCATCCTTCCCAGAGTTCTTGTTCACATTCATTAACATCTACTATAATTTTATATAATTCATGTTTATAATATAATGCACCTTCTTCATCTTTAACTGGTTTGTCTTTAAATAAAACAGTTCTCTCCGTCTGAACCAGCCCCAGAAATAGTACTGACAACTTCTCCCAAGGATCCTCCTCATCCATCCTAGGTGTGGTGTGTGGGTCTCCACTTGGATAATAAGTTGATGCAAATTTAAATACATCTATATCAGTGCTCATTGAGCCAGAAAATCATGTGCATAGATCATGGGTGGGAGCATGATCGCTGTGATATGTCTTTTTTGCCAAGGCTGAGCCTTTCCTGGCTACAAGGACAATGTGGAGTGCTGTCCTACATTGGCTACAAGAAGTGCTCCACGTTTAGGGTTGAGAACCAGGTGAAAGGAGAGGCCTGCTTCTGAGGATCAATTTCTTGAATAGGGATGTCACCTAGCCAACTCCTATTCATTGTTTCGATTTGTTTCATTCATTCATTATTCATTCATTCATTCATACTCTCATTTACTCATGTTTTTGATTCATTCAACAAGTTCCTCAAATCATTGCAGACATCAAACTACACATCCAAGGAAGTTCAAAGGCCACCGAATAGGATAAATTACAAAACCAAACTCCAGACGTTTTCAGCCTGCAGAACGTTAAAAATTTAAAAAAATCCCCAGAGAAGTGAGAGTATTAGAGCTTTACCTCCAGTGAAACAAAGATAAAAATATATCTAATTCTCAGAAATGGCTAACAGAAAGAGACTAGAGTGAAATATTTAAGCTATTAAAATAATAAAGCCACATGAACATTCTGTATCCTTACAAAACTGAGGCTCAAAAGTAATGGAGAAATGAAGACTTCCTTAGCCAATCAAAAATTGAGCTCTGTTGACAGCAGACCTGCCTTCCATGGAATATTAAAGGTAGTTCTTCAGAGAGAAGGAATTCTGGCATAAATAGTTACTCACATTTACATAAAGAGAGGAAGGGTCTGGGCTATCAAGGTGGCATATGAAGAAGATATGACAGTCCATAATTTTACGTGCCCAATAACACTGCACTAAACTATAAGATAGCAAAAAAGAACTGTGAGGAGAAATAGATCAATCACTTCTTATAGAAGGAAGCCTGTAAGAAATGGACAAATAGAAAAGCAAAAGAAATCATCCAGGGCACAGTTGAATTAAACAACAATAAAAGTTATCTGGTTGCAATGGGCATCCATAGACCATTTCATCCAGCAATAGCAGAATACACATGTTCATAAAACTCTGGGCCATGGGCACTTCTGGGCCATGAAATGCACCTGAATACTATTTTTTTTTAACATGGGAAAGTAACAGTGTCTTCACTCAGACAACCGAGAATTAAATCCAAAACCAACAGCAAAAAGACAACTATATTATCCATAAACACACCACCACTAGACAACTCATTTCTAAATAATACAAAGCCAAACAATGAGTTTCAAAAGAAACCAGAAGATGTTTTGAAGTAATTGAAAGTGAAAACACAGCTTATTAAAATTTGTGTTATTCAACAAAAGCAGTTCTTAGAGAGAACTTTATACCATTGAATGTTTATGTCATGAATGAAAATAGACCCCAAATTGGTCACCATCCATTTTTCCCTTTAAGAACCAGGCAAAGGAAAGGCAGAAGAAAAGATTTGAAAATTAGGATGGAGGTCACTACAAATGAAGACAAGAAATCAACAAAAATCAAAATCTCATTCTTTGAGAAGTAAAAGGAGTTGATCTCTAGCCAGGCTGCACGAGAAGGGGACAGACAGAGAACATGAGTTACTAATATCAAATGTCAGTAGCATTGAAAAACAGTGCTATATACAGTTCTATGCCCTCACGCTTGCTATCCTAAATGAAATGGATCAACTTCTTGGAAAACAATCTGCCAAAATTGACACAAGAAGAAAGAGGCAGTTTGAATAATTTGGTATATGATAATTTGATAAACTGAAAATAGCCAATAGTATTATGCATCTATGAACCCTGAGCTACAGGAACAACTGACCTGGTAAGATATGCCCAATGATGTAATAGCGGCATTAATATTATGAAAGTAACCAATCACTTTTCGATTGGATTGAAGACCCATACCACAAGGCAGAACTCATGCCTAGCACCATTAGCAGGGCCAAAAATCTGAGGACAGGTAAATCACAGGTAAGCCCTAGGGGAGAATACACTGCTATTATTCTGCTAGATTGACATGGTGTTAAGCCAGTCCTAAAGCCTTATCAGTATACTTATAGGTAAATGCAAATCTCAACCCTCAGCAGAAAATCTTTTTGCAGTGTATGGTGAGTAACACAGGCACTCACAAATGGTCAATGTGCATGGATTTTGGATTGCTCACACATTACATAGGACACCTATATCATGTCCACTCTTCTCAAGACTCAGCAGACAGTGTAGAAAAGGGGCTGAAAGATAGGGGAAGTGGAGGAGTGCAGGGAAATGGTGTTTCCAGACACAAATGAGCAGTTATACATATGAACTAACAGTGATTATGACAGCACACACAGATCTGCACAAGACCTAGCTGGGCAAAATCTCACCATGGAGCAGGGAAGTGGTTAGGAAACCCCACTCCTACCTTAGGTGCTATTGGCATCCAATGGCTGCTGGGAAAATCAGTCAATTTTCTTTAGGGATGCTGCTGAGGGGGCTACCTAGGCTACAGCAGATGGCCCTACACCCTTGCACATACTGGCAGCCCTAATAAATCCCAATGGGGAGGGAGAGAAACAGCAGAGGGAGAGGGAGAGGGCGGGGGAGAGATATAACATGAAATTAGAAGGGATTAGTGATAGTGACGTTAGGAAAAGGAATTGAAAAGAAGGGGATGTGGATGGTGGCATGGATTTGATCCAAACATATTATACCCATGTATGAAATTTTCAATCAATAAAAAAATAACGAATAAGCTTCCAAATCAGACCACCAGCCCCAGATGCATCTATGGGTGAATTACAGCAGGCATTTAAAGAAGAAATTACAATAATTCTACCAACTCGCTTTCAGAGATTAGAAGCAGAAGGAAGATTTCCTAGTTCAGTATTAAACTAAGACCAGAAGAAAATGTTATAAGAAAACTACCAATATCTCCCAATAGCATAGGACACAGTCCCAAGGATCAGCAAACAGAACTACATGAAATAGAATAACTTCTGTATACCAAGGGAAATTATTACAAGAATGAGCAGCCAGCCTACAGGTTGAGAGACAAGGGATTGCTATCTAGAAAATATAAAGAACTGCAGAGATGAAACACACACACACACACACACACACACGCACACACACACACACACTCACACACATGCATTTTCACAGGCCAACAAACCCCACAAACTTCCAGGAAGTAAATGAGCTAAGGAAATGAACAGAAAATTCTCAAAAGAAGAAACAAAGGGCTGGTAAGATGTCTTAACAGTTAAAGGCACTTGCCCCTAAGCCTGATGACCTGAGCTTTGTCCCTAGGACCCACCTGGTAGAAAGAGAGAACCAACACCTGTGATATCTTTTGCATAAATGCATACACACACAAATGAACAAACAAACAAAGAAATAAATAATGAGATTTTAAAAGAAACACAAATAGCCAATAATATTTTTTCATGTTCATGATTTTTAGCCATCAAGAAAATTAAACCTACTTTGTGATTCTATCTCACCCTAGTCAAAATGGCTCTAATGAAGGAAAACAAAAAAATCAAACAGGACAGCAAATGCTGTTCAGCATGTGTGTAAAGAAGAACCCTTATTTACTTCACTGTTGGTGGGAGTGTTAATTAGTCAAGCCATTATAGAAATTAATATGGATATTCCTCAGATATTTAAACTAGAACTACTATATGACCCAATTCCACCACTCCTGGACACATGCCCAAAGGACTTTATCCTACCGCAGAGATACATGCACATTCATGTTTACTGCTTCTCTATTTACAGTAGCCAGGAATTGGAACCAGTCTAGATGTCTATCGACAGGAGAATGGATAATGAAAACGTGGCATAAATATACAATGAAACTTGGCTCAGCTGCATTATATGAAGTTTGCAGGAAAATGGATGAATCTAGAAAGTATTAAATTGGGGTGATCCAGAATTCAGAAATACAAAAGTTTCATATTTTCTCTTGTGTCTAGATTCTGACTTTTAATGTTTGCATATATGCAAATTATGGGTGTGAGCATGGGCATACCTTTTGAAAGGAGGGGAATAATTGGTGTTGGGAAATGGGTGGGTGGGCAAAAGGGTGGCAAGAGAATATGGAGAGACCAGAACCAAGACTACCATGTGAAAGAAGTCATTGGTTAGCACCTCTTCCCCACTTGTTTACATGTAACAGAGTGTATGTAAGAAAAATTCTTGATGTACAAACACATGAGAAGGCAGATGCTAGACATATGACCTATAAAGAAACTTGTGGCCCAGTGCGTTAGAACAGGTGCCTTTCCCCAGCTCACTAGCCCACTCCAATTCTAGCTTTTATCTTTCTTAATCCACTATCTCCTTTATGCAATTGTCTGTGAGTCTCTGTCCTATTCATTGTTTGGAGACACTTCAGCGAGTGCTCTCCAAACTCAGATCTGCACCTGTAATTTAAAAAAAGGCACGTGTTATATATGAAAGCAAAATGGAAGCTACATGGATGGGGGGGCACCAAATTTTGCTTGAAATTGCCATTCTGAAGCCTAATTCCTTGTATGCTAATAAAAATAGTTTTAAGGAAAAGGAAAGTACATGTATCTTGCCTATTTATATTTACATATAAATAGGTATAATAGGTATAAATAGTAATTTATACACAAACCCCTCAAACTATTGAATCAAATGCAATAACACATAAGGCCTTATTATATTCCATGACCAGATGGAGCTTATTCCAGGTATTCAATCTCTTCAGCATTCAAGAATCAATTCATGTACCCATCGTTTCACTGAACAGACCCAGTAAAGTTACACTTTCAAACCAATAGATACAGAAACAGTATTGGAAAAATCCAATGCCCATTTATGATTTTAAAATATCCCCTCAGGAAACTAAAGGAGAACTTCTTCAACTTAATAAATAATATTTGCAAAAACTGAAACCTCAAAAATATTTACTAACAAAACATGAAGCTTTCCCACTAAGATCAGGAGCAAGACAAACATATTGCCCACTCACTGCTTCTTTTCAGTACTGTGCTGAAGTATTGGTTGATACAGTATGATGAGGAAATGAGGCAGAGGCCATACTTGATTGTAAAGGAAAAAATAAAAATGTCTTTGCAAATGGCATGATCATCTTTGACAAAAACACTCGTGGAATTAATAAGTAATTAAAACAAGGTCATAGGATACAGGATTGATACATGAAAGTCTCTTGTGAGCTGGGAAGATGGTCTAGTGGCTAAAGTCCTTGCCATGCAAACATAAGGACCTGAGTTCAGATCCTCAACATCCATGTAAATGCAGGGTAGGCATAACACCCTGCCTTGGGGTAAATCCCAGCACTTGGGGAGCAGAGATGGGAACTCCCCGGGTAAACTGGCTCCCTGGGCTGGTTGAAATTGCTGAGCTCTGTATTCAGTGAGAGACCTTGCTTCAATAAATGAAGTAGAAAGCAACTGAGGAAGACACAGGGTGCTGACTTTGGACAACACACCTGCACACTGTGTGGTCCCTCACATGAAAATACATGCATATGCATGTGCAAAAAGAGATAACAATGACTTTTCAGTGGCAGTAAACACGTGGGGTTCACAAATTAAAAAAAGAAAACATAAGATGGCTTGCATCAGGACTCAAAATCTGAAAGAGCATAATTCAAACAGAACATCTATATGAGAAATTCTGTCAGTCTCTGGTGGATGAAATCCAAGAACCAAGCAAAGGAATATTCTGTATTCATTGGTAGGAAAACTCAATATTGTGAAAAAATGTCAGCTCTTCCCAACTTGATCTACAGGTGTGGTACAATCCTACATTATACTACAGATATTGATAAATTGACTCTGAAGTTTATAAGTGAGAAACTAAAAACCCAGAATAGTGAAAGCATTACTGAAGCAGAAAAAAAAGGACAGATACTAGTTAGTTAGAGGACAGATATGTAGTTAGACAAGACTAACCACAAAGCCACAGAAATCAGAGCACTGTGGTATTGGAGGAGAACAGACTTACAGTCCAATGGAACAAAACAGAGCTCATGGAAGTGAACCTACACAGCCAAAGTTAACTGAACTGTTACAAAGTAGGAGAATAGCACAATGGAGTCATGACCATCTTCAGTAGGTGCTGCTGGAACTTTGGAACATCCACAGAGATGACAACATCAGTAGAGACAGATCTTCCACCCTTCACAAAGTTAACACAGAATAAATTTCATGGACCTAAATGAAAAACTCAAAACCATCAAACTCCTAGGAGGTAACATAAGATAAAACCTAGAAGACCATGGATGATAATGACTCCACAGGTGTGATCTATGAAAACAAAACCAATTGGTAGGCTAGTCCTCGTTAACGGTAAAAAAAAAATCTGTGCAAAAGACACTTTTGAGTATCTAAAAAGACAAGGTATAGACTGGGAGCAAGCATTCAGAGAGCATTTTATAAGGACCGTCAAGCAGCACATATACAGAGCTCTTAACATTCCACAGTTAGGGAACAAAACTGCACAAAGGAATTAATTTTAAAAGGAGGGTGGAGAGGTGGCTCAATGGTTAAGAGCACTTGCTGCTCTTGCAGAGGTCTTGGGTTCCATTCTCAGAACCTACAAGGTGGCTCAAAAACGTTCTTAACTCCAGTTCCAAGGAATCCTGAAAACTCATGGCTCTGTGGACACCAAACATACATCTAGTACACATGCACACATGCAGACAAATGTATGTTCATATAAAATTAATAGAATTAAAAGATTAAAAATAAAAATTTAAAATGGGAAAAAGATATTAACACTTCATCAAAGAATATATACAGATGGAAATTAGAGAAATGCAAATTCAAGCAGTGAGATGCCATGATACAGGTAGGAGAATGCTCACAATCTGAAAACACTGACTGCTCTGATACTGATGAAGATGTGGAACAATGGACCTCTCACATGACTGGTGTAAACATGACATGGCATACCCACTTTGGAGGACAGCCTGGTGTCTTCTTCCTGAACTGAAGATACACCTATTATACCAACAATTACAAGCCTTCATTCATATTACCCAAAGGGGTTGAAAGCTCAATTCCATGATTACTCATAATTATCCAGACTTCGAAGCAACCAAGCCACCCTTCATTTGGTGAATGCATAAGCGAACTATGGTGTATCCAGACAACAAAACATTACCTGGGACTAAAAAGAGGTGAACTATTAGCCAGGAAAAGATGTGAAGAAACATAAATGTATAGTGTCAAGTGAACGGGCCAATCTGAAGAAGCTGCTGCTACATAATTTCAAGTATAGCTATCCAGAAAGTACAAGACCACTGAGCCAGCAGAAAATGTCAGTAATTGCTGAGGTTGGAAGTGGAAAGATGAACAGGTGAAGCACAGGTTTGTAGTACAAGAGAAATATTCTATTGGTTTTTATGATATGTCCAAATCACAGAACGAATGTAGACTGCCAAGAGTGAACTCTAATGCAAACTACATCCCCGGTGGTAATGGCATATCAATGTCATTGTAGCATCTGTAATAAATGTGGGATATGCTGATAAAGGAAGTCATGAATGTGAGGCTGGAAGACATACATGGGCAATTTCTCTACCTTCCTATTGTACATACAGAGTGCAGGCCAGGCACAGTGCTAGTTACACCACATCTCCTTATTCTGCTTTCCTTCCAGTAGTTCAAACAGGCTTGGAAGTACCATCTTGGAGTTATAGATGACACGTTGTTCTATAACCTTCAGAGGATAACCAAAAGGGCAAGTACCGTTACTTTAGAGAGAAACAGCAAAGGCTTCCTCTCAGCGGGTGGCATTTGAATTCAGACAAATAGGAAGGAGCCTGGTGCATCAGAGACTGGAAAGGAGGCCAGCATGTTTACCTTCCACTGGCTCTCTAGGCTCTAACCTACCATCTCTACTCTACCAAGCTCCTTGACACTTTGTCACCAAGAGAGCTGGCTCACTGGAGAGAACCAGTAGAAGTCTGAAGGGTGGACAGAGGTCATTTAGGCTGTGTACCACCAGCTGCTATCTGCTGTGGGATGGTCTGTATGTCAAATTGCTCTGATTGGTCAATAAATAAAACACTGACTGGCCAGTGGCCAGGCAGGAAGTATAGGTGGGACTAACAGGAGAACTGCGAGAACAGGAAGGCAGAGGGAGTCACTGCCAGCCACCACCATGACAAGAAGCATGTGAAGACGCCGGTAAGCCACAAGCCACGTGACAAGGTATAGATTTGTGGAAATGGATTAATTTAAGCTGTAAGAACAGTTAGCAAGAAGCCTGCCACGGCCATACAATTTGTAAGCAATATAAGTCTCTGTGTTTACTTGGTTGGGTCTGAGAGGCTGTGGGACTGGTGGGTGACAAAGATTTGTCCTGACTGTGGGAAAGGCAGGAAAACTCTAGCTACAGCTATCCACAAGGAACACTCTTGTATGTGGTGCCTTCTTGCCTTTCCTGGGTTCCAGTACCTAGCCCACCCTTTATCTCTTAAGTTACAGGGCCTACAACAACTCACCACCATTGTTAGCTCTTAGGAACTGCACCATCCTTTGTGGATTCCCTGAAATTATGCTCATATTTCCCTCAAATGCCATTGCTTCCTTCCAGAAGGGAACAATGGGATGTGACCTCACACATTTGTTTAGAGGCGAGATGATCGCTCTGCCCCGAGTTAGCATGACCCCAGTGCTTAATGCACTGAATTAGTGTCTCCCGCACATCTTCCTGGCCTTGTTCTTTTATTCTTGTTGCAATAGCTACTAGTGGAGCTTGGAAGATGTGATGCCCACTGTCTGGAAGACTGGCTCCTGGCCGTTACTCAGGAATGTGTCATCCTCCTTATGGGGAGAGAATCAAGACTGATGGGCTCCATGTGACCTTGGGGTCCCCTTCATAGGAATGCTCATCCTCAGCCAGAACAAGCTGAAGAGCATCAGCAGTCTTCTGAATGTGTCTCCAGGGACTGGTACTATAAGGAATGTTCCCTAGAGAAGCTCCTGACCTCCTTCTCACTGTGTGTGCATAATTGGTCATTTGAAATAGGGAGGCTCAGAGTGGAAAAAATGGCAGCAGTGCTCTAAATTGGCCAGACTATGTGAACAGAGCCAAGGGTAGTGGAGGCTTCACTCTGAGACAAAACCTTGATGGTCTCAGGATGAGTGAGTGCATTTGCCTGCTTGGACTGTCCAGGGCAAACAAACTGTCACAGACTGGGTATTCTAAACTATGGTGAGGAACACAACACCTTCCCATTCTGGAGGCTTGAGGTCCAGGATCCAGATGCCATCAGGGTTGGTTTCCCTGATATCTTTCTCCTTGGGCTGCAGGTGGTGGCTGTTTTGTCTCTTTGGCCTCTGTGCATATGGAGAGCCCTGTGGTTCTGTCTGTTCTTGTAAGTTCAACAGCTCTCTAGGCTGAGAGTCCTATCCTCACGGTCATATTTAACCCCAGTTACCTCTTTTAAGAGCTTTACTTCTGAATACAGACATGCAGAAGGGAAAAGCTTCAGCATATGTGTTGGGGGCAGGGGAGGAGATGGCAAATTCCATTCCTAACAGTGAAGAGATGCAGAGGTGAAAGCCCATGGCTGAGGCCAGGTGGGAGACAGAATAGAGAAATTTGCTTCTGTGCATCACTGTAGTCTAAGACTGAAGCATAGCAGGAGGGGAGAAGGGGGAAGGAAGAGGAGGGGTCTGTGCTTGGGAGAGGGGAACAAGAAGGAAACATGGAGATTGCCTCCTGTGTGGTCCATGCAGGCCAGGTGATGGCAGCATCCTCAACTCCTCTGCCTTCTTCCTTTCCCTTGGTGAAGGGGTCAGTAAACTGTTTTCTACCACTGCTATGGCAAACCAGAATAAATCTTAACACAATGCAGATTTGTTTCCTGGCAATGCTGGAAGGCAGAAGCTCACAGGAGACTCACTGAGCTCAAATCGAGGTGTCACCAGGCTGGGTTCTCCCTGGAGGCTAATTCCTCCCTCGCCCTAGAGCCTTTCTGCATCCTTGGCTCTTGGCTTCTTCCTCCATTTTCATAGCCAGCAGTATAGCATCACCCATACTCTCTCCCTAACTCATGTTCTCCCTCAGTCGGTGACTATTGGTAATCTGTGATCACCTTCCTATTCTATATCTGCTTTGACATCTGAGGTACCATATTAGTAAATCTGGGAAATAGGATGTGGGCATCTTCTGAAGCCATTACTTTGCTGCTACCATGAGCTAATTCTGCTTATACCATAAGCTGCCTTCTGTGCTTAGGAAGGCACTGGGTGCCAAAGAAATGGTGGAAACCACAGCTCCCAGATCATGGTGAAGTAGTGGTTGCGGATTCTTTTGGAACACTCTACCCTGCTCAAATGTGATTGATGAGCTAGATGAATGGGAACCAGTGGGGACAGATGAGCAGTTCCAGTCTCAGCACCAGATTTGGAAAGTGTCTGATTTCCCATATCAAATGCACTCTCGACTTGAAAACCCAAGATGGCTCAGAGCTCGACATCAGAGCTGCCTAACCATGTGGGTTGTGGGTTCAGAGTTCAGGGAGATTATGCAGGGAAGTTGGGTCTTTCACGGTTGGCACAGGGTATCCCACATGCAGACGTCGACATGTTTCTGGATAGCAGCTTCAGGGGTGAGAATTGTTGCTTAGCTTGCAGAATCACATTATCCTTTCTCCAAAACCTAACAATGGGCTTCTAGCTTCTCTCTCATGAGAAGCAGGCTTAGACCAGCCTGTGGATCCAGGCCCCGTCTTGTGAGAGCCCAGATATAACCTTAGAGAAGCAAGGCCTCCTTTCTCCTCAGATCAGTATTAAGATGGACAGCAGCCTCCAGGCCTCCTTCATTCTCCCTGTCCAACAGGATCAGGCACAGTAACCCACTTTTACACGAGTCCTAGCACATGGGCTGTGCTTGGAGGTTGCCCTCGGCAGATTCTGTCCTCACTTAAAAATCTGGGCCTTGTCATGCACAGCCTGTCTCCTGTGACCCAGCTAAGATACCTCAAGCAGACAGAAGCTCTGGCTGTACCCTAGCTTAAGGTCAGGCCAGTGAATCTCTAGGAGCCATGCAGCAAAGGCTCAGGACAGCTAGGGAAATCCAGTGGGGAGCTGGCCTGGGGGGTAGGGGGCAGGAAGAAGAGGGGATAGGAAGAAGGCGAGGCAAATGGGCAATGATGGAACCAATCAGGGAGTAGAGGGAAGCAGAGTGAATAAACTCATCTCCCTGAAGTTGTTGAATTAGGAAAATTAAGAATATAAATTAAATACTGCATCTGTTCTCGGAGGTCCCTTCCAGCATTAACATTTTTATGCTTTTATAAGCTTCCGGGGGAAAAAATAAACCAACCACTAATATCAAGGAGATTTTGAGGGCTTTAAAGGGTTTTAGGAGCTGTATCTAACAGGAACAAGGATGTTTGCTGCATATCCCAGAAAGCCTACAGGGAAAAGCGAACACTTGATGCTCCACAATCTGAGTGGAGGCTTAGCCTAAGCAAACCAGCATCCAGACACTTATACTGGATCCGCTCGACTGCACTAAGCCCTGGAGCAGGGAGATTGCTTTCCTCTTATATCACATGAAGAGACTCCTTAATCCATCACATATCCTCACTCGGAGAGGGGTGAAGCAGTTTTGAGGGAGTGGGAAGCCTCCTTTTGAACTCTTGATGCAATCTGGTCCTATAGGTCCTGAAAGGAACCAAATTTGGATATCACAGTGGGTGGGGGTGTGGTCCTCATTCATCTCACCATCTTCCAGTCCTCATTCATCTCACCATCTTCCAGTCATCCTTCTTCTGTGCAGGAACTAAGTTACCCTACATGTCATTCTTTAGCAAGAAAGAAATAACAGAAGGAACGGGTAAGTCAGCAGCATATAATATGTTATACTGATGTGATGTCCAGATCTATTGCCTTCCCATGGACAAGGTAACAGAAATTACAGGTAGTTTTAGAATGTATAAACTGAAGGTGATTTATCCTTTGTATTAAATATGAACTGTCTTCCAGGTGAGGACTGGTGTGAGTGTGCTCATCCTTTAGTTAATCTCAGGTGTCTCATAAAGGCCCTTGCACTGAAGGTTGGGTCCAACTTGGTGTCATTGAAAGAAGGCAGAATCTTCAAGAGGTCTGTCTTAGTGGGAGGTATTTGCATCACCAGAAATATTCCCTTGAAGAGGAATGTGAGGCCCTGGTCTTTCATCTTGTCGTTGCTTCCTGGTCATGAAGTAAGTGGCTTTGTTCTGTACAAGCTCCTGCCAAGATCTTCCACCACAAGCCCAAAGCCATGGGAACAAGGGATCATGAATTCAAACCCCTAATACTGTGGACTCAAACAAACCATTCTCTTTGTATGTTGGTTATATGATGTGTTTGCTGTGGGAACTGGAAAACTAAATAACTAGCCTTTATAAAACCCTGAGGCTAAGAGCAGTACTTGGACATAGGAGATGCTAATTATATATTAATTGAATTAATGATATGTGGGACATAAATAAATCCTCAAACCCTTAAGAGCCAACTTTGTACAGAGTATGAATCAATAAATGTTTCTAATATTCCCCTTAAGTCATTGACTGTAAACAGTGAATGCAAAGTTCTATTTTCATGGTTTCTTGTATTCCTTTATGGATGCTGAGTTGGAGCCCAGACAGATGGCATTAGTGAATGAAATTCAGGACATGGAAAGAGTAAGGTTAGATGGGAGAGGTAGCTCTGGGTATAGGATCTGGTCTGCGTAAAACTCAGTAAGCAGAAAGAAGGAAGCTCCAGCCCTTGCTGGAGGCACAGAGAGGAAAAGTCCCTATGGAGGCAATGACCAATTTATTTCTGTATTGCACAGTGTCTGAAATAAAGTCTGAAAATTTTTTCTTGCCACCCGCTATCATTCATTTTTTTAACCCCAAATTTTCAGAGTAAATGCTTATGAAATCACATATAAGTGCATCTTTGGAGGTTAGGCAGAAGGGAGGGTAGAAAGCATCTGGGCTGGAAGAGAGAGGGGGGAGGGAGAGAGGTGTCTCCTGACTAAAGTACAAAGACCACAGTCACCTGGGATTGGGTGAGGACACATACAATGGCAGAAGACTGATATTACCCTCCCTTAAGGATGTCCATGAAGTGTGTGAATTTGTCAACTTAGTCATTGGGACTGTGAGGGTGTGGTTAAGAATTTTTAGATGGAAAAATTCACCCTGTGCCATCTGGGTAGGCTGACATAATTATAAGGTCTTTATTAGAGAGATAGAAGCAGACATTTGAGGTGGTTCTCAGTCTTCCTAAAGCTGCGATTAGTACAGTTCTTCATGTGATTGTGACCCACAACCACAAAATTATTCTGTTGCTACTTCATAACTGTAATTTTGCTACTGTTATGAATTGCAATGTAAATATCTGACATGTGAACCCAAAGGGGGTTGCGACCGACAGGTTGAGAATCACTACATTAGAGTGATGTGGTCATGAGCCAAACAGTGCAGTAAGCCTCCCTCCAGAAAGTAAGGAACAAATTTGCCCCAAGAGCACATAGCCCTTCTGACACCCTGATTTGAGCCCAGTGAGACCTGTCTGAGAAGCTTCTCACCTCTCACGCTAAAGGATAGCTAATTTGTGTTCTGAGCCTCTAAGTGTATATTTTTGTCAGCATCTGAGTAGGGAATTAATGTCTTTTGCAGAGAACCTGGAAATGGAAACTCTCAGCTGGCTAACAAAGCAAGACCAGTGCCAAAGCTCAAAGGTGTGTCAGTAGAGGTGGTGGTTCTCACTACCAGAGCAATGAGCAATGGGGTTACCATTCAGATCTCAAGTCTTCCGGGAAGCTCAGCTCTCACCAGCTGCCCCTGCGCATGCTGTCAAGGGCTGCCTGGATCACCCTGGCTCCCACCTTACTGAAGAATGGATTGAAAGCATGATGGTTCTGGGGGAGAGAGGCTTAGCTGCAAAAGTGGGTGCTCTCTCTCTCTCTCTCTCTTGCTCACTCACTCTCTCTCTCCTTTTACACCCTCCCTTTCTCTCTCCTCTCTTTTTCAGTAGTGATATAAGCGGCCTCCTCTACTACACGTTCTCTCTTGCCACAGCACTTTCCCCTTGCTTCATGCCCACAGCCACGGAGCCAGCTGACTAGATTGAAAGCTCCAAGCACTGAATCAAAATAAACCTTAACCTTCCTGTCAGATTGTTTCCCTCAGGTGTTCTGTTGTGGTTAAAGACACTTGACTAATACGCATGGGGAGTTCAACATGACTTCTTTTTCTTTACCTTAGTCTACATAATGGAGACCCATAAAATGGCCGAGGCATTGTGACGTCAAAGTAGTGCATTGTGGTGTCATCACAGTTCTTCGATGTACAGCCACACTGCTCCATTTTACATAACCATGCTCAATCTGCCAACACACGCAGGCTGCGACATCATAACTCCACTGTGACATGAAACGCTCTGATGTGAAATCACAATGCTCAATTTTGCAATCACAATGCTTCATTTCAGCACCACAATGCTCCATTTTACGCAACAATGCCCAATTATGCCACCATATGTGCCATTAGAGCTACATCATGACTTCAAAATGCTGTAGTATAACATCACACCACTTCACTGTGACATCACAATGTCCAATTTTCCCTTTATAACGCTGAATTGTGATGTTACAGTTTCACTGTGACATGAAAATACTCTGTTGTGACATTCTATTGCCCTGTAACATCATAATGCTCCACTATGACATTACAGTGCTCAGTTTCATCCTCACAATGCTCTACTGTCCCTTCACAGTATTATAGTCATCCTTTTTGGGTGTTCAGCAGGAACTCTGAGCCAACACTATTGTGAGCACCACATCAGGAACTATGTGTGTTGGCAGCTAGATGCCAGCTGAGGACCTTATGAAGAAAGGCTGTGTGAAAGCAGAAGAATGGGATCTTACTCCCCTGTAATCCCTTGCTTATGACTGTGCTATATGAAGATTCATTCTTCCAGCTCACGTTCTTAAGAACTGGTTTTGGAATGGTGGTGAAAGGAATCTTTCTGCCATCAGCAGAGTTATATTTAGAGCAATACAATGACGATGACCATTTTCAAATACCATTCTCCAAGAGCTCCTCTAGAACTTTCCAGACAGGCGGGAGACCACATTGGTAGCATAACTGAGGTCAGATTTGATTGCACAGAATATTGTGCTCTTCTGACTGCTGTTATCAAGAGAAATATCAGTGTGAAACTCAGCTTGAGAGAGGGACTTCTGTCGTTACCTAGCACAGAATCTCTGCAGAGAAGGCTGTAGTTATCAGACAGTGAAAACTGAAGCAGGAAAAGCCAGTGGAAGAGAACAGGAAAAGTGAAATTGTGTAACAGCGGGCCAGGACATGAGTGAGGCATGACTCTAAAACCAAGAAGACTTCATATCTTCTGGATCATTCTTCTAGGCCATCTCTACAAGGATGACCAAGTGAAGAGCCTTCCAGGGCTAAAAGATGCATCTCTCTCCAATATACCAACTCCTTGGCTCTCCCAAAAGCTCCTTCTGTCCCTTTAATGGAGAACCATAGCCACTACTTCCCTTAACTTAGGCCCATGTCAGCCTTACTGGAGGCTCTAAGGACTGAGTGGTGTGTTTCACGAGGCTCACCTACTCACTGCTCTTTTACACACTGAAGAGCAACTATCAACCAGACTCTTATTGAATAAACCAGAAAATGAACAGTGTGGCTACAAGTCATGCTCCTAAGTTAGTGCAGTGTTTTAAAGCATGTTTTAATTAAGAGCTTATTATGTGCAGGGTACACTAGATCGTTAAAAATGCCTTCTGTGGTCTGGTCCTTGTCCTCTAGGACTTGATAATCTAATGAAGGACAGAAGCTATATGTATGATAATGGTAGCACTGCATGAATATGAGAGGCATAATGAATGTTGAAAGAATTTAAGAGAGCAGCACTATTGTTATAGCTTCCCAGAGTGGTGGCCTTTATGCTAGGCTCTGAACACATTGTGTAACTGGGGACAGGAAGGCAGAGAGGACAGACAGAGCCAACTGGGAAGCCACAAGGAACATGACACATTGAGAAGAGGAATGGGGTTTCTGGACAGACTGGAGGGAGGACACAAAGCTGAGACAATCAGTGGTGCTTGAAGATGTTAGGGCACTGGTCTAATCTCATGGTGGTTAATATAGAACAACTGAAAACACATAAGATTAGAAAAATAATCAAGGCTGTAAGTTTTCAATCATTTCAATAAACAGTGCGGACTTGGGTTTACAAAGGGGGTTCCTTGTGATTTGATGAGCTTTATAAATTGTATTTGCCTGGAGGTAGTGGGTTCCACCTCAACTGTGGACTCTAAGCCTTCTTTCTGTCTTCTTTCTCCAAGAAGCAGAGCCCTGGAAGCGAGCACCAGAAGGGCCCTGCAGGGAAAGGAAAGCTTGTAGCAGGTGGAGGTGGAGGTGGCTTTTCCTATGATGACAAGACTCTAGAATCACAGGCAAGATGAAAAAAAATGAGTCCTTCCTCTTCTAACACCAAGAGATTGAGAAACATGCTATCCTTCGGGTGATGACTGGACATTAAGACAATTTTATGAGATTCATAATTACAGTGAGTTTGAAATGTTAACTGAATGAAAAGGCTGTCTATAGAAGAAAAGAAAATTGTTACTAACTATATATCTAACCAAGGACAAACACACATGCTCACGTGTGTGTGTGTGTGTGTGTGTGTGTGTGTGTGTGTGTGTGTGTGTGTAAAGAGAGAACTAAAAAGAAAAAATAACAAACAATCTAATCAATGCATGGGCCAATGAAATGAACTAATATTTCTCTAAAGATGAAATACAAATGAAAAAATGCTTACCCTGACTAGCCATCAGAGAAATACAAATCAAAACTGAAATGATATTTCGTCTTACTCTAGGCAGCATAGGAATCATCAAGGAAAGAACAGCAAACACAGGCAAGGATGAGGACAAGGAGAACACTCATATACTGCTGGTAGGGATAAACCAGTGTGGCCACTGTGGAAGACAGTGTGGTGACTTCTCAATAAACTGAACACAAATCTACAATTTTATGACACAACCATACTGCTCCTGGGTATTTATCTAAAGTGCTCCAAATGGACACATCACAGAGGTATTTGTTCATCAATATTTATTATGGCTCTGTTCACACGAGCCACATTATAGAAGCAGCCTAAGTGTCCAGCAACAGAGAAATGGATAAGGAAAATGTAATGTATACACAATGGAAAGATGTTGGAAAATAATCTATTGAGAGCATTTTCGCGAGGTTGGTACAGAGGCTCAAGCTTATAAATCCAGCATTCAGGAAGGTGAGGCAGGGAGATCACCAGTTTCAAGGTCATCTGTGGCTATATAATACTTTCCAGACTCACTTGGGCTATAGTGTGAGATCCTCAAAACAAACATAGGCCACGGTGTGGAGGCACACACCTTTAATCCTAACTCTTAGGATGCAGAGGCAGGAAGATCTCTGTGAATCCAAGGCCAGCCTGATATATGGAGCAAGCTCTAGGCCAGCTAGGGCTACATAGTAAGGCCTTGTTTAGCTGGAAGGTTTCTCTGGTCCAGCCTGGCCCTGAGGTCCCACCTGACCCCGAGATAGAGGCTTAATATTATTTACAAACTGTATGGTCTATGGCACGCTTCTTGCTAGCTAGCTCTTTCATCTTAAATTAACCCATTTTTATTAATCTATGTTTTGCCATGTGACCGTAGCATTACCTGTCTGCTGACGTCTTGCTTCTCCTTTGATGGTAGCTGGCATCTTCTTCTCCTCTCCTTTCACCTCTCTGTATATCTTCTTGGTTTTCCCACCTGCCTCTAAGCTGCCTTGCCATAGGCCAATGCAGATTTATCAATCAATCAGAGCAACACATATTCACAACATACAGAAAGACATCTCACAGCAGCCCTGTCTCAAACAAAACAAACCAACAAACCATGCATATACTGGCACATGCACACCCACATGCAGGTATGATGTTTAAGTAACTGAAGGATGAGACTGGAGAAGAGAGTATAATGCCTACTTCTTCCTATAATCATCATAAGTGGTGGGATCTGAAGCAGCTTTTATTTTCTTCTTGTTCTCCCATACATTATTTTAAAAAATAAAAAAAAAATGTTTTAGAGGAGTCACCAAGGGCCTTTATTATTGTGGTGAATCATTTAGTCAAGTGAAGACTAATGGCAGCTATTCTTCTTGAGTGCTTACTCCATACCAAACCTTACATGGAGAGCTTTAAAAAAGTTATCTCATTGACTCAACCACTTCTTGAAGCAGATACTATTATGAAATCATTTTGGAGAGAAGGAAGCTGGCTTAATGATTTGAGCATCTCCAGATATTGTCTTCCCATCTGAGTACATCATACTGAGATTCTTTTTAGAGACAGGATCTCACTGTAGCTGATGGCAGCCTTGTGATCCACCTACCACAGTCTATCAAGTGCTGAGGTACAGATGTGTACCCACAATATCCATCTAAAAATATTTTTAATCCTTATTTACTCTCCTATTGGTGTTTCCTAAAAGCCAAACTTTTCATTGGATTAAATATTTTTAATCCTTATTTACTCTCCTATTGGTGTTTCCTAAAAGCCAAACTTTTCATTGGATGAATTACAAATTAGAAAAGTTAGCTCAGGTGGGGTACAAGATTTGTTAGTTTTCCTTTATTCCTTCCACTCATCTTTCCATCTGTCTATTCAATCCACATGTCCATGGGTACAACCATTTAACTTCCTGCCATGTTTCCATATATCTACAAATTTAGTAAAGGGAATTTGTCAGGTTCTTTGAACCATATTAATGATCAGACAATCCTCAAGGAACTTTCAGATGAGTGTTTTGCTGCTATGATGTTGATCTTCAGCTGGGTAGATTGAGAGCTCACTGTGAGGAAGCAAGGCAAACCAGTGCCTACCATATCCACTGTGGACACTGAGCCCAAGAGACTCATCACAGAACCCATAGGATTTGAACCCTAAATTACTCTATGAGGTGTCATTTCTTGACCCTATTGAGGAGGGAATATGCCCAGAATCTTGTGCCAAAGAAAAAACATCTCTGGAATGGAATTGTGTTAGCTTTCCTTCTCTGTGGAAAAATACCTGAGATGTATAAACTAAAAAAAAAAGGAAAGTGCTTTTTTTTTTAAAGATCAGTTTCAGGCTTCCAGTTTGTAGTTGAAGGGAGAGAGACAGTGACAGACAGACAAAAACAGAGAGACACAGAGAGAGAGAGAGAGAGAGAGACAGAGAGAGAGAGAGAGAGAGAGAGAGACAGAGAGAGAGAGACAGAGACAGAGACAGAGACAGAGACAGAGACAGAGGGCAGAAAGAGGAAGGATGAAAGAAAGGATAAAAGGGAAGGAAGGAAGGAAGCAACCAGTGTCTCAATAATCCCATCAAGGGCATATCCACAATGACTTAGCTTCTGTCCATTAGCCTCAACTTCTAAATCACTTCCCAGCAGTGCCATCAACCAGGATCTAGATCTTTAACATACGAGCCTTTGAGGACATTGACAATCTGAACATTAATGGGGATTATGTCTGCTTTGGCTTTTGTTAGGCTGAGACCCAAGCTCAATAAGTTCAGATAGAAAACTGGCTTTGTTCAGCTAGCAAGTTTCCATCTATTAACTGCAGTGAGCACCAGCAAAGGGGACCAGACAGACTGCTGAGCAGTCAGATCTCCAAAGGATGGTGTGCATCCCCCAGCTGAGTCCCCACAGGCCTGTCTCTGGGGGTGGAGCTAGAAGAGCAGGAGTGCCATCAGCCACTTGAAAAGGGATGTTTTCTCTCTAAAGCTGCTTCACTCTATACAGGGTTGTTCTCCTGAGTCGTACCATAAATCTTACAATCACGAGGAAAAGGTAAAATCTCCTAAGGACCTGAATTTAAACCCATTTCTCCCATGTGAGGACCCCATTGTCATGGACATGCATGCAACCCTCCCTCCCTAAAGCTCTGATTTTCTGTGTACAGAATGAGTGATTTAAGATAAATCACAAGCTGGTGTAGGGCATGGGTGTTTTCTACTTATCTTGGCCCTCCTGTGCTATTAAGCGAGGCCTGCTCCTAGCCCCCATATGACACTCTCAGGCTGTCCTTAACCCAGCTTTGTGTAGTAGTTACCTTTGAAATTAAAACCTTCCATCTTGGAAGGATGGTCCTGAAGACATATATATCCAAAGAGAGGTGAGATGACAGGACATTTTAGGACAGGATGTTTATAAGAAAGTGAAACAGAACAGTGTCCTAAGGGGAGATGAAACATTCCATCTGGCAGGGCTGCTTCTTAAGCTCAGGAACTAAATAACTCAAAAGCTTCTGGAAGTCCCTGAAACAGATCAAATTTACTAGGTCCTTACCTCCCCAGCATATATAAGCAATAAGGCCTACAAAAAAAACCCCCAAAAAAACAACAAACAAAAAACAAAACCAAAAAACACTCTCAGACAAGCTGAACTGTATAGAAGAGACTCGGACCAGCCAAATCACCTGGAAGAAGCAGAGATAAGCCAAACTGCCTGGAAGCTGCTTAGCCATGCCTTCCTTGCCTTAATGGGCTGTGCCCTCAAACCATGAGCCAAATATTTCCTCCCTTCTGTCTGTCAGCTATTTCACTTACAAGCACAAGAAAAACAACTGATAACATAATAATTATCATGATTATAGGGACAATAGCAAAATATTAAATTACTCTCATGCTTGTTTTTTTTCTTCATTTCAAAAAAATTGCACCAATTATCCAGAATCCAAAGCCAAAAGCCTGGAGGTTAGTTTCCTCCTTCCCCTCCCTGCCTTCCTCAATGCCTTCTTCCATGATCTTCCTAAACCCACAGCTTCCTCACTCCCACCTTGAATGGATGTGCTGCACAAGGCACCCCAGTCTCTCTGGATTATTCCACTGCATCAGCCTCCTAGCTGACTGTTCTCTTCTTCTTTCCTCCCTGAAATTTAGTCTCTATAGAGCTGCCAAAATGATTTCTTAAAAACATTAATTGAATCACATCATGCCCCTATATTAAAGCCTCCCACTGCCCTTGGATTAAATCCAAGTTCCTTGACGTTTCTATGAGTTCAATTCCTAGAAGTCATGTTCTTCCCTCCTTGGGGCCTCCGTATTTGCTCTTCTGTGTGTGCCTTGTCACAAGCTTGCTTCCACTCAGCTTCTAGATGTTTTCTTCCCTTTCGAAAAGCTAGACCTGATCTTCCTAAACAGGCCCCCTTATTATTCTCTTCCATGCATCCTTGTTTATTGCTGTCACTGCACTTAGCACAATGTGTAATCAACTAAACTAATTATTTTATTTACTTATTTTCCATCTCCCATTACTAAACAAGGGCACAACCCATGTTTCTCATGCTCATTGTTATATCCCTAGCATCTAGCACGATGCCTAGCAGGTGTTTCACAAACATGAATGAGCCGCCTCTTAAAATTAGACACAGTGTTGCAGTTGACAGACACTGTCAGCCAGAGAAGTAAAGAGAAATTATCATTAAGGACTGCCTAACCATTGCCACTGATAGAAGCAATTGCCATAAGGTAGAGTCTACAAATAGCATCACCATGGGCAAGACACACAAAATTGTATCTTGGAGTTGGTGGAGAGAGGACTTAGAAGGTGTCTGTCCTAGAAACTACACACACTTGGATGACAGGGAGGTTGAAATGAGAATCTGTGGATGTAGAATGCAGATAAAGCTTCCTGGCTCATCCTGAGGAGAAGCAGTGACAGAACAGTCACATGCATTCAGCCTACAAGCATATTCCATGGATCAGGAATGTACACAAACTTGGCTCTAGACTTCTTCTCAGACCCAAAGGGCAAAAAAGATAAAGTGAGGTGAGGCAGAGATGGCATTCGATCTTTAATATCAGTCTCTTCATCCATGTCTCTAAGTTGCTTTTTCTCATTCTTAACCTACTGCTCTTTCAGTGACCATTTGTATGGCTTTGTCTGGTTATTTTTGCATTTCTCTTGGGTTTGCTAATATCTACTTTCCACCAACATCAATCCAACATTCTATACCAATATTTTTACCCAGACTTAGAGTTGTATTAACTGTCATGTCTTATTGTCTGGTTTTTGTTTGTTTTGCTTGCACTGATGAATGAATTCAGGGTCTCACAAATGCTAGACAAGTGCACCTTAACACTGGGCTATCTATATCCCTAGCCTCTTTTGTATTCTTGTATGCTGGATGCTTAGGCATCTGATGTCTTGCTTTGGAGAACAGCTGCCCCTCCCACAGATGAGGAGTTCCTAGGTATAGTGAACTTCCTTGGGAGTATGTTTTCCATATGCATGCTGAATAATTCAGAGCCTACCACCTCTTTTCCTCATTTCTCACCCTTCCTCTTCTATTGGTCTCTAAGCGTCCAAACCACATTTTACCTGCCTTGATCACTCCATGGCCAGGTACCCAATACCCAAGACAATCCCTCTATCCCAGAGCCCCTTGAAATGATCTGTTCTGGCCCACTCTAAACCTATATGCTTCAATTGCCTTTTTCTTGGGAACAATCACAAGGCTCTGGCCATGGTTCCTCCTTGTATCTTTTGCCACTTGCCTGACCCTGGTGTTTTTCTATGTGGCTGTACATGGATGGCATCTGGGCATCCTTCTGTAGAATTATAAGCATACAAACTTCTTCCTTTATTCCTGCTGCAGAATATTTGTTTACACTGTTAGGATATGTCTTTGCCAAGGCATCTTCTGATTGGCTTAATAAAGTGCTGAATGGCCAACAGCTAGGCAGAATGAGGTTAGATGAGACTTCTGGGGATGGAGAAGACTCTAAGAAGAAGAAAGGCAGAGATCCCTGGAGCAAGCAGGATGTGCAGAGGAGAGATAACAGCCAAGAGCCATGTGGAAGAAAGTAGATTAATATAAATGGACTAATTAAGTTGTAAGAACTAGTTAGGAACAAGCTTAAGCTATAGGCCAAGCTTTCATAATTAATAAGAAGTCTCTGTGTCATTATTTGGGACATGGCAGGGCAGAGGAAAACTCATTACATATGGCACCCAACATGGGGCATGTATTTCAACATAGGACCTGAGAAGGCTTTAAAAAAAGTTTTAAACACACAAGCATGTAGCCAAACATGGCTTCCTAGTCCTGCAATCTCTTGGGTTGTGGAGTACAGAGATGTGACATGTGATTGGTGCCTGTGGACTTGAGCCAGCCAATGTTATGTGCAGAGCCACATGGTGGGTTTAAGACTTGGTTCATGTCAGAAAAGGCTGCAAGTGTGCAGTAAAGTGATCCAGACACCGCCCCCCCCAAAAAAAAACTTTAAACAGATACAGTAAAAAATGGGTATATAAATAACAGTCATATAAATCAATAGTTTAAAAATAATAAAGTCTTCAAAGATAGAATAAAGCATTATAAAAAAGAATAAGCCACATAAGGATGGGAAATACACAGGGATTCTGGATTCTGTATGGTGCTTTGCTGACTTTGAATTTTTGAATGTTGATGAATTAATGGCAGCTGCTAAGAGATATTGGATTATGGAAGGGACTGATAAATTAAACCAGCCTATAATTTAGGGATGTCTTGACTTTAGAATGGAAGTCAGGTAATGTGTTGCATTGGGAGAGAGGTTGTTTTGTTTCCTGTAGAAACAAAAGCTATGGATTCCTTTGAAGTTAATCAAGATCAGATTTGACTGGGGGAGACCTCCTAAGGATCTGACTACAGACATGAAGGAAAAACCAAGAGAGACTACAGGTAATGTGTATGTTGATCTCTTAATATGGAAATAGATGAGACTGGACAAGGCATGATCTTGTGGGTACAAACATCTTTTCATATGGCATGGATAGAGGTTTGGTTATACGGTCCAAACAAACTTATAAAGTTAACAGATGCCTTTTATCTGCTCAAACATAAAACAACAAAAATCATCTTTAGCTGACTTATACACAGAGCACATTCCATACTTGTGTTAATAAAGATATGTATTTTACCTTTAAAAGTCTGTGTGTTTTCAGAACAATAATAACAAGAGACCAGTAAAAACAAGTAGTCCAGGTGATCCAACCTCTCAAAATGCCTCTGTTCTAGCTTCCTCAAAATTGTACAACCAAAACAACTTCAAAATTGCTAACTGAGATGGTTCAGCTGCACAGCCTACTCCAGCCAGGACTTCAGATAAGCTCTGCATTTTTCCATCATATAGAGACTAAACAACAACAATACTAGCTCTTCAAGGACTTGACCATTATCCCAATTTTCTCAGGTTCTTGTAAAGATGATGTTACCCCCAGACAACAGGAAGTAGTCTACAGAATAGGACACCCACATTCCCAAGAGGTTGGCAAGGGTAGTTTCTGGTCATTCAGTGGATATTTGTCATTGTTTAGTGGGGTTGGTTGCAAATTGTTACTGGTCATGGTCAGGAAAAAAAAACTAAACAAAATAGATTAAATTCAGGGATCTCATTCTGAAAAGAAACAGAGGGATATAGAAGTGATAAGATAAAGGGGTAGATTATTGAATCTACTTTCAAACTAAAAAAGCAACTACTAGTTCCACATGTTTTACATTGGTACAGATTTTTTGTATATTGATACAAAATTAAGGTTATTTTTGTTTTATATACTGTATATATGTTTCTATTCTTGTTTAAGATACTGTACCTATGAAACTCATTTAAACAATGTAATGTAAATTTCTAGTCCTTGAAAGCTATTATTTTAAACTATTTAAAATAATTAAAAATTCAGGTTAGTAGTCATCTATAATAATCAAACTTGTAATCATATCCGGTATGTTTTCATAGGTCAAACAGAGATATATTTTAGATAGAGAGATGGTCTTCAAACACTTCAGAGACCTACAGAATATGACATTTAAGGTGTTTTAATAAGACTTTTCATGACAATGTCTGCTCCTGGGAGCACCAATTTACTTCAAAAAAGGATGATGGGCATCAAAGAACCTCCATATGGAGTTTGCTTTTATTGTGGCAAAAGTAGCCACTGGACAAAAATTGCCCTTGCCTTAACTGCTGATAGTATGCTGTCCAAATTGGATAAGCAGGACACAAAAGAAGGTAACTGTAAAACTTTGCCAAGACAAGGTAGGATAGTCTTTCAAAATTCCTGCTTCACAGAAAAGTTTGTCAGCAGTTCAGCTATCACCTAGGCCCACAGCCAGGTCTTGGGTTTGCCCACCCTAGCATCTACCCCATCTAGGACTTCTGGAGCTTGTGAAGGGACTGGTCTTGACGAACAATACCATACCTGCAGGATCTCCAAGATTCAAGGTGAGAACAGGATATCCCAAAGGAATTCTGGTGAAGATCCAGTGATGATGGTGTAAGAGAAACCATTGGCCTTGAACCAAACCAGTGACTCATTGCAATGAATAGTTGCTAGTAAAGCTGATGGAACAAAGGGGTATACTGCGTGACACACCAAGGCCTCCAATACCATCAGGATTAATAAAGAGGTATTGGAGAAGCAGGAAAGAAGAAGCAAAGAGGTTTTGCTGTTGTTGATGATCTGTTTTGTTTGGGGTTTTTGTTTTGATTTGCTTTTGTTTGCTTGCTTTGTTTTCTTTTGGGTGGGGCATGGCAGAGGTGAGGGGAGGATATGGGGGGACTGGGAAGTGAACAGAATTGGGGGTGTATGATGTAAAACTCCCCAAGAATCAATAAAGAAGTCAAATTTAAAAAAAAAAGAAAGAAAATTCTGTCAGATATTCTAGGCCTGTAGGATGAAGATGGATGTCCCAACATTGCAGACAAACCTTGGGTGACTGTCCAGGTAGCCAGTTGTCTTTGTCATTTCTATAGTTTTGGAAGTTGTTTGCTCTGCACTTCCCATTTACTCAGGTAACATAATATCTTTCTTGGGTCTCTGATGGGGATTGAAGACTAGATAGTTTTACAGTTTTCCTTGTTACCAAATTTAGAAAAAAAAAACTTACATAAAAAATTTGAAGTTTATAACATTGAAAAACATAAAAGCTTAAATTGTTTATCTAAAAAAATGTGTTAAGGTCTAAAAGGGTACTTTTAGGATGGGAATACCAGTTATGATAGAAAGTGGTTTAGGTATAAAACTTTACTCATTAAGATAGGATACATATGGACAGGAAGTTGTGAAGGTAATTATTACCTGATAATTGTCCTTATTGTATATAGTTTTATTTTGTTAGAGTTAAAACTTTCCCTTTTTATTTAGACAATACCTGATAATTGTTCTTATTATATATAGTTTCACTGTGTTAGAGTTAAACCCTTCCCTTTTTATTTAGAAAAAAAAGGAGGAAATATTGTAGAATATTTGTTTATCCTGTAAAGATGGATCTTTTTCAAGACACCTTCTGATTGGCTTAATAAAAAACTAAATTGCCAATAGCTAGGCAGGAAGAGGTTAGGCAGGACTTGCAGGGACAGAAAGGACTCTGGGAAGAAAAGTGGAGATGCCAGGAGACACAGACCAAGCAGGATGTGCAGGAGGAGAGATAATAGCCATTAGCCATGTGTCAGAATGTAGATTAATATAAAAGGGTAAATTTAAGTTGTAAGAACTAGTTAGGAACAAGCCTAAGGTATAGGCTGAGTTTTCATAATTAATAAAAAGTCTCTATGTCATTATTTGGGAGCTGGTGAAACAGAGAAAAATTAGCTTTACACTCCAGTTGTTTGTGTATCTGTCTTAACATACCTGATTACAATAAATCTCGAGGGATGTTTTAAAACAACTACTTGAATGACATTTATATTTATAACATATATATGTTATATTTATATTTATAACATATATGTTATATTTATAACATATATATGTTATATTTATATTTATAACATATATGTTATATTTATAACATATATATAACTATATATATAACTGGTTATATAACTATATATATTTTTTTTTTTATTAAACTTTTTTTTTTAAAGATTTATTTATTTATTATGTATACAGAAGAGGGCGCCAGATCTCATTACAGATGGTTGTGAGCCACCATGTGGTTGCTGGGAATTGAACTCAGGACCTCTGGAAGAGCAGTCGGTGCTCTTAACCTCTGAGCCATCTCTCCAGCCCCCTATATTGGTTTTTTGAAACAGGGTTTCTCCTGTGTAGTTTTGTTTCCTGTCCTGGATCTTGCTCTGTAGACCAGGCTGGCCTCAAACTCACAGAGATCCACCTGGCTCTGCCTCCCTAGTGCTGGGATTAAAGGCATGCACTACCACCGCCTAGCTTATATATTATTATATTATTATAGATAGGGTAATTTTAACAGAGTTGATTATTTTGAGCAGAATCGTATATTCTTGGTTGGATGAAACCAGAAACTGTTAGGCAGCCACTCATAACTTAAACTACTAGTTAATACTTATAAATTCATCAAAAAAATTATACCCTAAAAATCCCTCTATAGTATAAGCACACTTGTTATCATTGTTAAAGCTAGTTATTTCTGTTAATCTTGAGTTAATTTAGAGGCATTCATGGGTTTATCACTCTCTGTAGACATAGACAGGTTCTGAATTCAGCAGAACCCACTATGAGGGACAAATCCAACCTCAGAGGGTCTCATGTGCCTGTCCTTTTTCTCACCATCTAGTCAGGAGCTCTGGGTCTACTCTGAAATGGAAAGGAGTACAAGCTCCTGATTCTTTCTTTTTCTCAGCTTCCAGGTACAAAGATTGTTGAGTTTCTCTAGCCTCAAGTCTGTCATTTTCATAAAGCCTGTTCTGGGAGAGTGAGCTGGTGCTTGGCTGAGCAGCTGCCAGACAGTACAAAGTCCTTCCTTCCTACATCTGGCCAAAGTCCCTGGTGTGGCAGTTCATGCCCTTCCCCTCCCATCCTGGCCTCATTGAGCTAGGCACTGCTATCTTTCTTGTAGAAAATTTCCACAGACTTCCACATTGCTATTTGTTCGCCTCCACAATAAATCAAACAGATGGCTTCATCTTTTCCTCACAGGTCCAATTTTCTGGCCTTTAATCATGTTTGTTGCTTAACGTTGGCCAATCCACTCCACAGCCATTTGTCTGAGACCTCTGTGGCTGAGGCTGTCGATGGTCCCTCTTGAATGAATTCCGGTTCTGGAGTTTGATGAGCAATTGCTCCTATCAGTGGGCAGGTTATTAAACAGCTGGGACTCTACTGCCAATTCAGGGACTTGCCCAGAAGACAGAGAAGCAATTTTAGAGACAAGAAGCAATTGTTTCTAGGACTCCATCCCAATGTCAGGATATGCTCTGTGCCTGAACATTGGGGATGATGGAGGGAAGGAGGTAGGCTTGGTTTCACATACAAATTCTCAATATGCTCATTGTTTCTTGCTACTGTCACCAGCCTGTGGGACTGAACACTGTCCTCTAGGAGTGTGGAACTTAACATCTCTAGTCTATCTGTAGATATTGATCAGCATGTAAAATAAATCTGTGGGCTGAAGCTTGGCGGAAAGAAGGAGGGATTGTTTGTTTCATTTATTAAGCACTTACTGGGCACCTGCAGGGTGCCAAGCACAGCGCTGCACAGAATGGTGAGTGGGAAGATGAGTAAAAGTCATGGCCTGTCTACCTGCCCCAGACATGGAGTGGGCCAACAGGTCAACAATGCATGGGAATAACTCTTTACTATCCACTGAAGACTTCCATAAATGCTTTTTCTAACAGGGGTATATGATACTACTCAGGAGGCAGTCTAGAGCAGTGGTTCTCAACTTTCCTGATGCTGCAACCCTTTAATTCAGTTCCTCCTATTGTGATGACCCCAACCATGAAGTTTCATTGCTACTTCATAACTATAATTTTGCTGCTGTTATGAGTCCTAATGTCAATATCTGATATGCAACCCCTGTGAAATGGCCATTTGACTTCCAAGGGGTTGCAATCCACAGATTGAGAACCACTGGTCTAGAGGGATGAGAGATTAATTTGGAGTAGGCAAATGAGAAGAAACTTCATGGGAGGATGAAACAATTGAAATGAATGTCGTATTCACGGCACTTTTTTTTTTTTTTACAATGATTCCTTATAAT
Organism: Peromyscus leucopus; assembly: GCF_004664715.2. Classification (NCBI taxonomy): domain Eukaryota; kingdom Metazoa; phylum Chordata; class Mammalia; order Rodentia; family Cricetidae; genus Peromyscus; species Peromyscus leucopus. Next base: position 49,195,187 of record NC_051086.1, read on the forward strand.
TTTCACAACTACATAATGACAGGGACACACAGAGTTATGTTTCTTTGCCCAGTGGGATACCAGACTCAATGAGGATCAGTGACAGAGCCACACAGAGCCTGTCTATACCAGCATCAGTGTGGTACTCTTTTGCTCCTGGGAGAGACCTACCTGGTGTCTGTAGTCTGTGGGGGTGTAGGTGGAATTCTGAAGTGGCAAAGACTGTGGACTGGAGGGCTGGGATCAACATCAAAGGAGGAAAAAAAGGAAGAGCAGAGAATGAATGGCAGAGACTTGTGGGGGCGGGGCAGCAAGAGCAGGAACAGCAAGAGCTGGAGCCACTGCCCTGCCAAGGGAGCAAAGGCTGTATGTGTTAGAAAGACTGCATGGAGAGAGGAAAAGCAGACGGCCCTATGGAGGCTTTTTGGACATCATGAATATTCAGCTGGTCAACATGAATATTCAATCAGGCAGAGATTTGCAGATAGCTTTTGAGAGAGCTGGAGCTGACAAAAGGGTCTGACTTCTTTTCAGAATCTCCCAGTATCAAGGGAACATATGCCACTGTGGAGACGTGGATGGGATCGTAGGTGGAGGCAAAGACCTAGAAGTTTCAATGAAGAAAAGAGTGAGTGACAATCTCCAGGGCCCCACTGCAAAGATTTGAGAAGCATCCAAGCACACAGTAGGGCAGTGAGTCTTCTGATTAGTATTTATGTACAACTTCACAGTCTCTAGGGGATATGTCCCTGTGTGGCCAGTTCTTATGAAATCATAGGTATAAAACCGGAAGGGTAGCTAAAGATAGTCAAGGATTTGTGCCGCTCATCACTGTGTGTAAAGGTATGAGTTCAAGGTCCCCCCACAGTACAGCACAGCCTCAAGGTCATTTGCTGTACTCACTAGCTTCAGAAAACAGTCTCGGTGGAGGACAAAGCTCTGCGACCAGAAAACAAAATGCGACGAAAACAACCGTTTTGTCCAAACACATTGTTTTATAGATGTGCATGCACAGAGCTGGAGAAGGAACAGGCCTGTGTAAGTCTGTGGCAGAATCCAGGTTGGAATTTAGTAACTCTGCTCAGTTTAGCAGCCCAGCAGCACAGCTCTTAATGATTTGTCTGTGAAAGAGACTAACCATTGAGTCAGTACTAGGGCTCACTTGGCACCTTTGGAGGAATCAGGAAAAGGGAGGCTTTTGGGTGACCACAGCCCCAGTGAGCAAAAAGAGACCCTTCACACTGTCCCCTGAGTCAGCTTCTAGGTCTGGTCAACGGGAATATAAATAAGAAATGGATCATGGATCAGCAGGGGCCTATAATACCATTTGTGTCTCTTCTTCTCTTCCTCCAGTCTCTCTCTTTCTCTCTCTCTCTCTCTCTCTCTCTCTCTCTCTCTCTCTCTCTCCCTCTTTCCTCTCCCTCCCTCCCTCCCTCCCTCCCTCCCTCCCTCCCTCCCCCCAATTACTTTTTTAACACTTGCATTCAAGAAATACTTTCTGCATGCACAGTGGCACTCTTAGGACATATTTGGTAAGGAATAACATTATAAAAGGAGAGACATAGGTTTTAATTTACAAAGGACTTTTATGATATGTCAGTTTAAATCTCTAAGGGTAAAAGATAGAGGGAGGCGGAGGCAGTTGGAGGGAGATGAGTGAGGAGTAGTCACTTTTAGACAATATGGACTTCCTGTGTGTTTGACCCTGTTGTCAAACCTCAATCCTTTATGCTCACTAGACTGAGTTTTATCAGAGATGTGATGTGGAGAGAATGAGAGAATAAAGTGATGTTTACTACCTTGAGGTGTTTGGTGCCTAGAAGGATCTGTGAGTAGAACATTCCTCACAGGTTCACAGTGTGCCGTGGTGTGGGGTACCCTTCTAAAGCAGAACACAAACTGCAGGGATGCCATGAAGAGAGAAGCTTTGGTGCAGTGAGAGATATCACTCTTTAGCTGTCTGGGAGAAACCGTGAAGAGCCTGTTCTCACGAGCACCATACTGTTTGGGTGTGGTGCTTGCATTTGTGTTGGTGTCTTAGTCCATACAGAGGCAGGAAATATTCTTAAAGGACCAAAGAGGTGCATTTGCCTAAGAAGGTTGAAACTCTTTTCTCATGAACCTGATATCATCATCGTCATCATCATCATCATCAACTTCACCATCATTTTTGACACAGGGGCTTGCTATATTTCCTAGACTGTTCTTCAATCCCTGGGATCGGTTGATTCTCCTGCCTCTGTCTCCCAAATAAAGGAGACAAGTAGTAGTCACAATACCTGGGTTACATTATTTGTTTAAACCCCACCTTATATTATCTACTGTGTACCAGGCCTTGGGGTAGATGTTTGACATGTCCTGACTTATTCAACCTTCACCTTTGATGGTGGGAGTTCCATGAACTCCCATTAGCTTTTAACAGCTAGTAAATATCCTCATTTCTGTACCTACCTATTTATCCACTCAATATTTTAAAATTAAGACTTCCATGCCTGAGGCATTATTTCAGGTACTTGGGATTGGCAGGATGAACCCCCTATTCCAAATGGTCTCCTCTTTTAGGTGGGAATAAATAAATGAAAGAGAGTGGACAAATGCCTATAGCAATAACCAATTTTGATAATTGCAATGTTGGATAAAAAGACCTGTGAGAAGGTACCATTTAAACTAGAATATGAAGGAACCCCATGCGCAGAGCCAGAGCAGAAACTGTCACAGATGTCCACAGGCCCTGAGGACTTGAAAACATTTTTGAGAACTTCTTGCAGAAAAAGGACACAGGGATGTGGATAAAATGGAGATACAGCAAGAGCCAGATTGCCAAGTGTTCTGAAGGTCAAGTGCAATGGGAAGCTATCTCATCAGATGAGTGTCTAGAAGGAGCCAGTGTAGCTGTCTTGGAGAGAATGGTTGGAGGGGGAAGCAGCAGAGGAAATGTGGGAGATGAAGTTTTGGTGGGAGCCCAAGCAAGAGATAATGATGAGTTGCTTCAAGAGGAGTGCAGTTGTGACATTGGAAGGGACTGGTTGTTTGAACTATTGTTTGGAACTTGTATCATGAAGAATTTTAGATATATTGAAGGTGGGAGATATGGGAATCATGATATCTAAATTTGACCTTAAATACAGAATAGCAACCATTCTGGAAAATAGTTTGGCTACTAAGTTTATAGCAGCCCACGTAAATTATTGATTTACCTTATAAAATTAAACACAAACATATGCTATGATCCAGAAATCCCACTCTGTGTATTTATACAGGAGAGATGAAAACTTATATCCAAAGAAAAACTTGTACCACAAATGTCCCCTAGTGGGTAAATCAATATGCTCATTATAGTACTCTCTAATCTTTAATCACTAGTAACCATTGATCTGCTCTGGTTCCTACAGTCTGACCTTTTTTAAAAAAATGTTGTGAGCATCATAAGAACGCCTTTGTGGTTTTCATGCTCGGCCATGCTTTGAGTGCCCATTCCCTCTCATTTGTTGGGTAATTTTCCGGTGACATTTCCAACAAAAGCCAATTTCAGTATATGCAAATCTGAAAGTAAAAATGTAAAACATTTTAAAATAGGAATCAGCTTGGCAAAATGACCTTTGTCATCTAGCTGTGATATCTGGTCACCTGTCTCTGGCCATTGCTGATGTCTCTATGAAAGTATCACTCTGTTTGGGGACTACATTTTGCATTCCTGAGCTTTGTCCAAAATTGTGAGAATGGATGGATAAGTCATTCCAAGAGGAGAAGAAGGACTTGCAGAAAGTGAATGCAAGTGCATCAGTGTGCTCTATGTCCAGGGGAAAGCTGGATGGTCTTGCTAGGGGCCTGGATCCAGATGGAAGTGTCGAAGAAAATGGATGAGGAACAGAAAGAAGAGCAGAAGATGGAGAACAGTGGAGGAAGGGAAGGGGAAGAAAAGTGGGAAGGGGGTAATGGTAGATAGGAGGAAGATGAGAGGAGGGGAGGGAGGAGAAGAAGGGGGATGCTGGTTCCACGGCTTTGTTTGAATAGCCTCTTTCTGGGGAAGATCTTGGGTCTCTCTTGCGCTTTCTGTAACTACCTGAAGGGTAGTGCCAAAGGCAAACCCCAGGCACAAACTGTGCCCTCCTCTAACTCCACAGCAGAGAAAAGGCCATGTATTCATGTTCTATGTATTTATGGGGCAACAGGCTGGAAAGGAAGATACTAAATTGTAAGGAGTGATTTCTGTTTAAATTGGTTAATCCTGGATGACTCCAGGGATGGGATAAAGCCCATTAATGAAAAGAAAACCACTGAGGACCATGGTCCCACGTATTCCTCAGAAAGGAGCAGACAGTCACTGAGTATTGGAGGCTCTTGTCTCTGGTTCCCCTCTCATAATTTCTCATGCATCATGGCATCTTGTCTCCTCCCCCAGCTATTCTGTAGTTTGTAGGATGATGTTATCTGTGAGATTATAGGAAGGATCTCTTACAAATTATAGGAGATGAGGCATGCCCACAGCAGACTAGAGTTATTCAATAAGCAATTGCTCTGTAAATAGGGAAAAAAATCAAGTGTCTCACTGGCCCAAACAGAAAAACAGCACATGTCACACTGCAATGTTAAACACTCTCATAGGAACTCATCAACCAGGTAAAGTTTGATTTAATCATATTAATAGTGCTTAATTGTATATAGCTAAAGTATTAAGATCTCAGTCTGAGGTTAATACAGAGATGTGTCATTGATATTACCCCCAAATGTTTTAAATGTTTACACTAAATTCTTCAAAATCTTGTGTATATTCTATTCTTCCAGAATAAGTCAGTGTGAAGTAGCTATATCTGAGTGTTCAGAAGCCACATGTGAGAGCTGGATGTGGTCACAGAAACACTATAATCCCAGCACTTAGGACCCTGAGGCTTGAAGACTACAGGCTCAAGGCCACTTAGACCTTGTCAGGCCAGGTAACATTGTGAACCCCTCCCTTCCATTAAAAACAGAAAGAAAGCAATGTGTGACTTCATTATTGGCCAGCATCTGTCTAGCTCAAGTCATGACATAAGGCTAGTTCCTAATATGTTCTGAATGAAATGCCACAACACTATAGTTCCATGCCAGGGTTCTCAGGTTGCTGAGCAGGGATCTGACTTGCTGGTGGGATTTTCAACCCCACCTCTGTCTGTGGCAGAGAACATAAAGGTCTACTGAGTCAGTCTTGCTCCTTCTACTTGGTGACAAGGTAGCTTGGCTTTGAGTCAGTAGCTGGATTCTGTGTACAAACCATCACCACCAACAGGACTGGGGAGGGAGATGAGCTAGCACACATGTATACAGAGCATGCCTTTATGTGTGCATGTGGGGGAAGAATTTTTTAAGATACCAGGAACACAATTATGAGGATGTGCATGTGGAGGTACAAATAAAACACACATGACTCTTACAAAGAAAACTGTGTGCCCAGAAGATGCAGAAGCTGCTGGTTCCAGGCTCCTTCTTCTTGTGGAGCTATCTGGGCTAGCCACCTTCCCTCCTGCAAACTGTCCTGAAGTAGTCCCACCATGCATACGTGGTTCTGCCTGAGGAGCCACTGGCCATCCCTGCAGGTGGGGGGATTCCCCACTCCTGTCCTCCTGCCTTCCTAATCAAAAGTGTTGACACTCTGTTTGCAGGACTCCCTGATGAGAAACTAGAGACTCTCAGGACTTGGGGGCTTGTCCACTGAGGATCTAGAAATTTCTTTGACAGTCTTCTGCACTGATGGTCCTTCTTGAATCTTGATAATCTCTGCAGACAGAGTAATGACACCAGAAGCAGCATATTCCATGGTGGCAGTTCTGATGGCCTAAAGAACCCAGGGCCTTCCACATACCACTGATTTTAATCTCCAGTCTCTTATTACTTTTATTTTGAGGCAGAGTCTCTCCCTAAATTGCCTAGTTTGACCTTGAACTCACTTGGTAGCCCAGGGCTACCAGAAGCCTTGGGATTTTGATCCTCTTCAGCTTCCCAGTAGCTGGACTTCTCAATTTTCATGTTCTTCAATTAACTTAAGACCACGTGACCTGGGTTATAACAATCACCCATTAACTCATCCTTGCCATCTTCTTTCATCTGTAACTGATAAGTTCTAGGATTTTACAATGTTCATTCCACCTTAAAAGCATGTGGTCCCTCTGGGAGTAAGCAGTTCCCACGGGCTAGCCTCACACTGTCCTACTACACTCCACAGTCGTCCATCTTCTCACTGCTTCTCATCTGCCCATGGACATAAACATCTTACATGATGAGGCCTCATCATTAGGATACGGATGCAGAGAACATTTCAACACTTAAGGCTACTGAAGTAGCTAGAAGACACTAGCTCTTTATGAGATCCCCCTTCCCCCAGCAGATCTTTCTGGACTGGAATTCTTCACACATATGCACATATTAAAGACACAGAGATCACACACACTATGTGTCAGCTTGCACCATGGAGTGCCAAGAGTCTACGATTTCTCATTAAGGGTGTCTTGTTAATGGATTGTTGATTCTTTTGTCTAGAGAGGCAGGGCCACAGGGATGGGGGATACTCTACCTGCAGAAATGGTTAATGGCTCCTCATGCCGAACCATGTATGAGGGAGGACTTAAGGCCAGTTTTTCAGGAGAGATGTGGCTAATCCAGGTGGTCCCAGAAGAAGAATGAACCATGGAGACAGAAGCTCACCATCTCCTGGGTGCACAGATACCTTCAGTGCATATCCTTCTCTTGTTCTTGCCTTGCGGTATCCTCATTCCATAACATATCCTCTAAGTGACTCTTAGTGTCTTTGTGTGTCTTTTTGGTAATGTAACACTGAAGGTGGTTAGTGTGGTTACTCATTCTACTTTAAGATATGCAAAGTCCAGTCTGCCGTCTCTCTCTTGCCACCTCACACCTAATCTCAAAAGAGGTTTCAAGCTGACTCCTCCAAGAAGTGTCAGCCACCAACTTTCTACTTATAGATCCTCACAGACCTTGACCTGGGAGGGCTTTGGGAACTCTGTTGAGTGTATTCTCTTGTGTCCTTGTTTTATTTCCTGTGGCTGTCATTAAAATATTCCAACAAAAGCAACTTACAGGAGAAAGGGTTTATTTGAAGTCATAGTTCCTGTTTAGAGTCACCAGGTCTGGGACATGCAGGAAATTGAAGCAGCTAGACACATGTGGAGTCAAGGCGAGAGAGAGAGAGAGAGAGAGAGAGAGAGAGAGAGAGAGAGAGAGAGAGAGAGAGAGAGAGAGAGGAGAGAAAGAAATGCACATATGTTTCTGATGTTTAGTACACCTCCTCCATTCTTACAGAGCCTAGAACTCAAAGGCAGGATTGATGCTCTCCATGGTGAGCTGGATCTTCCCACTTTAATTGATGTCATTGAGACAGTCCCCAGCAGACATATCTGGTCTAGACAACCTCTCCTTGTGACCCTTTTCAGGTAACCTAGTCTAGACTGTGTGATATTGACAACTCAAACTGAACATCACATCCTGTTTGTAGATGCTGCTATCTAAGGAGAATTCCAGTTCAGTCTGACCACTCATTAGCTAAATAAAGTTTGGAAATTTTATTTACCCTTCTCTAGTGTTTCCCTCTCAGTACTTAGGGATGCTATCACCTATCAAATGGTGCTGTGTTAACTGGACAAAATTCTAAAAATGCCACAGTTAAGAAGCAGGTAGTAAACCTTGAGCTCTATTGCTCTGGTAAGAGAGAGAGAGAGAGAGAGAGAGAGAGAGAGAGAGAGAGAGAGAGAGAGAGAGAGAGAGAGAGAGAATTTAAAGAAAAATTTACATACCACTCTCCCAAATCAACAAGCCACATGGGACATAGACATTCCAGCCAGAGAAGAGAATCTCATCAGAAAGTCAAAGGTGCAATTACTACTGAGTAAACCTCAAGGGACCCTGCATGCTCTGCACTGGCTTGAAATAATACTAAGTCTTAGGTATCCTTTCTTTATCTTGTCCACAGGACCATTAGGCAGACCTCGGAGCATTGTGAGAAATGAATAAAGTAAATCAGGCAGAGGGCTCCCTGATGCGCGCTCTCAGAGGTTGTTTCTCCTTCTCTGCCCCTGTTCCCATCATAGACAAGGCAATGATAGTTCCATTTCATGTTCTAATATCATGCCCCACCTGAAGGTTCAAGGCCTCATTAGAAAGCCAATTAAATTAGTGGGAAGGAACTCCACAGTGGGGCTGTTCCTTCATCCTGCCTCTCTGCCCTGTGTACTGCCAAGTTCAGGTTAGTTGGCCTTCCCCTGAGTTACCAGCCCTTCATCTTCACATCATGCCACTTCCCATGCACGTGGGGGTGATTCCATTGGCAGCAGAACACGTCTGTCACTAAACTCTGGGTTTAGAATGAAAACACTCACTGAGGAGATGAGGAAGTCTGGGAAAGCTTGTTGTGTGGCTTTAACTAGGCAGCCCTCCCCGAATAGCCCCATCATTAAGGGCAGAGTGGGAACCTGTCAAATCAGCAGGAAGATTATATACAGAGAAATATGAAATGCCTACCTCTTCCATGAAAAGGTATAGCTGGAGAAAAAAGGAAAACCTGCAGAGGCTGGAGTGGGGTGAGCTGTTAATGAATCTGGCATTAAGAGATTTGTGTGAACCCGAGGGAGGTGGCTGCATTCCCAGATTTGATTCAGCCCATTCCGGGAAGCTGTGGGGTATCTTCTCAGAGGTCAGTGGCAGTTAAGTTAAAATATTCAACTGCTCATTAGCCCCACAGATCGTACCACTTTACCCAGCGTATTTTGGGAAGCAGACAATAGGCCCACATTGGGCACATTAGTCCGTCCCTTGATGTCTTTGGATGTCATCTGTAATTCAGACTCCACCTATTCTTCCTCTCAGCCTCAGAATGCATATGGACACAGGTAACTCTGGTTCTGAATGCCACTTCAGTGGCATTCCCTGTGCCCAAATGTGTATTTAGTTGTGTCACACATGCCTATGGCTTTATTTACATCCACAGATAGTTCATTGTAACTGGAGAGGAAAAGCCTATTTCCTTTGAAAGAAATAAGATAGCTTTTGATTGGCATGAAGATAGGTCCAGAAGGGACTGGTAAAACTTACAAAGGAGCCAGGCCACAGAATAAGGAGGTCAAAGCTGAGGAATGTGACTGTACAGTCTTTGGAGTAGATGGACTAAAAGAAACAAGATTCTCAAAGTTACATTGTACTGGCTTCCCCCACATTAATGGAAGATGAACACAAGCACAGCACTTTCCTTTACAGAACAGAAAATTTGTAGCTCATCACTTGTACAAGATCACAAAACCAAAGGCAAGATGAAATACTGCCTGAGATCAATGCCAGGAAGTGGTAAAGGGATGAGGGGAAGCTGAAGGCTGACTAGAGACATGGGAAAGGAGAACAATAATACCTGGGTGGGCACAACAGCAAACCACCCAGGCTCCACACTTCATCAGACACGCAGGTTTCATCCTAACCTGTCCACAGCAATTTCTTTCCAAGGGTGCTTTTGCAGACATCAACCTTTCTGGGCAAGAGACTTGGGGAAGTGGGTTAGGGATGCTATGCTCTAAAGGTCAAAGACACAGTGTAGTCAAAAGTTTTCCTGTGTCCTGGCTAGCTGGCAGTCAGGACAAATCTCTTCCACTTGAGTCCCCCAAAAAGTTAGAATAGAAAGTGAATTAGATGCATTTTGAACTCACCAAAATAGGATAGATAATGTAATATTTTCTCTGAATTTGTCAAATGCAAATGGACTAGACATTGTTGATGTATTTATTGCTTGTATATATTGTATATAGTTATTGTACTTATTGTATATAGTTTTTCTTATATTAGTTATAACTTTTTTATTTTTATTAGACAAAAAGGGGATATGTGGTGATATTTTATTTGTGCTTTAATAAATAAAGATTGCCTGGAGATCAGAGGGAAAAGGCCAGGTATTTTACGTAAACAGAGAAGTCAGGCAGTGGTAGCACATGCCCTTAATCCTATCACTTAGCAGGCAGGATCTCTGTGTGTTCAAGGCCACACTGGAAACAGAGCCAGGTGTGGTAGCACATGCCTTAATTCAAACACTAGTTTGCCATGGAGGCCTGGAGGTCTATACAGACAGACAGAAATTGAAAGAGCTGTGTAGGAAGAGGAAATGATGTAGCTGAATGGAGAGAGCAAACCAGATGGCAGAACAGCAAGGCATATAGACATGGGTAGACAGGAAGTAACTCACATTTGGAAGCTGCAGAGTTGGTAAGGTGAGGCTGGCTGGTGGCTTTCCCTATTTCCCTGATCTCTCTAAGGCTTTCACCCCTATGTTTGGCTCCATGTTTTTTTTTTTTTTAATTTTATTTTACAATACAATTCAGTTCTACATATCAGCCACGGATTCCCTTGTTCTCCCCCCTCCTGCCCTCCTCCCCTTCCCCCCAGCTCACCTCCCATTCCCACCTCCTCCAGGGTAAAGCCTCCCCCCAGGACTGAGATCAACCTGATAGACTCAGTCCAGGTAGGTCCAGTCCCCTCCTCCCAGGCCAAGCCTAGCGACCCTGAATAAGCCCCAGGTTTCAAACAACCAACTCATGCAATGAGCACAGGACCTGGTCCCACTGCCTGGATGTCTCCCAAACAGATCAAGCCAATCAACTGTCTCACCCATTCAGAGGGCCTGATCCAGTTGGGGGCCCCTCAGCCATTGGTTCATAGTTCACGTGTTTCCATTCATTTGGCTATTTGTCCCTGTGCTTTATCCAACCTTGGTTTCAACAATTCTCGCTCATATTGTAGAAATCTCACACTAGTGACTTAACAGCACACCTGAAAGCACTAGAAGAAGCAGCAAAAGTCTCACAGGAAGAATAGATGCCAGGAAATTATCAAAGTGAGAGGTGAAATTAATAAAATAGAAACAAAGAGAAAATACAAAAAATTAATGAAACAAAGAGTTGGTTCTTTGAGAAAATCAACAAGATAGACAAGCCCTTATCCAAACTAACCAAAAGACAGAAAGAAAGAATCAAAATCAACAAAATCAGAAATGAAAAGGGGGACAAAACAACAGACATTGAAGAAATCCAGAGAATCATCAGGTCATACTTCAAAACCTCTACTCCACAAAACTGGAAAATCTAAAAGAAATGGATAATTTTCTGGATAAGTACCACATACCTAAGTTAAATCAAGACCAGATAAACTATTTAAATAGTCCAATAACCCCTAAGGAAATAGAAACAGTCATTAAAAGTCTCCCAAGCAAAAAAAAAAAAAAAAAAAAAAAAAAAAAAAGCCCAGGACCAGATGGTTTCAGCGCAGAATTCTACCGGCTCCATGTTTTTTATTTAATAAGACCATTTAGAAATTCTTCTACAATGCAGTAATTCACACAAACACATTGACAATGGATGGCCAGGTAGCAAGAACAGACAGCCACCACTGCATTGTCTATATGGTCATTGCCACTTGAGTTCTGAGAAATGTCTAACTATGAGTGCACTGTGGAGTGTATTGGCATATACCTAGATGGTGTAGGTCAGTCACTCAAAATGGCCTCGATGCAGTCAAGAGACCCAGTAAACACAAAATTTTACTTGGTTGTGTGGTGCTGAATACTCTCTCATAGTAAGCATTTTTTTTTTTATAGGTTGGGGTAGCTAGTATGGTAAACACATAAACCAGTAATATGTCAGTGTTTTATCATCATCAAGTATTACATACTGCACAGAGTTGTTTGTGCTGTCCTTTCACAAAGCATGTTTGTTTAACTAGCCTTGCCACAAATATGCTAGCAACGTGTGGTGTTGCATCAAGGAAGCTACAATGTCAGTAGATCACAGGAATTCTTCATGTTCCTTGTGGTATGATAGGGCTATTCTTCTGTATGTGGTCCATTGTTAAAATGAATCACCAATTGTGTGACCTGTGACTATAGTTCCTGAAGTCCCTTTTTTGTCCAGTGTGTGTGTGTGCATATATGTGTAATGTGTGTATTCTTTCTCACTTGCTCTTCCTAGCTTTGAACAACTATTTGCCTTTCAAGATTCATTCCATGAACAACCTTTTCTAAAACAAATGCTCTAGATTGCTTATCTTTAGCCCCTTAGGAGCAGTGTTCACTGCTGGAGACCTCTTTGTTTATTTATTGTCTTTACTTTCCCTAGCCTGTAAAGTTTCTTATAGCCAAGGACAGCATCTCTTACATCTTTGTATTACCAGTACTTAGCATAGTGCCTAGAACAAAGTAGGGGGTCAGTCATTGTTTGCTGAATATGATCAGATTTTTATAAAGGATAAATGTCTCATTGCCTAAGGAAAAACGATACACAAAAGCTATTGTTATAATCAGCATTTGATGTATTTGGTGATAGGGCTACTCTTCTGCATGTGGTCCATCATTAAGTGAATAATCAATTGTGTGACATGTGACTATAGTTCCTGAGGCCACTTTTTTCAGTGTGTGTGTGTGTGTGTGTGTGTGTGTAAATGTATAATGTGTGTGTTGAGTTTACTTGGTTTTGCTCACACATAGCTTCATGTGATGATCAGTGTGGTGATCATGTGATAATCACCACCACTTAGTTCAAGCAAAGTTGCAATGTAAATATACATTAATATTTAATTATGAGAGTAATTTGCAAGGATATATGTATGAGTATGCACACTGTGGTTACATCTTCTCTTTTAGGAGTCCCGGTGCTATGTGGGTATGAACAGGACACTTATTTCTCCCTCACCAGGGTTCATATGTTGAAATCCTCATCCTAAGGTTATGATGTTGGAAAATGGAGCTTTTCATCGTACTTAGTCATGAGCATTGGACCCCATAGATGGGACTGAAACTCAGGTCTTGTTCTGTCATATGAAGAAACAAGAAAAAGTTGGCAATCTACAAAATGGAATAGAGTTTTCTCCAGAATACCACCATTCTGGCACCATCATTATGGGCTTGTAGCCTTAAGAACCATGGGGAATATATCCTTGGTGTTTGTAAGTATCTGTTTTTATAGGAATGAATATATTCTCCATAAGCTCTTAGGGAGTGGCACTATTAGGAGGTGTGACCTTGTTGGAGTAGGTGTGACCTTGTTGGAGGAAGTGTGTCACTGGGGGTGAGCTTTGAGGTTTCTGATGCTCAAGTCAGGCCTAATGTCACTCTCCCATCCTGATGTCTTTGGATCCAGGTATAGAACTCTCAACAACTTCTCTAGCACCATGTCTGCCTGCCTGCCTGCCATCATGCTTCCCACCATGATGACAGTGGACTAAACCTCTGAACTGTCCTCAATTAAATGTTTTCCTTTATAAGAGTTGCTGTGGCCATGGTGTCTCTTCACAGCAATAGAAATGCTAACTAATAACCCAATGTGGACTAAGGTACATGTATAAACTTTCCTAAATGTCACTGAGTTGTGCTTCAGTGTCACATCTGGCTTTGTTGACAAGGACATCTTTTAAATGTCACATTAAAGCCACTTCTCTATACCTACATTTTCTATAAAGTTGTTACTACCTTCTACATAACTGATCTAAACTATCAAATAGGCTTTTTTTAGATTTTTTTTTTCCCGGAGCTGCGGACTGAACCCAGGGCCTTGTGCTTGCTAGGCAAGCGCTCTACCATTGAGTTAAATCCCCAACCCCTTTTTTTAGAATTTAACACCAAGTGAAAACATGGCCTCCTTGTGGAACTGGTGAGCTTTTCTCTTTCTAGTAAACAGATACCTGTAACTCATTATCATGGCATGGTTTCTAGGAAGGACAAAATTATGTCTCAATTCTCTCTACTGATTCTTGGGTATTCTACTGGTTCTTGGGTTTTATTTTCTGATCTCCTAGTATTTCAGGGGATAATACATCCATCGTTTAAATTTTGCATATAAGTTAAGTGTGACGGTGCATACTAATTCCAATACACAGAGGCTAAGACAGGAGGATTACAGCAAGTTTAAGGTTAGCTTGGTCTACATAGCAAATTCTGGATCATCCAGGGCTACATAGCAAGCATGTGTGTGTGTGTGTGTGTGTGTGTGTGTGTGTGTGTGTGTGTGTGTGTGTTTCTGCAACTAGGAAGCAAGAAAATCAATAAAAAGAATAGAGGAAATTAAGTATATATTAATACATCATTTTAAAAAATCAGTCCTTCTCTCTGTGGTGTAAGCTGTATGGCATGGCTGTTTAAGATACAAGTCCACCTAGATCTGTGCCTTCAGGCAGAAGCTTCTCTTTTGGTGATGTAAGAGTGAAGCTTGGATTTTCAAAAATTATTATTCTTGTGTTGTGTGGATCAGAGCATCTGAATCCATAGAGCACATTCTCCTGCACCCCAGTGAATGAGCTATTGTGAACCTTACTCTGGATTGCTCTGAGAGACCTCTCATCTCATGAAGGGTGTTTCCACAATTCAGGCAAAGGGACTTTACTGCCATCTTCATAAAACATGTGACACACAGACAAAAACTTTAATTTTCTTCTTCCTTTCTTAATCTTGATTTTTGTATTCCTTTGACTTATTTCATGCTTGTCATTGAAGATGGGATGTGTCAAATCCTTTATATAAAGGGAAATGACTCTATGCCCAGCTCTGAATGGGAAGTGACTAGCATATGTGTGCATGTTCAGGCACTTAGCTTTTATTCTACAAATATTTAGAACCTGAAGTTATTCAGTAGATACCACTAACTTCTAGGAATATTGGAAATCATGGCATCACTGCTGTGCTTGGGAGGGGCATCAATCTGCCTGTTTTGGGGGTGGGACCAAGGGCACAAGCATAGGAAATAGTTGTGGTGAAGACAGAGTCTGGGTGTGTGAATTCTGAGCCATGTGCTCTACACCAGGATGGGCAGCCTTTGTCTGAAGGCTCCAGCAGCTGCAAGAGAAAAGAAACTCCTCCAATCCCAAGGATGTCCGTCAAGACAAGACTTCTTAGGCTAGGTCAAATGCATGTGTCAAACTGTCAGATGCAGCTTCTATTCAAATACTCCAGACCATGTGGGAGAGAGAGAGAGGCTGACATCTGTACCACTGGCCCTTCCACTTAAACTCAGCTGATATGGAGATCTTTGCTTAGCTTTTGTGCTCAAAGTACCAAGATGGACAGGAATTAGCGTTATGCCTCTCCTTGGTTCTAACAAAATCTTAATGAGGGGTAGCTCTACTGAAGATGTGAAAGACAGGTGAGATACCATTAGACTGAAGGCTCACTGACAGTCCAGAATCGCCCAGCTACACTGCCCATACTGCAACCTCATGTCCCCAGTTCCTCTCCCATCCTTCTGACAGGTAGTGAAAGCCTTGCTTGTAGAAGGATGCTGTTCCCCAAGGCAAATGGTGATCTCTGGATTTATTTGCATAAATTGGGCAAGGCAACCATACTGAGCCCTTGTAATTGCACTAAGTGTTTCATAATGCTACTTTATTTCAGCCTTGTAACAGCCTCTGAGTTAGGGACCACCATTAACATCATTTTCAGGTGAGGAAGCCTGAAAGGAGACTCTGTTGATTCCAAGTTTTCTACAGCCATGGGGGAAATTTCTATCTAGATTACAGGGCTGATGTCAAGTGGCTTTTGTGTAGTTGTGGAAGAATACTTAATGTCACAAAGCTAGTGAAGGCCAAGCTGGGACAGGAACCAAAGGACTAATTTTCAGAACACAATGTTTCCTCTAGAGCTAGTTCTCAAAATCAGGGCTCTACTGGAGTGACAAGAAGGACAGGTGTGGTGGTTTTATTTATTCTTCCATCCATCCAGTCATTATTTATTTATTTATTTACTTACTTACTTACTTACTTACTTATTTAGAAGAGGACATACAAGAAAGAAAAGGGTCGATCATTGGGGAGGCCCTATTAGTAAGCAGAGCCAAATGGATCACATTCATGCTGGTCCCCAAATGATGTGCTGGCAGCCTCGTTTTCACTTAGCATTCATGTGACCTTGAGTCTGAGGCTGTTTGGGTAGTTATAGTACAGGTATTATAATTATAATACTAAGACACAATTGTATTAAATGCCAAAAGGTTTCACAGCCACTGTTGTGAGATAATCATTTTGTCCACTGTGAAGATGTGTCTCTGTCTAAGGCAACTTCTGATTGGTTTAATAAACAGATGTAAAGAACTACAACCAAACATTAGATGGAGTTCTGGAATCCTGCAGAGGAGGAGTATAAAAGAGTGTAGGAGCCAGATGGGTCAAGGACCTGGGCTCATAGGGGCTCTCAGAGACTGAACTAACAACCAGGGAGCCTGCATAAAACTGACCTAGGCACTCTGCATATATGTTACAGTTGTGTAGCTTGGCCCTCTTATGGAACTCCTAACAGCAGGATCAGGGGCTGTCTTTGACTCATTTACTGGCTTTGGGGACCTTACTTCTCATAATGGGTCACCTTGCCCAGCCTTAATTCACGGGGAGGTGTTTAATCTTACTGCAACTTGATATGCCATGTTTTGTTGATACTCATAGGCGACCTGCCCTTGCCTGGATGGAGACAGAAGAGGAGGGGGTTGATAGTGTGGGGGGGATGAGGGAAAGGGATTGGAAGTGGGGAATGGGGGGAGGCTATGGCTGGGATATAAAATAAGTAGAAATAAATAGGTGAACAAAAAAAAGAGCTGAATGGTCAATAGCTAGGCAGCACAGGATAGGCAGGCTTTCCAGGGAGAGAGAGAAACTCAGGAAGAATCTGAGGCACTTGAGATTCACCAGCCAGACACAGAAGGAATCAGATGTACAGAATGGAGGAGAGGTAACAAGCCACTTGGCAGAATGTAGATGAATAGAAACAGGTTAATTTAAGTTATAAGAGCTAGTGAGGAACAAGCCTAAGCTAAGGCCAAGCTTTCATAATTAAAATAAGCCTCTGTGTCATTTTTCGGGGGCTGGTGGTACAAAGAAAGTCTGACAAGAAATCCCTGCTATAAGGCATCTCAAAGCATGGTGCCAGGTCTGTGTGGGCAATGGCGGTGACAAAGAAGGTCCCATAGAGCTAGAAAGTGGGAGAGACGAGAGAGAAGAGGCTGCATTCAGTTCCCCTACTTCCTGCTTCTGCCCATGGCCTGCCCTTAAGGAGTTGCTCAGGGCACTGCACTAGTTAGGCATATAAGGCCTCCAGCATTCTCTCACTGTCAAAGGGCATGGGTCCACAGAGCTGCTCACTGCTCACAGAAGATTCTTTTCGAAGTTCTCACTAAGTGGTTCCTTAGTGGCCAGTCAGGGCTGTTCATCACAGCACCAGACACAGCACGTGGAGTGAGATTTATATCAAGTGAATGTAGCCGAAAGTGTCCAACAAACACTACCAGATGCATGGCGAGTCTGAGCACACTTTGGATTTGAATCTCAGATCTATGACTAGCCTTTCTTCTCCGTTACCCACTGTGTGCACACAGAAGACTGAAAACACATGGAGGTTCTCGGTAGACCAGAAAAAGGAGGGGTAATTTGAGTCTGTCTTTTATTGACTATGGATGCTCAAACTGAAAATGACTGAAAACTTTAAGCAACATTTCTGACACTCCAGCTAGGGAGTCTCCCTGAATCTCTTCCAGGATGCGGGATAATGACCGTTTCAGCACTTCACTGCTGGCTGCAGCCACTGGCTTCACCTCTGGCAATACAGGTGGCTTCATCCATTCTGATGCCAAAGAGTCCAACTATGCCATATACCTACCGATTCCCCAGGATCTCCATGCTTAGAACTTCGGGTCTGTTTTCACTCTTATTCTGCCTCCACAGCTTTTGTAAACCCTCTCTTTTGGAGTAGTTTGAAATCTTGTTAGCTCTCCTGCCCTTGTTTATGTATGCGAAGTTGGCTGTTCCAGCGAAGGCAGCTTTGTTCACATTAGTGCTTGTTGCCTGGCTTCTCCTAGCCCAGGGACTGAGATGGACTTAGAGGTGGGTTTATGGAGGGGAAAGACTCCTTTGCTGCTCAAGGATGTTGCTTTATGGACCAATGGTAGCCAGGGACTCAGCCTTTGTTTTCCTTCTTTAACCCCCTTTTTTCCTATTCCACGGCTGTCCCCCGCACTTCAACAGGCTTTCTCTCCTTCCCTTCCTCCTACTTGACATCCCGTTTCTCCATCTCACTCCCTGCTCACGTGTCTCCCTCAAAAACCTGTAGGAAGAGTATGATTGGAAGTGTTTGAAGCAGCAGGGGCCAAGCCAAACATGACTGTGAAGAGTTATCTTAGCTACTGGAAGCAGGCCAGTGATGGCACTGGTGGCGGCAGTAGCAGATACAGAAGTGACAGAACAATTAAGCACCCTCCATCCTTTAGGTGGCTGATACTAGGTAACAAGAGCTTGCCCGACCATATCCCTAGTTCTACACTCCATGTAAATGAGCAACACGATGCTTAGAGAAACTGCAGCTTATCCAAATCCACAGAGAAGTGGCATAACAAGACTTACTGCTACAGCTGTTGAGACCTCAACAAAGAATCTGCCACCCAAGCTGCCTTCTTCATTGGGGAGTAAGTCCAGGTCCCATGGAACTCACAGACAAAGGAGGTGAAGAGTGAAAGCAGGGGTCAATGGAGAATTGGCTTGTTGTCTTCTTGCAGATTGGAGTTTCTCCTTTTTTCGTGTGTTCTTTTCTCTCCAATACATCCACAAAAGTCAATGGGTCAATAGATGGTGAGTAGAGTTTACTGCAAACTATGAAGTCACAAACATTTGTGTCTGGTTCTCACCAGCTTTCCACTTATGCATTGCTATGCCCTTTCTTGTAGCCACTGAAGGAGTAAAATCCTCTATGAGGGAGGTTCTCATCTTGGTCAGGTTTTATTCCTAAGAACCTAGAGCACCAGTGATCAGCACTTAGCAGGTTCTAGGTAAATGTGGTATGAATTCATCACAGCATCACACCATCACAACAGCAGCTGCCTTAGCTGTTTAATTGAGATGCTCTTGACTCAAATATCTCTCCCTTTCCTTGACCCAAGTCCAACTGTGGTCCATCATCACTCCAATATGTGGCAGATCAAAACAGATAATGACTCCTCTTTCTTTTCAATAGAGGGACTAGAAGAAAATGCTGTCATCAAGAGCATTAAAGCTCATCCCCTTCAAAATAGAACAATTTTACACCAAAAAGAGACAGAAAGAGATAGATTTGCAGTTAGATGTCTCCAGGGATTGTGTGAGATTATTGAGAAGGAACAGAAGTTGGAGATGGAAAGAGAAACCAATATTTCTTAAGCTATACTAAGTACATGGTAATTTCCTACCTATGTAATAAAATATGATTACATAGTAAAATAAAAATTTAAGTATAGTATAAATTAACCCTGTAGGAAGCAATGAGCTAGAGTCCAACTCATATTTAGGGACACAAGGCATAGCTAATGAGTCAGGAGATGACATTTAGGATTAACTAGACTACTTAACTTAAGTAACATTGTCACACAATTTAGTAGGTAGTAGATCAAGAAATCAGCTTGTATATTCTAGGTGACAGTCTACTCAATTTTTTAAAGGAATCATTTGTTTTTAAGTTTCCACTAGTGACAGGTATGACTCTCCATCACTAAATACTAGCTAGTACCTTCCATCATCTCTTTGGGAAGACATGACTAGCAAACATCATCTTGTTTTCAGCATGGAAGGCATGGCTGGGACAGGGTGTGGCTCAGTTTTTTACAGATACTTGCCCTCCACTCTCAAGTGTAAGTTCCTCTGATGTTCTATGTCAGGCAATGTTGGTGATTCACCCAGATTTCCCAGGTCCCTGAGTGCTTTTGGCATCTGTCAAGAGTGTACTTTCATATCCAGTGGACAAACTTGATTCTCTTCTTTGAGAGATTTTCTGGGGTAGAAAGGCAGAGAACTCAGTGTCCCTCAGCCAGATGAGACCAGCTCTCAGGACTTTGCATGCTTGTCCTCTTTATCTTTTCCTGCTCTCCTCCGGGATCTACTGTCTAAAGATGTGAAGCAGATGAGTTGCACACACACCCTCATGTCAGCTAAGCTCAACCTTTCCATGCTCCTGCTACATGACCTATGTCCTATGTCTCTAAGTGTGAGTTATACTCTAGCTGTGCATGCAGAAGTCTTCCACTCTGATTGCTGAAGATCTCACTCAACATTCCATCCATCCACATGGAGGGTTTTCCACAGAATAGATAAACATAATTTTACTATCTGTACTAAGGTGAAAAAAAATATAACATATTCCTGCAAAAAATAATGCTGACAATACAGTAAAAATGCCCAGTGTTGTTCACCCATGGCGGCATCCCATCTGCTTGAGTGCAGTCAGAATGGTTCTCTGCCCCGTGACTCCTTCCAATAACAAGTAGTGTTTATTTCTTCTTTTAGACTGGAAGGAACTCCAAAAAGTCTTCAGCCACCAGGAGCTAGGACTGGTAGACAGTGCCCAACTTTCCACCCTTTGAGCACATAGTGTTGTGTATTTCACAGAGGTTGAAGCTTAATGGGGCCTCAAGCAATGACCTTGACAGTGTACATCTCTCCAGTCATTTTTCTCTTTCTCTCCCTCATCTTCCCATCCTCCACCATTCTTCCTTAATATACTGTCACTGCATCAGGACCCAAGTCCCTCTCTCATATTTTACTCTTAGAGAAATAATAAAAGATGCTATCTAGAAACCCAGACATTGTACACAAGAGGGAAATGATCCCTGAGCCCTGGCCTTTTGGCTTTAATTAGGAGTTGACCATAATGTGAACAGTCATTCAATTTTGCTCTTTAGAAGCGTGAAATAGAAGATTTGCTAAACAATCAACCAAAGAGGTCAGTCATCACTAATTTCTAGCATTGGGATTCCTTCACATACCAATACACTCAACAACTATTTCTTGGCATCTGCTGTGATAAACTCCCAAGATGCAGAGGAACTCAGGATGGACATCATCCTGTCATCATGGAGCTGAGAGTCTGGCAGTATAATCAGACATTAAGTAGCTAAATAGAGCAGCGTAAGTGCAACCAAGAAGAAATCTAGGTGAAAGTGAATGATGCCTGGTGACTGGGATTGCTGTGCAGTGATTATAAAAAATTGTCAATGGACATTACAAGAGAATGGGATAGTCAGGCAGTTTATTATAGAAAACCATGTGGAAAAAGTTTCAGTTTAGTGACTATATTCTTCTGTTTGGGTTATCATAACAAAATACTATAGAGTGGGTTGTTTAAATACCAGCCCATTTATTTTGAACCATTATTGAGGCCATGAGATTCAAGATGAAGGTATTACAAGGTAGCCTTCATTCTGAGGCTTCTCCTGGACTGCACTGCCCTTACAATCTTGTTGTGGACTCATAAAACCTCTTCTCTATGTGTGTGAAGGGAGGGGAAGGAGAAGGAAGAGGAGGGGGGGGGAAGGAAGGAGAGGAGATGGGGAACATTGGACATCTGTTCTTATTGGGCACTAGTGCCATCATGAAGATCTTGTCCTTATGGCACTTTTCCAAGTATTATCACTCTGGGAGTGTGGGTTTCACCATATGAATTTGGGGACATACTGTCCATAACAGTTGCCTCTTTCAACAAACTTAAATTGCGTTTCTATCTCTAAAATTGGTGGAAAATGTCATGAACTATGAACCAAAGGCTGAGGGGCCCCCAACTGGATCAGGCCCTCTGAATAGGTGAGACGGTTGATTGGCTTGATCAGTTTGGGAAAGATCTAGGCAGTGGTAATGGGTCCTGTGCTCATTGCATGAGTTGGCTGTTTGAAACCTGGGGCTTAGGCAGGGTCACTTGGCTCAGTCTGGAAGGAGGGGACTGGACCTGCCTGGACTGAGTCTACCAGGTTGATCTCAGTCCTCAGGGGAGGCTTTGCTCTGGAGGAGGTGGGAATGGAGGGTGGGCTGGGGGAAGGGGAGGGGGGCAGGAGGGGGGAGAACAAGGGAATCCATGGCTGATATGTAGAACTGAATGGTACTGTAAAATAAAATAAAAGGAAAAAAAATTGGTGGAAAATGTCAGGGTAGAAAGTGTGCCCTTTCTTCTTCTTTGCCTTGAATAATGTCTTTGCATTTCAGATTCAAAGGTCATTTAAATATACTGGGTAAGTAGGGACCGGGCTGTTGATTGGATTTGAAAAATTTTAAGACATGAGAGCAAAAGGTATTGAGGGAGCAATGCAAAGTAAGTAAGTAAGTAAGTAAGTAAGTAAGTAAGTAAGTAAGTAAATAAATAAATAAATAAATAAATAAATAAATAAAATAAATCATCAATTTTTATTTTAGTTTTTGTCGTTCATTGAGAAAAACTAGTTGTGACATAAGAAAGACAGGAAGAAAACTGAAAATGAGTTCAAACCTAGCTGTATGTCTTGCTTATGCTCAGAGGCAAGGAGGTACCTCAGAAGGGACTTGTAAAAAGAATTGTTTGAGGCAGGACCAAAGGGCTGGTGAGCTCAGGCTAGCCCACTTGCCTTGGGGTTAGACGTCACTGCTACATAAAAGAGTCCAAACTGTGAGGGGACTGGAAGGAAATTCTGAGTCTGTGTGTCTAGACCCAGCTGATTGGACAAAAGAATTCCCCGAAAAGGAATTGTTTGTATGAAGAATTCTTGGATGCTGGGAGCAAAGCACTCACTCTGGCCTCTAACACCCATATTCTCCTTTTTGGTAATAATATCTTGATTTCCTATTAGACAACAATTTCTTTCCTATTTGATATTTGGTATTCAAACTCATTTTCTGTTCTCTTCAGTTGTTCCTTATGTCACAACTAGTTTTTCTCCTATACCACAGACACTAAAATAAAATGATTGTTTTTTCCCACTGCTACCTCGGTAGCATTTTCTCTCATGTTTTAAAAATTTTCAGATCCAATGGGCAGCATGACCAAGAAAGGTCCACAGGATGACCTCCCGGGACTTGGCAACTTGGAGTCAGCAAATACAGACAAAAGAAGCTGAAGGTCATTGAATCCATGAAGGAAACCCTTTGAGATGGGATCTTTAGAATGGCTAGAGTTCTCCATGGGCTGTTTCAGGGCTTTATTTTCCTTTTCAAAGTCTTTCTGAAAGTGTGTGTGTGTGTGTGTGTGTGTGTGTGTGTGTGTGTGTCCTTCTCTCTCTGTCCCCATGTAACGGAGCTTTGTTGAGATGCAAATTCGCATGCCACACCATTTCCCCACTTGAAGTATAAATAGTTTTCACAGATTCATAGAGCATGCACTTGTCACTATAATCAATTTCCGAATATCTCCAAGCCCCTCACAAAGAACCTGCAGCAAGCACCATCATTCTCCACTTCCTGCAGCTCTCCATCCCACAACATCTAGTCTTCTTCGGGCTCTCCCACTGCACCTCTCTGGACACTGCACAGGAATGGTCTATGTTATGGGGCCCTTTGATTTTAGGCCATGTGTCAGTCTCAGCTCCACTCATGCCAATCTGAGGGCCAGGCTTCCTTCCTCTTTTGACTGTGTGGTGTTCTATTCTATGGAGTAAATGTGTTTTATTATCCATTCATGGGGAGACAAGCCTTTGAGCTGCCTCTCTTGTTTCTGTAAGTTAGTGGATGCCTTCCCAGTAAATTCCTCTTTGCTCAGGTTAGGCAGACTCAGTTTCCATTGCTTAAAGGAAAAAAATATAAACAGATCAAATTTTCTCCACAGCTGTCCATATGTAACGTGTGTGTCAGGTTCAGTGACTCTAGGATTCAGAGCCCAGACCAGAGCCTTATTCAACTTTAACATTTCTTTTTATGAATTTCAGGGATTCGGGCTTAGCATAAACACTGGTGCAACAGACCAAAATTTAGGACTAGCAGAATGTCTTGAGTGTCTACTGCTCTGTTCTTATTAGCTCAGAGGACTCCTACCTACCCCAAAGGTGATATTCCTGGCCACCAGCAAAATCCATCCAAAGTAGAAATGCTGAGCCAGAATGTTAATTTTATTTTTTATTTTTTATTCTTCTCAATAAGCATTTGCCCATCACTACCTCCAGACTTTTATACCCTATCTTCAACAACCTCGGAACTTCCAGTATCATGGTTCTATAAGCCCCCAGTATAAGTTTGGATCTTTTTATTCCCTCTTATAAGCCCATTATCTGTACAAGCTTCTAAATTGTACTTTAAAGTCATTCTATTAGTGGCAAGGCATGTGACCTCAGTTTGTTACATCTGCAAAATGGGAGCGTGGGAGTGTTTGGACAAGTCAGTGAGCTATCCACTTTATTTAGTAACAGAACCAACCAGCTCTTCAAGTTTCTTGTAGGTGGAAGCTCAAAACATAGGTGAGGCTGATTGAGTAAAAGCTGCCTTCTTCATTTAAAACTTGGGAATATCTGGTTTACCTTAAGAGGTGGTGCCACAGCTTCTATTCCATGCTCTAGATCAGTGGTTCTCAACCTGTGGGTCATGACCCTTTGAGTTTTGAATGACCCTTTCACAGAGGTCACCTAAAACAATTAGAAAACATTGATATTCACATTACGACTTATAACAGTAGCAAAATTGGTTATAAAATAGCAATGAAAATAATTTTATGGTTGAGGTCACCACAACGTGAGGAATTGTACTAAAGGGTCATAGAATTAGGAAGGTTGAGAACCATTGCTCTAGAACGTCTGAACACTAAGCAACTTATGGTTCAGCAAGCTTTCTGCCACATGGAGAGGAATAGGGACCAGATAGTTCTGGAGTGAGATCAACCCCTCTGGTAGGATTTTCTTAAAGGTGGGTACAAATGTATATGGTGGTAGTTTGAAGAAGCAATGAATAATTATCTTCTTGGACCAAAGAATAACAATAGAGTTGGGATATCCATGAGGTTACCTCCCCCAGAAGGGTGTACCACAAGGAATATGGGAAGACCAGAGTATGCAGGGGGCAATGTAACTTCTTGTTTGAAGGATTCTGATCTTTAAGGGAATTCTGATGCAACCGTACAGCTCTGTATGATGGGGGGTTAGGCTAAAGGGAAAGAGTCATGAAGAAGAGTGCAAGCTTCCTCACAGCTCCCCTTGCTACTGCCTGTGTGGAAGGTGTTGTTACCTATTAAGGGAATTGTGTCCACCAGGAGTGACAACAGATGTCTTTAGTGGTGTGGAGGACAGAAGAGCAGACACCATGAGAAGCAACAGTTGAGCTGATGAGGAAAGTCAGGAGAATGCAGCTTGTCAATGGGAGAAGGTATGGGAAGCTGTCTCTGACTTATGCAACAATCCACATTCTAGTCCCTCTCTACATTGCCCTCTCTTGACAACCCACCCTTGTGTAAGCCAGTCCCCAGACCCACGAGGGAGATCTGCTTAGAAAATGATCCACTAGCCATGCAGGCTCCTTAGTGACAGTTGAGCAGATCCCACAGAGGATGCTTCTCCCACTAAGTCCAGTTCAGAAGCCAATGCTGTACTGTGTGTGTTTGAGAAGTCCAGGAAGAGTTATCACTCCTGCTGTTCGTGTCCTTTGTTGTTCTAAGTCAAGGGACATTCAGAGTGAAGAAGGTGACCTCTGAGTAATGCTGTCAGTCTTTATTTTTCTTATTGTTCTGCCAAGGTGTGTCTAGAAATAAGAGTCTGTCAGTCTGCACATTATGATACTCTTCCCCCAGCCTGCCATAATAAATATGATATTGATTGATATGATCACAACGTTCTCTTATTCCATGCTCCTTCATCTACTCTTTCATGGTACACCAAGAAGGAAGTGTTGGACTATGCTGGAGTAACAAACATCTGCCAGCTCCCAAATCTTAGTGATTCCCAATAACAAAGTTTCCTGTCCTCTCTGAATGCCCACTGCATGTTGATGGTAAGTGGGATGAAAGGGCCAACTCTCCATCGTTACTCAGAGGTTTAGGTTCTGTTGATGCCATGCCAAGAGCTTTAGAAAGGCCTTGCAATGTAATGCTCAGGCCTGGGAGTGAGAGTCTGCATTTCTGTTCATAGTACAAGGGCCACAGTTATTTGGAAGGTCCCATCTATCACAAGAGGGCCAGGAGAAGCAATCTTCCCTTGGGCCAGCAGAAAGGACTGGGAAAATGTGACAAACAGCACTAATGACCAACATAGGTGGGGGAGATTGTGGTTTTATGGGCAGAAAACCCTAACTTGCAGTTTGAGGACTCCATCCTTCCCAGCTATGTATGTTATAGTGAGCGACACGTTGGAGTCTGTGACCTTCAGTTTTGTCATTTGGGAAATGAGGACATCCCAGATTCCCTGGGACATCTAATAGTGCATAAAACAGGGCCCCAGCAAATATTAGTTCTCCTTTCTTTTCCTTCTAAATACCTTATTGCAGGTAAATATTTTGATTTATAATTTGAGTCAAGTTCTCTCTTTAGCTGAGGTTGGCCTAGAACTCATTGTATATCCTGGGATAGCCTCCACCTCACAGAAAACCTCCTGTCTCTGGCTCCCAAGAACTGAGAGTAGAGGAATGTGAGCACTTGGTTAGCAGGTAATTATCATAATAGTCCCTTTCAACCTGAAGGTTAAATGCAGATAGTGAGTTTACTGGGTTTTACTTTCCAAGTCCCATAAGGGATATTTGTAGCTTGATGGGCAAAGTTCAACTGAACAGACAGGCTTTGGATACTGTGGAGTGAAGCCCTACAAATAATTACCAGGATTTTTACTCCCTAATATTAACACTGTTGTGGGATTTCCTCATCTTGACTGTTGGCTATACCTAGAGATGAGGTATCACTTCCAACTCAGTTTTGAAACACCAGGCTTTCCTTCTCTCTGCTACTGTCCCTTCCTCATCCTACCTCTAGACCACTTTGCAGACAAGCTGCCATGTTGGAGAGGCCCATGTTCTAAGGAGCTGAGGTCAACATCTAGACAGTAGTCACAGAGGAACTGAGAGCCACTTTCCTAAAGCCTGCATTGATATGTATCCCATCATAGTGACCATGGCAATGGACTCTTCCCCATAGCCTTCAGATGATGCTAGCACCAGTCACAGTATGATCAGAGACTTGTGGGAAACTCTGAGCCAGAGGCACACATCTACTCTATGTCTGATTTCCAACTCACAGAAACCAAAATAATAGTTTGTGTCACCATGTTTGGGGTTAATTCGTTATGGAGCAATAAACATTGATGTAAATGCCAAACATTGTTCCAACTATAGAAACCAAGATAGATGGAATGTGTCCATTTTCTTCAGGAGCCAATCTTGCTGTCATCACACAGTACCCACACTTAGTTCCTCTTTTATAGTGGACAACTCTTGCTCGGAACATGCTTGAGTGAGCCAGGTGAGAACACACATGTGCCTTTCTTGACCTCTGATCTCTTCTGCCTCAGCAGTTTTAAGATATTAAGATATTATACCATGTTTCCCACCCTTACTGAAGTTCTTTTATTGAAGGGCAGTTTATTATGGTGGTAAAAAGTCATAGATGCTGGAGTTTGATGTGGTACCATTCATAAAGGTATACTCTCTGAGGGAGAAATTAACCTACCTTGTTGTGGAAAATTAGTTTAAGATGTGGCACATTTTGCTTAATGATGCAAAGATGTGTTGCATTCTTTTATGTTGCAATTTGTTTAATTTTGTAAGGCTGTGTTGCTTTGCCTGCCTAAAACACCTGACTGGTCTAATAAAGAGCTAAATGGCCAATAGCTAGGAAGGAGAGAGAAATATGTGGGGCTGGCAGGCAGAGAGAATAAATAGAAGGAGAAATCTAAGGAAGATAGTGAGGAGCAAGAAAAGAACAAGGAGAGGAGGCTGCCAAGGTTCAGCCACTCAGCCACACAGCCAGGGAGTAAGAAGTAAAGAAAGGTATAGAGCAGAGAAAGATAAAAGCCCAGATGCAAAACATAGTTAAAGAGAAATGGGATAATTTAAGTCAGAAAAGCTGGCTAGATACAAGCCAAGCTAAGGCTGGCATTTATAAATAAGAATAAGTTCTATGTATTTATTTGGGAGCTGGGTGGCCAGCCCTCAAAGAGTAAGAAGACCTAACTACACTACCTCTCTGGACTGATACCTTCTTTTGTGTTGTTGGGGAATATCTAGCACTTGGGGATATGTGGAGGTCAAGTGAGCAGACCTAGTGCACAGCCTAGGATAGATACATCATTCATCTCAGACATAGGCCTCACATGATAGGCAGTGTATGCGGTGTATCAACACATCTCAATGTTGTTCTGGTCTCATCATATGAGCTCAATCTGAATTAGTAAAACTAGGGACATCCAAATTCAACTCTTGCCTCCATCCATAAACCCTCGATGTAGTTATTAAGGGTTGGGAGGCCTTGTTTTCTTCCTTCATGAGTAGATTTGGGTTTTCTGTGCTTTTCATCTCACACTAGCCCTTACAGGCCACTCCATTTTGGTGGAAAGGAAGTTCTTTAGCACGATTCATAAAACTTATGTAATTAACACAAAAAACCTTTTGTCATGAACACAACCCACAAGAGGCAAAGCCACACAGCAAATATCTTTTAAGTGAATTGATGAGTTTATTAACTTGGGGATTTTTTTTTTCCCTGAACAGCGAGCAAAGATCTGTGGTGGAACAGGACTTGTTAAAGCAGCATTGAGGTTGGGAGGGGACTCGGGACAAGAGCCAGGGCAATAATGCTGTGGGCTGCAGGGAATGGAAACTGAAAGGGAGAGGCATGAAAAAGAGGGTCTGTTGGGTGTCTCTAATTAAAAGGCAGCTAGATAATAACTTGAAGAAACTTTTGCATTATCCTCAGGGCTCCTGTGTGCAACCACAATTTACACTAATGAGTAACGCCAAGTTGTTTGGGCTATGTCTCTTCAGCCCGTGCAATAGTTGATGGGAAGTTGCCTGTAACTTGTTCTTTTGGGGAGAAAAGAGGTGAGGAAGGGGAGTTGGAGCAAATAAGGTGAGGTAGAAGATCTAGAGCAGCTGGATCAGTGGAAGTGGATCGAAGGGCAGAGAAATGGTCCCTTCATGCTTCCTTGTCCCCCTTACGTTACTGCTCCCCACTTCCAAAATTATCTAACTCTATGGGAATCATATCTGGCAAATATTTACTGCTCACTATTATGTAAACATCTATGTTATTTTAAATGTATTACAACATTTATTTAGATTTATTGTGTTTTGAGAGTGGTGCAGAAATAAATGTAATTTTCTCTCGCAGTTCTGTGAAGATAAATGGCTTACAGAATCTGGTGTTCTATTTCTGGCAGAGGAGGTGCCGTGGGCACAGTCGATGCTCGCCTCATGCAGCACCATCTCTGCAGGTCTCATCTGGGACAGCAAGATTTTTGCTCCACCATCCACAAATCTCTATAACCCCATCTTAAACCTGATACCCTTCATCTCCGCTATTTGGAAAGAGCAATATGGTCCACACTTCCCATGATTATATCTTTCATTCCCATTAGAACTGAACTTGACTGACGTTTCAACATCTCTCAAGATTAACAGGCCCTCTGCCTGATGTGTTATGCTGGAATGGAGGCTAACATATGTCTGCCATTACTTGGGTCCTTTCCATGCTTACAACACCCCTCACTTCTAAGACCTTTCAATCACCTCCAGTACTTCTTTCATTCTGTACAAAATGAAAATAAAATTCTTAGGCTGTCCTTACTGGGGCTTCATCCTGTGGTTCTGTGGTGTGGTGGACCTTTGTCACTCAGCATCCTCTCATCCTCTCATGGGCATCCACATCCTGGGGGAAAAATGTGCTTTTCCACACTCCTTGTTTATTTACCTGAGAGGAAGTTGTGCTCTGCTTTAGTACCCAAAGGCCCGTGTATTGAAAGCATGGGCCCCAGGATGGTGCTGCTGGAAAGTGGGAGGCAATTGGTCATTACGGGTCTGATCCCTAAAGAGGACTGTGGTCCCAGCAGTCATTTTCCTTGCTCAGTAGCCTGTGATGTCAACAGTTTATCTCTGGCATTTACCATGCCATGATGCCTAAAGATTGAGACTAACCAACCTTAGACTGGAACTTCCAAAATTGTGAGCCCAAACAACCTTTTTCTCTTTATAATTGTGATGGAATGCTGCCTTACACATGCCCATGTCCCCACTGGGAGCTTAGGCAAAGCTCACACTGATCAGTGCCTAACTGGCCCTGTCTACGGTGAGTGGCACCATGGTGGCCTGAGGACTTTGTCACAGCTAGTGAGACACAGTGAGTGTTTCATTGAGATTTTTATTGAAAGAAACTTTGCTCTTCTTCTTGTACAGAAAACTCCAGAGGCTGTAGGGGCTGGAGAGGCACCACCATCTGGCCTATCACATGATTGAGAAGCAAGCCGGTACACCTGAGTGCACAGCACAGCGGTGAAGAATGGAGGTACCTGGAGCTGAGAGCAGTGTTTCAGAATCCTAAAGCTCATGGTGCTTAAAACTGCACCAAGCCCTGAGGTTTGTATCTTGCAAAAATCAGCACTACGCCACCTTAATTAAGACAATCTGAAAGAATTGTCTGTCACTGGAAGCAAAGGGGATCTTTCCTAACAAGCCTGTGAGCAGATTCTTTTACGGCTGGATATGTAGTCATCTGAAAACTCAAGGGAACAGAAGAATGGTGCAAAGGAAGGAGTCTTTGCCATTAGCCTGGTCCCACTAATTACAAGACAAGGAAGCTGAGAGTCTGGGTGTGCCATCAGGACATGTGTTCACATAGTTGCTGCAGGCAGAGATAGTGACATGACCTACACTGGACATTCAGTCTTTTGTCACCTCATCCCATTCAGACTGGAATGGACTGTCCTTTTCCACAAGGATGAGAGCTTTCAGGCCTTTTTCAAATTGCTCACAACTATCCACCACATTGAGTGACTTTCCTCCACATCCTTTCTTTCATTCTTTCTATTGGGTTTAGATTCATTTCTTTAATTATTTTGTTTTAAAGTATTTCAAGGACACATAAAAACACAAGTAAAATCATGGGCACTCTATGCCTTCATTTAAGTTTAACAAATACTAATACTTTTTTAGATATCCCCCAAATCGTTCTTTTATATTAAAAGAAATAGACAGTAATAGAAGTTACACCTGAAATCCAACTACTGCCTTTCCCATGCTTTCCACATGATTCCTATTTTCCCCAGTAGTAACTACGGCCTTAAATGTGGTTGCCTTTTTCTTACCACTGTTTTGTACATCAGTACTGTCAGAGTGAGTGCTTGGGTGTTGAGCTTTCTGATTTTCCATCATGATCACAGTGCACATCCTGTTTGGAGCTTGCTTTTCTCACTCAGTGCTATGTCTTGGGATTTGCTAGGCCTGGGTGATAGTTGAGCTAGCTACAGACTGCTGGTGTGGTGGCTCTTCTCACTACCTCACCGAAGCCTCATCTGGCAATACTGTGCATGTTGAAAAGCCAGCTGCCACTTCAAATTCATTCCCAGGCAAGGACCTTGTTATTCATTTCTATCTGCTTTAAAATACAAATGTTATTGGGGGTGGGGGAGAGGTGGGGGTTGTTTGAAGTATTTGGATATTCTAGGTTATTATTTCAGCCCTAGGGGACTCATCATGTGTCTTGAATCTGTAGATTTATCAGTGTTGGGGATACCATTATCTATGCAGCATTGCTTCCCCTTGTTCTTACACCATTTCATTCTGGGAGTGCTACTGGGTACCCATAGTCTACAAATTCCATGCTTTTTAGCTTAACCCAGTCTTTATGAGACATCACCTCTTTGCAGTCTTGTTTCCTCCAGTTTGTTTTCCGACTCACTGGTTCTTTCTTAGGAGACGTTTAAACTATTAATTCATCTGTTCATCATGGCTTTGTTTGCTACATTTTTCCATATCAAAAGGCTGCATTCTGTGCTTTCCCACAGTTGCCTTTTCTATGTTCAGTAAGGTCTTAATCTCTCTTTATTGGCTTAAATACCTTCATATTTTCAGTCCACTGTCCCCATTATTCTTCACACACTTCTTTTTCAAGTTCCAGACGTCTAATGGCCATGAAATGGGCTTGGCCCACCTTTGACAGGTGTGCTCACTTACTTCGGATATCCCATGTTTTCCCTTTTTAGTGCAATTCTGATTTTGCCACTACTGCTCATCCTAGGAATGTAACTGTGGGGGAATCAATTTTTATGATGGATTTTATGATATAGTTTCACTTCATGGTTCCCTATACCTCTCTAGAAATATAAAATTAGACTTCAAACCTTTAGGGTATGTTTTCTCCTTAAACTGTGTGTCCTATAATAACAGGTGCTGCACCAGGCTCTGTTTGGGTATCACAGGAGAAAACTATGTTGTAATACTGTGCCTTACAATTCATTTCACTACCAAGAAATCTTTCATTTTATTCTTTGTAACTCCAGGTGCTAGAGTGTGGTTTAGCCATTAGTAACATCTTTGGGAAAGGTGATATCTATATCTATATCTATATCTATATCTATATCTATATCTCTATGTGGTGGTAATCTAATTGTACTGAAATATTATTTTGATTGTATGTTAATAAATAAAGTTGTCCGGGGTCAGAGCTATTAGAGCCATAGCAAGAGTGTGGCGGTGGTGGCACACGCCTTTAATCCCATAGATATCTGTGTGTTCAGGGTCAGAGCTATTAGAGCCATAGCAAGAGTGTGGCGGTGGTGGCACACGCCTTTAATCCCATAAGATCTCTGTGTGTTCAGGGATACAGTCAGCATTGGAGACATATGCCTTTAAGATCTAGGGGGCTGTACATTCAGACAGTGACGAGGCAGTCATGTGTTTGGGTTTACAACCAATGAGAAGGCAGAACGACATACTATAAAAAAATGAACCGACAGGAAGTAGGTCTCTTTTCGCGAAGCTGGGACAGCAGGAGGAAGGGTGAGATTTTAGCTCTGAGCTCTGACCTCTCGGCTTTCTCTTTTACATTGTTTCTGTGTTTCTTATTTAATAAGACGGTTGGTTACATCAATATCTCTATATCTCTATATCTCTATCTCTATATCTCTATCTCTATATCTATATATATATTGCACAGGTACTCCAAGGAGAGAGACACATTTTGATCCTCAGGTACTTTTTGCTTGAGAGGCCCATGTTCTCTCACTTCGATAGCTGAGAAAACGTGAAAATATTCTGGAGACATCTTCCTCACACACCCTCTGAGCAGGCGGGAGCTGTAGGCAGAGCTGGGCTGGGCTGGTGCAGTGGGCACAGAGAGGCAGATTAGAGTCTGACAGACAAGGTGTTCTGCACTAATATGGTACTTTTATCCAAGTTAAGATGATTTAAGATAGTGAACTTGAGTTGGAAGAGACAAGTCTGGTCTCAAAATGGAGGGCCAAGCTCCAAAGGAACAAGAATGGTTGAGGAAGCTGTTTATTGGTGGTCTGAGCTTTGCAACCACAGATGATAGCTTAAGAGAACATTTTGAAAAATGGGACACATTTACAGACTGTGTGTATGGTAATGAGAGATCCCCAAACAAAATGTTGCAGGGGCCTTGGTTTTTGTGACCTACTCTTGTGTTGAAGAGGTGGATGCTGCAATGTGTGCTCGGCCACACAAGGTTGATGGGCGTGTGGTGGAACCAAAGAGAGCTGTTTCTAGAGAGGATTCTGTAAAGCCTGGTGCCCATTTAACCATGAAGAAAATTTTTGTTGGTGGTATTAAAGAAGATACAGAAGAACATAATCTGAGAGACCACTTTGAAAAGTATGGCAAGATTGAAAGCATAGAAGTTATGGAAGACAGGCAGAGTGGAAAAAAAGAGAGGATTTGCTTTTGTAACTTTTGATAATCAGGACCCAGGTGATAAAATTGTTGTTCAGAAATACCACACTATTAATGGGCATAACTGTGAAGTGAGAAAGGCCCTTTCTAAACAAGAGATGCAGTCTGCTGGATCACAGAGAGGTCGTGGACGTGGATCTGGCAACTTTATGGGTCATGGAGGCAACTTTGGAGGTGGTGGAGATGATGTTGGTCGTGGTGAAAACTTTGGTGGAAGAGGAGGCTGGCAGCAGAGGTAGTTACAGAGGTGGTGATGGTGGATATAATGGATTTGGAGGTGATGATGGTAACTATGCTGGTGATCCTAGTTACAGTAGTTGAGGAGGCTATGGTGGTAGTCGACCAGGATATGGAAACCTAGGTGGAGGATATGGTGGTGGTGAAGGAGGATATGATAGTTACAATGAAGGAAGAAATTTTGGTGGAGGTAACTATGGTGGTGG
Organism: Peromyscus leucopus; assembly: GCF_004664715.2. Taxonomy (NCBI): domain Eukaryota; kingdom Metazoa; phylum Chordata; class Mammalia; order Rodentia; family Cricetidae; genus Peromyscus; species Peromyscus leucopus. The sequence goes on from NC_051086.1 coordinate 49,229,221, forward strand.
TGGGAACTATAATGACTTTGGAATTTATCGTGCACAACAGCAATCAAATTATGGGCCCATGAAAGGGGGCAGTTTTGGTGGAAGAAGCTCAGGCTGTCCCTATGGTGGTGGTGATGGATCTGGTGGTAGAAGTGGTGGGTATGGTAGCAGAAGGTTTAAAAAAAACCCAGCAGAAAAGGGCTACAGTTCTTAGCAGGAGAGCGAGTGAGGAGTTGTCAGGAGAGCTGCAGGTTACTTTGAGACAATCATCCTAAATGCATTAGAGGAATTGTAAAAATTCTTCATCATTAAAAAAGATGCCACAGAAGGAGCGATGATCCATAGTCAGAAAAGTTACTGCAGCTTAAACAGGCAGCCCTTCTTGTTCAGGACTATCATAGCCAGTTTGCAAAAAGTGCAGCTATTGATTGATGCACTGTAGTGTCAATTAGATGTACATCCCTGAGGTCTTTTATCTGTTGTAGCTTTTCCTTTTCTTTTTCTTTTCATCACATCAGATATATTGCCCTGTAACTTGTGGGAGTGGCACCAGAAATAAAAAAAATTAAGGAATTTTTAACTTTTCAAAAAAAAAGATTTAAAATGTTTACAAGTGAAAAAAATTTAATGTATAGTGCTAACTTTTTTAATGATGAAGAGGAGGCTGGGGAAGGGGAGGGAAGGAGGAGAGGAGGAGGAGGGAAGGAAGGAGGAGGAGATGAGAGAAAATTACTCTTCTTTAAGTTAATGTCAGCAGATCCCCGCCCCCCTCTTTAGTTCTAAAATGCATTGTTCAGGATCTGGGCTAGACTGTGGCCAGGAGTCTCCGGGCTCTGCCTGTCTTTGCCTCAGGTCATTGGTTCTGGGGATCTGAACTCATGTCCTCAAGCTTTCAACACAAATGTACCTTCCCCGTCCTTCTTTCTTCATGTCTAATCATGCGACAGTAGGAGAAGGACAGGCTCCTCGGTGTGCCTTCTATTTGTCAGTCAGTGCTGATAGCCCGGCAAAGTCCTTCAGCCCCCTATGCTTCTACCTCACAGTCACACCGTATCTTGGTGCCAAGGTGAAGTGAAGAGGCATCGGCAAACGGAAATGACATACAACGTAAGAGTTGACGATGGGAGCCAGAGCCTAGATTCATATTATAGCCTCCAAGTCCTCAGAACCATCTGACCCACTGTTGGGTCTGCATAATAAACTTTAACCATGACTATTGCTGGGGCCCAAGGCCCCCTCCCCACCTCTGTGCTGCTATTTCCTTTTTCCATTTTGCTGAACAAATTACCTTTCCCAGCGACGCCTCTGCTGAATCTGCAGGATGTGTCTGATAGTAATCTTCATTTTAAATTTAAAGCTCTCTAAAATTTCATTGTGAAAACAATGTTCTCCACATGGTGCTTTATCACCAGGAAAATGCTACATGGATACACATCCTTGTAAAGTCTCAAACCAGGAGAGCCAGAAGAATGTGCCCACGCTGATGCATGGGGGAGAGAAAGCATTTAAAAGATTGAGCACACTCACATGAGGATATGTGAAAAGATGACAAGGTCCTGGAGACTTGGGATGAGTAGACATGGGACTCAGCCTTAGCAGTAATAAAATGGAGCCCCCCCCCACCCCAAGAAACTCATTTAACTCACATGATCCTGAAGGGGATCCCTACATGCCCTTCCTATGTGGGGAAGAATCCTAAGAAAAGTTGATGATAAGATTTTGCCTCCTAGCATGAAAACAAAGGTGGGTCAGATACAACACAACCTGGTTGTCCTGGCAACCGGAATGTAGGTGGATAATCTAATCTTGGTCAACTAACTGATCTCACCCAGGACTTCAAACACAAGGATACAGGGTAGATGATGCTGCAGGGCATGACTGCTTAGCAGTTGTTTGATCATCCCCTTTGGAGGGTCAGTGCTGTGGCTAGAAGTGGCGGCAACAGCAATGCCCAGCTACCTATTTCCAGTGGTGTGGGATATGTTGGTTCCTGCATAACTTTTATTACAATGTATTCATTGGACTCAGTGTGATATGGCAGCATGCACTGATGAAATACAGTTTCCCTTTTCCTACCTTCCTCATACCCTTCACCACCTGAAGTGGTGAATTTTTTCATCCTTCTTTATGGCTGGATAATATTTCATTGTGTATACAAATCACATTGCTTATATTCATCTGTTGCAGGCACCTATGATTTCATATCATAATCACCGTGACTACTGAAGCAATAAATATGGGTGTGCAGCTATCTCTTTGATATACTGGCTTCATTTCTTTGAATATATACCCAGAAATGGGATAGGTGGATTTGATGGTAGCCATATTTTGAATATTCAGACTCTTTGTGAGGGTCTCTGATGTTGGTATTTTTCTGTTTCACCAGAGTTGGTTTCTGTAGTTTTAACAGCAAACCTCATTAGCTGAAGGTCTACAATTTCCCCATTAAAACACTATGTATTGCTTCGTGTGAAGACCTTTTACACACATAGTTTCGTTGTCTTCTGAATAGACACCCCTGAGCTGGGGATACTTCCTTATCATGACATGGATCAGAACAAAGGAGTACACAGAAAGGCACAGCTGTCTCAGACTGGATAGGGGCCAGAGCTTGTGTTTTCTCTGTCACCAATGTCATGGTGTCCCGTTTCAAACTGAGATCCTGACCTTGAACACACATTCAGGACTGAAGGCAACTAAGTGCTGGGAGTCCTGTTCCAGGTCACTCAGGGAGAAGGTAGAAACAATCTTAACTCTAGACCAGTATCATTCCATTATTTATAACCTCTCCTTCCAAAGGATTTGTTTAATTAAACTTATATGTTGCTTGGTTTGGTGTTTATTTCTTCACGTGCTGTAAGTATAGAAATAAATCATTTATGAGCCATATTAAAAGAATTCAAGAAATCTTTGCTCAGGGTTTTCAAGACACACACACACACACACACACACACACACACACGTCTCCAGTCCTGCTTTTAATCTCTAATGATCTGTTCGAGTTATAACACCTACTGCAACAGCAACGATGATTTAAACATCTCATATGTGACTTAATGATGGCATTGGAGAATATCTAATTATCTCAACAACCTCCACCCTGTCTCAATGTTCTCTTCTTAGTTCCCATCTCACCTGCCCTCTGCCCTGTTGAGCCCTGTGATGTAATCACATTCTTTAACATTCTTGGCAGCCTCTCAACTCCTGGTCCAGGCAAGCAGGGGAATGGGGAAATAGGCAGAGAGGAATTAGTAGTAACCATTGAGCAGATAAAATTCAATAAGAAGGACCTGATCTCCAAGAGTGAGAAGAACAAATTCATTATGCATTCCAGAGTGTGACAGCAGGAGTAGATGGATGGGGTCGTGGGGAGGTGTTTCATTTCCCATAATCCCTTTCATTAAGCAAAATGATTAATAGCTTCAATCAGGGGCTTGCTCATGTCAACACAGAGGTGGAGATCTAGTTTTAGAGCGGCACAAACTTATATTTAGATAGCACTTCACAGTTTGCAAAGTGAGGTGGCTAGAGCAGCCAATCACTCCCTTTTACGTATGGGCTCTCTTCTCTCCCATTAATGCAGGTTGGATTTATTAGGGTGGGATTCTACATCCTGAATCATATGCTAATTACTTTGCTTCCCTAAGGCCCAGGCTCTCTCTAAGCCCAGAAGATTCCTTGACCATAATGTCCACAGTGACTTTACTCAGAAGACTGACTTGCAATGCCATCAGAAGGCTGTGTCTCCAAAGTGTCATCCAGTCTACCTTTGAACCAGCAACTCAGCTGTCACTTGTCAACATCTCTTGGTTGTTCTGCAATTCCCATTAAACTAAATAGAATGTTCAGCTGATCACAGCTCACCACCAGGGCATGTATTTATTGAGAACAAGCAGGTTTGTCTTATATGACCTTGAGAGAACAGATTGGGGTGCACTCCATAGTTGTAGAGAAGTTGCGTACCATGCACATGGACCTGGGCTGGCTAGGCCAACTCTGGCACAAACATTGAGGCTGCTTTGCTCGGGAGCACTGTTCCCTCACTTGGGCCCAGATAGTAACTGAAGCTGGATGAAAGGCTGACATCTTTGCCTGCATTTCATGTCTGTCTCCCTTCTGGGCTGAAGGCTCAGAGGTTAGACATTGACCTTAGCCTTTCCCTCTTGAGTCACACTGGATTCTTATAGCTTGGGGAGAACACATAACATTCTTCAGACTATCCATAGGGTGAGACTCCACCTCCTCAGAGGTCCCGTGCCCCCTCAAGTACTAGGGCCTTCTTTCCCAGTCCCCTTCTTCAGAGAGCCTCCTGTAGCCTAGGCTGGCCTGAAACTTCCCACATAGCTGAAGATGACCTTGAATTTATGATCCTCTACTCTCCACCTTCTGAGCACTAGGATTGAAGGCATGTGCCATCTGTCTGTTTTTATGCAGTGCTGGGGAATTGAACTCAAGGCTTTTGTGAATGCCAGGCAAGCACTCAGCTAACTGGGCTACAACCCTGTGCCCTGATTGGTTTCTTTTTCATTTTGTTTTTGTTTGTTTGTTTGTCCTTCGAGACAGGGTTTCTCTGTGTAACAGCCCTTGCTATCTTGTAACTAACTTTATAGACCATGGTGGCCTCGAACTCACAGAGATCTGCCTGACTCTGCCTCCCAAGTGCTGGATTAAAAGAATGAACCACCACTGCCCAGCGCCTGATTGGTTTCTTAATCATCATCTGTGGTTTAGCAGAAATGGATTCTACCTCACATTAGAAATTTCTGTCACAAGAAAGCAATAAAATTGTTATTATAATTAGAAATAGTATTGTTGTTCAATTATCTGAGAATGGAAGCCAGGGCCTTGTGCATGCTTGGCAAGTGCTCTGCCTCCAAGTTGCAGTCCTAGACCCCATACTGCTATTATCATTGATTTATCAATCAGATTTGTTTTCAAATGGCAAGCTTCCCACTGGCTCATTCTCAGCATCCTTTGGTTTATTTATTCACAGTAAGTAGAGCATGAATTCTAGAGTTACATCATTTGGGGTTCAAATCCTATTTCCTGTTTTATTACTTGTGTAGACTTAAGTAGTTTACTTTCCCTGGGATATAAGTTTTAAAGCCTTGGTATGAGGGTTTATGCTTAGTCTTATTGTAACTTGTTATGGCAATGTTTGGGTGATATCCCTGGGAGGCTTGCTCTTTTCTGAAGGGATACAGAAGAGGAGAGGATCTGGGGGAGGGAGGAAGTGGGAGAGGGAATGGGGAGGGAAAACTGAGGTTGGGATGTAACATATGAGAGAAGAATAAATTTTAAAAAAGAAAAGAAAATTGGAGGCATAAACACTTACTTTAAAGGGCTGTAAAAGACTTAACTCAGGCATAGACATGACTTACACATGGAAAATGCTCCAAAATGTGATTCCTTCCAGCTCAGTGTTATTACATGTTGAATCTAGTACCAGAAATAGAGTAATATTCAAGTATACCTGGGTACACATCATGCTCTCATAATTTGTATGGAGAATATAGTGAATGATCTCTGATGTTGGAAAGCCAACACATAAACCATGCTTTTATTTTTAGCTAAGTCAACACAGGAAGTCATAAATCACTAAAATCTAAGCAATTTTCATTCAAAATGGAACACAGTTTAGAAGGACAAGGAGAAGCCGATTTTGATATACACTAAACATGATTATATTCATGAAGGTGATCAGAAGCCTGTACAGTTTTGTGGACATTTATGAAGCCTGAGCAATGACAGGGGCACCACAGTGACCAGCAAGGGAACCATGAGGTACATCTTCCCATCAGGTGAGGACAGCCAAGAATGCAAACTACTGCATGGAGGAAAGACAGCACAGACTGTATGCTTCCAAGGCTCTGACAAGTCTTGCCCTGAACAAACACCCAGGGGCCTAGATTTTATGACCATCATGACTGTGAGAACTCTTGTGTTTGTGTGAAACTGAGAATGAAGTTTGTAGACTGGATGTTCATGCCCTCGCCTCTCAAATTCATAAGTTAAAGACTAAGTCCCCAGCATGATGGTAATTGGAGGTGGGCTTTGGAGGGGTTAATTAACTCACAAGGGTGGAGTTCACATGATGTGACCGGTGCTTTTATAAGAAATCTGAGAGGGATACTCCCCTCTATCTGCTTGCCTCTTCCCTCCCTCCTCTCTTCCCTCTCCCTCTTCTTCACCCTCCTTTCTTCTCTCGCCTCTCCCCTGCTCTGCTCTTTTCTCTTTTCCTTTGTTCTTTTCTCCTTTCTCCTTCAACTTCCCCTTCCTTTCTTTTCTCATTTACTGATGAAGGAAACAAGTTATGCGAGAGTATCTGTAAACCAGGAAGCCAAGCTCACCAGATATCCAATCTATTGGCACCCTGTCTTTGGACTTCTAGCTTCTACTACTCTGAGAAATAATGTCTGCCATCTAAGCCTCATAGCTGATGGTGTTTTGTTACAGATGCCCAAGGTGACTGAGATCTGCATATAACAGAGGATACCAGGCCCCTGTATTTTTTCCACGTACTGACCAAATACCTGACAGAAACAACTTAGGTAGGGAAGAAGCGATTTACTTACCCTTGGTTTCAGATCAGTGTGACAGGTAAGGCATGGAGGAGCAGCTTACATCACAGTCAATAGGAAGCACAGTGGGGCATTCACAGTGTACAGGGGCAGGACAAGACAGAGCCCTCCAAGGCATGCCCCAACCAGGTCCCACTCTCTACAATTTCAAGACAACAACATCCCAGGTCATCCATTTCAAATTTCGACCCATCCATAGATTAAATCATCCATCAGGTCCAAGTCTTCAAGATCAAATTCTCCCTGAAAACAACCTTAAGACACACCAAGAAGCTGCCTTATCCAATCACCACAGCACCCCAGACCCAATCCAGCTGACCATGAAAACTAATCACTGGCTCTCCTAACGGACAATTTGAGAAATTCTGATCTGCCAGATGACAACAAAATCCTGCGGCCAAATTTAAAAAAAAAAGTGAAACAATGATCAGAAATGGCCAAGTTCCATTCACAGCCAACTTCAGGCTAGTTAAAGACATTTAACATTGTAATACATAAATGACAGAGCTAATGAACAACTTCATTAATAAAGATCATGTTTACAACTTTTTAAAGCTATCAATAATCACCTGGCTTGGGTAATACATTCATTAAGTAATACTTCATTAAGGAAAGACATGGCCGTTAGAGCTTGCGCGTAACTGCAGATTCATCTGGGTTTCAATTGTCTTGGCTCTCACACGGGGACAGCGGCCCAGTCAAGACTGTCTGCTGGTGCCTATGACACATTAATTATTTTTTGTTTACTCATAATTAATTTTGCAGATGGATTACAACTTAACAGGACGTGGTGAATGCTGATGGTCAGGAGTGAGGGTTTGAAAACACAGAGGCGAATTTGAATCCTGACTCTCCAAGCATCACTACCTTCCCTGTCTGTGACTCAGTTTCCTCATGTGTAAAAGGGGGATATTTCTAACGTTATTAGATTGTGTGAAAATGAAGTCATATGAAAATACTTATGAAACTGCCAGGCACGAAAGTGTTTAATAAATGCTGATATTTTATGAACTTCAGAGCAGGGGTTTATTGTTTTTGTTCTTTTGTGAATAAGTACCCTCTTTACCCTCAGAATATATACAACCACTGGAATGCCAAGATGGCCAGCACATTGTTGCACACAGACTGGTATTTACCTATGCACCATTTACAAATCATTTGACTTTCAAGTGAAAATGCTCGGGGAGGGTTATTGTTGCATGCGTGTTGGAAGGTCTCCTTTCATACCTTGTCATAGATGTGCTTCTGAGGAGAGCTGAGCAAACTCCAGGGAAGCCAAGCAGCCATTTTGTGCTCACACATGCTTTGTAAGAGTTCCCACTGATAGGCATTTCAATGAAAGGGCGGGGCAAAGGAAGAAAAGAAGCATATTTTCTGTATCACTTAAGTGCCTCCAATGCCTCAACAGGAACCCAGTGCAATTCTGAGGGCTGCCACAGTCACAAAGAGTACTTGTAGTGATTGGCCAATGGGAAGAAGTGAGCACGGCAGTTCTAATTTGTAGTTAACAAGCAGCAGGCTCACAGAATAGGGAGGCTGGTCTAAAACCTTTCTTAGCCAAGTTAGCAGTGAGGGATAAAGATTATGGTAGATATTGCAAGGTGTTTCACCCCAATGTTCACCCTGGTGCTTTCTCCACGTTAGCTTTATTTTAGGGTCTTTTAGGGCTTACAGGGAAGAGGATAAGTTGGGAAGGAGAAGCTGAAGAAAAAAGTGAAGGAGAGGTAGAAGGCAGATGAGAGAAAAGGAAAAGAAAGAATGGAAGGAAGGAAGGAAGGAAGGAAGAAGGAAGAAGGAAGGAAGGAAGGAAGGAGGAAGAATGGAAGGAAGGAGGGAGGACAGGTAGGTGGGCAGACAGATGGATATGCAAGGAAAAGTCCCTCCATCCAGTTTCAGATTGGCTGATGAGCAGCTGGTAGATTGATGGTCTAACTCCAGCCCTCCACATGTGCACATCTTTGTGGGTCATGACTCTCAGCACCTCCTGTCTTGAGAAGAGTCCGTGTTTCAGTTAGGGTTTTTATTGCTGTGAAGGGACACCATGACCACAGCAACTCTTATAAAGGAAGACATTTAATTTAGGCTGGCTTACAGTTCCAGAGGTTTAGTCCATTATCGTCATGGCAGGAAGCAAGGCAGCATGCAGGCAGACATGTTGCTGGAGAGGTATCTGAGAGTTCTACAACATTTTGATCCACAGGCAATCAAGGAGTGAATTCTGTGCCACACTGGGCATAGATTGAGCATAGGAGACCTCAAAGCCTACCCCTATAGTGACACACTTCCTCCAATGAGGCTATACATACTCCAACAAGGCCACACCTCCTACTAGTGCCACTTCCTTCGCGGCGGGGGGTGGGGTGGGGTGTCATTTTCTTTCAAGCCACTATAGTCTATTTTCCAACCATTTGGAAGCCAAACTGACTTTTTGACTTGCTCAGGTCAACAAAATGAGGCTAAGTGATATCACAGATTCTGAGGCCAGAGCCCAAAAAGTTTTGCATGATTCTGCCATTTCCTGCAAATGCTGTTGAGCTTGATTCCAGGTAAGCCTGTAGATGATGAGAGACATGTGGCATGGCCCAAGTTGACATTCACTGGGCCTGTCCCACCCTGCTGACTTCAGTCACCCAGTACAGATTCGTGGTCAAGACATGTTGCCTCCCCACCTCCATGTCAGGTAAGTCAATAACAGTCACATCATGCCAATTTGGGGTGGTCTGTTGAGCACAAGCAGAGTGGAGATGTACAGACTGACACAGGTATCTACTGGTGTTGTCTTCCCTCTGTTCTTGCCCTTCCTGTCTGGGAACCTACATCTTGGCATTGGAGGCTGGACAATGCCACAGCCAGAGCTTCCCAGCCATCAGGCAACTCTGAAAGGGCATCACTGACTTTTTGTTTTGTGGAAAACCAGGTAAATTCTGGGTAGCTGTGTCAAGACATTTTGTGACTTACAGCTCAATGGAGTTCTGACTGGAACAAGTCACTGGATTGGAGTGGCCAAGAATAGTTGTTCTAGAACAGCATGTTTGAAGGAGTTGGTGGTCTGAGGGTGTGATCAGAATGATTGTGTTCATTCACTCCATTTTTTTTAAAAAAAAAGTTCTTTTATTTTTTTGAGATTATAATTATATTAATTCCCCCTTCCTCCCTCTACTTCCTCCCATGTACCCTCCCTTCCTCTCATTCAAATTCATGGCCTTGTTTTCTTTAAGTGTTACATAGATTATGTGTGTGTAAATATGTATCTATATAAATGTTTACATTCTTAAATATATAACTATATTATGCTCAGTTCATATAATGTTAACTAATATGTATATGTTTTCAGGGCTACTTGGTACTGGATAACCAATTGGTGTGCTTTTCCCTGAGGAAGAATATTTTTCCTGCTTTCAACATTCCTTAGTCACCTATGGCTTTGTCTAGGGTTGAGATCTCATGGGTTTCCCCACTTCCATGTTAGCATGTTAATGGCACTGTCTTTGTTCTGGTCTTGTTTGGGAAGTCATATTAATAAGACTTCATAAGTATAGTTTCTCTGACATTCCAGAGAAGACAAATTCTGACAACAAAATTACTGTTTCTTTGAGTCTTATAATGTGTCTGTCATCACTTCCTCAATGGTCCCCCTGTCTTAGGGGCAGGAGTTGTGTTATAGATATATCAGTTAGGACTCTATATTTTGTTCAGTTGTGGTTTTCTGTATTGGTCTCCATCTATTGCAAAGAGATGTTTCCTTGCCAAAGACTGAGGACTATACTTATCTGTGGGTATAACGATAAATGTGTATAGACTGTTGTGCTGTTTTGGCAAATTGATGGTATTGGGTTTCCCTCTAAGCTCCATGACTTCACTAGCCCTGGGTAGTTGATTTAGGTTTTCAGTACCAGGAGTAATTCCCTTTTTATAGAGTGGATGCTACGTCCAATTGCAAAGCTGTTGGTTACTCCCAAGGTATGCGTGCCACTAGTGTACCCTTTGGTTATGGTACCACACTGGATACTGTTGTAAGTCATAAGCATCATAGCTAGGTAGGACCCTTGGCTGCTTTCTTCCTCTGGAATCTTGCATAGAGCCTTCTGATACCAGAAAATCTAGTCCTTAGGGAGGAGGTATTCAGGTCAGTTCTAGCTCAGGAACCTCTGGACCTCATGTCTGAAGTTCATGCTGTATTCAGCAATAGCGATCTTCCACTTCTTGGGGGCAACCAAAGGCAATAGCAATAGCCTATAATATTTTGGGAGTATCTTGCACAACCCTGAGCAAGAACACAAAAGAGAACTTCTCATGCCTGGTATTCAGGGTTTTTGTTAGATAGTCTATAGCTCTTAGGGGAACACTGCCAGCCCAAATGGGAAATTTTAATTTAAACTCTGTATATGTATGTATATATACAGGCTTACATGTATTATAGGTATTTTAGGGAGGTAGTTAATAATATCATTCATTATAACTTTTTCAGACGTCCTTATTGCTATTTTACCCTCTTCTTACCTTCTTTTGTATTTATCTACCCCTTCTTAATTAGATGCTCCCATTTTTCTCATTTCTCCTCTAATTTTTCTTTTACTTGGTTGTTTAAATATGCAGCAAATGCCTATCTTCAGGCCTTTGCTTGTGGGAAGCCAGGTGGATATGAGCCATCTCCACCGTTTCTCCCATCACTGGAAGGAGTGTAAGGTCTAACCAACCTCTACTTGCTCCCCAATAGTCCCTTTTATGACACTTTTAGTAGGTGGTTCCTCCCTACAATATAGTCTTTCCTCTACTTTCTGGAGAGTGACTTCCCCCAAGCCATAATCTACCTACTTACTGTATTGATACACTGGCCACAGCCCCACGATCTAGCGTTTCCCAATTCTTCCCGAAGTGTGCCTAACAGAGCACAAAAATATCCAGGTCACAGCATGATAATTATAGAGGAAATATACAGAGATCAAGACCAAGTGCAAGTTTGTAGAAGTTTCAACTTTCTTTAAAATCATGCTTTAACTTAAGCATTAAATAATGCCAGAGAGATTGAACTAAAGCTTGGTTTATTTTAATAAGGAAATCATATTTGTATCTCATACCGTGAAATAACTGTGGTATTTGGAGAACAGATTCCACCTTGATCTTGTGGCTTCTCTACTTCTATTCCCCAGGAGCCCAGACCAGCCTCTACAGTAAGAAGTTAGCTGTTACCTACCACCTACAACATGCTAATCATTGTACTAGACACATCTCTCTCATAGGTCATATAAATTTCATTACAGTCCAAATATTATTATTTATTCCTTATTAAAGATGGAAAAATTAAGGTTTGGAGATTTAAAATCATTTTTCCCAAAGCCTCAAAACTGATGAAGTGGAAATGATACTTAAGCTCAGCTCTGAAGATCTTCAAAGCTCATTTCTTACAAGACAACTTGCTGTTAATAAGCAGCAGCCTCAGATACATACTCTTTTTCTCATATTCTTCAAATATCCTTGAGGGGAAAAAAAGCTGTAGCAAAATAACATTCCCTTGCCAAAAGGGAAATGTAGCTTGGTAGGCATTCATTAACTAGAGAAAAATGGAATGGCCAGGCGGTGTCTTGGAGTTCGCTTTTTGTCAAGTCACCATATCCCAGGAATTTTAGAGACTGTTTGCACCCACCTGTGGAGTATACATGCAGTGAACAGAACTCCAAGGAGATCTCCAACACTTGGCAAGGTCATATGAATATGCAGGGGATTTCTTTACAAGACGAAGGGGCTCTTCTGCCAGGCTTAGGGAGCCCATGTTATCCTCAGTAAATTAAAAGTGATTTTGAAAACTCAAGAAACAAAAGCAACCAAGTCAATCTAGTTGTGTTTTAAAAGATAAAGAAGGCAGGGAATTATAGAGAGAGTAAGTAGGAGAAACTTTGTGGGGGTGGATTTGGTACCTGGCAGTGTTTTAGAATCCTCCAAGGCATGCCTTGGACTGGTGCTTCTTAGATCAGGCTCGTATATCAAAACCAACCCAGGTTACCCATAAAATCACAGATCAGGGAATCCAATTTCTGTATTTTTTTCATTTAGTTTATCAAGAATGTCTAACCTGTTCATGGTTGATACTTCATGGTGAGGTCCAGGGGCCATCCTTTGACCACTATGAACTCCTAACTATTCACAGATCCAACCTGGAAGAAGGGATGGATGGAGAATCTTGGAACTAATGAATAGACCGGTGAGTGTCCCCCGACCATAATTTCATATTATCACTTGTCATGGTTATTAGAGGAGAGTTTGTCACTGTACCCTACTTTTATGAGAAGGGCCAAGAGAAGCAGTGAGGCTGGTCTTTCACTGTTTTGTTTCCTGATAACTTCATAGAAACCTTTTGTCTCATTACCCTTCAACAAGGAGAGAAGAATGGCTGAAGATGTGTATATCCATATGCTAAGTCGTACTGATTGTCAGGGAAGAGTTTAACCGTGGCACACAAGCCAGAGGGTGTTTCTGGAATTCAGAGCCTCTGTAATGTCACCTGTGTGTGGTTGGAAAGGTGCCCCTGGAATATTTCCTTCCTCGACCAGACCCACGCCATCATCTCACAGAAACAACCACACGGAAGCCCCCAATTACGCTGGAACTGAGGGTCTTCCAATGTTCAGTGACCTTCTATTTTATTTCAAGTCTTTCAAGTAAACCCACATCTAATTTCTCTTTTGAGAGGATAATTACAAGGGCCATTCTCTCCAGAACAATATTAGAAGGGCAAGTGAGTTACCATCTGACCTAGTTAGGTATGTAACTTCTAAAATGTACACGGGTTCCTTCAAAGAGAAGAGCTGAGTTATTTCAGACACTGAAGCTGTAATGAGACAACGACGCATGGGTCTAATGAGCAATTTTATCAAATTAATTATTTCTGAAAGGATACATTTTTTCTGCACTCCAGCTTTCCTGCATTTTGATCTTTGTAGCTAGTTTCAAAGATCACACTGTGTGGGTTCCATAGGCTCTGTGGGTCTCTTCACCCAGTCAGAAGTAATAACGTTCACATTTGACCAGAACCCCAGTCTTCACAGCCTCCCAGTGTGTTCTCTCATCCTGAGTGATTAAAGTCAGTTGGTTGTATTAGCGTTCAGAATTCTCAGTTTTAATATCAGCACTTCAGTAAGGCAGCTGTAAGCAAGGAGTACAGCTGAGCTCTTACAAGTAGGAAACGCCTCCAGCCACAACCCTCACCTCCACCTTGATCAATGGGCTAATGACAGTTTGTACACCACAGAATTATTTGGGGGATGGGGGTGGCAATGAGCCAACAGCTTAAATTTTCCAGCAGTTTCCACCTAGCTCCTTGCCATTTAGCTGAAACGTCATGCTTGGTACAGGATTACATTTTTAAGTAGCAAAGCTGACGTACCATTTGAAGACACCATACTGTAATGACAAGTCCCTTAAAGCCCTATACTTGCTTTGTCAGCTACTAACTTGTGACTCCAGCTATATGGTAAACAGAGTTACCATGCTTTGATCAAATATCTTAATTCTTCACTTCTGTGGATCTCAAACTTCAGCGTGCATCAGACCTTAGTGGGTAAATTAGAAATTTGTGTGGCTGACCTCCACCCCCAGAATTTATGAGTCAATAAATCCACACCCAAGAATCTGCACTTCCCACACGTTCCAGAGATATCCTGTGTTGCGAGTGTGGGACACACTTAGAGAGATAGCGCCTTAGAAATGCTGGCTAAAACAACAAATTTAATGGAGAGAAACTCAAAGCAATTTCACTAAAATCAGGAACAAGACAAGGTTGTCCACTCCTTATCTATTCAATATAGTACTGGAAGACTTAGCTAGAGCAATAAGACAACTGAAGGAGATCAAGGGGATACAAATTAGAAAGGATGAAATTGAAATATTATTATTTGCAAATAATATGATAGTATACATAAGTGACCATAAAATTCCACCATGGAACTCCTACAGCTAATAAACACCTTCAGCAAAGTAATTGGATATAAAATCAACTCACAAGAAAATCAGTAACCCTTTCACAATAGCCTGAAGTAATATAAAATATCTTGGAGTAACTATAGCAAAGCGAGTGAAAAACCTGAATGACCATAGCTTCAAGTCTTTGAAGAAATAAATTGAAGAAGATATCAGAAGATAGAAAGATCTCCCATGTTCATGGATCGGTAGGATTGGCATAGTAAAGATGGCCAGCCTACCAAAAGCAACCTACAGAGTAAATACTATCCCATTCAAAATTCCAGCACAATTCTTCACAGATCTTGAAAGGACAATTCTTAACTTCATATGGAAAAACAAAAAACCCAGGAGAGCTAAGCAATCTTGAACAATAAAAAAAAAAAAAAAAAAAAAAAAAAAAAAAAAAAAAAAAAAAAAAAAAAAAAAAAAACTGCTGGAGGCCTTACAATCCTTGATTTCAAGTTGTGCTATAAAGCTATAAAATAATAAAAACAGCATGGTATTGGCATGAAAACAGACATGTTGATCAATAGAATTGAATTGAAGACCCAGACATAAATCACACACTTACGGACACCTGATTTTTGATAAGGAAACCAGAAATACACACTGGAAAAAAGACGGCATCTTAAACAAATGGTGCTGGTAAATTTGAATATCTGCATGTAGAAGAATGCAAATAGATGTATACTTATCATCCTGCACAAAATTCAAGTCTGAGCGGATCAAAAACCTCAACATAAAACTATATCCACTGAACCTGATAGAAGAGACAGTGAGGAATAGCCTTGAATTCATTGGCATGGGAGAAAAGTTTCTGAAAAGAACATTGATAGCTTAGGAACTACGATCAACAATTAATAAAATGGGCCTAATAAAACTGAAAAGCTTCTGTAAGACAAAGGATACCATCATTCAGACAAAGTGGCAGCCTAGAGAATAGGAAAAGATTTTTACCATCTCCATATCTGGTAGAAAATTAATATCTAAAATATATAAAGAACTCAAGAAACTAGATATCACATATCAAATTTAAAACGGAGTACAGATCTAAACAGAATTCTCAATAGAGGAATCTCAAATGGCCAAGAAAAAACTTAAAGAAAGGTTCAATATCCTTAGCCATCAGGGAAATGCAAATAAAAACTATCTTGAAATTCCATCTTACACTTGTCAAAATGGCTAAGATCAAAAAACACAACTCATGCTGGAGAGGATGTAGAGGAAGGGAACGCTCCTCCATTGCTGGTAGGAGTGCAAATTTGTACAGTTACTTTGGAAATCAGAATGGCAGTTCCTCAGGAAGTTGGGAATCAATCTACCTCAAGAGACAGCTATACCACTCTTGGGCATATACCCAAAGGATGCTCCATCCTACAACAAGGACACTTGCTCAACCATGTTCACTGTGGCTTTATTCATAATAGCCAGAAACTGCAAACAACCTAGATGTCCTTCAACAGAAGGATACAGAAAATGTGGTACATTTATACAATGGAGTATTACTCAGCTATAAAAAAAATGACATCATAAAATTTGCAGGCAAGTGAATAGAACTAGAAAAAAAAATCATCCCGAGTGAAGTAACCCACACACAGAAAGAGAAATATAGTATGCATTCACTTATAAGTGGATATTAGCTGTTAAATAAATGATAACCAATCCATAAACCCAGAGATGTTATGTATAGAAGAAGGGTCTGTGGGCGTGGGAGGGGAAATGAATCTCCCTAGGAAGGGGAAATAGACTAGAGGTGGGTGGGGACATGAGTGGGAGGATCAGGTGGGAAGGGGGATGAGAGATAGAGTAGAGAGAGAAACGGTTGGAATTCGGGGCCATTTGAGGGATGATATGGAAACCTAGTTCAGTGGAAACTTTCTAAAATATACTAAGGTGATCTTAACGAAATTTCCTAATAATGGAGGATACAGAGTATCAACTTGCCATCTCTTGTCACCAAATGAGTCTTCCAGTAGTGGAACTGGGTTGCAATTGCATTGTTGGCCAAGGAGGTCCTATGGAAATCCCCAAACAACCCAGGCTTTTGATAAGACAATTGGTTGCTCTCTGCAAACTGATAGTGGGGTCCCATTCCTGAAGGCAACACCCACACAACTTTTGAACATGGAGAATTCAGGCAGGTGTCTGTATGAACCCTTTCCCCCATGTTTTAGTGTCTTTGGTGTGGGAAGGTACTCTGTAGGCTACTGAAAGAGAAACGTAAGCACAAACCCAGCCGCAAAACCATTGACCTACAATCTTACCTGCCATTGTGAGGGCAATAGTGAGACAGAACTAGAGGGAGTAGCCAGCTAATGTCTGATTTGACTTAAGGCCCACTCAATGAGACAGAACCCATAACCAACATTGCTAGGGTAACCAAGAACCAGAAACTAATTAGTCCAAAGACCTAGGGCAAAACTAAACAGTACCAGTCTAAAAATAAAAAAGTATCAATAAAATGACTCTTATTGCTACTCTTCTATACTCGTAGATCATAGAGCAGTTCCTTATCCAGTCATAGGAGAAGCTTCCTCTGGCAGCAGATGAGAACAGATGTAGAGGCCCACAGCCAGACATTACATGGAGAGAGAGTCTAAATGGGATGTCTCCATCAAATCCTTCCCCTCAGAGCTTAGGGAACCCCACAGAAAGGGAAGTCAGAAAGAAAGAGGCAGAGGGAATGAAGGACATCCAGAGAACAAGGCCACCTGACTCGAATAAGGCAGGCACATACGAACTCACAGAGAGTGAAGTAGCAAGAACAGGGCCCACATAGGTCTGGACCAGATCCTCTACCTATATATTATAGCTTTCAGCTCAGTATCTTTATGGAACTCCTGAGTGTGAGAATGAGTGGGTCTCTGCTTCTAGTGCCTGCTCTTGGGACTCTTTTCCTCATGTTGGGCTGCCTGATTCAGCCTCAATGTAATGGTTATTTTATCTTATTATGGTTTATTTTGTTGTGTTTGTTTATTATCCCTTAGAATCCTGTTCTTTTCAAATGAGAGACAGAAAGGGAGTGGTTCCAGAAGGGATACAGGGAGGGAGGGAGGGAGGGAGGGAGGGAGGGAGGGAGGGAGGGAGGGAGGGAGGGAGGATCTGTGAGGAGTAGATGGAGGAGAAACTACAACTGGGATATAATGGATGAGAAAAGAATCTATTTTCAATAAAAGGAAAAAACAAGAACTTTGAAAAAAGAAGTACTGGTTTTATTTATTTTTAAATTTTATTATTGTATATGTGTGTGTGTATGTACAATAGCATTGTGTCAGGGGTATAGTATGTGTGCACGTGGTGGATGTATAGCTGTCTGTGTGGGGAGCCACACCTTTGTGCCTGGAGGTCAGAGGAGGGCACTGGGTGTTTTGCTTTATCATTCTTTTCTTTGAACCCGAAGCTGACAGTCTTTTAAAACTAGGCTAGAAGCTCACAAGCTCCAGCAATCCTTCTTTCCCTGCTCTCCACGGTGCTGGGTTAAAGGAACGTGTGGAGCAATACCCTGTTTGTTACATGGGTGCTGGGACCCAAACTCCCTTCTTCATGACTGGGAGCAAGCATTCTTAATAAATGAGCCATTTCTCCAGATACTACATCATTTCTGCTCTTTCCTTTTTGGTGTGTGTGTGTGTGTGTGTGTGTGTGTGTGTGTGTGTGTGTGTGTGTGTGTGTGTGTGTACATGTGCACGTCTGTGCACACATATGTGGATGTACATATTTGCCCACCTGGCACACACATGTAGCGTCCAGAAGAAGTCAGAAGGGTGTTGCTCTTTGCCTCATTGCTTGAAGATCAGGGTCCCTCAGTGAACTGGAAGCTAAGCTAGCTGTGGGAGATAGAAGCTTTTGGAATCTGTCAGTCTCCATACCCTCAATGATGGGGTTACAGGCTTGTGCAGCCATGACAGTGTTTGATGTGGCTGCTGGGGATTCAAGTCCATGTCCAAATGCTCACAGAGTGGGTTTCCTTACCTACTTGAGCCATTTCCCCAAACCCAATACTCTTTAAAGTTAGGTTTTAGTGATTTCCCATGTAACCTAAGGACTGAAGAGGTAAGAAGTGATGTCCTTCCCTCACTAATTTTCCTTTCAAAGGAGAGTCTAGAGGTGTTGGTGGGTGAGCAGATAAATATCAAAATACATTGAATAATACATTTGCAGCCAGCAAAAAAATAAGTTTAAAACTGTCCATAGTTTAGATCCCATATGTGATAATTACCAAGAAGTTTCTATATTAGAATTGATTGGGGCGTGAGACTGTCCTTCCTACCTCAAATCCATTATATGATGACTTAGTATATGCAGTAACTCAAGATGGATAAAAATCATTTGAAGAGCAAAAAATAATACACTGTAAAAATTTATGGAAATTTCAATAAATAAATAAAAATATTATTAAAAAAGAAAAGTCTGCTGTAGAGAAGCTTGATGCTCACAGTGGTTTCCAGCTGTTCCCATAGAGATAGAAAAGGACAGCATATCTTCCTGGTCCAGGCAGAGCATATACCATTTGTTAGTGGTCTGCATCTTGGAAGAAGTAGACACATCATAGTACCTATTCCAAGTCTTAATGTTTCAAACGTGAGGTCCCCAATGGAGTCACTGTATATATAAGGCAAACACTTGATTGAGGATAGACTTATTTCTTAGGAGTATTTCCAAATGTGGGACAGAGGCTCCTTTCCTCTAATTGTATTGTAGCAAAGATTGGAACCTCACTCCCAGAGGGTACAGGGTATCCTCAGGTTCCTGATAGACTTGGACCAGAATCATCAAGTAGCAGCAGAGTGAAGTCCATAATGGAAGTGTTTTGGATTAAGAAACTATCAACCAAGCCCCCAATTTCAGTACTTTAGTCTTGTTTCCAAAGGCAAATGAAATGCCAGAAGGGAGACAAAAGTATTCTCACTCCAAATTATTTTATTGCAGTTTTGTAGGCAGGTTGTCCCTTGAAAGTCCCTATGTCTATGTCCT
Source organism: Peromyscus leucopus (assembly GCF_004664715.2). NCBI lineage: Eukaryota > Metazoa > Chordata > Mammalia > Rodentia > Cricetidae > Peromyscus > Peromyscus leucopus. The sequence goes on from NC_051086.1 coordinate 49,248,711, forward strand.
GGGGAAGTAGTGTGTGCGTGTTTCAGAATGATTGAAAAGGAAATGCAGGTGGATATCTTAGTATTTGATGTCTGCCATTATAGCAAGATGGAAAATGCTGAAATGCCATCCTATATCCAAGGATAAAGTTGGGTCTGTTATTTGTTAATGTCTGAACTATTTTATTAATACATTAACTACAGAGAATATCAAGAGTCCTACTGAGAACCATGGTTAGTTTATCTTTGGAGAAACTTCATTCCCAGTATAGTATAGCAGTGAGGTACAGGCCCGGGCTGGTCTCCCTGGTCCCAGTAGTGACACTACTCCTGACTATCTGTCATCTTAAGTAAGTTACTACTCTGAGCCTTGGCTTCCTCATCTGTTCAAATCAGATTCTAACAGTTCTCACCACTGTAGGCTGTGGTATGGTGTTGAGTAGATAGGTCAATATATATATAGTACTTAAAGAGTGAACATGGAACATGCTAGGTAAGTGCTAGCCATTACTATTTATGACCAAACACTGTGATATACTTTTTCTCTAGTTCTATGCAAATTTCTCATACTAATGGTATTTAAATTGGCTAACATCCAACATTGAGACTTCTACCATAATTATCTACATATGGCAGCAGAATCGCTCCAGAACCACCCTAATGACTTTGATTAGAACCAATCACCAGTGACTGTTTACACACAGCATGATTGACAGGCTTTGGGAAGGACTGGGAATTTCAATCATCTTTTCGTAGGACTGGTTTAAGCAAGTATGCCAGTCAGGATTGTGCTAAAACAAATCATTTTCTGTATGCATTTATACTACCTAACAGAAGACATGGGGAAGGGGATTAAAAGGAGAGGGGCCATTGATGACTTTGGTAAGTGCTGTTTGAGCTTCTGAGGCATTCAGTGGCTGAGCTTAGACTGAAGCATCATGATGAGGGTTGAGAAATGGATGAGGCATTTCTACCCGAAAGGAACTCACAGTCAAGTGGGAAAGGCAAAATAGAAAATCAATCAGCACTGCACAGTGCATTAAGAACCATCAAAGGCATTCCCTTAGAAGACATAGGAGTGGCCTGGTGTTGTATTTCCTCTCTTGGCTTGCAAAGAGAGGTGTAAAGGTGAGAGAGGACAAGCTGAAAGGCAAGTGGGAGCCAGCCTGGCTACAACGTGGATGAGGGCACTCTGAGTTCCACTGTGTATAAAAAGTTCAGAGACAAGGGATCGCCCTGAAGAAACTGAAAGAGGCGGTGAAGCAAAGCATTCCCTCCTCGGAACTCTTGAAGGACTGAGGAATGAAAAATGGTAGGGAAGATGGAGGGATCATGTGAGTAGGAGGTTCACCTCATGCGTGCATTGTGTCTATGCATTCTAGACTACGCAGTGGTATGAATGTACTGTGTAGATTGCCCCAGGAGAGGAGAGAAACCAAGAAGCCATAACCAACAACTGAGAATTAATTTTCTGTGCAAAGGGAATAGAGTGGATGTACAGACTGCTGACGCCACTATGGGTTATCTATGGAAACAGGTTTCATTGAGCTCTTCTGTGACAATAATATGTACTGCCTAGCTGTCTGGAAAACTTATGCGGTGCCCAGCTGCCTAGAAAATAGGCTCTGGAGAGTAGGTGGCAGGGCTATGGTTGGGCTGGGAGCTGAGCAATGAATGGGTCCCTGATCCAGTCTGGTGGAAAACAGCTCCCATATTAGTGGTTCTTTTCAGGGTTTGCACAGTGTTATCATCTGGGGAGCTTTCTGTCTTAGTTGGTTGCAGTTGCAGCTTGGGAACAGGGCATTTTCAGAGCCCTAGATGGCCTAACCTTCAGATGGGGTTGAGAACTCTAACTCTACACCTTTGTTACCTAACATTTGTTTGTGGTCCAGCAGAAAATCCAGAAGCAAAGTGAAAATGCCATATCTATTTGGTTCAGAATCTGACTGGTGTATGTGTGTGTGTGTGTGTGTGATGTGCAAGAGTCCTTATCCAAACTGTCATGTACAGATGTTAGAGGTCAACATTGGGATATCTACCTCAATTGTTTCTCTCCTGTTCTTCTTTTGAAACTGGAGTCTCTCACTGAATTTAGAGATCGCCACTTCAGCTAGACTGGCTGGCCAGCAAGCTTCCAGGACCTAACTGTTGCCACACTCCAGTGTTGGGCTTACAGGTGCACACGGCATGGGCCTGACTTTTATGTGAGTACCAGAGATCCAAACTTGGGTCCTCACATCACACTTGCTCAGCAAGTACTTTCCCCAGTGAACCATCATGTCCCCAGACCCCAGAATCTGTATTTAAACATCTTCAGCTGATCCAGATGTACATGGGCACTTGAGAGGTACTGACCACGGTTGTGCATCAGAATCACCTAGGAAGCTTATTAAAGATGGCTTCCCACTTTGTACTACCAGAGCATGATCCAGGCAGTATTGGGTAGGGCCTGTAAATAGCAAAAGTGATGATGAGTCTGATGCGTAGTTATAATTACATTCCATTATCCTAGCTGGTGCGGTGGTGCACACTTGGTGTACTCTCAGCACGTGAGAATCCCATGGTCCCCTGGGCTACCTAGCTGTTGCTGTTGTTTTGCTCTTGCACAGTTAGTGTGGCTGGGGGAAGGCAGATGGTCCTCATATGAAGGAAGTTCTACTTAGAGAAGGGCTTTTATTGGAAAGGTGCATGCCCACAGGTAGCCGAGGAGAGAGGCTGAGGTGCAAGTCAGGGGTCTGAACGTGTTCTCCCACATGCATGTGTTGGAATCGTAACTTCATAGTCACAGGTTGACGTTTAAAAGGTGGGACTTCTGGGAGATGACTGTGTCGTGTGGGTTCTGCCATCACAGAACATCACAGGATGATTGAGTTATGACAGAAGATGGTTCTGTTTTTAAAGTAACCTCTCTCTCCTTCTCCCCATTCCCTCTTTCTGGCTTGCTTTCTCTATTTCACCTTGTGATAACCACTATGACATCAGTTCTAGCAAGTTTTGGCAAGGTTCTTACTAAATGCCAACAGACGCTAGCACTACATCTACTTCTTAATCTCCAGAACTGTGAGCTAGAATAAATCTCTTTGCTTAGTAAGTTAACTGGTCTGAAGTATTTTGTTACATCAATAGAAGGCACACTAACACACGAGTCATCCTTTCACTATAAAATAACTCCAATGTGGTCTTTTGGAAAAGAAAACCAACAGTCAAAGAGTTTAAATATCTTTGTGTTTCATGTGTAGGGAGGAAGGAGGTAGAGGGCATGTGCTTGGGCATCCCTCCATACTTATAAAAATGTCTAGCCAGCTCAGGAGTTTCCATGATTCATCCATCTCACTAACCTTCCCCATCTGTCCCACAATCAGTAGATGGTTCCAGGTCCTGAAAAGTGAGAGAGCAAAGAAAAAGACAGCCAAACCCAAATAGCCATGACAACCACAGCCAGAAAGCATCTTTTTTTAAGTTCCTTTAAGAGGTTGCTGGGGCAGTTTAGTGCTGAGATACACAGATGGGAATCCCAGCACTGTCTCCCTTCTGATTCCACCCTTATCCACATTTTCATTCTCTGCCCAGTAGATTCTTACTAATAAACCAATAGATTCTTACTAATAGACCTTCTGCAGGGTCAAATGTATATAATAAATGAACGGATGAATGGAAACATGTTATTCCCCTTGCACTGAATCCTTTCATTCAGAAGGTCAATGGTGACAGCCTCAAGCTCACCTGGTTCTCAAGTTCTGAGTCTGCCTTTCATCTCCCTAGAAGTTACATGATATTTTTTTTTCTCTTGGTAGAAAAACCACCTCTTTAACTAAGTATATAATTTCCTATGTGGTTCTTGGTAGTACCTCAGTCCCTGTGTTCAGAAGGGGAAAAGCAGTTGAAGAAGCTCTCTGTGCCTAGGGTATAGCCTGGGAGGTGCAGGGTATGCCTTCCTCTGCTCTCCATCCCCTGTGGCTTCTAGCCTCTGTATTCCTGAGTGGCTCCAGGGGGACCTGCCTGGGACTCGGGCTGATTGACAGGAGACCTCTGGGAATACCATCCAACTCTTCTTTTTGTCTCCTTCCAATTACTGAGGGAGGGAGTGGATTGAGAACATATTTAGAAAACGTTTTCGTTGTTGCTTTTAAAAATCTCCTCTGTAATTAGGTACTCCGGGGGTAGTCAACCACGAAAAGCCACAACCACCGCTGTCAAGTTCCATAAAACAAAGGAGAAACCAATTAATCAAAATGAAGAAGAGGCTGGCCGAGCATGAACACCTGTCTCAATCACCCCATTCCCACTCCCACCCATGCCCACCCCCACCCATACCCACTCCTACCCATGCCCACCCCCACCCATGCCCACTCCTACCCATGCCCACCCCCACCCATACCCACTCCTACCCATGCCCACCCCCACCATACCCACTCCTACCCATGCCCACCCCCACCCATACCCACTCCCACCCATGCCCACCCCCACCCATATCCACTCCCATCCATACAGCAGCCTTGACAATCAGGCCAGCCCCCCTCACCTGGAGTGTTTCCAGGCCCTGTGTGGATAGGCCACTAAGTCTTTTACTCTTGTCCCACAAACCCATCTTACCAACAATAAGGACAATAATCTTGTTGTGCTCTGAATATGACAACTTGAAAACCCAGAAAGAAAGGAATCAACAAAATAGTGAAATTCCAAACACATTTTGAGGTGTACTGACTCTTATTGCTTGCAACACTATGCAAAGTCCTGGTCAGACTACAGCATCCAGCATGTTCCCTGATGGCCTTTGCACTTCCAACCAACAAGCCTTAGGAAGTCTTGGAAGCAATTGTTGCCCAGCATATTAAACTATTCTAGTGAGCTGGGCTCACTAGAGTGGGTCTCACTAATGGAGTGGGACAATCAACACAGCTTCTCCTGTGGTCTTGGAGACTCCTCTCACTGTGTTGACACAGCCATTACAAGGCATGTTCTTACATGGATTATCCTGTGTGAAATCCCAAACTTCATGGGAGTGAGTTCTCACTGATACTGCTTCTCAGGGAGTTGTTTCAGAGTAACAAGGTCAATGGAGAGGAAGAGGACCATCATCTTTCTAGGGTGTGCAATGACTGGTTCTTTGTCTGACCTTGACCTTGGCCTGAAGGGAAAAGCCACGCCTGTAACCTTCTGGTCAACATCAGTGCTTGCTGCTCTGATTGCAATTGTTGGAATGTCCCTCACAGTTGGAAGCACCAGTGTTCTCTTAGAATTGAACCATCCTATAGTATTCAGTGACCATGCTGTTTCTACCTCTTCTTTCTGTTCCAATGCACAGGTATATACATTTCTTTCCTTGCTTAAAGTGTGTGGAAGATCCATATGGCTTGCTTTAGTCAATGACATTGAGATGGACATCACATACATCATCAAAAATGGGAACACTGAAGAAGCATTTTCTATGTTGCTCTTCCCCAGGTATACCAGCTGAGAAGGCTGATATTTTAAGTGAATTAAGTGACCTAATGCAAAGGGCCAAAGACTGATAGGCTTAGACCACCTGCCATTAAGTGGGGGAAAGAGGTGTAACCTTAGAGAGCAAAGAATGCAGGAGTTCTGATAGTTAGATCTGTGCATATTTATCAGCACGTGGAAGAGACCAGAATCAAAAAGGAGAGAAACATCATAACTGAACAGCTGATGTAACAAAAGAATAGGAGCTCACAGACTCTTAAAGATATCAAACAAGCCAGGACCTCTAATTCTCTAGGGGAAGCTGGTGAGATGAGGAAGCCATGGTGTTTAAGTCATTTCACATATAGCTGAGGAAAGCAAGGGAAAATGGAAAGCCTTTTCAAAAAACACTTGTAGAGCCAGGCACAATGGCAGCCAAGAGGCAAGAAAGCCCCTCTTCTGAGAAAGATTGAATCAAGGGAACTTCTCTACCTAGACTGTCAGACATTCACAATGTCTAATCACAGAGATTTCAAAATTGCTGAGGACCACTGTTCAATAAGGACCTGTTTCTATAGTGCGTGAGTGTGTGTACATGCGTGCGTGCGTGCGTGCGTGCGTGCGTGCGTGCGTGTGTGTGTGTGTGTGTGTGTGTGTGTGTGTATCAGGGGGAGCATGTCTTTTGTTTTTTGTATTTATAGACTTGTAGGGGTATGAAGAGAAGACCCTGTAGATCAGATGCAGAGGCTGTCATGCATTGCTCAGTGATCAGAGAATCTACACTTTATACCATAACATTGGGCATTTAGTGTTTGGAAAAAGAGGGAGTATATTATGTGTACAGGAAAGAACAATCTGAACATTTAAATTCCAAATCATAATAAGCATCATTTGAGTTCACAATTAGAGACCATGGTCCTCTCCTCCCAGAAGAGTAAAACCATCACAGTTCTTTGGAAGGCTGAATTTTACTTTCTGCATGGTATATGACCTGCAGCCATTGATGTGAGCAGATATGACATGGCATTTCAGGGTGGATGTGTTCATGAAGCAGTGTTTAGGTTTCTTCTTCCTCTACTGTATCAGCATAGAGGCTGCTTGCTCCAGGCAGTTACATGGTGCTGCAGCCCCTATTAGTCTCAATTTCTGAGGCAACACATGAACAAAATTGCTTCAAAGGATTATCCAAATGTAGAGTAAAATTTCTGTGAAAAAAAAAGACCTTTGCTAGTGTTTGCCCTCCAATTCTCTCTATTGCTAGATCTCACCATAGGCTGTTGGATGACTATAGAACTCTACCACACAAACTCCAGTCCAAGATGATTTATTCTGAACTCTCCACTAAATATGCTGAAAGCTACTGCAGAGTTAAAACAGTTGCCCAACTGAGATGAGACAAGTGTCAGGCCTTGGAAACAAGTATTAGATATAGAGATCCATGGTAGAGCCTGGATTTTTTTTTGTTCTATACTATTGCCCTAAGTCTGCTTTAATCAAAGGTATCAGAGTCCCACTAAAACATATGGCATATAGATACACACAAACCATTAAGTAAATTACAAGACAACAAACACTCTAAACACTGGCATGCCAGTAGAACAACTGCTCCAGGCCCCAGATGTGGGAAACCCTTTAGAGGTTGAAATGCATGGAGAAAAAATGAAAGCCAAGACTTGTCTAGAGCAATAAAATAAGCAGAGGATTAAAAGTAATTGAAAATGTAGGAAAACAAACATTTCTGGTTTTATGGATGTGGAAAGAATACATATACTCAGTAAATGGCATGGCACCCAAGAAAGGCTTGAACCAACACTAAAGACAAGCAGAGTGACTGGAAGTTGGAGAGGCTGACAAGCCTGGGTCATGGACTGGGAGCTGTGCTAGGATTCCAAGCAGAAGTAAGACTTACAGCAAATGGTATTGAAGGAAGATTCGTTTACAATGGACTATGGGGAAGGAGAGAGCAGAGTGTGGGTAGGTAGGAATTCCAGGCAGGCAGATTAAATTAAATTAGAAATGAGTTGCTGCATGCTTTTACTGAGGGAATAGACAAATATAAAAGAAAAAAAAAAGCCCAAGGATATTTTGAAGGGGAAGACATGCGGCAAGAATGAGGTAAGAAATGTGAATCAACAGAATCGTGCAAAGTGATGTCATGATTTCAGCCTGGGGAGCTAGAGGGGACTGTCAATGAACTTTCATTTAAGACAGCTGGTCTCTGAGGGAAGGAGTAGAACCAGTGCGTGAGCCCCTGCTTGAGGTGAGGCAGAAAATGCAGGTAGAGTTCTCTCTTTTCTGTGTCCAAAGGCACTTCACTGCTAAAAGGCTTTATTAATAATGACTATCCTGAAAAATGGTCAGGGCTCAGAGAGAGAGAGAGAGATTTTGGATGTCAAATGTCTTCGTAAAAGCAACAGGCTATAGACAAAATAACAACCCAAACCAAAAAAAAACCTGCCCCCCCAAAAAATAGATAAATTCAAGTCATAAAGAAAAAAGACCAAATAACATATAAGAGCAGAAGACTTAAGCTGTTACCAGACTTTACACACACACACACACACACACACACACACACACACACACACAAAGCAATACACCAGCAAGGAGAACGTTCACAAAAATCAGAAGTATGAACCTAGAATTTTATTACTGGACCAACTTTCCTCCACATGCCAAGGCTACAGAGTAAGAGTTTAAGATCCAAGCATGTAGAGAATTCTGTACCCATAAGCCCTTCTTAAGCAATTTGTTGGAAGATGAATTTTATCTAACCAACAGACAAGTGGGCAAAGTGAAGATGAACAATAATGGCATCAAATATATATTATATAGGTGTGCATGTATATAAAGTCATATTTAGTCATATATATGACTATGTATGGAAGAAAACAAAAGATAAAACAATGAAGAGCTACTGAATATATATGCGCCAAAGTAGAAATAATATGACTAAAACTTGGAAGGAGATGCTTGGGAGGCAGGGGACCTCAAGTTCTATGCAATCCTAAATACCTAAAGCTAACAATGAATTATACATAAAACGCACATATTATATGAAAATTATCAAGAAACTATTACTATTAAAACAATTATTATTAGAATTATTAACAAAATATTGTTCCCTAATGGGTTCACAGGATAATGATTTCCAACCTTCGAAAAGGTAGTCTCAATGTGTACATATGGTCACAGAGCACTAAAAATGAAAGTAAGTCTTAATTCCTTTAGTAAAGTAAGTAGAACACTAAACGTAGTAAAAAAAAATTATAAGGCAAACTATACATTGTGCGATTGATAAGGATACAAAAACAATGAGTGAAATATCAACAGACACAACAGTAAGGAAACAGTGCAGTATGATCAAGTTGCATTCCTCCAGAAACCCAAGATAGAGTCAGGGTTAGGAACCCCACTGCTGTATGTACCATGTTGATAGGACTAAGGAAGAAAGTATGTTTATCTCCATAGATATTGACAAAGCTTTCAGAAGAACTTAGTGCTCATTTTAGAATAATAGTTTTGCAAGTCCTCATAGAATATGAGTGAAGGAACACTTTCTTGAGCCTCTCTACAACTGCATATCCAACACTGTGTTAGTGCCATTAAGCTTATGCCAACAGACCAGCAAGATTAATTAGATATAAAGAAGTTGCCTTTGTATGCGTATGATATGATACACTACCTAGAATGTCAATAATAAAAACAGATCCAACAATAAAAGAAATCGCTGAGGAGGAAGGCTGGACAATGAACAGAATCAATAATTTTCATCCACACCAACATAATCAGTCATAGAATGTAATAGTGTGGGAACCCAATTTACAAGCACGATCAGATATTTAGAAATAAATCTAATAACTTGTGAGCTTCATTCAGGAAAAACAGTTGCAATTTCCATTACTGATGTATTGGAATAAAAACTGTAGTTAGGTACAGGTTTTCTACCAGGGTCAAATTTCTGATTCTGATCATTACACTGTGGTTATTAAAGGAAGAGTTAATTTTATAGGATATTCACTTGAGTATTTGGGGCTAAGTGGCCATCATATCTGCAATTTATTTTTGATAATGCAGGGAAATTTTACATACACTTAGAAAAACATGTAATGTGTCTGTATATGTTTGCATATGTGTACTTATACATAAGGAGATAGAGATGGAATAAAGAAAGAATGATAAAGCAAATGTGATCAAATGTTAAAATTTGGAAATTTGGAAGAGAATATGGAAATCACTTGTACTATTTTTATGTTTCATCTAAGTTGGAAATTAGTTTTAAAATAACAACATAAAAACACCTACTACTGGCTATATAAAACAATGACAGGATGGGTTGTTTTGTTTGTTTTTAATTATGCAGGAGTGTTTGTCTGCATGCATGTATGGTATGTGCACAGTGCATGTGCCTGGTGCTCATAGAGACCAGAAGAGGATATTAGATCCCCTGGAACTGGAGTTAAGGATGGTTGTGAGTCACCATATGGGTTCTGGGACTCAAACCCAGGTCCTCTACAAGAACAGCAAATGCTCTTAACACTGAGCAACCCCTCTGACTCCAAACAGAATGGGTTATTAAGCAGCCATTGGGATGAAAAGATACTGCATTAAATTTATATGTGCAGACATAGAGGTTCTACACTCTATAGGGAATTAATGTTGTCATTGTGACAGTAGTGTCTTTAGTACAAGAATGTACTTGCCAATGGCCTCTTTCAATTTTGAACTTCCTATCCTCGAGAATGTGAATGAAATAAGTAATTCATTCATAAATTACTCACCCTATTATATCTAGCAATGCAGAATGAATTAAGACAAGGGACAAAAAGATTAAGAAAAGGAAATTCAAACAGAGTTCTGAGCAGTGACCTATAGGACCAGTAAGATCATTACAGACATGAGGAACAGCCTTCATAAAGGCCACAGGAAGGATGTCCATAAAGGAAGTCAATGTTGGCCAGAGTGTGGTTACCAAGAAGGAACATTGAGCAGCAAGCTAAACAGTGCAGGGCTTTGAGTTTTTGCTCTTGAGTCATGCCAACAAATGAATATGGAAAGAGAGGGAGAGAAGGTACATATTGACATTTAAGAGATTTTAACTCAGTCAGCATTTTTATGATGAATGAATGCTGTTCCAAGTTTCCAATAGACAGCCTTTGAGGGTCTATAAAATAAATAGTCACAACAGATGTGTGTTTCACACTAAGTAGGTGAGATGGGTTCAGTCACATTAAATTAGGATAGAGTAAGATCAATCTGGTTGCATGGAACAGCATAGAATATGTGGAGGGTGCATTTTTTTTTTTTATTTAAGAGGTCTTTGCAAGATATCTGGTCAGGAAGCAAGAGAAGTGTAGATTGTAATGCTGCTTAAGAGGGGGCAAATGGGCCTAAAGTGCTAGAGAAGGGAACAGAATGGGGACAACTTAGAGCTGGCCTTGAAAGAGACAACAGTGACAAGGATCATGAGCACTGTTCAGGCTTTGCTTGAATGGTCAAGTTGCTACTGGGATGGAGACACTAGGGAGCCAAAGAATCATTGCATAGTTCTAGACTTCAGCTTTCCCAATCCCTTGACAAAAAGGGACTCTTAAATGGCATCTCTTGAAGATGAGGATGAGGCAATCCTGTCTAGAGAAAATTCTCAAACAACAGAATCTGGGCTGAGGAGTAAAGACTAAAGCCTCCCCAGAGCTAGTCAACCCACAAAGTGGACAGGAGAGGCTGCTCCTTTGACTGGCTGCCATCATCTGATTCTATTCAAGACTGCTGAAAACTCTATGTCCCTTAGCTCTAGGCATTTGGGCCTTTCTCCTTGGAGCCTGAATGTCTGAAGATCCAGCAATTCCTGGCCCAGAGGCTCACATATTCGGCTCCCTATTCCTTCCTCACTCTGGGACCCTCATCTTCATCAATAGATATGATCCTCTGTAGAATCCTCCCTCCACCCACAGTCTGTGTGTAGCTGGCTTCTGCGCCATGGCCCTGCACGTTCACATTGAATGGATTCCAGGCATCTGTGTTCAATTGCTCTTAGTGAAAAACCAGAAAACCATTATGCTCCCCAGAATTACTCCCCCGGGGCAAGAGAACAAATGATTTACTGGGAAGCAATGGAGAGCACAAGCACCGACATTTATCCGATCCAGGACTGAATAGTTCATAAGCTCAGGGCCCTGTGAGGCCAGACTGCACATTTAAGAACAGTTGGCAGAAGGACCTTGAGGGCTGAGGTATGAACTTCCGCTGTTAACCCCTGGAGGATCACCTTTCCCGATCACTGTGCTTACAGGGATAAGGGCTTCTCCTCACTGCTCTGCAGAGCCAGTAAACAGGCCACTCTGAGAGTACATGGGGTGTTCTAACTCTCAGGTCACCCCTGAGCTAAAACTCGCTGTTTCATTCAATGCAGCATCTTTATGTTCAGTAGATGCCTGATCAAAATGACCCCAGAATATCAAAGAAGAAGGGGTCTCATGAATCTCTGATTAGTTGGAGGAAATTGAAGCTTGGCATGATGAAACATTTTTAACAGAGGCCATAGCTGAGTCTCCACAGACCACCAGTCTAGGAACTCATCCAGCTCCTTCTAGCTCTGCTGTCCAGGCTGCTGCAGAATGGATCTATGCAAGAATGTACACTTTCCAGGAAGGAGCAGAGGCCGAAGTGGTAGCATGTCACTGCTATGCCCATCTCTACCCAGGGAGGAGTCAATAAATGCTGACATTAGAGGCCTATTGAATGAGTGCTTGCTTTGCTCCAGAATTTTGTTCAAAAGTAGAAAGGAAGAGGGGAGTGTGGGCAGTGCTATCCAGAATATTTTAAATTAAATACAGTTCTTAACTGATACATAAAAACACAAAACTAGATGTAATAATGGGGTACTATAAGATGTGCTGACACATGTTTATGAGGTGTAATGGTCACATTGTAGTAATCTTATCGATACCATTAATTGTTTATCTTTATGATTAAAAACAGTTGAATTCCCTTCCTTGAGTTCATTAAAGAGGGCAGTGCAATAATCTTTTTTTTTTTTTTAAGATTTATTTATTCATTATGTATACAATGTTCTGCCTGCATGTACACCTGCACGCCAGAAGAGGGCACCAGATCTCATTACAGATGGCTGTGAGCCACCATATGGGTGCTGGGAACTGAACTCAGGACCTCTGGAAGAACAGCCAGTGTTCCTAACCTCTGAGCCATCTCTCCAGCCCGCAGTGCAATAATCTTGCCTAGAGTCACTTTGCCATACTAACTACATGAGAACTTCCTAGTTCCATCCAACTATGCCTTGGCACTGACCCATCACCCTTTCCCATCCCTCCTCCATTTCTTTTCTTCCTAGCTTTCAGTAGAATTTTTAGCTCAACCTATACTTTGTGCCTGGGATGACTTGGGACATTGCTTCCAAGTTAGCTTTCTAGCTCCAATTCCTGTATCCTCCCTGCAGGTGTCCCGTGCTCTGGCGGCTTTTCTGCTGTGCCCCTACTGTATGCTGCCTTCTTACCACAGTCATTTCCACATGCATTCCTCTGTGGATGGTCCTGTACCAGGAATGCGTTCTCCATCCAACTCTTAGCTAGTCCCTCTTTCCTGCCCTACAGAGACTGTCTCAGCTCCACCGTCCTACAGGTGACCACTTGGGACATCTCAGGCAACAGCTATGTTCCCTCCCTTTGACCCTCCCTCCCCCTGTTCTTCTTTTTTTGGCTCTATGCACAGAATGTTCTACTGACTTTCTAGGGATTATATTGGCCTACTTCTCGAATGCTGATAGTGTTTTGCTCATCTTCTTCACCTTACATATGAATTTGAGTAAAATAGACAATGCCTCAGTTGCCATTTTTCAATGGGTAAGGCATTCCAATCCTCAGAAATATCTTTGCATCACCCCTCCAATCTCAAGCATTTCTCATCTTTCAATTGTCTTCCTTCCTAGCTTGGGAAGCTGGCTTCTGATGTGCTTGGTACGACAGACAAATCTCAGAAATGGAAGTGACCTTCAGATCCCTCAGGAGAACTTATCCAAGGTGTTAAAGGGGAAGTTGCTTTGTGTCAGTGTTCCTCAAATCCTCGTGTGTATGTAAATGATATGCAATCTTCTTCAAACGATGTTTCTATGTCAGTTTGTGCTGGGGCAGGAGGACCTGCATTTCTCACTCACTCCAGCAATGCCCTGTTGCGTGCACTTATGTTGCTCTACAGCACCCTGTGTAGGGGGGAATACTAGGAAGTGCTGGACTTGCTCGAGTCCTTCGTGTTCTAGTGCATGTGCTTCTCCTTCAGTCTTCATATCAACCCTGAGAGATGGGCGGCATTGTGATATTATCTTACCAATAGATGCCATTGAGGTCCAGGCCACACAGGAGGTAGTGGAGACAGGGCTGAGCCTGTGTTCTTCTAGTGTCATTCTTCTTCCTGTCATTTTTTAATTTGTAATCATCTAATGAGGGATGTTTGTGTCAGCATTTAGAGAAAAGTATGGCTGAGACTGAGGCCATAGCTCCAGGTAGAAAGACCTAGAATTGACCTATTCCTCCATGCTAGTAACTTGCATAGAAGCCAAGCTTCAGTATAACATGGCTCTGGTTAATACAGTGTAGAAAGGCCAACCTCTCCTGGCCACAGACCCCAATGACTTGATATAGTCGCACAGCTTGGCTGTTGTGACATGGCAGAGGCCCATGCCAAGAGCGGCTCATGGGCGGGGGAGATTTCCAACTTAGATGAGTAGTCAGCACCAAGCAGTCAGTGCTAGGCAGCTAGGACACTGGCCACTGGTCCTAGGTAGTATCAGCTTCATACAGGCCATTTTCAGGCAAGCTGGTTGAGCCTTCTCTCTTTCTTGCTGTTCATCCTGCCTCACTGTTGCCATGGAGACTGGGACGCCTTCTGAGCTCTGTGCTTTATCTGGAGTCCAGCCTTCAAATACCTTAGCACAATTCAACCCACTCACTCTCCTGGCTTCTGAGACTGTGAAAGTATCTAAGCTGGATTCTTTCAGTCCAATGGTTCAGGATTCTTCTTGCCACAATCTATTGGTGATCTGAGGGTTCATGCTCAAATTCTAATGGGTGAATGGCAGCCTATGTTTCCATGGAGGCCCATGCATGTATATCTCTTATTTTTAGAGAGGAATGTCTGATTTCAATCATTACTGAAACCAGAACCACCACAGAATTAGACTAATGCACAGGTGGGACAGGTCAGCATGGCCTGGGTCAAACCAGGAGGTGGGCCTGGCAAAGGGCTGCAAGGTGAGCTCAGACACAGAAAGAAGTGCTGAGTGGAGTGTGCTCAGTTGATGTGGTGACTGTGTATGGAAAGGGGTCTCTGAAAAAGCCTTAACTTCTCTCCTTCCTCCAGCCACCCAGTAGCACAATAGTACCTGGACCCTGGTCATCACTCAAAGCTATAGATAGATGGGGATAGAAAACCTCATGCCTCTGTTTTCTTACTCCTTAAAACAGATACAGCAAATTCTGGGTTCATAGGCAGTGTTTCCCATCAGGCTACCTTTGGTCCCTTCCCAAATGTCCCTCCTGTACTATAATATCCCCTTCCCATCTCACTGACCATCTAGTCTCCTTCACTCTTATTCTTGTTATGTCATTTGCCCAGAACCATCATTGGCTAAAATCTCTCCATTTTGTTAATTTTAAATATGAATCCTGGCTTTATTCCATTCTCAGGGAGTCAGAGATAAATCAGGTATTATTTGTGCAATCTTTAGAATTTCTATAGCCCTGCCATGGCTCTTGCTCCGATCTGGGGGCTTAAACTGCCAGAGAGACACATTGCCACTTCCTTTGTTGCTGAGATTACCAACTTAGCATCAGGCTATGGGTGTCCCAGCTGAAGACCCCATCACTTTTCTTAGCACTTTCTCCCTCCTTTTGTTTCCTGCCTCAGACCCCATGATGCATCTTGCTGGACATCAAGACTGATCATAACCAGCCTCTTCTCCAGCAAGTATCACTTAGAGAAAATGATCTACTCACGAACTCCCTGTGAAATCTCGAAAGATCTTTCCTGGGCAAAAGCTCTGACATTCTCACTAAGTTTCCGTCTCTCAGAGAACCTTAGAGCAGTCCAAATACTTCTACACCCTTGTAGCTCTTTGGCCCTGCTTTATAGGAGCACACACACTTCCTTCTTTTTTCTAAGGCATAAGCAAGCTTCTGCTTCAAACCTTCCCCTGACTAAGGGGGTGGAGGCAGGTTTATGTTCGCCTTACCTCAGCATCCATCCCTGGCATAAGTAACTACCTCCCACAGCACTCTCTGGACTCATCTCTGCTGCGCTTTTTCTACTTACTGTCCAGACTTGACTTTGCTTCCCCAGTGCAAAGAGAACAGCATAAGAATGCATTGCATTTTGCCTCCTGTTCAATATAGAGTTCAATACTTGACATTATGGCTTGAACCACCTTCAAAGGGTTGGGGTAAGGGTGAGAAACCACACAGTTGAAAAGTCTTGGTAAGTTGTTGGATTCTGTCTGAAAAACAGATTTGTAACTCGACTCCTTGAGGTATCTGTAATGGAAAGCCAACCTCCCAAGTGTCTCCAAATGTCCTGACCCTCCTGGTAATTCTTGTCACTAGATAATCATCTCCCATCCTGAAGAGAACTGGCATGTATACTCTATAAGATATTATGAAAATGATGGTGTGCATAACCAGTATGTTTGGTCATAAAAGACATTGTGGCTTGTGTCTTTTTCTTCTGTGAATCAACCACTCTGGGGATACTCAGCCAATACATCATGAAATCACTCACGTAGACCACAGGGAGAGTGTTATGGGAAGGGATGGAGGCCTCCAGCCAATATAGCATCATATAAGTATGACGACTTGGAATTATATCTGCCAACACGGGTCAATACTTTAGATGATCCAGCCCTGCCTAATGTGGTAACTGAAAACTCACAAGATTCACCTAATTCAGGAGCTCCCAAATCCCCAACCCACAGAAACCATGCTCCATAGTAAATGTTTATTTTACTTTAAAGTGTTGAGTTTAAAGCCTTCTGTTTCATGGCAATAGGTAATTACCACCAAGTTGATATGTAGGGGTTGGTAACTCCAGGTTTGAGTTGATGCAAGTGTGTCTCTACAATTGTTCTTTTCTGTGTTTAACGGTGTAGCCCATTCCCCCGTCTGTAACAGCTGGTTTCATTTTGACTCTGCAACTCTTAATAGCCACAAATGCCACCTGTATCCTCAATAAACTTTATTTAGACACAAATAGACAACAGAAAATACATACACAGATACAGTTATCTTTTCCTCTATAGGATAAACACACATCACAGGGGATTTAAAAAGTAGGAGCATTGAACGTAAGAAAATAATGCAAAGTCCTTGTTCACTCACACTTGAAACAGACACATATTTCAGAGAAAGACAGAAATGGAACATCCCGACAACAGGGTTCACATTTAGTCTGTAACAGCACACAGGTGTTGGGGAGGTAATCAAAGGAGTCAGGGATCCAGTGACAGAATGCTCACAACACTAGTAGGACTATTTAAACAAAAAGACAGAATCGGGAGGATTCCATACCCCTGCGCAGATGCTCTGCAAGCTGTCAGCTAGGTCGTAAAGCAGCTTGGCGGAAACGCTAGCTTAGCTTTCATCTTGCAGCTTGAAGGTCTGAATAACCTCTACCTTTGTGCCCACATCACAGAGTTTTACAGAGACACACCAAGGATGCCAGAACTGCCCACATACACGCTGGCTTAGAGACTTGGGGTACAGAACATTGACATTGGGTCTAAGATAGGGCTTCTGAAAGGGAAGGGAACAACAGCCCAGAGACAAACACACACTTTACAAGTACTGCATCCATTGGTAGCATTTCCCACCATGCTGCCTGTGGTCCCTTCTCATAGGGGAGCCACCAGCATTTGTGTTCCCATCATGTACAGAGTGGGATGGATGTCTCTCGGAGGTCTGTTAGCCTCCGAAGTCATAAATGTGACACCTGGTCATCTCTGTGCCATGACAGGGCATGCTGTCATGGGACCACCCCACTTATTCCTGATCCTGAATAAGCCTCGGGACTCCACACCATCTTCACACTTAAAATTGGGGTTCCCTAGGCAACCCCTGTATTTTAGTAAAAAATCGTTTCCACTGTACCCTTCGTGTGTCCTCTTCCTAATGTGACAAATCCAGATGAGATGAAGTTATGGAGATCTGGTCCTCCACTTCGGTAAGCATCCTTCCCATAATGCCCTGCAAGAAGATGGGCAGAATTACCTGACGTATCCATGACAGCAACACAGAAGAAATCACAGCTCCATCTTGCCCAACAATGGTGGTGTGGTTATGGTCAAACCAGCAATGAGCCACAAGATCAAATATATATATATTATAATAAATATAATATATATACACATATATATTACTGAGAATATATTGCTATATAGAGAGATATATGTGCACATCCATTATACATATACACCTTGTATGTGTATATATATATTGCTATATGACAAAGATTAGTGCTACATTGAAAGTAGAGGAAGAAAGGGAGACACATGATTTGACTGTGGCATTTCTGAGTGACCACAAAGTACACTAGAATGTTACTTTATAGATGTTCCTCAACTTACAGTGGTGTTGCACCCTGGTCAACCCATGGCAAGTTGAAACATCTGAAGTTGGAAATGTTTGTTGAACACTGCAGCCTGGCTATACAGCACAACAGAGTGTCAGCTGTTTCTGCTGTGACGACAGCTGCCAGGCTGCTATTGCCCATGGACACTACCCAGCATCACCAGAGAAGACCACACCGAATCTTGGAAGCCCAAAAAGAGGTTTCAAAAATCCAAATGTAAAAGTATAGCTACTGACTTTACTGAATTTGTACCATCATGAAGTCCAACAAGCCAAACGGTGAGTGAACGTCAGGACCTCTGTACTTGTCCCACCATCCTTTCTTAAAGTTAAGAGATATCAAGGAAAGAATACATTAAATACGATAATATGGCTGTAAAATTTCAAGCCAATGCATTACAAAGAGATATTAAAAGGTTGAAAGAAAACACAAAGATAGATGCTGGAAGGATGATGGCTCAGTGGTTAAGAGCACTTGTCTGCAGGCACACAGCTCATAATCATCTGGACCTCCAGAGGATCCAACACCCTCTCCTGGTCTCTGTGGCCATTGCATCCATGTAGTGTGTAGACATACATACAAGCAAAACACCCATATACAAAAAAATAATAAACAAATAAAATCTTCAAAAAAAAAAAAACACTTTAAAAATAGAAGACACAGATACTGGTAGCTACCTTGGAGAAAACTGGAGCATGGGTGTTCCTTCTGCCTCCTTTCAACTTTTCTGTATTTCCCAAGTTCTTTTCTATAATTGCTAGATTATTTTTTCTTGGTGCCTTGTATCTCTGTTTTTTTCCCTTCCAGAGCATGGAGGAATGGGCCCAATGGCAGCTTCTCTCTCTCTCTCTCTCTCTCTGTGTGTGTGTGTGTGTGTGTGTGTGTGTGTGTGTGTGTGTGTGTGTGTATGTGTATCTATGAATCTTGTACAACCTGTGGGACCACAACTAGCAACAGCTGAGCTGACAGGTGAAATGGTGGCCATAAAACACTGGCAACATCTTTATGATTTCCTTTCTTGACTCACTGCAATAAAACTATATCCCCTAACTGCAAAATACAGACATCTTCATGTGCATTGAGGTAAGGAAAAGACAAGGGCAGGTTGAGGACTATGGAAGAAGAAATTCAGAGTGGAAGAAGTAAATATTCTACTTCTGACATTCAAGTAGGAATCTATGATGTGTTTGAAACACGAGCATTGTAAATACTATGAAGCAAGAACCCTTCCCAGTACCATCCTCAATGCATACACACAAGTATGGAGGCAAGTCACTATTATTCAGACTGCCACAGTGTGGATAATACATCAAACTTGTAATATATAAAGTTAAAAGGTTTCTGAAAATGAGATGTTAAATATGGTGACAGTATTATAAAATTTCAGGTAAGTGCATTTAAAAAAAGCAGAAAATGATTGAGAGAAAATGCACAAATACCTCATCAGCTGACAGCTAATTATCTCTCTTTTCAACTATTCATTATTTTGTGAGCTGTTTGTTCTATAGTGAACACACAATTCAATAATACAAACACAAAGATAAATATCAAGAAAAATACGTCCCATGTCAACAAGACAAAATTAATATTTCTTAGCAAGCCATGTTCTAGAGCCCTCAACAACAGGGTAACTTGGGAATCATGTGGAACTCTGAAACGTTCAGATGGTCAGACAGACTTCGGACATTCTGACTTGGTGGATGGAGCAGAAGTATTTAAACAAGTTCTTTCATTTCCACTGAAGGCCCAGTGCTGAGAACTGCCATCACAAGTAGAAACAAACCAAGAAGGGGAATTCATGTGAGCAGGGAAGGCCACTGACCTCTTGCTGGGGTCCCTGTAAGTGCTATTTATATTTAGGGCTCCATCACTCTTTCCTCTGGAAGGTGAAGTCTGTCCCCAGTTCCTTCCTCATCTCAGTTCCCAAATCTGAGTGTGCACTAGAATACTAGAAACACTTTAAATACGTGGATTCAGCAGACACGAGATAGGACTCAAGAGTTTGCAATTCTATCAAGGTCCCTGGGTCAGGGATGACAAAGTCATGAGAATCCTGCCACCGATTCCCTTGACTCTGAAACAGATTACATCATTCATTCTTCTGCTTTTCACAAGGGAGGTTCTTGTTGGAAAATTGTGCAAACAATTCATAGCTTCATGGCAATGTCAGCTCTAAACTAAAGGCTTTTGCCCAAATCCCAAGCTTTGTGACAGCTGCTATCAGCTGGAGAAACCATCTTTCTCAAGAGGAGAAGGGATACATGGAAGGTAGGGGCTACCAACCAAAGGAGTACTAGGACCCTTCTTTTGTAACAAGAACAATTGTTGTTCTCCCACCCCATCATAGAGGATAAAAAGGAAGCAACAATCCAAAGCCCTCATAAATGTGGACCTCATTAATTCAGAACCTGTGATGCATCCTGCAGAATTTGGGCTGGTTTATTTTTGTGCTCCTTATAAATAAAAATTTTGATAAACAAATCAATACTAAGGAAGATGGAACATAAAACAGAGCCTGTGCTGTTTACAAATCATTCTTATCTGTCAGATGAACAAGGTCCCTCAGGACTAAGCATTACTCTAGTGCTCTGGAGCTTTGCTTGTCTGAAAAGGAACTGAAGTTTCTGGATCACTTACTGCAGGCCAGGCAGAGGAATGGAGACCCTGAAAGCATGGCTTTTGAGACAACGGTAGATAACATTTTATAGTATTTTATAGTTTACACACATTTCTTTTTGCATATACTACTTTTTAACATTTTAGTAAATACCACCTGCATGTCATTCCTTATGTTTATTATTTTAATATTATCTCCTCAATTTATTGGTGGAAAAACTGAGGCCAGCAGGCAGAAGCTGGGAGATGCGTACAGTCCTCTGACTGTAAATACTACATCCATTCCATTATGGATATCTGGCTTTGCCAACACCTCTTAAGAATCCAAGTTCCTAGAACTGGTCAGGAGTGGATCTTCAATCCCATCCAGGTCTGCTGCTTTCCAAGTCCAAAATCTTTCTGCACCCCTCACCCCAGTGGCCTCAGAGGTACAGCTGTGACTATTCTCCAAGACTGTACCCAAGAAATATAGTGGGAATGTAAGGAGGAAAATTCTAGGTGGTAACATCCAAATTCATAGGAGTTGATTCTGAGTGGGAGAAAAAAGTAAACAGTGTTGATAGTTAATGAGCATTGTACAGGATAAAAGAAGTCTGGGGTCAATCAAGTTTGCAGAATTTTGAGTTAAACAAATTGAAAAGCTATGTGAAAACCAATTCTACAGATTCCTTTTTTTTTTTTTTTTTTTTTTTTTTTGGTGTGTCTTAAGACAGGGTCTCATGGTGGAGCCCAGTTTGGCCTCAAAGTTCCTAGACTCCCACATCATCCTACCTAGAAATAAAGGTGTGCATCACCATCCCAACTTCTCTGTGATCTTCAAAGGCATCTTTAAGGACAGTTTTCTGGAAATCAGCCTATGAAGTTGAGACAGAAAGCACAGTGACTGCTTCAACCTTGGTTTGTTCATTGGTCCTCAAACTTGAGCAAGCACCCAACTCCCCAGGATGGCACAAAGATCACTGGGCTCCTAGGTAGGAAGTGAGCCCTGATAACTGTATTTCTGACAAGTTCTTGAGTGTGATGGCTAATCCTCACTGTCAACTAGACTGTATTTAGAATCATCCTGAAGACTGGTGAGACATGCCTCTGGGTGTTCCAATGAGGATGTGTCCAGAGAGCATTAACTTACAGGAAAGACTCACCCTGAGTATGGATGGTTCCATGCTGTAGGCTGAGCATCTGTAAAGACTGAAAGGAGAAAGCGAGTGGAGCTGCACTGCCCTCCCCTTCCTGGCCCACCATGATGTGCACAGAGCTCCTCTGTCATGCCTCACCCACCGTGGAAGGAATCTTCTAGACAATGAGCTGAATTAAACACTTCCTCTTTGAAGTTATTTCTGTCAGGTGTCTGGTTATAGCACAAAAAGAGCAGCCAAACACCAGGCAAAGCAGATGATACACTATGCCTCAATGACCATATCTTGTGATTATTCTGTTGGGACTAGTGACAGGTCAGTCTTCAGCTGGACCCAGAGACAAGTTCTGAATGACGTAAAAGCCTCTGCACCAATAAGAGAAGAAGGACTGGTAAAAAGAGAAGCCCCATGCAGGTGGACAATCAGAAAAGAGGAGTCAATGTCTCTTCGGTGTCAAGATGATGCACCGAGCTGATGGAGGGGTGATAACAAAGATATGAGCAGGTATCACCAATTTCATGGGATGTCACTCAAACAACCAATCCTCTCCTCCATCCTGTAGAAACAGCTGTCAATCTCTGCCTATGTGTCAACTACCAGAGCCAAGGGACAAGGGAGCTTAGGCTGTCTCTGGGCCAACTGGAATTACATAGAAGCAATTGTGAAAGTATCAGGGCTGTAAGTGGAAGTAAGCAAGAGCTTGGTGGTATATGCTGGCAAAGAAGCTCAAGAGTCCCCATGTCACAGGACAGAAAATCATACAGTCCAAGCCAAGAGCAAGGTGACTCCAGGCTTCAGTGTATGCATTCCACCACCTGCTGAATGCAACAGGGTGGAAGAGCATTGAGATGACATTTCGATCCCAGGGGCTACCACCCGAGCCCTCATCTGACAGCTCTCTACAAAGCACTGGAGTTTGGTTCCACCTCAGTCTCACTCCAGGTTGTCTTGACTTCTGTTAGAATTCCATGGCCTTCCCAAATCTCTTCAGGAGGCACAAGTCAGAGGCAGTACAAAGGAGAAACTAGCACCAGGCAGAGGGGGCATTAAAGCAGAGAGGTCCTAGACTGGGCTTCTGGACCTGCGCCGTGCTGTTGGCTCTGAAAAGAAAAGACTAGAAGGCTGTGTTCCTACAAAGGAGAGTTGTGGCAAGAAACAGGAGGTGAAAAAGGGATAGTATCCAAATGGTGATTTCTATGAGACTCAACAAAATTTTGCATCTGTGAAACTGCATCAGCAGCCATGAGACAGAAACAAACCAATGCAGACTGGTGGCCTGCTGCATCCCTGGACCGCAGACTGGATGGGGAGGGAAATTGGTGATGGAGCATCCTAGGAGAGATTCGTGTTGCACACTAAGTGAGAAGGACAAAGAGATAAACTCTGATAGGACACCGCAGACACTCTAGGATTCAAAATCTATTTCAAATAAGACTCCCTGAGGAGGGACAAAAGGGACAGTTCAGAAGCAATAATTAAAAGTTAATTGTTTGCTGTTTTCCTGAGCAGATGGAAGACTTCAGTCTTTAAACCCAGAGAAAGAATCAAGTCTTCAACTATCTATTAGAAGGGATCAATATCTAAATATAGCCTGATGGAATGCCATTTAAATTTTAAGAAAAAAGTTCAAAACAACCTCCTAAAACATGAAATCTATGGGAAGTGAATTCATCTTCTTAATAATGGCGGGGAGACTGACAAGATGGCTCAGTAGTTTAAGGGCATTTACAGGGGAGCAGGATTTGGCTCCCAGCACTCACAAGCACCTGCACCTTCAGGTATATGGCATCCTACACCCTCCTCTGGCCTCCACAGGCACTTGTACTCACATACACATATAAACACATGCATATAATTCTTTTTTAAAAAAAAAATATTCAGGACTCACTCCTTTGTTCTTGGGACAACATACTGGCAGAAGCACATGTTCACCTAGAACTCAACTGACACTTCATTTCAAACCCATCTAAGCCAAAGGGACATAATAATGGTCCCCATTTCCTTTGAGGAAGTTAAATGTGTTAATATACATAGTCCATATTACACAGCCTTTAGTGTTAGGCCTTTTAAAGAATTTGGTAATATTTTAGAATAAAGACATTTTGGCTTCCCTTACCCACTTCAAAATTCACTGGAAATAATGAAAAAAAGAGGAAGTAATAAAATTAGTCAAAAACATGCAGGTTTTTTTTTTATTAAATATAGATGGAGCAGTTGGAAAAATATCTCACAGATAAAAGCACATATAAAGATACGCAGAAAAATCAATTCAAAGATGACTAAGAACATAAATATACAACATCAATCCTAAAAATTGTTAGAAGAGAATATAGGATAATGTATATAGGATTATAAACTAGAAAAGAAACTATAGAAAAAAAAACTTTAATCATGATACACCAAAAGCAATCATAAAACTATATATTTTAGGCTGGCAAACACACAGGTATTAACATCAAGATAATATCAAGATAACATCAAGATAATATCAAGATATCTTCAAAGCAATAAAAGAGAAAACAATCCAAATAGAAAAAAAAATGAAGAATGAATAGGCAACTTACAGAGGTGAAAACCCAATGAGCCAATACACATAAAGTAGTTTTCAGTCCTGCAAGTAATCAGGGAAATTCAAATTAAAAAGCTAATGAAGGAGCATTTCACACCCAGTAGACTGGCAAACAGATAAGTGCCCAATACTTCTGACTTGAGTCCTAATGGAAGGATAATCAGTAAAACTGTCTTGAGAAGACCTGGCGCAGCGGCTGATGGAGTTGAGTAGGGCTACTACAGAATCGGTGACTTTTTGTCGCTGTCCACCCTAGACCAACATTCATGAGCTTATGAGAAGCCAAACAGAAGTAAGTTCAGTGCAATAGTTTGTAATTGAGACAAACAGGGGTTCTACAATCTTACCCAGAAAAAAAAGTGATAAATCATGGTGTAGTTTTCAAATGTAATTCTGCAACAGTGCAAAGTGAAATGTAATGAGGGGAAGTGAACTGACACTTTAAATGTCAACATGGATGATCTCAGCTATAATGCTGAGCACACAAAGCAAACTGAAGAAAAACAGGGCGGCAGGATTGAAAAGGAGTTTTGAAATATGCAATATAATGTTTGATATTGTTCGAGGACATAGGCATGCATAATGTTATACAAACATAAAGACATTCAACACAATTTTCAATATATATTTCATGGTAACAGTTACTTCTGCAGTAAGAATGTGAAAATAGCTGAGAAAATTGGGGGGGAACTGATCCTGTGCTCTGTTTTT
This sequence comes from Peromyscus leucopus, assembly GCF_004664715.2. NCBI lineage: Eukaryota > Metazoa > Chordata > Mammalia > Rodentia > Cricetidae > Peromyscus > Peromyscus leucopus. Next base: position 49,273,772 of record NC_051086.1, read on the forward strand.
TACACCAGGAAGCTGGAGATGTGTTTGACCATTAAATGATTCTGTTTTATTTATTTATTTGTTCGTTTGGTTGAGATAGGGTCTTGTGAGGCATCCCAGGATGACCAAAATTCAGGATCTTCCTGCTTCAGCCTCCCTGGTGTAGAACTGAAGGTTATGCTACTATGTCCAGCTAGATGGTTCTTTTCTCCAGGTATCTTCTTCATTGTGTATGTTTATGCTTAGTTGTTTGAGGATATTACTGCTCCAAGGTATGGTTGAGGTTTTTATTGTAGGTATGAGAGAAGAGTACAGCCAGGGACATCTGGAAGAGTCCAGAGCAGAGAGAGAAAGTAGTACACTGAGCCTGGCCTGGACTGGGCCATGAGAGCAAAGAGGAGGGAGGAGAGTGGAAGAGGAAGAGACAGTCAGGAGAGAAGGGATCAAGAGAGGAATATAAAAAGAGTGGATAGCCAAAATAGCAGAGTTATATGGAATGGAGAAGGTGGGGGAGGGAAGCCCATTAGCTAGAGAAATTTAGGGTACAGGGTGGGATGAGAAGCACTGAGAAGAACCAGGATGCCAGCATGAACTCTGTAACAGGTCCTTGTGATGCTGAGTAAGCCTGGAAGCCAGCATCAACTTCTGTGGACTAATAGATACCACAGATAGCAATTTGTCCAGGGTTTCTTTTGAACCTGACACCCTGTAAATAATATCTTATTTTATTTGCTGATAGATATAATAAGATTATAGGAACTGTGTAGATGAATGGATAGATACATAATAGATAAAAGGGACAGAGACAGGTGTTGGCTGAATAGACAGTTTGATGATAGATAGAATTATTAGTTTGCTTGGTTAAACTATTCTTAGTTGAGAATTTCATATGTTGTCAATTTTTTTTCAAGAACAAAGATAACAGAGAGTCTCCAGTTTTAAGACTACCCATAAGCACCTGCTGGGAAATAATCTGCCAACAAAAGGCAAGCCATAGGATTTCTGAAATTGTGGCTGTGTGTGTTTCTAATCTTCAACCAGCCTTGGAATCCTAAAAGTCTCTAAGGAAATACTGGTAAAGCAGACTGCACAGTTTTAAACATTTGCAGAATTATCCTTATGGACAGCAGTAGGACTAAAGGGCCCTGAGCCACCCTGGTGAAGCTGGTGAACAAATAGCAAAGAAAAAAAAAAGTGAGATGGAATAAACCAGAGAGCAGCCACAGACACAGAGTGAGAGCTCTCCAGCTTTGGAGGCTGCTTGCAATGCAGAGCATGTGCTTAGAGCTCCCATGGAACGGAGCTCTGAGGCACTGAGAGGCAGCTGGAAGGACCCCGAAGGCCAGAATCACAGACACACACACACAAACCTGAAACTCCTCTATGAAAAATATGCCCAAGACAACAGAGGGAGCACATATAAAATCCCAGTAGGAGACTGTATTGCCCAGGACAAAGGGCCAGCCCTGGCTTATACACAACTGAATCATATCACTGACACACCAACTGCAAAAGTGTACATGATCTAGAAACTTGCTGCTGACCCCACAGGAGAAAGCAAGCTAAATCATTTTAAAGGCCAATGGACATATAAAACTAGCTAACCTTAACTCTTAATTAAGCAAATGTAAATAAAAATGTGACACCTTTTTTGTTTGTTTGATTTTGGTTTCTGTTTTGCTTTGACTTGTTTTGGAGACAAGGTCTCTCTACATAGCCCTGGCTGTCCTGGAACTCGATATGTAGACCAGACTGGCCTTGAACTCACAAAGATCTGCCTGCCTCTGTCTCCCAAATGCTGGGATTAAAGATGTGCACCACCAGGTTCAGCCTTATAATGCACCTTAAAAAAAAAAAAAACTAAACAATTTCACAAAACCTAAGAATTCCATGATACAAGATGACAAAGGAGTTACTTCATGGAACAATACCTACTCAGCTTGTCACCCAGCTGCTGGGAATTTTTCCTACTTACTGGCTTTCCAATTCTTCCACAAGCTAGGAACCAGCGTAAACAGCACAGGGTTGACTGCAGAATTTTTGCCAGTGAGTAACGACTATGAAAAGACTGAGGCAGAGCAGTATGTACCAATGGCAAAGATTTCCAAAACACAGGCAAAAGAGGACAAGGAGGAGAAGGAAGAGGAAGAAGGGGAGGAGGAAGAAGAGGTGGAAGAGGCTGCCACAGTGAGTGTCATGTCTCAATATGGTCCTTTTTATATAGAGAATAATTAGAAGTTATACAGTGAGAATATCAGCAGGCCCATTGCAAGGAAGATGTTTTATGCAAGCAACATATTTTTCTGGTAATAAACTTGCTTACAACATTCATTCCTTTGGGAGAGGGCCTGGGATGAAAGGAAGGAGATGCTTAACTTTGATTTTTTTACTAACTTACTGTTTGAAATTTTAAACCCGTGCGTGTTCTCTGCTTACTTTTCACAAAATTTATAGAGCATATGAGAACCGGGAAGAGGGGTTAGGCTCTGTATTTTTCCCTCTTCTTTAACAATAAAAAATAAAAATCCCCAATCCAAGGCGTTCTATAAACAGAAGGTAGCCCAGGAAGCCAGCCACTTTTTCTTGGGTAAATGATAGACACTAACGCCCACCTCAGAGGAAGCTGGTGGGGATTGAATGCAGTGATGTGTATCAATGACTTTCACAGATGCCCCACATTAATAATCCCTCCAGAAATGGCCTCGGCTCCTGTATTAAGCCCACTCCTCTCCCTTTTCCATGCAAGGAGCTCCACACTGACCTTAAATCAGAAGGAGGCCCAGTCACAAAGAGATAGAGAGCCCCTGCTTTGGCATCCAGCCTGAGGGCTACCCCCCCCCACCATGGACCTCTGGAGTTCCTCCATTTCCCATGAGCCTCAGCCTAGCTCTATAAGGGAGAGGCTAGAAACCAAGAGACTGAGCTTCCTCAGGTAGTCACTTTCTGATGAGCAAACCAGGGGAATCCAGTTCTAACAAGGTAAACTGAAGGAAGACTGTTCTTTTCGCCTGTGGATTATTTCTAGCTTAAAACTCTCTAACAGGGAGCTATGTGAAATGCCCTATTTATCTCATGTGACAATTCTGGTAATTGCTCACACTAACCTATGGTGACCTTGTATTCCAGCACCCACAAAGAAGCATCTCTACTGTGAAAACCCCCAATCTGCAGTCTTCCTTCTGCCTAGGCTGTACGTAACCTTGGGAGATGACAAGGAACATGACCAGACACCTGTCCCTATACCTCCATGAAAGTGAGGTATCCACAGCTGTGAGGACTCTGAATAAACAACCCTGGACTACAGGACACACTCATGGACAGAGAAGGAAATATACAAGGCCAGAGCAGTAAGCAGGGAGCAGTCTCAAGGTCACAAAGTCTTGGGTTCAATCTTATCAGGATGGAAACCTTCATCCTACAGTGCAGTCCTGGGAAGATCTCATCAGATGGGGTGGGGGAGGGGCCAAGATTCTAATAATCAGCTTGATAACCAGCCAACAAGGGATCATCCTCCAGAAAGAAACTAATACATATCAGTTCAAATAAATGCTTCCTAGTTATCAGTTTTATCAGTAAAGATACAAAACCTAAATAAACAAAAACATAAATATGCTTTTAATAAGCATCTCAAGCTGTATCAAAAGACAAAGAGAGAGCAGAGCATGGTCAAGGGCAAATTCTAGGTCAATTTTATCCACTAACAGGAGATTTTACCAGTGTCTCTTGAATGTTATATATTCTTAGGGATAAATTTTGTGGTTTGGGAGGGGTGGGAGTTGTTAATGTATTACCGTCTAGCTAAATATGTTAGCACAATCTCAATTATTCAACAGATTGGGGCAGGAGACCTACAAGTTCAAGGCCAGCTTGGGCAATAGAACAAGTTCCAGGTAACACAGGCAACTTGGTAAAGACTGCATCATTGGAAATGTAGATTACCCTAACAGATACAAGGCCTTTGCTCAACCTTTACCACTGCAGAGTGGAAATAAGAGAAAAGAAAAATAATTTTTAAAAAATGTGCAATAAAATAAAACTTTAGAAGTCATTCCTTTTGTGTATCCTAAGCATTTACCAAGGCAAAGAGTGGGAGGACTGTTTGGAGGTGGTAATATCAATTTTTAGAAATTTGAGGAGGTATAAAACCTTTATCTAGTTCCTGCCTTTAAGGCAGAATCAGAGGACTCAGAAGCTCAACTAAAACTAAGGTGTTTCTGAGGTCACCTTTTCTAGGCTCTGTATTGATGGATGAGAAAATTGGTGTTGGGAGGGTTGTCAGCCCTAAGTCATGGAGATTAGACTGCTGGCCTCTGCCTTCTGAGACCAGCACTCTTCCCAATGCCCCTACACAGCCTACAGCCTGCCCTGTGGGGGAGGAAATGACACTAAAGCTTATTTCTACTCCAGGGGACCCCAGTGCACCATTTATTTTTCTCTTCAGTTATATGTTGGCTGCGATCCCCTTGGAAACTAGCCCAGCACAACCAAATCCCCGCCTTTGACTGCAATCAGAATCTCAGAGCTGTCTCATTGTCTTAAGCAGGACTCTGGCCAAGAGCAGTCCTGAAGAAGACCAGCAGAGGAGGTGGAGGATGCAGGAGCTCTCTGCAGGGAGAACAGCTCTTTCTTTAACTGCTCCAAGTATCTTGCAAGGTCAAGGAGTTTAGGGTAAACCTCAGAGCTCAACTAAGAATTGAGTGAATTGAAGAGGCCTCTCTTGTTATCATGTGCTGATAGGCAGTTTCCTAGTCCCAGGGAGACTAAGTCCTGTTTTCATCTCTTTTTACAAACTACAGTGCTTCCTACAAGTATATCCAAATTAATGGGCTTAGTGAACGCATCCTGAGAAACTGCCACCACTTTGTGCAATTCGGACCCTGTGCCATGGTGCTAAAGCATTGGAAGAAAGCACCTCTGATTGTCTACAGGAAAATCATACTGTTTTCCTCTATTTCACAGATGAGGAAATAGTCTTGGAGAGGTAAAATAGTTATCAAAGTCAGAATGACTACTCAGTAATTTAGGACAGAGACATGGCTCCCTCCAATGAGGGCTCTGGTCATTTACCATGGTTCCAGGGAAGCTAAGCCTGGGGTGCCAACTAACTCCAGACAGAGGAAAAGAACGCAGGCTTCCAATCAATCAGTCTGGCTTTGACACCAGCTCACTCAGTGGCTCTAGGCAAAGCGCTCAGGCTTCCTGAGCCTCACTTACTCTCGCTGGTGAATGGGAATGTACCTGCCTCCTAAAGCTGTGGTGAAGATTGAAGCAAACGCATTTGTGCATATAATGTACAGAGAACACTTACTTGCTAAAGATGATTATTGTCCCTACTATCACGGGAAGAATGTTCTTCAAGAATACTGAACATTTCTAAATGCTCCAGGGAGAAACACAGGAAGATCCTTTAGATTCAAGCATCTGCAGTGTTCCAGAGAACTCTTGCTTCTACCTTACATCTATGAGAATGTCAAGGTTCTGTCCCTCTCTGGTTTAAGGAACTCATTAAAATGCACATAGAAAAGAGAGACTGGGAAAAAGCTGAATCCTGATTCATTGCTCATCTAAAAGGCAATGCTGTGTCTCATATCTGCCTGCCCTGGTGCCATGTGGTCTTGAGTCTTTCATCTTGGTCATGACATATGTGGACTGGACCACTGTCCTGGGGATACAGCATTGCTTAGAAGCAGCTAGAGATGGACACTGTATGATCTACATGGCGTCCTTTTGTGGGGCATCTATCTTGACATCTCCTGGTTACAGTTCCTTGGACAAGTGGGTCATATGAGAGTCTTGGGGTTCAACTCAAGAGGCCTTATATGGTTCACTTATGTTTGAGGCATGCCACCTACTCTAAAATATGAAGGGGAGACCATCCTGATGTGGACAGAACAGAGCAGACACTAGAGGGAACAATTTAGGAACCATGGCTTTTCTAAACTTAAACTCAAAGAGAGACTAAGTTGCGTTATGGACGATTAAGCTCCCAGCACCTTTCTTTCCTTGATCAGTTGAGTGGCAGTGGTCTTTGGTGACAACCACCTGGACCTAGATATCATTACATCACACTCACCCAGCAGAGACACCAGTGACAAAGCCCTACCAGCTGCACTGAGGAGCCATAGGACTTCAGGCTAGTCATTGTCCTCATCTGTCATACAACTTAATCACAGTTTGTGGTAACTAAATTAATCAACTTATATAAAGTGTTTAAGACCCTAACTAGACATGTTAACTCAATAAGTGATTGTCATTGCCATTCAAAGCTAAGCAAGGGGGTCTGGCAGAAAAAAAAATAATATCCAGTGCTAAGGAATGTCACAAAACATTTGGGATGGACCCATGAGTGGGTGGGGGCCGGGTGGGAGTCACCCTGACCATCTAGATTAAAAACTCAGCTCCATTTCTTATTAGCTGTGTCATTTAAGACAAGTTAGTGAAATTTCTAGTTCATTCATCAGTCATACAATTGAAAGGATGAGGAAAATAGTAGACCCTTGCTCATCAGATGATTGAAAGGATTTAATAAGTAAATACACATAAAGCATGCATACATGAAGGATGTGCCTAGATCTGGGAAGTCCTATAATTTTCTTTTCTTTTTTTTTTTTCCAGAGCTGAGGACCGAACCCAGGGCCTTGCACTTGCTAGGCAAGTGCTCTACCACTGAGCTAAATCCCCAACCCAGGCTATAATTTTCATCAACTCTGTGTCTTCTGGGATCTCTTAGAGGTAAGAACCACATGCCAAGCCCCACCCCCACCCCTACATACACACACTGTTCCCATACTTTTTTGCAGTATTACCTGGTGTGCTGACTAGTTTTATGTCAACTTGACACATGCTAGAGTCACTGGAGAGGACGGAGCCTCTGCTTTGATTTGAGAAAGCTGAGAAAAATACCTCCATAAGATTGGGCTGTAGGCAAGCTTGTAGGGTATTTTCTTAACTAGTGATTGACGAGAAAGGGCCCAGCCCATTGTGGGTGGGATCATTCTTGAGTGAGAGGGCCTAGGTTCCATGTGAAAGCAGGCTGAGCAAGGCATGTGGAATAAGCCAGTAAGCAGCACTCCTCCATGGCCTCTGCATCAGCTCCTGCTTCCTGGTTCTGCCCTGTTTAAGGTCCTGTCCTGACTTCAGTCAGTGATGAAAGTGATGTGGAAGTATAAGCCAAACAAGCCCTTTCCTCCCCAAGTTGCTTTTGGTCATGGTGCTTCATCACAGCACTGGTGACCTTTTCTTTGCTTTTTTTCTTTCTTTCTTTCTTTCTTTTTTTGGTTTTTTGAGACAGGGTTTCTCTGTATAGCTTTGGAGCCTTTCCTGGAACTCACTCTGTAGCCTAGGCTGGCCTCAAACTCATAGATACCCACCTGCCTCTGCCTCCCCAGTGCTGGGATTAAAGGCGTGCACCACCACCGTCCAGCTTTGGTGACCTTTTCTAGGACACCTGGCTCCTGAGACCTCCAGCACTTCCAGCTTTCTGTGCCCCTCAGCCTGTGACTTTGCCTTTTACCCCCTGAAGAAATCTGAGTGGGAAAGAAGGAGTTGTTATTTATAGGATATTTGCATTCATCCTCTTCTCTTTGTCTTTTTTGCATTTTAGGGGGAAGTGAACTGGCCTTGTTCTTGTCACAGCCTAACAAGTATCTCCTTTCATCTTCTCAGATGAGCTCAGAGTTATCACCCTCCTCCTCAGTCATTGATTTCTCCCCTCATGAACTTATCCACTGGCTCACAACCTTAAATGCAACTTCCCTTTTGCCACATGCTCCCTCCCCTCCCCTGCCAGGCACTGCTTCATTTCTCTGCCACCCTTCACAGTGAAATTTGTCAAACAGTGGTAAACCCATCTGTCCACCTCTCCACTTGTTAGCCTAAGCCTTTTCTGTAATGGATTAAGAACCACTGTAATCACATCAGCAAAAGTCTTGTTTACAAGTAAGATCAGAATCAAGGGCATGAGGCCTGGGATCTCAACATACTCCTCTGAGTATGTTATGCTTAATACATCTCCAAAGGCTTAAGTATTGGAAGTCTAATCCATAAATTCATATATTGATGTATAGAACGGGGAACTTTGGAAGGTAAGGAGGGTGAGATGATGTCCCTACTCTCCCCATGAGGTGTCCTCAGCCATGATGACACAGTAAGAAGGCTCTCACTAGATACAGCCCTGTGTGTGATCTTGATTCCCAAACTCTAGAACTACAAAGAGGAAACTCTTTTTAAAGTATCCGATTGCAGGTGTTTTGGTAGAGGAATACAAAATGGACCATGACAATTCACAGCAGTCAAAGGAAAGCGTCATCATTTCAACTGTTCCTCCCTCAGCCTTCCTCAAACGCATTACTCCAACCAGGATCCTAGCTCTTCTCTCTCTCATATCCTCCCTGGAATTAGCAAATACTTTTAGGACTATCTGAAAATGCATTTCAGAGGCATTCTCTTCTAGTCGTCCATAAACCTTTTGGGAAGCTTTGTGTGATGTAGATAAAATATTCCTGCTCTATAGCCCAACTTTTCCACACCAAAGTATTTACTCAAGAAATGTGAGTGTATGTTCATTTATGTTCAAGAATATATTTATTATAGCTTTATTTATAACAGTGAAAGAACAGAAATATTAGAGTTCTCATACTGATTGATTTGTTCTCAACAAATACATTCCAGCATGTGTACAAAATACATTTCTTCACAAAGTGTAAACTATTAGCAGATGTAATAACACGAATGACTCACAAAGAAGCTGAAAATGCAAACACAAAAGAGCACATACTATATAATTCCATTCATACAATGGCTATGCTAAGCTCTTTTGAAAGAGACCCCCAAACAACAGCAAGGCTATTTGATGACAGAAGTCAGAATGGTGGTTATCTTAAATTTAGAATATAAATGGAGGAATTTTATTGAGTGATAGAAATGTCATGTTTTTTTTTCTAGGTGATTGGATAAGAAGGGGATATATGGACAGACAGATAGATGGCAGATATATAGGTAAATATTCTATTAAATACTTAGGATTAATACTTTACATAGAAAACATGTTTCTATATTTCTGTATTTTTCTTAGACTCAATTCAAACAAAAATAACTATAATATTCTTAGTTTTCTAGTTCCCCAAATGTCTATATTTAGTTAGCTTTATAAACCACAGGCCACCAAAGCTACAAGGGCTCTTAGAACCGGCCAATATTCACCTCCTCATTAGCAGGAGAAAAAGAAGTCAAGACAAAGGACGTGAATTATAAAACTTGGTGTCCAAAGGAAACCAGGTTAGTGTAAAGCAGCCTACTGCCTCCACCTGTGAGGGGCTCTGCCTTCCCCATGCTCCTGCTCAGAGATTTAGGGTGTGACCATTGAGAGTTGACCCCCCACACACACAACGGACAGCTCAGCAAACTTCCCTCATAAGAAAGAGAGCCCACAGTGAAGCCAGCCAGAGAGAGATACAGAAGGGAGTTATCCAGGACAAGTGGAACGTAGACGGGGCTCTGAACAGAGGCACCAGCTCTGCCTCTAATAAAGCCATAGAAGCTGAGATGCTACGTGGGTGAGAAATGAGGGAAGGACTCCAAAAGAGTATGGACAGTACAAGCCAGGAAGCAGAGAGAATTCATCTCAGCAGCTAGCTTGAAGACATTTATTCTCCCAAGAAACTCGGTGCAATGGGTGACAAGGGATTTAAGGCTCAGAACTCCTTCAAATACTTAAGTAAAAAGTGTTCTCAGTGAAGGATAAAGTCAGGCTGAATCCAGATGACATGTAATAAGTCTCTGGGTTTAGGAGATCTCTGATCCACAGGGAAGGGCCTCATACTAAGAAGTGGTAATCACTCTGGCTATGGCACTTGACTACAAGCATCATACAAAATCTCATTTAATTGAAATTCTGAAACCACCTTGCATTGCATGTATTAATTTTCCCCACACGACACATAAGAAAGTAAAGTCCTTCTCATTTTAGATCATTTGTCTAAAACCACACAGTGAGCAAGGTAAGTCTTGGGGATTTGAGCAAAGCTTGTTTTACTCCAAAGCCTGTGGCTTTTCAGGCTGTCCTGAGAAATAAAGATGTACTCTACTGCAGGAAAGTGGGATTAGCGAAGCCACGAGGCAGGAGGCCAACAGAGGTCAGGTCCCAAAAAAGTGGGCCAGGAAGAAGGATGTGGGACCTAGACTTAAGCTCAATAGTGCAAAGTGGAAAGATTACAGCATGTGGAAGAACATGAAGCCCGGGCTGGAGCAACTGCTCACAACCCCCAGGGAGCTCCTGCATATGGCTGCCAGTCTGTTCTAGTCAGAGGGGAGGGAGAGAAAAGCCCCCGAATCCAGAGGCTGTAAATAATCTCCTCTGTGAAGATCTGTGGTGCATGTAGTCTTCTCTCTGGCCCTGGTGGGACCCTGCTTCCTGGCCCCTTAGGTTTGATGTCTTTGGTGTACAAGAAGGAGCAAAGGGAACCCATTCAGCCACCCCACATCTAACCCAACACCCTGCACATGATGATCACGAGCTGCGTGTCGAGTTAATTAATTAACAATTTTGGTTTGTTTGTTCACAGTCTATCTGAGGCTGAGTCACGGCACTGCCACTTTATCTGCAGTAGCCAGATGCCTCCCCCTTAAGTCACCCACATAATCGTCTCAGTTCTCTAAGCCCCTTTGAATTCCACAGCCATTTGGCTAGGGGTGGAGCTCAGTGGTAGAGGCTGTGCTTATTCTGCATGAGGCTGTGGGTTAAAAGGCCCCAGCATTGCAGAGACAGAAAAGAAAAACTGTATTTAGGGGTACAAAGGAAACCAAATATTCCTTTATTCACTTGCTCGGCAGAATGAGGAGTGAAGATTCCTTCTGTACTTCCTTTGTTTAATGACAGAGAGAATCACATTTTTAGGGCCCATTCCATCTTTGAAAAGAAGACATCAGGAAGTGGAGAGACAGTTCAGCAGTTTCCCTCACTTGTTGCTCCTGCAGAGGACTTGGGTGTGATTGCTGGCACCATCCTTCCTCACAACCATCCCCAACTCCAGTCCTGGTGAACCAGATGCCCTCCTCTCACCTCCTTGTGTGTCAGACACGCATGCAGTGCATATACATTTATACGTCCATACATACGTGCAGGCAAAACATTCAAACACATAAAATAATCTTAAAATAGAATACTTTAAAGTAAATGGACTTTATATTGAAAAATAACTAGAAAGAAATCTTATACTATGTAATTTCCCTTCAAACTAATGATTTATTAATTTCAAAACAATTCCTATGAAAACATTGTAGATGGGAACTAAAAAGATAAGAAACTTGAAAAGTTATGTGGAATGAGCTACAGAGACACAGCAGTTAAGAGCACTAGCTATTCTTCCAGAGGACCAGGGCTCAATTCCCAGGACCCAAGTGGAGGCTCAAAACCACCTCTAATTCTAGTCCCAAGGGACTTGACATTCTCTTCTGAACGTTGCAGGCACTGTATTCACATCACATGGCAAACAGACATACAAACCTCTCTCTCTCTCTCTCTCTCTCTCTCTCTCTCTCTCTCTCTCTCTCTCTCTCTCTCTCTCTCTCTCACACACACACACACACACACACACACACACAAACTCTAATGAATTTTTAAAAGTTGATGTGGAAATAAAATGAACGTACAAAAGAACTACATCATTCGGAGGAGAATGTAGTGAGGCTTTGCACCAGGAAACATGTATTATAAAAAGCAGAGCAGAAGAGGTACATGAATAGAGAAATGAACAGAAAGGAAAAGCCAGAAAAGAGATGCTGATGAGCTCAAGGAATGAAGACAGGATAAAGACGTCACTGAGACCAATGGAGGGAAGAAAGGGAAAAATAATAGATTAGCACTGGTTGACCAGGGCACAAAAATCAAACAGACATAATGGAAAATAACCCTTGAATTATGTTAAATGTCATCGTGTTTTTCCTTCAAGATTCGAAACTAGGAGTTTGTAAGAGTATTTGTGCATGCAAAATGATATCTAACCCCAGGATCCCTGTTAAGACACTTCAAAGTCATATGGAATCCACACATCTGTGAAATTATAGATCATGTGAATACCAAAAGCCCTGGGCCAGAGAGAGAGGACCAATGGCTAGTCACCATTCCAGCTGCTTCCTCGGGGCCATGATGCCTCTATATCACTGAATAAGCTTCCTTTATCTGAGGAAATTTTAGGTTGTTGCTGGAGAGCTTCTCTCCAGGTCCCACCAAGCCCAGCAGTCCCACAACCATGTATAAAATAATCACTCAGATGCTTATATTACTTATAAACTGTATGGCCGTGGCAGGCTTCTTATTAACTGTTCTTATATCTTAAATTAACCCATTTCTATAAATCTATACCTTGTTACGTGGCTTGTGGCTTACCAGCATTTTCACATGCTGCTTGTCCTGGCGGAGGCTGGCAGTGTCTCCCCCTCCTTCTTCCTGTTTCCCCAATTCTCCTCTCTCCTTGTCCTGCCTATACTTCCTGCCTGGTCACTGGCCATCAGTGTTTTATTTATATAGAGAGATATCCACAGCATTAGGTGATATATCTTTTTCACCAACATACAAAAGTATAATGTATGATATCAGTTAAACCATGTTCTGTACAGTCTCGAGACTTTAATATGAAAAAAAGAGGCAGAAAAGAAACAGTAGAAAATATTTATGAATATCTCCCTACTCTTTGGTAAGAAAGGTCCATTTGGAGATCAAAGGAGGATGAAATAAAAGAAAGAATAGGTCACATTTTACAAAAATAGTTTTAGAAGATTATAGAAAAAGTCACCACAAACATGGGCCCGTGTTCATAGCGTTATTCACACGACCACGGTCAAAGGGTGGAGCAACCAAAGTATTCACTCATGGATGAGCGCATAAGTAAATGTGATATGGATGTACAATAGACTATTCTTCTGTCTTATAAAGGACAAAGGTCTTGTCACAGGGTACAACACAGATGAAAGTTGAGGACATTTGCAGCAAATGCAATAATCTAAAACAAACAACAACGAAAAGACATACTATATGGATCCTATTTAGCTATCCAGGAAGTCTAGTGTACAGAGACATAAAGTAGAGTGATGAGGACAAGGAGCTGGGGAAAACAGAAGAGGAATTATTGTTTAATGTTCAACATGAAACCTTTCTGGAGATCTGCCCTACAACAATTAGAATAGACAACATTATTGAATAATGTGTACCTAATGGTGGCTGAGATGGTAAATTTTGTGTTTACATATACTTCACCGAAACTGTACATTTAAAAGCTCATCTTTTTCATATACATATATAAAAGTTCCTGCAGATAAGAGATAAGCTTCCTCGGGGAACATGTGATACACAGACAGGAAGGAAGATAAGTCACACAGTATCTCTTTAGGGCAATTGACTGATGAGTAATTAGAGTGTTAAAACATGCACACCCTTTGACTCAGTAATTCCACTCCTAGCAAGGGAATTCCCCTCTATCCAAGGGAAATAATTACAGACCTAGCAGAGATTTCTGTGCAGTGATTGTCATCACAGCATTATTTATAATAATGTAAAACTAGACCAAGCTCAATTTGATCAACAAGAGAATGGCTGAATAAATTAAGTTATATTCGAGGGGTGGATGCCATGCAGTCATTTGCTGGGAGTTTTTTTCTAGACTATTTTAATGCCAGAAGAAAGACTCACAAAGTCCTATTAAGTAAATGAAATGTTTACAATAGTATATAATGTGATTACATTTTTGAAAACACAAGGAGAGATACACATAGGCCAGGAGAAGAGTATAACAGCAGTTCTCAAGAGGCTGGCTATATGGGATATGAGTAATATTCTACCATCTTCTGTGTTTTCCAGGTATTTCTCAACAGACAAGTATTTCTTCTACAGTGAGAAGTATTTCATATTGGGAATAAGGTGCATTTTGATGAGTTGGGGCAATTCATCACTGAGCAAAGTAGTGGCTTGTACAAGAGTCACCCAGGGCAAGGCCTGCTCTGACCATCACAGGTTCAGTAATCAGTGCAGCCTCCCTGCTGGCTTTTTGCAGTCATCTCTTGGCATAGAAAGCATAATGATGAGGGGGTGAAGCTTGAAGAGTTGCTCTTTGTTCCAACTTCCTTCACCTAGGAAAGCCATTCTCTGGCTACCATGCAGGTCCTCAGACAGCCTTTAGGTAACAGGAAAACCACTAGCATCAGACTCCAGTTCACCTAGCAGGGACTTTACTAAGTAATGTGAAAGGGACACCATGTGACCTGGGTTCTGGGAGTAAGGGCTGGAGTCCTGAATCAACAAGGAATGTTGCGCTGTTCTTCCCTAAGAACTGTCCTCCTAGATCAGTGGATAGAGGCAGTGTCAGGACCTGCAGAGGCCAGACAGACACAAAGGCTGCAGCAGACAGCAATCAAGAAGAGGCCCCCCAGTTTTCTTGTTCATTTAGGAGAGACTTTTAGCCATTAACACTCTCATCTACTTGGTGTGAACTTTAAATAAGATGTTCCAGTGAAGTGGATAGAGGAAGCTACTTTGCTGCAACTAGGGAGAGTAATTGTGCAGGATGTTTGCATCTGCTGAATGGCAGCTTTGGGAGCTGGCTTCATGCGCGTGAGACAGACCATCCGGGAGAGCCCCAAGGAGACAGCTGAAGGCAGCTGCCTTCACATGGGCTGAGGGAGTTTGTTTGGGCAGACTGCATACTATCTCTAATTCAAATTGTCTAGACTGGTGCTTGAAGCTCTAAGCACCCAACTGAGGCCAGGGTATTATACATCTCAACAGGGAAGACAGGAGTTTGCTGTTAGTCTGCTCATTAATCCAGTCCTATAGCACATGGGAACAGCATATCCTGGAGCTCATCTATGTCTTATGTCCCTACAGAAATTTCTCCACATACAAAAAAAGATTTGTGCCAGTTAATATACACACATCATCTATGTGTATATCCTGTCTGTCTGCTAACAACTGTTGGTGTGGTGTTCACTACTCTGGTCTCTGCTGCCATGTTGCTCCTTGGGAAACAGGGTATACTCAATATATGTGTTTTGATGCTGAGTGCAAAAGTCATGGAGCATTCACCAATTGTGGTAGTTTGAATGTAAATGGCCCCCATAATCTCATAGGGAGTTGCACTATTAGGAAGTGTAGCCTTGTTGAAGTAGGTGTGGCCTTGTTGGAAGAAGTGTGTCACTATGGAGGTAGACTTTGGGGTCTCCTATGCTCAGGAAACTGCCCAGTGACTCAGACCACTACCCGTTGCCTGCAAATCAAGATGTAAGAACTCTCAGTTCCTTCTCTAGCACCGTGTCTGCCTGCATGCTGCCTTGCTTCCCACCATGACAATAATGGACTAAGCCTCTGAAATTGTAAGTGAGCCACCACATTCAATGTTTTCCTTTATAAGAGCTGCTGTGGTCATGGTGTCTCTTCACAGCAATAGAAACCATAAGTAAGGAAAGGTGCAAAGCTACACAGAGAAATTCTATCTCGATAAACAAAACAAAACAAAGCAGAAAGGAAGGAAGGAAGGAAGGAAGGAAGGAAGGAAGAAAGAAGAAGGAAGGAAGGAAGGAAGGAAGAAGAAAGAGAGAGAGAGAAAGAGAGAGAGAGAGAGGGAGGGAGGGAGGGAGGGAGGGAGGGAGGGAGGGAGGAGGAAGGAAGGAAGGAAGGAAGGAAGGAAGGAAGGAAGGAAGGAAGGAAGGAAGGAAGGAATCATAACTAAGACACTAGTCATCAGGCAGATTATGTTGGAGATGAAAAGGGATATATGCTGATTCTTGTCCCTATGTCGTATGTCCCTTTGTGTCTAGACTTAAAGACCTGCTATCTGCCTCTTGTCTCTGCTCTGGGCCCTAGGAAGCTGTCTCTATGGATTGTAGGTCCTGGCCTCCCTTTTCAACCAGATGTCAATCCTACCAGGAGATGGTAGGATGATGGGAGAAAAAAATGATATTTTTTTCTTTTTGTTTTATTTAGTTTGGGATGGCTATTATATTCCTCCATTGGGCTAGCACTAACTGTACTCTAGTAATGCAACACCCTGCTTCATAAGGCATTGGTGAGTAATAACAGATTTTAACAATCAGTAGCATCTAGTACCACAAGACATTAGAATAATATCTACCATGTGCGTGTGTGTGTGTGTGTGTGTGTGTGTGTGTGTGTGTGTGTGTGTGTGTTGCATGTGAATGCATGCATGCAGAACTGGAAATTGAACCCCAGGCTTCCTGGATTCTCTTACTTTTGCCCTTCCTACCCTTAATCCCGAAGTGATTCTTCTGGATAAAGAGCAAAGTCGATGTGGTGGACTAGCGAACTGCACACACTCTCGGGAAGACCCTTAAGGAAGTCATAACGCAGGCTGCAAGGAAAAGGGCTGGACATGTGCTCCCACCAACAGCAGTCACCAACACAGGCAGGCATAGTCTTCAGGTGTGGCTAGAACAGTTACCCATTGCCCTCGTTAATTCTAATGTCTCAGGGACCTACAGAGCTGAAAGGCTGAGCGGATGAAAGAGCTGCCATGAAGCCTTCATCATTAGCCCCAGAAGACAGACAGGGTCCAGTGGTGTACAAGCTAGAGTTCCTCACTGCCTCCAAGTTTGAAAGTCTGCTGTATGGGGTGCTTCATTTTCAACATGCCCAACTAAAAGTAGTGAAAAGGGAGCAGGCCCTGGCTTCACAGCTTAGGACTCCCATCTGGTGAAGGCACTTCTCAGAATGATGAGTGAGAGCATTTCTCTGTTACCCAGGGGCTGAGGGTAGGCAAAGCTGGCCCAGACCATAGACTCTGCCTTCTCTCAGGTTCTGTGTACAGGTCTGAAGTATGTTACTCGGTTGGTTTTTCTGGGGAAGTTTCAATGACAAGTTTCACCTACTGTGTGCACAGCTAAATGTGAAGTCATGGAATCATCAGAAAGAATTTGTACTTACAGGGTAATAATAGCCTGCCTAGCCATCCCACTTTAGAAAGTGGGACCAGAGAGACATCTTCTCTTTCCCATTCTGCTCCAAATCATGACCTTCCTTGCGTCTCAGAAAGCTGGCTGCTAGGACTTTTGAAGCCAGTTTGATGATTGGACATATTCACATCTGAAAGCCCAACGGCAGGCGAACAGAGAAGAAGCAAGCTTCCAGTCCTGTTTCATTTAAAAATGGCCATTCTGTTTCCGGAGAGAGAACAAATGGGGAAATCACTGTGTGAGTGCGGTGGGGGGTGTAGACCCATGCTCACAAACAAGGCTCAGACCATCTGGTCCCATTAGTGGCTGTACCCTCTGAACTACACCCAGTGGACAGAGACACAGCTGCCTGAGCTGATGTGTGAGCTCCTCCAGGCCTCTCCAGTCTCTAGATGCCCAAGGCTTTCCATGTGACCTCGAAGGCATTGCCAGCACAGCTGAAATGTGCCTCATTAATGTACTCCCATCTGCCCTATGCAGCCCCCAACTGACTGGATGGGTGGGTCCCAGCTTAGTGGGCATCCTTGTTAACAAGAGAAGAGACCCAAGTGACCTCTCCTGGCATTCCCACACTACACTGGGATGTGTAGGCATGAGTGCTCCTTAAAGTGGGCTCCTTGGAGCAGCAGTCTGAGGATCACATGTCTTTGTGGGAAATGCACCTTAGTCCCAGACCTACTGGATCAAAATCTGCATTTGAATAAGGGTCCCTGGTGATTTTCATGTGCATTAGGATTCAAGAAACATTAGTGTAGGGCAGTGATTCTATACCAGGAGTGATTTTTGCATTCACAGGGGACATCTGCCAACATCTGGAGACATGTTTGGTTGTTCCAGCTGGGGATGGAGGAGGTCCTAGATGATGTCCTAGAGTAAAAGTCAGAGTGACTGATGCAACATCTGACAAATAAACAGCCCCCTACAAAACAAGAGTATTCAGTTAAAAAATACCCAGAGTGCTGAGGCAGAGACACCCTGCAGTAGAAATAAAAGGAAGAGTTCACTGGGATCCATCCCTATGATTCTCTTCTTCATAGTTCAACTGCAATTATTTAAACATGAGTTTCTACAGCACGCTCAGGACAACTCTATAAACAGATGTCTTCTTCCAGTATGTAATCCCTGAAGGCAGGAGTGATGGCTTCCATTGCAGAGCCACATTAAAATCTAAATTACGAACAGAAAAATTGCGTTTCTTCTATTCCTCAAAGCATCCCTCATTTTGTCCTGTTTCCTGAGGTGCCCTCTGTGTCCACCATGGTGTGGCAACATTCCCTTGGACCTGTCAGTCTTCCCAGAGCTGGAAGGAGATTGCTTTCTTCTCATCTAGTTGTTTGGAAATGCACAGTTTAATACTATAGTCACACTCCTGTGCAACAAAATGCCAGAAAGTGTTCCTCTTGGCTACAATTTTGTATCTGCTGACTAACCTTTCCACCATCCACCCTTCCCTGCCTTTGAGAATCATGAATCTACTCTATGCTTCTTAGAGATCAGCTTGCTAGATTCCACAAACTAGATAGATCATATGGCATTGTCAGTGCATGACTGGCTTATGTCACCGCAAACACTGCTCTTTGCTTCATCCATGTGGCCAGAAATGAAAGGAATGCATCATTTTTAGAGATAAATAGTATTCCAATGTATATACACACCACATCGGTATCCTTTATCCATTCGTCCATCGATAAACTCTAGCTTTATTTCACTAAGTCTTGCTGATTCTTCCATCTTACATCTCAGCCCCGTCCCCTTCCTTAAGTCCAGTGTCAATCATCTCTCACAAGATGATTCAAATCCTCTGCTTGCTATTTTTCAGCTTTTGTTCTATTATTCTCTTCACTCAATCACTGTAGAATGATCAAAGCAATCTTTCTGGTACATAAATGAGGTCATGTCATTCTCTGACTCAAAATCCCTTAATGATTTCCTGCTGACTGAAGGATAGATGCTGAACTCCTTAACATAACATTAAATATCCTGCCTTTTTCTCCTGACACACCTGACTTTGGATTTCTTAAATATCAAATTATGTGATGTTCTCCAAAATCATTTTCTGCATGATATCAAACACATTTCCTGGTCGATTCAGTCCCCCAAGTGCATATTCGATAAAACCCTCCTCGTCATTCAAGCCTCGAGTCAAGCCCTTACCTCTTCTGTGCCGTCTTACCCAGAGTCTTCCCACAAACAGAATTCTGCTGCTTCTGTCATTTTTTTTTAAGCATCTGCACTACAACTTTAATCAAAGTTCATTACAATTGTCTGCACATCTCTATTTCCTGTAGATGCTGAGATTCACAAGGATAAGAAATGTGACTTTTCTTCCCTGTGCCTCTGCACCCTGGCACAGATCCAAACACATAGCAGTAGCCCAATGAACAACCATTGAATGGAAATGGTAATACCAAGTGGAAGAAGGGGACCAAAGAGTCTTGTCCTATAGTCACACAACAGAGTCCTAATGACAAACTTTGTAGTACAAGGGAACCATGATGGTCCACGGAGGAATTTTGAACCTAGAAATGGGGTATTAAGGGGGCAAAGACTGAGGAGATAAGTCAGAAAATCATGTTTAAGGTGGCAGATACATTCAAGTCTTTGGTAGACTATTGGTCTAGAAATATTCTGTCCATCAGAAAGTCAGATAGGAGGAAACAAGCCAGAGCAGAAAATCAGAAACGAGGCAGTAGATTTTTTAAAAGGATCATTTATTTTATTTTCATTTAATGTGTATGGGTGGTTTGCCTATGTGTATGTCTATGAACCAGTGCAGTGCCTATGAAAGCCAGAAGAGGGTATCAGATCTCCCTGGAACTCCATCTACAAATGGTTGTCATGTGGTTACTGGGAATTGAACCCCCCCCCCGCAATTCCCACCCCCACATCCTCCAACTCAGTTCTCTGGAAGAATAGCCAGTGTTACTAACCACTGAGCCACCTCTCCAATACCTGAAGTAGCTTTATGAAAGATCTCCTTAGAGGTCAAAAGTGAGAGGCCTAAAGACGGGAGAGAAAGAAATAGATGGGGAGAGAGATGGATGGGGAGAAAGAAGGAGAGGGTAAATGTTGAAGAAAAGAAACTTTGTGAAAATATCATTTCAGAAGTTGGACAAAGAAAGGGGACTCTAGGAAGTAGGGATCTGCTGGAAGGTCAGGATAAAATGGACAGGACGTTAAGGTATTCCTCCTAAGAGATCAAGGAGAAGAAAGTCAACAATAGGAACGTGGTCAACAACCTCAAATACAAGAAGACAAATAGGTTAAAGATTAGAAGAAAATCAGTAAGTGCGGTTACTATATGGTCACTGGTGCTCAAAAGCCGAGGAATGGGGAATGGACATTTTGGACCCTTGTCAATTTTGATAATTTGTGCCTTTAGCAGTGGAGGGAGCCTTGCTGCTGTGAATGTTCAAGCGTGTACCTTCGGGGTGAGGGTCCCTGCAGCTAGGGAGAATGAGTGAGCAAGAAAACTGACCACCAATGATAAAAGAAGTCTGTCCACCAGGACTGAACTTCTGGAAAGAGCTGGCATTCCTAGAACAAGTAGGGTCAGCACATCAGGGAGGGCTGGGGTAGGTCAGAACTGTGGTACCTGCTGACACTTTCCCCTTCCACGTGGTTCTTTTCCTTTCCCTGGTTCTAGGAATTGAATTAGGCATCATGCACATGCTACGAACACACTGTACCACTGAGCCATACCCCCGCCCATCCCTGGGGAGATTCCTATCATCTCTCCTCTCCAAACTACCAACTATCTGAAGGATGATGAATACTATTTCTGTGTTTTCCATATATATTAGCATTTTGAGAAATAGATAGTCTTATTTACATGAACCACACTGCTCAACTCCTGACTGTGCCCACCTCCACGTCTGTCAAAAAAAGGCACAAGCCCCATGTTTCCGTGGCCATTCTGCAGCCCCACCCATTGTTTTCCTGTTCCTTTATGAGCGACATCAAAATTATATCATTTTATTCTCTGTGTGTGAGAGAGGGAGAGAGATGGAAGGACAGAGATTGGGAGAGAGGGACAGAGAGGCTGGGGTTGAACCTGGTGCTATGCAAACACTCTGCTGTTGAGATGCATTCACGCTAGTACTTCTTTCTGGATATGTGGTAACCAGAGATAAACAGAGATTTCCATCTGGCAATGAACAACAGAAAGAAAGGAAAACACCAGTTTGCGTGGTTCTTGGTAAGCCAGCCATCACCATATTGGAAAACAGAAAATATGATAAAGGTAATAGTTAGTTAGATATGGGTGAGGTACAACTCTCCCTTAATATCTACTGCCTGGTGCAGGGAGCTTTAATGCAGGATCAGACATATTGACTCTCTCTATACTGCATTTCTACCTGACATTTGGGTTGAAATTTTCATTTGAAATTTGACATATCAATTTGAAATTTTTAATCTGAACCTAGGGCCTCTTACTTTCCTGGGTGATGACTCTACCATTTAACTTTGTTTAAATTTAACTTCATTTAACTTTATTCCATTCCTTTGTTTCCATAAGTTATCAGACTAAAGAGACAGTTGAAGCTGACAGACAGGTAGGATACTACAGACATTTCGAAAGCACTAGGTCTTTGTAAACAAGGGCCTGCCCTTAGCACAAGCATCTTCCTAGTCTGCCTGGCTGGAGGCTGAGTCACTGGCCTTTACAGTTTCCTTCCAAAAGTTGAGCCATAAAATCTTACAAGAAATAACTGCTACTGTTACCACTACTGTGGGGGCTGAAGGAAAATATGTTATTCAAAGGACTTTGTGGAAACCAAGCATTCAGGACACACACACACACACACACACACACACACACACACACACACACACAAGAACCCTACATTGGTATATTACTTCAAAACAAACAGAAATCACAACATCCAGAGGTGTTAACCTAAAAAGCTATGGGCATGAGTCACCTCCTGATAGACAGTTTCCTTTTGACCCAGAGGGAAAGCTGCAATATGAACACAATAATATGATGCCAACAGGTGATCAGGTCAGGCACTCTTCCATTGATGATATATGATGGAGAGATGGAGTGGCAAACTGATGCGCCAATAGCTCTACTTAAATGTTACCACTAGCCAAGGTTGTATGCTGCTTTGCAAGACAGAGATGGATGTCTCTAGCTGACTGTGTGACATAAAACAAAATCCAAGGCTTTTGTGCCACACAGGGCCATTAGCACGTCTTATACCCTGGCTGGAGGTCTCTTCTTATGCATTCTCCAAGCTGTAAGAGTTACAACTATGCTCTCTTGCTTCAGCAAAATCGGAGCTATATGAGTCGGAAAAGACAAACAAAGGTCAAGTTCCCCGATTCCAGTTCTGATATTTGTTTCTGTTTTCCCAACTCCTTGCATCAGTGTAAGAAATAAGTTGTTCATCAGATAACTGTGTGGTTTGGAAAGGAACAATCGTGACACAAAAGTGAAATATATATTCTATTTTACTACTTAGGATCTTGCATGTTGAAATACACAGATCAAGTAGACTGCTAAATATGGACTCAAAAGAAACTTGCTTTTCTTTGGAAAAAGAAAGAAAAAGAGGAAAGAAAGAATACAACTGAGGACTCATTAAATAAAAAGAAGAGAATTTAACTCACCAACTCAGATCTAGAATGAGGAGACTCATCAGAGATCATGTGATGTTTAAAGAAGTCATGATTATATACCATTTAAATTTCTGTGTTAAATAAGTACTTAAAATATAGAATGTAACAAGTACCAGTAACTTACCAACAACAGTTCACCAGATCACTGAAGCCTTTTAGTAGGAGTCAAAACATGAGCCAGGCATAGCAGCACATGCCCATATTCTCAGCCACAGCAGCAGAAGGACTGATCGAGAGTTCAAGGCCAGCTGAGGCTACATGAGATCCCATTTCAAATAAAGAATTACAATATTATTTCTAGTCAGGATGCTCATGTCCATAGGTGTATGGCCATCATTTTGTTCTCACAAACTGTTCCATTCTTGAGGAGACAGAACCACTTATCTTTGTTTACATAAGCAAAAAAAATGCACAAATTCCTTTTCAGTCCCACAAATAAGAGCAATAATCAGCCTCCACCTAGCTCCTGACCAGACCTCACAAATTTCAAAGCAACAGGGCCCAATTAAACGCTGTGTCTCCATATGTGCTATCAACATGTGGAGGAGAGGGGGCTCATTAATTCAGTGAGGACACATTTCTGATGGTGCCATTATGCCTCACGGAGCCACTATATTCTGTAAACAAAGTAGACTCTCACATCCTGTTATGGATCACCAATTAGTTCTGCCAGTCTGGGAAAAAAAAATTCCTGCTTACTGTCAACCCAGCTATGAGTTTGGCTTCTGTGTCCCTACAGATCTTTATTTATAGGTCAAGCTGGTTCATGGAAGTGAAGTACAGGAGACAGTGGGGGGGAAATCCCAAGAGCTTTAGGGTAAAGGCAGAACTGGCTATTCTCCAGTGGCACCCAGTCAGAGTTCCTGGAGAAAGGGTACCTAGTCTTATGCTTGGGCATAGCTCCCTCCTTTGACACCAACTTCTATGGTATGGAATGTTCTGGGCTCCTCCTATGCCTGCCCCAGGCTCACCCCCTTCTTTCTCTTTAGGGTCAGACGGGGTTTGCCTCCCAGCTTTGCAGGTGACATTTGGTTCGATCTTGGGCAAGTTAATTGCCATTGCTGTGTTAGTGATTCCTCACCTGTGAGACGGAAACAGAGACATCATCCACCTCCTCAGGTAAGACAACCATGAGTGCATATGTAGCCTGGGTTCTAGTACACATTTGGTTCTCTGAGAAATATATGCAAAGCATAATGCAATATATTCTCTAAAATTGTTAAACGGCTTTACTACATGAAAATCTAAAGTAAGGAGTGCTCTCAGCCAGGGGGATGCCTAGGTCGCTCTACCTCTGTTTCCCTAGTCCTTCTCATTGCCCTCTTCCTGCTCCTGCTTTATTACAAATGCTGGGTTTTTTATCCTTCCTTCCTGCCAATGCTGAGACCTCTTCTCTGTGGGTCCCCCTCTTTTCCCTTCATAAGATAACACTAACTCTTATCCTAGCTCCACCTCTGTCCTCAGATGAGTTTCCACTTTCCACCTTCCCTGGGATGACTGGTATGTGGAAGACAAGCCACGTCCCTCTCACTCAGTGTGGCCATGAGCATGCTGTCTGCATTATTTATGAGGCTTTAAGAAGAAAAACAACCCAAATGTCTCCAAGTGACCAGTGAATCTTACAAGAAGATTTTACCACCTAGCAAACATCCTGTCAAATTCTGAGAGAACCCTTCCCTACGAACTAGTATTGTTTCAGATCCCACACATGTCTGTCTGCCAGCCATACAGACATCTGGGGACTCTAACCATTGCTGTAGAACAGGATGCAGGATGGAATCCGCCATTTTAGCTATAAAGGGTGGACTATGACTCATTTGTGTAGTCCCAATTCATTACTATTCTATAGTAACACGTTCTAGCAACACCCTCACTCACCTTAATTACTTTTCTATTGCCTTGATAAGACACCATGATCAAAGTAACTTATAGAAGAAAGAGTTGATTCTGGACCAGTGGTTTCAGGGTGTTAGAGTCTAGGACTATCATGGTGGGGAGAATGGCAGCAGGGAGGCAGGCGTTAAGCAGGCATGGTACTAGAGCAGTAGCTGAAAGCTTAGATCTGATCTACAAGCATAGGGTAAAAAGGGGGGGATGCTAACTGGAAATGGCACAAGATTTTTTTTAAAAAACCTCAAAGCCCACCACCAGTGACACACTTCCTCCAAGGAAGGCCATGCTTCTTAATCCTTCCCAAACAGCTCCAACAATTAGGGAACAATCACCCAAATATATGACATTATGGGGGTCACTCTCATTCAAATGATCACATTCTACTCCCTAGCTCCCACAGGCTTGAGGCCATATCATAATGCCCCATATCTGGGGCATGGATGACCTCAGGTCCCAATTGCCCCCAGCTCAATCCCCCACAGAAGTGAGCTCTGCCATGCCGGAAGAAATCCAGCCACCCCCAGGGCTGCTAGAAATCATATAGTCTTCTTTAATTCACTGACTTTTAGGACAGTCCTCTCAGGTCTACAGACAATACCCACATAGTGCCCAGGTTCACAGTGTCGTGCTGATACTGCTGGGAGCTGTAGCATCAAGGCTGATTTTTTCCACAAGCAGTTGCTGCTTGGCCAATCACTTGAGAGCTAGAGGCTTAAACTGCCCTGTTGCTGAGGTGGACAGAGAAGTGATGCTAGCCTCATGAGATCTTCAGTATCACGTGACTTTCAAGAGCCTATCTGGGTGGTGTACTGCTGAACATAGAAAATTCACGAGCTTTCCACTTTTAAAACAATTGAGGGAACGCTCATTGGAGGGCGAAGCTCAGGCACCCAAGGTCATTGTCGCACCTTAATTAGGTTGCTGCAGCAATTAGAACGGCAATTAGCTTTGAACTGTTTGTCCCTCTGTTTTTCTCCTGGGTCATCCAGGGCCCTTCTTTATATCAGCCTTTGAGTGCCTCTGACTTTCCCAGCTTGCCTTGCTTCTGTCTCAGCCTCAGGTTAGGTGCCTTTCTCCACTTTCTGGACTCTCCAAAGCCTTTGAGTCTAGATCCCATATCCACATTGTCCCCTCCCCCACACCTCTTCTCTTTGGTTACTAAACATCCAGAGTGGAAACATTTCCTCATGTTTCCTCCTGTCCTAGGGGCTCAACTCCTTGCTCTCACCTCTTCTACCTGAGTCCTCATCTCTGGCAATGGTACTCTGCTGTGAGAGGAGACAGGTGAAAAAGAAGGAACAGACTAAGCCTTTCCATGGACTCCACAAAACTTATCACTGCCATGCACACAAAGAAAACACAGCCCTTGCATAAGTACAAACTGGAAAAGGTGGTACCGATGGGTAAAACACACTCAGTCTTCCCTCTTAAACATTTGGAGATTTGTTGCTCTGAACTCTTCACTCACATTAAAATAATTCCAGTAAAAATCTTAACCACAGAATAACACTGATTTTTAATTTGTTTACTTCACTTAGCATATTATAAACATTTCTTCATGCCAACAGATACATATTAATAACATCATATTTAATAGGCTAGGGACAAGCTAATGGCCTCAGAATTTAATAATCCTCTATCACTGTACATTTAGGTTATTACTAGTTTTTTTTTTCAGTAATTTAAGCAACATACCATGCTATTCACATACATCCATGGGTTCCATAGTGATTTGTGTGTGTGTCTATATATGTGTGTGTATGTGTTCATGTGTGTACACCTGTGTGAGGGTATGTATGCACCTTTGTGTACATTCATGTGGTGGCCAGATGTCTATGTCAGGTATCTTCATTTATTATTACTCTACACCTTGTTTTTGAGACAGAGTCTCTTACTATGGTGGTCTGAATCAGAATGGTCCCCATAGGTTCATACAGATACGGCCTTGTTGGAATGGGTGTGGCCTTGTTGGAGGAAGTTTGAGGCTCAGTCTCTCTCTCTCTCTCTCTCTCTCTCTCTCTCTCTCTCTCTCTCTCTCTCTCTCTCTCTTTTTACTGATCAGGGTATAGTTTTCAAGCTACTTCTCCAGCACCACACCTGCCTGCTACCATGCCCTCTACCATGATGATAATGGACTAAGTCTCTGAAAGTGTAAATAAGATCCCCAATTAAATGTTTTTCTTAATAAGAGTTGCCTTGGTCATGGTATCTCTTCACAGGAATAGAACAGTGACTGAGACATTTACTGAACTTGGACTTTGCAGATTTTGTTAGACTACCTGGTCAGCAAGCCCTGCCCTTCAGTGCTGGAATTCAGTTACATCCTACTGCATCTCGCTTTTACATTGGCACTGGGGAATCTGAAGTCAGGTCCTCATGTTCACACAGTAGGCACTCTACCAACTATGCCATCTCACGGCCCTCCATAGTGATTTTAAGAGAATAGTACCATGATCAGCTAAAGTAAAAAAAAAAAGTCATCTTGACATATGAATCACAGGCTAGTCAATTAAAGATTAAGATAGATTTTTTTTTTTATAAAAGTCTTCTGGTATGAAATGTTATAGGCAAGGCATGACTCGGTATAGACATGGGTAGTTGTTTCTACTAGTAGCTGCTCCCTAACCAATCACATAGAGGCTTAAATTGCTGTGTAGGTAGGTGAAGGGCAAAATGATGAAGAGTCCCACATCCTTAGTGGCACATGTCTGGATATAGGTGCTGAATATGGCATTTCTGTGTGGCTCACTCACTGCCAGTGACCTCCCCGAAATCAATTGTCGAATTCAATAGACCCTCCCTCAGTAGTTAATCGTTATGCATAGTTCCTACTTCTATCATGGGACCAAATTCCCATCCCTTCTTGGACCATTTCAGTGGTGGTCCTCTGCTTCCAATCATTCATCTTTTGAGACATCCTAAAACTCAAGGGTTGGTACCACTCTACTCAACTGACAACATGAATAAGTTAACGTTCAGCCAACAATTTATACACACTAAGTAGCTCAAAGTTAAAGCTCTTTGTCCTTCATAGACTCTCATCAAGCAAGGAAGACACCCAATAAGCAGTGTTATGAGATGTGATTTTTTTTTTTTTTAGAGCCAAGAAGGAAGGCCATGAGAAGGACTCCAGAAGAACCTAATCACACCTGTCCATGCAGAGGTCTGCAAGGACAGATAATCTATGAACTGATTCTCAAAGGAAAGAGACAAGCCTGTTTCAGGGCAAAGTAAATCCACACCCCTGCCTCTTTGTGCCTAGATGGAACCTTGGCTGGTGTTAACAGATGCAAATGATCCACCATATCACATCTGCCCTGAGCCTGACCTCAGCACAGCTGCAATGCACAGTTCTGTGCAAGCTCCAAGTCTCCCATATCCAATGGGTCAGGTGTCACTGTCCAACCAAGTACAGATGCAAGTCAGAAGCTAGCAACTAATGCTCCAAGATAGTGGGGACAGATGGCTAACAGCAGCTCCAGTGGCACAATCCTGAAGCTGACGCTACAGTCCCAAAAGGGCTGGATTCCTGATGCAATAAATAGTTCATCCACATATCCTTTCATGGGCTTTTCCTGTTATCCTGTCAAACATTTCCCACCTTCACGTCTGCTCCTCAGTTTATTCCGAAATAAACTACCTATGAACCAAACTCTCGTCCCAGACCCTGTATTTGAGAAAACCTAAGCTAAGACATGCTCTACACTCTTTGTAGTTGTGGAATCCTAAGGAGGATGTGGGGATCAATCTTAGATTAAAAGAGTCAAAAAGGGAAGAGCACAAGTCCATTTGGGACTTAAGTTTTGTTCTCTTCATGCTTCTATGACTTTATGATCTCTCATCTTGCTTAGTACGGCCTTGAACTTGAGGAATCCTGGTGTGTGTTCTCACCACCTCTGTGCTGCCTGCCCTGGAGGGGTTCACAGACACTGAAGCAGCTCCCACACAGGTCTGCTTAATGACTTTCTGGAAAAAAATCAGAGGTGACAGGAGCACTGTAGAGTATCACAATGTGCCAGCTCTGAATCCTTGTGCCCTGGGCGACTGGGGAAGGACAGGACAGATGGCAACTGTCAGCCCTTTAATTGCATGATGTTCCTTGGAGATGGTCAGGGGACGGCTGTGTTTGTGGCTGGAGGGGAGGAGGGGGGATGTGGCTTCTCCCTCCATTCACCCCAACCCTTCTTTGTAGGCCTTTGCAAGCCCCAGGCAGGCAGGTGACGTTGAGGAGCTGCATCATGGGTTCAGAGTGAATGTGGACTACCCTGGGAGTCAAATGCGGAAGTTTGACAAGACATGTTCTATGAGCCCAATAAAGTGCCTTCTGGGGAAGGGTCCATCCCAGGCTGTGCTGGGGACATCAGCACTGAATTCCTCAGCATCTGCCCTCTCTTCACCCTCTCCTCCTAGAAAGGCTTTCTGCTCCTCATTTTCTTCCCAGCCTTCCCTTTTCATCCCATACCCACAAGAAGATTATTTAGGTTAAACATATGTCTGTAACGTTAGAGCTATACACTAAAGATATGTGTGGAATTACCTGACACTTCACAGCACATTTCAGTTGTACAAGGTGTCATTTAGTTATGTCATTTGAACTTCCAAGCTAACCTACTGCAACCCTTCCCCCACTCTACAAATTAGGAAGAGGGAATTTAGAGATAGCATGGCATATGCAAGCTCCCCCAGCTAATGCATGGTGTCATCAGAGAAAGAACCCAATCTGTCTCATTCTGCCTCCTGCTTGTTGAAATCATGAGCACCTCATAACTTGTGAGAAAGATTCCATGCTCCTTACAGGGAAGTTCATCAAGAATCTCGCCACAAGATCCTTTGACAGGGGAATCAAAAGATCTATGAACTTGGCACTTTGCCCCTCTCTTTCTGCCTCAAATGTCCTGTACCTCCAGAAATCACTACAGCACAAGGTTCCCCTGCTCTGAGTGCCAAGTGATGTGTGCAAACACGGGGAGGAGTATGCTCACTTGTTCACCAGCATCCACTGGTCAGAGACACCATGCTGCTGGTGCTCAGGGAGAGGAATGAGGATCTGAACAGAGATGTACAACACAGCATGTGTCTTCTAGCCTAGAGCTGGACAAAGCTCTTGGATCTTAGGACCAAGACCAACTTCCAAGGTCAAAGGTAGAAAGGTTCTTGTGATAGTGAAGAAAGCTCTCAACTTATACTTACGGCTCTGAATTATAAAAATGTCATTGTTCCTGAGTTGGGGAGGGCCTTCTTTTCCCAGAAGCCTAAGAGGAGATATCAAAGTACCACCTGTCAACAGACACAAAGTGTTTAAGGATCCAGTAGCCAGCTACAGAGAGGCCAGCATTTCATCAGCACCTGTTCAGAGCACTGGGGACTGAAAGGATGCTGTAAGATCTGAGCGCTGGACTTCTAGGAAGGTGTCCTTGTGCCCCTATGGCAGCAGCATATATGCTTCTCTCCTAGATCTACAGAGACAGCTGTCCTGGCCAGAAGAGCAGCTTGGCTCTGGCATGGGATCTAAGCCTAAACCATTGCTCTCCTGGGAAGTCAGACAGAGCCGAATGAGCTGGGCTGCAGCCACCTGTATTGCTAGAGGACCTCACAGGGCCAAGATCAGGGGCAGCGAGTGCAATACAGACAATGAGTTTCAGGTCCAGGAGCTGCTATTTTTCCTCACACTTAAAAATATATTTTTAACATCTTTCTTTCTATCTGTTTATCATCTATCTATCTATCTATCTATCTATCTATCTATCTTTCTATCTTCTCTCATATACATATACATATATGTGTATATATGTATATATATGTGTGTATATATGTGTATGTGTATACATATATAATTGTATATAAATATATATATAATTATATATATATAAATATATATATATAATTGTGTGTGTCTGTGTGTCGATGTGTCACATTAACCACTTTTCAACTCTTCAGGCACCAACTAGATTTTTAAGAAAGCAATTCAATTCTTATATTAATGGCCTGGAGTTAGGGCAAGCCTCACAACTTAAAACCTCAATCCCATAGGATAACTCCCTTCTTGGGACACCAATTTCAAGTTTCAAGCACCTCTAATTTTGACTTCACTATAAATGGGGCGTCCCCACGGGCCCCTCTGCGGGTTCAGTGTTTTCTCTAGAATGGCTTACAGAACTCAAGAATGTTTTTTAACTAACTGTGCCAGTTGATTATAAAGGACAGACCTCAGGAACGGCCAGATGGAGGAATGCACTGGACAAGGTGAGGGTGGGAATGTGGGTTCCCCCTCCTCCAGCACTTCCCTGTGTTCCCAACAGGAAGCTCTCCAAGCCCTGCAGGGGGCTAAAGAGATATCCTCACATGGGAAGACAGTCTGTCAGCTCAATTCCCTTCCCATCCCTGGAGAAGAGTGGTGAGTAGCTGAACACTGCAGGCTTCTAATCAGGCTTGGTCTTCGTGAGGACTACCCTCATGCGGGAATCCTCCAGGAGCTCATCAAGTTACTTCATCCGAACAAGAAATTTCCTTACCACCCAGGAAATTCTGAGGGAGTTGATTCTGAGTCACAAGCAGGGACAGGGACTAAATAGTAGGACACTCATCATTTCTGTCAGTCATGAGATGACACACTTTAGGATCTCTGTGTCATGAGCCAAGGACAAAGACCAAATACGCATTTCGTACTGTGCCTTATTAAGTCTCCGATCCTTTGGCTTTCACAGGTCTGCTCTCTATAGGGTCTAGAAGAACCCATTTATCCTCACGTTCTGGTCATCAAAGACTGAGGCATAAGCACTCCTTATAATGCAAAACCAGTTCCTGTCCTTGGAGACCCTACAAAGGAGGCTCTTTAGCTCTGTATTCATCACAGAGTAAAAATGGGGTACACCAGGAAGCAAGCCATCCCAAAGATGTCCACGTGCTGGTCCTACTGACCAGTGAGGAGGTCTCTGCCACCACCAGTTCACCTAGGCAAGGGCAGTTCCACTGGTGCGAGGCTTCTCCCATCTAAGGAGAGCAGCACTGAGACTTCCTATGAGTTTGGAGCCAGAGATTGAAAAGGCTTCGCATGAATTAGCAGGGGATGGGCAGCTCCCTCAGATCTCTCCACTAACTTACTCATGAGTTTTCCAAAGCATTGGGAATGTCCTGGTAACTGAACTGGTAATGTGGAGGTGCTTTTCAGCCCTTTTTGTGTCTAGCCTACCCACTTCAGCTTAGCCCTGTAAGCTGGGAGGAGCTCATGGCCAGTTCCTTTCCGGGGAGCCACATCTGTCCCCGCAAACAAAGAAAGCAAACTCACCCACGAGTGAGGGTGGCAGGCTGGCTGTCCCGGCCCTTCTATCAAATATGGCCCACATCCACTCTGCATCATGGGAGGTGGGAGGTGCCAGGGATGTGTTTATTTTACAGCTGACAATTAACAAAGGAGCTTTTTAAAAAGTTTTGGAAGTCCATGGATTGCAGCCAAGTCCTCATTTCAGTCCGTGCTTATTCCGAAGTGTCCAGACAAAGAATTTATCATTTTACCCGGAGGGATAGACAAAAAGCAAATTGTCCCCAGTCGATGCTATACCCAGAGTGGCAAGAGAGCTGGTGTGAAAGCAGAGAGAACCCAAGGATGACTCATCCAGCTAAGGGAAGGTAGATGGGCGCTTGCCTTTCCCTTGGTTTCCCAGCCCCATGCCTCTGCCTGTTTGCTCCAATGAGATGGGTAACGTTTTAATTAGGAGGCTCACTTGTCCTCACTTTTCAAGCGACATGGGGGGAGGGTGGGGAGGGCGGTGGGGTTTAGATAATTGAATCCATAACTCCTGTGGTTGTAAGTGTGCACAACTCATCAGTGGGGGTGTGTGCTTTGCAGGAGAAAAGCAGGAGGAGGCAGAAGGGGAGGGAGGGAGGGAGGGAAGCCAGGAAGATGGATGAGAATCAAGGGACTGGGAAAAGAAAGGCAGCTACTCGACTGACTGCAGTCAGACAGGCAGTGAGTGTGTCTGTGAATGAAAGACACACAGAGTCAGGGAAGTAGCCGCGGAGGCTTTTGTTTATGCATGGAGCTGGGTCAGAGGAAGAGGCTCAGGGATGACAGCAAGACTGTATGTTTGTATGAGAGAAGCAGCTGACTGGGGGAGAGATGTGAACAAGGAAGTCAGCTGAGAGACAGAGACAGAGAGACAGCAAGAGAAACCCTGAGCAAATCAAGTGTGTGCCTGTGAATTGGGTAACACAGAGCAGAGAAGAAGGGCCAAGAGCAGAGCGAGCGCTGTTATCCATGCACAGCTTAAATGCATGCCATCTTTTCTATTTTAACTGTGTATTGTTTCTTTTCATTTAAAAAGTAATAAAGTGCATAGTCATTAAAAGTAGGAACAGATAGAGAGCTGCAAAGAGGAAATCACCCACAGACCCACTTTTCAAGAACAAAGAAGCAGGCTCTGCCTTTCTTACTTTAAATGTCATTGTAAATCCTACTTAATTGATCTTGCAAATTCAGTGGTGAAATTCACCTGAGATAACTTACATGGAACATTTTTTTTTTTTTTTTTTTGGCAAGGCCCAGCCGACAGCAAGTCAGCTCAAAGAGAGGGCTGCGGCTGGTTCTGTCGTCTTTTGACCTGCAGTTTTCCAGGGAGGAAGGTTTGCAAAGGAATAGGTTATGTTCAATTAGAGAGTCAGCCAGATAATGACAGATAATGAGAAACTAGCCAGTCTCAGTGTGGTAAGCTTCCTGCATGTGCCATGGGGAGGAAAGCCATCCCACAGCCCATGGAGTGGCCAGTTCATCCCAGATGAGAGGCAGTGATAATATGGGGCTTGACAGTGGGACTTCTGACCATCCACCTCATAATATGGGGGCTGCCAGTTAGGTCTATGAGCAAGATGTCTCCTCCCTTGCCAACTTCACACATCTCTGAACTGCACAGAAATTCCGATCTGTTGTCTTCCATGGCTGTACAGGCCTAGGGATGACTTCCTGTTGTTTGCACATAGGGTATGTGCTCAGGCCTGAAAGTATTCGAAACAGCAGACCACATCCCTGCCCTGTCATGCAGTCTAACATTATCAGTATGTAACAACTGTCTGTTATCTTCATTGATGGGATGCTTTCCAGGTTCTTATCCTTGTTCATTTATGCTGATAATTCATGCTAGCTATACCAGACCTAGGAATTTTTTTTCCAGTTCCTTTGAGACCGGGTCTTATTCTTCTGTAGTCCAGGCTGGCCTTGAACTCACAGCAATCCTCCAGCCTTTACTCTTCTTCCCACACTTCTAGGATGACAGGCTTATACCATCATGCCCACTTTAGGACAGGGGTCTTTACTCTTCTGTTTCTGCTGAACACGAAGAGTTTCCTTTACTCAGGGAATTGAGAAAGGTAACGGGTGGTTTGTGCCTTTGACAGTGACTTCTCTAAAACTGTTGTGGGCTTTCTTTAAGAACACCTTTAATTTTATCTCTTTCCCTATCTTTCCTATCTCTGTTTCCCCCCTCACCTCCAAAGCATCACTCTCAGAACTGAGAGACATTCACTATCTGGATATTGTTAGATGTCAGCCCCACCCATCCTGACTGGCATCTAGTGTAACCCAGGTGAAGGGACGAAGTTGTTCGCCTGCCCAGGTTCCTACTTTTGTGGGATCATTTCAGACACTGTTCATACCAATACTGCTTACTGCACTTGGTTCAGAAGGGGTGTTTCCTCCTTCCCAGAGCTCCTGAGTGACAAATAGAGGACTGTGGTCTGACCAATAAGAGTAGTCCATCTCCTGAAGTTGGTGTAGTTCTTGACCAATCCAAGACAGATCAACCAAGTATCCCAGAACATTTGCTGGAACTACAATGAAAATTTTACTTTTCCTCTGGCCTACTGAACAGAAGGGAAATTATACAATAGGAGGTACTGGATGGAGACCACCTCCTTCCAACGGCTTGAGTGAGATAACGGCCAACAGAGAGATGTAGTTGAAGGTAGAGGACCAGAGAGGCAGAGGTAGAGACAGAGAAATGCTCTGGAAGCCTCTAATAGCACACAGTCTGTGCTCAGTGTAGATGGCTGCACAGCTTTGTGCCTTGATCACTTGAGTACCCTGGTCCAGCTAAGCCTGAACACATTATATACAATGAGTGAAGACATTATCTTCCAAATAAGATGGGTTGGTTTCCTCTGTCCTACAATAGCTAACACTACATACCATAGACTTTTTGGCTCTGCTGGAGCATAGTAGGATTTTCTCCAGACTCCACTGAACGAGTCACATCAACTTTTTAATGAAAGCACGTAAGAGCAGTAGCCGGCATATTTGGTCCCAGGCCCTTCCTAGCATTATTCTGCACTAAAATCTGTTTGTGTGCGCATGCCCTGTGCTGCCACTCATTTATCGGCATTCACCCTTTCCTGCTGTCTGCACTTAGCAGGCAAGAACCAGAAAGGGCCAAAAAGATGTCACTTAAAGAGACCAAAAACTGAGTTGTCTATTGACGGGTCATCACTTAGCTAGCAGAGAAGGATGCCCCTACACACACTAACTCCACAGATTTGATGCCAATTTGTGATTTTTAAAATCTAATTGAGTCGGTGTTAGAGTGGAATACCCCAAAGCTTTGGATAGCTGACTGGCTGACAGGTGTGCTCTGTGCTCCATGGATAGCTCTACTCCTCTGAGGCTTCTCAGGTCTGTTGATAGACATCTGAAGGAGGCTACAGCAGAACTATTTACTAAAGTGGAGAGTCCCGTCTGCTTTTCTATATTCCATCTTTCAATAGAAACCTCTCTGACTTAAAACACTTGCTGAGTCCAGTAACTTAAGGGAGGAGAGAAAGCAAGCCTGTGTTATGCCCTCAAAAAACCTCTCCAGCACTCTTTATTAAGCATTGTTTTAAATTTTCATTATTACCATTGTAATCACTATTATTAGCAGGAGCAAAACTGAGCAAGAGGCAGAAAGCCTGTACATTCACTGTGATCTCTTCCAGGAACATGGCCAGGGTGGTCGAGGACACTCCCACTCTCCTCAGAGAGGGCTCCGAGAAGGGCTGCCCTCTCCACCACTGCTGTTGCCCCATTCCTCGGCATTTTCTCCCTGTCCACCACATGCTTCTCTCCCTTTTCTTTCCACGCTAATTTTTCATTTGTATGTTGTCTCTCCTGCAAATCAAATGCCATGAGGCAAAGTCAGTTGTTGTATTATTTGTGATTTTTGTTGAAGTTCTTGTTAGAGAATTCTGTTTCATAATTTTACACATACACACACACACACACACACACACACACACACACACACACGGGGGGGGTGGAGAGAAAGAGGGGGAGAGAGAGAGAGGGAGAGAGAGAATTAATTTACTGAGTGCGTAATATATTCCAGGCACTTTCTAAGCACTTCAGACATGCTACCTTTCTAAATTCTCAAGAAATACATATGAGTGCTGTTTCCATTCCAATTTGAGATGAAAATGCAAGACATGTGTATCTTGGTCAAGCCTGGGACTATGCTGGTATCTGGGTTCTGGATCCTTCCAAATTTAACCTGAGAGTTATGCCATTCCCACCTCCTCACATGAGACATAATGCCTAGACATGGTTCTTCAAGCTCACAGATGTGGGAGAGCCTGCACAAAGGTGGCCCAGGTCCAGGACACCATTCTCCACCAACATGCCTCACTCCATCCTTTGCTGCTCACATCAGCTCCTTCACACAGGAAGAGTTCATTATCTTCAGCTAGAAACTGAAGAAACCAACACCTAGAAGGGATTAGAAGACTAGACTGGGGTTGTGTAATTAGTAATTGACAGAGGAATAAGCTGTCTCATCAACAAAAAAGTGAATTTATACTTAGCAGGATCTACATGTTTTCAAACCTATTAAATTTGCATGTGTATGTGAAGCATATGGTTTCAATTTCTTTTATATCTGCACATGTTAATCATACAAAACAATGGGTTTCATTGAGACAATTTCATATATTTATATCATATTCTTTAATCATACTCACCCCCCCTACCTTCTCTCTCATCTTCTCCCGCTCTTGAATCCTTCCTCCTTTTAAATGGAATTTGTCCCAGCTTACACCTCCTTCTTCCCTGTCAACTAAACCAATACTTAATTCATCAGGTCCCCAACTGATGAAAATTTCACCAAAACAAGTAGACTGAAATGTTCTCTCTTCTTTGAAGAGCCCTATCCTGACATATTTCTGTATGTATGTAAGCAGGTGGCTGAGGCAGAAGAACTGTGAGTTTCATGCCAACTTGGGCTACAGAGTGATACCTCTCTCCAAAAGATAGAAGAGAATCAAAAGAATCTAGTCAGAGCACTAAATTTTAGTCCCACACCCATTTCTCTGACAGAAAAACAGATTGTCTGTGAAGGCGAACTGACTGGCCAGTGTTGAGCAGAAACCCATCCCTAAGAGAAATGCTCTTTTTAAATTGCACTAACTCATGACAAAATCTGGCTGTTCCAGGCCAATGTGTGTTCCTGGCACACACAATGGGAATAATTCCACTTATCTTGAATAGACATAAAAGGGAGAGAATTCTTACTCTGGTCTTTGCCTTATAGCCCATGTTTCAAACATTTGGTTTTTAACAGTCATCAGTTCTATAGTTTAATGTGAACTGTGCCCACCATCTCATGTGTTGAATGTTTGGTACTCACCATGTGGTAATGTGATTTGGGAAAGTAGAAGAAAGTTTGGGAGGTGGGACCTAGCTGGAAGTAGGTCATTGGTGGGGGTGGGGAGTGCCTTTGAAGGTGATCCCAGGTCCTCCTTTTGTCTTTCTCTGTTTCCTGGCCACAATGAAATGCATAGCTTTTGTCACACATACCTGTCATGATGTTCTGCTTCCCCATGGCTTTGAGTCAATAGGCTGAAACCTTTGAAACTGTGAGTTGAAACACATTCAGCCACCTTTTCAACTGTGTCAGAGCTAAGAGTTAAGTGGCTGTTTGTCTTACTTATGCTTTCTACTGCTGTGAAGAGATACCATAACTGGCAATTTTTATAAAGGAAAACATTTAATTGGGGCTAGCTTACAGTTTCAGAGGCTTAGTTCATTGTCATCATGGTGGGCCATGGCTGTGTGCAGGCAGACATGCTGCTGGAGAAGAAGTCAAGAACTTTACATCTTGATCAGAAGACAACAGGAAGTGAACTGAGACACTGGGAGTGGCTTGTGCATTGTACAAGACCTCAAAGCCCACGCCCACAGTGACGCACTTCCTCCAACAGAGCCACACCTGCTAACAGTGCCAGTTCCTAGGAGCTTATGGGAGCCAATTACATTCAAAATAGGACACTGCTCTTGCAGGGGACCCTGGTTCAATTCCCAGCGCCCACATGACTGCTTATAACTGTTTATAACTCCAGTTCCTAGAGATCTGATATCCTCTCCTGACCTCTATAGCCCCCAGACATGCACATGGAGTACAAATATACATATAGGCAAAATACACACATAAACTAAAAATAAATGCATTTAAATAATTTAATTATTAATATCAGGTATTCTGTTACAACAATGACAAAGCCAACACATCTGTCTTAAAAACTATATATGTGGACATAGTTCCCTATTGTATGGTCTCCCTCGAGTTTTAGGTGCATTCCAACCCCAGAACTCTTCTTACTCTCATCTAGTAAGCTAAAATGTCCACGGAGTTCTGAGGGCTGAGACAAATAAAGTGAACATTTGGGAAGTAAGAAATAAGGTTGAAGCTTTTATATCAAGATGTCTCTCATACGATCAGGTTTGCTATTTTAGAATCTCATTGTCAGCCAAGCATGATGGTACATATTTTGTAATCCCAGCATCCAGGAGGTAGAGACTGGAGGATCAAAAATCTCAGGCCAGCCTGAGCTACATAGCAAGACCTTGTGTTGAAACAAGACCAACAAAAGGAGGAGGAGGAAGCGAAGGAGGAGAAGAAGAGGAAAGAAAGAAAGAAAGAAAGAAAGAAAGAAAGAAAGAAAGAAAGAAAGAAAGAAAGAAAGAAAGAAAGAAAGAAAGGAGGGAGGGAAGGAGGGAGGGAAAGAAAGAGCAAGCAAACAAGCAAGCAACGATACTCATTGCCCTATATTATTCACTTTGAGTCTTGCCTTGTAGTGGGTGTAAGACATAGGCTGTTTGCCACCTAAGAAGAGCTCCTTCAGGAATGCTGGGAGCTGAGACAGTGTCCTGAAGGAAAGACTTCCTGCTACATTCTAGCAAAAGGACTGGATAGCCAGAGTAAGCCTCCAAAGCAGGTGTGGTGTGGTGTGATGATTTCACACAGAGATTTGAGTGCCTGGAGTTCCTCGTACCCAATAGGCAATGGCTGAAATGTCTTCTAGGCACCATTCCCTCTGGAGGCAAACCGCAGCCACAGACATATGTTGCCAGAATCAAAAGGTAGTATCAGGTAAATATCCCACTACCAAAAACAACCCCAAAACTGTTCTTCCAGTGATTAACCATAAGATTCTCTGACTGTAGGCTCTGCTTTCTCATCTAGATCATTAGGAGGTTAGAAACTCAAGCACTACTCTTCATACAAACCACACATATGAGGACTCCAGTGTCTGGAAGTGAGAGTGAACTCGTGAGAGCACACAGGCTATGAGGAGAAAGGGAAAGGCAGAGCTGCTTTTCCTGTCCTTGTCTGGACTTTCAATACTACTTAGTGGGACTGTGAAAACACTAGATTGCCGAGCACGTGGAGATGGGACAGGGACGGGGCATCTTAGACAGTGGCTGTCCTTCTTACTGTTTTTTGCCTTGCTAACTAGACATCACATATAAACCTAGGCTTTCAGAGCACAAGAGACTGAAACCAACTAAGCCAGTCCCTTCACTGTCCCACTGAGAAAGTCAGGCCCAGAGAGGAAGTAATTTCTCCAAGTTTAGTGACCCAAATTGATGTCTCTTGATTTCAAGGCTTTTTTTTTTTTTCCTCCAACATGGCATACTTTTGTACAATCGCTATGCTTCTCTGGACTATAAAACATAAAATAGATGGGGGAAAGATTTATTGACTGTTTGCTTCCTAATTCTG
The DNA here is from genome assembly GCF_004664715.2 of Peromyscus leucopus. Taxonomy (NCBI): domain Eukaryota; kingdom Metazoa; phylum Chordata; class Mammalia; order Rodentia; family Cricetidae; genus Peromyscus; species Peromyscus leucopus. Next base: position 49,313,242 of record NC_051086.1, read on the forward strand.
CTTTTTTTTTTTTTTTAAGACAGCCCATTGCTCTCCTGCTTTACTGTTTAGGATAAGCATCCTGCAGTAAGAATGGACTTGATTCCATTTGATGCTGTCAAGCTCCCTTCTACCTAGGGCTGTCAGTACAAGGGAATTGGGGGCTGGAATTCCAGATGGAGCTGGACAAGGAGATGACCATTTCTGGGTCACCCAGCTGCCCAATGCCCTCGGGTAGCTGCAGCAGCGGGGAGGGGTAACCTAGTTTGCTGAGGAAATATTGTGGATGTCCCAGTTTATCGGATACAGTCCTAGAAAAGTATTGGCACTGTCCTGTTTCTGCAGCTTGCCCTGCAGTTCCACCTGCCAGTCCCCGGCTGCCCCTTCGGCCCGAGAAGCCAAAGCCCAGAGTCCAGCTTTGCTGTTCCACATTCGGGCCTTGGTTTGCCCCCAAGTCTCTCATTTCACTTTGGGGGGTTCCTAGCCTGGATCAAGGGTATTCTGGCATGACAAGTGGTATGTGAGAATGAGGGCATGTTTCTATTTCCAGGGACATTTGGCCTTTGCAAAAGGAGGTGGAGATACAAATTATACAGGAATTCAGGGTTTGGCCAGTTTGCTTGATTGTGGAACAAGCTGGCAAAATGGTGATTCTGGGCCGAGTTACCAAGGCTGAGAAGGCAGAGGCACGTGACTGGAGACCCTGCCCTGACTGTGCTACCAACTGATCGCATCCCTTAGGGCAGCTTCCTTCTCCCCTTGAGTTTTCTTTATCCTCACTTCAGAACTGAGGAGGTTCAACTATAATGGAGGTAATGATTTGAGCTTTCAAAATCAGCCTAGAGTTCATATAGTGTCAACCTCTAGAATTTAGTTCCAGGTTCTCCAGCTTGAACTCTCAGATGTTCACAGAAAAATCCCAGGTGAGATGTGATAATGTGGCATGGACGGGCCATGTAAAAGCTGGCACAATCATGTCCTCCAGTGCATACTCCTCACCACTCACCCAATGACATGACAGATTTCCAGGACAGGAAAAATCTTCTCATCATCATAAAGCTGGACATTTCATTCACTGTGAGCTCTACCAGGGCAGAGCCACTGCCCAACAACTTACCATGCTTGGCATGGGCCACCACTACAAGGAGGAGTTCAAGAATGATTTGCTGGGTGGACAAATAAATGTGAGTTTCTTCTCTTTCTTTCCATGCCAGATGCACAGATAATTCTCCCTGTAGGTGTTATGTTGCAGGGGGAAAGAACAGTGCCGCAGACAGGAAACAAGTCTTCCCTTGTGTACAGGCATCAGCTCTGACAGCCTACAGGTGCCAGTCTGACACACTTACATGAATCTCAGAAAGGACGAAAACCCACACCAAAGCTGAGAAGAGATGCAGATGGGTGGGAAAGATTCCCAAGAGAGTTGGGGCCAGAAACTTAGAGCTGTGGGTGTTCTTGCGTTGTTACTGCCTAGAAATAGAGGTGCCTAAACCACTGGGAAGATGGGTGTCAGGACTCCCTCTGCCGTCTTACATGGAATACCCCTCCTCCTAAACTTCACGGTTTGTGAACTGGGATACAGATGGAAAGGTGCAGTGAAAGTCTAGGAAAGTTCAGCTTTGGTGGTACTGGCTTATGTAAGCCCTATATTCAGAAAACTTCAGCAAAGGATTCCTGAGAGTTGTAGCTACTCTAGGCTACAGAGTAAGGTTCTGTCTCCAAAAAAAAAAAAAAAAAAAAAAAAAAAAAAAAAAAAAAAAAAAAAAAAGGAAAATATAAAGTTAAAAAAAAAATGGATTCTTTGTCAGATATATAAACTATATGACAGCCAACTTGTTGTTGTTTTTTAATGAGGTTAGGTGAAAGTTGGGATAGTGGATCAGTTTCTCACTGGGGTAGCAAATGGGTAAAGAAAAGAAGGACATACAGGAAGGGAAGGTTGATAAGCTCAGCTTCAGGAGACCTGGAATAGAGGCACAAAGCATCCAAGTTCAAGGCACCACCTCAGCTGTGCGCAGCACTGTGTTCTTGACTAATACTGTCTCTCCGTCTCAGGCTCCTTTTTGTAACACAAAGGTGGCTGGGTCTGACGAGAGCCCTCTCTCTATTACTCCTTGATTGAGGAATTATTTTAAGATAAGCTAATCAAGTTCATATAAAATTAGAATGGTGTGAGTTTTAAAGAATTCACCCTGTTCTTGGTGACAGATCAAGGAACAGAACGGAATCCCATGTTCCTCTGTGGCTTTGAATAAGGACTAATGAAATGTTTGCTCCCATGGGCATCAGCTGAGGAAGGCTGGTTCACCTGCTTGGAAACTACTTTTCACAGAGCAGTAACATACATGAATCACTGCTATCCACTTCTGGCCTAACTCTCTCTCTCTCTTTCTCACTTGAACCTTAAGAATTCTCTCGCACAGGGACATATCACAGCATAATAAAGGCAATTTACAGAAACCCACAGACAAAACCATCTAACAAAGAGAAACTCAAAATATTTCCACTAAAATCAGCAACAAGACAAGTTGTCCACTCTCTCCATATTTCTTCAAAATAGTACTTCAAGTCTTAGCTTGAGCAGTAAGACAAGAAAGACATCAAGGTGATACATGTAGGAAAGAAATGAGCAAAAGTATATTTATTTGAAAATATGATTTTTTACATTAAAGACTCCACTAGTAAACTTCTACGTCTGATACACTTTCAGCGAAGTAGCAGGATACAAAATTAACACACAAAAATCAGTAGCTTTCCTATATACAAATGATAAAAGGACTGAGGGGAAAAAAATCAGGAAAACAATCAAATAATACCTAATAAAATAAAATAAAATAACATTATTTTGAGATAACTAATTAAGCCAGTGCAAAACTTGTATAATAAAAACTTCAAGACACTGAAGAAAATTGAAGAAGATACCAGAAGATCGAAAGTGAAAGTGGCCGCCCTACAAAAAGAAATGCACAGATTAAAAACAATCCTGGTTAAAATCTCAACAATTCTTCACAGAAATTGGGGGAAAAAATGAATTTCATCTGGAAACACAAAAGTTCCAGGTTAGCTAAAAACAAATGAACAATAAAAGAATGGCTGAAGGGATCACCATTCCAGATTTCAAATTATATTAGAGCTATAGCAAAAAGAACAGCATGGCATTGGCATAATCAAAGGAATAGATTGAAGACCCAGACATAAGGACACACACCTATAGACACCTGATTTTTTTTTTTTTAACAAAGAAGCCAAAAATGCACACTAAAGTAAAGACAGAAACTTCAACAGATGGTGCTGGTCACACTGGATGGCTACATATATGAGTGAAAATAGATCCATATGTATCACCCTGTACAAAACTCAACTTCAAATAGATCAAGGACCTGAACATGAAACCAGATACCCTGGTTCTGATAGAAGAGAAAGTAGGGGATAGGTTTGTACTCACTGGCATACGAAAGAACTTCCTGACACAGGAATGAAGACTTAATAAGACCTCAAGAACCTGATAAGCTTCTCTGTGCTCCAAAGAACAGAATCATTTGAGTCAAGTAGCAACTACAGAATGGGGGGAAAATCTCTACCAATAATCTGAAAGATGGTTATCTAGAATACATAAAGAACTAAAATAAATAAATAAATAGATAGATAAATAAATAAATAAATCAAACAAAAACCAAACCAAAACAACAACAACAACAAAATCCCTGAACATCAAGGAAACAAATAACCCAATTTAAAAACGGGGTATAGAACTAAACAGAGAGTTCTCAAAAAATGAAACACAATTGCTGAGAAACACTTTTTTTAAAATGTGCAACATCCTTAGTCATCAGGGAAATGCAAATTAAAACTACTTTGAGATTTCGTCTTACCCTAGTCAGAATGATAAAACAAATGAGAACACATGTTGGTAAGAATGTAGGGGAAGGGGAACACTTATTCATTGCTGGTGGGAGTGCAAACTGGTACATCCCCTATGGAAATCAGTGTGGAGGTTCCTAAAAAAGTTTAAAATTGATCTAATAGAAGATCCAGCTATGCCATTCTCATGCATACATTCAAAAAACTTTACATCCTCCTACAGAGATGTTTGCTCACCCATGTTTATTGCTGCTTTATTGATAATGATCAGAAATAAAATACAGCCTAGATACCCACCAACTGATGATTAGATAATGAAAATGTTGTACATTTACACAATAGAATATTATTCTACTGTCAAGAAAAATGAAATTTGCAGGTACATGGATGGAGCTAAATCAATCATCCTGAGTTAGGTCACCCAGACCCTAAAAGAAAAATATTTCATTTTTCTCTTACATGTAGATATTAACTTTTAAATTTTGGGCATATGTGTTTTAATACAAGTAATCACAAAGGTTAGGTACCTAGTAAGGGATCAGTGGGAAGGAGAGGATCGTTTAAGGAGGGGAAATGGTGTCTAGTATTACAAAGAAATAAAGAAGGAAACTAGGCTGGGAGGATTAGATGGCTAAGGAAATGGGAAGGCAAGGTAAAGGAGAGAATATGGAGAGGGACAACTAACACTAAGGACTTTTGAGAAACCATATGGAAACTTAACTGTGGTAGTTTGAATACAATTGGCCTCATAATCCCATAGGAAGTGGCACTATTAGGAGGTGTGGCTTTGTTGGAGTGGATATGACCTTGTTGGAGGAAGTATGTCACTGTTTTCAGGATACCACCCAATGTCTCACTTGACTTCCTGATGCTGACAAGATGTATCATACTCAGCCTTAGCACAACAGCTGCCTGCATGCCACCATGCTCCCCATTATGATGACAATGGACTGAACCTCTGAAACTGCAAGTGAGCCCCCTGAATTAAATGTTTTTGTTTTGTCTTGTTTTATAAAAGTTGCCATGGTCATGGTGTCTCTTCACAGCAATAAAAACCCCAACTAAGACACCTACTACAGTAGAAGCTTCCTAGAATGTATACATATTTGAAAGAAATTTAAATGGAGTCACCACACAACAGGGAAGACAAGGCCCCATCTAGACCTTACACCACCAAGTAAAACCTCCAATCCCAGGAATAGGTTACACCTTCCTGAGTCATTAGCCAAAGAGGTCACATAGACTACCTGCCCGAAACACTACAAGCTTTTGCTATGACTATTGGTTACTCTTGATAACCTGAAGGTAAGGCCCTATTGCTGAAGAGACAACTTATTTATGTCATCAAATCTGGAGAAATCAAGCTGGTGCCTAACTAGAAGCTTCACACACACACACACACACACACACACACACACACACACACACACACACACCAATTAGTTTACATGGTTCTAGAAGGCCCTTGCACACCATCAGAGGAGAAAGGTAGTCATTAATATCACCAAGCTACAAACCCTGTGGGCTACAACAGAGGTCTACCTGTGAGGTATGCCAGTGAAATAGTGGCACCGGTGTGATGGGAGTAACCAACCACTTTTACATTGGATTTAAGGTCTACTCCATGAGATGGAGTCCATACCTGTCATTGCTAAAGTGGCTGAGAACCCATTACTAGATAGGTTATGGACCCTACAGGAAAACTTACTGCTATCATTCTGCTAAAGGGACAGCAATGAAATAACTCCCAATGGCATATTACTATATCCACAGATCAGAGCATCATTAACCCTTATCAGAGAAGCTTCTTGCAGTACACAGTTATTAAAACAGAGATCCACAACTGGACAGTGTGTAGAGAGTGAGAGACTTTGAAGCATTCAGTCCTAAATGGGGTGCCTTTATCAACAACCCCCCGCCAAAGATTCAGGAATCTGTGAAGAAAGAGATATGAAAAGATTGTACATAACCTGGACAGGTTCAAACCAGACAAAATTCTCAGCTTGAAGAAGGAGAAGTCCACAAAGTCCAACCCCTAACGCCCTGACAAAGAAGCTACTTGTAATTGATACTTGCTGAAAATGGAAAATCATTTTTCTCCAATGGGTATATTAACTATACATCAGGGTAAGCCCCATGCCCAGGAGTAGTTAGCCAGCACAAAATGAACTCTAGGTTTTTTTTGTGTGTGTGCATGATTTTTGTTTTGGTACTTATTGTCTTATTGGTTTTCTTTTTGAGATAGTCTATTTTCATTTTTGTTCTTTATTGTTTTTCTTCATTTTTTTGAGAGCAAGAAAGAGCACAAAGTAGGGAGGTGGGAGGCTTTGGGAAGAGTTGAGGAGGGAAGATAATATGATCAAAATATATTACATGAATTGTTTCAAATAAATGATAAAAAAAAGTCTCTCCCTCAAAATCTAGGGGGAAAAATCTCAAAATTCTAAAACAAACATCCCATAGATAGCTATGCCAGATTTACTCTGTAAGAATAGACATAACTCAACATTTTTGCTAGGATCCTGTCTTAGTATACTATGTGCAGAAGACTTGAGAATATGAAATTCATATGGAAAAGAAACTTATTCGGCCTCAGTTACAGAGACTGGAAAATTCAAGACCACAGACCCAGTGTCTGGTGTACACTCCATATTTTGCATATCATGGAATGCAGAGGGCAAGAAAGAAACAGTTCTTAGTGGAGAAAAACAAGCCTGTTCCTACAGGCCCCAGTGACAGCAGTTGAGCTAAAGTCACCTTCAAAGACAGAGCCCCACCACTCTAACATGTCATAGTTCTCAATACATTGGGAATTAATTTTCCAACACATGCATTTTGAGAGCTGCATCAGACTCTGACAGTGACTTCAGCAGACTCCGAGCATCCTTAGGTAAGGTACTCAATGAACAAACAAACAGAAACTTGCCATTTTGTACTTGAAGCCAGTTCATTTCATAAATAAAGTGAATTCATTTATAGTGAACCAAATATAATGAGCTGTATCCTTCAGAAGAGAAGAACTTATTGAACTTTAACTAATAAAACTAAGTTTTCAATTCTAGTATTACTATAGAGGAATGACATGTCAGTATCTTTAGTCCTAATAATGGTTTTTATTGGGCTAACATCCTGGAGATAATTATAACTTTAGGACAAATATAGTAAAATATAAGCTCAAGTACTTCAAAGGAGAAATTTGGAAATTTCAAAAGGAGGCAGAAACACAGGAGGGGGTCAACCCGTGAATAAAGAGAACCATGTCTGGTTAGATGTGTATTTATATGATATGCCTCAAAGAACAAGTCATACAACCAGTTTCTATGGGTTGTACAGTTCACATGGCTGGGAGCGCTTAGAATTCAAGCGAGGAGCCAAAGTATCATTCACTTGAATCAGATGACAGAGCCTGCTGCTTTTAAAAGGGTTGAAAAATGAAAGGAAATTTCTAGAAATGAGGGGAGCACATAAAGTGAAACCCTCAAAATCTGCACTTAAACTCTTTCCAATACTCCACTGATGCCAGCAATTAGGAGGGAAAGGCAAGAGCTGCTGAGCTAAAGAGACGAGAAGTCATGTCAGCTGCTGCAACCTTGAGTCCCAGGTTAGATAAACTCAACACACAGCTTAAACTTTTCAATCCAACTCCAGAAGACCACACCTTAGAAACAGAACACATCTCAGAACCATGGAATTTATCCTCATGTCTAAGGCCAAAGCTTAAAGGAGGCCTGTCCATCAGAGAGCAAAATCAAGCACTTAAAGGGGCATAATTTATCCATAATCTAAGCAATTTCTAAGAAAAGGTACAACATTCTTCCAGACATAAAGTGCAGCCCATAATCTCTACACAACATTAAGTACACGATAAATTATGATCACAAATGTAAAAAAAAAAGGAACATGTGGCACATATTGAAGAGAGGCAAATACAGAAATGACTTAGATTTTGGAACCACATAAAAAGGACTTTAAAATATGTTTAAGAAATTTCAGGATAGGTTGCATGGAATGGGTGAAGAAATGAGACATTTCAGAAGAGATATGGAAACTTCCAGAAAAAAAAAACAGAAATCTAATCTAGAACTAGAGAAGTATCATGTAAAAGTATGGAAATTTTTAGAAAAATACAGGTAATTGAAATTTTAAAACTGGACTGGAGAAATAGCCCAGTGGTTAAGAGTGCATGCTGCCTTTCCAGAGGTCCTGGGTTCAAGTACTAGCATCCACATAACCTTTCAGAACCATCTATAACTCCAGTTCCAGGGGATCTGATGGCCTCTTCTGGTCTCCCTGGGTACCAGGACAACACACTGTACACATACATATATGTAGGCAAAACAGCCATCCATATTAAAACATGAAATAAAGAAAATTCAAAATGGAATAAGGCCTCAGAATGCAAAGGTAAGAGCCATAACGGGAGAGCTACTTTTTGAGTGTCATTCCTGCTACGAACACACGTGAGACCAGACAGAACATAGAGGTTTCGAGTTTGAATTATTGAGAAAAAGCACAAGACAAGGCTCAGAACCACCCAAATGGAAGCACCATGATTACTAAAGGAGCCTGATTTTGCAAAGTAGAGAAAGCGGTACAGAGAGCTCTCTGACAGAGGGTGGCTCCACGACATGGCAAAAAAAAAAAAAAAAAAAAAAAAGAAAAGAAAAGAAAAATACTAAGATGGATGTGAGCAGAATACGACTGTGGAGAGGGGAGAGTTGTTTAGAGGTGGGGTGCTTCGCAGAAACTCCAGAGTTCTCTCAGTAACTGATGGTTACAGCCTTGGTTGGACAAAAGCTGGCATACAGTGACTTCCTCTCACAGAATACAGCCTGCAACAGAGAGCACGGATGAACTCGACAACAGAAAGACCTTAGAAGCATTTTCTAAGCCAGGGAATCGAGGGTAACTTGAGCAGCAGTTGGTTGGGCTTGGTAGCCAGTACCCTGGATTTGATATGATGAAGTGGCACTTTCGCTCTGGCCTTCCTCTATTTCTACAAGGAGAAATAGCACTAAGGGGAGATGTGGGTCATTAGGAAAAACAAGTCCTAGACACAGTCAATGCATAGCCAAATGTAAAAATCTACCTTTCTTTTAAAATATTCTTTAACACGTTGTAGTAAAAAACAAATAAGAGTAGTGCTTAGAATATGCATGAATATAAAATTCATATTAACAATAAGCAAAAATTAGAGTGATATAGATAGAGTAAAACCTCACATTGTACATGAAACATGTAATATGAATGTGTGACAATGGGAGCGACTAGTAAGTTAAAGACATGGTAATTCCTAGAGCAGTCACAAACTTACTGAAAGGATATATTTAAAAGCCACTACAGGAAATAGAATCCAGGGAAAGAACAGAATAAAAGCAAAAACATCATTGGCTCAAGTGGATGAACAAAAGGACAAAACAGAAAAGAAGCAGACACAGTGTGTGTGTGTGTGTGTGTGTGTGTGTGTGTGTGTGTGTGTGTGTGTGCCGTGTGGCGCTGCGCGCGCGCGCGCGCGCGCGCCGCGCTCATCTTGCATTATCCAATAGGAGCTGGTTTGGATGACTCACTAACCGTAAAGCCTACAGATACTCAAGTCTCTTTTATAAAATAGCGTGATGTTTGCATATAATCTATGCATATTCTCTCACCATACACATCTTATTATTACTTAATAATTACTTATAACATCAAATACAGCTAAATTACTTCCAAAAAAGTCTTGGCTCTGTATTACTAGGGCCAAGAAAAACATAAGTATACTTTCAGGAGAGTTGTAATTTAAAAATAATATTTCTGATTGGTGATTTCCTGGGCCTACAGATGTGAAATCCAGAGATATGGAGGGCCAGACATAATTACATTAAATATATTGTGTTAAGATTGCAATTACAAGCCAGAGCTTGTCATGCTATCTATGAAGACAAGATGTACCGTGATTTGTGCAATGGATGTCCTTTACATGCAAAGTCAAAGGCTGAAGAAGAAAGAAGGCAAATAGGGCCACCATATCAAACCTCAAATCCTTGACTGAAACTGGCTACAAATAATAATAAAAAAAAAATTCATTGTCTTTCTTGTTCCTCCGAGTTCCCTAAGGAAGCTTGAAATGTCAACTGTTCTCTTCCCTCACCTCCTTCATATGGGTAGCCATATTATCTAACCCCAGGATATAAGACATGAATAGAAATTGCCTTAGACTGCCTTAGCTTTCTTGATAAATAAAGACATATACAGAAATGCAAAGTCATCCTTTATCTTCACTGTCCTGCTTTGAATATAAATGAGACGTATGGTGCTATAGCACCTTGTGACACGGGAGAAAAGATGACAAAAAATGACAGAAGTGTCAGCTAATATATCACTCCAGGTCTCCCATTTTGTGGGGAAAATATATCTCAATGTGTTCATGCAGTATCAACTAGGAATCTGTTTCCTCTCTCCCCACCCTCACACAGGAACACTAGAAAATCAAGGGCTAGAGGATTGAGGCCCATTACTCTTCCCAAATTCCTGAGAGCAGCATGCTTGTCATTTAATTGTTAAGGCATCCTAAAGAGAGTTAAGACACAGCTAATAGTTGGGATTGCTTTCTTCACCATGTCTAGATCAGTCACAAAGCTCTAGCCCATGTTGATTCTCTCATTGTCTGAATGCTAATTCTTGACTGTAGAAAGAATTGAGTACTAACTCCCCCCCTCCCAGAACACTAGACAGAGGAACAAGGGAAAACAACTATTTCTTTTCTCTCTTCAAATACTTGTGAGTTTTAATTTTTTGGTGCCAGAGATCAAATCCATCATCTTGTGGATGGCAAGTGAGCACACTACTACTGGAGCACACCTCGAGGGCCTCAAATGTTTGTTCTCTACTTCTCTTTTATTTAATTTTCATGATTGCTGTAGCCCTGCAGCTTGTAACCTACCTGGTTACTTCTATCCCCACAACTTAACGGAATTGACAAAGGAAAACCCAGATCACTCAAATTTTAGTCTCTAGTGCCTAACAATGGTAGTATAATCTCAGTTATTGTCAGCTAAACACTTTGATGAACCAGTGAATATATTTTGAATAATCCTTACATCTCATGCATAGAGAAACAGAATAATTTGAATAATCATAAAGCTATTATGCCATTCATTTTCCTTCAGTGTGTAAAGTGGAGTAAGTCCATTATGCCTTATTTGGATGATGAGAGCATTCATTCCAGAAGGAGGTAATCCCTAATTTTCAACTCTTCGAGGAAATACAGCAGCATAGAAAAGAAGTACCAGACAGAATAAACTGAAGGACCCCTAAAGACAATTAACTCAAGAAGCAGAAAACAGCTTTAAAATAAAATTAGTTCCCTCAGAGATATTTGAGAATGTTATACCTACAAAATAAGGATGTATTCCCACTAGGAAGAATTACAGTTCTTAGGAAATAACATATCATAAAAAAAAAAAAACCTCTGTGAAGTGCTGAAGACCAGGAGACAAGGCTGAGCATAGATTAGCAATCTCTAGGCAGAACTACAGTTTAGAATCATGACAGTGAAGAGCCACCGCAAACAGCTTAAGAGAAAAACATCTACTAAATAGGGACTATTGCCCTCTCCCTTGGTTGCCCCCAGCAATGGGTAGACCCCCTGTTGCTGAAGATACCACATACATGAACATAACACACACACAAAAAAAAAAAAACTGACCTGGAAGCCTCCTCCCTGAGAACTAGCTCTCTACTACCAGAAGGTGATGTGTAAGCTGCTAAAAGAGGAGAGCAATCAGCAGTCCTACCTGGATGCAAAGCCCATGAGCCACAAGAACAAGCATGCAACGTAAGCCCTTGGATCTCAGTACTAATCAACAGTCATCTAGTTGAATATAAGGCCCTCTCAACAGGAAGAAATTCCTGCCTGGCACTGCACGTCTAGCCAACTACCTGCGGCTAGTAAGTAAGGCATGGTCGTTAGGGGTTAACCTACTACAGCCCTACAGCCACTTTCCTAAACCAGCGTAAGTTCCAGCTTCATTTTAAATATTCACCCCTATACCTAAAGATAAGTGTAGCCCTCACTTTCCTCACTTTCCATCTAAGAAGAGTCTCCTTTTACAGCAGACTGAGACCATTATGATAATCCATAACTGGTCCATATGCAGAGGATAACTCACCATGGGATATTCAAACCTAACTGATACATCTAAAACACAACTCCTACACCTAGGGCTCAGAGAACATCATGAAAGAAGGAGTGGAAAGACTGTAAGAGGACCAAGATGTCTGCTGCAAGACAGTGTCTTCTGCTTAGGACAGGAAAGCTGCACTGTGAGATCTTAACAACATGGTCATCTAAGCAAGACCTGCACAGTGTCAACAAACCCCACCCCTAGATGAGCAGGTCATCAATGGCTGCTCAGAGAGGAAGATCCAGGCTTTTCTGGGAATGGACACCGGGATAAGTTATCCAACCCCAAGTAGTCAGCCCTAAATACATTAGCAAAACTAAATGGATTCAGCAGGTTATAGTTATACATGCATAAGTAAGTGTGTGTGTGTGTGTGTGTGTGTGTGTGTGTGTAACAATAATAATAAAGAAAAGATCATAAATTTGGGAAGGAGTAAAGGCACTTGGAAGGAATTAGAGGCAGAAATGATATAAGTACAGTAATCATGTACGAGATTTTCAAAACCAAATTTAAAGTAAACAAACAAACAAAAAACCAATTCAACAAGAAAAAAAAAAAGAATTTCAACAGGATAGGCCAGTTGTGGCAGCGCAAGCCTAGAATACCAGCTAACTGGGGAGGCTGGGTAAGGGAAGTGGCAGTTCAGAGCCAGCCTGGGCTACAGAGAAAACACAGAAAGATTCCGCCTTTAAAAAAAAAGAAAAGAAAAAGAAACAAAGAAAGAAGGAAGGAAGGGAAAAAATCAAATCAAATATTTTTAGTTTTTGCATATCAAAACAATAAGTTCCCTTACAAAAAGAAGTTGATTTTATACTTTACAGCTACATAAATAGGTGTCAGAAAACAACAGCTATATTAAAGTTTAGTGTTGATAATGTAATTCGAATCTAATTTCAATATGATAAAGAAAAACTATTTTAGTTCAATAATGATGTTGTGATTATATTCTTGAAAGATGGCTTAATTTTTTTCTTACACAAAAAAAGAGAAGAGAAGAGGTAGGAAGGAAGGAGAGAAAAGGGAATGAAACAATGGTAAAGAAATCGGTGGGAAATAAAATATAAAAGCATACCATAGCTGTGAAACACATTTGATTCTTTCTTCAAATGTTCATTTTTAGATTTGCTTTTGTTATTTTTTCCAAGTATATGTGTATGTGTCTATATGTCCATGTGTGTATACATGCAGGTGAGTGCAGGTACCCACAGAGGCAGATGTCAGAGTTCCAGGAGCTAAAATTATAGGTTTTTATAAGCAGCCCAAAGTGGGTGTTGGGAAGTAAAGTCGGGACCTCCATTTCTTCAGTCCCCATCAAGTATTCTTGAGAAGGAAAAATAAATAATAACAGGCAAGCACATGTATACACGCCCCACCACCACTTAATGATGGGCATATATCCTGAAAAATGTTTCTCCAGGTGATTGTATTATTGTGCAAACACCAGGTGTATGCTGATACAAAGTAAGACAGCTATTATGTCAGTAAGTGAGATAATTTCATGAGACCACCATCACATGTATAATTGGCCATAAATGTCAATATAGAGTATTTGACTGTGTGTGATCTTTAATGTATACATATACATATACATAAATATTGTACATTATATACACTGTAAGCAGAATGATATGAATGGCAGAAAATAAATTAAACTATTTTTATTATCAATAAGAAACCAGTACTGAAAATATTAAGTAATCATGCACAGCAACAAAACTACCAAAAAGGAATACAAAGAGAATATTATGTTTAGTAGAACCACTAGAGAAAATAGCAGCATCCTTTATTTTTTTGAACAATTAAAAAATACAATGGTGAAATAGAACTATTGAATATATAGAAGAGAGCTAGACAATATCACAATTATGACATAACACATACTGATTCCCTAGGAACTTTAAAACATGAAGCACAAGCTTACATTGGATATATGCATTTTATACAACAAACTGTACAAATACCAACAGGAAGCTGAACAAACATAAAATGCATTTTTAAACATGCATGAAATATTTAGAAGAATTATTCACTTAGCCACACACAGAGCTCAGTAAATCTCTCAAGGTAAAAATCTTTCAAAGACATAGACCTTGAATCAAAATTAAATATTTGTACATGAACAATGCCTAAAATAATAGCCACCTAGAAGACTTTCAACTGTAAGCATGAGAACTCTTAAATAATTATTGTGTAAAACAGAAATCCATGCTAACATTATACATCATTTGGAAAAAGATGTTATATTTCAAAATTGAGATGTGATCAAAATCTTGCTCAAAGGAGACAATATACACTTAAAAAGCCGGGCGGTGGTGGCACACGCCTTTAATCCCAGCACTCGGGAGGCAGAGCCAGGCGGATCGCTGTGAGTTCGAGGCCAGCCTGGGCTACCAAGTGAGCTCCAGGAAAGGCGCAAAACTACGCAGAGAAACCCTGTCTCAAAACACCAAAAAAAAAAAAAAAATGTATTTGGAAGAAAATAAAAATGAATAAAACCAAAGAATTCTAAATAAGGAAATGGACGGAATTAACTAATGCACATAGAAGAAACCGACAGTATGTCACAAGACTGCAGCATATTTTATTGAAAAGTCCAATAGACACAAGGCCAGGAAGGATGACCTTACCTAAGTGAGGAAACTCGGGAAGCACCAAGCACAGCAACGGAGGAGTGACAGGAGAGACAATAAAAACTCCACAGGTAGCATTTCTAAAATACCATGTTCATCATAATGCCATCAAGTTTGAAACATCAATTTTTTAAGGTTGGCACAAGATATAATAAAAATTCCCATATCAGTAACAACAAAGTTTAAGAACAGACACAGAACTATTTTCCTTAAAATCAACCAAGCTCAGATCATCTCATGACTGAATGTGGTCAGATTTTAAGAGAATATGGGACTTCTTTGATATTTAAACCTCTTCACAGTGTTAAAGGAGGTATTGGGGGCAGATGGAGTTCTGACATTCTTTGAGTCTAAATGATCAAATACCTTTTTAACAAATAAAAGAGGTGTCTGAATTCTCTGTTTAGTTTCTCATGGCCAAATCAAGAGAAAGAGAAGGTCCAAAGCTGTCTTATTTATAAATCTTGAAGTAATAATTTAAATAAAATTCAAGCCAACAAATTTCCAGTGCAATCTTACAAAAGGTGTCAGGGCAAAGGTGAATTTGTTCTAGGGTGCAAGCAAGGTTCAACAAGCAAGTGGAAAATTAAAACAGGTTACATAACACCCATTATTAAAAAAGAAGATAACACAATCATAACAGTAGGCATTAAAAATTTCATTTTAAAAACATCTAAAAGATAATAATTTTAGTAACCCACAAAACCATTTTTTTCCCATAAAAATCTCATCTTTGGACAACCTGAAAATGTTAACTTAGGGATGAATCCCAAAAGAGATTTCTAGAAGAAGAACCTGTTACCCACCATCTTTAAAGAGCTCGCAATAAATATGTTAACGGGGAAAAAAGATTCAGCAATATTAAAATAGACGTCATAAAGCTGTCATTATCACAGAAGAGAGGACAGTGACTTATAAAATGCAAGGTGATCAACATGTTTAAAACGGTGAGGAAAATTCAATAAAGTGAGCAGATATAAGTAAAACATACAGAAATCAATACTGTTCTCACACACTGGCAAAATCCAATGAAAAGTAACTCCACTTCTTTAATAAGAAAAATGACGATGAACTCATGAGAAATATTAGATTAAAACTACAGGAACGTTGCTAAAGGGGATAAAAGCAATGAGTAACTGCAAAAATAAGCAATGCACAGGAGAGCCCAAGACATTTGACATGTCAGCTCTCCCCCAAGCAAAGAGGGAGATTCCCTTCAACCACTTTTAAAGTAGAAGGGAGCCTTTTTGGACAGCTGACTCTGTAAGTCATATAGGGAAATGAATGCACATGAATATTCACAAGAATGCATATTTGTATAAAAGAGGAGGATGAGAGATTTACATTTCCAGACCCAAAATGTATTTAGAGCTCCAGTTTAAAAATACCATGTAAAGATATAAAGGTACATAGTAAATTACATATATAAATTTAATCTTCCTTATTTATAGAGCAAAGTAATTTCAAGATTCATCTTAAAATCTAATTATCTACTCATCTAAATATTGGAAGAAAATAATAAAATCACATTGGTAGAAATTTACAAAAAAAGGGGGATCTTCCTGATTACAACATGGAAAATCAGTAGCATTAAAGAAAAAAGACGAACAAATCTAACTTTGCTTAATTTTTTACATTTATTTATTTAGTGTGGGTGGGGTGGGGTGTAGTGAGTGTGTGGGTGTACACTCACCACAGTGCCTCACCACGGTGCACAAGTGGTCAGAGGACAGCTTGAGGATGTTGGTTCTCTCCTTCCAGGATGTGGATTCCAGTATTGAACTCAAGTTGTCAAGGTGGCCAGCAAGTGCCTTTACTAGAGGAGCTATCTCACTGGGCCAAGGGAATCACGAAATATGTTATAACCAATGGTGGCACAATATGCATAGTGCATATGAACTCAGCAGTGTATATTCCTCCTACAGTCAGTTACACTCCAAAAAGAAAATACCTGTATTTTGGCCCTCAGAGCTGTCGATTACATCTGATCCCAGAATCCAGTTCTAACAAGTGTTTACTGGGATTAGGGCAACACAGACCACACCGCCCCCAGATCCCTCTCTCATCTCTCCATCACCTATCAGCCCCACCACAGGAGGAGAGATACTTAACGTTTTTATTTCTACAAAGATTCAATTCTCCACTTAACGTGAGCAGCCGACTAGACACTTAGGTTAAGAGTTTAACTCCCAGGTCCTATTGGACCTAATTCTTTTCCCACTTCATCTCCTCTGAGAGCACCATGGTCTGCCTTACTAATTTTTCTAGATCTCTTTGGAACTCTCAGGATCTGAGAAAGGCTAGCAGGATCACATCAGCGCTCTAGCCTTTGTGCTTGCTGCCTCTCCCATCCACACCCTGCAAGTGACAGGTGAAATGCCACCTCCCAGACATGAAATGCAAAGGAGTCCCTTTTATGTTCTAGGTGAGTTCTTGGAGAGTTTGATTCCAATTTTCAATGGCTGTATCTGTCTGATTACTTGCTTCTGGTCATTTTATTCCTCAGAATATAAGCTTTACTGGGGCTGGGCCAGGATTCACCTGGTTCATGTTGGCAGCCTTCTCAGTTAAAGGAATGTCTGGTGTGTAGAGAGTGCTAAATTAAAATGTTTAGAGAATTAAGGATGGGAGGTAATATTAAGAGGTTATCCACAGAAGTATCAGTGGCAGTAAACACATGAAAAGAAATACAACTAAATGAGAGTGAAATCCAACTTTAATACTGCATGTGGGAAAACAGAATCTTAATATTCAGGATTACTGGAGTAATAAAAAGATGTGCCCTGCCTTACACCAAGGGCGTGTATCAATTCAATCATTTGGAAGAAATCTGGCTTTTCCCAGGGGTGTCCTGGAATCAGTTTAAATTGATTGATCCAGTTTACAAGGGTCTGTAGTTAATTATTGAAGACTTTTATTAGAGCAGTTGATGGCCTGGAATACCCTGATGGAGGCAATATTTGCACCATGGAAACAAGTGAATGTTAGATAGATGGATAATTGTATTGGTTTGATACCCAGTTTAAATCATATCTATAACTACAAAAGCAAAATGTGTATAATTTTGGTCTGATAGTCTGCAAAATGTATTGCTCAAGAAAAATATAAATTAAAAAACTGCAGGCAATCTAGATGCTCATTACTAGGGAAATAATTTAGTAAATGTAGTCCATATAAGGAAAGAACCATTTAAGAAGGAGGTAAATCTGGTGATTCTGCCATAGCTCACTGATGAATAAGTAACAGAATCAGGAAAATGTCTACAATATTATGTTAGCAGAAACTACTGTGTTTATATCATTTCCTATGTGTTTGCATGAGGTCTATTTGGACCCATTATCCCTAGGACTGACACAGAGATGTGAGGGAGGTGGGTAGGCTTTGCTTTTTAATTGATCTATAAATAAATGGTGTGCATTTTCAAAACAACAGCAGATGTTCTTTCCAAAAAAGTGTAATCTGAAATAACTTTAGGATTAAAGAGATAATCAAATTGTAATTACAGACTATTTAAAAATCACAACGATGAGAATAATATAAAGCAAAAGCGATAGCAAGAGGCAAAAGCTGTAATAAAGAGGAAATTCATAGCTTTACATAATTTCATCATTAAACAAAAACCATGGTAATACATTAACAAAGCTTGCAACTCTGAATTTTAGAAAATAAAACTCACGGAAATGAAGGGACAAGGACTAACGGATGAAAGAGCAATTAATGAAAACACCATTTGCATAAGTGCAAATGTTCTTAAGGAAAATCCTTCGAGGTTTCCTCTCCACACAGCAGCCAGGCAAGATCCTTCCCAATCACAAACATGCTTCTTATACTTTCCACTTCACTACATGAAGCACAGAGCTGACCTGTGCTCAATATCCTTCTCCATGCCAAGGTCCCAGCACTTCCTTCCTTTCTTCTCTTGACCCATGCTCCTTCTATCCTAGCCATTTAGGACTCCCCAATGTTCCCCCAACAGCCCAACTTCCACCCAGTCTCAGGGCCCTGTCTTCTCTGTTTTTGATGTTCTAAACCCCTGCATTCAAGGGACAAGTGTGGTCATGCTCTAATCCTTTGCCTACACCAGAGTTGGCACTCAGTTATTTGCTGTCCATCTCCTTGAGACGACAGCAGTACCACAAGGAGGACACAGGCTCTTGGGGACTCAGATCTAAAACAATAGCCGGCACAGTGTCGTGATGGGAAGTCATATTGTGAATCTGACTATTTGCCTTGTTTAGTGAAGGTGAACTTTGCACAAACGTGGTACCTGGGGCACATGTAATGCGCACTGCCTCTTGCACTCTCCCATCTTCCACTGCACAACTATGACCTGATTCTTGGGCCACACACTCTCCACACCCTGGCCTCCCTTGCTCTTACATTTAACCATTTGCTTATAACATCACCCACAGAAAATAAGAGATCTGTGTGCCACTCCCAGGTTAAGACTGGAAGTTGGTGACCCTGTGCCCCCACCTCATCTCTTTCTTCCTATGCACTGGAAAGGTGACTCTGGGGCATGCAGATGAGCACAGTGGCTCAGAATGCCTGCAAGAATGAATAAAGGAAGGAAGGAAGGAAGGAAGGAAGGAGGAGGAAGGAAGGAAGGAAGGAAGGAAGGAAGGAAGGAAGGAAGGAAGGAAGGAAAGAAGGAAGGAAGGAATCTCCTTCCTCAATACTTTCCAGATTTGTAAATGGGGAAAAAGAAAACAAAAAGATGGCTCTGAGATGGATGCTCTGCACAGGAAGAGCTCTTTGAAAGCAGCAGTATTTGTTCAATGCATTGAGGAAGTCATCACAGGAAGCCAGGATAGAACAAATGCCTGTGTGGGGAATATCTTCCACCCTGATTTAATGAAGAGCCAAAGCTATTGACAAACCACTCTGTAAATTATTGATGATGCTTTAGAGTGTGGCCACTTAACACAATTCAGTTATCACTCACAAGAGGAAAGTTTAAGACAAAATCAAAATACCAGGGACTCAGAACCAAACAAAAACAAAAGAGGAGAGAGAGAGAAACCAAGGATGGTTCCCTCAGTCCCACTGCCGTTCAGGTGTCTTCTTGTGTCCCAAAAGAAAAACACAGCAGGCAAGCCACTTATGAGAAGGAGGGATACAGACAGTCCCAACACTTGGGAAAGTCTAGTCAATGAAGTGATGGCCCAAAACAGTTGTGGTTAGACCTGGGAAGTATCTGATTCTTCCCACAGGATGAAAGCAAGTTCTGCCAAACCTCCACCATCACACACACACACACACACACACACACACACACACACACACACACACACACAAACACACACACACTTCCAGAATGTCTAGGAGAGGTACCCGAGTTCTAGCAGCCATGCTAGCTCTTAGAAAATTAAGCACTGGGTGATGTATGAAACTAATACCCTACATGTTTGCAGATGCTCTTGCCGCTGTGCCGGCAGGTCCGCTCTGAAAGGCTGTCTTGCCTCTAGTTCACATAACAAAGTATTATCTTTACAGCTGTTGCCTGCTTCATCGCCACCAGGCCAGCAGAAAGTCCCTCGTGGATACTTACGAAAGAGAACTCCAGTACTGGCTGCAGTCTGAGCCCTGGGCAAAGATCAGCTATGAGATCACGGGGTTTCTTTATTAAAGAACAAATCACACTGGAGAAACTTGATTGCCTTCGGATCAGGTGGTGCAATGAGGGGCTTAGGGAGTGTGGTAGAGTACAGTATCCAGGCTGTTTGTGGGCTGGTTCCACTCTCTGTTAGCAGCTTTCTTTGGCAGGTATCCCACGACTCTGGTATCTCTGAAATCTTGGGGTCTCCCAGGTAATCCAGGCTTCAACTTCACAGCTTCAAATAATGATCTCTCTGGGCCTCCATTCAGGGACACCCCTGACACATGCCTGGCGTCATCGGCTTTCCTTAGTCTCTTCTTCACTCTAAAGCCAGAACCCCATGGCCGAAGCTGCCAAGTTCTGCTGCTTGCTGGGGCTGGAACATGGCCCCCCTGTGCAGTTACCTCTTCATTCACCAGCTTTCTGTTTTCGATGGTTTCCTTCACTGTGCATTCTTGAACAAAGGGCTCTAGACATCACACAGGGAGGCTTCTGATGGCTGGCTTTCAGGAGAGGAGACTAAGAAAGCACTCCTGGTCCTTTTGGATGCAGAAAGCTGAAGACAGCACTCACATCAGGTCCAGGCCAATCTACTGCACTCATGCACACTCCCAAGGGTGGAAGGGAGGGATAGCCATAGGCAGACATTGTATGTTCAGGGATCTGCAGTCACACTGAGAGAGTTTTATAGAGATCTCTCACTGTAGCCCCACCCCCCACCCCCAGGCATCTGCTTCTTATGCATAGCCACTGTCCCAATGGAAAGTCTGAAGATGTGAAGAGGCAAGATGCCTGGTGGAAATTCAGGACAGAAGGCTCTACTCTCTGGGCCTCAGATTTCTCATGTGTAAAGTTGGAGGTTGGACGAGGAGTTCTAAGGGCCCTTCTATCCCTGACTGTTCACAATTAACTTTAGTGATGCAGACCTCTAGTCCTTGGTCCCCATTTTCTTACCCTACTCCAAGTCATGCTGTCAGAATGACAGCTGAGGCGTCAAGCTCCACTGTATTATTTGAAGGCACCAGAAGAAATCAACCCTTTCTCAATTCCTTCATTTGTTTATTGATACTAAACACTTCCTAATTATTTTATCTTAAACATTGTCATCTGTGAAATAAATGGTTTTCTAAGAATTCTCTAAACCTATTTAAGCAATAGTTTTGGTTATTCAAAAGCTCCTTACACTATTTTTCTTTCTTTTTTTAATTTTTGAGACAGAGTTTCTCTGCATAGCCTGGGCTGTCGTGGAATTTACTCTATAGACCAGGCTGGCTTCAAACTCAGAGATCTACCTGCCTCTGCCTTCTGAGTGCTGGGATTAAAGACATGAGCCACCACCACCCGGCATACTTACACTATTTTTTTCTACACAGCATGTGCCTTTACGTGCGTGAAGCTACATTGTGATTCTGAGTGTTTTTATGTCCTTGAGTCAGCACAGACTTCATGACCACACAAACATCCTGCCCATGGCATGGATGATAGAGATGGCTCACCAATGTTCAAGGCAGTAGAACCACAGCCTGATGCCCAAGGGCCAAATGTCCTCCACACACACCTCCTCCCCTCTTAGCTGTGACCATGTTCCCATTACCTCACCTAAAGAATATGAGTCAGGGCCCCCTGTGCCACTTCTAGGCTGAACCTGAAAGATGGTTGACTGGTTTCTCTCTCTTACCTTCCTTTTTCTACTCAGTGGAAAGCTGATGCCAGATAAGATCTGGGTCATGCAGATAAAGGCAATTACTTAATAGAGGCAGAGAAACAGTAGGGAAAGAACCCGGGTCTCCAACATAGAGCACTGCATAAGGCCTGAAACTAAGCTCTCTTAGATGCAATTATCTTATTGGAATCAGTGTGTTTGTGCGGCTTTGTCCCTATGTGATACGAAAGGGGGAGGGATGGTTGTCATATGGCACTTTACAAACAGACACAAAAGGAGAATAAACTTTCTACACCTTCAGGGAAGGACAGAGTTGGAAAGGCTATCAGCTGCTATATCTTAAATAGTAAAGGGTAGACATGTTTTCTTCAAATCATTCCTGTAAAGCTTGCCAGTCTTTCCAGTTAAATAAAATCATACATCTCTTCACCCAAGATCAACCGAAGGCTTTGTGAACTGTGTTTTTAATGGCCTTCAAGAGAGCCACCACTAAAACAAAAGGGACATATACAGAACCATAGAAGGAAGAGATAACACCAAGTTTGAGAATTACGTCAAGAAAGGAATTCTAAGTGTGGCTACTATAACATTGTACTAGCAGGAAATGAAACAGAAGCATAAACTGCACATTAGAATTAGGTGCCTAAGGAAGACTGGGCCAGGTATGGAAATACCTGTGACTATATAATGCTTTGAACAGCCATGTTGAACAATGGCTTGATTGTGTACAAGGAAGCGAGAAGTCTGTCCTCCATGATGGGGTGCCCACCAATGCCACTCAAGCATGGTCAAAGGGGATAACAAAGAAGGCCTAGAGATAGACATGGTCATGTAGCATAGTGGTTATGGACAAGGATCCTCCCTAGGAAGCAGAAGCATGGTCTCTTCTGCCGTCAAGTCAGACTCCAATCCCGCAGAATTCATATCTGCAGTGTGTGAGTGCTAGGTCATTCTTTCACTTTCCTGTAACACTTCTTATGGATTTTCTCTCTCTGCTTCACCATTGAATGTTATAGGATGAGGCAGAGAAAGGGACATTGGAGGGAAGGGGTAAAGAACACTTGTTTCTGGACTTTCTGGACCATGAGGAGATTCATCCAGACCTTATGAAAGAAGAACTGCATGAGATCCAGGAGTCCTGCCCTCTGCCCTTGATGTACTAATAGAGGAAGTTTGGGGCCATTTTTCTTGGGGTTTCCTATCAGAGAGAGATATGCAGTCATTTGGTGTCCACAGGAGCAGAGTATGAGGTGGACACTGGCAGCTGCCAACCGGCAATGCCTTCATTCCTTTCTCATGGCTAGACAAGCGCTCATCATTTCCTAGATTTCCTTGAAGTTGACCCTCCCTAAATGGGAGAAACAGGAGCAACAGTGCATGCTCAGGCCAAAGGCTGTGGGATTGGAAGCCTCCTCTAAGTGCTGTCACTCCATGGGAGCTAGAGTGCAGATGGTTGTGGCTTAGCTCTGACTACCCTAAAAATGCTACAAGTTTGGAGAATAGCAGAGATGGATGGATGGAAGAAAGGAAGGAAAGAAGGAAGGAAGGGAGGGAGGGAGGGAGGAAAGAAGGGAGGGGGAAAAGGGAGGGAGGAAAGGAGGGAGGGAAGAAGGGAGGGAGGGAGGGAGGGAGGGAGGGAGGAAGGAAGGAAGGAAGGAAGGAAGGAAGGAAGGAAGGAAGGAAGGAAGGAAGGAAGGAAGGAAGGAAGGAAGGAAGGAAGTAAGTTTGCTTGATTCCATTACTGGATTGCATGTTGACTCTCTCCCTTAGAGGAGCAGTTCATTGAGTACCCAAGGGCCCTTGAGGACCCAGACAACTGTATTTCTGTTGGGTGGAAAAGGACCTAGACTCTGAAGCACAGGCTTGGCCCTTTCTCCTCATCTCTGGACTCTCAAGCAGAAGTCGTGTTTAGTGTCTATTAACATTGTTCATCCTCCTCCTGTGTCATAGTTAGAGTTTCTATGGCTGCAACAAAACACCATGGCCATAAAACAAGTTGAGGAGGAAAGAGTTTATTTGGCTTGCACTTCAGTGTTGCTGCTGTTGCTGTGGATATCACTGTATAAATAAAATGCTGATTGGCCAGTGTCCAGGCAGGAAGTACAGGCAGGAAAAGCAGAGAAGAGAATTCTGGGAAGTGGAAGGCTGAGGCAGAGAGTCACTGTCAGCCGCAGCCATGACAAGCAGCATGTGAAGATGCCGGGAAGCCACGAGCCACATGGCAAGGTATAGATTTATGGAAATGGATTAATTTAACTATAAGAACAGTTAGCAAGAAGCCTGCCACAGCCATACAGTTTGTAAAAAATATAAGTCTCTGTGTTTACTTGGTTGGGTCTGAGAGGCTGTGGGACTGGCAGGTGACGGAGATTTTTTCTGACCGTGGGCAAGGCAGGAAAACTCTAGTTACAGCTGTTCATCACTGAAGGAAGTCAAACAAAGAATTCAACAAGGGAGGATCCTGGAGGCAGGAACTGATGCAGAGGACACAGGGGTGCTGTTTACTGGCTTGCTCCTCTGGCTTGCTCAGCCTGCTTTCTTATAGGACCCAGGACCACCAGTCCAGGGATAGCACCACCCACCATGGACTGGGCCTTCTCCCATTGATCGCTAATTGAGAAAATGCCTTACAGCTGGATCTCAAGGAGGTATTTCCTCAACTGAGGCTCCTTCCTCTCTGATGACTCTAGCTTCTGTCAAGTTGACACACAAAACTAACCAGTACATCCTATATGTTGCTTATGGATCTTGGAAATGTATGTAGGCTCGTTGAATCATGGCTTCTGCTAAACATGATTATGAATTCATAACGTGTAGAATTATACAAAGATTCAGAAATAGCTAATTTTACCAAACACAAGCAATATACTAAGTGTTTTATAAAGGTTCTTGCTTATTCAATATAAACAATATACTCACAATGAGCTTGATCTTGGAAGCCCTGCTTTCCAAATGAGGATACTGAGGCACAAAAGATGTTAAATAACTCAGGAGAGGATACTCTGTGGGCAATGCTTTGCTCAGCCAAGGATGAGATGTCCTATATGTGGATAGGCCTCCAAAGCCCCAACACCAGAGGTCAAAGTGACCCTGATGTCCATCATTGCCAAATGATTCTTTGAAACACAGAAAATCTGAACAAAGCTATCTGCAGAGGCAGAGGTCAGAGGAAGCCCTCTGGCAGACAGTCCTTCCTGGCTCCCTTTGGTCTTCTTTCACCAACTAGTCACTCAGCAGTTGGGGAGAGAGAAGTCTCACCTGTGGCCAAGGGCTACAGGACTTGCTTGTACTATGTCCTCAGATCCACCCCGATATGGGCAGTTTTATCAGGACCTAGGGCTGGGTCCCTGAAAGGTTCCTAGAATTATTTGGGGTTTTCTCTCCTCATCCTTTCCTCAGTAGCAAGTCCTGCGGGTGCTGCATCTCAGCTTTGAGCTTTTATTATCTTCTCTCTCAATACTAGCTCACCACCAACCACTTCCTCTCCAATAGGCTCAAACTGCTGGGGAAAATTCCTCTTCCCACTTCCTCAGCCCCTTGTGCCCTCTCTTTCTTTCTGCTGATCCTCTGTGAGATCTTAGCAATTGGATTATTCCTTTCTGCCTCACAGGATCTGCAAGCTCAAGCTAAGGACAACAGCCCTTCTCTTGATCTTAATACTGGAATCCAGGCTCACAGGAGGAGGTGGGTCTTCAACCAGGACATTAGCTGTCATGTGCGATTTTTGTCACCTGCTCAGGCTCTTTCTCTTCATCAAGCTTCTGTCTTCTTGTTCCATCACCTCACGATGCCACTCATCTTCCAGGAGTTCTTGGCCAGTTCCTGCCACTGGTACCCTGGAATCCTATCACTCAGTTGGCTTTTGTTTTTCTGTCAGGACCCAGGAAGGGTGCAAACTGCCCAGGGACCCCAAGGAAAGCACTTCTATCTTCAGGGGGCTTCTGATAGCACCTTCTAATCTCCATTCTCCACTCCACAACTAGAGAGTCTAAGGGAGTAATTTATTTGCTTCCCTACATTGAACATCTCCCAGCCCTTCTGTGATGCAGTCAAAAAGATGGCTTTCCTTGGGCCTTCTGCCCAGCACTCCCTGTCTTAGTTGCTTTCCTATTGCTGTGATAAAACACCATGACAAAGACAATTCAAAAACAAAATGTTTCACTGGGCTTATGGTTTCAGAGAGTTAGAGTCCATGACGGCAGAGTAAAGGCATGGTGGCAAACTGAGAACTCACATCTTGGTCTACAAGAAGGCTGAGAGAGCACCAGGAATCATTCGAGTCTTTTGAAACTTCAAAGTTTGTCCCAGTGACAGCAGGCCACACCTTCTAATCCTTTTCAAACTGTTGTACCAACTGGAAACCAAATTTCTATGTCTTCAGAACATACACGAATCTATGGGGAGCCATACTCATTCAAACCACCATACTCCCCAAGACACATAATCCCCCTAGAGTAGAGCTAGATGGAACAGGCCCAGGACAGCATGTTCCTGGGTCCCTGGCCCCACTCCACTCTTACACTAGTATTAAGTGTCCAACCCTACACATTCCTACTCCAGTATATGATACTGGGAGATGCTCCCCATAGCTTTGTTTCCACTCTCAATGGATGTGCTATGGGTGTTTGAAGAGAAGGAGACATAGAGCCAGCTGGGCCTGGGGCTTGGGCTGGGGGCTCTTGAACAGAGCTACACACACACACACACACACACACACACACACACACACACACACAGATTATATGAATATAATATGAATATATATTGACATTATAATATAATTACATCATTTCCCTCCTTCCCTTTCTCCCCTTCGGCCCCTCCCAGAGCAGAGATTTTTAAACTTTTGTCATGACATCATCTATGTAATCTCAAAACTGAATGTGGAGAATTATGAAAAATTTGGCAATAGTAAAGGGTTTCTGAATGTGCAGTGATCAAAATTAATTGAAAATCAAGTACACAACAAATCCCTAGGAGGTGTTTAGAGCCATGTCTACCCCAACATATCCCATGACATAGTAGCAGCTCTGGTTCTGAAGACACAGAATGCACACTTTGCACTGAACATACTCTCACACTACACAATTCTCACACTACTCAGTGTTAACGAGCACAACCTGAAACGGCTCAGATTCAAGACTTTTATCTGTTAGGAGTGGCAGTGTTTTAACTGTACATACAAAGCTTTTGCTCTTAGAGAAACATAATGGTTTAATTATAGAAAACAAAGACTTTTAATATTCTCCTCCCTCATTCCTCAGCACGTATCAAATTAGTGTATCTTCCGATTATGTCGTGCTAGACCAAACAAGCACATACATCTCATTAGCATGCAAATTTCCTTTCGACTTGCATAAATAAAATTATACATATTTCAAAGGATTGTTTTAAAATAGGTTGATTTACTTCCAGTAAATGTTTGGTTTGTACAGCTAGTTTGTACAGCTCTCTATATAAGAGTTGCATTAAAACTTCCTCAGGTGAAAGGGCTCATAAAAGAAAGTCTACTGTAGAAAACTAGGTCTGTCAGCCCTCTGCGTCTTGAACAGTTCCCAGGCTAAGGGTCAGGGTGGCTCTCTCCTGGGTCCTCTTAGACAGGGGATGTTTCTAACTACCTCTTGATGGGGTTATGTGAGTTCACACATACAACCACACCAATCACACCCTCACAGGCATCCATACACAACCAAACACATGATCACAGTCATGTACTCAGATTGACATATAGTCACACATCCAACAATATAGTCACACACACACACACACACACACACACACACACACACACAGAGCAATGCAATCACAAAGAATCTGGCATCTACACCACACAATCTCACAACTACACTCTGAATCACACACACACAGCCACAGTCATGTACTCAGCCTCTACTAGGATACACCCCACACACAACCCCACAGGCATGGAGATCCCAGCACTGCACAGAAGTGGGGAATGATCACCCTACCCAGTCACATTCATCGTCTTCCTCAGGAGGCCCTCAGATGCACAAGGAGCCACTGGAACCACACCTGCTCTTGAGAGGTGACAGCCACTATCCTACAAGGAAACCCAGAAAGACCTAGCAGAACTTTATGTCTGTTAAGAAGCTTCCAACTTCAGACCCCCCTCCCTACTCTACCTGGATTAATCTCTGCTTCATTTCCCACTCCTGTATTGTTTCTATAGCAACCCACAATCTCTGGGTATTGCTGCTGCTGCTGCTGCTGCTGCTGCTGCTGCTGCTGCTGCTGCTGCTGCAAGCTATGACCCCAGATGTAAAACTGCTGGGTTAGAAGCTGTCCTCTGTCCAGAAGTAGAGCTATTCATGCTAGAATCAATGACATGCTTGGACCAATCCAGATGTTCTAGGGGCTGTTCTCTAGCTACTTCCCCCAATACATTCACAGCCCCCTCCTCTCTCTATCTCTCTCTCTCTCCCCTTCTCTCCCCCCCCCATTCTTTCCCCATCTCCCTTCTTCCCTCCTCCCAAAATCATATTCCTAGCCAGGAATTAATTGTTTGCCTGTTTCAGACATTTTAATACAGAGAACCAGGTACACCCTCGTGGCTGGTGCTCCACCCTCCCAGGAAATCTTTCCTTGAAGCCGCCATGCCTATCTTCCCATTCTTTTGTTCTACCTGTGTGACATTCACTCCTGTGTCCTCAAGGACTCCTCCTGCTTGAAGGAACTTCCATGGAAATGCACCAAGTGTGGGATGGTGTCCCGACACTGCCTCTGGCTACGGGAGGCAGGGAAGGCAGCAGTAATGAGAACAAGTGAAGGACAGAAGCAGGGCATGCAAGGTGTGATGAACCCTGGGTTTCCAGCCCTCACACTGCTCTCTGCCCAGCACCCTCTGCAAAGAGTTCCTTGAGGGAGATATTGACCCAAAGTGCTGGAGCCATTTTGATCAGCTCATTAGGCCTTGGCTGAGCCTGGGGGAGGTGGGCAAAGAAGTACAAAACCAAACACAAAGAAAGGCTTATATTTTGTGCCCTCTGTCTATGGTGGGATTTTTACCCACTTGGAGACCTGATGCCCCAGGGAACATGTGGTTAATGACCCTAGAGGGTGAAGTACACCCGATGGGGATCAACATTTTAGCTCTAGGCTAAAAATCCACATTTCCATACCTAGCATCAGCATTTCACTGCAGGAAAGGGCATTAATGAGGGTCTTGGATGAGTGGAAGGGTCTGGTGAAGGCTTACAGTGAGACTCGGAGACTCAGAAATGGAAAGGCCAAAATGAAACTGAAGGTGAATGCCAGGTGGCCCTGTTGAGGACTTCCTTTGCCTTTGGGTCTTACACAAACCCGCCAGAAGTGTTTCCCTTGACTGATAGTGAAGGCAAGGCTGCTTGCTTTTATTCTATATGAACATGCTATGGTTTTCTCTCCCCCACTACACACAGGACTCAGCAATCATGGTATGTTCTTGAAGCCAGAGCAGAAGGGGAGGGAGGAAGAGCTATGTCCCCCAATCCTTGAGTGTCCTGCATCCTTTTCCTATAGTATAAACTCTGAAATGACCCACAAACATCACAGGGATCAGAATAAGATTCTTGATGGACTCCTAGCTACCACACTACACAGAACATCCTCAACCTCCCCCAAATGGAACTCAGTAAGGCCACTAAAAGGTCACTGGAACCACACAAGTCTTGAGTTTTGTATCCAGATGGAAAATTAGGAGTCAAAACAGAACAGAACCAACAGGGGATTGTGTGTGCCCATTCAGCTCAATTGATGGGACCATGAGAGATATGAACATAAAGGACTCGGCAGTTTCATTTGGACTCCAAGAGGCTCAAGGGCTCTTGGTCAGGTGCTTATACTCTGCTGACAGCAGAAGAAGGGCGGTAGTTTTCATGCCACACATGTCTCCTTCCTGAATCAACACAGCATGGGAATGCCCAAGGCTTAGGTTTGTACTAGCTAAAAGCTCATGTGTCAGGTACGTGTGACAGACAGAATAGCATATCCCAAACACATCTGTATTCTAATTTCTAAGCCTGAGACTGTTTCACCTTTTATAGCAAGAGGAATTTTGCAGATAGAACCAAGTGAAAGATTTTGAGACAAAGAATCATCCCAGGTAATGTAGGTGGGGGTGACAGAATCTTGGAGTCCTTGCCAATGAAGACTGGTAAGCCAGTCATAAGTCACTGAGAAGGTGGTAAGTGGATGGTAGCAATGAAGACTGGCTTGAGGCTCTCTGAAGGTGGAGAAAGAGGCTGTAAGCCAAGGAGGACAGACAACTTCCAGACACTATTTGAAAAGGATAGGAATTCCCGCCTACAGATTCAAGAAAAGACTATCTCTAACAAGCTCTTGATGCTAGCCCAGTGAAACTTATTTTGGACTTCAGAGCTATAAGAGAATAAATTTGTGTTGTTTTAATAACTGAGAATAAATTTGTTCTGTTTAAGTCTGTAGCAATTTGTCACAGAAGCGATAGGAAATGAATATGGCATGTTGCTTATTCTCTGTGTCTATGTTCCTTCATTGAGAAAAACAGAAATAATGATATCTACCTCAGATGGAGCTGTCAGGACAATTAAATGTAATATAATATATGTAAATCACCTAGAATACCATCTGGCACAGAGTGATTCTCAATAAATATTAGCTATGATTATACCAATCCAATCACTTTATTTTATAGGGGAGAACATTAAAGTCCAGACAGAGAGATGATGTGTTAGAGGTCACAGTGACACCAGGAGGAAATCTGGTCATTCCTCATTTGCTACCACTGATGTAGTCATCTTATTTATGGAAGGGCCATGGGAGCTACAGAAGATTCAGCTGCCCCACGTCACAGAAAGAAGGGGGAGTCAGAACTGAAACACACTCATTGGTTGACTTCCATGTTCTGCTTCCCCTGGACGTCAACACATTCAGGAGCACAGGTGCTGAATCTCCTCAACCCAGCAATAAGATCTGGCTAGTGTTTCAGCTGCTGGAAATGAAGCTGGCACACGGTATGCCTATGGGGAGTCACTTGTCAGTGCTCTTGCGTTTCCCTGGGCCTCTCCCAATATCCAACTCCAGGTTCCAATCTTGGGTCTTAATCAGAATCTGTAAAACTTCCAAAGTATCCCTTCAAATGTCCCCACTGCATAACTGCCTAGCAGGTTCACATCCTAGGTTTGCCTATTGGATATTCCTAGGCTCTTTCTTGCCTTCCAACCCAACATCACATCCCTCTTGGGTTCTAGAGTCCATCATGCTAATGTCAGCATTTCCCAGCATCTCCAGCCCCTGCTGCATATGTTTTCACCATATGTATGCAGAGCACACTGGCTAAACCTGTCTGCCTCTTTCTCTGTTCTTGCACTCAGCAGCTGAACTTGAACTTTGTTGGGGACAACTGTGCAACTGAACTCATTGGTATCACCTTAAACTGGTGACTACAGTCTCCAGACTTGTCAAGTGGCAAACAGCCTACTTGGTCAGCCTTACCTCTCTGGCTTCAGGATAGTAGTGGCTGATACAAGGGTTAAGGACAAGAGTCACGGGATGGAGCCAGTCATGAACAAGTTCCAGTTGGTTCCTTCATCATCCATGGGGTCTCAATCAAATACTCAGATCTCTCTGAGTTTCAACACTCTCTTTTCATCTTCAAATGATTGTGTAAATAAATGGGCACAGAGATTTTAAAGTTGAGACGGGTACAGAATAAAAACTCCCAAGCTCAGGCAATTACTCTGCTCAGTTCAGAACTCTCCAGCATCCTGGCTCCCATCTGACATACTCACCTTCAATACAACAGAAAACAGAATCTGTAGGCTGGGGGTTTTCTTGTCTTCTCACTGCCAGACCCATAAACCCTTCAGCATCAACATCTATTTTCTTTCTTCCTGGCAGCACAAAGGATTAAATTGTTCCCTTTTTTGCTGAAGGCCAATCTCTCCCCTCCCTACCTGGGGATTCCATTCTCTCTGGCTGCCAGAAGCTGCTTGACTTTGATAAGGGCTGAGGACTAATGACTGCCCAGCTTCACTGAGAGAAACCTAATATTCAGCTGACCACAGGAACAGTGGAGGTGAAGTACTACAGATGCTACTCTATTCTACAGCTAGGCATGACCATGTGAACAAGTTCAGATTCACCAGACATGAAGGGAAAGTGACACCTGTGACCTCCAGGTCACAGCTGGAGTGCACAGCTGGCTCCTTTAGTGTCCTGCTTTAACCATGAAGCTTGGAATGTAGATTCAGTGACAGCTTGATTTGGCCTCAGAACAAGGACTCGAGAGCTGGTGGAACAAGCTTCATGAAAGAGTACGGTCTGTGAACATCATCATCCCAGCCCTAGAAATCATTTACCCATTATTGGAAAGGAAATAACTAACTCTCTGTGTTATCTGAGCTACCGCCAATCATGGTCTCCCTTATGCAACAGCAAACTCATGGACGAGCTAATTGGCTCAACTTTCTTAGATGTCACTCCTCTGTGTGTTCTTTCTCTTGTAGTTAGTGTCATACTATCTTCTGGATAACGCTCAATGGCAGACACACATCTGCGATCTCACTGCAAAAGGATGCATCCTTAACTCCTTGTCCCCTTCAGCATCCTTCTTCATTTCCTTTCCAAGCAAGAGTTCCCAAAATGTCACCTGTATGTTCTGTGACATTTCTGCTTCCCAGCTCCACCTCTTTATCCCACCCAAATTGGCAAAGCACCACGGAGACTTTTTTTCCCAAGGTTTC
The DNA here is from genome assembly GCF_004664715.2 of Peromyscus leucopus. NCBI lineage: Eukaryota > Metazoa > Chordata > Mammalia > Rodentia > Cricetidae > Peromyscus > Peromyscus leucopus. Next base: position 49,345,860 of record NC_051086.1, read on the forward strand.
TGAAGACTCTCATGTTACAGTCTTTAAGGGTGCCCTGGCTTAGCCTCTCCACAGCCTTAGAAAGGACAAGTTATATTCCCCTCCTCCAAATACAGTTGCTTCTTGGCTTCTGGAGCACTGCAACCTCCTGAGTTTACTGCTTCCTCCTTCTGGGTGAGCTTCTTCCTGGGGTTTTCCCCAGCTGCTCCCTCTTTTAACTAACCTCAATCTGTAGGGTGTGAGTAGGCAGCTGTGAGTTCACTTCTGTATTGATTCAATATTCCCTTCCTGAGAGACTTCACTCCATGACGTCCATCATTAGATGCAGATAATCCACATGTTTGTGCATCAACCCAGGCTGTTCCTCAGCACTTTGGACATTAATCCCAGGTGCTTACAGATACTTGCAATATAGCATGGGGAAAATGGAATTATTAATTTCTAGCCTGGAGTTCCTGGTAGCTGGCTACTCTTTGGGTTTATTAAGTGGCACTGATAGTCTCATACTGGGATCTACCACTGGCTACTTTTTCTCTCTCTGCCCACATACAACCCATAAACAAACTAAGCCCCATGGTAGGTAGGGTAGTCATTCCTTTATTTTACCTCAAAATCCATTGGATACACCTCCCATTTTCCATACATCTCCATCTATAGCCTGGACTAAGCCACTATTCTTTCTCTTGTCTGAACTATTTAACCTCCCTTTGAAGTGGTTTTCCAGGATCACCTCAATCATGTATACAGAATCTATTTGTTGTATCACCCTTTTTCTTTTCCTTTCTTTTCTTTTCCTTTCTTTTCTTTTCTTTTCTTTTCTTTTCTTTTTTTTTTCTTTTCTTTTCTTTCTTCTTTCTTTCTTTCTCTCTTTCTATTTATGTATCTATCTATCTATCTATCTGTCTATCTATCTACCTTTTTCTTTAAGAAGCTTACAGTGAGCTGGGTGGGCATAGTGGTCAATGCCTTTAATCCCAGCACTTGGGGGACAGAGGCAGGCTATGGATCTCTGTGAGGTATGATGCCAGTTTGGTCTACTTAGAGAAAAATGTGTGATTTTCTTTTATGGGCTGTCAATGGTAGGAAAATGCAACTGTGAACAAGATATATCATCCCACTTAGGAATGATGCATAAGGGACTATCAGTGATCTTTCAGACTTCCAATTATTCATTTGTTTAAGGCAGTGGTTCTCAACCATCCTAATGCTGCAACCCTTTAATAAAGTTCCTCCTGTTGTGGTGATCCCCAACCATAGAATTACTTTGTTGCTACTTCACAACTGTAATTTGGCTACAGTTAAGAATCACAATGTACGTATCTGATATGCAGGATCTCTGAAGTGGAAACCCCAAAGGGGTCACAAACCAGAGGTCCTCAAGGTGTTAGGTTGGCAACAAGGAGCACACAGAGAGGAAGAGCCTTTGTGTAGCCCCTGACCCAGGTCTACAACCTTACCCTAAGGCCCAGATGGAGTAGTCCTTCCTTTCTGGACACAACCTTGTCATTAATCACAGATTCAAAGGCATGCCTAGAGCTCCTGACTGAAAACCAAACCAAACCTAACAACTTCCATCTCACTCCCTGTGCCTTTCAACCCTGAGTGGATGAGCTACAGCTCCTCAGGTTCACCCTGTTCCCTCTCATGTCTAACCCCTCCCCGAAACCTTTTTACTGTTTCCTCGTTGCTATGTGGCCCATACCTCAGTGTAAAGTTGCATCTCAAAGCTGCTGTGGGCTGCTGTGCATCTCCCCAAGATTTGTATGTGGAATCTCCAACCCTTAAGGCCTCAGAATGTGACAATAACTGCATATAACATCTTAAAGAGGTGACTAAGTTCAAATGAGGTCACTAGAGTGATGGAGGGTTGGGGGACATTAGTTCCAGGATACTGACTTTTAATTTGACAGGAAGAATAAAGTCAAGAGATCTATTGGGCAACTTGGTCACTAAAGCTATTAATCATGTACTGTGTACTTGAATATTGCCAAGAGTAGACTGTAAGTGTCCTAGCCACAAAAATAAGTATGGAAAATAAGGTATATATCAAGTAGCTTGCTTTAGCCATTCCACAATGCTACATATCCCGAAACGTTATGTTGTTAGCTATTGCGATTTACAACTATTGTTTTATTAAAATAATGTATTTAGAATGGTCCCTACACCAATCTGATGATGTCCTATAAAAAGAAATGGTTAGAACACAAGTATATAGCCATAGAGAGAAGACTATGGGGGGGACACATGGAGAAGATGGATCACACAGACAGTGATGGAAAGGACCAGGTGGGGACACATAAAGAAGGTAGCTTACTCAAGCAGTGATGGAGATGACCATGTGGAGACACATAGACAAAGTAGCTCACCCAAGTAGTGATAGAGAGGATCATGTGGAGATTCTAATGGATAAAACAGTTGTACCTAAAATTTTGGTAAATAAGAAGACTTCAGCCATTCTTCACAGGGAGCAACTGTGTGAGAGGACAGATATGCCCATTTGCTTCAGCACAGTAACCATTTACCATCCACATACATCCATAACATTCATGCTGTAAACTTCAAATAGAAACAAGAGTTTGAACATTTAAATTCAAAAGTTCCATTGACTATCTTTTAATGAAATCTCTGCTTTCAGGAAGACCAGCTTTACCACATATTGCTGAAACAATCCAAGTAGAATGTGTGTGTGGTGGCGGGATGGAGCTGGTGGCGGGATGGGGGGAGAAGAAACCCTTAGCAAGCTGAGGGCTGAGGAGAAGAGGCCTCAGAAGAAGGCAACCTGCTCACACCTTCCTCACATATGAGCAAATAAATTTTTTAAGCCTCTAGGCTCTGCATTTTAGTATAGCACCTTGAACAGACTCAACAGAGGGATATCCATCCGGGGCAGTAGGATTTTCTGGCATATTCTCCCCTTGAATTCTGTATGTTGGTTGCCCATCACACTACACCTGCAGCACAGGACGGGTAGGGGCCCCTTGGCAAACGTCTTCTAGATAAAGCAGCGCCCCTCCCCCACGCTATTCCAAAGAAAGCTGGAAAAGACAAGACAGGGAGAAAGGAGAGGGGGAGTCATCGGCAGAATAAAAATAAGCTGGCTATCTTCCAAACCACTGGAGAATAAAAGAGGCAAAAATAGCAAAAGAGAAACAGTAGGGAGGGATTTTTTTAATGAAAAATAAAAAAAAGTAAAATACATGAACTAAGTACAACAGTTATCATATAAATATACATGAGTATATATGTCATGGCCTTAAGTATGTTTCCCTTAGGGACACAAAGGGGAGTGTTCTCATCTACTGCAGCCGAGAGATGCACCTGAAACAGGAAAATGTGGGAAGGTGAGCCAAGAGGAGTAAGCAAAAGCACATGAGGAAAATACTGACAAGCAAGAAGTCAGGACTGATGATGCTCATGTGTGTCCATACATGTTCATAATACCCGCATACACACATATGCACACACATGTGCATGTGCACACACACACAGAAAGAGAATGAGAGGGAAAGATTTGTACACCTATTGTGATATGAACTCCCATAAACTCATAGTATATTTTTAAATATTAACAATTGAGCCAGGTTTATATAATTCCAGTACTCTGGAAACTGAAACAGAAGAATCACAAGTTAGAGGACAGCCTGGGCTACATAGAGAATTTGAGGCTAGCCTGAGCTGCATGGGCAACTTTATCTCAACACACTTACACATGTTAACATGTAAAAAAAAATTCACAATATTTAATTGTGCTTACAATAATAGTTACAGATTATGTGCATACCAAAATAGAAAAACATAGTAATAGTGAAAAACGTTGGCTCCTCTTTCAACTTTGATCAAATGAACAAAAAAAGGACAAAATATCTGATAACATGATTAACTACTTTTTTATTTAGTTTACATTAATCACATGTAATGTTGTTTTAAATTTCCATATAATAACTATCAAAAATGAACCATATCCTATTCTGTACATACACACAAAACTTGAAATTATCCATAATTAGGCATCACATACTTCACATGCTGTATCTAAAGTGAAATAAAATTATACATTAATATCAAAATATGGACAAAACCTTTAACATTTAAGGAAAGTTTTTCAAATATTTTAATTATTGTCCATGCATGCATGTGTGCATGTTTGTGTGTGTGTGTGTGTGTGTGTGTGTGTGTGTGTGTGTGTGTGTGGTGCAAGTATGCATATGCTATACATGCATGGGTAAGTCAGAGGACAATTTGTGGAAGTCTATTTTCCTCTACCTCGTGGGTCCAGAGCATTGAGCTCAGGTCCTCAGGTTGATGGCAAGCACTCATCCTCACTGAGCCATCTCTCCAGCCCTTAAGAAAACTTTCAGAGTATTCTTTGGGTAAAAGTATAACTCAAAACAGCAACCACAGATACTTAGGACATTCTAGTAACAAAAAATATTACATATAAAAACCTTTATATTCATTTATAGCTGCTTTTCTAGTCTAATTCACAGTGTTAACCTCTCTTATAATTAGTTGGCAACAATAAAATTAAAAGAATTAGAATCCAATTCTAATACCTTCAGTGAAACAACCAATTAAGTCTCTGGCAACTGCAGTCAGAAGGGTGCCGGAGCAGAGTGTTTAGTGATACATAAGAGGAACTGGTGCCCAGTGATCCAGAGGGCTGCTTGAAAAGGTAGGATGCCACGTGCATCTCCAGGCCAAGAAGCTCAGCAGGCCAGGGTGATCTTCTTTGAAAGCATAAACTACCAGAACTCATTCAAAAACAAGAAAAAAATCTAAAAGTTGCCATGATCATGGAAGAAACTGAAATGTTAAGAAATGTGTGAGAATATACACTTATCTGTGCGTGCAAATTTAATAAGATTCTTGCTTAATGAGATATCACAGGTGTAAGCCTTTACATTTTCCTGGAACATGGCTGGAGAGATGGCTCAGCAGGAAAAAGCAATTCTTGCTCTTTCAAAGGATTCAGGTTCCAGTTCCCAGCCCCCATATGGTGGCTCACAATCAACGGTAACTCCAGTTCCAGGGGGTGAGATGCCCTCTTCTGATCTCTGCAGGCACCAGGCATACATGTGATGCCCAGACATACATGCAGGCAAAACAAGCACACAAAATAAAATAAATAAATCTTTTAAAAGTTAACCTTTTCCAGAACAAAAGTATTGGGTTGAGAGAAGAGAAAGGAGGGGGTGAGGCAGGGTAAGGAACTGATTGATGGGGTTGGGGAGGAGGAAGATAGGTAAGAAGAGAACTAATGGGGGAGGTTTTAATTCACTCTGCAAAATTTGCACAACCTGATCTCCAATCTAAGGAGTGATGTCACTGAAAACAACAACAGATGCCAGTTTAATTCATGAAGACAGATGCACAGACTCTGGGTAAATACTAGAAAATAGCAGCCAGCACTATTTAAAAAAAAGGACAAACTTTGGGCAAACTTGCTTCCCATTCCAAGACTAGAGGGCCAGTGAGCTGGCTCAGTAGTTAAGAGTGTTTCTTGCGCTCCCAGAGGACCTAAGTCTGCTTCCTAGAATCCATGCTGGGTGACTTAAAACTGTGAGGTCCTCCAGCTCCAGGGAATCCAATACCTTCTTCTGGCTTCAGAGGATACCCGCACACATGTGTCACACAGACATACACATACATACACATAAATAAAAAATATATTCCAAAAATAAAGCATCTGTCAGGAGTCATTTATATTAAAAGGTCACTAAATGGACCCCCTATGAAAGGCAGTAGCCAAATTTAACATTCATTTTTAATTTATAAATATGTCAATGGTGAGTTTTTATCGTGATGGAAGTATAATAAAAATGTAGTCTGCGTATTTGCTATGTGGAAGATTCTGGGCTGGCTATTTGATGATATTTGCTAACTGCTCCCTAAGATGGAACAAAAACCGATAGCCACTTTGAGGTAAAAATAAACCATAAACAGCCATTCCCACTCAACTGATGGCAAAGTCTCTCACCATCCCTTAGCCTGCTCTGGGAAAGCTAACTGGTACCACTGAAACAAAAACATCAACGGCAGGTAAGGACACTCAACAGCATTGTTTCAACTGACAGGAATATAGATTATAGACTTCAAAAATCCAGGAAAATCAATAGGAGAAGACACCACATTCCGTGACTCTCAGAAAGTTTGAAAATGACAGAATCCTACAGCCAAAATGAAGATTTTGGATGCTGCTGCTGCTGAGATCTGGGGCCTTGCACCAAGCACATTACCACTGTGCTACACCCCAGCCCTGAAAACTAGTCTTTAGGAAAGTTTGCTCATTTATTTATTTGTTTATCTATTTAATTATTTGTTTTTTTGTGGGGGGGTATGTTTGCATACACATGTTGTGTTGGTTAGTTTTATGTCAAATTGACACAAGTTAGGGTCATCACAGACATAAGATGCCTCCATAAGATTAGGCTTCAGGCATGCTTGTGGGAGCATTTTCTTAATTAGTGATTGATGGAGGAGGGTCCAGTCCATTGTGGGTGGGTCATTCCTGGGCTGGTGGTCCTGGGTTCTGTAAGAAAGCAGGCTGAGCAGGCCATGGAGAGCCAGTCAGTAAGCAGCACTCCTCCATGGCCTCGGCATCAGCTCCTGCCTCGAGGATCCTGCTATGTGTGTATTCCTGTCCTGACTGGATTTGATGATGAACAGTGGTATGAAAAATGTAAGCCAAATAAACCTTTTCCTCCCCAACTTACTTTTTGGTCATGGTGTTTCATTACAGCAGTAGAAACCCTAAAACCCACATGTTGTGGTGCCCGTGTGGAGGTCAGAGGACAACTTGCATGACCACTGCATTGATCCCGAGGAGGAACTCAGATTGTCAAGCTTAGAGACAGGTGCCTTTACCCACTGAGCCATCTTACCAAACTAAAACCAATCTTTTAATATTGGCAATTAATAGCTGTTTACGGCAGAGACTAAAGAAAGAGAGGGAGGTAATGTCTTTTACCATCATGGAAAATTATACAAAAGGTCCAATGTTTTACAAAAAAAGCAGGAAACTTTGACTAAAACATCATCATACTTACTGGCACACATTAAAACACCTGTACCTATATAAGGACTCTTGGTATGATAACACAAAATGCTCTAAAAATGAAAATTATTATTAGGAAAATAATCATATAAAAACACACTAACAAATAAAAATCTAGCCCTATTGTAACTCTATTTTGACAAACTAATTCTAAAGTTTACACATAAGAATAAAAATAAAACGGCAAGAATAATTGGGCACTGGCGTTTACAAGCTGCAGAAGTGAGTGTAACCAGAAGAAGGCCTCAGGGGTTTATATTAAGAGTCTTTCAACACTGCCACAGCTCTGAGTCGGCCTTGACACTCTTCGAAGCTTATTCTGAGAACATAATTAGATAGGTAAGTGCAAATTTTTGTGAAAGTTATTTACTGTAGAACCATTTGTAATAGTGGGAAACAGAGTAGAATTTTCTGTCATCAATATCAAGGCACTAGATGAATAAATCATGCTCCAGTGGGGAGTGAAAGACCCAGGGTAACAAAGGGGATCTCCGCTAAGCATGGAAGCTCCCAACGGCAATCCCAGTACTCAAGAGGCTAAGTTGGGAGGATTGCCATGAGTTCAAGGCCAGCCTTGGCTATATAGTGAGTTGCAGGCCAGTCTTATGACTGGCTGGCCGGCTGGGCTGGGCATTTGGTCAGATTAGGGACATGCTGACAGCTTCACGATGAGATCACAGCATTGTGAACGGGCTTTTTCAGTCTCTTTCAGAGACTTGCCCCTGAGCAGTCAGTGATGGGCCTTCCTGTACTTGCTTGCACACTCTTTAAGGCCCAGTGTTGTGTGTGTGGCTACAGGTTGTGACGGAAGACTAATGGGTGCCAGGATGAGCTCTGGGTTGATAATCCAGGAACAGAGTGATGGACCCCAAGAGTCTGTTCATGGGGCACACTTACTCCATCAGTTTTTACAGATGTTTGAAATTTTCTATAAGAGAGCTGTCAGTCACAGTGCTTTCTGGGTGTTTCCTGAGGTAAAGAGGCACCTCTATCAAGCAAAAGGCACCAAGTTTGGAACTTCTGTGGAAAGTTGAATTCCATTCTAAAAATTCAGATATGTGTGCAAATAAAGACAAAATCTCAGCTGGCAATTTTGAGTGAGATTATCAGTAGAGCTTTAAAAAAAAAAAGAAAGAAAAGGAAAAAAAATCTCACTGTATTTTTACTTTTTTTTCTGAAGGGGAGATGTCTTACTTGAATAATAAGCATTATTAAAGTAACAAACAAAACATAATGGAGGTGGATCCACAGAGTCATTTCCAACAGGAGCACAAAACAGTCATTTTCCTAGTGACACACCCCTCCCTCCTCACACCAGCGACTTAAGCCTGAATACCTATGACGGGCATTCAGGACACCCACTCCCCTCTTCCATCACTCCCACAGCACTGAGAGTCCTTCTCTGGTGCTCTCCTTCCTAGGCCACACACACAGACCTCCATCTGTAAGCTTTCTAAACGCCATAGTCAGCTAGGGAAGTCTATAGATGTTGAGTTTCTCATTAACTCTCTGGTCCAATGGGTAGGTGTCAGAACACAAGGTTTATCCCATGTAAGAAACTGCCTTGTGACCAGGTTGGAGTTCCCTTGCAGGGAAGCCGAACAGAATCCTAATCCAAAGGAGAAGTTCTTCCCCTTCCTCCTAGAGCTGCTCCCTGCCAGAGACAAGCCAGGGTGTTCCTTGGCTGTGTTTCAACAGCTTCCAGATGCTCAACTTCACTAAAGGGCAGGAGGAATGGAAGCCAGCCTAGAGGTACCAGGCAAAGCTGTGGAAGGCAAGGGCGGTGATGTGTGCTGAGGAAGGGGTGCTTTCAGAAGACTTGGGGTATGACCAGGACTCCACAGGTGGCCATGGGATGAGAGAATTCCTAGAGCAGAGAATGTCAAAAACCAAAGGCACAGAGCAAAGCTAGGGGAACTTGGAGAAGGACCATGTGCCCTCACCCCAGTAGACTTCTCTGGAAGCTTCTATGGATTCCCAAAGCCCTACCCCCAATACGTTCTGGTCTGGGCAGTACAGGATGGATGGGGACTGAGGCATCTATGGGTATGGTTGACCACGGGAACCCCAGGCCTTTCCTTACAGGCTACCCTTATTCCTGCTTCGGTGGTGAGTGTCCCAGTTCATGCATCTCCCAGTTGGTGCTTCACTTCCTCCATCTTCATGTGAAATACGCACTTAACCTTAAGGACCACTCTTCCTCCCATGCCGTTCATTCATTGCACAGCCACCAGCATCTACAGAGTGTCATGGGGCCACTTCCTAGCTCTGTAATGCAGTGCTTGGATAGGTTGGTTTTTTTTTTTTTTTTTTTTTTTTTTTTTTTTTTTTTTTTTTTTTTTCTTGCAGACAACATGAACCGCTTGGGACCCTTGTATTCTGCATAGGTGCTGCACATACTCAGCAGGGAAGAAGGAGAGAGCGGCCCATCCTCCTACCAGCACCTGTACAAATGAAGCTCTCATTAGCATCTATTGTATCAAGCGGGATCATTTTACCTCTGAGAATCAGTAGGATGTATTCTTTAGAAGGCTGTCAGCATCACTGTTCCAACCCAATAAATGACACCCTTCACCTCCCTCTTTAAGGAACATGCTTCCCTAACGGCACAGAAGGGATCGCTCCTCGCAGAGGATGGAGGGGGTGGGATCAGTCCCCCACATGTGTCGTTTGTGACAGGCTGTGGGAAGGAAGAGGATGCAACACAGCAACACCTTCAAGTCTCGAGATGAGGAACCAGGCAGCCGCTGTCAGACACACCAAATGGGACGACACGAGAGTCTAATCCTAGCTCAGACTTCTAACAATGCATCTGAAGTTCCTCAGGTCAAACCAAAGCCAGCAGACAGACCGCCTTGCTTGAGAGGCTTTGCAGGAAGATCTAGCTGGGAGTTGCATGTGTACATTTGAGTGGGTAGGTCAATTAAAGTTGAGATTCTGTGAGTGGTTCCATGCTGACTTCCCATCAGTGAAAGGCATCCTGTGTTAACAAAGTGGTACCAAGATCAACAGTTCAAGATGGAGAGCTGAGCTGAGCAGCAGCCAGACTGCAGGAGAGGCTCAGTGAAGAGACCAAGACATTGGTACCTAAGGTACCAATCAGCTGCGCAAAAAAGAGGTGGAGAATGTGGCAGACTTTTAATGAGGAGGGCCTGGGCTGAAGCCATCACCAAACTTCTCCCTTGCAGAATGGAAGTCTTGCCACCTGATCCATGACTGTGTTGAATTTAAATAGGATGATGTCAGCACAAATTCAAGATGCTTAGGAAGCCTAACTCACTACGAACAGAGTCACAGAAAACAGTGAATTGTCCGAGGGGGCATCCTGATTATTTTACTGTAGGGCATTCGGTTAATGTGATTGCATAACCGGAAGCCCCTTTTCAAAGAGGGAGTCTGATGCAAACCCAGGTCAGGGAAGAAATTACATGCCAACGTTGGGGCCAAACACTGTGTCTTGTCTACATAATAGTCAATTTGTCTTGCTCCTTTCGGACTAATGAAAATTATTTGGGGCAGCAATGTGTCCTGCTAAATAAGGGTCAAAGGCACCGCCTTTTACTCCTTCTAGTCACCTAGAATGTAGCTATATAGCCTGGAGGTAGGGCAGCCATCTTGAGATCATGAAACAGCAAGCATAAGGCAGAAGGCCAATTCAGTAAGGATGATAGGAGAGGAGAAAAGTCTAGTTCCCAGAAGCCACTGCTGAGCTGCTGAACCATTCCAGAAATGGCCTGGCCTTTACAACTAGTTAGCAAGGAAACCAACCTTTATTTGTTAATCATTAATTGGTCAGCTTTCTGTTACTTGAAGTTGAGCATGACCACAAATAATATGAATTATTTCACTCAATGTTGATGTGGCAAACATGTACATGGGGGAGAAGGAATGCAAGTGTGTGTTGTTGTGGCTTCAATGCAGAGGGTTTTTTTGTTTTTTGTTTTGTTTTGTTTTTTTGCAAAACACAAAAATGTATTGGTGACTGAGTAAGCACAATGTAGACGAATTTAAAAGGGACTGGAGAGAAACAACCCCCCAAAATTCCACATACGCATCCAGGTACCTTGGCTCTGTGTGAGCTACACTCAGGGTGCTTTGGGTCAGCGGGTTCAGGAACACATTCAAGTGCTTTTTAGTCAAGCATTCCGGTTTAAAATGCTTTATGGTTCAGATAGCTGTATGATTATCAAAGAAATGAATGTGTCATTAAGAGCATACACAGAACTCTAGCTTTGCTATAGACTGTTTTCTAGTATGCCTTCATCATAGCAATAGAAATCAGAGGAGTGAGTTTCCCCAGAGCACAGATGGAATTAGGGTTGTCGGCCCCTGAGGTTCTGTGTTATTGAAATGTAGCAAGTTTCTTATTTTGATTATGCCCACCTTTACTGGTCTTTCAGGACTCAGCAGCTGTATTTTTCCAGCATCTATGCATCCTGAACCCATATCTGGGTTCACAGAGCCCAATGCTAGGCCTGCACACTTTGTGCAGCACAAGCTGACACCACTTCAGTGTGACTAGCTCTGTTTCCCTAATTCAAAACAGAAAGATTAATATTGACACTCATAGATTCAGCACAAGGCTTCAGACTCACTGGTAAGTTCTGCAGCAGATGACTCTGTAGCTGTGGTGTAAACTGGAGACGAGATGGCTCCTGAGTCTGAAGATTCAAGTCTTGGATTTATTATCTACTGGCTATGGGATGATGGGAAAAATTACTTAAGAGTTTCCGAGATCAGGATCAGAATTAAACATAAACAATGTCTTCTTTCTCCATAGATGGATGCATTAGGGAACTTACACTTGCATTCCCACTTGTACTGAGTGCTAAATACAAGTGTGTAAACTACATATGTACTGAATTCTATAGCATATATTGTCTAAAGGAATAGCAGACACCAGTCAACCTTTTGTGCGGTCCCTTGACAGTTCATAACCCTAAGAAATAGCAGATCTATCTTCAGTTACTAAATCAAAATTCTGAAGATTCATTTGATTGTTTGACTGTACCAGTGTACCAATTCAGCCCACAGAAGCCACCCAGTTCTGTGTGAGCTATACTCTGAGGATGCTGAGGCCAGAGGGTTCAAGTGATTTTTAAGTCATGTTTTCTTGTTTAAATTTGTTTTGATGACCTAAATAGCAGTATGCCTATCAAAGAAATTAATGTGTAGGTAAAAATCTTCCTATTTAAGTATCTTCAGGCTTAGGTAGATTCACTGGCCAATTCTACAAGGAGTCTGCGATACAGAGAAGAGAAAGGAGCACTCCACGTACAGCATGAGGTCAGCATTAATCTGACAACTTATAAAATGACAAGAAGATGGAATGGCACAATACTTAAGGACACAGTTGCTAACAGCACTTAATGTTTTAACAAATTCAACCTAATAATAAATCCAATAAAACATTATGATCAAGTAACGTTTACCCCAGGAATCTAAGAACAGTTTAATATTCAAAACCAGTCAATGTAATTCACTCTGTTAGATGACTGTAAGGAAAAGCCTTGTGCCATCTTCATGAACACAGGAAAAAAAAAAAACTTGACTTAACATCTGTTACTGTCCAAAACCCTGCACAAACTAGCAATAAAGGAAACTTTGTCCTCCTGATAAAAACATCTCTGAAAAAACGTAGAACTGGGTAACCATCACAAAATGAAAGGTGCTTCCCTGCTAGGATCAGAAACACAGCTGTCACCACTATGGTCCAGCATTTTACAGGCAGCTATTGCCAGTGCTATAAGGCAAGAAAAAGCAATGGGAGGCTCCTGGGTACAAAGGGCAAAATCAATTAGTTTTAGTTACAGGCGACATCATTTCTGTGAACAAAATCCCAAAAACTCTATGAAACAGCTAATAGAATGAATAAGAGGAGTTCACAGGTTTGCAGGTTATAAGGTTACTAGTCATGTTTTATGTACCAGCAACAAACAGCTAGAAATGAGAATGGCCAGTGGTTTGTAGATGGCAAGTATAAATGTGAATGTAAAAACCATTCTCATCCTGACAGTCTCTGAACAGTCCTGGCATCCAAAGGCCTTGACAGCCTGTTTCCAATTCTTTTCTCCATCTTTCTCTCTCCCCACCTCAAGTAATGCTCCTAAAGGGCAGATCTACACACCCCATAGGAAACCTAATTATCCTGAGGGGTTTCCTTAATTCACTCCATTCCTATTTGGTCTCCAAAGGCCCTCCAAAGCGCTGTGACATCTAAGTCTTATCTACCTTTCAAGGTCACTGTCAATATCCAACACCTCTCAGGCTGCCAATTTGGACCATTCCAGACTCTGGCCCAGTGCCTGCTATGCAGAAGGCCCTCCACAAAGCTTTGGAGAGTAAATGAACTCACAGCGTGCTTGCTGTTCACATGGATTCCCATGTTAGAACTCTGATCTGTGGGATGTGGGACTTTCATGTCTGCCCCCCCCCCAGTCATGCATACTGGCTCCGGCATGGTCTGTAGCCTCGGCTTCTGAACACCTGAGTGTTTGATGCTTGGGATCAGGGAACATGTCTACAGGCAGTCACCTACAGCATCATTCGAGTACAAATCTGTCTTGACTGGGACTGTAAATTCTTCCCGACAGAGAAGCCTCTCACCTGCTCCATTCAGCTACACTGTATTTTCCAGAACCCCCAGAACAACCAACAAATATAATAGCTGATCTTAGATCCACGAGTCTTAATCTACCTGGAGTAAATTTTACCCTTAGCAAATCCCAATACCTAGAGGCAACTGAGAATAAATTAAAAAGTGCTTCAGAAAATCTTTGTGATAACAGCAGAAGCAGAAAATGCCACAAAGGTTTATGTATTCTAAGGGTCCTTGGGTAAGGGTATACATACAAAAATAAAATAAAATAAAACCCTCCTCATGCTTAGAGATCACCCACCTACCCTCTCTGGCTCACTCAGGCCCACAGCTAAGAGGAGGCTGGCCAGTTCCACCCTCCCAAACTCACTGAGAGCTTGTCTCACAGAAAAAGCAAGGGAGCCAGTTGTTTGCCCAGAGAGCCCGAGTCTGACTGATAAAGAGAGCGAATGAGGACGCAGGTCATCTCCCTTGCCACGGTCCCCTCCTCCTCTTTGCAGTTCCTGGTCACTGTGACCTTAGATCTGTGAATGAAAAGATAACACGGAGTTTGGAAGCAGGGTCCAGGTAGCGGGAGTGAAGGGAACCTGTCTGACAAGCTAAAGACACTGGCAAGACAAATGGTTTGACCTTGACCTTGAAAAGAAGCCAATCTTATTACATTGTTGCCCATGGATGAAAACAGGGTAATACCATTACTGACTTCTGAGGAGTCTCACCCCAGGAAGCTCTCCAGTTCACTAGCCCACACTCATGGAGGGAGAGCCTTCCTCCATGTACTGTGTACTACTTATCCAGACTCCAGAATGATGAGGCGAAATGCACAGGCAGTCCTTGGTGTTTATCTGGTTACTGGGCAACATCGCCACCAGTTTCCAGCAAGTCAATGTAAGAGTTCCCACATAGAGAGAAAACCAGTGAGGCTGGATTGTCAGGAACCTCTCTGCCCACTGTTAAAGGCCTCTCCTCTGCAGCCCTGGTGTTCTCACTGGGGACCTAACCCACGTGATTGTAGGCAAGGGCTCATGGCACAGGGATCATGTTCACACCAAGAATTCAAATAGCTCTCTTAGGGAAGGGGTCACCACAAAGTAATAAGATCTACTGTTTGGGCTTCTTTCCATCCGAACCATGAGGCTGCCTCACTGCCAAGGAGAGACCTGCCACCAAGGGTCCCCTCCCCAAGCCATTGGCAGATGGCATCTTCTGCCTGCCTCAGCCATGAACTCGGCCTTACAACCCGCCAGCCTCCTCTAAGGCCCCATTTCCTTTCATAGAATTCTTGGGGGAAAGAAATGGCAGGTTTATTAAAGTGCAGGCTTATCTAGTTCATCCCAGATCTAAGCTGCTGTGATAAGTCCCTGAGCTACACACACACAAGTGAAACACAAAGTTTGAATCCTGATCAGGAGGAAGAGGTAAGGGCTGGAATGGGGTCTCACCCTGCAGGTTGTGGGTTCCACCCCAGAGGAGGCTCCTCCCCTCCCCCTCTGTAGGACTGGGCTAGGGCTGAGGCAACGCCCACACCCATATACCTTCTAGATCAGTGTTTCTCAACCTTTCTAATGCTGCAGTCCTTTAATACAATTCCTCAGATTGTGGTGATCTCCCCCAACAATAAAATTATTTTCATAACTGTAATTTTGCTACTGTTGTGAATCATAATGTAAATATCTGTCTTAGACAACCCCTGTGAAAGGGTAGTTCAATACCCCCCAAAGGGACCAGTCACAACCCACGGGTTGAGAACCACTGTTCTACATAGTTCTGTTCAAACCTCCACACATGTTCTATTCAGGAAATCTGGCTTTCTATATCTTGCACATTTCTGAGCTTAGGCCTGCTGCCTCCTCTCCATTCAGCACCCAAGGACCGGGATACCTGGAACCAGGACTGGAGATCCCCAACCTCCTAACAGAGAATGGGGAAGGGCCTCAATGTTGAAAATGGCAGCCTCTGATTGGAGGAACTCAGAGGGAGGGAAGGTTTCCTCGGGTATGATGGCATCTCTGCAGGGCACTGCCCTGTGAAATCCACATCACCATCTACAGTTAGAGAGCAAGATACCTTGGAGCTATCATGTTTACTTAGCAGTGGCCAGCAGCCTGCCTGAGCCTAACATCGAAGTCCTTTCAAGGACACAGCCATCTGAGAAGACCGTGGGAAACCATGCTACCAAAGCTCATCGTTCTAGTGGCTCTCTACACTACACGTTCTGGTATGAAAGCCCACACAGTCTCCTTCCCAGACACCTGTAACACACACCACTAATTGTCTCCCAGGAGCTACTTTTTTCCTACTCAAGATACTTCCATTTAAACTCTCAGGCATCATCTAAAGACCACCGACTAAAGTGACAAAGGGTACTGGGGCTGCTTTAAGCAGGAATCTGATCTGTAAAGAAATGGAGCATGACAGGAAGTGGACAGGGGACCCGGGAGTGGCTAGAGGCAGGAAAGGGAATGAGGAAAGCGATCTAATAATATTTTCATTCAAGTTATTATTTTCTAAAAAAAATTAGAAAGAAAAAGAAATGGGGTATTCGCCAGGCCTAGTGATGTAAACCCTATGAGCCCAGCTATTTGGGAGGCTGAGGCAAGATGATTGCAAATCCTGACCTACCTGGGTTACACAATGAGTTTAAGATTAACTTGATCAACTTTGTGAGAGCTTGTTTCAAAATTTAAAAGAAGAAGAAGAAGAAGAAGAAGAAGAAGAAGAAGAAGAAGAAGAAGAAGAAGAAGAAGAAGAAGAAAGATGGGAATACAGCGTAAGGGTAGAGTGCTCAACTAGTACTGCCAAGGTAAGGGAGAAAGAAGAGGGGCATTGCATTGTTTTTCTTTTCTTCTTGATGCCTGGAATATACACATAATCACATGAGTTTGGGCAGCCAATTAGGACCATGACACAAAGCTGTATGTTTAGGACACCACAGTGACCAGATAACAGGAATCTGGTCCCCTGCATTGTGAAGGAATGCTATTCCTGGACTGATTCCTTCTAAAGCAGAGAGAGGCAGCCTTCTTCATTATATAACTATTATTTTAGGTGTTCCATCATTGCCAAGCACACATAATCGCCACTCCAGCAAACAACATATTAAATATGAGCGCTTTATTCTGTCCTTTATTTAATCAATAAATAGTTATCTAAAGTCTACCAAGTGCCAAGACCTGAGCAAAGTGTATTGGACCCTGGGAATAGAGTGGGCAACTTAGGCCTGGTCCTGTGCTCAAGGCACTTAGAACTGAAGGAATGGTTCTGGGTGTGCATGTAGGATGAATAGAAGAGATGCATATGAATACAGACAGGCCCAGACCCCTGAAGGAAGAAATTCTGTATTTACACACAGTAGTAGGGGGAGGGGAGACTCTCTGATTGTTCTCGCAATAGCTGCCGGAGAATTAGAGGCTCGACTTTGCTCATCTGTTCCCATATAGGTCTTTAGGGTAAGACCTCTCAGCTCTTCACTTCAAGTCCTTCTATATATCTACCCAATCTCATCAACTACTTGATTTCATCCAAATACTCCAGCCATCTTTAGCTCCTTCCTCTCATAGTGTCCCTCACATAGCATTTGGAAAATGCTGTCATTTCTAGCATAACATAAATCTCAAACTCTTATCAATATTAGCCATTGAGAGAAGGCCAGTATTGTAAATCTGGTTATTGCATTATATTTTCATTAGGGAGCCATCTTGAACTGAGGAGCCACATAGTAAGGCAGTTTAGGAAGGAAGAGCCATGACACAGGTCACTGATGCTCACATGATTCAGTGATGGTGATGATGATGATGGTGATGATCAGTGATCCTGGTGATAATAGTGGTGCTGGCAATAATGATGATGCTAGGGACTGTGATGAGACTCTAGAAGCCTGTCATCCTGTGTCATCACAAGTGTCTCTTCTCTAAGTGTCCTTGGGGGGTGGGAGTACAACCTCACTTGTCCCATTGCTATGAGCCATATGCTCATGTGTTTTCCCTGCATATGAGACAAGCCACATGTTTAATGAAGGAAAAAAAAAATACTCCCTTGTTCAAGGTAGCTCTCTCCAAAAGTACAAAAAGTTCCAGTTCTTTTCTGGCCTCTGTCCTAATTCTTCAATCACTGTAGTCTGTTGACAGAAAATGACAACCAGTCTCTCCAGAGGAACCAGTCACTGTTCCCTTTTCTGGGCCTTTGTGTCCATAACTGTCCCTCCCCTCTAGGATCATGTCCTCAGTTCAGCATCCTCCAGGGATTCCTCCTGCCTCCTTCTGCCCATTCAGTCCTTGTACTGCTCTTGCTCCTAATGGAGCTGATGGTGATATTGAAGACAGTGATGATGCCCACTGTGACCACAGCAGCCTCCCTTGGAATGCTTTGAGCTAATGACTTATGATTCTAATGGGAGACCAGTATGGCTTTTGACACATTTGGTCTTAAATTTAAGCTTCTGAAGTGAAGCTATAGGTATACATCTTCTCATGCCTGTGAGAGCTAAGACTTGTTAAACACACTAAGGGTGCTTCATGCCTGGACTGAGATGGCTCAGTGCTGCTGTCTCCAACATCTCTGGATCCCAAGTATCCTTTACTCTGCATGTTATAGGCCTAGCATGGAACGACCTCTAAGGGCCACTGGGCTAGAGGCTGGGATCTCCCTGCTCTCAAGAACACTGACCACTGTGCTGTGAGCATGCTCCCAAGTTCAAGTCTTAGAACTCTGACTCCTCAGGGTGGCTACTTGGAAGGTGATGCCCAGTGGAAGGTGTCTGGGTCTGAGTGTCTGAAAAACTTCCTTATAAGACCAGGCTAGCTTTCACAGGAGCTCTGTCTTCTCTTCCACACATATCCATGCATTCTTGGTTTTCTGTCATGGGTTGAGGTAGCAACAGGAACCCCCACCACCATGAAAATGCTTGCACTGCTCTCTTCAACTTCCCAACCTCCAGAAGCATGAGCTAAAGAAACTCCTTTTTTTTTTCAATAAGCTATTTAGTCTCAGGTATTCTGTTACAGCAACATAAACAGACCAAGAGCCCAGAGTCCCAGCAGTTGCCCTCACTTGTGTCCTCTGTGCCTCGCTTCCTTGCCTGGGTTCCTAACTCTCCATCCCTGCACCACACTCTTTGGTCCCTTGGTTCAGTCAACCTCATGGAAGTCCTTAGAATTCTAGGCCCACCCTTGGTGCCTACATGCCCTTTCACCCACGCTTTACTTGGGGAAGAGCTGGAGCATATGTTAAATTCACTTGGCTTCCAGAGTCATGGCTGGACATCTCCAGGAACAGCATCTCTCCCAGGGCCACACACACCGTGACAAGCTCTGCCTGCCTCTGCTCAGTTTACTCTTTGGTGATGAGATCAGGTGACTAGAGTACAGTTGCTCATGGCCAAGTGGCCAAGTCCATGCTGCAGCCAGGCATGGTAACATCCCAGGACAGGCAGACACATGGACATGGCTGGCTTGGCCAGCTGCTGGAGGGCACAGCTTCAGGACACCAATATTCCATAGCCCCTTTGTGCTGGGTAAGGCTATTTGTGGTAGCTAATCTTGGTTGTCCACTTAACATGCTTGGGAAGAAGGAACCTAAATAGAAGAATTGCCTCCATCAGATTGGCTCGTGGATCTGTCTATAAGACATTATTTTGGTTTGTAATTGATGTGGGAAGGCCCAGCTTACTGTGGTTGGTACCACCTCTGGCCAGGTTGGCTTGCACTGTATAAAGAAGGTAGCCAAGCAAGCAAAGGGAAGCAAGCCAGCACCTAGCACTCCTCTATGACCTCTGCTTCAGTCCCTGCCTCCAGGTTCCGGCTCTGACTTCCCTCGATGATGGACTATAATCTCTAAGCCAAAGAGAACTTTTTCCTCCCAAGTTGTTTTGGGTCATGGAGTTTACCACAACAGAAATTTAAACTGGAACACTGTTCCCTCCCTGCTGTTGACAGAAAGAGGGACCTGGGACTTAGCTTCTGGGCAACATGAAATTATGAAATAGGAATCCACTTGTCCACTCACCACAGTAAGGCTGGCGATGGGGACTTGGGTTCTGCCTGAGCCCCCAGGATCATAAGGAAGTGTGGCTGGGGAGAGTGAGTTCCAGACATTACTGCCCAGGTTGAACTTAGATCCTGATGGAAGGCCCTGTGTCTTTATGCTCTTGCAGCCCATCTCCTAGGAAGATGGCAATGACAAGAAACACATCAGCCGAGTACCTGCACACAGGTAGTGCTTGGGGTCACCAAGAGCTGCACAGGCCATTCCTCTACTGACTTAAGGCTCCATGGAGCTGCTTTGGGGCTCACTGAGAACACCACCCTATGATGAGCAAACAGTAGTCCTCATCTGATGTCCTCTCAGTAGCCCTGGGCCCATGCACAGGGCACCAGGATCAGTACAGATCATCAGCCACAAGGCAAGCTTCCCATCACTGGAATGGGCCCGGTGCCTTATCAGTAACTCTTTAGGGCTTGTGTTCTAGGGTTTGTCTGTCTGTCTGTTTGTCTGTCTGTGTTTATATAGGACAGCATAGCTTCCTCCTAGCTATGTGGTCACAGACAAGTAAAAGCTTCTACTATCCCCAAACCTCCACTTTTTCCCTGTGAAGTGGGCACAACAGCGGTTGGCTCATAGGGTCCTTTCAAGATTGAAATACGTCAGCCCATGGGGATGCTTTAAAAAGTCCTCAAGCTTTCCAAGCCAGGCAGGAGTATGAATGTCTGCAATTAGTACGTGGTAACTCAATGGCCAGGAGAAGAAGAGCATATCACCCCTGAGTCTGAGACTTCGTGACCGCAGTCTAAGGACATAACCGTTTCCATGGACACTGATGAGTCTGTTGATCATACAGTCAGCACCATCCTGGGTTCCTCAGCTTACTTGTTGATGCTCCTGGGAATTGAATGGACTTTCAGACACAAAAGGTTTGAGTCTCCTATTTCCTTCCTGAAAGGTCAGTACATGGCTCATGTATGCTGGGTCCTGAGCCAGAACAGGGGATTGAGATATGTCTAGAAGTCACTAATATGCTCAAGTCTCAGGACTCGTGTAAGGAGTGTTTTCTATTATATTAGTTTACAGACTGGGAAACTGAGGCATAGAGTGGTCTGTAAAAGAAAGACAAGAGTTTGGATCTGAACTGAACCGACACACTTCACTGGAGTGTCTACAATGTCTCTTCAGGATCCTGGGACCCAGATGCCACTGGGAAGAAGAGGGACTTAGAGTCCTAAGATGATGCCTGGAAGCAGAGGCAAGGCTGGGGGAAATGGATAAGAAGAGAATACTCCAGAAAGAGCATAGGGTGGGGGTGCTGCTGTGCTGAGCACACCCCCACAGGAACCAATTTGTCCAGAAGTCCGGAGATGTTTGTTGGTCACTGAGAGAAACAGCCTGGGACAATGGCCCATCCAAGAGGAACCAGCTCCAGGGACACTCCCTACACCCAAAGCTATGCAAAGGAGGCTTGCCCTGTCCCAAGGCCTAGGCTGATGCTGTCTGGGCTGTCCAGACTGGGTGGGACTTGAAACTCCACTGTAGACACTGCTATACCCCTCTGCCATCTCTGCAGGGGAGTACCTTCCTCAAGGAACATAAGCTGAGAAGACTCTTTGCCTGAGCCATGTTTTTCTTAAAAGATGGGTTAGCTACCTTGCATGCCTGATGGAGCCAAGTCCTTTTCCAGCACCTATCAGTCAGAGATCAATCATCACATGAAATAGAAGCCACATTCTTTGCTGACCTCGAAGGCCCTGCATGATGGCAAGTTCACCTCTCTGCTCCCACACACTGCCCTCCCGTTTATTCACTCCTCACTCATGCCGGCTCTTTGCTCTTACCCATTTTGTCTCTGTCTCAGGTCCTTTGTACTGGCTACTCCCTCTGCCTGGAAAGTTCTTGGTCTGCACAATTCTTGTCAGTCAACTCAAAATGTCACCTCAGGGCCACTTTATCGAAGGCCACTCCCTCTCCCCAGCACTGCTCTGGGACCACTCCTGGCTGTGTTGTGAGCATGCCTCACTCTCTGAAAAGACTGACCTGTTGGCATTACCTCTCCTCCCAGGCAGTGAGAGAAGCTTTGCTCTCTTCACCACCAACACTTGAACTCAGGTGGAGGCTAGGTACCACTGACCTTTGTATCAGCTCTGTTTGATGGAATAAAATGTGAATTACTAAGCTACATTTGCTTTTGAACACTTTGATAGTTGCAAAATAAAAAAAGGTAAAAAGTCAACTTGAACATTTGGTGCTCACCAGCCTCGTCTGTTGGTACCAACACACCAGCCAGAGCACACTTAGAATAGCATCCCTTTCATGCCCAAAACTATCCTCATATGCTGGATGTTGGGATTCATATTCACACTGATGTTGCCTCTCACCCAGGTGACCCCTGGGGACCACAGATCAGGAACAGCTGGTTGGGTCAACCAATCTCAACCACCCCAATATCTCTGAGGCTACCAAATCAAAAACAAAACATCCCTGCTCCTCCAGACAACTGATAAAAGGAAGATCCCACCTCTCATCTGGATAAGTGGTAGAGGATGCTCAGATGTTCCCCAGAGTTCTAGAGCATAGCATATTTTTCTAGCTTCATGGTCAGCCCTAAGCCTGTACCAGATATGGGACTCTGGGACACCTGGACCCAAACCTCCACAGGGAGGCTTTCTTGGTAGAGAGTGAGCAGCATGGACAGAGTGTCCTGCCTAACAGCCTCTCTGAGCCCTACCACATACACAAAGCTCCCAGCCTGAGTCAGCCCAAAAGGAGAAGGGGATTGTGAAATAAGCTTGGGTCCTAGAAATCAAGACCTCCACTCAGCTAGCACCCTGTGACTAGACTCAGGTCAGCCACAGCAGCCAAGGCGTTCACGGCACTAGTCACAGAGAGAGCAGAGCGCCCCAAGAAGCGTGCAGACTTAAGGAACCAATGCTACTCCTTGCACCCCTCCAACTAAAGACCCCGTTATTTTGCACGTAGTTTCTACCAAACAGGCACCAAGCAGGCAGGGGCTTCGTGGAGGTATTCCTAGTCTGAGGAGCACATAGCAGTGATGAGGAGAAAAAGCCTTTGCCAATACAGAGTGTGGCTTACATTCTGATAGAGACAGGGGCTGGAAACAATAAACGATCTTAACAGGGCAGGTTCTCTGCAGAGAGTAGAGCAGGCAGTGTAAAGCGATGAGGAGTCCACACACAGGCCTGTCTGAGCCCTGATGTCACCTCCCAAATGTCTGCTGATGCTGGGAAATTCAGGGCCACGCAAGAGAGAGGGACCATACCTTGAGGTCAGAATATCTAGAACAAGGGCCAGGGAGAAAGTGAAGTCGGTGAAGTGTTTGTCTTTGCAAGCATGGGGAGCTGAGTTCCATCTCAGCACCCACAGAAAACAAACAAACAAAAAGATGGATATGGAGGTAGACAGGCAGATCTGTGAGGCTTGCTAAGCCACACAACCAGCCTAAGCTACCCACTCGGTGAGTTCCAATCCAGTAAAATGTGATCTCAATAAAACAAAACAAACAACAACAACAAAAAATAACATGGGCAGCAGCTGAAAAATGATGATAACCAAAATTGTTCTCTGGCATTCACATGCATGTGCACATCCCCCAAAACATGAACACACTCATCTCTCTCTCTCTCTCTCTCTCTCTCTCTCTCTCTCTCTCTCTCTCTCTCTCTCTCTCTCACACACACACACACACACACACACACACACACACACACACACACGACAAGAAGAGTGCAATGGAAGTGGGCATGAGTAGAGAGAAGCAAAAAGGCAGTTGGAGTTCATGTCAGGCTCCCAAGGATGGTGAGACAAGCCACAAAGAGCTATGGCTAAGCATTCCCCTGTCAGCTGGTCAGTCTTTAATCTCAATTGCTGTGACACCAACCAGCGATTGATACCCTGTGGCTTCCTTAGTTGACCATTCAAGGCTGTGGCCATGAAGGTAAGTAGCTGGAGACAGCATGAGCATTTACTGCCTCTGGCTGATGCCACACTTGATCTCAGATGTTGGAAAGCAAAGTTCTAGAATGTAACAGGTTGTCTATTGCCAGGAAGGACACCCTACTATCCACAGATAACCCGAGACAAGCTCTCTAGGAGAAGCTCAGGCTAAGTAAACACACTCAGCCTCCACGGCTTCCCTCTATAAAGATCAAGTCTCTAGGGCCCTGACCTCTGAGGATCTGCGACACTGCCGAGTGTGATCTTGGAATGATTCTGTGTGGTTTTCCTGTTAATTCTGGTTGCCACTTTCTCACCACGATCCTCCTTCCACATGCACACTGACCTGTCCTCTCTCTCCCGTGTGTTTGAATCCTCCACACCCCGTGGCCATACCCCACATGAGAGAACTTCTCTATAGGCCCCAAACTCTGACCAGCCAGCCCCTACCCCAGGGCTTTGTCTGGATCTTGAACTCCACATCCTTCAAAGGATTTCCTCTCTATTTGGTGGTCTCCTGCTAGAACTTGGTTCTCAATTTTGATCACATGAATGGTGTAGGACATTTTTAAAACTAGTATATCAATGCTTTGGTTCTGCTTCAGAGCAAACAAATCAGAATCTTCACAGTGGGGGCCAGTCATTGTATTCTCATAAACCTTTTATGATCCCAAGGTGTAGCCACAGCTAGGAATTCAAACCAGCTCTCATCACAGAGTTGCTGCTGGTCCATGGACCACTGATTGAATAGTGGGGCTTCATAGGCAGTTAGATTTGAGTGGTGGGACAAACAGGCATCCCTAGTTTTCTAATTCAGTAAATGCCTATTGTGGAGTCCCCTGTGACCTTGGGAAGATTTTTCTTGGAAAAATATCAGTAAAAGACTCAAAGATTAGAAGCTTCCTTGACATAAAAATATTACAGAATCCATTCTGCTTTACATAAAAGTACTGAGCAGAGTAGAGTACCCAGTGCATAACAAGTACTCAATGGTATTTATGCTACATGGATTATCATATTTCAGTATCACTGAAGGACCTCCACTCCAGTCCTCAAACCAAATGAGCATGAGCTTTCAACGTCCCAAACCCTGATCATGCCAGACACAGACTCACAGACTCCACCTGGCCTAGGAATGCCGTGTTGCCCTTGGTTCCCTCACACATTCGATCTGTTTCCCCGGAGCTATGCCCACACTTCCTCAGTTTGTTCGTGGCTGATGATGAGTGTTTGCTACAGACGGTGTGAGTGCTCAACCTTGTACCCCAAGGACAACCTGGACTGCAGGAGCTAGTTAGTAGCCACAGTGGCTGACAAGGAAATTCAGAAGGGCAAGATCAGAAACACAATACTGGGAGGTGCCCCATGCAAACCCATGCTTTCCCTTGCTTCTCAAATGGAAATTGCTGAGCTTTTTCATCAACATATGGGGGGGGGCTTGTTTTGCAGGTGAGAGCCTGGGGTCCTGAAGGTCCTGCAGGGCTCAGGAATTCCCAGCCAACCCCAGGCAGCTGATCCCAGGACAGCATGTTGAATGGCAGAGCCACTACATGCTCTGATGCCTGCCTCCTTAATACCCATCTAGGACCTCAGCCACTTTACTACAATTGGTGGGTGGTTGATCTAATGAGTGGGAATATCACAGTACATTTCCACTTTGAATGTTTGCCCAAAGTTCTGTTTAAAAGGCGGCTCAAATGGCAACATTTGTGGCCAAGGAGAACAGCGATTAAGCCCCGGTTTGGTAGAAGCTACAGAAGGTGTAGCTTGTTGTGAAACTGCATGTTGTACATTTCAGCTTTGCCACTGAGAATGCTTCCCAGGCATTCCCGTCTCAAAAATCGAAGTGGAGAGTTGTAATTTGAGAAATGCAAGGAGGGATTTCTTGAAATATAGAATTGAGTCATGTAAGCAGTGTCTTTCCTTCTCAGCTCACTAGCCAGATAACCAGAAGAAATGAGAAAGCTCCCTGACCAGTAAAGGGTATTTAAGGGCAAATCAAGACTGTCCATTGAATCAGTCGGTAAATAAGACAGAACAAAAGGGTGAGAATCAACAGTCAGGGGCACTTTGATGCCTGGGTGGCCAGAAATTCCAGAGTCACAGGCACAATTTTGGGAGAGACTGACTTCAAATGATAAATCTTTAAATAAATAAAAATAATCATTGATGGCAAGAATATTAAAGTTAGGAATGGTGTTCAATGGGCAATTCTCAGAGCCAACTGATTTGCATTAAGAATAACTTTAAACAACCCCCTATTCTCAAACCACGCCCTCCACATTGATTAAGTCATGATATTCAAGAGTGGGTATTAGGTGTCCTTAATGTTTAAGGCTTCCAACTGGATTCCAACACATAGCCAAGCTGGGGAATTTGGGCACTCAGTACCTTCTCTCACAACAGATTAGGATCCAACCAGACCAGTGACTCTGCACGTTAGCTGCATGTTAAGAGTTACCCTGTAGAGAATCTGAATACACTAATGTCAGCCTTGTCTCTAGAAATCTACCTACTTTATGTGCTTGGATCCCAGCATTTTTAATATATCCCTAGGTTTTTCTAATGTGTACATAGCCTGGTAGGTGGCCACTGTTCCAGATGCTTCTGCCAAGATTCCCTCTACTGCTTCCAGGTTAAGAATCTAGGGTGTTTAAGGTGAGAATGCATCTGAGGAGGGTTTTGCCCAGCAAATGCACTCATCTTTACATGTGAAACAGGGACTCCTAACTTTGGAGGGGGCCTATGGATCCCTTTAATCCCTCACAAACTGCTGGCTGAGTATATACCTGTTTGTATTCATATACATACACATTCAGAGAATATCTTTAGCTTTTATCAGATGTTCAAATGATTTAAGACTAAGGCTGGAGAGATGGCTCAGCAGTTAAGAGCACTGGCTGCTCTTGTAGAGGTCCTGAGTTTATTCCCAGCAACCACATGGTGGCTCACAACCGTTTATAATAGGATCTGATGCCCTCTTCTGGCATTCAGGTATCCAGGCAGAGCATTCATACATAAAATATAAACAAACAAATTTTTTTAAAAAAGATTTAAGACTATTATTTTAAAGGCAAGAACAACTTGATAGATTCAAGAGAATTAAAGCATAAATGGACTAAATTTGATCTCAGCTACAATTAGGATTTGAGCACACCTGCTGCCTGCTGCCTAGTGGCTAAATCTCCTTTTTGCAGGCTTAGTTCAGACCTCTGGATAAAGTGAGAGATGTGAAGATTCCAGATCCAAGTACCAAAGCAGAAACTGTGTGCCTGTGAGTGGGATCAATACTAAAGTAGCTGGTAATTCTCACAGGTAGATGATCTTTCCAACATACTGGTAAGGGGACTGTCCATTCAGCTAGTTTACATCCCTGTCCCTAACTGGGGAAGGACAGGATGGCTGGCTTATTTCAATAATGACTTCTACAAACAATCCTGGGGTTCTCTTACTAACTATGTGACCTTGGGAAGTGTTGCTTTGCCTTTATATTCCTCATGTAAAGTAAGAGATAAATATTTCCAAGATTGCTACAAACAGTAAATAATAATCACACCTATAAAGGCCTCTGAATAATATTTAGATCAATAGCCCGATATATTACTGGCATTTACAGGTTTGCTTTCTTATTCTTACACCCTACTGATCTTGTTCAAGTTACTGAGTTTCCTTGAATTTCACTCACTAACCCTATAGACAAGGGCAGCAAGGTCCTGCCCTGTTTCCTTCATAGTGTTATCATGATGATGAAACAAAAAAGTAAAAGGTGCACTCAGCCCTCCACATCTACAGGTTATGCATGTAACTGCAGAACCAACCAGCCACACAATTCAACCCAACAGGATTCAACCAACCATGAATCAAAGCTATTACCCCAAATTGGGCCTTACTGAACAGGTATACACTTTTTCTCATCATTGTTCCCTAAAGCCCATAGCATCGCAAGTCTCATGATGTTGATATTGTATTAGATATTCTCAGTAATCTGGAGATTATTTAAAGTATACAGGAGTATCCGTGGGGCACTATGCCAACATCAGGCCATTCATATATAAGGGGCTTGAGTATCTGTAGAATTTGGTATGCTCACTCAGTTGTCTAAGACCCAGTTCCCCACTTATATAGAAGGGCACTTCATCCTATATCCAGAGAACCTATATATCATAGAAAAGGGTCACCCTAAAATGCGGATATCATTCCTGTCCTCAGAAAGTACTCTTTGGGGTTCCAATAGGTGGGCAGTTTCTGCATTAGAATACAGCCTTTATTCTTACACATCCAGCATCCTGGACAGCACCAAACCTTCTTGCCACATGGGTAAATGGGCAGCCATACTCCACCATGGCTGTGGCAGGCTCTGTCTTACATTAGAGAATTACACCAGCAGCTAGAGAAATCACAGATGGGCTACCAGTCCTCTTCTGTCCCAGACCTGGTCTCTCTCATATCCAACCCTCCCAGGAAGACAGTCCCCAAACTCTTAAAAAGCCTGTCCTGTCTATCAGGACATCCATTACTGCACAGCGCTCCACAACCTGCCCAGCCAGAGCAGAAACATCACTAGAACCTCACAGCAGAATCAGTAAAGCTTCAAGGTGACCACATCTCACTTACCTGGAGTCTGCTTAGCTGTGCGCACAGGAGTGTAGTGGTTTTTGGAGGTTGATCGGACCGGCGTGTTCTCTTTGGGAGAGGTATCGATGGCCGAGATGGTCTCTCTTTCACAGTGTGCTATGGGGATTGGTCCCTGTTGTCTTAGGATGTCAGCCAGAGCCCTAAACAAGGAGAGTACACAGTGAGCCTCACTGATGGGGTACAAAGAGGCCAGCTTACTGTCATAGGCACTCTGTTTTGAAAACCTGTGGAAGGAGCCCGAGATATGGCTATGAGTACTCATAAGACAGTTTCATCTGGTGCTGATCTACAGGGGTATAGGAGAGAGGTTGGCGTGACCTTAAAAGGCTATAAGGATAGTATCTTTTCTGTAATTGATTCCATATCTGTAAACAATAAGCCCTTCCAAAATACTAGTCTTTGTAATACCCATACATGCCACAACAGCATCTCCAGTGTCTCAAAATGACTCTGGCTGCTGGTCCTCCCATGTATAGAAGATTCTAATTAGTGGGCCTAACCTCCCTGTCCCAAAACACATGCCATGTAGCATGTATTAGAAATTGGTGACTCACAGAAGTGCAGCCTGCACTGCACCTCCTGTCTGAGGTGCTAAGACAGAAAGCAAGCATTGGGATGCATGGATGGTGTAGACATGCGGTTTAGAGCAGGAGGCATGTACAAATGGGCAGAGACACAGCGGGACTGCCGGAGCAGAGACTCTGTAACCAGACCTCTGTCTTTATTGAGTCACACCAAGCTTCAGCTCTACCCTCCTGAAAAGTGACAACCACAGCACGTGATGGACGTGTCTAAGTGAGCTGTTCCCTTCTGTGGTGCTGGCTGTGACACGGTGAGCCTGCCTTGAAGAGCATCAGTCTGGCAATCTTATCATTTAGGGGCACCTATACAGCAATTTCACATTTTCCAAGTGCTTTCACCTGGCTGACTTTCCATTTTCTCAGCCTGTCAAGAGAGAGCAGACACTTGCCACCCACACCGTTCACTCTGCTGAACTGGCAGTGAGGACCAAGACAGACAGAAGCCATGTGCTCTATGAAGGAAACCCAGCTAGTTTAGGGTCCATGGCTGGACTGGAGAGCCATCATTTGGGCCTGGGAAGAAGGAAGGTATTGCCTAGAGTGTCACAGAAAAGGTCCAACTCCTAGGTCTGCCACTGATCAGCCACAGACCTTCAGCAAAACTGTCTTTGACACAGAAATTTAATATTTTTTCCCTATCAGCAAAACACAGGGTTTTACAAAACAAACTTTATACCAAAATACCGGGTTATACAAAAAAAACTTTAAGATCCTTCCTGATTCTAAAACTAAATTCTTTCATGCATTTTTTTTTCAATCTCACACTCATGTTTGGTATGTTCATTCCTTCACCCTTTTAATTCTTAAAGACACCTTCTGATCACCTCTCTGTGATTAAAAAGACTGAATTATGATAAAAAAAATTGAAGCACAAACTCCTACATTTATCGTCAATTATTTTTCAACAAGAAAGGCATATGTTAGGGCTGGAGAGAAGACTCAGTCTTCCAAAGAACCCAGGCTCAGTTCCCAGCACCCAGGTTGAGTGGCTTACGGCTATCTGTAACTCCAGTTCCAAGGGATCCAATGCATTCTTCTAGCCTCCTTGGGCACACATATGGTGCACATAAATTCATGCAGGTACACCCTAATCAAAAAACAGATTTTTAAAAATTAATTAAATGAATTTAAAAAAAATACCAAATGTCATTGAATAGAGAAAGAACATTTTTTTAAAAAAAGAAAAGTTGTCCTAGAGCAACCTAGCTTTCCATGCTGGATCTTAATCTCACATTACATACAAATACATACAAATCGATTCAAAACCTAAATGTTAGTCCAAGCACTATAAACTCTTAAAATATAAATGCAAATCACTGTGGTTCCTTAACTTAGTGATGATTTCTGACACGGGACACTGAAAATACAAGCAACACAGCAACATGAGAACAAGTGGAGATATTAAAAACTCCAGTGTCTCGGAGGAAACCTTCACAGAAGCTAACATAACCCACAGAATGGGAGAAATACTTGTAAAACATGTCTGACAAGAGGCTGCAGAGATGGCTCAACAGTTAGGAGCACTTGTTGCTTTTGTAGAGGACTCAGGTTCAGTCCCCAGCACCCACATGGTGGCTCATGATCATTCATAACTCCCTTGCAAGAGATCCAACTGATACCTTTCCCATCTCTGCAGACACTGGGCATGCACAAGATTCACACACATACACTTGGGGAAAACACTCATACACATACACAAATAAATCTTAAAAAATAAATAAATAAATAAATAAAAACTACCAAAAGGATCTTAAAACTTAATAACAAAACATTCCTTGGTTTTTAAATGGATGCAAGATTCAAACAGGCATTTCTCCAAAGTGTCAGCATCAGTAA
This sequence comes from Peromyscus leucopus, assembly GCF_004664715.2. Classification (NCBI taxonomy): domain Eukaryota; kingdom Metazoa; phylum Chordata; class Mammalia; order Rodentia; family Cricetidae; genus Peromyscus; species Peromyscus leucopus. Next base: position 49,376,482 of record NC_051086.1, read on the forward strand.
TCCTTAGGGAAACTGCCTGTCCAAGTCACATTGTGGTGTCCATGCAAGCATATGCAGACAGCCATAACCAAACAGGCAGTTAATGCCAAGTGCCAACAAGGATACAACTGTGACTTCTTCACACTCTGATGTTGGAAATAAAAAAGCTCAGCTCCTTTGGTAAGCAGTTTAACAGTTCCTTAAAATGCTAACAACACAGCAAATATGGGGCCCAGTCTACTCCTGGAAGAAATGAAAACAGATCTTCATATAACTTGTGTATGAAGAAAGTAAATGGCATTATGAATAACTGCCAATGAGTAGAAGCAAGCCCAAGGCTCATTGGTTGATGAACAGATGAGCAAACTGTACTGTACTCACACAACAGAATATTAATTGGTCATAAAAAGGAAAGGAGTGGTGATAAGACACCATAGCATGGAAGAACCTCGAAACATACCGCCCTAAACGAAAGGAGGCATCCCCAAAGCCTAGCTTTAAATAGAGCATCAAGCTGGGTAAGCCCATAGAGAAAAGGAACTGCTATAGGCATGGGCTTTCCTTTGGGGGGGGGGGTAATAATACACAAAGTTTAAATAACGGTGATAGTTGCAGAAGACAGAATGTATACAAAACACAAACTCGTACTTTTGGAAATTTAAGGATGAATGTCCCATTAGATTAAATTACATCTCATTAAAGCAAGTTCTGAGGAAACAGCTCACTGATTTGCTTCCCATGGGCTTACAAAGACTCCTTCCTACTTTTCTGATGTCCATGAGGAAGAATGGAGTCATGGGATCAGCATGAGTGACTCTACATCAGTGACTCTAAGTGAAGTGACTTTGCTCCTGCCTTTCTGTCTTGGGACATCTGGCCATATCTGGAGACATTTTGGTTATCGTGACAAGCAAGGAAGGAGGTGCTATTGGTGTCTGGTGTGTGCAAACCAGGGATAGGGCTCAGTATCTTACCGTGGACAGGACAGGAGGACAGGCAGCCCATCATGATAAGTATCAAGTGTCAACAGTGGTGAGTTGGGGGACTGGGTGAACTAGGTGTTTAGTTACACAAACATCCAGTGGAGACTGAACTCTAGCAGGTTCTGGGGACACAGAGGGTCTACAGACTCTAAAGCGAGTGTCCTTTCTGTTGGAGTCTCCATGGTCCCTCAAGTCTTGGCACTTGTCCGGATGTGATACACAGAAAGGAGTAAGATGGCCTGTCTGGCGCCATACTTTTGTCTACAGAGACAATTTAAGTGGGATTTCCATATAGTTTCGACCTCATTTTTTATTTCTCAGGACTGTGGGGCTCTTGAAGTCCATCCCTCAAGAACACCTGCTTAATGGTCACCTTCCTAAAAAGCAGCACACATGGTGGATCTGAGAAGGTGAAGTCTGGCTAGTTGTTTGGCAGTGAGTTATAACTCTGGATTACAGCTGAGCTGTAGCCTCTGGTACCTAGGCCATGTGATTACTGGAAACTGCTCCAGAATGATGATTTGTGGCCCAGTGGGCTGGGCTGAGCTGGAATCTCAGCCAAGTGGGAAAGGTGGTGTCTTAGTTAGGGTTTCTAGTGCTGTGAAGAGATACCATGACTACAGCAACTCTTATAAAGAAAACATTTAATTGGCGTGGCTCGCTTACAGTTTAAGAGGTTCAATCTATTATCATCATGATGGAGAGCATGGTGGTGTGTAGGCAGATGTGGCAGCTGAAAGTCCTACATCTTGCAGGCAACAGGAAGTTAACTGAGACAGTGGGCGGTATCCTGAGCATAAGAAACCTCAAAGCCCACCCCCACAGTGACACACTTCCTCCAACAAGGCCATACTCATTCCAACAAAGCCTAATAGTGCCACTCCCTATGAGATTATGGGGGCCAATTACATTCAAACTACCACAGGTGAACTGGCTGGATTATATGTTTCTCAAAGCCCCCGTGTAGACCTCCTGACCACATACAATATCCACGAGGGAATGATGGTCAGCGATAAGCTCCTGTTCCATACCTCCCTACTGTGTCCTTAACATTCTCCAGAATCCAGCCTTTCCCACTGCCCATTTCCCCCACTGAGGAGATCTGAGCAGTGTGCCCCTGTAAGCTCCCCATCCTGCCCATCCCCTCAGCTAGTGACCTCCCTCTTTGCTCTGGTTCCTCGATACCTTACTTTCATCCCTCACTCTCCAGGGTGTTTGATAAATATTATTCTAATTCTGAAATGTGTGATCCCAGTCTCTCCTAATTAATTTGGCTATGCCAGAGGAAATGGGTTAAGGCCTGAGCTACTTTCTAACCAGAGGAAAGAAACCTGGTCACTGAGGCACAACTTAGGAGGCTTTGTAAGAGTGGGCAGCAATTTTCAGGGGCTGGGGGACCAAGCAAATGTGGAAGCAAAATAAGAGAGAAGAAACAGGTCAGTAAAGATAGAAAACAGGAGTTAGAGCCAGAGGAACATGGAATAAGGAAGGCGAGGAGAAATGGAGTTGGGGGGGGGGGGAGAAGAAGAAGAGACTCAGACCAGAAGCCAGAAAGGGAGAGAGGAGACAGAGAGAGAATCCAGTAGAAATGGCAGGAGAGGAAATGAGAACCAGAGAGAGGAAGGGAAATTGAGAGAAAGGCATTCGGAGCGGCTTCCTGCTCTCTCCAGCTGGGCCTACTAATTTAGCAAATGCCAGGTGATATCTGGGCATGCAGAAACAATTAGCAAATGAGTGATTTGGGTCAAGACCAGTTTATTTATTTGCTTAAAACCTCGGGTAATGTTGTCAATGGTCTCAAGGAAATGTGGATCAAAAACTTTTCTAAAAGAGGCAGGAGAGGCAACTAGGGGAGACATGCAGAGAAAAAGAAACTCGGGAGAGACACAGAGAGCTGGCTGTGGGAAGGAGCAAGGGCAAGGCTCCACCCCACCAGGAAGCTGGTGCCCCACTATAGGTGAGGACAACAAATGCACCTAATTTAGGAAGTTGGGGAACACCTTCACCCCAGCCCTCTTCCCTGTCCATCAGACTTGGCTGCACGATCTAACATATCAAGCCAAGGAACTCTTTTGCCTGAAAAATCCACTTGCTTGAGGATTTCACTGTTCCCTCTTCTTAGACAGTTTCCTGTAGTACATGCTTCATGGGAGAGGGTCAATTAATTGGGAAACAAACCCAGTTCTGCTCACTCAGGCCAGGAAACGTGGGCCCTCCTCAGTCCCGGGCATTGCACTTAGTCATGAGGGTGGAAGTGCCATCTTACCTTTCAATAGCACTTAATCCCTGAGTGTGCATCCCTGCCTAGCTACCCCGCCCCGCCGTCTTTGCTTCTAGCACTGTGACCTTTACAGCTAACATACCATGATTTTTACTGAGGATTTAAGACTCAGACTTAGATCAGTACTCAAACAAGATGGAACAGAAATTTGAAGTCCGGCTTCTAAGTTGAACCTGGGTGTCTTTTGGTGTGCAGAGACCACCTCTCATATGCATCTCACTTTCCTCTTCAATGATTCTGCTCTCCCCAGATAGGCCTGTGTCCTACTTCACTTTTGATTTTTGTTGTTGTTGTTGTTGTTGTTTTCTTTTGTTTTTATTTCTGTGATAAACACTATGACCCAAAAGCAACTTCAGGAAGAAAGGGTTTATTTGGCTTACATTCCAATCACAGTCCATCATTGAGGAAAGTCAGGGCAAGAACCTGGAGGCAGGAACTGAAGCAGAGGCCATGGAAGAATGCTGCTAACTGGCTTGCTCCCCATAGTTTGCTCAGCTTGTTTTCTTATTTAACCCAGGACCACCTGCCCAAATGTGACGCCATCCAAAGTGGGCTGGGCCCTCCCACATCAATCATTAGTCAAGAGAATGCTCTCACAGGTTTGCCTACAAGCCAATCAGATGAAGGCATCTTTTTTCAAAAGAGGTTCCCTCATCCCAGATGACTCTAGGTCTTGTTAAGTTGATAAAAGCTAACCACTACGGCCTGTTGATTTAGCAAATGCCAGGTGATATGTGGGCATGCAGAAGCAATTAGTAAATGACTTGGTCAAGACCAGGTATTACTAGCTTAAATATCTACTATACACACTTATCCATCCATTCATTACACCCACCCATCTATCCATCAGTCCATCCATCCACCCTCCCATCCATGCACCCAACCATTCACCCATGGACCCATCTATCCTTGGTCTTACTCACCTACCTATCCATCTACGACATTCACTCACCCACTCATCTATCTACCCACCTATCTCTTCATCCATTCACTAACATCCACATTCATTAATCCCATTCCCCCATCGATCCACCCTTGCTTCCTTCTAGCCTCTTAATCACAGTTTTCCCCTCTTATGTCCCTATCATGGTCTCTGAACAATAGAGCTTTAGAGAGTGTTCAATCTTTAGTTGAAAAATCTAGCTAGACCTCTGATCTCAGGTGCAGCTCAGCCACTCAGGTCTATTTGTCACTGTGACTCATTAACACCAGCAACTTTGAACACCACAGATTTGGGGAGCTAATCTTTTGGTCAAAAGAAAATCCTAAATGGGCACCACTATACTCCATTAGATCCTTGCTCTGTAGGAGGCCAAAGTGGGAACTGAACACTGCTCTGCCCGGCTCTGGTCTCCTGGCCTTCATCGATGCCCAAGTTTGAAAGCAAATGTGGCAAAGGAACACAAAATAAAACTTAAGATTTTTCTGCCTCCGTTTTCATTCATCACACAGACAGACGGTCAAACTCAGGTCTCATCGAAGCAAGTGGGAACCCATGACCCCTTAGCTCACCTTGTAAGGCTCTGTCTTTGGTCTAGTAATAACCTGTTCATGGGGACCTCAGAAATAACCCACGTGGACTTTCGTAGCAGCCTGAGCCACATAAATGCTTCGTAAGGAAGAAAATGTACTCAGTCCAGTAAGTTGTTCCACACCAAGAACAAGACCAGTTGGATAGTCAGACTGTAGCCATGCCCTTTCTCCTTTGGGGGGGGGGGATGGGAAGGAACTGATAATAGGTCAAAGGGACAGACTTGTTCACAAAGAAACTATTGCAGCTGCTGTTCTTAGTCCTGGGGACTAATGAGAACATTCCCCTTTCTGAAAAAATTTCCAAGACATCCTTGCCTCATTGTGTATCCTAAATATAATTAATTCTTTTCTCTTGCCACTAAGAATTTGGGTTCTTGATGAGAAGGGCCATCAGCCTCCCTTTTGCTCCTCTTTGCAGAGAAAGCAAAGTAAAATGTACCAGTTTAGGAAAGGGAACTGTTTCTTAAAACTACAAGGCAGACCATGGAAGTTGGTTTTGGGTTTTTCCCTACAAATCTCTGAGAGCTGCTTCCTTTGTATTTCCCTAGAAGTGATGTATAGATGCTCTATTCCAGCTAGGTAAAGGATTCCAGTTATCTGAATTCCAGATAACTGAGTTCTTACTGGCACTGAGCTTGAGGACAAGCTGGCATCCTCTTTGACCTCTCCTTTGCCACTCTCCTCTGGACAGTCAGAGTGCTTTTATCCTCCAAAATCTGCAGTCAGGACAACTGAAATGAACATATTTTTAATAACCCCGGACCAAGGAGAATGGCTTAATTTATTTCTCCCTATTCCAAGTTCTCCCACAGTCCACTTGAAAAACACAGCTGCTGGCTTTGTGTGTGCCCAAGACCGCTCTCCTCACACAGAGGCACAGAATGGATGTGGGGATCTCATTTGTTGGTTAACAATGTCTGTGCATCTGCATTGAGCTCTTCTGCAGGTCTGCAGCAGTCCCCAGCACAATTGGAATTCATCACGGCCAGTAAACATCTCTGCAAGGAATGGGCAGCCTGCTTGTTCCGTTTTTTCAAGGAAGCAGGGCCAGTTGCTGCTGCCCGATGTATGTCTGTCCTGAGGCTGTGGATAGGCGACTGGCCAAGAGTCTACAGCATCTCTAAGCCCCATTCATTCCCTAACAACATCATCTCCATGCACTTCCTCCAGACCCCAGGAAACATAATGCAAATTTACTCATGTCTAAGAAATGCAGAAGAATCAAGCCCAAACAGACTTTCCAGCAATCTTTGGGTGATTTGAGAATGAATCAGATTTGAGTGTGTCAAGTGTTGCTACAGGCTATTTGAAAGTGTGTTGGGGGGGGGGCTGTTACCAAGATGTGTTAGCAGAGCCACACAGCCAACCACACTAAGGGTGAGTTTATGAAAGCTCCTTCATGGAAGGTGTAGATTTATGATAGAGTTGGTCAGTTTTGGTGGATTTTCATGTTCTCTTTGTTTTGTTTTGCTTTTGTTTTTGCTGTTGGTACAGACCTCAGTCTTTAGGTGAGCAAACACAGACAGCAAAGCCTGGTGACCAAATACTGGGATTCTGCACTAGGGGGCCTAAATTGGGATGCTGGCCATTTTGATATACTAGTGGTCATTAGCCAGCTACTTACACTCCCATGGCTCTGTTTTCTCATTTAAAAATTAAACCAAAGTAATAAGGCAAAAAAAAAAAAAAGGTAATTGTCTACCTCTCAGAGTTATCATGAAGATTAAATTCATTAATATTTGTGAAACATTTATAATAAAGTCTGGTGCCTAGGAAGCACTAAATAAATATTTGACTAAATAAATATAAAATGGGCTCAGCCCACAGAAACACAACCATAGCCCAGGTGGAAGAGGGAAATGGTGGGCACTGACTCAACAAAGCTGTCATAACAAAACTCTCAAATCACATAGTCTAGCCGTGGCCATGGTCGTCTTGGAAGGAACTACCCACAGGCCCCATTTCCCACCACATCCTAAAGATAAGAAGTCCTTGGTACCAAGCTATTGCAGATCATGTTTTGCCTGTCAACACAAGGAAGTAACAAGATAAGGGCCCATAGAGAGGCACAGGATCCACAATAGGAGCAAATCCATGGGTTTCTTTGAGGGCTTGGATGGACAATCACATCAACCTAAGGAAACATTCTCTATAAAGTAGTCAGTCTCTTATGCTTCTCTCCTTTTTTCCTTCCCTTTTGCTTCTCTCTAGCCATCTTTTCCTTCTTTAAGGAATAATAAGTATAAGTACTATCATCATCTCCATGCTAAAGTAAATCATATTCATGTAAATGTTATTCAGTCAGTCACTCAGTAGTTTTCTTTATGCTGGGTACTGTCCCAGTTTGACCAAATGAGGCTGACACTTCCTGCTCAGCCCTATTGATGGGACGTGCAACCAAGAAAAGTTGCTTCCTTACAACCTGGTTTCCTAAGAGCCCTTTGGATCTTTAAGCTGTTGGAGTGACTGGGCTCCATGTGTGGTTGGTAGCCCCTAGGTAGACAGCCTCTGCATAGCCAGAGAGGCTAGAAGTCAAGTCACATGGGAAGACAAATATGGTTATCAATTCAAATGATAGATCCCGAGGAGAGGCTGAAGAGGCCTTGACTTCTGGAGGAGATGTTTTGGAGTCTTGTGAACATGAGGAATCAATTTGAGTTCCCCAACATCAACTCAAAATGCATCCTAACAGTAGACCAGACTGTCTGCAGAGTAGATGAATGAATGGACACTTACACCCCAAGAAGAGAGGAGATGATGTCCAGAGGGAAGGGACAAAAAGGCATTATAAGTCCTTTTTTACCAAGAGGATCTATAAAAGGAACATGCTAAAAGCAAAGCATCTTTATGAGGCCATTTTCAGAGGACATCCTTGTCCTTAGACAAGGACTATAAGATAAGAATACAGGAACGTATAAGGAAAAGTGCATTTTATTCCACCCCTAGGGATGCTGCTCTTTAAGTGAACAAGTCCCCTGTTGTCCTGACTTTCCAGGCATATTGAGGTCACGATGGGCCAGAGAAGCCCATATCACAACAGTATAGTCACCCATACCCCACACCTCGGCTAATAGACCAGAGGGGCCAAGGGACTCACAGAAGATCATGGAGAAAAAAAGTGACAGGAAAGGCTTGCTATCTCGACATTCAGAAAATGCTCCAAGGCAAGAAAAGATGGATGACAACTTCCAAAAGTAAGAGGAAAGAGCTTTGTTATCTGTCCCTTGAGAGCCCATAAGCAGATGAAAGGGGGGGGGGTGTCAAAATCCTTTTTCTAGGGTGCCTGCTGACTGCTTCTGGTCATTCCTACAGGAGGTGTGATGCTGCCTCCCCCTAACAGTGCTGTAGGAACAGCGGTTTATGCACAGGTTCCTTAGACCACTGAGCAAGACCCTCAATGGGAACAAAAGCAAATCTCAACGTCTTCTGTCCCCCAGAAGTAGGGCAAGCTGTCTGAAGTTAGTCTCTGGACCCCTTTCTTCTCAGGGTCCGCTGGCTATCCTGCAGCTATGACATCATAACACTACTTCTCAAAGCAGAAAGAGTCGTGAATTCTAAAAACATAGGAAAATGAAATCAGAAAATAAAGAAGGATAAGGGAGATTGGATCTAGTTTCCAGAGAGAAATGTCCAGAAAGACATTTTGGAGGGAGTTTATCAACACTCATTCTATAGAAGTCAGGGTAGGTTAATCCCAATTGTTGAAACAGGAATTACAGAACACAGTCAGGAAAGAACTGCCTGTGTATACACACATACACACCTGGGCACAATACTGAGGATTCAACCAAAGCTTCATTCATGGCAGGCAAGTATTCTATTCCTAGTCATCTTTTGCCTTTTTATTTAGAAATAGGATCTCACTAAACTGCCCAAAATTACTCTATAGTCCAAGAAGGCCTTGAACTAGTGGCCTTCTTGCTCCAGCTTCCAGAACAGCCGAAAACAGGCCTAAGCTACCAGACTTAGCCAGAAAATAACACTTTACTGTTCCTTGAGCCATTGCAGGGTTTTAAACAAACTTTTAAAATAATATAATAAAACAAAATTTATCTTTGGGAGCTATTTTATTGAATAGATCATGAAAGATTGGTCATTAGCATGCTGACTGCCTACCTGGCCCACTCAGAGACAATCTGTCCTTCTCCGTGGTGGTGGTGGTGGTGGTGGTGGTGGTGTATGTGCCCTGCACAATCCTTGCAGTCTTGTCTGAGCTATTAATCTGTTCATCATAGCTTTTTATCAGACAGAGGAAAGAAAAAAATCAACTTTGCCCAGGTCCAATTTGGGTAAATTTTGAATTAGCGGCATCAGAATCGATGCAATTTAATGAAGTCACAGCTGGATGAATTCAAGAAGAAAGGCGGAAGAGGAGAGAGGGGCTGGAAAGACAAGACAGAAGTGACCGGGAATCAAGAGCAGGGCAGATGGGGAAGCAGTGGTGGTAGAGGAGACAAGTCACAAGAAGATACATTTTAATGATGTGACTTGAAAGAGAGAAGAGAAGAAACACAACAGCTTCTTTGCAAACGCTCCAGGGGGCAGAGAAGAGGCACTGGCTGCACCAGGGACAGGGGTCCAGAGTCTGAGGCTCACTGTGCATCATCTAAACACAAATGACCTGTGCTGGTCCCCCAAGCCTGTGGGCTGTCACTCCCAGGAAACTTCAGGCAGACTTCTTTACAGGCAGTACTAGTAAGTCAGAGATAGCTGACTAGGAGCATAGCAGGAGGGCAGCGCTCCGGAGTCTTCCCCATGTTTTGAAGCAGCATCAGCATCTGGACTACTCTCCTGCCAATCATTCCATGGAGGTGGCTTGATGTGAGCCTTGCTCATCCTCCAAAAGAGCTGCCTAAATACCAGTGTGAGGTCCCAACTCCCCCCTGCTGGAATCTGACCCTGATTCCAGAACTGAGGAGGAAAAAAAAAAACACTTCTGAACAACTACCTGTTCCCCACCCTTCCACCCCCCACCTCCATCTGCTAAACCCCAGCAAAAGTCTTAAGCCCCCAGCCCTACAAAAGGAGAGGTTGGAAGGGATCTAAAAGGCACTCACAGATTTCACTTAATTAATAGCCCATCCCAGGGCCCAAGTTCCTCCCCAGGGAGCAGCTAGAGTGCAGGAAGAGGGAAAAGGGTGGAAACCACACTTCCCAGAAGAGGACATTTGGCTAAGAGAACAACCAATATGTCCAGAGGACAGGTGTCCTGAGTAATGAGACTTTAATGCAGAAGCTAATGGGAACAGGACATGAAACCAAATGCCAGAAAAGCAAGGAATAATGAGCGGGTTTGAGAAGGCTACAGGAAGCAAAGACTCTTCTACCAACATCAGGGCACAGGGCCAAGGTTCTAGCCACCCAGAGCCTTGCTGGAGCTTTAGCTCCCAGGGCCCTGGAAATGGAAACAGTGGCTTTAGGCAAAGAGGATCCCGGGAGGGAAAAAAGCTGGAAGGAGGTAAGAGGGCTAAGAGTCCTCTGCAGAGCTGGGTTCCTGGAGGCTACAGAAACAGCTTTTAGAGCCAGTGACTCTGCTCAGGTACCCTTGCTGCGGTACTGCAGACCAGGCATCTGGGCCCCACACTGGCTGACACCTAGAGATAACAGCTGGAGGCCACATCCAGCTGTGGCTGTTAGGATGTCTCAGGATTCCTCCCTCCTCCTGTGCCTTTCAGGGCAAAGGATGAGAGAAGGAAGGAGGTAGAGACCCAGGAAGAAGCGAAGCCTTGAGTTAGCACAGCCAGGAGGACAGAAGGGAGAAAGGACAGCGGAATGGGCATGAAAAAATTAGCTGCAGCTCTTTCATGCATGAGCAGCACTGGGTGTTATAAATGGGGAAGGGGGCATGGAGGGACAGTGATGAATGGACCTGTTAGTGAGCTGTGGGTCTCAGTAATTAAAACTGGGGATGCCCTGAGGTCCATCCTCTCCCTAGACCTCATCTTTCCTCCATTCCCCAGCTCCTCTCACCTCTCTCAGAGGCTGTGACTCATGCACCACTGCCCAGGGCTTCTTTCTAAACCATTCAGGGGTTTGCATTCTTTTTGTTTTCCCCTTAGTGAACTTCAATATTTCGTCTTGCTTCTTACACTTCTTCGTATGCCTTCATCTCAGCCAACCGCACCCACGCTTGAAACAAAACCCTCTCACTGTCCTGGGCACATCTGTACCCCAGGTGCAGTCTAAGTGGGAGTGTTACCATGTTACCAGCTCTGGATGAGAGGTCATTGACCCTCCTGTGCTTTATGGTAACAAGTTATCCCAGGCACAAGCAAGGGGGTGGGAGAGTGGCAGGCACGATGACTGCTTTCTTAAGCATTTCCAGTATTACTGACTCTGTCAGGAAGGTGAAAGACAGCTACTTTTCTAGACCCTAAGGGAAGACAGAGATGGGCAACACAGTGATAGCATGGCCTTGGGCAACTCATTCTGCCTCTGAGTAGGTTTCCTCATCTGTAAAATATGCCTCTATACCCTGTGGGCTGACAGGGGGCAGAGGAGGCAGGGCATGCAGTTAGACTTGGCTTGGTAAATGCAGAACAGGGCTCCCGGTGCCAAATAAGTTCTCAAGACCAGATACTATTGCTTAGGACCTCATCCAGCTGAAACCTCAGGGCTTCATAGCTTTACTGAGTTTCACAGATGATGGAAGAATGGAAGTTCCTGACAGGAAGAACTCCTATCTTTTGATACCCACTGTGCAAGTTCATAGTGGAACAGACTCCTTCAAGAGTGTTTAAAAGTGGCCTCTACATGTGTTGGAGGGACCATGGCAGTGATACAGATGCTCAGCCCCTCCCCTTCCCCTAACTCTTGACTGAGATTGGTCAAAAATACCCTTCTGCAACAGCATAGCCATGGCTGTTCTCAGCTCTCCAGACTACACTGGGTGGTACCCTACTCTTTGCTCTTTACTCAGCCAGTCCACTCTTGCCCCAACCAATCCCATCCCATAAATATGAATTGGGGGCATGGGAAGAAGGCAGGTATGATAAATGGCTGTTATGAATCTCCCAGAAATGCTATGGTAGCCTCATCTCCATGGGTCTGCAGATATCCATGGCAGTCTGACCCAAGAGATAACTCCATCTGAATACAGAATTGCAGAGGCGGTGGCCCTGTGAGAGAGGGCAGAGGGCGGTGAACAGGGGGCTCTGATCCCAGGCTTCCTCTCTGCATGCATCCTAAAGAAACTGGGTCCCTTTACCCTCAGTATCAAAGCAGGAAGCTAAATTGAGCGATCTGTCTACTATTTTATGCAGAAATGTGGGACATTCTTTTTTCCACCCTCTTTGGGCAGTTATCTGAAATGTTTGATGCATATTCAACTCCTTTTTCTTGTCTTCTTTCCCAACTATCCCACAGCTTGCCCAGCACACTGCTGTCACGTGACACTGGTCTTGCCTAAGAGGTACTTGTCTTCCCACGTGAGGAGCAGCCCTGTCCACATGGTCCTAGTGGGTGAGGGGCTCTCCCTTCCTCTGGTCCTGCCTCTCAAGACCATAAAGATGCCCCCTCTTAGGAGCTCTCTTTAGGGAAGGCACTGTGGTTTCCCACCACCTTGTCCATTCATCAGCCTTACTCATAACTTACTACCGCTTAAAGGAACCAGCTCTCCCTGGGAGGGTGAAATATGCTATGGTTACTGAAAGCCAAAGGGACTGGCTACATTTCCGAGAATGGTGCTATGGAGCCATTTGCAGAAGAAGAATCAGCCTGTGGCCTCTCAAGGAGACTGCTTGGGGAGAGAATTCAACATACACAGACCCCCAGGTTCCTTCAGAGGATCAGGCATAGCAAATGCAAAGCTGCTGGGTGACATTTCATACAGAGTCATCTCACAGAATGATGGAGGCCATCCTTGCAAACCTCCAGCCCCATTAGCTGCTGGCTTCTTGACCCAGAGCTGAGAAAGGAAACAACAGCCAACAGGAACTGTGCTTTCAAAGAGGGGTCTTCCGTATGCTGGAGCAATCCTGGAAGGTGATTCTGGACACGCACGCACGTGCGCGCACACACCACTGCAGAACCTCACTGATGTGATAAGTCTCAACACTCCCTCCACCTCCAGGTGAGAGCAGAAGCATGCAGAGTCACATTTTTAGTTTCATACCTCTACCCACACCGTTATTCAGTGGTTCTTTGCCCTGGTCCACCCTCCTTCGGCATATGCTGTATTTTCCTTTTTCAACAGTCTGCATTACTCACATCTTAGTAGAGGATTTTGCTTAGATCAGGTTATTGCCCTTTAGAAAAGAACGCAGAGAAACTGAAAAAAAAAAAAAAAAAAAAAAAAAAAAAAGACCAGGGACTATCGTGAGAAATCCTGTTGGTGGATGGAAACACGGAGGCCAGCAAGACTCAAGAGCTAGACACAGGGAAGGGACTGACAGGAGAAGGCTGTCACTCACATCTCCAAGTGTCTGAAAGTTATTTGTTGATGACTAAGAATCATGCATAAAGCAAAGCAGACTGGTTTCAATGAAGAAAATGGCACTGAGCTTGGGCCTAGGGCATGGACTCCAAGGCTTTCAGTGAAAGCTCACTCAACTAGCGGCTGGGACATGTGGCTTTGTGACCTATGCTCTATTGATTTCAAGTGTCCCACTTATAAAATTACATGTTAAACTGACTGTGAGAATAAGGCCATGATTCTGAAATGGATGGCAAAATAATGGAATATGTTAGGCTGCCTTTTCCTAGGAGTTTGGTTTTACTTATAGAAAAAGATGAAAGAATAGAGTTAACAATCGGCTCTGATTATTTTTAAAATAAGCCTACTAGAGACGGAAGGCCAAGGGTGTCGGACCCTGTTAGAGTTCGCTGGTCAACTCTCTAGGCCCTGCCTTCTTCCCCTCTGTAATATCTGCCAACAAAAGAAGTACAAACATGAGGTCATAAATGTGACTCGGGGAAAAATAAAATGAGTTTGAGCTTCTCAAAGTAAAGAGGGACAAACCCATCACAGAAAGTGTGTTTGCGATGAAGGTAGCGTAGGCCCTCATCTACCTCATCACAGCCCCCTTGCCACCAACCTGAGACAGGTTACACATCCACAAAGTCGAATCGTAATTTCGTAGTTTCACAAAATATATGTTGTCAAGGAACATGACCCCCCCCAAAAAAAAACGATAAGGCAAAATGCACTTGAGTCTGTAACAATTTCAAGCATAGGCTGTTTAGAACTTTACGTGGACAAGATGGATTCAGGGAAGAAGGAAGCTGGCAACTGTCATAGCCAGGAGCAGAGAGCTAACTCCAACACGCACTAGGTAGGGGCTCTCCCTGACTATGGGATGGAGGTAGAAAAGTAAGACCTAAATAATATCCTGCCAGGCCCTGGAGAAATCAGCCAGCAGAACTAGATGGAGAAAGTTCTTTTGGGTATCGCTGCCTTTTTATTCCAGATCTATAGGCATGTCTGTCTGGGATAATTGACCTCTTTCAGTCAGCACACTTTTCAGATGTCTTAACCATGGCTTTCTGCACAATTGATATGAACCAACACCCCAGCAATGCAGTCTCTCATGCAAATCAGTTGAAAACAATGAATTATACTTTGTCTTCTACAAGCTCCTTACCAGACTAGGACTACAGATAAAGTCTTGGTTTCTGGGCAGCAGATTCCTTGAAATGAATGTATTCTGAGACAGGGCGGGGTGAGGCAGATGTGCAAGTCTTCTGTGCGGGGGGGGGGGGGGGGCAGTGCAGAAAAGAAACATGAAGAGAGTGAGCAACATGACCCCAGAAGGTTGTCAAGGTCTCAAGACTGTTGAAAAACCATTTGCCTAGTTATATCGCTAAAGCAAGAATGAACCCAGTTAGGCTGTGTGTCAAGGAAGCGTGCTTTGGAGTTTGAACCATGTTCTGCCTTCTCTAGGCGAGTGGGGCTCCCATGCAATGTATCCACATACATTAAAGAACCAGAACAAAGTCACACCTGTGGGAGGCTCGGCAGCATTGTGTTTTGTTCCATTAGTGGTAACCATCAACTTTTCTCCCAATCACTGTCTTATTTGTTGTTATCTTCTTTCTGCCTTCCTGGGCTCCTGCGCCTAACCCTCTTTCATAATGCTTCTGTAATTTCCCGACCTTCCCCATGTGCACTTCTTTTTAAGCTCAAAGAAAAGGGGAAACATGAAAAGGGGGATGCACTTCAGCCCAGGGTAAGATTCTTTTCTCCCCTTTCCTTCCAAACATCTGTATTTGGAGTTTAAAACAAGCCGATTTAGTTCAGATCAATTCATAATGGGGAGCCCACAGTACTTGAAAAAACTGGGTGTGTGAGGATTTGACAGCTGGTCTCTCCCAATACTTAGAAACAGTTCTTCACTTGCCTCAGCTCTGTAGTGGTCCTATTACAACAGTGTTGGCCTAGAAGGAAAGCAGAGCTCTCCTGGTTTGTAATTAACTTCTAGAAGGAGAAAGGGCAAAGCAAAGTTTTCCCTGGCCTATGTTAGAAATAAGAAAGTTAGTTCAGAGACAGACTTTGCAGATGAATTACCTCCCAATACCTTCCCCTTCTCCTGATGACATACACTCTGGCTCTGCTTCTCGGAGCATCCTCCCCTGCCCATCATCTTCCCTACCCACCTTCCTTCATACTCCCAGTCCCGGACAGGCACCTCTGACTTCACCAACTGTGTCTACAGCATCTTAATAGCTTCCTGACCCATCTGTTAATTAGCCATTTAAAAAAGAAGCCACACAGTTCCTCCTTAGAGTGATTCTCATCTCCAAGACATTAATGAATCAACTCATGGTGAGGAGGAGGAATAGGTTTGGATGTGAGACAGCTAAGGGCAAAGTAGAATGCCAAAAGGGGCCAGCCTCCGAGGCTGGATGCTGGGCAGAGCTCATATTCCTGGAAGACGTGGGCCATCATTCTCTGGGCAAACAGCCTCAGGTAACGACTAGAGAGACACTCAGGAAACATGACAATCAGTGGGTGCCTGCAGTTCCAACCTCAACCTGAGAAGTCCTAAAGCAGGGGCAAGAAGGGGATGTGGCTTCTAATAGAAATGGGGTTCCAGCCAGGAAAGGCAGGACACCCTCACTCAGACACTCAGCATTAACATTGCTTCCTCCTCCCCAGGGCCCAACTAGCTGCGTGCAGGTATGTTTGCATCATCCCCCCCCCCCCCCCGGCCTTGTCTGTTAGAATCGCCAGAGAGCTGGCTAGTTCCCCTCCAGACACTGACTTCTCACTCAGAATCCTGCTAGCAAGAGCTAATCACTTCTAGAAAAAGCAAAATCTGCTGCAAGGGAGGGAGAGATGTAAGAGTCCAGCCATAAGGAATATGCATGTGTATGGCAGACAGAGGGCTGCCCAGCCTGCGAACACCAAGGCAGAGCAGATGGCCAATCCCTTCTTCCATCTCTTCTCAAACTCCCACAGTATCCCTTTGCAATGAGGCTTTTCTCACCGAAACTCCCTCAGACTCAGGAACGCTTGCCCCAGGGAAGGAAGGGGCTCAGGTCTGCCTGTCTTCAGGGAGGCTCACACACTGCAACAGCTCTGTTCTCCCTTTCAGGATGGACACATCTCGGCTCCACAGAACTGAAACACATCCCCTCTCCCGACTTGGCCTCTGACCAGGAGCATTCCTGCCCCCCCCCCCAGGAAAAACTCACTACTATGTGAATACATACCTTCTCTATCACCGCCCCCTTTCCCTACCTTGCCTCTCTCACAACACACACTACACAACTGCCCCCAGCCGGGGTGGCCAGCAGTGACATCTGAGGAATAAGCAAAGAAAGAGGAGCTTCCTCCCCCGGGGCCCATCCAGAGGTGCATTGCACGTGAGAGTAATGTGCACACTCACACTGACACACTTGGAAGGAAGAGGTCCAGGAGATATCTTGTCAGTTACCCAGAACTGAAAAAGACTTTCCCTGAGCTGCTCAAGGTTACTCCTGAGTGTCCTTAAGTGTCACTCATCGCTCCGAGTCTCATTCATCACTGATCTCCAACCCCACCACCACCCGCTACACATACACTGATAGGCATTGTCCCCTATCCACCCAGCACCAACCAGTATAATGGTTTCCAAAGCACTGATCAGGCGAGGCTGCAGCTGCTAGAGAGGTGCTGTGAACTGAATGAAATCAGGAGGTAAATTTGAGGGAGAAACATCACATATTTACATAATGGTCTGGGGCCTGAAATTCAGTCTTTTCCTCATGGTTCACTCTCTCTCCTCCTTCCACCCCAGAAAAAATGGTCCCAAGAGACCACGGTTACCCTAGTGTGGGACAGAGGGAGTCTATGGGGAAGATGAGACTACTATCAAGAACAGTGGCTTCTCCAGAGCAACATGGCAATGTTGGTTTTCACAGGGACTTAATCTCAGACTCTGAGGCCACAACCTTATCAAACACAGGTGATGTTGAACAAAGTGTACGAGGCACCAGGGGCAGGACAGGGAGAAACCCCAAGAAAGGTTTGTGAGAATCAACTAGAAAGAGGTAAGAGCCAGGGTTGGTTTAACAAGACAAGAGGAGGCAAGAGGCGATGAGCCCCTGAGTCCTGGGTCAGAGGTGACAGATGAGGAACACAGGTACATCTGCTTCAGAAAGGCACCTGCCCCTGAGCAATTCCTTCTTTGCTTTCCAAGCTGAGCCCAAGAGAGAATTCACAGCCAGACCAAACAAACTCCTGGGAAGTGTGGTGTCTTGCTCTTATTCTGCTCACAGTACCCATCCTCTGCTTGGCGAGGCATAGAGACCATAGACCATTGCTCACAATCCTAGTTCAAGTCCAAAAGGATGTTGAGTAAGTCTAGGCTGAGAGCAGCTAATGGAAGAGTGGCTAGGCCAGGTAACGAGGGGGTTAAAAGGGGATGCTCCCTTTACAGTCAACCCAAGTCTAGTACTTGAGTGTGAAATGTCTGCATTTAGTGGATTTGAGTCAATGAAACCTGACAGGGACTATCATCTTCTCACACTCACACTGTTGAGGGGGAGGGGCAGAATCAGCTCCTTCAGGATGCCTAGAAATTTCTACCTGCCTTCCTCTTTGCAGCAAGGTAGGGGTGATTAATGTTCAGAGCTCCTAAGGGAGGAGGTTGTCAAGCTATGAGGATAATAAGCAAGGTGCATGGACCAGCTAGGCTTGGTAGGTCAACTCATAAGCAGTGGACTGGGGGCTGGGCCTGGGAACTAGGGCAGTGCCCACTCTGTGTGCCAGAAATGGAAGTGTTTCCTGGGGCAGGGCTTTCATTGAAGCCACATCCAACCATTCATCTTCATGGGGACACTGGAAGCATAGCTGACTTCGCATCCTCTGCCTGTGCAATTCCTAAAGGAGAGACAGGGCTCCTGTTGTGGCTTTGACTTCCCAACGATCTCCCTGGGAGCCAGAGACAGGGTGGGAAGCAATCGGAGTGCAACTATAGACTGTCACGTTTTAAGCTCCTGTTATACATTTTGGAAGGGGGCAGTCCCCACTGTCTTTACCATGTGTGCAGTGAAAGATGCCCAGCCGGGCTGAACACCATCCAGTGTTAACTCAAAGAGGCCTGACTTGGAGGAACAAGTTCTCCAGCCTCTGCAGGGAAGATAAGCACCCTACTGGAAGGCGTACCATCTGTGCTTCTTCCCAGCAGAAGTGGGAAGAACCTTCTTCCCAGCAGAGGTGGCCACCCTTTCCATATCATCCCGTTCTTAACCCCTGGGAACATCCCAGCTTACACTAACCCACTTGCTATTCTTTTCATTGAGGTACTCACACTGTTCAGGTCTTTATATTAAGGTGGCACTCCAATTTAAAAAACAAAAACAAAAACCTAAGCACAGTACAACCCATAGTAAAGTGGCCACACACCATGAAAAAGAGAGCCTAGAGATTGGGGAATAGGTGAAATTCTTACCCTTGAACACCATCAACTCCATTGATTGGTACTTTGTCTTGCAAATCCCTCTAACACTAAAGGATGCCTAGCTGCTTCCTAAGGAACACTGGAGAGCCACAAGATTTATTGCTCTTAAAGGAAGCGACTGTGGAAGTGACTTAGAAGGAGAGAGGAGGTGTGTGCATGAAGAAGACTGGAGGTGGGGGAAGTATGTTAAGAGGGGGCGAGGCCTGGGGACCCAAGGCAGGCACCCAGCAACGCCTCTCACCTGTGGATGTTCATCTCTCGCGGGGGGCGGTGGGCCTTGTCATAGGAGACCTTGGCGAAGACGCCCGCCACGATGACGAAGGCGATCACCCCGCAGGTGATGTAGACGGTGAAGTTGGTTTTGTCCTTCTCCGGGTCGTACTTGTTCTCCGGCCCCGGCGACACCACCTTGGTGCTGGGCGTCTGCACCCATACCGGGCTTTGGTAGTTGGTGCACTGGCGCTGGTCCAGCTTCTCGTGGCGCTTCTTGCAGCAGAAGCGATAGTAGCAGGTACCGCAACAGTACAGGTAGCCGCTCTCGCTGTTGTTACACTCGAACTCCTTGTCGTACTGGCCGCTCACGTCGTAGTAGCCCCAGCACGTCTCGTAAGTGACGGTCGCGCTGGCCGCCGCCGCCGCTGCCGCCGCCGCGGACTGTCCCCGCCGGCTGCCCGCCTCCGGGACGCCGGACGCCCGGGCGGTGCTGTTCAGCTCGCGGCCGCCGCGGCTAGGGCACCTCCGGAACGCCGACCCCGACGGCTCCCGCGCCAAGGGTCCGGTTAGCCGCGCGGCCGCGGGCGGCGTCTGCGCCGGGCGGCAGGTGCAGGGACGAGAGCGACAGCAGCAGCGACAGCAGCAGAGGCGGTAGCAGGAGGCGGCGCAGCGCCATGGCGGGGCCGGGCGGGAGGGCGCGGGCGGACGCGGGCTGCAGGCCGCTGCCCCAGCGGCTGGCCGGACTCCGAGGGCGGCCGCGCGGCTGGGCGAGCGACGCGGGCCGGTCAGTGGCGGGGCGATGGCGCCATCGAGGCGCGGGCGGTGGCGGGAGCGCACGGAGCGGCGGGGCGCAGGCTGCGCGGGGCTCTCAGGCTGCGCGCCGGCTCCGCGCTCCCCCTGCGGGTTCCGCGCTCCTGGCGGGCAGCCCATCCCCCGCCCGCGCAGCGGCGGCCCCGCGCGGCTCGGCTCAGGCCGGCCCCGAAGCGCTGCTCCCGGAGGCGGCAGCGGCGGCGTGGTCCCGTCCGGGCAGGTCCTGCGGGACGAGACGGTGCAGCGGTCACGGGGTGCGGGGATCGGCGGGCTGCCGGGCGGGGAAGGAGTGCGCAGCCCTCGAGGAGTGCGTCCCGGCTGGGACGGTGGCCCGAGGGCGCACCGAGAGCCCCTGCGGGAGTCACCCGGCCGACCGGCCCCGGTGAGGTGCAGCCTGCTGAGGCTGGGGTCCGGCGGGCAGTCCGGGAGCGCGGCGGCTGCACCTCAGTCACTCACCGTACCCGGCTGCGACTGCAGCGGCGGCGGCTAGGCGGGAGCGCAGCGGTCGGAGCTAGAGAGCAGAGCTGGGAGCCGCCTGCACTAGTGGCGGAGCGTGTGCGATAGGCGAGAGGGAGACACACGCACTCACACAGCAGCACACGCGGGAGCGCCGCGCGGGGAGGGCGGGGAGGGCGGGGAGGGAGGCCAGTCGCTCGCCGCCGCCCACGTTTCCACGCCTGGGCGCCCGGGTGGGGGACGGCAGGACTCCTCTTTGCCTCTTCCCCTCTCCGAAGCTCCGCGTCACCGAAGCCCGGACACCAGTTAAGCAACACCTCGCATTAAGCTGGCAAAGAGGGAGCTCCCCCTGCTCCCCACTTCTCATACCCCGGAGCAAGATCAGAGTGAGCTCTCTGGAGCCGGCCGGCGGCAGAGTCAGACGTCCTCTGACATTATTGCCCTTCCAGCCCTCTTGGTCAAGTACCACCCCCGCCCCCCTTACCTTAGCCTGGTCTTTGCGCTGCCAGTAAGCGAGTTGGGGTTTCTGCAAGCCTCTGCCTCTCCCTAGTGGTGATGCTCGCAGTCAAGATAAGAGGTCAAACCCATTGCTACAGGTTCCTACACTGAGGCCAGGGGTCAAGTGGGTCTTGGGTCACCAAGTGCCCTGAACTTAGGCTCTTTTCTCCTTCATCTCTCATGCAGGAATGAGATAACTACAGCTCTTAGTGACACCTCGAATTCCCTCTTTCTCCAACTTTTTTTCAGCGTTGAGACTGAGTTTAAAAGTAAACAAAAAGAAAACTACCTGGGTTTTAAAGATTCCTTTTGGAAACTCCTGTATTCCTGTGCTGAAATTCCTGTTGTTGCTGCTAGGGGAGACAGGTGCGAATCAGAGGCAGGCATTCCAGAGTGAGGTAGGCATTCCTGTAACCAGGCTGGCTGGAAGGAGACCTGAAGTCTGACATTCCAAGCTGTGTGGCCACCCCAAGAGGGAGTCAGAGTCTTAGTTTGTTGTGTGTCCTTGGAGGAGGTGGGGGAACGGAGAAGATGAGAAGCAGCCGGCCAAGCTTCTGGCCATGTGTCCTGAGTACTTTGGGGGAAGGCAGGGGACAGACTGTCGGAAGTTTGGCAACAGAAATGTCCCTGAAATAGTCCACTCAATCCTACTCAGGGGGTAATTCAAACAAAAGATCAGCATTCAGGAAGAACTGGCAGTAAATGGACGGATTGAATTGGAGCTGGAACTCAAGATTCCAAGACACATAGGGACATTTTTTCACCCTGGGATGGGTAGAGAGAGATTCACTCATTCTGGCCGGCTCTTCTAGAAACACTCCATGTGTTTCTCAATACCACCACCACCTCCTCCTCCACCTCCTCCTCCTCCTCCTCTTCTTCTTCTATGGCACTTCCTGTTTCGTCAGCTTCATCTCTTAATGGTTCTGCTAACCAACACTTTTACTGTCAATCCTGCCATGCACGCTGGTGAGCGCTAGGATAAGGAACAAATAACGTAGCCCCTTCTTTAAGGAGTTCATTTACAGAGACAGTAAAATGATTTCTGCATGGCATGTTTGTGTCCACGACAGAGATGGGCACAGCCTAGTCTCAGAGCAGGGTATAGGCATCTAGCATAGCCCAGGAGAGGAGCAGTGATGGTTCAATACAGTTCTCAGGGTACTCACGAAATGCATGGTGAAGAATGATTAAGAATTAGAAAACAAGCAAGAAGGTTAAGGATGCTTCCAGCAGAGGAAACAGTAAAACTGGAAGAAGTGAATTAGTGTGGGTGGGTGAACTGGGCATGCAGAGTGGTGAAACTCTTAGAAGGGCTTCTAAATAGAGCAGCTGGGGGGCACTGTAGGTCCTGTCAAGGAATTTGTATGTATTTCACTTGCCGGGGAAATATTGGTGAGTTTTAATAGGAGAAGGTGCTATCAAATGTATAGGTTTGTTACACCCTCAAGTCCACTGGAGAAGATTGGACACAGGGAAAGCAATTTAGAAGCTGTGCTGGTAATCCAGATGCAAAATTGATGGAGCTATGAAGTGGACATACGGGAGGGATGTCTACAATGGAGGTGATGGTCTCATTCAGAAGAGCAGGCTCAAGGCAGTTAGCAGTGGTCATGTGGAAGTGTCTTTTAGAGGGCCACCTGAGGCAGCCCCCCAGGGCAACAACACAAAGCTGAGAGGAAGCAAATAGGCACACATACTTGGTATTCAGGATAGTGTATTTGAAGAAAACAGCACTGTGCCATTGAATCTGAATACTATATGTGATTTCTAAGCCAATCTCTTCCTGTCTTCTAGTGTTCCCATCTCTTTCATTTGTCCAGAATTTCCGTATGTGTATCTGGACACTCCCTCAGAAATAGGCAGAAGACTAAGTTGTTCTCATGAGAGACTCTAACAAGATTTTGTCAATCTTACCAATAAAGGGAAATTGACTAGGTTTCTCAAGTCAACTTTCCCCCCAATAGGGGCAAATGTGTTGTCAATTCCTGTACTTACAAATCATGACATCAACAGATTCACAGAAACAGTATTTTGGTAGGCTAGAATGTGCAAAATTATTTATTTCAGTCCTTATTGTAGTACATGCTATTATTACTGATAACTCTCCTGTTCACTCTTTGGGGTTGATCGGGTGACTTACCCTCCATCATGCTCCCCCCGACCCTACCCTATTTTCCCCTTTTTGTTTTTTTGAATGTTAGATTCTTGGCAGTATTAAAACATCCTTTATTTGTGGATTTGACCCATTTAAAAGTTCCAGAGAAAAATAATTTTCCCCAAACATACACTGACTTACTGAAGCCCTGAGGCTATGGGGAAAGTGCCCCAATCCTTATTTCTGAAAGGTATGTTCCAATTGGTCTGACCCAGCTGTAACAACCACCTTCTCTTTAAAAAGGATTGGTTAAGAATGCTTATGGGGGGCTGGAGAGATGGCTCATCATTTAGAGCTCTGACTGCTCTTCCAGAGTACCTGGGTTCAATTCCCAGCACCCACATGGCAGCTTACAACTGTCTATAACTTGAGAATTCAACCCTCACACAGACATACATACAGGCAAAACACCAATAAAGTAAAAGTCAATAATTTTTTAAAATGCTTGCGTGAACTAGTTCTAAATAAAGGCAATCTGATGGGGAGTGTTTGGGTGGATTTCCTTGCTGTTAAAGCAGTAATAATTTTACACTTCTGAGCATAGTTGCTCTGGATGGCAGGGGGTGGGGAGTGGTGATATTCAGCTTGATAGTCATCAGTACTGCTTACTGGGTGTCTCTGCTCTGCCCTTCAGGCATATAGTGGAATTACAACCCATGGGCTTCCTGTAAAAAGCAGTTGTCCTGCTTGGTTTTTTTGGTAATGACACAAGCTAGCATCATCTAGAGGGAACTACACTGAGCAAAGCCTATGGAGCATTTTATTAATTAGTGATTGACCTGGAAGGCCCAGCCCATGGTGGTGGTGCCACCCTGGGCAGACAGTCCTGGGGTGTATGAGAAAGCAGACTATGCAACAAGTGGGGAACAAGCCTGTGAGCAGCAGCCTCCTGCCCATGACCTCTGCTTCAGTTTCTGCCCTGACTTCCTTTGATGATGCACTGTGATGTGGAAGTGTAAGATAAAATAAACCCTTTCCTCCCCGAGTTGCTTTTAGACATGGTATGTTTTTCATAGCAATAGAAGCCCTAACTTAAGACAGGAGATAAGTGGACAAGTGGTGTTCATTCAGTGAGTTGTGAGCAGAAATTGTGTGTGGTGTTTCAGAAGCATCCAATTGCAGTGGCATCCCCATCCCACACTTCTTGTTTCCTTCTGAGGCTGGGATAAGGAAGCTTCACTGTGAGAATGGTTTTGGTACGCAGGGTTGGCGCCCAACGTCCGGCCACATATATCAACATAAGGCCCGAGAAAGCCAAAAAAAAAAAAAGGTCTGACCAAGCAGTTTCCTGGTGCTGCATCCTGGCTATCGAAGTCTCAGGTAGACTGGGGGTACAGACATGGCTCTTTTAAGAGGACCTGCTGTGCAACTGAGCACTTGAGCCGCTGGCACTGGGCACAACTCCCTGCCCAGGCAGACACAACATTCCCAGAGCTGGAGCAGGTAAATGTGGCTCTGGGGTCAGTACCTACCTGCATGAGGTTAGGCTCTGACAGAAACAAGCGGGGTGGAGCCAGTCGCTAGCATGCCATGTGATAAGCGGATCCCTGTAGCAATAGTCCAGCAGTTTAAGTTTGACTCATGTGGTCAGAGGAGGCTGCAGACATGCAGGAAGTCAGATCCCGACCAAGAAAACCTCTGAACAGCTATAATACGTTTTAAAATGTGCTTTGATACTGCAGAAAGAAAATGGGTATAGACAGTCCTAGGAAAAAATAAATAGTTTAAAAATAATAAAGTAAAATCTTTAAGGACGGAATAAAGTAAGAAATAAATAATAAAGTAAGAAATAAAAAGAAAAAAGCCATGTAAAGGTGGGAAATACACAGGACATGTGGATCTTGTATGGTGTTTTGCTGACTTTGAATTTCTTGGATGCTGATGAGCAAATGGTAGCTGCTAAGAGACATTGGATTATGGGATGAACTGAATTAAATCAGCCTATATAAGCCGGAGGCAGAGGCAGGCGGATCTCTGTGAGTTGGAGGTCAGCCTGGGAAGGCACAAAGCTACACGGAGAAACCCTGTCTCAAAAAACCAAAATAAATAAATAAATAAATCAGCCTATATACTTTAGAAATTTCTTGGCTTTGAAATGGAAGCTGGGAAATGTGTTGTATTGGGAGGGATGTTATGTTTTTCTTATGGTTCTCTTCAAAATTAATAAAGATCAGATTTGAGCAGGGGAGACCTCCTGAAAATCTTGGCTAAAGACATGAAAAATGAAACCCCAAAAGACTATAGGACGGGTGACATATATGCTGATCCCTCTACTATGGGAACAGATCTGAGCCTGGATGGGACGTGATAAATCCTGTTGGCTACAGAGTCCTTATGACTTATTCTTTCATATGGTATAGATAGAGGTTTGGTTATACAGTCCAAACAAACTTATAAAGTTAACAGATGCCTTTTCCCTGCTCAAACATAAAACAAAAAAAAAAAAATCATCTTTAACTGACTTGTGCACACTGCACATTCCATACTTGTGTTAATGCAGATATATATGTTACTTTTAAAAGTTTGTGTGTTTTCAGAAAAAAAAGGACCAGACATCAATAAAGACAAGTAGCCCTGGTGGTCCAGACCCTCAGATTGCCTCTGTTGGAGTTATCTCAAAATTCCATATCCAGAACAACTTCAAAGCTGCTAGCTGAGGTGGTCCAGCCTCACAGACTATCCAGTCAAGACTTCAGGTAAGCTCTGTATTTTCTCATCGTACAGAGACTAAACAAAAAATAATACAGTTAGCTCTCTAAGGACTTGACGGTTATCCCAATTTTCTCAGGGTCCTCTAAAGAAGCCATCACCCCCAGACAACAGGAAGCAGTCTAGATAACATGATGCCCACATTCCCAAGAGGTAGGGTAGGTGGTTTTTGCTCATTTGGTGTGTTATGGAAGTTTGTTGTCATTTAGGGGGATTGGTTACAAATTGTTATTAGTAATGATGAGGTAAAAAGCTGAAAAAGGAGATTAGATTCAAGGATCTCTTTCTGACAGGAAAAAGGAGGGATATAATATAGAAATGATGTGATAAAAGGGTAAATTATTGAATCTACTTTTAAACTAAAAAAACTATCATTCTTAAATATTATAATTGATATATGATTTTTATATATTGATACAAATTTAAGGTTATTTTTGTTATACTGTACATATGTCTAAGTTATTATACCTATGCAGCTCATTTAAAAATGTAATGTAAAGTTCTAGTCCTTGAAAGCTATTTATGATAATAAAGAAATACAGGTTAGAAGTTAGTCATTGATAACAATCAAACTTATACTCATGCTAGATATGTTTCCAAGGTCAAACAGAAATCTATTTTAAATATATAGATAGTCTTCAAATACTTCAAAGGCTTAAAGAATGTGGCATTTAAAATGTTTTACTAACATAAGGCTTTTCATGACAGTAAGACATATCTGCTCCTGGGAGCACCAATTTACTTCAAAAAAGGATGATGAGCATCAAAGAGCCTCCATATGGAATTTGCTGTCAATGTAGCAAAGCTAGCCATCTGGGCAAGAAACTGCATTGCCTCAACTGCTGACAGTATGCTGTCCAAACTGGACAAGCAGGACACAAAAGAAAGCGACTGCTGAACATTGCAAAGACAAGGTAGGACAGTCCTTCAAATTTCCTGCTTCACAGAAAAGTCTGCCAGATTTCTAGGCCTGTAGGCCAAAGATGGATGCTCCAACATTATAGTGGAACCTTGGGTGACTGGCCAGGCAGCCAGATGTCTCTGTCATTTCTATAGTTTCGGAAGTTGTTTGCTCTACACTCTCTGTTTACTCGGGTAATATTATATCCTTCTCAAGTCTCTGATGAGATTAAAGACTAGATAGTTAGAGTTTTATAGCTTTCCTTGTTACCAAATTCAAAAAAGAAACTTACATAAGAGATGTAAAGTTTATAAGGCTGAGAAAAATGAAAGCTTATGTTGTTTATCTAAGAAGATGTTTTAAGGTCTAAAAGGATATTTTTAGAATGGTAATAAAAGTTATAATAAAAAGTGGTTTATGTCTAAAACTTTGGACTCATCAAAATAAAATAGATAATAGAATAATTTCTCTAAATTTGACAAATTCAAATGGACAGACCATTGTGAGTGTATTTCTTACTTGATAATTGTTTTTAGTGTATATAACTTTACTGTATTAGCATTAAAACCTTTCCTTTTTATTTAGACAAAAAAGTGGAAATGTTGTGAGATATTTGTTCACTGTGTGAAACTGTATTGCTGTAATAATAAGCTGAACAGCCAATAGCTAGGCAGGAGGTATAGCAGGATTTCCTGGGAGAGAAAGGAAGAGGAATCTAGGCATGCAGGAGAAGACAGAAGACACAGAGAGAAAACAGAAGGTGCAAGATGGAAGAAAGATAATGCCATGTGATAGAATGTAGATTAATAGAAACAGTTTAATTAAGTTATAAGAGTTAAGCTTTGCTGGGTAGTGGTGACGGCGGTGCATGCTTTTAATCCCAGCACTCGGGAGGCAGAGGCAGATGGATCTTTGTGAGTTCGAGGCCAGCCTGGGCTACAGAGTGAGTTCCAGGAAAGGCTCCAAAGCTGCATAGAGAAACCCTGTCACACGCCTTTAATCCCAGCACTCGGGAGGCAGAGCCAGGTGGATATCTGTGAGATCGAGGCCAGTCTGAGCTACCAAGTGAGTCCCAGGAAAGGTGCAAAGCTACACAGAGAAACCCTGTCTCGAAAAACCAAAAAAAAAAAAAAAAAAAAAAAAAAGAGCTAAGCCTTATCCTATACATTCTATACATTGACACAGCCTAAGCTAAAGGCCAAACTTTTATAATTAGTAAGAAGTCTCCATGTTGTTACTTGGGGGAGATGGTAGAAAAGAAAGTCAATCTACACAGGGTCCTTTACTGACCTCAGCAGAGAAAGCATGAAAGATAAAATACATCGGTTTGTTTTTTAAAAGCCTCTAGAATTAAAATCTGTTAACGTAGGACATCCTAATTCACCCTGGGAAGGTGATGATGGAGGGATGGAGCTACCAACAGACTTATGCCCAGAGCCCTCTCAACTCTGGTCTACTAGCAATGTGAGGTGAATTCTGCCCCCCCCCCAAGCCTATTTGAATATGGACATCCTTTTAAATGTAGCCAATAGTATTTCTAATACATGAATTTCATCTTGTCATTTTTTTTTTTACCTTTTTTTTTTTTTTTTTTGAGACAATGTTTCTCTGTGTAAGAGCTCCAGCTGTCCAGGAACTTGCTTTGTAGACCAGGCTGACCTTGAACACATAGAAATCCACCTGCCTCTGCCTCCTGAGTACTGGGATTAAAGGCATGTGTCACCATGCCCAGCTACATTTTGCCATTCTTTATTTTGATTTTTCTCTAGGGTTTTGAATTAGCTATGCAACTTTGTACTGATGTATCAGTCTTATAAATTTCAGTTTTCACCTGTATGAAAGGAGGGGGACTATGTCCAAGAAGACATACCATCTTTCCTCACTATAAACTTTACCATGGCCTCTAAGCATGAACTTGGCCCCTGAGCCCAGTGTGATCTGGTCCTCAGCTGATCTAAGCCTGTTTCCTTTCAGTCTGTCTTGACTTCTCCTTCTAGCCACACTGGTACACTTCTTCTCCCTGAGAGCCTTTGTAGTAGCCTCGTTCTCTGCCCACATCCCCTTCTTGCAGGCATGTGCAGGATTCTTTCTCCCACCCTGTGGGCTCTGCTTAAGTATGATAACTGGAAATGGTGCAGTACCCATACACAGCACAGTTCTCCCAATGTGTGGGATTTGCACCTCCTCCTGATATGTTTTTCCATCACAGCATTTATCACCATCTGATAGACTTTAGACAATCCTGTTCTCTCCTTCCAGTTACAACACTGGCTCTTGATTCAGCTTTGTTGATTCCTGTATTCTAGATGCCTACATCCATGATAGAGGTCCAGTAGTCTAAAATGGACACAGAGGGAGTCTTCCCCTTCAGCTGTCAGCCCCTCTGGGGTCAGCCCCTCTGAGAACATGCCAGCTTCCCCAAGAAGCCCATATCTAGTGGCAGATTACAGTGGGGGTACCAATGTGTAGCCATTGCAGCACCAAACAAACCCTCTGGGTGAGCTTGTCTTGTCTGAAGTCCCAGAGTACCCTGGAACCAAGGTTTTACTGAGTCTATATCACATCTGCCCAATCCTGTTTTCTCCCCCATTTTCATCAGTGTTGTTCTTCTAGAAAAGTCCGCATGCCAAATTTTGTCTCCATGTCTACTTCAGAAGCTCTGATCCTGTGCCATGGGCACTCAGAAATTCACATGGAATGGATGTTTCTGAATCCCCCATTTCTCTCAGTGCCATTCTTGTTAGCAATTGCATAGCTTTTATTCTATCTTCTACAGTAACAAGTTTGAAACTATCTCCTAAGGCCACCAGTTCCGATGTTAAATAGTCTAACAGTCAGAAAATTAGAGTATATTAGCTTTTGTTAATGCTGCTGATAGGTAAATCAATTTATTCATTCACACCAAGCTTATAGTTTAGAGTGGCCTTCATGTTAGGATGACATTTTTGCATTCATGCAAAACACTGCATACACACTTTAGCTCATTTGGAAAAAATTTAAGCCTATTACTCCAGAACTGTGTGCATTTAGGGAACTTCTTGTGCAGTATGATGTTTCAGGATATCATTGTCCCTTGCTTTTACTGGGGGTGGGGGGCTTGCTTTCCTCCACTTTCATTCCAAGGGATCTGAATGGGCCACACAGGACCTACACTGCAACAAAACACATGTTAGTCAGCTTGTATACTCAGGGTGATTCAGTGACAGAAACCCACCCAGTGAGACGAGTGACAGGACTCATATGAGCAGGGCAGGAAAGAACCTCACTCTTCCCTCTGGATTGTCCTGTGGCTACTGGTGTCCTCACAGGAAGCCCAAGAAAAGAGCTGGTCTTGGGACAGGCTGAGATGCAGAGAAACATGATCCTGTTAACACCATTTGAGTCTTGGGTATAGCATCATCTTAAGTCTGCCTACAACTCTAAGAGAATATGGTAGAAGACACATTGTGTCAGTTTTCCCTCTCTCCCTGGAGAGGCCTATGACAGCTACTTCTGCATTTTTTGGAATCTAGTATCCTGTAAGTATCTAATACCTAGGTATCATGGGTTACCTAGACTATTGAATGACAAGAGATCACAAGAAAGAAATCCTAGAATTCCAGAAAATGACTTGAATATTTCATTTCCAGCCAAACTCCCAAAGGAATGTAGCCCTGGACTGAGACAAAGTAAAGCCAGAACAACCAACCAGCCCAGCCCCACCCAAAAAGTAAGAGATCACAGGAATTCCAGGTGTTTTAAGCCATTTGGTGTTGTGGTGGCTTATCACAACATAATAACCAGCTAAATCAAACTCAAGAGTTCAGACTCAAGGTAGAAGTGGGTTAGGAGTAACTTCTGGCCACAAAGATATCTGACATCATTTTTGCCAGCCACTATTTATTTCCCTAGGCTAAATACCTACAAATTGAGTACCACAAATTGAGAGAGGTTTAAATAACTGAATAGTGGCCGAGTAGTGGTGTCACACAACTTTAATTCCAGCACCTGGGAGAGAGAGGCAGGCAAATCTCTGAGTTGGAGGCCAGCCTGGCCTACAGAGTGAGTTCCAGGAGAGGCACCAAAATTACACAGAGAAACCCTGTCTTGGAAAAACAAAACAAAGCAAGCAAACAAACAAAAACTGAAATGTGTTTGTTCATGGTTCAAGGGGTTGGCAGCTTCTGAGGGCAGTGAACACAGGATCTACCCAGGTCTTTGTCCTTGGCCAAGCCTGTTGATGGCTGGCTTCTTGTTCATATGGTCCTCTTTCTACTTAAGTGTCTGTCTCCAAATTCCCCTTTTATTATTTTTTTAAGGAACCTAGATACCAATTTAGGCCAGTCCAGAAATGGTTATCCTTTCCATGCCCTGTCCAGGTCTACACACCTGTCCTGGTAAGATGCAGGAGATTCTGAAACAGAATCCTAGCACCAGGTTGGCCCTGGTTTTGTTCAACTAGCAAATGGAGCAACAGGTTTATGGTACATGCTTATGACTCAAACTATGGCATTGCAAAGTCAGATGAGCACTCAGGAATTCACAACCAGACATGTGAAAACAAGGATGATCTCAAATTATCCTTATGGCTTGTCTGGCAAGGAATTAACTCATCTCTGTGTTCATTATGTATGTTTTTCATTTATTCAGTCATTTGGTAAATATTTAACCACTCACTGCTATGTACTAGTCACTAGATAAACCCTGAAAAACACACAGAAATAGATTATACTCTCTGACCTACAATCTGGTACCCACCTTCATGAAGCTACCCTCCTTCATTTCAGAGGCTGGGAGAAAGAAGAGCCTCTGTGAGAGCAGATTAGAAATGTCTTTCCTCCTGGATGAATGCCCAATAACTCCATAGAACATGGACTTTCTCCATTAGATCACCATCTACACGATGAGAAAAATGCCTTTGAAGATTCAAACCACCTTGTGGGATGTCCTAGAAACATAACTGAATGGTCTAATACATGGGTTGCCAATTTGCTCAATGCCTTATCAGCTTGTGGAGGGATGCCCCCATCAAGGGTGCTGCTTTGCTGTTGGTACAATCCGGAATCATCCAATGTCGTTTTCTTCATGTTGAAAGCAATGATACTAAAATGCTTAAAGTCCTGCTAGTTAGAATTGATACACATCTTAAGAGTAAGATGTGATTATAGCATCCAAAAAATACAAGTTTTGTGTTTTCTTCTAACACACACACACACACACACACACACACACACACACACACACAAAATAGAGGAGTATTGTATCTGCACATATATTTTGGGTCATAAGACAGCTCATTTTAACTTGTAGTTCCTGGGTGAGTTTTTACTGAGTTATTTTCAACACACATTTACCTGGGTCTGTGGAACATGATTTTTCTACATAATATTTCTGTTCACCCCTGTTCCATACTAGAACTCCCGCTTCCTGTGCCCACAGCAGACATCACTAATCAATTATGGAATCCCTTCCTGCTGAGACCAGTTATAGCCTCAGAAAAACCTTCCAACATACAGAGCTCCAAATAACCAGCAGGCATTAACTACAGTTGGGACTAGCACACCAAATTAATCCTATTTGCCTAACAGCTCAGTGAGAGATAGCAGTCAGAATAGTTCAAGCATGACTCTATTATTTTATGGAGACACGGATTTCAGAATGTGTTTCTAACTATGCAGCATTATTGCCCCAAACCGAAGCATTTATAAGATGAATGGGATAAGCCTCCAAGGGCCACACACCAACATGGACTAAAAGATGCCGCTGCTCTTCAGCTCAAGGAGATGCACACTCGCATTGGCACTTCCTGAGAAGGGTGGTTAAAAAAAGAGTGTGCCAAATGAATGCTGGGAAAAAACTCCATGCCACCACCCCCTTATACGCCTGTGTAGATTCTGTGCCTCGCTGTCACACTTGCCCTCTGGTTGGGATTCATTGATACTTTATTCAAAACCACCATGAATTAATCTACCAAAATATATTTCTTCATAAAAATAAGAGTCCTGTTCTAAGTGCATTATACATAAATGAGATATTTTCTTGGTCCAGGATTCACATCAATCATGTCCCACCTCTAGAATGGGCAATTTATGTCTCTGGTCATTCAGCTCACCTTGAGCTCCATTTCTGATAATGTGAAAGATATCATACAAAGTAGTATTTTTAGTGGAAAAAGTGCACATGATTTTTTTTTTTTAAAAATTTGCTTTAATGTCCTTTGAAGAGAAAAAAAATGAGCTTGTAATTAGATCTCACCCACTGATCTCAGCCTATTGACTAGGCACAAACTTGCCATTAATATAGTCAAATGAATCAACAGCAATTCCCAATTCTCTGTCAGGAAGTAGGCACTAGTTCACTGGACCATCTGTTGGTTCAGTGCCAGGAAAGGGTGAATCACTCAATAGGCGAGTACCATCATTAAAAGAACGGAGGTCATTGGGCTGAAAAGGACCAATTTTTGTTATTGTTACCTGGCATCAGATTTCAAAATTGCTAATTGGATCCTGGAATTATTTCAGTGGACAGATGTCTAGTCTGACATTCGAGGCCCTGATCAAAACACTGAATAATAGCATCATGGTGTTGAGGCAGGTTTTGTAAGAACCAGGTGCCAATTAAAAGAGGGATGTCTCATGCAAGGATGCTTGGCTGGGGAACGGAAAGATGACCTAAGGATCTTTAAAAAAAATTTTTTTGAAGGTCTGTCTTACTTATTTTTACAAGTCCAAGCCCATTTTACAGTCCTGTTCATTTTCCAGCCCCTGCTACAACTCTATTGCCTGCAGACATGTCTTCGGGACTGCAGATGAACTTCCTACAAATCCTCTACCAGGAAGATTCACCTACTAGCAAGAATACCAAGGGCTGGAAGAGAAGGCTGGGGCCATATTGGTGTGGCAACAGAGATAGCAACAGGCTTGTAGAAAGTCATGGATCACAGTGTGAGACTGAGCCTGGGATAATCCTGGGACATGGAATACTGGAACCGTGCTCAGGCCACTTAGCATGGGCAAAAGTCAGGGAAAGCACTTGTGGAAAATGAAGCTGAAGACTCATTTGGAAGCAGGCAGTCAGCCCAGACAATTTACACTGAAGAAAGAGGTCAAAGCGGGGCAGTGAATTAAACCCAGCAGACAAGAAGACCTCAGAACAGGAAAGATGATTCAATGTCCATCCATCTAGCAGCTGGGCATAGGGACGGCCACAAGATCTGACAGATAGGGCAAGGCACTGTCGTTGGGTCGAGTTACAGCAACAATGACCCTGGCTATGAAATAAATGCCTTGCAGACTCTCAGCACAGAAGATACAAGTTTGCAAGCCATGGATTCTCTGCTTCTTGCAGGTAGAAATAACTGGAGGTGCAGCTGCGGTGCTGAACAAATCCAGGTGTTGAGGAAATCTGGCCCAAATGGCCTCTGCTGGCTGGTTGGGCTAGCCATACATACATACATTTCTATACATCATTTCCACCCCAAACCTACCTGAAGGTCTCCCACCCACCCAAGAGGATGCCACAAATACCCATGACATGCTGCTTGTGTAGTGCCATGATTGGAAACCCCTAGTTGACTATCACTGATTTTTGTCATTAACCTCTTCATCCCCCCCCCCTTTTTTTTGACAGCTTCTCAATTTTTTTTTTCCTCTCCACATTTTTCCAATTTTTATATATTCCCTCTGGATGTTTTAAAGACAATTTCAGGGTATACAAACTCTTCTAAGGAAAAGAAAGTTGGTAAAGGAATAACAGACGTGGTCTTAACCTAGGGCCGGTGGTAAAACAGCGAGACTGCATTGTGCAAGTGTCCATGTTTAGGAGCTGTTTCCCCAGCCCAGCCGATGAACTCAAACCCTCATCCAAGAGTAGCTATGTATTTACACACTGATGATTAGTGTTGTCAGCTTGACAATCTAGAATCACCTGGGAGAGGGGCCTTTAAATATATCTGTGAGGTTATCTTGATTGCCTTAGTTCATGTGGAAAGGCCACTCACTACGGGTGGGACTGTTCCACGGTTGGGATAAGCAGCACGTATTCAGCACTCTGCTTCCTGACTGTGGATGCAATGTGGCTACCTAATTCTGCTGCCATACCTTTCTCTCCATGGTGGACTGCAAACCAAAATAAATCCTTCCTTCTTTGAGTTGCTTAATGCAGGGTACACACACCCACAGAGATAAAAACAGAGACAGAGAGACAGAGATGACAGAGACAGAGAGTGAACACAAAACTCTTCAAAAAGAGAATCAGATCTGCATTCCTCAAAGCTACTGTTTAGTAGCTTGGTGACTACTCTGGAACACTCTGTGGCTCGGTTTCCTTTGCTATGAATGGAGAGCTTGCTACGGTTTGAATATAAATTGTCATTCACAGGCTCATGTGTTTGAAGACTTGGTTCCCAGGTGGTGGCAGTGTTTTGGAAGGTTGTAGAACCTACCAGGTGTGACCTAGCTAACAGAAGTATGTTGTTGGGGGTGGACTTTGAAGGTGATATTCACTTCTTCCAGTGTAAAGGCTTTGCTTTCTTATCTGCCATGGGCCCCCACAGCTATCAACCCATTGTGCTTTCCTCACTATGATGGGCTAAAACTGTGTGCTAAAACAAATCTTAACTCATACAGAGAAGTACTGAGCTGTACAGAAGCTCTGGCTTGCACAGATCAAATAGTATCCTGAATGTGAAATCAAGCTGGAAATTCAAAAGTCCAATAAAAGTGCTAGCTTTTTCTTACACTATCAAATCTCTCAATTCCATCAAAGCAGAAGGGCAGGGCCAAAAGTCAAACCAAACCAGTTCTGTCAGTGAGGGACATGCAGTTTTAGAAACACAGTACACATCCTCCATGACATTAAAATCTCACCCAGTTCCTCATTAGCTTTGTGTACAAGTAGAGAGGGGACAGAAGCAATGTGGCAGTTATCCACATTATTAAATTAATTATCCCGATATTTGGACAAATGCAATTATAAAGCCTTGCTTCTCCGTTCCTATCTGGACATACCCCTCTCTTCTGGTGTGTAAACATCACCAAGAGTACAGGCCCTGTGCAAACAAGCTGCCCTGTGGAGAACAACTGTTCTAAGAGGTTCCTGCAATTATCCTTGCGTGGCGTTGATTTTGTTACCAACCCTCCTGAGAGCCAGCTCCGAGGAAGGAAGGAATAGTTCAAGATTTTCACTTCAACTGATAACAGTTGTGACCCCAGTAGAGCCCCACCAAATGATGCTGGAACCTAAGACCCAAGTGATCTGAGCTAGCAAATTAAACAATAAGCCCAAGGAACCAGGCCCCACTTTATTACCAAGAGAGTAACACCTTTTAATTGGTTAACACAACAAATAGAGAGGTGGCAGCTTTGCGAAGCCAGCTTCAGGTCTGCTCACCCATTAGGCTGGTTTGAGAAAACAGAACCCTTTCCTCCCTTAATTTGGAAGCTGTGATTTTGATTAGGAAACAAGGGGTCACAGAGGACCACACGAGAGACAGCAAGTGAAACAGAAGGTGGCTGCCAGCTGCTGAGAACTGAATTTGTTAGGACATCCTCTTAAAGCTATGTGTAACTGAGTGAAAATAACTTCATCAGTTTAAGGTTAGAAGGAATTCATTCTTATGGAAAGTCAAAGAAAGACAGAACCCCATTTCCTAGGATTCATGTGAAAGACCTGGGTTTTTTGGAGACTTTAAGTTTGAATAATGCATATGTCAACTTCATGGATCCATCCCCAAATTTGCTTCCTTGGCTCAATTACTTCACTCTGTCAATAAGGCTATACAAATGAATTAGACAGCTGAGGACACTGCTCTTACTTCTAAACGAGACCACGTGAAACGACAAGTGTTAGGCAGCATCGAATTTTAAAAGAGTGGCTGTGACCATTCTAATATTTTACAGAGAAAGGGGTAGCTGTGAATTCTTGGCCTCTGATAAGCCTTGCCAAGGGTCATTTTTGCAACCCCAATCCAATTTCACATGGTAGTTGTTGTTCATAGGGGCAAGAACCAAAAGTAACACATCAACTGCGGTCCACACTTCATTCTGACATATTAGATTCTCCCCAGTGCCCCCTTTCTGCTTCAAATTCCCACCCAGACCCCCATGTTTTGTTTAGCTGTTGTAGCACAGGTCCCCCTGGAGCGGTGGTTCTCAACCTTCCTAATGCTGCAACCCCTTAATACAGTTCTTTGCTGTGGGATGTTCTGTGTGTCCTGTGGGAGCCCGTTCTCAGGTTCCTCGTGGCTTTACCCAGCAGGTACACATAGAGGATGATTAGGACCACGAGCCTGAGTGCAGGTGTCTGAGATGGTCTGCACTTGGCTGTACTGGGGAATGGTCTGTATGTCAAGTTGCTCTGATTGGTCAATAAATAAAACCTGATTGGCCGTGGCTAGGCAGGAAGTATAGGCGGGACTAACAGAGAGGAGAAATAAAAGAAAAGGAAGGCAAAAGAAGACACAGCCAGCTGTCACCCTGACAAGCAGCATGAAAAGATGCCGGTAAGCCACGAGCCGCATGGCAGGGTATAGATTTGTGGAAATGGATTAATTTAAGCTATAAGAACAGTTAGCAAGAAGCCTGCCACGGCCATACAGTTTGTAAACAATATAAGCCCCTGTGTTTACTTGGTTGAGTCTGAGCGGCTGTGGGACTGGCGGGTGACAAAGATTTGTCCTGACTGTAGGCAAGGCAGGAAAACTCTAGCTACAGTTCCGCATGTTGTGGTGACCCCACAATCATAAAATTATTTCATTGTTACTTCACAATGTTATGAACAGTAATGTAAATATCTGATATGTGATCCCTGTAGAAGGGGCATTGGACTTCCAAAGGTGTCAAGACCCACAGGTTGAGAACCAAATCACTGCTCTAGAGTCTAGATTGACAAGAAATCTTAATAGGTTTGAAGAGCAGTGCTGTTCTGGTGTTTTCTAAAAGATTCTACAATTTGGGTTTGTTTGGTAGTTTTTCTCATAGACTCGGATTCCAGAGTTGGGGAGGATGACCACCACTGATACCACTTGTACAAAGGATACAGGCTGTTAAATGTGGTGCTGATCCTGACCCATCCCGGCTAGATAGTATTGTTAACAGTTTTCTCCACTGTGCTTAGCCATTTTCTCTCCTTCATGCTGTACTCTTTGGAAGTCACTGTGTGTGTCCCACACAAAATGAGTGGGGATGTGTCTCCATAAATTATCTGAAGGATTTCACACTTTGTTTCTTCTTGTCTACTTATTTACATGTTTGATCATTCATCTACAGCAGAATAGACTCATGGATATTTATACTTAGGGTTGTTTAATCTTGCATTATTCATTTTCTTCTTCAAATTCTTGCAGCTTTGTCCATTGAGTGCTCCATTAGCTGACTTGTGTGTCAATTAGACATATCCATCTAGGTTCTTAAATTCCTATCTTGATTGCTTTTGGAGCATTTTGTTCTTCTCCTAAACCAAAAGACCTTTCGGGTTCTCTTGTGTGTTTCACAAAGCAGTCCTGGACTTGGTCTTTTTCTCAGAGTCCTCCTGATTCTCTTGGTTGGAGAATGGCCATATTTGTCTTAATGGTCTTTACTACAGTCTCCCAATCCCTCCATGTCATATTAGGATCACAGTTATTTCTCCATGATTCTTTAGTAATCCCTGGAGTACCTTCAAAGACAGATGCCCAGAAGATGGATGCACTGGAGCCCCCTTCTTTCACATCTCTCACTTCTCTGCCCCTACTAATGTTGACACTTCCTTCTCCCTGCACCAACAACAAGAGCCAATGGTAAATTAAAAAGAAAAGCATACCGTGGCTATTAAGAGAAGTGAGCTCAAACTATCTCCAGTGACATATTATTTTTTAATTAATGCTGCTCCCATTTTCTCACTTTCCCAGACACATTAATGCAACAAGAATTGTGTTGGCATCTGCGAAGCCA
Source organism: Peromyscus leucopus (assembly GCF_004664715.2). Lineage (NCBI taxonomy): Eukaryota > Metazoa > Chordata > Mammalia > Rodentia > Cricetidae > Peromyscus > Peromyscus leucopus. Next base: position 49,414,795 of record NC_051086.1, read on the forward strand.
AATGGAGAGAACATCAGTCTAAAGGGAGGGGATGAGCGCCCCTACTCCCGGTCTGAGTACACTCTGGGGCAGTTCACAATACCACAATACCACAATACGCATGCAGAATGCCGGTGAGCAGTGTGGAAGTCTAGTTGGAGTTCCAACTGCTGTGGGAACGCATTTCCTCCATGACTGGCTGTGTTTCTTGTTTCCCACTATTCTAGGAGCCTTTGAGGAAGACTCTGCAAGTATGCGCAGGGCCAGATTACAGGAAGCATAGGGGTCACAGTGAGCAGATGAGTGCTCCCCATCCCAAACCCTGCTGCTCATTTCCAGACAGGCTCGAGAGGACATGAAAGGTCATAGCCCTTCCTTCTGTTGATATTTCAACTCTGTACTTCCTTCTTCACTCCCTCTCTTTGTTTGGAGTATTGTTCCTCTGCTATCTCTGAGAAAGTCATTTGCTCTAAATTAGACTCAGCCAACAATTTGTCAGCACCAATGGTTAACATGGGCAATGCATCAAGGGACAGAACATTCCAGAAGCAGAAAGCCATGCATTATTGAGAGACTACAGAATGGCAGCTGTGTGTAATGTTATATACATAGGTTCTGGCTTTATGGACTTTTTTTTTTTTTCTTTTTGTCTTTTAGAACTAGGCCTGGTGGTGCATACCTCAGCAACTGGGAGTCGGAAACAGGAAGACTACCAGTTCAAGGCCAACAAGCTGGAGGCCAACTGGAGCTGTCTAGTGATTTCAAGGTCTGCCTAGGCTGCACAGGGGATTCACAATCAGCCAAGACTATATAGCAAGACCTTGTGGCAATCAGACAAAAACAACACCAACAAAACTGACCTTTTATTTCTAGACATGTGTACTCATTTGCCACCTCCTAATTTCATAAGCAATGTATAAAGGCATTCTTGTTCTTCTAAAAAAAAATGAAGTCATCATAGATGAAGTCAAAGTCCCCTTTCACATGCACACTGTACCCCTATTCTCTCCCACAAACCATCTAGGCACTTTCCTTGCCAAATCCCAAGACAAAATCTGTTTTGAGTTTTGTGCATAGCTTCCCAGATAAAAAGGTAAATTTAAAAAATGGATGCTTGACTTCAGGGCTGTCTAATTCCAAACGGCACAGCTGACAATCACTGCCTCGCTTCATCCTTCTCCCTTTCTCATTCCCCTGTCACTTAGCCGGAGTTGGTTATCACATTCCAGACAGTGCTCAGAATGGGGATGAGCCAAGATGGCTTGTGTTAAAATGCAATCAGCAGCTGCGCTCACAAGAAAGCCTGGGGCTGGCCAAGGTGTGCAAAAGCCCTCACTAATTAATCCAGACTGGACCAGGTCAAGGGAGCCAGACCTGGAAGTGAGCAAGGAAGCAAATATCACCAAAGGATGCTGTTGGAAGATGATGCAAAACTGAGAGAAAAGACCCAGGCAGAGGGGCGGGACCTGGGCAAGGAAGAGTCTGGTTCTCAGCCCAGGAGAGACTCCCCAAAGCAAAACAAACACATAGACTAGCAGCTGAGCAGACCATGATCAAGGGCCAAAGATACCGTTCTCCCAGAGGAGCTACTTGTTCTGACCAGGGCTTGCTTCCACAGAAGCCTGCTGTACCATTTGTGACACTGGAACCCAGAAACTCTTGTCCCCTTAAAAGACTCAAAGCTTTTTCTGGGTTTCTGTGTTGGTCCCAATGATTACCGAGGACTCAGCAGGTTGGGGTAAGGGCATGTTTATGTGTGTTTGCCAGAGGGAGTTCTTCCTTTTCTGAAAAACAGAAGCAAGTTTTTTGTTGTTGTTTTTTAAGCTCCCATGTGCTTTTCCTGTTTGCCTATATACATGCCCTTCTCCCCAGCAGACACAGACCATTAATCCTTGGGGAAGAGAGGCAGCTGCTTTGATAGGGAGAGGATGCATCAAGTCTGTTTTGGAAAGGAAGTGAAGAGGAACTTCTGACCTTCAAAACTGAGCACTGTGTATACAACACAGCAGAGAGCCAGGCATTAGAGGGAAGGAGCCGTTGTCCAACTCTCCAGTTCCCTGTTCACACATTCCAGGCAGCAGACAAGCCCTGAGAGCTCCAAGTACAGCAATCTGGGCAGAATGGCAGAAGTTAAGGCAGGTCTCCATCTTTCCCACCTGAATGTACAATAGTTCAAGGCAGTGAAAAGAGAAATGGATGAGGAGAGAGGAGAGATGGTTAGACATGTGGCCGGCCCTAATCGTCCTTCTCGAACATGTCTATTTGTTCTTTAAAAGGTTAACAGAGGTGCAATAAAACTTCAGAATGTCTGAGCAAGAGACGATTGTGAATTAGAACCCATTAACGACAAAGCTTTCAACAGTGTTTTCTGGGGATGAAAACAAAGGAAAGGCATTCTGTGGCTGGCCACAATGATACCACTGCAGTATTTGGTCTGCACTGGGGGACTTCCCTAGCTGTGAAGCAGCTTGTTAGCTGCTTTTGATCGGATGCACTTGAGCTGTGTTCTTCTGTTAACATTTATGAAGAAAAGCTAAGTTTTACTTGCTTTCAAATCAAACAAATTCAAGTCAATTCTGAGGCCTCACTGGGTTTGTTCATTGGGAGATTCTTTGGGCCTGGTGTTCATTTTAAATTACGTTTGTAGTATCTAAGTACATGTGTATACATACAATGGTGATAGATAGATAGATAGATAGATAGATAGATAGATAGATAGATAATTTGGAATATACAAGTTACAACAATGTGCAACAGGAGGCATCCAATGCAGTTAAGCAGTGGAGGCTTTGGCTGGATCCTTCCCAAGTCTGGCTTGCTCCTCTGAGCTCTCCCACTCTTCGTTGCATTGAAACCATTAAGTCTCCTGAGACCCACTGCGAGGAAGATTCAGTGACCACACAGCAGATGCTGAGAGGTGGAGAGCTGGAGCGTGACAGGGGTGGAGGGAGGACATACTAAAACACTGGAGACCACAGCACCAACCAGGACAGAGAGGAAGCCAAGCTGGTAGAGGAAGACTCTAGGACCTGAATCAGGCAGGGAGGAGAAAGCCAAAGAGTTGTTACAAGCACGGGCAAAAGCATCAAGCACTAGTAACTAGTCTGGGGACAGTACCATCCTGCAAGCCACATACATCACCAGACACCTGTCACATACACCCGAGAAGCAGCCTAGGGCAGAGGCTCCCCTCCCCCACCCCAGGTCTCATAAGCCTCCATCTAACAAGAGACCAGGGAAGGGATTTGCAAGACCAAGAAGCCATCTCTTAGAAACTAAAGGTTATAGCAACTATGAAAAGATGGACTGGGTTTTTAAATTATTTGGACAGGTTCATACGTCTGCCTTTTCCTCAGCTACTCCTAATTTGCTCTGGAGAAAAGGTGGGGTAGTTCTGGACAATGAAGACTCTGGCAAAACATCAGTTGCTATATGATGTTAGTCATGATAATGGGAATGTCTTATTTTTTGGCTTTAGAATAAGAATGTGTCTTATTTCCTTGGGGAGAGTAGGGAAAGGAAGGAGAGAGAGAGAGAGAGAGAGAGAGAGAGAGAGAGAGAGAGAGAGAGAGTATTAGTATCACTTGGGGCAAACACATGCCTCTAATGCTTGGACTTTTCCCCTTATCATAAAAGCAGGGATGATGAACAGGATTTCTGTCTGGTGCCACCTTGCAGATGCACAGGGAGTCATAGCTCTTCATACTCACCCCTCCTAGAAGGTCCCTGTCTCTAAGAGCACCACCACACTCCCTGGGCCTTCTCCTGGCAGGCATTTGACAACTGCCTTTCCGTGTACTGGGTGTTCCAACTCTGCAGGGTAGCTCCGCCAGAAGCCAGGCCTTCCAGTCCAATCTCCCATTGGCATTCTGGGTACAGGAAAGAATAAGCATCCTGTGTCTCCTGACAAGACTCCTACACAGCTGCTACTGGTGGAGAGAAAAGGAGCTTGAGATGGCTCACAGGAGCCACCGTCTGCCTGCCTGCCTTCCAGGATTTGCTAAGTAGGCAGGCAGCTTCTGCAAGAGCTAACCTGATAATCACAGGAAGCAAGAGGGGAGAGCTGCCTCCTGAATAGCCTTCCCAGGCCCCAGAGTCTCAGCTTCTCCCCTGAGGCAACAGGCTTTTTCTATGTTGCCCTGGTTGTCCTGGAACTCGCACTGTAGAACAGGCTGGCCTTGAACTTAGAGATCCACCTGCATCTGCTTCCAGAGTGCTGGGATTACACCACCCTGCCTGGCTATATGATGGTTTTTTTTTTTTTTTTTTTTTGGTTTTTTTGTTTTGTTTGTTCTTGTTTTTTGAGATAACAAAAATATAGGGATGGAAAACAGACTCATGGTTGCCAGGGTTTGGGGACTGAGGTGAAAGTAGAAAGGAAGTGGCTGTGGTTATTAGAGGACAGTACAAGAGACCCCGGTGGTGACCAGACGACTGTCCTGCATCTGCAGCAGGAGATACACAGACCCGCACCTGACAACACACAGAACTTGTTGCACACAGGAGTGCTTGCTCAAAGCTAATGAAATCTGATGGGAAATCATATTTCATCGATGCCAATTTTCTGCTAGTAATGCCGTTGTTACCGTTTGAGGGAAACAGAGTGAAGAGTGTTCAGAAGTACGTTTCCATAAGCACAAGGGCCAGATTTCCTAAAAGAAAATGTTGAGCATTTAGCTGAGGAATTTCAACAATAGAAGCTCTAAATGGGGGATCACCTCCAAAGTAAGGACAAGGGTAAATGGCATCCTGACAAAATAACTACAGCTCACTCACAGATGGCGTGTTAGTTTTCTAAACCACAGGGAGCAGCTGCCTCCCATTCAGGAGAGACGCGGACGATAGACCACTCATTGGAAAGGATAAGATGACTTAAACATCTTATGTTAAGATACATATTTCAGTTGTAAGTGGAAACTAAAACCGTTCCATCATAAATTTTTTTCTCTACCCTCTCCTTCCTCCAGCTCCCCGCCACCCTCCCCCCGTCAATTTTTTCTCTTTATCCAGTGCTGGGGATAGAACTTAGGACCATTTGCACGCTGGGCAAGTTTTCTGTCACTAAGATATATCCTCAAAGATCATAACTTTTTTCCTTAAGCACTCAAACTGGCAATAATCAGAAAGGCTTTGGCATCACCATCCTAGTGGATATTCAGGGGAAGAGGCAGTCTCCTAGACTGACGGACAAAATTCAAGTGGCGTAACTTCATATGGAGAACAGCTAGACATCTCTCAGAATCACAAACGCGCAGTTCCCATCGACTCAGCAATTCCATTTCTGCGAATGTAGTCTTCATGTAAAGTCATCCATATGCAAAGTGACACACAGATGAGATTATTTATGGAGGCACTTGATGGAGAAGGAAAATAATCAAACGACATGTGCGCAAATCCCTTGGAGAATCATTGGAGAAATAATACCATAAAAAACATAAGAAAGCTTTTTAGAAGTGGATATGAACTTATCTCCATGAACGAACGGGGAGGGAAAAAAAGCCAGCGTTAGTACAATATACATCATCTGCTGCCACTTGGATGATGATGGAGGCATGCATATCCTCATCCCTGCCTGCACGTGTTTAAAATACAGGAGAAGTGGGCTGCTGAGATGGCTCAGTGGGTAAGGGTGCTTGCCTCACAAGCCTAGAGACCTGAGTTTATTCCCTGGAACCCATCTCAAGGTGGAAAAAGCGCGCACACGCGCATGCATACACACACACACACACACACACACACACACACACACACACAAATACTAATTACCTTTTAAAGGAATGTAGAAAAGATGGATACATTTGTTGTGATTTTTGGAGAGAACTTTTGTGATGAAATTCTGGGGCTGTAGGGAGATTATTTTTCTCTATGTACACAGTATCCTGATATCTGGATGTTAAGCTCTGAACCTTAATGGTACACTGAAAAAAAAAAAAACCAAATAACTAGCCTGAAGGTATAATTCAGTGTCAGGGTGTGCAAGGCTCTAGTTTTGATCCCCAACACTACAAAATTTTAATTAAATTAAAAAGCAAGTTTTCATTTTTTTTTTCTTGTTTTTAAGAGAGACACTGAAATTTAAGAGAAAACCACAATGTCTCCTCAGGAATGAAAGGAACTTGAGCCTTTCCATGTGACAGGGTATAAAGACCAGTTGATGGTTAGGGACATTGAGTGGGGACAAGTGATGCAGTCACCTAGTGTCTGGTGATGACATGCTGATTATACACCTGCCCAAAGAACTATGTCAGTAAGAAAAGCCCAAAGGACATGTTTAAGTGGCCCTGACTTATATTTCATTTTACATGCTGAAGTTACTCCTACAATGACCTGATTTCAGTTAATGCATTTATGAGACATCTCCTGTTATTTTACTTACCAACAGAATGTCCAAGCAGCCTGGGGCAATTTCAAGAAAAATGCTTCCAAACCCTGAGGGCTGCATCGTCCTCCCCGCAAGGCAAGCCCGGGTCCTGATGTAGTTCCTCTGGCTGCATCAGATGATGCTCCAAAGCCACAGCCAAGCCCCTGCTCTGCATCTGAGGCTTGACCATGATGTCTAAGTCGTGACATCACTAAGGTGAGCAAGGGGGATTGCTTACTGCTGCCTACTCCATCCATCCTCTCTTAGATGTCTTTATTGGATCTAAGTCTCTGAAGCCACTTGCCCTCTGAGGGGACTCCTTCCTGAACTGTCATTGGAGAGCCTGCTCTGTTTTCTGCTCTGACTGCAAGCGGAATTCCTAAGGGTACACTACATGGAAGGTTACTGCTTCCATTTTCAATGTCAGAAATAAAAGCAAGCTGGGTAGACTCCTCTCTGCACCCCCTTCACACGGGTGAAAATCAGTGGTGCCATTTCGTCATCCTGTTTTATTCTTTGAGCAGCTATGCAGTTGCTGTGGTATAAGTGGGCAGCTGCGATACTAACAGATGTATTCAAAGAAGAGAGACTAAACTGTGATCTTGGAGGTCCACGGAAAGTAGCCTGTGCATGGGCAGCAGGATCAAATACACAAATCATACTAGAGTTTCAGTTTATTTGCCTAATGTGTTTGAAAATGACTCAATTTATTGCAAACCAAGATTTAGGAACCTCAGCTTCCAGGATGGCAAACCAGTGCTAGTCTCCACATATTTCATCATTTTGCATAATTAATTCCTCCCCGTGGTACACAAACATCTCCATCTACAACCAAAGCAGTTCTCTCTCTCTCTCTCTCTCTCTCTCTCTCTCTCTCTCTCTCTCTCTCTCTCTCTCTCTCTCTCTCTCTCTCTCTCTCTCTCTCTCTCTCTCACACACACACACACACACACACACACACTCCCTTCCCATTGGCATCGTGTAAATGGTATTGATTCAGAAGGTACAGATGATTCTCCCAAGTGTCTCTGGGCACAAGCTGAGGATTCCTATCAGTCATTATCAGGTGTCCAGTCCCATGCTTCCTAAAGTCTCCCTCAAAAGAAAATTGAGAAAGGAGAAGTCCAGTCATGGGAAACAAATACAGTGTTGATGAGATGGGTTTACTCGGTTCAAATTAAACTAGGTGCATCAGCTTGTGCTGCAAAGGACAGAGGAGGAAGAAACTAATGAAGACTGCATTTAGCAATAGAAGAAAATTACTGACTCATTTGTCTGAAAAATCCACAGGTGGTTTTGGCTGTAGGTTTGTGTAATATCTCTCTCTCTCTTTTTTAAGCATTTCACCAAACACAGTTGTTTTCCCAAAGTCCAACTCTTCATTCCAAAATGCCTTACAAAAATTTCAAGGGCTAGATGGTTCCAGCAAGAAATAGACACTATCCATATTTGTTCCCAACAAAAGTGCAATGTGTTGTTTTAACTGGATTGGCTAATGTTGAATGACCCTGTCACTATAGCCAGACAGAGGAAATGCACAACTTGTTAAAATGGGTAGAGTCATCATTTCCAGCACATCCTGAAGAAATGGGAAATGTTAGGGAAAGAAAAATAGTTGGTAGAAGGGTGGCAAGCAAGCAACCAACATGTTATACTGGGTAGTTTTATGTCAGCTTGACACAAGCTAGGGTCATCAGAGCGGGAGAGCCTCAGTTGAGAAAATGCCTCCATAAGATCAGACTCCAGGCAAGCATGTAAGACATTTTCTTAATTAGTGATTGATGGGGAAGGGCCTGACATATCTTAGATGGGACACCTTTGGCAGGTGGTCCTGGATGCTATAAGAAAGCAGGCTGAGCAAGCAATACCTCTCCATGGCCTCTGCATCAGCTCCTGTCTCCAGGTTCCTGCCCTGCTTGAGTTCCTGTCCTGACTTCCTTTGATGATGAACTGTGATTGGAAAGCATACAATGAATAAGCCCTTTCCTGCCCAAGTTGCTTGGTCCTGGTTTTTCACCACAGGAATAGTAACCCTAACTAAAACACATATTTACTGCAGTTGAAGAAGGTAAAACTGAACTGAAAGGGAGGGGAATCTAATTATTGAAGACATTCAACCTATATTTCTTTAAAAACATCTTATGCTGTAGTTATATTTCTTCACACATATGCATTAACTCGAATTAGGCCTATGGAGTGCTGACAGGTACTCCCTTGAACGAAGAGATTTGATTGATCGGCAATTAGCCTCTCAATTATATGTACTTTATTTTTTTTTTCAAGTAGGTACCTTAAAGGAGGCTGCTCTTTGAAAGTAAGCATACTCAACCACCCACTCAGGAAATGCAGCTCATTTTTGTGATTTGAAATCAGGAGATCACTGAGATAAGAGGGGGCAATGCCTACTAATTACAGAAATGAAGGGCCACTCAAAGTGACCAGCTTACATGTCTTTCTTCATAGAGCTCAAAGAATGAAGGAGGATTTAAGACCTGACTGAGAGAATCTGGTGATGAGTAGTGGACGAGGGCAAAGGGCCTACATTTCTACCAGACAAGCACTTGTAAGTTTCTTAGCAAGGCTGCCATGTTTAGCAATGTAAACATAATCTCAATGTATTTATAATTGTTCATGTGACAAATCTTCCCTCATCTAGGAATTGCAGAGAGAGAGAGAGAGAGAGAGAGAGAGAGAGAGAGAGAGAGAGAGAGAGAGAGAGAGATTGATTCTTCATGCTATAGTGAAACTCCAATAATATTATAAACAGAGATTGCAGGGAAGGATGCACCTGATTGTTTTGCTTGCCCAGGGCAGACATAACTAATCAATCAATGTTTACTCTTCTGCTAAGCTTCTTAGAAATGACTTTACAGTCTTTCTTAACAAAATGCCCCTGGGAGCACTAGCCATTGATCAGACTTGGAAGTTAAGATAAAACCATCTTGACATAACACATCTCAGCTGATTCTTTCCCATTTTCCTTTCCTGGGATGTTTCTCCTAAGGACACAATACATTTGATGGCTAAACTCAGTGTCCTCTGTGAAGCTTCTTTCTTTGGAGGTTATTGTCTCTCTTCCTGGCTCTTATGGGATCATTTTCCTCAAGGACTAAACGTTGTTTCTTTTACACTTTAATTGGATGTATTTATTGTGGGTTCCGGTGTGTGTGTGTGTGTGTGTGTGTGTGTGTGTGTGTGTGCTCAAGAGTGCACAGGTGCACATGCATGCATGTGTCAAGTGCCATGGTATGTGGGTGAAGGTCAGAGGATAATTTGCAGTGGTCAGTTCTCTCCTTCCATGAACATCCCTGGGGTTGAACACTCAGTCATTAGGCTTGGCAACAGGTACCTTTACCCATCAGTCCCCCAAGGACTATTTTAAGCATACCCATTTATTCTCTAGCCTCTCCTTATGTGGCTGTCTGGGATAAGCAGCAATGAGTTAATCTGAACTTTTTCTCAGTATCCATCATCCATCCCCTTTTGGCAGAAAGGTCCTTGCCCCTGTTCTCCATAACAGAATAAGTGTGCATTTCCTTCTGAAGACCTTCCTCATTGTAAGTAAGTACATCTAGCTTTCCATGCTGTTCAGGGCTTTCTATATTTAATGTGTGCCTATCATTTCTCAGCATGGAGTCAGTGTTCCACCTGCATCAACATTTGCTAGTGTGGTGTGGAGGGGGGAGAGTGTCCTTATTAAAAATGCCATTTCCAGCCCTTTCTCTGGAACCATGAATCAGAATTTCTCATCTGATTTTTTAATTGATTTCCCGAGGTGATTTCACAAATCTATTCAAGTTTGAAAATACCTGCTCTAAGAGAAAGGTTGGAGGAAAATCATGGTGAGTCTATCCAGACAGGAGCCTTAAAAGGTTTTAACAATGGTATTCTCCCAAGCTCTATTGATTTTTTTGGGGGGGTGGGTCTGTGTCTGATCCTTCCTAAGCCATCACTGACTCATATCTTGCAGTTCTTTTCTTCAAAAAGTCAGGAGAGAACATGGCCAGATTAAGAGGTAGGTCAAAGGAATATTTGTGTTGTCAGCTCAACATGGTCACTCAGACATCACTGAAAATAATACAAGGTCTGAGAACATTGTACTTACTGGAAACTCCGGAAGTAACGTGTCAGTAGGAAGGAATAACTTGATGATCTGCTGGAGGAGGAAACATCTAATAAGCTCATCTGAATATTAACAAAAACAACAGGAAAGACCTAGAGCCATCTAAAAGGACTACATGTGTGAATTATGAGGCTTTGGTTTTCCTGCATGGAATGTTTCAAGTTTGGGTCAGTTCAATGATCCAAAAGTAAGGACTGGGTCCCCAATGTCTGTGGCCTTCCTTGATTGCTTAACTACCCATATGGTCAAGTGTTCTTCTCAGTTAATGGATCAACAAATACACAAAATACATCATTTTTAAGAGAGACCAGCATTTTCTCCCTCTCAGGAACTTCAGTACTTCTGGTTGGTCCTGTCAAAACCGGCTGATCCCTTGCTGATACATCGTCCATCTTGATAGTTTTTTTTTCTACTTGGTCTCGATGCCCTTCCCTCAAATGTTAGCCCAGACTTTAGAGACCGGAGGATTAGTGCATTAAAAATAGAAAGAGAACCAATTAAGCCCCTACTCTCTAAATAAGGGTTATTTGCATCTGTGAGGGAACTCTGACAAGCGTGACAAGCAACCGAATTAATGAAAGTCTCATGGCTTCTAGAAAAGTGGAATCAGGCCATTTGCTGGCACCTCTCTCTCCTGGCTGGGACCTTTGAACTCAGTCTAGAGCCTGGCAGGGGCCATTGCCCAATTCCTGTCACATCCCAAAAGTGTATCTCTTATCTTCAACATAATCAAGCAAAAAGATAGCTAGTATTCTGGCACTTTCTTATTTCACTCAAAGGGCCTGCAATCTATAACATAAACTCCTCAGGTTCACAGAACATCAAGGACTTAGCTATAGAACTTTCATCCTGGGGGTACAATCATATGTCCTCTCACTATCTGCACTGTCTGTTCCACTACCCAAGTCTGTATGTGAGAAACAGGACCAGATTCAACTCTATTAGACAATGCAGCACTTTCTCCTGGAGATTTTCATTGCAGTACATTTTTTGGATGAATTTCCCCTAGATAATTATTTTTATAAAATATTAGTAGGCAAGGGACACTCTTCGCTTGTTCAGTGCTCCTAACACTATCCAAAATGAAGATGGAGGTAAATAAAATACATAATGAGCTTTCTTACCATTGTGTTCTGTTTTAGAATTCGTTGGGCTTCTGATTCAAGATGGCAGTCTGAGCTGAGCATACACTACTACAATTTCTTCCCAGGATTGCCTGGAAATCACACACACACACACACACACACACACACACACACACACACACACACACACACCACAGAGCACACATGGGGACATGGGATGGATTACTAACTCTTAAATTTTGAGGGCTTCATGGAGGGTGTCTGATTTTATCCAATAGACAGAAATAAAGCGAACATATAACAACAGTCAGAGCACAAGAGCCAAGCTCAGGACCTTTCAAAGACAAAAGGAAGGCCAAGTTAATGCTTTCAAATGGAAGAACAGACTTAGCATTCATCTTCAAGTCTTTTATAGAAAAACTATGTTTTAACTCTCCCAAGGGGTTCTTACTTCCAAAAGAGAGTTGATGACAGCTACTATTGTATTCTGGAAAAAGTAGCTTGAAAAGACTTCATGATGAAAGTTGTCACATTGTTGCAATGAAAAAATATGTAACAATAAATTATTGCTTTGAAAAATATCACTTTAAAAGATAATGCCTAGGACAATGGCTTATTAACAACTCTTACCTTTTTGTGGGTTGACTGGGCTCAGCTTAGTGGTTTTCTCCATCAGGTCCAGGCTGGTGGAGTCAGTTTCCTCATTCATGTGCCTGGGAGCAAACCATTCAAGTATCTAGAAAATCTGTAGTCTGGTCATCTTTCATCTCTGTGGCTGCTTGGGCTTCCTCACACTATGGTGGTCTTTGGATAGTTGGCCAGATGGATTCTCCATAGTAAGTGTTCTAAGACACAAGGAGGGAGAGTTGACTGAGACCCAGAACTGATAGCATCACTTTGGTTGTATTCTGAATCAAAATGCTTACAGAGCCTCCCAGACTCAAAGAGGCATCAAATGCCAGCCCTTGGTGACAAAAGCAGACAAATGGTTATCATAGCCTTATCTATACTTGGAGATTTCTAGAAAGGGAATTAAGGAAATAGCAAGACAAATAGCAAAGGAGTGCCCCTTCCAAAAGCACTTGGCATGGGCAATTATGGGCATCCTTAACTGTAGCTGGAGGGCTTCTCTCCAGGTTCCCAAAGCCCCGCAGTCCCACAATCCACTTATAAAATAATCACTCAGACACTTATATCACTTATAAACTGTATGGCCGTGGCAGGCTTCTTGCTAACTGTTCTTTTATCTTAAATTAACCCATTTCTATAAATCTATACCTTGCCACGTGGCTGGTGGCTTACCAGAGTCTCTACATGTTGCTTGTCCTGGCGGTGGCTGCAGTCTCTCTCCTCCTTCTTCCTGTTTCCCCAATTCTCCTCTCTCTTTGTCCCGCCTATACTTCCTGCCTGGTCACTGGCCATCAGTGTTTTATTTACATAGAGTGATATCCACAGCACTTCCCCTTTCTTCTTTTTTTAAAAAGGAAGGTTTTAACTTTAACATGGTAAAATTACATATAACAAAACAATTACCGAGCAAGAATTATAGTTACAATATTAAAGAAGATGTCCTATCTATCTTATATTTGTGAGTTTAAGGTTTTATAGCTAACTTATCTTTTATCATAACTGAGGAAATTACGACTATCTAGTCTTCAACCACATCAAAGACCTGAGAAGGAACATAATGGTACCTGAGAAATGGTAGATGGATGCAAGCAACTTTCGGGAATCTTGCAAGAGTAGACCAAGACAGCTGGCAGCCTGGACAGTCACCTAATGTTTCTCAGCATTGTTGGTGCATTCAAATTGGCTACAGGCCTAGAGTATCTGACAGACCATTTTTAGAAGCAGGAATTTTAAGAGACCATCTTACCCTGTCTTGGCAGAGTACAGTGGTCGCTTTCCTTGTGTCCCGCTTGTCCAGAAAGGACAGCATTGCATTTGTACTGTCAGCCATCAAGGCAAGGGCAGTTCTTTGCCCAGTAGGCCATTTTGTGCCAAAAAGACAAACTTCCAAATGGAAATGTCTTAGAAGCCCAACATTCTCTCGGGATCAAATTGGTGCAGCCAGGAGCAATTGTGTCTCACGTCAACAGAATTCTAAGTTATTTAAATGCCATATTCTCCAGGTCTATGAAGTGTTTGAAGATTACCTATCTATCTGAAATATATCTATGTATACCTAGAAGACTTAACTAACATGGCTACAGATATGATTATCATAGATGACTAATTATTAATCTATTTTTTAATTATCCATTACAATTTTAAATGAGTTACACAAACATAATACCTCAAACAAGAATAGAAATATATATATACACAGTACAACAACATCAACCTCAAGCCTGTATCAACAAACCAAAATTTATACCAATGCAAAACATTTTAAACATAAACTAAAATCTATACCAATGTAAAACATTTTAAACAAGTTGTTCTTTAAAAGTAGGTTCATTAATCTACCCTTTTATCTTATCATCTCCATATCCTCCTATATATCATATCCCCTTTTGTTTTTTAGAAAGAGATCACATTTATAATCAACCTGTTTTAAATAAAAATATTGGTTTTTCTCTGTCCCACACCAGAGGGCTCTTCTGATTTGGGACACAAGAATCACTTAACCATTTTTTTTTTTTAAAGCAATATGTCTGGGTTTAGAGGGGGGGTGAGCCAATTCCACCTCTAAAGCCAGCTTGGTATATTTGGGAATTTGGGCGTAGCATCTCTTACTACTTCCTGCTGGAGGGGGGCGCTGTATCTTATGGGGACGCAAAGAAAATTTTAGACCTATGGGGTAGTCCGTGAGGCTGTATTGTGTGAACCAGTTGCCTTGAAACCGATCTGGAAGTTGGATCATCTGGGCCATGGTGTCATCGGAGTCCTTTCAGGGGGTCTTGGCTGGTGAAACCTGATGTATCTTAATCTGGAACAAGTCCACAGCCTCTGGCTTTCTGTGGAAACAAAAGCAGAACCTCTTTTCCAAAGTAACATATCCTTATATCCAAATTTTGAAGTCAAGGTACCTTTAAAATATACATTTTGGCATAACTCAACAGGTTTTGTAATCAAATGTTTTTCTTTAGTTATGAATATCAAAGAGAACATAATCCAGATTCTCTGTGTGGTAGCCATCTTTATGTGGCTTATGGTTTATATTACCTTGAGCCTTGAGCCTATTGCTTTAAACTGTACCATTGTAAGCCTGAAACGGCGCTGTGGCTGCTGGCTCCGCCCACTTCAGCTTCCCAACATGGCAGTGGTACGTTTTCCGCCAGCTCTGGGAGTCATCAAGTCTCAGAAATAGTGGATCTAAGCTTTTATCAAAGCAGCGTGTAGCCCAGAAACCTCTTTTTTTTTTTTTTAAATACTAGTAAAGACTAAATCTACCACACAGCTTAATTTGCCGCTGGCAGATGCCTCATTTCCGCCATACTGCCGGTCAAACGCACCCGCCAGGAACCCGCCAGTGTCCAAACTTGCATTTTTGCCACATCTAGCTGCCCTATGAGACAAGAAGCAGGAACCTGGTTTTGGCTCTGTTTAGAATTGGTTATTAAATATTCTCAGGTTTAAGGTGGAAACTCGAGCCGTTGGGCGCCATTTGTAGCTGGAGGGCTTCTCTCCAGGTTCCCAAAGCCCCGCAGTCCCACAATCCACTTATAAAATAATCACTCAGACACTTATATCACTTATAAACTGTATGGCCGTGGCAGGCTTCTTGCTAACTGTTCTTTTATCTTAAATTAACCCATTTCTATAAATCTATACCTTGCCACGTGGCTGGTGGCTTACCAGAGTCTCTACATGTTGTTTGTCCTGGCGGTGGCTGCAGTCTCTCTCCTCCTTCTTCCTGTTTCCCCAATTCTCCTCTCTCTTTGTCCCGCCTATACTTCCTGCCTGGTCACTGGCCATCAGTGTTTTATTTACATAGAGTGATATTCACAGCACTTAACCTTTCCCCGTTTTTGGTCCCCACACAGTTCAAGGCAGGCTGTCATATTTGCAGGTTGTAGTCTCATAATTTAGTCTTTCTCTTTAAGGAAGAGGCCTTTTGTGAAAGAAACATGGACAACTGTTGAGAAAAATGTACATCACCTACCTATACATGCCATTTACGTTACAGCACTTGCTGAGAAAGATTGCAAAGCACAAGAGAAAAATAATAAAGTACCAGGAAAAAGAAATGGAAGAATCAGTGGAAACTCAATCATCTCAGAAGAGAAGAAAAAGATATAATCTGTAGGAAGAAGGCTAGAATTATTTTTAAATATTCAGATCTCTGCTGATTGGCTTGAAAATATTTGCAACTACAGATTAAGACTAATGCCTTTTGAAAAGACATTAACCCCAAAATATTTTAAACCTGGTGGAACATTTAACAAGAAGGAATTTTGAAATTAAATCACTATGGAATTTAGATTTCACCAGATGGAGGCGAAAACTGGACAAAGATGATGACCAAGTTGTTGAATAGAAAGTAAGGTCAAGAATCTTAGAACTTGGAGCAAAAAGGAAAGTGAAATTTACACATGGAAACTGCGGAGGCACATGCAGCAAACCTTAGAGACTAAGACCAATCTAAAAGACTTTCTAGGAAGAAAAGGAGGAATCAAAAAATTTAAAATGATTGGAGAAATTAAACACAACAATAAATCCCTGGAGCTGACAGACAATAGACTCTTAAGACAGAATGTATACTGAGAATAAAGTAGAACATATAAGAAAATGCCACACCTAGAGGCCCACTGAGCAAAGACTTCCTAACTTACACGACAAAATGAATTTCCTCAAAGCTTCAAGAGATACAAAGAGGAAATAACTCAGGGAAAGATAAGTAGACCAACAGCCATTTCTGATCAGGAGCATTAGGTTCTAGGCAGAAAATCAATAATATAACTCAAATTTCCAAGGAGACATTGTTTTGGATTCTATACCCAGCCAAGCTATCAACAACATTTAAGGACAAGAACAACAAAGACCTTCATGGAAAAACCAGGACCCAATTGGTATGTGTTTTTATTTCTTATATGTGAAGAACCTATTTCCTCATAGAGAAGAAGTCCTCCCATAAAACAATGGGCAAATACAGGAGAAAAGCTGGCATGGGCAACACACAGTCAGGAAAGCTGAGGACTAGAAGGAGAGGTAACATACAAGGCTTTTAAAAATAGTGTGCTTAGGAAGAAAAGATTGACAAGTGAGAGCTTCCAAACTTTTAGAAGTTTATAGTAATAAAAATAAGGCCCGAGGAGTAGCAAACCAAAAAAAAAAAAAATTTTTACTTGTATCATGTATGACAAGGAATTATAATGTATGAAGTGTTTTTATAAGACAATTTTCAAACTAGAAATGGAAAGAGGGGTATCACAGATGAGAAAGTTGCAAAAGGAAAAAGTAAATGGGGCCAGAGAACCAATGTCATTCCCTCTGTTTCCTCCTAGAAGTTCAGTCTGAGATCTTAATTCCACCCTGGTGTGTGAAGTACCAGGTGAGTGTGGTGGGAGGGAACTGGGAATTCTGGGAAGCCCTGCCTTTCCCTAGGAGACACTGTGATCATAAGGGTTGACATTAAGTAGTCAGGAGATACTTTTTTAACAGGTGCTTTGTACTGGCAGCTGGGGAAAGAAAAGTTAGGCGACGGAGAATTGTGAATAAACTTGACTATGCCTCTTGTGTGTGTTTACTAATGGTCACATGTGTTCCTTACACCCTGATGCCATCATGACTTCTTGAAAGAAGCACTGAGAACTCTTGCCACTTGATGTTTTTCATCCATGCCTTCAGCCATACTCTGTTGAATCTTCCTCCCATTCCTACAGTCAGAATCCAGACAAATGATTGAACTTTCTCTCCACTCTTAGTTCAGAAATTAAGGTAGCAACAAGGTTTTAAACAGATGTCCCATTTTAAAATCTCTGTCTCTCCTAATTAGCTTTGGAGCTGCATGGCTTTGTACTGGAGGTGGTCTGCTTTTGTTCTCACTCCTCCCTTATAGGGTTGGATGGGGTCATGACCTTATTATACTTTGTTCTCATTTGTTCCCCTCCTCCACTGCCCTTCCTTATACTCTCTGACCCCCTCAAGCAATAAGGGTGTCTTCAAACCACCTTGCCGAATCAGAACTGGGGTTATGACCAATCAAAGCACACCTTGAGCAAGATGCTTGATCATGCCTACCTCTACCCCTGGCTAATTCATTAAGCCTAAGGTCCCATTGAAGATGGACTTGGAGTTCCCTGAATCCTTTTATGAGTATTTCCCAAGGTGGCCACATTGATTAAATCTCCTTTCCCGGCTTTTTACCATTAAACACCTCCTAAGTGAGTTACCTGGAATGAGTAGTGTTGTGGATATGTTCTGTATACTCTGAATGTGTTGCTCTGATAGGTTAATAAATAAATTGCTGATTGACTGGTAGCCAGGCAGGAAGTTTAGGCAAAACAAAGAGAGAGGAGAATTCTGGGAACAGAAAGGCTGAGTGAGGAGATGCTGCCAGCTACCACCATGAGAAGCAGATATTAAGATACCAGTAAGCCACGAGCCACATGGCAACTTATAGATTTAATAGAAATAGGATAACTTAAGATAAATTAAGAAATAGGATAACTAGATAGCAAAAAAGCCTGCCATGGCCATACAGTTTATAAGTAATACAAGCTTCTGAGTGATTATTTTGTAAGTGGGCTGTGGGACTGCAGGGGGCTTGTCAGGACCCAGTGAGAAACTCTCCAGCTACCAAGTGGCCTAGCCTAGTCGGTGTAGGGTTCCTCCCTAAAGTGCTTGTAACAGCTTCACTGTAGCCCCCCATTACTAATTTCCTCATTGTCTGTCTTGGGCCCTACAGTCTCTGTGTCTCCAAACGGCTCCTGGCTATTAGTGTTACTATGGGCACATCTCTACTCTGTTACTTTTCTGACTCCCATAATCCTCTACATGATACTGAGATACAAAGATTCCTCTTGCTCTTGGGTGCTCCTAGGATGAGACTCTTCTAGTCTCTGTCTGGCATCTTTCTCCACATGCTAAGGACTATGCTTTAAGCAGTCTCAGAGGAGGGACTGTCTGTCAAACACATAGCCCACTCCAACAACTTGGTCAGCTCCTCCTGAGAATTATCCCATAGTGCCCTGCTCTAAGGGTACCATTAGAGTAGCTTTTGGTCTCCCTAGTAACATTTACTCATTCCTGCAGGAACTCAAAATCTCTCTTTCAAAGGCTCTTGGACAGCATTCCTGCCCCTCACTTGGGTTTTGTTAATGTTTGGTTTGGTGTTTTGAAGACCAGGCTTCCGCACCCTCGTAGCCATGCCTCACACACACTGCATGGAAAGTCCTCAACTTTGGGTGGCTCCACTTTTGTGACAGGACAAACATAATAGGCATTCAGTAGGAAACTGACTGCAGATTTTGAACTTGCTCTGCTCCAAGGCTAGCAAGGTATAAGAATAAACCGCTTACAGTGTTGAGCAGCAGCAGCCGCCACAGCTCCCAAGCAGTCATGTGATCATGCTGTCAGGCTGAGATGTTTGGAAGGTGAAATCTATGTACTGCATTTTCTACTTAAGATATCCTCAGTTTAGGACGGGATTATCTGGACACACCCCGTGGCACACTGAGCAACACCTGTGCTTTAAGTTTTTTATGATTTTCCTACCCACCCCTTCTTGGTAACACTCTAAACCCATTCCTTCCACTAAAGCAGACAGCTTCCCAGCTTCCACCTGTTCCCCTAATGCCCATAGACTGGGTCATACTTGTATTTGGCCCTTGGCGTCATGGGAGATTTCTAAGGTGTTCAGTAGCTCTGTGGAAAAAGAAAAGCCCAAGCCTGCATCTAAAATGTGAGGCTACTTCTCCTAGATGGCCATTCATATGTCAAAATTCTGATTTGTTTTTTCATCTCTTTACATTTGAAAAGACAAGAGCATTAATTAACATATGACTCAATGTGAAAACACAAATAGAAATCATAACAAAAGTCTAACCTTTAAAGGGTTTGCATTTAAAATCTCGGAGAGAAAAAGCAAGTGATTATTTTATTGATGCATCTTCTCTACCAACTCTCAAAACCTGCAGGTGTTAAATTAGCTGCAAGAATTTCTCTAGCTTTCCAAGTCTGCAGGAGAAACATGCTAATGAGGACTGGAGGAAATTAATGGAAGAGAGTCCAGGAGGCTGGGAGGAAAGTTCAGCACCGTTTCCTACATCGGGATTTTTAGAGAAGCACCTTCAATTTACCACAAGCTAATAGCTCAGGAGTAAAATACAGAAGTGTTTGAATCTACACCCTTAAGCATTTCCTTCTGACACACAGGATTGAAGTCTGCTGTAGGTAACATTGGCATCTGAGGATCTCATACAGGAAGCAGGGAACATAGAGGAGGATCTCGACAGCACCCCTACACCTGCACCCCTTAAGACTATAGAACAAGAAGAGAGGCACAAGCTATTATAAGAATTTTGGCTTAAGTGTAAAAGATGAGTCTAACGACAAGTTTTCAACAAATGAAAGAACCACAGTTTAGCCTGATCAAAAGTCTATTTTGCACATGAAAAACTAAGACACAGAAAGACTAAAGATGGTCTGAGCACAAGCATTATGGTTTGTGACAACGTTGATACTTGAATTTGTGTCTAGGTACCAAATGTACTAAGCCATCTTGATGGTAACAAAGACACCCATAAGGGTGTTATGTGAACGCTCATGCTATTCCTGTGGAATCAGTGACCAGAGGGTAGTGATTGTTATGGGAGTGACCCAAGGGCCATGATTCATGCCTTTATTCGTATTCCAGTAAATTGGACTGATAGTCATCTATTGAATGCCTGCTATACTAGAGTCTTAGAGAATTCATCGTTGACCAAGGGAGACAAATGCCTGATACACAAACAAATGTTATCCAGAGTGATAAATATTAATCAAAATACTAAGCGAACAGTGGCAGGGGAACAGTTCATTCTGCCCAGGCACAGGAGAGTAAGGAGACATCCAGCAGACAGTGAGGAAGGATGACAATACTGTTTGTTTAATGAGATGTGTTTATGAAGAAAAAAATGACAAAAGTGTGAAATTATGAGCAAAAGCAGATCCCAGAAAGAGCCGGTGAGTCTGGGGAATGGTAGGTAAAAGTTTAGAGGAACTGGCTGTATTAGTATCAGCTGGGTTGATAAACATCTAGGATATGGAGGATTCTGTTCTACATATTACAGCAAGATAATGGAGGGCATTTAGGATGGGTGGGACTGGATCAGATTTGGGGTTTGGAAAATGATTCCATGGGTGGTTTCCAGGATGGATGTAAAAGGAAGACTATATTCTAAAAGTCTAAAAGTCAATAAAAACCATTGTAATAATGTACAGGAAAATAAACGCCTGCAAGAGTTGTGCCAGTGTGGACACAGAGGAGAATGAGCTGGGAATGAGCTGAAAGAGGACCTGATTGCATACAACAGCTGAGCTCCTCCAGCTCCTGAGTACAGCTGATGTATTGTTCAGGGTGGTAATGGGGCTGATACTCCAACCTGCCAATCATGGACCACTGGTCTCTTCTTGACTGCCTAATTGATTTAATTTCTATTTCTGCTATGCCCACAGTCTGCTATTACTATATCACTGGATGTCTATCTTCCAAAGCTAATTAAAATTAAATTGTGTCCTTCCTCCTCAAAATTTACATGCTGAAGTCCTAGCCCCATAACCCAGAAGGTATGTTTGCTCCAATATAGGATCATGATTGAGGTAGTCAAGCTAGATGAGTTCCTATATAAAAAGGAGAATTTGGGATCTAGATGTCCATACAGGAAGAGTGCCCAGTGAGGAAGGCAGAGATCAAGGAGATGCCTCCTCCAACCTAGACAAACTAGTAACGTGGTGACACAAAACCATCTGTAACTCTAGTTCCGGGGATCCAATGTACTATTCTAATTTCCATGAGTGGCAGCCAGCAAGTCTCCAGGAGTACCAGATAACACATTTCTGTCCAGAAAAGCAGCTGCACTGCTTTTTAGAGAAGCCCCAGCAAAGTAAACACTGGACTTCACTCAAGCAATTCCCATAAGAGCCTTTGTTGACTGCTTAACCTACAGCACTGCCTCCCTGTCACAACACCTTGTTTTCTTGTCTTCACAGTGTTTAATGTTACCTTATGTTATGCTATTAATGTAATGTAATGTAATGTAATATAATATAATAATATAATATAATATAATATAAAACATTAGATATACCCTGCCACCACTCACCCCAGACATACCTTGCCCTGCCACCCTTAGAACATACAATCTATGACACTGAGAGAGTTCTTGGTATTTTCTATATCTTTAAATCTTTAGAGGAATATGGCAATAGTAGATCATTAATAAAATAGAGATATTTTATTAAATTAATGGAGAAAATAAATGATTACAGTTAACACTAATGTCATTACAACACAAGAGTCAGTATTTTTCTTAATCTTTAGAGTGTTTGGGAGGGCTTGTCCTTTAGGGTAGAATCACTCAAATATTTGCAATGACTTGAAGATGGGATGTATCCACTAGAATGCTAGAGGGATCTCTCTGGCTCCCTTCCTACATACTGCCTATGTGGCCTAGATGAATCCCTGCCATGCCTTGTTCAACTTAGAGGACAGGCTGCCCGAGGCCAGAAGTCCCTCTAAATGTATATTGGAGCTGTTTGGATCTAAGATATCTGCCAGAGTGATCTCCAGGCAATCTTTAACTTCATTATAGTTTTATCTTCATTCTAAATAACATACCTCCCATCACTATGACTGTTGATGGCTGAATGGCTAGAAAGAACTGAGAAAAGAGTATTTGTGGGAGAGGGAACAGAATTCTCTGCCTATTTTCAGTGAAACGGCAGATATTCCTCCCATTTTTTAACCCATTCCTTCTTCTCGTTTATTTTGTTCTATAGCTATGATCTCCCTAGCTCCTCATGGTTGAGAAGCTTGGGAGATCTCCTGTTTCTCTTATTCTTGGTCAAGACTAAAAACCTCAAACAGTGCTCAGTTGCTCTTGTCATTGGTGGACTCATGGAGGCTCAGGACTCTAAGCAGGAGGGATGGAGAGAAGAAAGAGGAAAAGTCATTGCTCTTATGAGCATCAGAAACCTCAGAATCTCACTTCCATAATACTCTGTTATTGGAAACATCTATATCTGTATCCAGACTGAAGGAGTGGGGTCATAGAGCCTAGTTCCTAATGGGATGGCCACAAAGATCACTAATAGAAGAGGATTTGGGGTGGGAAAATTTTCACCTAGCCTTAGAAAATAGTTACCAGTGATTCATACTCAAATGCTGATTCTTAATTCTGATTTCTGGGCCTCAGTCCAAGATGAGAAGACCTTTCTGGGTCCCTGGGAATCAATACTTTCAGCAAAGATTCCTGGTGTTTTTAATGCAGAGGCACATGACCCCCTGTGTGAGAAGTACTCCAAACCTGCTTAATGCTTCCTGGCTGCCAGTGATCCCTTTTGAACACACAGTGGGTTTGTTATGCATTCTCCCCAAGAAAGGAAGGTTGGGCATGGTGTGGGTGGGTGGAGAAATGGCTCAGCAGTTAAAGAGTACTGGCTGCTCTTGCAGAAGACGCAGGTTCAGTTCCCAGCACCCACATGGTGGCCCAGAACCATTCATAACTCTAGTTCTGGGATCCAATGTACTCTTCTGACTCTCATGGGCATCCAGAACACACATGATGCACATAAATGCATGCAAGCAAAACCTGACTCCATGAAAACAATTTGTATGGTAGCAAAAATTACTGTATTTGTATGTTAAAAAATGCAATGGAGCAATTTTACAGAATGAAAACAAAACAAAAACCTAGACACCAAAATCTAGGTCCTCTACAAATACAACAAATATCTACCTAAGGAAATTGCTACCCTTCTCCTGTGAGGGCAATACAGACCCCCATCTTAGGGTAGGGCCACCATCTTAGACCACCTGCTGTACTCAGTTCCAGGAAGGACCTCAGGAATGTGCCATGACAACTGGAACAGATACAGAGCAGTATGTTCCTGCAGACATTCTGCCTGCCATTTAGGTTCCTTGAAGATATCTAGATAATCCCACTGACCAATCCAGACAATCCTGTTCAGCGGGTTGTGATTCCCAACCAAAAGTCTAACCTAATGGTTTCAAATGTGGCTTCTCACCAAAAGTCTAGCCAATAGTTAAAAAAAAAAAAAAAATCACCTTGCCCCATATCTCTTCTACCCAATCCCAAGCGCGTAATTCCTGGCTTGTGGTTTTTCCCTATAAAAACTGTATACACCTGGGCTCATGGCCACTGCCACATTTCCTTCCATCTGCTGTGTGGTAGCCCAGGTTGAACCTGACAGTAAAAGGACCCTTATGTGCTTGCATCAGAAACCAGCTCCTTGGTGGTCTCTGGGGTTTTCAAGGATACAACACTCCTAGTACTGATTGGTGAATACACTGTCAGTCCCTTCTCAGGGGGTGGTTTATAGACCTTCTTGGGGGCATTCTCACACTATCTGTATCCAGAGAACTGCTTTAAAAATCTCCCCAGTTGGCAGTTCTTAAAAGATGCAGCCACCTGGTTTCTTATCTGGGCTTCTGAGATGGTTCCTTTCTCATTGTTCTCAGGTTCACATCCACCTTGCTCTTCAGTCGGCATCCTGATGCCACATGCTGATGTGATCCTATTCATCTAAATCACTAGGATTAGCTTAGTCTAAATTTGGATCTTCTCACAATATTTTTATTTATTTATTTACTTTAACTGGTAATTCCAAATGACTTGGTTTGGATCATTTTCTGTTTGTTTGTTTGTTTGTTTCATCTTTTTCTTTTTTAAGCTTGTCAATCCCTTGCAAAAGTTGGAATCTGACTTCTTTGCAGCAATTGTCCTTCAGTGGGTCACACAGCCCCTGTACCACATTTTAGACTCTGTAGCATATTCTAAATAAAACAGAAGGGTTCTCACAAGAGGATCGCCAGACATTTCCTGTGTTGGGTGAGCGCAGGGGATTCTGGGCCTCCTATGAACATTACAGGAAACTGTTAGAGGTCTGAAATTCAGACTCAACAAGCTCTGCTGCAGCTCAGAACTGGAGAGGAAAAGAGGCCAGGTTGATGCCCAGAGAAACAAAAGCATCAACAGTCAGCAGATCCTTGAGGGTCAGGTGAGCTAATGGAGCGAGTTCAGCTGAGCCGGTGGAGATTTAATAGAGCAGAGAAGTCAAAAAGTTTTCTGTGAAAATGTAAACTTTAAGTCCATACGTAGCCCTCCAGTCTCAAGCAGCCAGCAGGTACCAGGTACGGCCCCTCAGAATGAACAGAGTGCTAAGGCCTCAGAGCGGAGGATGTGATGCTCAGAACCTTCTCTGCAGGGTGGCCTCAGATCTTCTGGATTGTTCCACACTAAGCCTCCCAACACCATCTGTCTAGATTCATAGCCTGGGTAAGGTACTTAAGGGCTTCCCCTTTCTTCCCTAAGATCCCCCAAAGCAAGGGTCTCTGTGAAGAGAAGGAGCTGTGCACTCGCAGGGGAGGGATCCTCTTGGGTTCTGGAGCAGAAAGTGGGTGGGAGGAAGGGCATTTCTGAGTCATCCGCCGGATGCTGCCCTTTACAAAGTTAATCAGGACTTCAGTTGTTTATGATAATGATGGTAATCATGATTACTTTAGGGAACTTAGCGCTCGGCGAGGAATACCTTCCGCGGATCTGTGTGGATGTTTTCTTTTATGGTGGCAGCCTTCCTTAGCCAGCCTTCTTGCCTCTCCTTTTGAGCGAATGCGCACTCGCTCGCTGTCCATCTTCTCCTTTTCCCATTTCCTCTCTCCATGTTTTCCGAGTTTAGAGTAACTAAGCATAGAAAGTTAAGAGAAACATAAGGGAAGTCTACCAAGACTTCCTTGTCTGCCCTCAGCCACCTGCACCATCTGCACCCAGAGAGCACTGACAGCTGTGATCGCTGTCTGGCTTGTGGCAGATCTGAGACAGATACCAGCACTCCTGGGGCCACCTGAGGCTCTATTTGTTGCTTTATACAGCGGTCTCTTCCACTTGCTATTTTTCATTGCCTGCCATCCTCCCTCCTCTTTCCGCCTCCAGGAAAGATGGGTAGGCTCCTGAGAGCTCCTCAAACCACAAAAGCGATGTGTTTGTGGTGTGAAGAGCTTGCAAGTGGCAAGAACCGCGCGGGCCAGAAACAGCCATCAGAAGCCCCACGGACACCCTGCCCAAACCTGCCCCAACAGACACCCACACTTCCCTTCCTCTCCAGCACCTAGCCCCCAGGGTCATTCTGCCTTGCAAAGTGAAAATTGCTTGTTTGGTGGGGTCTCACTCCAGGAGCCACTGGTTCCCAACTGTCAGTGGCTGACATTATTACACGTAGCAACTTTTCTACTGCAAATGAAGCCGCAAATGAAATGCTGGTTTCCAGCAGAGCGCCCCCAAGCTGTGTGTGAATTGTTGGCAGGCGTGCGCACTTGCGGTGCCAGCCCTTTTCTCATCATTTATTTTTTTTTCTTCTTATTTTTGCATAGGTCAGGGTTGATGCTGGGGAGCCTCCTGGAATTCACCCCTACTGACCAAAGTCCCAGCTTCCCCTGTTTCCTCTCACAGTGGTGCGTCTATTATGAGGATGGACTCCTGAGAGGCTTGAGCTAAAAATCAACCTCAGTCATCACCTCCCGCCCCACTCCTTGGCTTGCCCATGATGCAACTCAGACCCAGGCGACTTAGGATGCAATATTGAGCTAGTGAGAAAAAAAGACCACTTATAAAGCAGAAGACAGGGAGGGAGGGAGGGGGAGGGAGGGAGGGAGGGGGAGGGAGGGAGGGAGGGAGGGAGGGAGGCACTTCTTCTTGTGCTCTTACAAATGTGTCAGACTTAAAGCTTGTGCTCCTCTTTAATTTTCAAGTGGGGGATTTTAAAAGAAAGAGGACTAAGACTCCATGTGGTGGGGGCTTTGTGGTCTCTTTCCAGAACCACACACCAGCTTCCAGGGAAGTAGTTGTCAGTCTCCTCAGACCACACAGGGTGAAGAATATCAATTCTAATGGTGCACACAGCCCATGGTAGAGAGAGCAGGGTGGGTGATGATGCCAGAACCATGTGCTTGATTCCCTGTTTCACGGTTGGTGGAATCCAGGAAGTACAAGCTAGCATTTCTGTAAGCACCCAGAAATGGTAAGGGAGGTAAGGCTTTTACTCAGCTCGGCATTGATGAACCAGCCCACCTCCATCCTAGGCTTAAAAGCCGTCTGACAGTAAAGGAAAACGATTTATGATGAAACTGCTGTTTCTCAAGGACTGGACTATGCCCTGCCTGTAACCTTAACTACAAACTGTTCTGTACTACCTCTTCCAGGAATCAGCAACTGTGTCTCTATTTCAAAAGTTAGAACCATTCTGCAACCCTACCTTTGTTTCAAAAGGTTGTTATGATGACCTGTTGTGATGATTACCTTATGACCACCTTGCGGTCATTATGACTAGCTTGTTCTGTTCATGTTCTCCTGTAACCCTGCCCATGTTGCCTGCCACCACCCCCTATTTAGAAACCCCCAATCACTGAGCTGTAAACAAAACAAAACAAACCCCAAAAACCCTTGTCTTCCTCACATGCCTTAGGGGGAGGCAGGCCATGTACATGAGTTTAAAAAGCATGTTTTCATTAATCACTTGATTTAAATAATTCGGCCCTGATGATCTGGGTTGGTGGTCTTTCTCCTTGAATCTTTGGAAATGAACATTAGGGGCTTTACTCCTTCACACTTGCTCTGAGTTACCTTTCATGATCTACTAAGAAGTCTCCTATAAACATTACACAAACTATGGGGGCAAAGAGGTCCCTCAAATCCCTGCCTACTATCTCGGAGGTGAAATTCAGCTGAGGTCTCCCTATATGCCCATTTGTTTTTACAATAATAGCTGCATGACTAGAGCTGGTAAGGGATTCACTTTGGTTTTCCAAATAGGAAATTAGTTGAAAAACCGTTCTTGCGGGTTACACATACCCCCGAGTCCTTTTCAAGGCATGGCATGACAAGTGTTGATATTATCATCTCTACTACCACTTCTTTGACAAGTGGCATTCCCAGGTGACTGTCATAGCTTTTGTCAATTTGACACAAACCTTGACATACCTGGGAAGAGGGAAGT
This sequence comes from Peromyscus leucopus, assembly GCF_004664715.2. NCBI lineage: Eukaryota > Metazoa > Chordata > Mammalia > Rodentia > Cricetidae > Peromyscus > Peromyscus leucopus. Next base: position 49,442,501 of record NC_051086.1, read on the forward strand.
CTCAACTGAGGAATCTGCCTCTGTCGGATTGGCCTATGGGCATGTCTGGGGGGGGGGGCATTTTCTTAGTTTTTAATTGATAATGGGAGAGGTCAGTCCATTTTAGGCTGTGCCATTCCATGGCTGGTGGTCCTGGGTTGTATAAGAGAGCAGGCTGAGCAAGCAATAGGGAGCAAGCCAGTCAGCAGCACCCCTCCATGGCCTCTGCATCAGCTCCTGCTTTGACATCCCTTGATGATGGACTGCCACTGTAGGCCAAATAAACCCTTTCCTCCTCGAGTGGTTTTTGGTCAGTGTTTTACCACAGCAATAGAAAACAAACAAGGAGGGTCACAAAAATAGTCTTGTTTTTAAGATCTTTTAAGTTTTTGGATTATGATTCACTCTTAGTTCTGTTTAGTTGTTATATGTCAGCTTTCTTTGTCTCTATATGTATCTGGTACTTATATACTCTGTTAGAATCCACCCAGTAATATTTGCTTATCTGATCATTTTGATAGCATCAGTCTTCTCCATCAGGATGATGAGGTGATACCAAAATTGTCCACTAAACTCCAAGCCCCCAATAAAGTGCCTGTTATACAGCAGATGCTCTGTAAATACTCCCTGAATACATTTATACTTTATTTTTTTTTATCTGACCAAATGGGGAGGATAAAAAGCTTTCAATTTTGCAATTATTTTAGAATGACAAAACATTATAATAAAGTGCTCCCGCTTCAGTATTTGATCTTTGCTGTTATTTAGACATGCTTTGTTCTCTACAAAAAGAGCATTTTGACCATTTTTCTGGAGATTTATAGGGTTGGCCTTTAAGTGGTGATTAGGACCCAGCCCTCAAAAATGAATAATTCTTCTTTAAGAAGTTAGGTCAATGGGTTCATGGATCTTCTCAAGAGTATGTCTCTTATGGCTGCTGTCTCTGCTTTTTGCTCTGCAATACCCTGCACTGCCCTAGGATTGTGTCACAGGAAGGCTTGAACTCACGAAAGAACTTGTGCCAGAGCCCACCTTCCTTTTTTACATCTCACCTAGTCTATGCTGTCGTGTTGTGAGAAACAGAAAATGGACTGAGATGGTCTTTCTTAAAAGATTTGTTTATTTTTCTTTTATGTTTTGCCTGCCTGTATGTCCCTACATCATGTGTGTGTATTGCTGGGGGAGCCAGAAGAAGGCACTGGAGCCCCTCGAACTGTTAGAGATGGTTGTGAGCTGCCACGTGGGTGTTGGGAACTGAAGCCAGGTCTCCTGGATAAGCAGCCAGTGATCGTAACTGCTGAGCCATCTCTCTAACCCTGAACTGAGACATTCTTTAATCTACATTTTTTTTTGAGTCGTATATTAGTATCAGCACCTGGCATGGGGATCATAGAGGATCTGGGTTCCAGACTTGGTGCAGCCCCTCTGGCAAGCCATCTGCAGCTGCTTTACCACTCAGGCTTACCTTGCCCTGCTTATCAGTGTGTTGAAGTCAATGAGCCCCTCAGCCCTTCCTTCTCTGTTCTCTGCTTGTTACAGGACACTAGGAACCATATCAGGCCAAGGTAACCTTGACATGATAGAACTTGCTCAGATAATTGTAACTGTTTCTTCTGGATTGCTCTGCTGTGTGCACATGGAGTGAAGAAGGACTTGGAGCCTCCCTTATGTCTGAACATCTTCTTGCTGTTATGGAATGTATTTTTTCCCTTTGAGGCCCATTCTTTGGGATGGATAATAGGCAGCACTGATGATGTGTTGGTGTCTAGCACACACATCCGGTCCTGGCTTATGCTCATCCCTGTAACACGCCAAGGCTTTTCTGCACAGTCCTATGGGGTTGGTGTAGTGTAACTAGTTTGCCGTGTTAAGCCTCTCATTTTATTCGTGTGGGCTGAGAAAAGCTTGGAGGAGTGAGAATGAGGGTTGTACAAAGATTAGAATACCGTTTCTCAAAGTGTCTTCCAGGAAATATTTTGCCCAGTAAAATGTTTGTCTCTGACAGTGAAGTCTGGGAATTACTACCTGATAGGTCCAGCCAGTCCATACACACCCAGGGTGAACTCAAAGTATCTGAACATCTGAATATCGACACAATAAACACACCTTTTGAATGTCATGCGACCCGGTTTCTGGAATAGGTTTGGCCACAAGCTGTCCATTTACCCCCTCATTATTCTTATTCACTTCACAAAATTCTCCTCTGTCACATATTTATAGGAAATATCTTGATCCTGTAGGATGGTAAGTGGCCAGGGATTATTTGCAAAGAAGGTAACCTGTGCTTAAAATGTGCTCTGATTGAACTTTCTATATCCAGCTCCCTCCCCCACCAAAGACAAAAACTTATATCGGGATGCTGCACTTCAGTATCAAGGACAAGTCATTAGGAGATGATTTGGGGCTTCTCAATAGAGTGTGCAAGTCATTACTTTCTGGTACTTAATGAAATATAGGCTTATAATGAGAAAGTTTTAAATGAAAAGACAGGTGTGGTAAAAGTGGAGATGGAAGGATGTGGTGATGGAACTAACATTTCCGTGACCGTTGAAGATGAGAACTGATCCTGTGAGGAAAGGGAAAACAGGTAGGCGACATATGGACAAATTGGAGTCATTTCTCAAAAAGACAGAAGAAGAAGGGAGATAACTGAAGTTAGAGAAACAGCAGATGATGTGAACAGAGAATGTGAAATCAGCATACAATTATCATTCTTGAAGTAGAAGACGGAACATCTTAACTAAGAAGCAACACTTGAACATCCATTAGAAGAAAATGCTCCTCAGATGAAGGAGGCTTCTACATAATACAATGAAACATCAACGACATGGCCAAAACCTGTATCTCTTCTTTTGAAGGACCTAGGAAAAAACGTTAACAGAAAACAGGCAAAACAGCCTTTTAGAGTTAAGCACACTCCAGCTCTTGCTGTGCCTTTTCAGACTTTAATCATGTTTATATGACCAAGCTATGGCTTAGAATGGAGAATTTTAAAAATCTGTTCTGTGAGGAGATATAAAAATAAATGATTTTAATTTATGCTTGGACCACTTACAAAAGTTGGTAGTGGGCACCAGCATGGTGGCAGCAGCGGCGGTCTCTAGGTTTGAGAGATTCTGAAAGACAAAGCACCTCATGGGTTCGGGATTTCAACCTGCTCTTCTCACTCTTGATCCACTTCCTTCCAAATATAAACTTTAGGGTTTTGTTTTAGAAAGTACTGGCTCACAATATCTGCCCATTTTTGTTTATAAAAGAAAAGAGAAATGTGATGCAGAAGGCTACTTGATGAATTGTGGGGTGACTTATTTGTAGGGAGCTGTTTCCTGGGTCGTCTTCAGCAAAGGCAGCAATACTTCCATGTAGCTCAGGAATCTACTTGTCTTAAGGCAGGAGGCAGGACACAATGGACTCAAGACTTTTCCATTCTGTAGTGCTGTCTCCATGGTACCATTGGCTCTGCTTCTAGCCATTCTCTCCAGTACTTTATCACCATAATTAACATTGTTGCATAGAAATAGCAAGTCTGAAAGAAACCAGGGGAGAGAGCTTAGGTACTAATGAGCACATCAATTATAATAATGACGAATCTACTGTCATTCCAACCATTGATCTTCAAATCACTGGGCTGTTGATTGCAAATGAGGAAAGGAAGGAAAACTCTCCTCTAATCCTTCCACCTACTTAATTACCATTCGCTTTTAGGTGTAAGTCTTTTGAAGCTTTATGCTGTGCACGTTTTTTTTTTTAACATGATTTTGACCATATGCTACATTTTAAATTGCATATAATTATTTAAAAATTTACCTACTTTTTGACTTGAAAAGGAGAAGATATTCATGGTAGATAATTTTTTAAAGTACAAAAGGCACAAAAAGAAATATTTAAAATCATTTAAATTCCCAGCAATCAGGCATAACATTGTTAGCATTTGGAGCATATTCTAAATTATTAAAAAAAAAAAAACCTTTATTGTCTTTCTCTGTTCCAACAGCTTTCAAAACATATTGTAAAAATTCAGACTGAACAAAAATATGTAAAGCAGAAAGTGGCATTCTCTGTCACCACACTGTCCCTAAATAAGGGTTTTCTGCATGGCTGTTCCACTGTTTCAGCCCAGACAAATGTGTATTTGTCTTACAGAATTAGATTACACTGTGCATGTTCTTTTCCTACCTTGTTTCCACACTGAACAGGTTGATATGGCAATACTATTATTTATTCTTAAATTTCCACTTGACTCATGTTTACATTCTGTCCCATTTTTCTGTGTGAGCAAACCTGCAAGGAATATCCTTTTATCTGTGTCTTTTCATACTTTTCACACTCTACAGGAGACACAGCATCAAAAGCTTATAAATGAATGTGTGGAGGAAAACGGACATTTTAAAGATGAAAAATTTGTCATTTACTAAATGGGATGTTCTGGTCCTATTCTCACCAACAATGTATGAAATTGCCTGTTTGGGTAATATTCCATGTCTTTAATATTTTAGAGATTAAAAATATTCATTTGAACTAACTCCCATCATTCTTAGGAACATTTTCTCTTGCTTTTTAGAAATCATTCTCTCTGGAGGTTTTTCTTCCATCTCTTCACCGCTTAAGATTTTTGTAGCTTTATTTAGATGTGTATAATCTATATGCAAATGATTACACATATGTAAGGCTGGAATTTGATGAGCTTGGATACATGTATACAACTGTGATACCATCACCACAATAAACATAGCATTTATCACTTGGAAAAGTTTCCTGTGTCTCTTTGATTTTCCTTTGGGGGGACCAAGAATATTAATAAGTGATCTATCATCAACAAAACTTTATGTGCACAATATTTGCAATTTAACAACAGAGACTATAATGTACAGGAGATCTCTGGAACTTTTCACATTGTATAATATTAATTCATATTAAATCACCACACCCACATCTATCCACTGGCACCCCCTTTTCTATGATCAACTACTATGTGATGACTTTATTATCTATCTATGTATCTATGTATCTATCTATCTATCTATCTACCTATCTAATCTCTGCCTCTATCTCTCTATTTCTGTCTATCTCTGTCAACTAACTCTGTCTGCTTGTCTATATCTATCATCTATCTGTCTGTCTGTCTATCTCTATCTATCATCTACCTACCTATCTACCTACCTACACACACACACACACACACACTCACACACATGTAAACATCACAGTGCTAGGAACTGAATACAGAGTTTTGCACATGCTAGGCCAGTGATATTCCCCGGAGCTACACCCCAGCCCAGTTAGGCTGCTTTAGATACCACACAACAGAATATCATGTCAATATCTTTCTTTGTGTGACTCATTTTACTCAGCTTAATGTCTTCAAGGGCCATTTAGATTGTCACAAATTCAATTATTTCCTTCTTCCTTTAAAATGTTGAACACTCTATCCATTTACTTGCATTTCTCATGTTTTCTTTGCCATGCATCTTTTGGTAGACATTTGATTGTTTCCACATCTTGGACATTGTAAAAAACGCAGTGAAGACAAAGGGGTGCAGCTATGTCTTTGGGATCCTAATTTTGATTCTTTTGGGTAAATAAACTAGAAGACTGCTGGATCAAAAAATTGTGGGAAGTAACCGTGATCAAAATATGATATATATGAAACTCTCAAAGAATTAATAATACATCATATTAAAATATGACATCCAATGACTCTTATTATTTTAATTTGCTCTTTTTTCATGAATGATAAATCCATCAATTCTTTTTACATTTATCATCATTTTCAGTTACCCTATATATTCTTGTTACAACCCTCTCTTTTTTTTGTAGGAAGACTGCTCCTTGCTTTTTTGCCTTTTTAAAAAAATGTCTTTCTTATAGGGCACTTTATACCTTTACACTGTGTATACACACACACACACACACACACACACACACACACACACACATACTTTAGTATAAATAAACAGAATATTTCCACTCAAGTCGTTTGTCAATGAAAGTATTAGCATATTACTTTTGAGAATATATATTCATATATATGTTCATATATATATATACATATATATGATCAAAATCATAGACATATGATTTAGTAGTTCTCCTAGGGTGGCATGCCAAACATGTAAATAATTTAATTGCTCCTAACAAATGGCATAGAAAACAATACCAGATAGCATTTGAAGTGATCAACAAACTTGACGAGGATTGTGAGACAGACAACATGGCGGGCATGAGAAAACACACACTGCCAGAAACACATTTCTAAGAATGAAAAAAACATCATGAAGAAAGCTCTATAGAGCTAGACTGTCTCCATGGCTAAAATATCCTCCTGAACTTGGAAAGAATTAGATTCTTAATTTAGCAGCCGTACCAACTGTGATGTTTTCAATGTTGGAGTGAGATCAAGGGTGGGAGAAGGGGAGAGGTCCCTGCCTGCCTGGGCCTGTGCAACCACAGGGGATCAGTTTCCACTTAGGGGTAGACTTTGATATATATATAATATATATTATTAATTCTTGGAGAATTTTGTACTATGTATCTTAGTCATATGCACCTCCACCCTTCCCAGACCCACCCTTCTCTTCCTCTATGTTATTTTTAGAAGACATTGTGTCACAGCAGACATCCTGGTCCTCTGGCTCTTACAATCTTTTTTACCTTTTCTTTTTTTGAAGTTCCCTGAGTCTGAAGGGGTTATGCTGTAAATGTTTTAATTGGGGATGGGCACCCCATGGTCAGCTGATCTCTGCATTTTGACAGGTTGTGGATTTCCATATTGATCTGTCTGCTGCAAAAAGAAGCTTCTTGGATGGGGGATTTGAGTGAGCTACACTTACCTATGAATACCAAGATAATATTTAGAATTCAGTTACAGACTATACTGGTTTAAGGGTTGACTGTAGTAGCTTCTTCTCCAGGGTCCATGACCTCAGCAGCCAAGAGGTACTTGGCTAAATTTACAGAGCCAAGCATGAATTCCCTTCTATAGATTGGGCTATTAGTCCTATTAGGTGACTTATATTAGTCACTTACATTAGGATATAAGTGCCACCATTGTGGCTTTAGGAATATCTTGCCATGCTGGTCATTGTTGTGGTTCATTGGCATTGCAGATGGATAGGACTATTGACTGCTTTTTTGCACTGGCAGTTTGCATGTCTCCTTCTGAAACTATGAAGGCTGGTCCTCAGGGAAGAGGCTTTCGGGTTAGATCCAGATAGATTCCTACAGGCCCTGTGTGCCAGGTATGTGATGTCATAAGCAATAGGGTCTTACCTTCTTTTTCTGGAAGGCACCAAGACCAATACCAATATTGATTACTGTTTGGGGAGTCTCTTAGACTCCCTTTACCAATAACTTGGGAGGAGGCTTTCCATGCCTGATATTGGGTTTTCATTAGATAGTCTATGGAAAGCATTGCCATCCCAGTTGGCATAACTTTAATTTTAAAAATGTGAAAAGGGCATGTGTGTGTGTGGCTCAGTGATCAATCATGAGCTCAGCCTATGCGAAGACTTGAGTTTGATCTCTAGTTCTGTCCCATTGTTCTGGGGAAAGAGGAACTTTTCACATATTTTAAAAGGCAAACTTGCCTGTAGCATCATGCAGGCAGTCTACTAAGATTGTTTTCAATCCTAGATCAGCAGTCTTGAGAGGCACAGAGAGCTCCCTCAAGTGCTAGACACAGATTTGCCTGCTGAACTTAGAGTGCTGTAAGTTTGCATCTTTTTAAAATCTTGAAATTTTAATAGGCAATCCTGTGGGGAACTTAGATTTCTCAGGAGCTGCTAAAGGGAGCCTAATTATTTCTTTGAGAGACAGAGGCTGTAGCGTGTTTATGTGTCTGTGTGTGCATGCAAGTATATAGACATAAGTACTGCAGAAAACATTCAGAAACGAGTACAACTATACCTAACAGTTTTGTCAAACTACATGTAATCATGCCATTGGCCCTCAACTTAAGAATCAGAATATTACCTGGACCCCAGAAGTCTGCATCTTATCAACTTTCCTGATTTCTAACATCAGAGAATAATTGTCCTAGTTAGGGTTTCTATTGCTATGATAAAACACTATGACCAAAAGTAAGAAAAAGGTTTATCTGATTTACACTTCCACAGCATAGTCCATCACTAAAGAAAGTCAGGTCAGGGATTCAAGCAGGGCAGGAACCTGGAGGCAGGAGCTGATGAAGAGTCCATAGAAGGGTACTCCTGACTGGTTTGCCCCTTGTGGCTTGCCCAGGTTTGCCCCTTGTGGCTTGCTCAGCCTGCTTTCTTATGGGACCGCCATCCCAGGGGTGGCCTCACCTACAATGTTCTGGGCCCTCCTACATCAATCACCAATTAAGAAAATGCTCTATAGGCTTGCTTACAGCTAAATCTTAAGAAGTGATTTTCTCCATTGAGGCTCCCTCCTCTCTGATTACTATAGCTTATGTCAAATTGACATAAAACTAGCCAGCACAACTGAGCCCTTGTCAGTTTGACACACAAACACCTCACTGTTAAGCCACAACCTTCCTTACTTGTTCATCCCTCCAGAACCTGATCACTCATGTTCCCATCCCCACCCACCCTCAGTCCACTCACAAAAAATCTCTTCTATTTTTCTTTCCCAGAAAGATCAGGGTGTCACCCCATGAACCTTCCTTGTTACCTGGTGTCTCTGGGTCTGTGGATTATAGCATAGTTATCCTTTATTTTACAGCTAATATCTACTTATGAGTGAGTACATACAATGTTTGTCTTTCTCAGTCTGGGTTACCTCACTTGGAATGAGTTTTTTTTCTAGTTCCATCTATTTGCCTTCAAATTTCCTGGTGTCCTTGTTTTTTAACAGCTGAGTAATACTCCATTGTATAAATGTATCATATTATTATTTTTTTTTATCCATTCCTCAGTCGAGTTTATCCATTCCTCAGTTGAGGTTGTTTTTAAGTTCTGTCTATTGCAAATAAAGCTACTATGAACATAGTTGAGCAAGTGTCCTTGTGGTATAATTGAGCATCCTTTGGGTATATACCTAAGAGCAGCATAGCTGGGTCTTGTGATAGGTTGATTCTCAGTTTCCCGAGAAACAGCCACACTGACTTCCAAAGTGGTTGTACAAGTTTGCATTCCCACCAGTAGTAGAGGAATGTTCCCCTTGCTCTACATCCTCTCCAGCGTGAGCTGACTCTTGTGTTTGTTATCTTATCCATTCTAACAGGTGTGAGATTTTCAGAGTCCTTTTGATTTTCATTTCCCTGATGGCTAAGGATGTTGAACATCTCCTAAAGTGTTTCTCAGCCATTTGAGATTCTTCTGTTGAGAATTCTCTGTTTATATTTTACCCCATTTTTAAATTGGTTTATTTGGTTTTTAGATATCTAGTTTCTTGAGTTCTTTATATATTTTGGAAATCAGCTCTCTGTTGGATATGGGATTGGGGAAGACTTTTTTCCCATTCTGTAGGCTGCTGTTTTGTCCTGTTTATGGTGTCCTTTGCCTTACAGAAACTTTTCAATTTCATGAGATCCCATTTTCAATTGTTCATCTTAATGTGTGCTATTAGTGTTCTGTTCAGGGAATTGTCTCCTGTGCCAATGTGTTCAAGATTATCTCCCACTTTTACTTCTATTAGGTTCAGTGTATCTGGATTTATATTGAGACCTTTGATCCACTTGGACTTGAGTTTTGTTCAGGATGAGAGATACAGATCTATTTGCATTCTTCTACATGCTGAAATCCACCTGGACTAGCACCATTTTTTTGAGGATGTTTTCTTTTTTCCATTGTATAATTTTGTCTTCTTTGTCAAAAAATCAAGTGTCAATAGGTGTGTGGGTTTATGTCTGGGTCTTTGATTTGGTCCCATTGATCCATCTGCCTGTTTTTATGACAATGCCATGCAGTTTCTAATTATTATAGCTCTGTAATCGAGCTTGAAATCAGGGATTGTGATACCTCCGGAGGTTCTCTTATTGTAGGGCATTATTTTAGCTATCCTGGGCTTTTTTTTTTTTCCATGTGAAGTTAAGTATTGTTCTTTCAAGATCTGTAAAGAATTGTGTTGGTATTTTGATGGGTATTACATTGAATCTGTAGATTGCTTTTGGTATGACTACCATTTTTTACTGTTAATCCTACTCATCATTGAGCATGGGAGATCTTTCCATTTGTTGATAACTTCTTCCTTTTCATTCTTCAAAGATTTGAAATTCTTGTCATACAGACCTTTCACTTGCTTGGTTAGAGTTACACCAAGATATTTTATGTTATTTGAGGCTATTGTAAAAGATGTTGATTCTCTGATTTCTTTTTCAGCCCATTTATCATTTATATAGGAGGGATACTGAATTTTTTTTTAGTTAATCTTGTATCCAGTCACTTGACTAAAAGTGTTTATCAGCTGTAGGAGTTCCCTGGTAGAGTTTTTGGGATCATTTGTATATACTATCATATCATCTGTGGATCAAAGTATTTTGCTTCTTCCTTTCTAATTTGTATCCCCTTGATTTTCTGTAGCTGTTTTATTGCTCTAGCTAGAACTCCAAGTATTGTACTGAATAGGTATGGAGAAAGGGGACAATCTTCTCTTGTTTTAGTGGAATTGCTTTGAGTTTCTTTCCATTTAATTTGATGTTGGCAATTGGCTTGCTGTATATTGCTTTTATTATATTTAGGTATGTCCCTTGCATCCCTGATCTCTCTAAGATTTTTATCATGAAGGGGTGTTGGATTTTGTCAAAGGCCTTTTCAGCATCTAATGAGATGATCAAAATTTTTTTTCTTTCAGTTTGTTTATATGGTGGATTACATTGACAGATTTTCCTGTGTTGAACCATTCCTGCATCTGAGGGATGAAACCTACTTGGTTATATTGAATGATCTTTTTGATGTGTTCCTCGTTTTGTCTTGCCAGTATTTTATTGAGTATTTTTGCATCAATGTTCAGGAGTGAAATTGGTCTGTAATTCTCTTTCTTTGTTGGGTCTTCATGTGATTTGGGTATCAGGGTGACTGTGACCTCATAAAAAGAATTTGGCAATGTTTCTTCTGCTTCAATTTTGTGGACTAATTTGAAGAATATTGGTATTAGCACTTCTTTGAAAGTTTGGTAGAATTCTGCATTAAAACTGTCTAGCCCTGGGCTTTTTTTTTGTTTGTTTGTTTGTTTGTGAGACTTTTAATAACTGCTTCTACTTCCTTAGGGGTTATTGGTCTATTTAAATTGTTTATTTGATAATGATTTAACTTTAGTAAGTAGTATCTATCAAAAAAATTTGTCCATTTGTTTTAGATTTTCCAATTTTGTGGAGTATAGGTTTTTGAAATATGACCTAATTATTTTCAGGATTTCCTCAGAGTCTGTTATATCCCCCTTTTCATTTCTAATTTTGTGGATTTGGATATTTTCTCTCTGCCTTGTAGTAAGTTTGAATAAATGGTTTATCTATTTTGTTGATTTTCTTGAAGTACCAACTCTTTGTTTCATTGAATCTTTGTATTCTCTTTGTTTTTATTTTATTAATTTCAGCCCTCAGTTTGATTATTCCCTGCCCTCTACTCCTCTTAGCTGTGTCTGCTTCTTTTATGTTCTAGAGCTTTTAGGTGTGTGGTTAAGTAGCTGGTATGAGATCTCTACAAATTCTTCATGAAGGCACTTAGTGCTATGAACTTTCCCTTTAGCACTGCTTTCCTTGTGTCCCGGAAGTTTGGGTATGTTATACATTTGTTTTCATTGAATTTAGGAAGTCTTTAACTTCTTTATTTCTCCCTTGACCCAGTAGTAACTCAGTAAAGAATTGTTCAGTTTCCTTGAGTTTGTAGGCTTTCAGTTGTTTCTGTTGTTGAAATCCAGCTTTAATCCATGGTGGTCTGAGATGATACAGGAAGTTATTTAAATTTTTTTATATCTGTTGATACTTGCTTTGTGGCCAAGAATATGGTTATTTTTGGAGAAGATTTCATACAGTGCGAGAAGAAGGTATATTATTTTGTGTTTGGATGAAATGTTCTGTAGATAGTTGTTAGGTCCATTTGAGTCAAGGTCTGTTAATTCTATTATTTCTCTGTTTAGTTTCTGTCTGGATGACCTGTCCATTGGTAAGAGTCAGATGTTAAAGTCTTCCACCATTATTGTGTGGAGTTCTATGTGTGATTTAAGCTTTAATAATATTTCTTTTATAAACATAGGTGCTCTTACATTTGGGGCATAGATGTTCAGAATTAAGACATCATCTTGGTGGATTTTTCCTTTGCCCTTCTCCATCTCTTTTGATTAATTTTGGTTTGAGATCTGTTTTGTTACATATTTGGATAGCTATACTAGCTTGCTTCTTAGGTTCATTTGATTGGAAAATCTTTCTCCAGTCCTTTACTGTGAGGTAATGTCTGTCTTTGATGTTGAGACATGTTTCTTGTACAACAGAATGATGGATCCTGTTCTCGTATATATTCCATTAGCCTGTGTCTTTTATTTGGCAAATTGAGTCCATTGATACTGAGGGATAGTAATGACTAATGATTGTTAATTCTTGTTATTTTGTTGTTGTTGGTAGTGGTAGTGTGTGTGTGTGTGTGTGTGTGTGTGTGTGTGTGTGTGTGCATTTGTGTGTTTCCCTCCCTTGGGTTTTGCTGGTGTGAGATTATCTATTGCCTGTGTTTTTGTGGGTGTAGTTAACTTCCCTGGGTTGGAGTTTTCCTTCTAGTACCTTCTGTAGGACTGGATTTGTGGATAGATATTGTTTAAATTTTACTTTGTCATGAAATATCTTGTTTCTCCACTTATGGTGATTGACAGTTTTGTTGGGTATAGTAGTCTGGGCTGGCATCTGTGGTCTCTTAGAGTCTGTAAGATATCAGTCCAAGCCCTTCTGGATTTTAGAATCTCCACTCAGAAGTCAGGTCTGATTCTAATAGGTCTCCCTTTATATGCTACTTGACCATTTTTCCCTTGCAGATTTTAATATTCTTTTTTTGTTCTGCATGTTTAGTGTTTTGATTATTATGTGGGGGAGGAATTTTCTTTTCTGGTTCAATCTATTTGGTATTCTGTAAGCTTCTTGTACCTTTATAGGCATGTCCTTCTTTAGGTTAGGAAATTTTTCTTCTATGATTTTGTTAAATATATTCTCTGGGTTTTTTAGCTGGGTTTCTTTTCCTTTTTCTAATCCTATTATTCTTTTATTTTATCTTTTCATATTGTCCCAGATTTCCTGGATGTTTTATGTTAGGAATTTTTTAGATATAACTTTTTTTTTGACTGATGAATGTATTTCCACTATGGTGTCTTCAACACCTGAGAGTCTCTCTCCCATCTTTTGTATTCTGTTGGTGATGCTTGCATCTGTAGTTCCTGTTCACTTAATGTGGGAGCCCACAAAAGCTTCCTAGTGAGATCTGAGCTTGCTTTACACAGCAGGACTGCATTAGGGGATGGCTTGACCTCATGCATGATTACCAGGTGCTTGGGATGGTCTGCACTAGGCTGTGCTGTGGGGGAGGTCTTTTGCTCTACCCTTTGGAATTACTTTAAAAACCCTTTGGAAGAGACAGAAGGGGCTGGTGGGTTTTGACTCAGGCCCTCCCGAGCTATCCTGTGTTTCTCTCTCTTTCCTCTATATTTCTATCTACATACTCCTCATTTCTTCCTGCTGAAGGGTACCCTGGGGGAAAAAGTGGGGGCAGGTCCCCCACAACTCACTCAGATTTTCCATGTCCAGAATGCCCTCTGCTTGTGTTTTCTATATTGCTTCTATTTCCATTTTCAGGTCTTGAACAGTTTCCTTCATCTTTTTTTATTTTTCTTGGCTTTCTTTCAGAGATTTATTGATTTCTTCCAATTTTTTTGTTTGACTTTTCCTTAATCTTTAAGGGACTTTTTTTCATATCCTCTTTAAGGACTCAATCTTCTTCAGTCATTTTTAAGGTCATTTCATTGTGCTTCAACTATATTGGATTGTACAGGTATAGCTGTTGTAGGATAGCTGGGTTCTGGTGATGCCATATTGCTCTTTCTGTTATTGATTGTGTTTTTACACTGGCATTTAGGGATCTGGATTTGGGATGACTATCGGTCGTGTAGGTGTTGATTCCTGCCTGCATTTGTCTTTGTTTAGGGTGTTTTGTTCCTTGGTTTCTCTTTCCTTTTTGGCCTTCTGGACTAAATAACCAAAGGTTCTGGTGACTAGAAAATCATCAGGTCCACTGTGGTATCCACTCTAGGGGTTTGGGGATTAGGGGTCCCTAGATTTGGCCTGGCCTCTGGTAAAGCTGAAGTCTTCTTCTGAAGTTGTAGAGCATGATATGGAGCCTGGGGGCTGGGGGATGGGGGTGGAATCCCTCGATCTGGTCTTGTCTCTGGGGTCCTTAGGACCAGCTTGGCCTCTAGCACAACTGCATCATCCCCATACTCTCAACATTCTTATCTTCCAAGCTCCTACAGAACAGACCACTGAGCTGTCATCACTCAATGGCTTCTCTAACTCAAAGTTTCCAAGTCCTTCTATAATGCCCCCTTTGTGATGGGTCTAGAGCATTTGATGACAGTTAAGACAGGAAGGATAGTGCAAATGTTGCTTGTCATTTTCATATATTGACTAAATTCATGATTTCAGCTTGTATTTAGGTGGATGCAGCACCCATGCACCAATCTCATCTCTGGAGAACAACATCTCTGAAGAATTAGGACATGGTTTAAGACCAAACTATTGGGAGTTGAATCATTTCTGGCCTTGCTGATTGGGTTCAAATTCTAGCTTTGCCACACAGTACCGGTGAACTTAGGCTACTTGTCTAAACTAGCTTTCATTTTCTGTTCAGTCCCTCCCCTCCCCTTTCTTTTTCCTTCCCTCCTTCCTTCCTTTCTTATTTTCCTTTTTCTATTTCTCTTTTCTTTATTTTTTTAAATGGGATAACCATAGTTTCTAATTCATTTAATTGCCAGGGTGGTTCATTAAATCGATACACACACTAAATGCTCAGCAGATCATTTGGCACATGGTGAACACTCTATTTTATGTGCATCAATAAATTAATAACTAGAAATATTTGATCCTTATAGTCTGGTCTCTAACAGCAGAGACTCCGTGAATCTTCTATGAAATCCTTGGAGTGTCATGATCACCCATGAATCTTTCCTCTACCTTCTTATTCTCTTCTTTCTGTTTCTTTTCCTCATCTCTACATATTTTCTTTCTAAGTCAAATTTGTGTTCTGCCTATGGCCCTCTGATAGATTAAGAGAACATCTCCAAGGATGTTACTGTCTGCCTCTGCAGTTTGCCAAGCTGGTATTACCATTAGCTAATGGGGATGATTTAAAGTGAATATCTGTAAAAAACAAAACAAAACAACAACAACAACAGAAACCACAATAACATGGATGGTTTTTAATCCATCCACAATCCCCTGGAGATTCTGGGAACACCTCAGTGTGGAATTGGCCAGTTTTAATGCATCTCTGGTGTTTCCTCTCTTCTGCATCAGGATAGCCCTGACTACTAGCAACACATGTGCTCAGGGCCTCCACACTTCACCCTATGAGACAGTCTCCATTCCTGTGCTTTGTCAAGATCCTGTGGCTGCCGGATCTAAATAAGAGGGGAAACCTTAGGAAGATCTTTGCAGCCTAGGCAATTATACATGGACGCCCTATAGCTTAGGGTGCTTTTAAGGAAGAAATTAAACAACAAGGCCATATTTCTTTAAATTTAGGGACTTCTAAATCCAGGGCTAATGATCAGTAATCTTAGAAGAATATAAAAAAAAAAGTTTTACTCATTCACAGACCAAGTACAAGAATCCACACCAAGAGGCTACTCTAGTATGAGAGCTCTGTGTCCCAGTGGATCCCAGTTGTGTGACGTAAAAACCTTCTCCTTATAACCAAGAAAGCAGACACAGTTCTGACTCTTTGCTATCCCATAAGAAACCCGCAGGCAGCTGCCAGGATCCTGCCTGTTGACCCAGAGCCACATCCACTTGTATTTTTCCCTCTACACATCAGCCAGCCCCCTTCCCCATCTTACCACAGGGGACTCTTCCTAGGATGCCCCGGGCTCTAGGAAGTTCTTTAATATGGAGATGATTGATACTCTATACAAATAGATGAATAGTTGTGGTACAGAAGCAACACTCTGTATCATAGTTTAAATGAGACTTAACTGGACCAGCCTGTTTCACCCACAGTTAGAGGAAAAATTAAGCAATACTTGCCAATGTAGTCACGGGCTGGACCTCAGTATGGATCATGTTCCTGACACTGAGTTCCTAAGTTAATTCTAAGCAGAGATAAAGTAACAGATATGTCCCTATCTTTGGTTTTGGTCATTAAGCTGCCACTTTAGAAAACATAACCAGTTCTCTAAGGGATAAACCCAAACTTGAGGAATTCTCAATAGTCTAGTCACTGCAGCAATAGTGACAGGAAGTGAGAGCTTCCTTTTATCTCCTAGACTAGGGTGTAATGATAAATTGAAAGTCATGGACACGTTACTACAATCAAATAATTCAGTCACTAAAAACTCTAACTTTCACATTTGACAAATGTAGGTGATACAATTTGATGCTTGAAGGACCTTCTGTGTCTCTGCTTCTCATTTGTGCAATACTCTTGAAGTTTCTGTTAGTCCGAGTTGTTCTAAAATTCAATGAGATGACTTCTACTGTTTTGGTTAGGTTTTTATTCAACTTGACACAAGATAGCCTCAAATGGGAAGAGGAATTTCCTTTGACAAAATGCCTCCTCCATCAGTTTGCATGTAGACAAGTCTGTGGAGCTTTTTTGTTGTTGGTGGTGATGGTGGTAATGATGGATATAGGGGTCCCAGCACACTGTGGGCAGTGCTATCCCTAGGCAGATGGTCCTTGGTTGTATAAAATGCAAGCAGAACAAGCCATTAAGAGTACTCCAATTAAGCAAAGTTCCTTCATGTTCTCTGCTTCAGTTCCTGCCTCCAGGTTTCTGCCCTGTTTGAGTTCTTGCCTTGGCACCCTTCAATGATAAACTGTGATGGGGATGTAAGCTAAATAAACCCTTTCTTCCTCAAGTTGCCTTTGGTCATGGCGTCTTTACCAAAGTAATAGAAAGCAAAGTAGAACATCAACAAAGGCCTAGAAAAGTCTCTAACACAGAAAAAGTAATTAACATTTGTTAGTTACTATTTGAGGAATTAAATCACATTATAACTTTCTACATCCAAAGTGTCATCACTGATTCATTCAAAGCTCTGAGGGTCTATTTGGATGGAAAGCTACAACTATCAAGCACTATGTCACAGGCTCTCCTTCTAGAGGCTGAGAAACTAGACGATCCAGTGGGCAGAGGGAAGATTGCCCCATGAATCAGAATCTCATTGCATGAATCCAAGCTCCCCCTTTGAGGAGCACCACAGGCCTGGACCATGCTTAGCAAATCCCAGCCAGCCAGCAGTGCGGATTGTTGCCTTCAAAGCACCACCATGGCCGGCACACCTTTAATCCCAGCACTCAGGAGGCAGAGGCAGGCATATCTCTGTGAGATCGAGGCCAGCCTGGTCTTCAAAGCAAGTTCCAGGAAAGGTGCAAAGCTACACAGAGAAACCCTGTCTCAAAAAAAAAAAAAGAAAAGAAAACAAAACAAATCAAAGCACCACCATCTTGGAAAGCCAAGCAGATGTGGTGGCATAGGCCACCACACACCCCTGCACTTGATTTGTAAGAGATCAGGGACCTATGACTGACAGGGAGCATCTGGCAAGCAGCAGGCTGAAGAAAGAGCTGGAGTCATTTCAGACTCACTAACTGTAGGGAGCCGCTATTCAAAGATGGCGCTGGCTTCCTGGTAGCCTAGCTGTAAACAACTCCATATTTGGCTATGATGCACGAATATGGTAATTGGCCTTATGTCCTCAGCCTATCCCGTGGCTCCCCGTGCTAGCATTCTGGCGGGACCCAATCACAGTACGGCACGTTTGCCTGATTCCCTATATAAGCAGCGGCAGTTTAGTCCTCAGGGCCCCTCACCTCCCACTCTCCCTTAATCAAGAGGCGCTCCAATAAAGTGTGATCTGAGAAGAATCCTCGCATGGTGGTCGTTCTTCCTCGCTGGCCGAGGAGTGCGCCGCAACTGGTGCCGAAACCCAAGGAAGGAAACTTCGGACACCAGGTGAGGGGTCGAAGAGGATTCAGAACTCAACACACGGAGCGGTGACGTCGGTAAGTTCTCCAGGAACGGTGACGTCGGTAAGTTCTTCAGGAATGGTGACATCGGTAAGTTCGCCAGGAACGGCGACTACGTCAGTAAGTTCTCCAGGTATGCTGATTACTGGGATTAATCCGCAGCCCTTCGCTCAGACATGGTAAACGGATATCGGTAATGCGGGCGTTACCGCTACAACTAACACCATCTGCTGTGCCTTGGTCAGCTGGAGAGGACTTCAAGGTTATTGGCGCCATGGGGACCTTTCAGGGAGCTAGTTTCCCACTGTGACACCATGGGTACTCTTTGGGAAGGACCTCTAGGCAGTGATGCCCATTACACATAAGGGTAGGAACAGCATTCATTTCTGCATTGTGATTTAAAGCCTGTCATGGCTCTCCTTCCCCCAAAGCCTTGTTTTCTCTAATACCTCATCACTAGCCACTGCATCTGCTCCCACCTGTCCGGTAGTTCTAATAAGTCTGTCACCACTTCTGCAGAAGAATATAGGTAGCCTTGCTCTCTGCAGTGCCCCAAAGTAAGCTGTGATACAACTTCTTGACCTGGGAGTAACTACCTCTAACCTTTCTTTACACATACTCTCTCTCTTCCAAGCCTACAGAGGCTGTTCATTCATTCATTCATTCATTCATTCATTCATTCAGAAGTAGTTTTCAGGTGCCCACTGTATGCCAGGATCTGCTAAGTATTGAAGATATAGTTGTGAGCAGGACAGGCATGCATGGAAAAAGCATACACTCTGATATAAAGTTTGAAACACGGAAATCAATGAGGTCAGTTCTGATGGTGAGAAAGGCAGTGTAGCATGGGGATACAAGCCAAGTCCGTTGGCACAGACTGCCTCAGCTCGACTCTTAGAAGTGTCTCTTGCTGGCTGTACAGCCTTGTATAAGTCATTGAAGGGTCATAGAATGTGTCCTGGTTTTCAAAGTGAGGATTCCAATATCGTTCTTCCTCCACAGAGCATGAGATGAGTCTTGGACTAGGAGAGTCAGATGAAGAACTAGAAAGGGAATGTTTTAATGCGAGAAAAAAGTTAAGGACTAACGTCTTATAATGGAAATAATCTTAAAGGATTCTGTTTAGTAGTCATCTCTTCACTTGCATGCTGGAAGTATCCTGATTTGCTTTCTCTTGTGATGAACCACTCTGACAAAAAGCAAGTTGGTGAGGAAAGGGTTTATTTCATCATAGAGGTGGTCCATCATCCAAGGAAGCTGAAGTAGGAGCTTAAGGTAGGGGCTTGAAACAGAAAGTGCAGAGGAACCCGCTTACTGCCTGTTGAGCTACATTTCTTGTACAGCCCAGGCCCACCTGTCTAGTGATGGTGTCATCTGCAGTAGGCTGGGCCCTCCTATATCAATTAGCAATTAAGAAAATGCCCCACAAATATGCCCATGGGACAGTCTGATCCTGACAGTCCCTTAGTTGAGACTGCTTCAGGTAAGTCTGGGCTGTGTCAGGTTCACAGTTGAAGCTAATCAGGGGAAAGAGTAATGATGGTAAGAAGAGGGTGGTGTGAGCAGAGAGAATCCCAAAACATGGTGGCCTTAGAACAGTGGTTCTCACCTTCCTAATGCTGTGGCCCTTTAATACAGGTCCTCATATTGTGGTGACCCCTAATCATAAAATTATTTTGTTGCTATTTCATAACCATAATTTTGCTACTCTTATGAATCATAATATAAATATCTGTGTTTTCTGATGGTCTTAGGCTACCCCTGTGGAAGGTCAAAAGGGTCACAGCCCACAGGTTGAGAACCATTGCCTTATACGCCATGTTGAAAATCTTGAATTCATTCTAACTGATTAAGCTTTAACCACCTAAATATAAAGCCTGACCTCTGATTTGTTACCTATGGAAATCTTGGTAATATTTCCAACATTTTTTCTTATTAATTGTGAGTGTGAAGCCAGAGAGTGAGCCCCACTCACCGCAGAATCACACAGCACAGTGTGTTGCAAAAAGATGTAGTTATCCTTTGAATGATAGATGGATAGATAGATAGATAGATAGGTAGATAGATGAGTGGATGGATGAGTGATTATCAGTGTCAGACCTGTAGTCTGATCTGCAAGTCAACAACAACAACAATCGAGAATAATAGATAGCCAAAGTAGATTTTACTGGAAGCAAAATGTAATCCAGAAAGCACTGGAGAAAACAGGAGTGCACCAAGAGTAGACAGGTCGAGCTTGTTTTGATAGACTTAAGATTTCATTTTCTTTGTTTTGTTTTAGCTGTAGCTATTATTGTGTGAACTTGGGAAAATTACTCCAAAGAAAAAGTTCACAGTGTTTTACTTATCCAGATGTTTGACATTTAGCAACCTCAGTCTCTAACTTCTATAAAACAAAACAACCCAGAAAAACAGACCTCTTGGAGATCAAAAAGATGAATCCCAAACTCCAAAACAAACAAACTATACCTTGAAGGGAAAACACCTTAACTTTAACCTGGGGTTGTGACTACAAAGTACATAGAGCCCATAATGAGATTGTCTTCAGCTAACTTATTTCTGTTCCTCTCTCTGCCTCAATTTCCTCTCCTTCACATATTTACTACACATACACTGGGCATCAGAGATAGAGCTGGTGCTGTTGATAAAGCAGTGAAGAACATGGGTGTGCCCCACTTCCCTGAAGGACTTAGATTCCCCTTGCTTCTGCTTTCCAGTCTTCTGGCTCTGTCTCCCAGAATTCTTGTCGTACGTCATTAGATTCTGAAACCAAAGTTTCAGGGGTCAAATTATGCCTGTCCCATGTCATCTCTCTCTTTCTCAAACATCAGAAGCCATTGTGAAGACCTGGGGATGTGGCTGAAGCCTTGGCCAGAATCTGATCCACATGCCCTTGGGTAGGTCCCATGTTTTCTCTGGCCCTCAGTTTCTTTAAGGTCAAGGGGGCAGGTACTTTCCTATGCCATATTCTGTGGCTCTGGGCAGTACCTCTACACATGATAACTTAGCTAATCCCTCCTAGTCACGTGCTGTGGCATTTGATAAAATCATCACAAGCCACATCTGCCAGCCCGTTACAACACCTGCCAGAAAAGAGCTTTAACGATCTTAACACAAAAGCAGGTCCTTTTCATTTCTCTGATGAAGACACTGACTTTAAAGCTGAGAAGAGACAACGATGTGCCATTTGATAGGATTCAGAACATTAAAGGCGGGTGAGCTGGTGTTTGGAACAATCTCTCAGGTCAAATCTAATTTTATCTGAGCTGATGTTTCCAAACTCCAGTAATTGCTCCTAGCATAACCACAGATTCCTTGTTATAAGTTTGTAAAGGCAACTACTGCAGGGGCCTCCAGAGGAGGGTCCAGCAGATGGCTTTTGTCTTTATTGCTGTTAGGCCTGGGACACTGGGGTTTGATCATATGGGCATAGCTGACCTGCAGAAAAGCCACTGAATCTGGACTTGGGTCTCTTCCTTAAAAAGTGTGGCAGCACCATAGACTTGCAATGTCCTCTTCCTTAGGTTCTTCCAACTGAACTTCATGGTTTTGTGTCCTGGCTTCCAGAAGACTATTGCTGAAGACAGATGGGGAAAAGGTTGGGTGTGCCCAGTGGGGGGCTGTTGTACTAGTGAACATAAAAGGAAAATTCCAAGCAAAGGGCATTGAGACGTTAAAAGAATCAGGAGGCCATCAAGTGAGAAAGACTTTCTGCATGATTCTAGCTGCTGCCTAGAGTAAGGTCACCTCCACCCTTGGACAGCCAGTATCTGGAATGGCAGGCGTGGGGATCCTGACAAGTCCACTATGGCCCAGGCTCACAGTGCACAATGGAATGGAATGGCTTGCAGATTCTTGCTTTATGGAACTTCCATTTTATGTATCCATGCTTGCCACCTCCTGTCACACTCCTCAGTCCTTTCCAAACTCCAAAGTCTCCGAGAAGGTCCTACTTTCTTCTTTTGAATCTGTGTCTCAAAAATTGTAATTCCGAACACCCAAATAAAGGACGATTTTGCGTTTTTTCCAGTGTTTGAGTGTGAACTGGTTAGTAGGCCATGGAAAAGGCAAAGTCAAGAGACAAAAATCACAAGATGGCACAAGGACCCTGTGCATGGATGCTTCAGTGACTTGGGGAAAAGGTGTCAGCCTAGTTAGTGTTAAGAATTGCAGAAAGATAATAATGCAATAAATAATAAAATAAAGGCAATAAGGCCCCATGTCTTCAACAAACTCTTGCGTTTAACAGGAAAGTTGAAGAACTAGAGGGATGGTTCAGTGGTTTAAGAGTACTTGGTGCTCTTCCAAAGGACCCTATTTCAGTTCCCAGAACCCAGGTCAGACTCCAATCTCTGGCCTCCTTGGGTACCTGTACCCACTCATGTGCACATACCCACATACAAATACACCTACATATAATTAAAAATAGTAAAAACGAATCTTAAAAAATAAACCAAAAAGAGTTGGGTGGAAAAATATATTTGTAAGAACACAGCTAGAGTCTTGAGCAACCCCTCTGGCTGAGTCAATCTCCACTGTCATATGAATTGTCTTCAGAATAAGACGGCACAAAGTGGACAAGAGAGTCAAGTTTAGGACCTTTGGAAGTTTATATTTAACCACTTTGTGGTAAGTCTATAGCAAAGACCATGAACTCGATTCTTACTCACAGAAACAGGCAAGTGAAAAGACAAAAGTAAAAAAAAATATTTTGAACCTCAAGAAGCTTGTTTGGAATATCAAGAGGCGATGCCTGAGGAAAGAGGGCAAATTTTATTTATAGACAAGAGATTACAGAGGGGAATTTTGAAGACGAGCTCTAACTCCTGCTCTGTAGAAAGTGAAAACTGGTAAGTTTAAGAGAGAAGTCATTAAAACTTCCAAACTATGGAGATGTTTGTATGCTGTAGAAGTCTTGGAAGAGAGGTGGGGTGATGACAAGCCATGGAGAAGTCTTGCAGAACCAGGAGCAGATAAATGTCCCAGGCTTGAGGGTACCAGTCACACCTTGCATCAGCTACCCTAACACCTGTCTCATGGCCGGTAGATAGATACACACCCAGTCTAGTTTGTCTTCTGTTGCTGTGATAAGCACCCTGACCAAAAGCAACTTGAAGAGGAAAGGGTGTATTTCTGCTCACAATTTACAATCCACTATGAAGAGAATTTAGAGCAGAAACTCAAGGCAGGAACCGATGCAGATGCCATGGAAGGGTGCTGCTAACTGGCTTGCTCCACATGGCTTGCTCAGCCTGCTTTCTTATACAACCTAGAACGATATTCCCAAGGGTGGCCCTGCCCACAATGAGTTGACCCTCTCATATTAATCACTAATCAAGAAAATGCTCCCACAGACTTGCCTACAGGCTGATCTGAGGCATTTTCTCAATTGCGGTTTTCTCCTCCCAGATGGTCCTAGCCTGTGTCCAGTTGACCAAAAACTAACCAGCACCATGCCTCAACCCCTATCCAATCTCATAACTAAAGTCATTCTCCTCTCTGGATGGATGACAAGAGATAAGGAAGAGATCTAAAATGTATAGGGAATTCACATAAATGAAATTAAGTTTTAAACATCAGCAGATGAGTTGCCTTGAATTGGTGAGATTATATTCTTTTAAATATCAATGAACATGCGGGGCTTTGACACTGACCCCGAGTATTCCATAGATGGAGTTTTGTCTTTCTAACCCTGATTTTTTTTTTTGTCTATGATATTATTCCTATCTTTAAAAGTACTTATTTTTTTATTTAAGTGTGTGTGTGTGTGTGTGTGTGTGTGTGTGTGTGTGTGTGTGTGTGTAGGTATACATGCATGCTGATGTCTGAAGGGTCCAGAAGAGGCACTGGAGTTTGAGGCCATTGTAAGCTTCTCCACATGGGCACTTGGAGCTAAGCTTGAGTCTTCTGAAAGAATGGCAAGTGCTCTTAACTGCTGAGCCATCCCTGCAGCCCCCATGTATTCCATCTTGATGCCACTATAGAAATAGGCAGGCTACGCTGGTGTGCATGGATGTGGGATCACAGCTCTGGGGTGCCATGGCCATTCTTGGCAGGGAAGCTGGTTGAACAGACTGGGCAGAGTTGAGGCTGTTCTTTGGCACCAGATCGTGGCACTTGTTACTTTTCTTTCTGTTCTTCATGTAAGCATTAGCTTGCTGTCAGTTACTCATTACTGACCACCTACTGTTTCTGGTCATTGTGTCACGTGCTCCAGGGATTTTGTTTAGGTTGCCTGGGATCTGGTTGAAGTTGATGGTATCTAAGGGTTTATGAGTGAGTGAACTGAGATTGGGAAGAGTGGGTGACAAGTGTGGAACTTAAAATCTTTCCCACTTAAGTCTCTTTTCAAATAGGAATCACTTTAATCAAATGAAACTGCAGAACGCGCACACAAAACAGGATTGTCTGAAGGACCCTCCCTGGATCCTTTTCATTGTCAGGAATTTAATAAGTGCTGCCATTTGCTTTGGCTGCCCACTGTTTTATTTTTTCCTGTGCTTGAGAGGTTGTGGTTTGCATGGGAAAACCATTTGTACCGGCTTTAGGTGAACACCAGCAAACATCCCTTGTGAGGACGAAAATTCAGCACGGTTTTTCAGATCACCTGTTCTCCCATCACCTCACAGAACCACACTGTGACCCATACAAGACCTGAGGGCTCACCATGGGGTTGTGCACCAGGAAAGGGTCCTTGTCTCTTGTTTATTCCTGTGTCTTACAGAACAAACATGAAGTGATTTTTGCAAGAAGCAGATAAACATTATGGATCTGGAAATGTAATCTAGCCTCAGCAGGGCCAAACATGCTAGGAGGTACTGGGAAAAGCCAGCTTGCTGGCACCTGGAGACTCTGGTGCAAGCTGAGATCATTTGCAAACTCTCCCCTTACAAAGGGTAAGATCCCTGTCTTGGCTAGCTCATTGCAAGGCAACTGAGTTTTCACGGATCATTGGTCAGGTAATATTGCTGTCTCTCCAAGTCTATGGGCTCTGCAGTTTCTAAGTCTTTCTGTTAGGAGAAATGATGGGTTCATATATAAAACATGAAGAAAGAAAGCATTATTCAACCTCCATTTCTATCCATTTCCTGCTACAAGAAAAGATGATGTGTAGCCTTAGGCAACATCTCTAACTCAGTTCTTGCTCATTCAGGTGATTTCAATTCAAGCAATGAGATCCATTCATTTCCAGATCCTGAACCTACTCTAAAGAAACCCATTTGCCAACATGCTTCTAGCTGCCAGGCTCAGTACGGGCAAGCAGCAGCATTTACTGACTGATGGCATGGTCCTGATGGAGATTAATACAGTCTAGAAAGAGGCCATGTCCCCTCCTTTTTGTTCCCTCACAACCCAGGTAATGTGGTTTGAATGTATGTTATGCCCCATAGGTTAGTATCTTTGAACTCTGGGTCCCCAGCTGTTTGGGAAGGTTGTTATGCCCTTAGGAAGCAGAGTCTCTGCAGGAAGTGGCTGGCTCTTTAGGGGTGGGCCTTGAGGGTTTATAGCTAGGCTCCACTTCCTGTCTATTCTCTGCTTCCTGATGGCGGGCCTCGTGTTCTGGTGACCATGCCTCTCACCTAATAGAGTGCATCCCTTCTTCAACTGTGAGCCAATTTAAACTGTTCTTTCTTGAGTCATCTTTATCAGATTGGTTACGGAGGTGAAGAAAACAGTTTATACTTCGGGTATCTCCTGGTACCTTCTCAGCCCCTCAGTTCACACTTTACTCTGCTAAGTCCCAGCAAAGGGTTAAAAAGACAGACTCTAATGGGGATCACAAAGCTCCAAGGAAACTGCCACATTGAGGTCTGCCTTGTGCTATTTGCACACCACACTGTAGCTACCTGAGTGTTGAGGATAAGGGGCAGGATAGAGACACACAGTTGTGATTGTTCCTTCAGTGGGGTCTTCCTGCTGAGATACAGATTGTTCATTGGTATGTTGAGGCCTTTCCCAGAGGCTTAATTTTAATAAATTCCTTGTCTGATAAACATACCTGAAGTGGTATTGTCACAGCTTGTAGGTAAGGCAGAAGGAACCTACTCTTTCCATCTCACAGATGGTTTGACTGCTTGAGTCTCCAAAGTACCCAACAGTAGGCAGGTTAGTAAAAGAAAAAGTATGTTACTTTGAATATGCAAACACATGAGATTCACATACAATATGAGATTCAAGGAAGGTCAGACCATTGAAGGTCAAGTTTGCTCTTCACTGGAAGGAATGAAGTGGGAATGTAAGCTAAATTTGGAGAAAGAGTAATGATTCTTTCTGTCTTTTTGTTTTTTGAGACACGGTCTCACTTATGTAGCCCTGACTGGCCTTGCTACATAGACCAGGATAGCCTTGAACTCAGAGATCCACCTGCCTCTGCCTCCTGAGTGCTGGGATTAAGGATGTGTACCACCACTCCCTGCTCAAGAGTAACAATTTTTAAAGATGATGCATCTGAAGAAGAGACAATATCTGAGACTTTGGATATTCACCTGTTCTCTGGGTGTGGCATCGACTCTTGATCTTTCTTCCTGCAAGTCAGTCTTCCAGAGAATGTGAACTTCAGGTAGACAGGGGACTTCAAAGGAAGGCCCTTTTTCTGCCTTAGAAGAGAGGAAAAGAGGGGAGAGAGTCAAAGTGGAGGTGGGTGCAGGAGAATGTTCCTTTGTTCAAGGCACCCAACTTTGCAGAAGTATTGTACTTTAGGGTGCCATTTTTTTAAAGCCCTAACACTTGTAACGAAGGGCTCTGATGCTAATAGCATCATTTTCATGATTGTAAAATGTTACATTTTTTAATGAGCACCATAAACATCAGGTGTTCTGTGGAGTGTAGGAAGTACAGAGTTGACACTACTTAGTTTTGCTTTGGAAGTAATCAGTATTTAGAAAGAGGTATAAGACACCAGCATGTAGAAATGTTAGGAAACTCAAGGGGACCCATGCCTGTAGCATGAATTCTAATTTGGTCTTATTAATAAAATCCCTGAGTCAGATATCAGGGTAAAAGCTGAAAGATCAGAGAAGCAGAGCAGCCAGCCACTAGTTCTTCCCTCTACCAAATCCTCAGCCTAAAGGGATTGAGTTCCTGTCTCTAGGAATCCTCAGGCTGAATGCAATGGTCTCCTGTCTCCTCCTGCCTTATATTCCTCTCTCTGTCCAGCCATATCCCTTCCTGTCTCTGCCTTCTTAGTGGTGGGATTAAAGGCGTGTGACTCCCAAGTACTGGGATTAAAGGTGTGAGCCATCACTGCCTGACTCTGTTTCTCTTTTCAGACTGGATTAATCCTAGGGTGGCTTTGAACTCACCGAGATCCATCTGCCTCTGCTCCCCTAGTGCTGGAATTAAAGGTGTGTGCCACCACTGCCTGGTCTCTATGGCTAACTAGTGTCTTAGCTCCCCACTCCGATCTTCAGGAAAGCTTTATTTGTTAGATCACAAACAAAATATCACCACACGTGCCAAGGATCTGGTCAGTGGAAGTGGGAAGCTCCCACATTCAGAGAGGGGGCATGTTCTGAGCCTGAAGCACTCCTGTTAAGTTTGTTTAAGACACAGAACTAAAGATGCACCTTGAAGAACTCATTTTCATTAAGGTATGCTCAGCAGATACACAGACAATGAACTCCACAGGATATTGTGTGTTCACTAAAGTCATAATAGAAAAGACTGCATTATTGGGAAAATGACTTATATCACTGAGTGGCCCAGCAACAATTTTTTTAATGCAACAAGACTTGGGAGGTAGAAGAGTCCCTCCCACAGTGTGGAAGTGAGTGGTTCATTTGCGTGCTAGTTTCTGTGCTTAAGTCTGTTAAGTAACTGCTCAGCCAGCACAGACAGCACTGTTAACCCAGAAACCAGTGCTGTCTTGACTGAAGGTGCTAGATGGGCTAAAGCAACGCCCAGCCCTTGGCTTAAGCAAAATACCAGTAGCCTTTCCAGTCTTTTCTACCTGGGGAGGTGGCAGAAGATGGACTTTCAGATTCAGTGTGGGAGGGGGTTAGGGCACTAGAGGAATATCAAACCGCTTCAGGTTTTAGTGGCAGTAGCCATACCTTCTGTCTAATTTCACTGGGTGGTGACACTTTCCCCAAAGTCAATGAATGTATGGGAAGCCGCCCTCCCAGCTAACTAAACTGTTTTCATGTCTCCTTTAATTGGCTTAAACCTTGGCTAGCACAGGTGTGGAGCACCTCCCTCTTCTAATGTCCTTAGCTCCTGACTGGCCACAGTCAATGCTACCCAACAGGGTCCCCAGCGGGAGAGCGGTTCAAACAGGAGTGCCTAGCTGCCATACAGATCAAAGGGATGAGCCAGTGGATTCCAAATGAATTAATAGCACCAGCGGGTTGCAAGGCACTCTCATTTTTCTTATTGAGAACAACCTTGGAAAGGTGTCTGGAGGGTTTGGAGGGTATGGAAATTCAAGAGATCTCAGCATTTAGATTGTCTGAACGTCCCTGACTAATGCATTTGATCTGAGTTTGAATGGAATTATCACCTAGGCTTTCTCAATGGATTGTTCTGTCCCGAGGCCCAAGCTATGGTTAAAAACGAGGGAGGGTGCATTAGGGTGAACTGGATACCCCCATGTGGCTGGCCTCTGCTTTCCCCATGCTTTCTGTAAGCTTTTTCCAAAGTCCCCTCATGCCCAGCTCCATAGTGTTCATGGATAGCTCTCTGAAGTCCTTGTCATCTCTATGTTGCAATGCTGCAGCTTGGCTGGAGCCCTTGCCCATGACAACTGAGGATTCAGGGATGAATTTCCACACAGAACACTGCTGCTCTGCCCAGAAGGCTGTCCCCTGGTTCTGCCCCAGCTGCAGAACACCCAAAGCAGCAGTCTCACACTGTCACTGGTCCCAACTGCATTTATCCTCAGTCTGTCAGCAAGGATAGCCTCCGAGACTGCTGCTCAGACACAGGGAGCATGTCCTCACACCCTCAACTGTAGCAGGAATCTTAACAGGTCTTATTAATAAGAACAAACCTGAGGCCAGGTATCGGGGTGAATGCAGGAAGACCAGAGAAGCAGAACAAGCCACAGCTTCCTCACTTTGCCAGTTCCTCAGCTGATCCTGTTTCCTCATACTGGAAGTCTCTGAGTCCTCATCCAGAATGGATCTCAGCTGAACTGTTGCTCAAAAGCCTGAAAGCTTAACCAGCCAAATGCTTCTAGTTTTTGGTCTTCACACCCTATATATCTTTCTGCTTTCTGCCATCACTTCCTGGGATTAAAGGCTCACTTCTTGGGATTAAAGGTGTGTGTCACCATGTCTGGCTGTTTCCAGTGTGGCCTTGAACTCACAGAGATCCAGAGGGATTTCTGCCTCTAGAATGCTAGGATTAAAGGTGTGTGCTACCATTGCCTAACCTCTATGTTCAATATTGTGGCTGTTCTGTCTCTGACCCCAGATAAGTTTATTAGAGTGCACAATATTTCGGGGAACACAATACCACTACACTCAACTCTGTTTCTCTTTGTTTGTGCTTCAAAATCACCTTGATAGTATTCCAAATTACTTTTATTTGTACATTCAGCCTCTTTTTTTTCAGGTAGTACAGGATACAAGCACGTGGCCCACAGCCTGCCTTCTGTCATATGGCCTTTCAGAAAGGGCATTCTATCTCCTAGACCTGCTGTAGTCTGAATCTGGTTTGTCTTCTCTGAGACTGATGTTGGGATCTGATCCACACTGTGAAGCATTAGTTGAGTGGGATCTTTAATCCAACAGTGGTGTTTAGAGACAAGACTTTTCATAAGTGTATCAAGCTGGGATTACCATGGTTGAATGTGGTGGCTTAATTAGAAGGGTGACAGGAACCAGAGGGCACCCATGCAGACTCCCTGTTTCCCAATGTGCGGTGCACTGTGCCATCTCGTCACTCTTTGCCAGCAAGGCCACCACCAAAGGTAGCCTTTGACCTTAGCCAGAGCTCGAAGTCCAGATGAACCTCTTTGCTCTGTGGCTTACTCAGCCTAGAGTATTGTGATGTTAGCAGCAGAACGTGGACCGAGACAAGCTGTTTTCAAGAGGTGAATGCTAAGACACACCCAAGCACCGGTCTTAGATTGCTTTTGCTTCTCTGGGGCTGTGAAAAACCCTGATGAAACCAACTTGGGAGGTAAGGTTTGTTCTCATGCCCCACTCTCAGCTTACATTCCATCACTGAGGGAAGACAAGGCAGGAACGGAAGCGCACAGGGCAGAGGAACGCTGCTTACTGACTTTCTTGCCATGGCTTGCCCACCTTGCCTTTTAGTACAATCTAGAACCACCTGCTCTGAGGTGGTACCAACTACAGTAGGCTGAGCCCTCCCCTATTACTCGTTAATCAAGGAAATGCCCACAGGCTTGCCTACAGGCCAATCTGATGGGAGGACTTTTCTCAATTGAGGTTCTCTCTTCCCACTCTAGCTTATGTCAAGTAGACAAAAGAATTAGCCAGCACAGTATCATACCCAGGATGTTTGACTGTCTGTCTGCAAGACTCATGCATAATTCCTTTCTTTCTGGACTCAGGTATTGAATTTAGACCTTTTTCCCCAAGGGTAGATGCTGGGCAATACTATATCACAATCATCATCAAACAAACAACTTGACCACTTTCTTCTTGCTGTAGTATTTGCTGGGTGAGACAGAGCACAGCATCTCTAGTCTTATGCACAATCAACTCTCAGTTCATATTTGTCTGAGACCAATGGCATCCTAAGTTCATTCCTGAGCTTTAGAGAATTACAACTGAAACATCATCAATTAGAGATGGTCTCTGTGTATTTATGGTTTAACACATACCCAGAATTTGTTTCAGTCGAGTATAGAGAGCTATGTAGACACTGAAATAACTGCCTTGAAAGAAAAAAAAATAGGTTCTATTTGTACAGATCATAGAAATAGGAGGTAGGGTACATCACCCAGGGCCATGTCTTCAGAGGGTGGTAAGGAGACAGAAGGAAGGGTGCTTTCATTATGGCTTTATGGAAAGGAACGGGAAATGCTATGGAATATTCCTTTACACTGTGTAAGTATATGTCGCTATGATTTGTTTAATAAACAAGCTGACTGGCCAATAGCTGAACAGGTTAAAGTTAGGTGGAAAAGCCAAACTGAGAATGATGGAATGAGGAAGGGTGGAGTGAGAAGAGATGCCAGCCAGTTGCAGAAGGAGCAGGAGATGATTGTGCCATGTTGAAAGAAGGTACCACCATGTGGCAGAGCATAAATAAGGAATATGGGTTAACTTAAATTGTAAGAGCTAGTTAGTAATAAGCCTGAGCTATTGGCCAAGCATTTGTAATCAATATTAAACCTCTGAGTGATTATTTGAGAGTGGCTACAGGACAGGAAAATTCCACCTACAGGGAAAGGCAGTTAAACAAGTGCAGAATTAATTGATTTGAACAATTTTGATAGACTCTAGAACGTAGAACCTGTCCCTTTTGTGATACCCCTTACACTTGAATAGAGTGATTAGGACAGGTGAATAGTGACTTGTAGGCAAGTACTTGAAAGTGGCGGTCGCTGAGGGATAGGCTATGGACTGGTTGAGTTGTTTGTAGAAGTCACACTTGCAGATGCCCCATCTACTCTCTTTCTGGTTTGTCCAGTCCAATGAGGAAAATCATTCCAGGAACAGCAAGGCTTCAGATGCCAGAGCACCAGAATAGGGGAAAAATACACACTATGATCTGTCAAATAAATTTATTACAATTATGTACTGTTGAAAGCTTTAAGTCTCAGCTCTATAAATTCTCAGGTTCAAAGGGGATCAAAACTAAGAAGAAAAACTGAGTGTAGTGACTCATGTACACAATCACAGATTTCAGGAAGCAGGTGGATCACAGCCGGGTGCAGTCCAGCCTGGGCTTCACAATGATTTTGAGGTCAACTGAGGGTACAAAGTGAAACTCTGTCTCAAATAAAATAACAGAACTGGCTGGAAGGATGGCTTAGAGGTTAAGAGCATTGTTGTTCTTGCAAAGGACCTTAATTCCATTCCCGGCACCTACAGGGTAGCTCACAACCATCTGTATCTCTGGTTCCAGAAACCAGGACATCCTTTCTGGTATGTGAAGGCACCAGACATACATGTACATACACATACAGGAAAAACACACATAAAATAAATAACTCTTAAAATTTTAAAAAACAAAACAATGAAAAATCTAAGAAGTAGGCAGAGATTCAAAGAGCAGAGGCCATCTATGACCATCACAGAGCATCAGGGCAGCCCGACAGGCAGGAGACACCAGCAAAGGGCAGTCAGAGGGAGAATGTAGAGAGGAAAGATGCAGTTTGCATCACAGGATGTGCACTGAAGGCTGTGAAGCAGCATCCTGTCCTCTTTTGTCTAAACTGTGGGATACTAACCGGAAGTGAGCAGCACAGATGCAGGAGACTTCCATTAGCCACATGTTTCTCCAAATCACCCATCTCGCCATCCTTTAGTTCATGGTCAGTTTTGGAAGGGGAGAACTCTGGTGTAATTTAACTGCAATCCATTGGACAGATAATCTACAACTGCCTCTTAACTCAGTTTCAAGTCAGGGTCACAGATGGATTCATCTGGTTGGTGGGAATTCGATTTTAATTGCTTGTTATTATTGTGATTGATTTTATATCATTGTCCTTTTAAAACCAATGCATCTTCTGTCAGAGACTCTGGGAACAATGTAAAAAGTCACTATAATTCTTGCATTTGGCCTCTGGAATTACCCCGGGAACAAGAAGTGTCCCCAGGTTCATCCTATTGTTATTATATCTTTCTTTTTTTATGAATTCCATCATTTATGGTATCATACATTGAGTTTTCTTAGTATACCCAACCTGTTCTAATTGATAATCTTGTTTTAAATTGTCAATTAAAAGTTTGGGATGGAGTTGATAGTGCTTGAGCCAAATTCTATGCAGCAAAAATGAGTTAGCTTTTTGTCACCATGAAAAAAATGGTTGTGGTAAGTAACGTATAGAGAGAAAAGGTTTTATTTTGACTCTCAGTTTTGAAGCTTTCAGTCCATGGCTAATCTGCTCCTTCACTTTAGGACCAACAGCAAGGCAGTGACATCATGGTAGGAGTGTGAGGCTGAGCGAAGCTCTCAACTCATGTTCAGAGAAGTAAAAAAAGACAAGAGAGGCCAGGGCCCCCACAGCTCCCTTCCGGAACAACCCTGTAATGGCCCAAGGACCTCTCATTAATCCTGCATCTTGAAGGAGCCACCACCTCCCGACAGCACAACTTTGATGACCTTCACCTTTTGGAAACCATTAAGGCACAAGCTTTTAAAGGACACTGAACATGTAAAGTACAGGGGAAAAACTGTCAGTTTCCCCATCACTTGTGACCTGCTGTGACCTGCATAGCTTTAGGGATTGACCTGACTGGGACAATGAGGACATGAAGAAAGGACAGATATAGGGAAGCTTGAAAGGAAAGAGATGGCACCATAGTGATGGGTTAATAAGAGGCTAAGCTCCAGCCAGAGTACTGCCACATGCTGGGGATTGTGGCTTCTGGATTTTGTGCACCACAGCAATATCAACACAGGGGTCTCTGGTGGCAGCAAGAACAAGTTTAGATGAGCAAATGGCACAAAAGAGGGAGAAGAAATGACCAACAGAGACTTTCAAGGTTTTTAGGACCTTGACCACACTTCTCTTGGGGGACCACAAAATAAGAAATGCCTTGATGTATTCCTGTGTGTCTGTGAGGGATGCCTGGATCTGGACACTCATGTTCCCATCATGGTCTGTGAAAAGGCCTCCTGTCTTCTGATTACCTTTTACCCATGTGCTGTGTTTAGCACTTGCAGCTCACTTGTGCTTATAGTCATTTGAGGATCTGAGCACACAAAGCACTGTAAAGGTCTCAGAAATCCCACTTAATGTTACTTTCAGTTTTTGAATGAGCTTTTTAATTTGATAACAAAGATTTTATTCAAAAAAATAAGAAAAGATATCTTTGATCCCCTAGCCCTAAAATCCCTTTCAGACACATTTTTACATGCAAACGTGTTTTTATAAATACTAGACTGTGCAACTCTGAGTCTTCCATGTTGGTGGGTTGTTCTATGTGCCTTCAACCACGTTTGCCTGTGTGTAGCTGCGTATGTAGACCACAGACTGTTTTTTTATGAAATAGTGGTACTGTTTCAAGTGACATGATGGCCAAAATGACAAGAAAGGCAGATACTAGGACAGTGGGTCTCAGCCAGGCTTGGTTTGTACCCCAGGGGACATTTGGCGATGTTTGTAAATATTTTCAGTTGTCACACCAGACTCGAAGTGCTACTGGGTATCTAGGAAAAGGTGTCAGGTGTGCCATCAAGCAAGCTGCATGGATGGCCCCTGTACAAAGATCCCAAAGTGAAAATCTGTTCCAGTGGTAGAGAGATGGGCACACTGTTCCCTGAACAAACCTTGTTAAAGGCACCTGTAATACGCAAGCATCTAATTTAGTCGTGTGGTTCAGAGGCACGCCTCAACCAAGCCCCTGGGTTTCTAGATTCAGTTTATTTACAGTACAGTCAGGGAGTACCAAGCCAAGCCTCAACAGGAAACATGTGTTGTACACAGAGCATGAGAAGCCTAGGAACAAATGTCGGGGAAGCTCTAGGGTTAGAGTGGTTCCCTGGGCTGGCAGCAGCCCCTATAAAAGTAAGGCACAAAGTGAATGCTAGGATTTGGAAGGAGAAAAGATCTCAGTGTCAGGGACTCGAGTGCTGTGACCTTTTCTTACCTCTCAGAGAGGGAACTCATGGATTGAGTATCCCATTTCTCCCTCTGCCTCCATGAATGCCTTGTGGGTGAAGACCAGCAGAAACCAGGGCATCTGGGTTCTGCTGGTGCTTTGTTTGTAGCTCAGTATCCACTTGCAAGAAGGCAAGATGAGGAAGAGTGAAAGAATGGACAGGAGTGGGGTGGAGGGCCATAGAGGCAACAATGGTACCTGTACAAAATAACTCATTTTAAACAGAAGTTGCCAGCTTCCATAAGGAAGCCCCAAATTAAGGGCTCTGTACTTCTAGAGGCATGGGGGGGGGGGGTTTCTTCCTGGTGTGAACAAGCTTCTGGGAAGCTTAGTAAAGGATGTGACATTTAAGAAAATGGCCTCAGAGATTGAGCTGAGTAACCCACACACCAGCCTCTTTCCATTTCAAAAGGTCACTTATTCTCACATGTGCAGGATGAAGAAGGTGTAGTTCACACACCTCCCAGGACTCCCCACCATCACCACCACTATCCTTCCCACGGCTCCAGCTCTGGCCTCTGACCTTTTTTTTTTTTTTTTTTTTTTTTTTTTTTTTTTTTGGTGAGGCAGTTTCTATCCAGGATGCTTTTTCTTCTGCATGGACACCCACAAAAAGGTAAATTGGGCAGACTCAACTTTTCTTCATTACACATATTCTTCTTTTCTTCATTACACATATTCTTCTCTGTCTCTTTGGTTTTCCAAGCTATGTATCTATCCATCCGTCTGTCTATATGTCATCTGTCTGTCTGTCCATCTGTCTATCATCTCCATATCTAAACTATACATGTATCTTATAATCGCCTGTCTTCTGTTTGCCTACTGTATTAGCTACTTTTCTGTTACTGTGATAAAAAGCCATGACCAAAGCAACTTACAGAAAAGGAGCTTATGTCGCCTTATGATTGCAGAGAGACATGAGTCTGTCATAGTGGGGAAGCATGGCCGCCAGCAAGCATGGCAGCTGGAGCGGCAAACTGAGAGCTCACATCTTGAACAACAAGCAGGAGGCAGAGAGTGAACTGGGAATGGTGAAAGACTGGGTCTTTAAACCCTGAAATTCACCTTCAGTGACACACTTCCTCCAAAAAGACCGTTCTTCCCAAGCGTCTCCAAACAGTACCATTACCTGCAACCACACACTCAATTTCCCAAGACTGTGGGGAACATTTCTGTTTTAAACCACCAACCACACTTAACCTGTCATCCAGCCAGCCATCCTCTTATCTATCCAGTTATCCATTGTCCTGGGTTGCGGACTTAACTTCTGTAGGACTGTAGTAAACAAAGGCAGCTGTACTGCAGGCGCCCAGATATTTGAAACTCTGTAACTGACATGGCTTGGCTGTAGCCCCAGGAGAAAGCAGATACAATGTGGAGTTTAGGGAATGCCCTCGAGGCTCTAGGCTAGTCCCTTATCCTCTCCTAACTTCAAATTCATGTCTCATTGAGAAGCCTTCCCTTATACCTTCCTTCTGTGACCCTTCATTCATTCTAGAAGGCCTTGCTGTCCTCCTCCAGAGACTGATCTCAGTCCAGCCAGCACCTCCCCGCTTCCAGCCCCCATGATTTATGATACTATCCCAGGGAGGGCAGCGGGAATGTTAGAATCTCATGTCCCCACTAACGCTCTGGAGTTTAGGAGGATGCTCTTCAACACCTGCCTTGCAGGTCTCCACACCGCAAGGTGTTGTATACAATCCTCATAGTGTGTTGATTACTCACTGGAGAGCTATGAAATTTGTTATGATTTCTCTCTCTCTCTCTCTCTCTCTCTCTCTCTCTCTCTCTCTCACACACACACACACACACACACACACACACACACACACACCTCCCAAAGACCAATATTAATTATCAGAGATATTACAGTCTAAATCCATAAAGTAGAAGAGAAGTATTTCCTTAATGTGCCCATAGTTTTCAATACCTCCCATCTGTGTATAATTAACACTTCATATAATGTATCTTTGAACAATGCAAGAGCCCTCACCGCTCTGACGAGACCCCTAGGGTCTGTTGAAATAAGAAATAGGCCCATTTTCCAGCTTTATGCCTCTTAAGAACTGCTCTCATGACTACACAAAGACCTAACAGAGGCTTGGTAATTACTTCTTGAAAGCGCTAGATTAAATTCTTAGCCAAGGGCCTTTCTCTTCCCCGGAGTCAGAATGGAAAGGATAGTTGTGTTTTCCTGGTAGTGGAAGATTTGAAATTGAGAGACTGGAGACTGAGTGGGAGGATTGGCACTCCAGGTGGAGAGAACAATGTGAACATGAGCAGAGGGTGGAAATGATGGACGGAAGCTGAACAAACCTTGTCTAAAAATGGGAAAGTGAGTAATTGTATATTGCGGGGGGGGGGGGGGAGTATCAAATAAAAAGCAATGCTTAATCGGTTGCTTTGAAATGGTTTTGCACTTACAGAAAACTACACATAGGTGATTTAAAAGACATCAACTCCCTAGAACAGAAACATAAAGCCATCTTGTTTTTTTTTTTTTTTTCAGTTTCTGCTATTATGTTATTAGTCAGCCACCCACACTCACCCCATACTTTACAATGGAGTTTCTTCATGATTCCATAGGTGAACTCCATGACTCTGTGCTCATTTTCATCTATGAGATCCATATCACACTCTTTCCCTTAGATCCAATGTTATTTTATTTTTTAAAAGCTGTTTTATATTTAAGCGCAATTCAAAGGAGGTGTGTACAATGCATGCTATGGCATAAATAAGATTTAAATGACATTATCTCAATTTTAAAAGTCCTACACAGAAGACTCATATGAATCTATTCAAATGAAATGTTTATACAATTCACTATGTTAATAGTTGCGCCTATCTGTGAATATACAAACTCATCAAACTGCACACTTCTAATTCTATACGATGTATGGGTTATACTTCAATAAAACTTCTTGGAAAAACCAACTTGACTTGTATGACTAGCTTTCCATCTAGGTTCATTCTGATTTGAACTCCTAAGAAAAAGTGGTATTCCAGAAACTGTGGACCCGTAGTCCAGTCACAAAGAAGCAGAATTAATGAAAAGACTGACTTCATGTGTCTGGCAGGAAAAATCAGGAAGGTCTGAGCCAAGCCACAGTGGTTCCTTAGTTGCAGAATAGGAACAAACATGGGATTATAAAACACACTGGAATAAAGTTGACCTCTATTCTGGTCTCCCTTAATCGTTAACCCCCCACTCCCAAATGGCCTCTTCATCTCGGCCCAAAACACAGCAGCTACATCTAGCTAGCAGCTGTGTCTGAAATGGAAGACAAACTCGAGCAATAGAAGACCTTGTGGAGAAAAGCTGTCAGATGGCACCTGTGCTTCTCCTAGCTTGAGCACAAGGAGAACAGAAGGGCCATGTGTGTTGCCCTCCTTCGGAGCTCTTCTTCAGAGCTGAGGCCTGCAGAGGGTTTAGCTGAAAGAGACAGCAAAGGCTCACAAAACCACCCTCAGCAATCCATCAAAGTTGCCTCCGGAAAAGTGAATTCATCCACAGGATCTATTGTATTATCCAGATCTCTCCTTGGGAGCATCTTTCTTTTTTCTTGTTGATCACAGCCATGGGCAGCATTGGCAATGCTCTCCACAAACAGTTCAAGGATGTTCTAGAAGCTAATGTTACCCAGGACTTTTATGAGGGTCCTTCTGCTATCCCTTCTTCCAGTAGACTATACCTTGATCCACCCCACATGCTCACTAGACACTCCTGAAAGTTCTGTGGGAGCCACAGGAGATTCAAATCAAAGTCATTGTCTGGGCCTTCAGGAAGAGGGAGGTGGCTAGCAAACTCAAAGAGCCCCTACAGCTAGAGTCCCTTCTCCCTCAGGCTCCCTGTCTCCCTGAAATTCAGAATGGACACTAACACCTGTCTCTTCTTGGCCTCGGTTGTTTATATTTGAAAATCCCAACTTCATAGTCCTTTACCATTCTTCTCCCATAACCCTCAGCTATCTCTACCCCCATACAAAGGACAGACTTGGAGCTAGTGGCTTGGAATACAGAGCTGTTACATACCACGCTGATGTTGGGGCTCAGAGGAGGGAAAGGGACAGCATATGTCTCATTAATTTCTGTCAGGTTTTGTTTCCTTTATAATACTGAGTAGTCAGAAGACATGATTCTCTCTGTATGTCAAGTTTTCAGACACGTAGTTGTCAGTCTTCTAAGAATGCTGGTTATCCTCTCCCTCTCCCTCTCCCCCCCCCCTTTCTCTCGGTTCTCTCTATGTAGTCCTGGCTGTCCTGGAACACACTGTGTAGCCCAGACTGGCCTCAAATTCACAGACACACACTTGCCTCTGCCTCCTGAGTGCTGAGATTAAAGGCATGTACTTCTATGCCCAGCTTGAATGCTGGTTATTTCATGGTGGGTGTTTACTAGTGTTTTAAACAGGGGTGACCCCGCTGTCCATTACTCTGGACTCATTCCTTAGGACCCACGAGGGCTATCTTCCCATCACATCTTTGTCTCGGGGTCCTATTGGTCCTGATTCACAGGTGCTGCTCATTCCAGAGTTAAATCTCTTTGACACGTCCCTCCCTCCACGGTGGGGAGAAAAGAAAAGATCTGCTTTTTGTGAACATGACATTCCTCCAAAATGCCACCTCCTCTCCTTCTCGGGCTTCTTTTATGTTACAGCAGTGTGTGGGGAGTAGGTAGGTAGTGCTAGATTTTCTGAGTGTCATCATGCTCATAGCCTGAAGGAAGAGATGTGACAGGAGATCCAGGGACACCTTCAAATGACAAGGCAGGTGTTTACGATGTTTAGCCTTGGTCTTCAGCTCCTTCAGTACACCTCTGGTTGCCCTGGGAGAGAGGAGACGGTGAGGGCTTTGACCCAATGGATGGTTTAACCTTCTGATGGATAAACATCTAAATAGGTCCTTAAGAGGCACTGGGACTTCTTGCCTGTTTGGAGCTAGGAGGTCACTGGGTGCATCTCCCTAGGGGCCATGCCTTGCCCTGTTGTTGATGCAATCTCTTTCCTGGCTGTCAGCATATGAACTGTTCTGCTCCGCGGTGCTCCCTACCATGTGGACTGATTCCTTCCTCTCTTGTTTCATTTCAGGCATTCTGGCACGGTAAGGAGAGAGGACTTTTCCACAAAGAAGACACTGTGGACATAATTAGCAAGCACAGACAGAAGAGCTGTATCCCTGCAAGTTTATCTGTGGGGCCTAACTCTCAGAGCGATGCTATGAGGAAGTGACACCTTTTGGAGGGAATTAGGGTTAGATGAGCCCATGGGAGCCGGGCACCTGTGATGGGATTTATGTTCCTGTAAGAACAAGAGAGGCCATAGCATGGTCACTTCTCTTCTCCCCCCACCCACCTTATACTCCTCTCTCACCTTTCAGAGGTCACATGAGAACCCTATGAGGAAGAAGCCAAAGAAGGCTTTTTATTAAGAGCCGAGTTTGCTATGATTTCAGTATTCCTCCAGAAATGGGAGTGTCTGCTTGTGGAAGCATTTTGTTACAGCAACTGAGAGTGAGAAGGATCGTTACCAGTTCCAGTCTTTAACGACCAATAATAATTAATTACTCCTGTGGTCACCTTCCTGAGATAGCCAGACCGCTTCTGGGACTTTGCCTCTGATTCTGTGATGTCCTGCTCTCATTGAATACAGGAAGTGCATCACTTACAAGATTGAAGAGCTCAAGCCAGGTCCAAAATGGCATGGAAGATTGCAAACTGAGCCCAGCTTTCAGTGGTGGTGGAGGGGTAGCCCCAGGGCAGTTTATAGACAGAGGCTTTGTGGAACTTGAAGTTCCTAGTGGTTCTATGGAAGAAGCACCCAGAATTTTTCTGTTTTCCTAGGAATGAAGCAGAAGGAATTGAGCTAGGATTGAGGCCTGAAAATATCAACACTGAAAAGTAAAGAAACAGAGCCTGACTTTATTACAGGTACATGCATAGTGGAGCAAGCAAAACCAATGACATTCTTGAAAGTGCCCATGATGGAAAGCTGAACCGGATTCTGCAAAAAAGCAAAAACCAAAGCAGGACTAAATGCCTTTGGAGCTTTTTGGGGAAATACCTAGGAAAGAAAGAAAAAATAACAAGGCAAGCTGGGAGAACCATAGGCCCTGAGATAAGTTTGACCTTGAATAGAGGACAGAATGAGAGAAGGTTTGGTGGAAACATCCCAGACTTTATTGTAATATATAATTATTT
Organism: Peromyscus leucopus; assembly: GCF_004664715.2. Classification (NCBI taxonomy): domain Eukaryota; kingdom Metazoa; phylum Chordata; class Mammalia; order Rodentia; family Cricetidae; genus Peromyscus; species Peromyscus leucopus. The sequence continues at coordinate 49,483,559 of NC_051086.1, forward strand.
TAGAAGTCTTGGGGTGTCTGGGGAGAGGCTGGTCACTGAAGGCAGCCCTGCTGGGAATGTTCAGGTTTTAGAGCTCAACAATGGAACCCCTATCAGTAGTCCTTATTGGAAGATTGTAAAGCCTAGTGGTTCTCAACCTCCCCAATGCTGGGACCCTTTAACACAGCTCCTCATGTTGTGGTGACCCCCCAACCATAAAATTATTTCATTGCTACTTCATAACTGTAATGTTATTTTTGATACTGTTATGAATCATAATGTGAATATCTGATATGCAGAATATCTAATAATTGACCCCAAGGGGGTCATGACCCACAGGTTGAGAACAAAGCCCTTTCTTATGATGGCCCATCACACATTAAATGCAAATGATTTTTTTCATTGATAGAAATCTTCTGGTGTTTCTTTTCAAGGAAACATCTTCACAGAATAGTATAGAGGCAACAAAGGGGGGGACATAAGAAAGTTTGATGGCTTTAAAAATGATTCTGAACCAAAAATAGCACATCCATTCTGAACACTTATGGCAAAACTTATCAGTAGCTACTCTGTGTGGGCTGATGGGGGGGGGGAGTCTGCACCTAACTGATAAAAAAAAATGCCACTATTAGTGGTATTTCAAGGAATATTCTGTAGGATCTGAAGTCAATTCCAAGAGTCAAGCCCACGTATTCTGAGCAGCAGTAGCATTACAGGAGTAAGTATGTGGCTTTCCAGGGTGACTTCATTCCCATTAGGTATAGAATTCCAGGAGTGATATTAAAAATTAAAATAATCACCAGCCTCTACCACCACCTCTTCTGTGTGTGTGCACAAACAGATGGGTATGTGGGAAAATTATTCACTTTGAAGCTGGTGAGGAGGGGCCTTCCAAGACTCTGTACCTCATTTTATATTTGTACTTATGTTATAGTGTTTATCGAAAGGAACCCCAAATTTTATGAATACATCCTTTGGGTTCCCAAAAACCTCCCTCCCTCAGAAGTGTGTGCAGTAGTGTGTGCACATCTCAGTGTGCTGTGGGCTTGCATGGTGCTCTCAAGCCTAGGTGCATATGTTTCTCCATATGGGCAAAGCTTTGCCACACTCGTTGTTTTAAATGTCTTTGGATTGCCGAATAAAAAGAAGTTAAAGGGTGTGTCTGCAGAAGAAAAAAAAAAAGGCCTGGGTAGACAAGCCTCTGAGCCTGGGGGCAAGGATGGAGGATGGACAATTTCCCATTCCCTTGTGGGGACTCAATCTTGGAAGTTTCTGGTAGAGATTGAAGGAGAAAAAAAAAAACTTTCTTCAAACCACTAGAGGGCATCAGTGTGCAGACAATGTTGGATCCGGACAGGGTGCTGAAGGAACTCCAGGGAGTGAGGAAGGCAACACACATTCCTAGCGCCTTCAATTCCCCCTTTCCTAGGGGGATATATCCTAGTGCAATCAAGATGCTTCATCCTGACTTCAAATTACCCTGGCATTTCCTCCCAGCATCACAACTTCCAACAAGGCCCTCTCCATTATTTGCTGTGGAGACCATTCAGTCTATGAATGAAGGTCAGAGGACCTCATGGTCCTGGGGAGCATAAACTAGGGACACACAAAGGTCTTTGGAGAAATACCGAACTGACTCAGGAGTCTTGGACTCAGGCTCTGGGTCTGTCGTTGGCTGTGTGATCTTGAGAAAGTCACTTTACCTTCCTGAATTTAGACATTTTTATTTGTAAAGCAGGAGGGAGGATCCTGTGATTTCTGTAGGTCTGTAAGAGCAGGATTGGCTCTCTTCAAACAATCTCCTGAACACAAGAGTCTAGGTCTTGCTTGCCATGATTGTAAGCAATAAAAAAGAATGATTAAAAGCTTTCATTCTAAAATTCTAAAACCCAAAGAAAGTTTATAAACTCCTGGGAGTGAAACTCTAAATAAAAAGCCTTATTTAGCTTTTTAGTGTGGCATGGAAGGAGCTTTGAAGTTGTCTCTCCCACCCACACCGCAAGAAAAAGTTGACCAAACTAGAAACCAACAACTCTTCTCAGATCATCAGAAAGTTGCTGTCTCCCAGGTGAAAGAGACAAAGAGGTAGATGGAGAGCACCCCTCCCTGGAGCCAAACCCATGAGCAGTGGGGATTAGCATCAAGCTCCTACCCAGTCCACCCTGTCTGGCTTACAACAAAACAAAACAAACAAACACAACAACTAAGGGGCCAGGAGCTTGGCTCAGGGTTAGGACACTTGCCTAGCATGTACAATGTCCTGAGTTTAATCCTTAGTACTTCAGTTGGGAAAATAAAATTCAAGGCTTACTGAAAATTTAAAAAAAAAAAAAAGAAAAAGAAAGAAAGACTATTTAAAGAGAGAGAGCAAGCCTCAGAATCAAATATGGCAGAGATACTGGAATGAGACTGGGGATTTAAAACAACTCTGATTGACATACTGAGGGCTCTAATGAAGAAGCAAACAGCATGTAAGAACAGATGGGTCATAAAAGAGGGAGACAGAAACTCCAGAAAATCAAAAGGAAAGCCAGGAACCAAAAAGCATCATAATAGTCATTAGGAACTCAAAAGAGGAGAAAAGAATGAATGAACTTGAGAAAATATCACTCGAAACTTCCAGAAGTTAAATTCAAAGGGAAAAAAGAATGAAAAGAAATAGTATAGTTGGACTTTTTCTGTCCCTCCTGCCAGCTTCCAAATAACAACACAGAGACTTCTTACTAATTATGAAAGCTCAGCCGATAGCTTAGGCTTGTTTCTAATTAGTCCTTACAACAAATTAACCCATTTCTATTAATTTACTTTCTGCCTCATGGCTTTATTACCTTTACTCTGTACTGCCCATGCTGCTTGCCTGCTTCCTCCATGTCTACCTGGTGACTCTCCATGTCTCTGCCCTTCTTCTTCCCAGCATTCTCTCTGCCCCCAAAATCCTGCCTAGCTATTGGCTGTTCAGCTTTTTATTAAACCAGTCTGAGTTACTCATCTTCACAGCATACAAAGGGATTATTCCACAACAAAAAAGAATATCCACCCCCATGGAATGATGATAAGGCTGTATCATGGGTACAGCAGGAAGACCAAGCCACACTAAGAAGTCTGCTTCTTCCTGGCTATTGACCACTCAGCCATGCCTCTCATGTTGAACGTATCACTCTGGTCTGCAAAGCTCAAGCAGGAGCTAAGGAACCATTGCTTACCTAGTATCCAACTATTACAAATGATTTCCACCTAAGAAAATGAAAACTTGCTGGGTGGTGGTGGTGGTGGTGGTGGTGGTGGTGGTGGTGGTGGTGGCACACACCTTTAATCCCAGCATTTGGGAGGCAGAGGCAGGCAGATCTCTGTGAGTTTGAGGCCAGCCTGGTCTACAGAGAGAGTTCCAGTATAGTAGGGCTACACAGAGAAACCCTGACTCAGAAAAAAAGAAAGAAAAGAAAAAGGAAAGGAAAGAAGAGAGGGAAGGAGGGAGGAGAGGAAGGAAGGAAGAAGGAAGGAAGGAAGGAAGGAAGGAAGGAAGGAAGGAAGGAAGGAAGGAAGGAAGGAAGGAAAAAAGAATGACTTTATGACTTTATAAGGGCCAGGTGAGAGTTTGAGGTGGAACTTACTGATAGGTCTCATTCACTTGGGCTTGAAAGCACCTCTACTTCCTCGTGTTCTTTGCCTGTCAACTGCTTCTCACAAGCCCATCCAAGCTGTGGCCAATGAGACCTCAGAGCTATTTCTTCATGGTGTCATCTCTAGTGGGACTTCACTTGGAGGGAGGAACAGAGTGGATGAGTTTGGGGTAGCTCATGAAGGGAGTCTCCTGTCTGTCTGAGGAAACAACCCTGAGGTCTCCACCCTCTGCTTGTTTTCCTCTTGCTCGTTCTTCACTTTAGTTACTTTTGTTATAAATGTCCTAAGTACTGTTCAGGGCTTGCCATATCTCCATCCTCATTCTTAATCCTCCCCCACCATCATTCACATTCTTCTCATAGCTTTTTCAGGTGAGCTTTCTTCAGAATGACTTTCCATGGACATTCCTAATCTTGTGGAATGGTCCACTTCGTCTCTTTGCCCTTTTGGTTCTCATACCAGGAGCCAAGTTCCTGCAACTGAGCTGTTTGTATGTCCTCTTGCTCTGTCTTCCCATATTCTTCTCTATGCCTAGAATGCCATCCCTGCTCTTTAGGCAGAGCAATCAACACAATGTTCAACCAACCCCACCACCAGGGCATCTTCTTCAGAAACCAGTACAGGTTGGTGTTTCTCTAACACTTTCCCCATTACACATTCTCTAGGCATGCCCCTGCCCATCTTCTTTTGGGAACACAGGGGCTTCTCCAATAGGCTTCAGATGCCTGGAAGACAAGGCAGTGGTTCTCTCTAGGATACATTGAGAAACACCATCCTACCATTTAGGAGAGATATGGAGTAGGCTCGGTTACATGGACAGTCACCAACCGGTGTTGAGTGTAAAGAGATCTTTTTAGATCTTTTCCCCCCATGATCTCTAAATACAACATAACTATTTTGCATAGAAACTGCACTTTATTATATACCATGAGTAATCTAGATAAAATTTTAAGTACAGGATCACATATGTAAATTATGTGAGACGATTACAATATTTTACATGACACTTGGACATCATAGATTTTGGTATTTGTGGGGAGATCCAGGTGCCAATCCTTGTTGGGAGAAAAAAGGACTAGATAAAGGAGTTGATAGAATGTAAAAACTCAAAGGTAAGTTGTGAGCTATAATGAACCCACAGAGGTTGCCGTTACACACACAAGACCCATGCAAACTCAAGCCAAACAAAAATCCCAGCATGGAGAGGGATGTGGGCATGAAGACCCACTCCTAGCTGCAGAGCTATTTGTTATAGATAGCCACCAGAAGAAGAGTTAGTTCTCTTCAAGGATGTAGGTTCTTGTAAGTCTAACAAGTTCCAATAATAGCAACATGCCTAAGCACTAACTGGACTCAATAGAGGCTTTTAAAAATCAGGTCATAAAGTTGGGTGGGTATAGAATAGGAGGTGTATCCGATAAGAGCAAGGGAAGAGGGGACTATTATTAAAACTACAATATATGGAATTTTCAAAGAATTAATAGAAATACATCAAATGTAAGTTGTGAAAGGAGAGTACATGTAGATCCTAATAGAAGAGAAGAGCTCAGAGAGAAAGGGAGGCAGACAGCACAAGCCATGCTTTGTTTCAAATGTGCAAATTGGATTTATGTTTCAATTCTGAGTCTGATAATTAAGGGAATACATTTCAAGAAATTTCTTCTAAATGGCATTTTAAAAGAAAATTAGTGATAAAAATCAGTAGGACTAAAAGATGGCATGCCTTCCAAAATGCATTTATCAAAAGCAAGGAAAAATTTTAAAAAAAGATATAAAAGCATAAAAAGATAACAGAAGAAAGATCAAACATAATGTTCCTATCAGTAAAGCAAACACATCATGGTTCCTCGGGAAAAGACAGAATTTCAGATTAGGTCAACCCCCAAACCTGTGTGTGTTCTATCTGCAATTTACAGACACAACACAAAAAGATCTAAGGAGATTAAGATAAAAGTAGAGGCAAGGATACGGCTGAAGTGTTCAGAGGAAAACTATAGAGCACGGAGTTTATATTAAGAAAGCACAATGTATAAATCCAAAGTTAAAGACTTCGTATAAGTCAAAAGTCTGTTTCTTAACCTATATGTGGATATTAACTATAAAGTCAAAGATAATCATGCCACAGTTCACAGAGCTAGAGAGGCTAAGTAACAAGGAGGGCTCAAGGGGAGACTCATGAATCTCCATGTGTGGGGGGAATAGAAGAGATATTGAGGGTGGAGTAGGGGCAGGTTGGGATGGGAATAGGAGGGATCAGGTTGGAGAAGCACGGAGGGAGAGACTACTGGGAGAGACAACTGGGATTGGGGGGGTGCAATTCAGGGGCAACATAGAAACATAGTGCAATGGAAACTTCCAGGAATCTATTAGGGTAACCCTAGCTAAGACTCCTAGTAGTAGGGGATATGGAACCTGAAGAGGCTATCTCCCATAACCAGGCAAGACTTCCAGTGCAAGGATTGGGACACCAATCCAGCCACAAAACCTTCGACTACAATTTGTTTTGCCTGTAAGATGTGCTGGGGTAAAGTTAGCACAGAAGTTGTGGAAGTGGTCAACCAATGACTGGTTCAGCACTGAACCATGCCACATAGAGGGAGCCCACCCCCATACTGCCTAGAGGACCAGGTACCAGAGGCCAGATGACCCAGAGACCTAGGATAGAACCAAACACAACTGGAAAAAAAAGTAGATGAAATGATTCCTAATGATATTCTGCTATATTCATAGAGAGGAGCCTGGCATAATCATCGTCAGAGAGGCTCTATCCAGCAAATGACAGAAACATTTGCAGGGACCCACAGCCAAACATTAGGCAGAAACTCGGTGAATCCTCCAGAAGAAGAGAAGGAAGGACTGTAGGAGCCAGAGGGTCAAGGATACCACAAGAAAACCCACAGAATCAACTAAACAGGGCTCATAGGGGCCTCACTGAGACTGAACCAGAAATCAGGGAGCCTGTGTGGGTCTAACCTAGGCTCTCTGCATATATGTTAAATAGCTTGGTCTTCTTATGGGGATCTTTAACAGAGGGAGTCAGGGAGGGTATCTCTGAAACTTTTTCCTTCTTTGGGGACCCTTTTCCTCCTACTGGTTGCCTTATCCAGCCTTAATATGAGGATATATGCCCAGTCTCATTGAACTTAATATGTCATGTTTGGTTGATTGATGATATCTCTGAGAGGCCTGCCCTTTTCTGAAGGGAAATGGAGGAGGAGTAAATGGAGAGTGGGGAGAGATTAGTAGAAGAGGAGGGAGGGGAAACTGAGGTCAGGATGTAATATATGAGAGAATAAATAAAATTTTTAAAAAGTCTATCTCTTTAAACCAGGCTATTTCTTAGGCTATTGGTTGCTCTCCATAACCTGATGGTAAGGCCCTATAGTTGAAGACAATATTTACTTATGTCATCAAACACAGAATAATTGAGCTGGTACCTGACTAGAAGTTTCATCCCCTATTGACTAGCTTTCATGGTTCTGGCAGGTATTCTGCACACTACTGGAGGAGAAAGACAATAAGTAATATCTGCTAGACACAAACCCTGTGATCTACAATAGTGACCTGCCTGCAAGATACACTGCAATAGTGCCACAAATGCTATGGGAGGAACCAACTACTTTCTGATTGGATTTTAGGCCCACTCCAGGAGATGGAACTCATATCTGACATTGTTAAAGTGACCAAAAACCTAAGACTAGATAGGCCATGGGTCTTTGGGAAAATCCAATATTTTTAATTCCGCTAAAGGAATACAGCAATAAAATGACTCCTAATGACATGTTACTATACCCATAAATCAGTGGATATAGTAACTCAACCCTCACCAGATTAGCTTCTTTTTACAGTAGATGAGAATTAGCACAGACAACCACAATCGGACAAAGGACAGAGAGCGCAAGACTTTGAGCACTCACTCCTAAATCTAAGTCTTTATGAAAACTCTCCCTTCAAGGATGAAGGATTTATGTGGAAGAGGAGATGGAAAGACTGTAAGAACTATAGGCAGTAGATGACTTCAGGGAAACAGTGTCTTTTTGATACAAGACTGATATAGACTCCCAAAGACCATGGCAGCAGGCACAGAGGTCCAACCCAGACAGAGTCCCAGCACTGAGAGGAGGGAGTGTACACAGGCTCCCACACCTGACCAAGAAGTGATCTACAGCTGACACTCATTGGCAGAGTAAATATCAGTTTTCTCCAATGATATTGGATACATCCATCACATTTACAGGAAGGCCCATGACCAGGAGTAGGTGATCAACACAGAAGAAATTCAAGGGCATTTTTGTTAACTTTTTGTCCCATTTTGCTTTCTTTGGGCATTTTTCTGTCCCATTGGTTTTTTTGCTTGTTTATTTTGATTTCTGGGTTTTGTTTTTTGTTTGTTCATTTAGTTTGGTTTGTTTGCTTTGTTTATTATTTTTGTTTTGTGTTAGTTTGTTTCAAAAATAGTAAAAGAATATAAAGTTAAGTGGATATAATGATAGGGAAGATCTGAGAGGAATTGAAGGAAAGGGGAAAACATGATCAAAATATATTTCATGAAACATATTTTTCATCAAAATATTAATGTAAAAGTCTGTTTCTTTTCAATGAATTCTAAATCTAGCAAACAAACGTGTAAATGTATAATCTAAAAAAAAAGTTTTATGAAGTCTTCTGCTAGTCCCTGTATGTTGTATCCCACCCTCCACATTCACACTGAAACCCTAACTTCCCAATGTGATAGTATTGGGAAATGCAGACTTTAAATGGTAATTTTTGTTTAGATGGAGCCTTAAGAACATCTCTCCATATTGGTGTTAACTCCTTTATAGAAAGAAGCCAGAGTGCCACCCTCCTCCCTCCTGTGCCGCATGAGGACGTAGAAAGTGGGCCTACGCAAAGAAGGACAAACACCCTCACCAGACACCAAATCATCTGGAACCCTCATCTGGGCCTTTCCGACCTTCATTCACAGCAAGAAGAAAATAAATGCATTTAATTTAAGTCTCTCTGTCAGACAAAAACCTAACAAAATGTATTTCCTTGACATTCACCACATCCAATATCCTGGAGGCAACATTTCTAATTCTTATCTGTTTATTTTTAATATAATTTAATTTCATGAATATGTATATGAGTATTTTGCCTGAATGTATGTCTGTGCATCACGTGCACACCTAGTGCCCGTGAAACAGGGTGTCAGACACCCTATGACTGGAGTAAAAGATGATTATGAGCCACTGTGTGGGTGCTGGAAAATTGAACCAGGGTCCTCTGGAAGAACAGTCTGTAGCTAGAGTTTTCCTGCCTGGCCCACAGTCAGGACAAATCTCTCTCACCCGCCAGTCCTGCAGCCAAGTAAACACACAGAGACTTATATTACTTATAAATTATATGGCCATGGCAGGCTTTTTGTTAACTAGTTCTTTTATCTTGAATTAACCCATTTCTATTAATCTATAAGTTGCCACCTGGCTCATGCCTTACCGGTGGGTTACATCTTGCTTTTTATGGCAGCGGCTGGCAACGTCTCTCTGCCTCCACCTTCCACTCCCCAAAATTCTCTTCTCTCCTTGTCCCACCTATACTTCCTGCCTGGCTACTGGCCAATCAGTGTTTTATTTATTAACCAACCAGAGCAACACATTTAACATACAGAACATCCCATAGCAACAGTCAGTGATCTTATCTACTGAGCCATGGAGCCCCTTAGGTGGTTCTGATATGTTTCAAGTTATGTACGTAAACTGACAGCTCTTGATCAGCAATGTTAGCTTTTCATAATGTTGGCCAAGGCTTATTGTCTGCTGTTTGTTTGTTTATTTGTTGTGGTTTTAAAATTACGTGTGTGTGTGTGTGTGTGTGTGTGTGTGTGTGTGTGTGCGCGCGCGCGCGCGCGTGTAAGCAACTTGGGGGAGTCAGTTATCTAGTTCCATCATGTTTGTCCCAGGGATGGAACTCAGGTCCTTAGGCTTGGCCCCAAGTGCCTTTACCCAATGAGCCATCTCACTGGTGCTGTTCATCTCATTTTCATACCCATTTCATACTTCTCTCATTATGCTATTAGTCATCTCCAAGTTTGGGTTATGTGTGCATCCCATATTATTATTGTAGGGATATCATTGACTGCAAATCACAGAGCAGTGGAAGGTCAAAGTAGGCTCATTTTGATTTTTCTGTGCCCCCTCTGTGTTGGCCTTCTTGTGAACATATGTTAGGGGCTACATACCCCTGATATTGTATTCTTGTGTCTTGGAGAGACAAAAGGGCAGAGGAGGTGTAATAGGGAGAGCACAAAACACAAAATTTCCCCTAATCCCTCAGTGTGAGTCTCATTGGTAGGCACTGTGTCATAGGCTCACTCCTAACTGCCAGGCAATATGGCAGCACACACATTTTCAAACAGGTGGGTGTTGGCTGAATGAAATTGGGATTTGGATAATAAAGAAGAAAGAAATGTAGCACTTGGGAAAACTAATCGGTAGTGCCTGACACTGATGTTTCGTTGACCGGATTGTGTGGGTGACGTCAACAGACATCAATCAGGAGCAGCCCCTTCTGTGTACACCTTGGCTGTGCTCAGTGCCCACCTCATTGCTCTGCACTCGCCTCCAGTTGTTTGATTTTTTCTTAAGCTGGTGGCTAACTTTCCACAAACAGCAATAGCTGCATGGGATCTTTCAACTTAAGACCATGCTTGAAAATATGTCAAATATTCTATTATGTCAAACCCTGTTCAGGAGGAAAATGAAACATGCTCCCTGGGGCTGCTGTAGGCAGGGGCTTAACTGTTACTATTCTGTCTCTCTTTTCCTCTCTTTGTCTGTCTCTGTCTCACTGTTTCTCTCTGTCTCTCTGTCTGTCTCTGTCTGTCTGTCTGTCTGTCTGTCTGTCTTTCTGTCTGTCTATCTGTCTCTCTCTCTCTCTCTCTCTCTCTCTCTCTCTCTCTCTCTCTGTGTGTGTGTGTGTGTGTGTGTGTGTGTGTGTGTGTGTGTGTGTGTGTGTGTGTGTAAAACTACTCAAATAGTTTGGAGCACATCCCTCAGTTCTTTTTTTCCTAGAAAAAAAAAAGATATTTGGAAGCTCTCTTTCCCTGTGTTGGCTCTTTGCTTTTTATTTCCTGTCCTTCCCAATTCCAGTCTTATTCTTGTTAACCATTCTTGGCGACCTGCCTCTTACCTTGCCTTGTGTGATTTTAGGATCTGCATTAGTAGGAGTTTTCCTGAAAACAAGATCCAATAGGACATATAAACAGATGCACACCAAAGGGAAGATTTACCCAAGAGCCTGCTGGCCAAGAAACCCCAGGACATACTGTCCTGGAGCTGTAGAGCCAGGAGCCATAGTGTCTGAGCACAGGAGAAGGTGGACATCTCAGTCCAAGGAAAGAAAGAGGAAAAGCCCTCCATTTCTCATTTCTCTATGATTCTTTTCTATTGGGCCTCAGCAAATTGGAGGGTGGCCCCCATTGGTGGAAGGGCTTTCTTCATTATTGATTAGTAATCAATATTGTGATTGACTCACAGTTTCAGAGAATTCAGCACATGGTTGGCTCTTTTGCTTTCAGGTCTGTGGCAAGGCAACACATCACTTCAGGGAACATGTCGGGGAAGCTGCTTTCCTCGGGGCCAGGATATAAGCAAAGCCCAGGAGAAGAACGTCAGTTTTATAATCATCCATTAAGCACATCCCCCAATGATTCAAAGACATGGACCCTTAGTCTACCTCTTAGAGGTTCTCTCTCTTTCCAGTAGCACTAAGCTGAGACTGAACTTCTAACATATAAGCTAGAAACAAGATTTCACTGGCTATGTGGACATCTTGTAGACCAGTCAAATGGATATGTAAAGTGACCCACTTTAAGATCCAATTTCCAGGACCACAACCTTACTAGTGTGTGTATTGATGTTCATGTCTTACTCATTTGCTGGGCACTGAGTTAATACCTCCAACTGGAGCCTTGTATCATTCAGCTAAGTTGAATTTATACCTCTGTGTGTTCTCCTACATTCCCTTAAATTTGAGTTTTCTATAGCAAAAATGAGCTTAACAGATGGAGTCTACCCTCATCCACTTATTCATTATTTTGTTATAATTTCTTAAAGATTTTCAACTGTGATTTCCAAACTCTTTGTTGCACTTTAAATTATGGTGATTTAGTTTTTAATTTTCAAATGTTTCCTGTTCCCTTTCAGTCCCCATCTTACAAACAAAACCTTATGTTGGTTTCTCAGATGAGCTGTGTTTTATTATCTCTGAGGATATTATATTTTCTTTAAAGTTTATCCTGCCCTCTGCATTTTGACTGGTTTTTCTTTTGCTTTTATTCTTCAGATAGGGAGCTATCTTAGTTAGAGAGCTATTGCTAGTAGAAACACCATGACCAACAGCAAGCTGGGGAGGAAAGGCTTCATTTAGCTTACTTCATATCCCAAGTCACTGCACACTGAAGGAGCCTGAGACAGGAACTCAAACAAGGCAGGAATCTGGAGGCAGGAGCTTATTCAGCGGCCATGGAGGGGTGCTGCTTATTGGCTTGATCCTCATGGCTTGCTCAGCCTGCTTTCTTATAGAACCCAGGACCACCACCAGCTCAGAGTGGTACCAGCCACAATGGGCTGGACCCTCCCCCCCATCAATCACCAACTAAGAAAATATTCTACAGGCTTGCCTAAAGCCCAGTCTTACGGAGTCATTTTCTCAGTTGAGGGTCCCTCCTCTCACATGACTATAGCTTCTATCAAATTGACATAAAGCTAGCCAGCACAGATTTCTTCAGAGACATAGTACTGGCTCTCAGTTCATGTGATTCCATGTACCTTTAAGAATCAGAAGCAGGGGTGAGGGATTTAGCTCAGTGGTGGAGTGCTTGCCTAGCAAGCACAAGGCCCTGCCGTTCGGTCCTCAGCTCTGAAGGAAAAAAAAAAAAAAAAGAATCAGAAGCAACAATCAGACTTGGTGGACTTGACGATATGACAAATATATAGCCAGTTAGCTTTTCCTCTGAACTCAAGTGTCAGTGCTGGTAGGGTTTTTTTTTTGGGGGGGTGGGTGGATGCTCATTTTCTCCAGCTTTCCACCAAGAACTATAAACTAGGTCACTGTTCCCATTACTTGACAGGTACTATTTTAGCCAATTCCTCTGATTTAAGTCCTGTATCTCATGCTGACCTTACTCAACCTTTAGCGTCAGTTTCAAGGCACTCTGGTACAATATTTTGAAGTGTTTTGTCTCTTTTTATATTGCCAGTCATTTCCTGGTTGTCTCCGATAGTGAGGGCAGCGCAGAGGGCACTGGATCTGGTTTTTGCACTTGGTGTTATCTTCATTGATTTCTAGACTTTCTGGAGTTCACTCAGCTGGACGCAGGGTCCGCTCTGGACACTTTCCTCCTCTGCTGTAATGAGTTTGAACTTCTCCCATCACTAAGCCATCTAATATTCATATGCTTGCCTCCCTCTCCACTGACTGCTGATGAGGGCTGTGGAAGCCTCCTGATCTGATCACAGATAAGATTCGGATTCCAGCTTCCCTCTGGAGTTATGAAATGACTCTGAGATGAGACAGAAACCAAGCTACCTCTTCTCTATGATTTTCAAAACTGAAAGCCTCGTTTTGTTTTGCTAAAACTTACAATTTGCAGTGAGTATTAACTGACACAAACTTTTATCTGGAGAATAATGTTGCATCAAAATCCGTAAAAGCAAAATATTTGATATTCATAGAGAAATTGACAGAATTAGAATGTGCTGAGAAACCCATTATACCTCCTTAAACCTTTGACAGATGAATAGTGGGAAAAAATAAGGAGGTTGAAGATCTGAATAGTGTAATTAATTAGTTTGATTTGAAAGATATGTTTCAAACTCTGTACTTCACCGAGAATTAAAAGGAACTGAGTACAAAGCCCAGTAATAGATCCAAGAACACATTAGGCCGTGTGCCATTGGGAAGCTGGCATTCTGAATCAGTAGTTAAAAGGTAGGTTATTCAACACATGGTGTTGGGGAAATGGGCAAATGATGTGGAAATAAAGAGAAAGAAACTAACACTTTCCATCTTTTACTTGTCACTGCCAATTCTTGGCAGAGTTTGGCGACTGGGACTTTTCCCAGAGAATCCCTGTTTCCAGGCCTTGATTACTACCAGAGGTCACTTTCTAGGAACTCTGAAGTAGTCAGCATCAAACCATTGGCTTCAGTAGAGCAGCCGCATGACTGCAATATTCAAAAGCCAAGAAGCCTGCATGCCACACGCCTGCAAGCTTCTGCCTGGTCTGCATTGGGCAGTGGTGCTGGCTCCAGGACTCGTTCACCTCTTATGGGTTGAGAACATCTCAAAGACCACTATGGAAAGGATGGCCACAGATGGCCACAGTGTCCCAGAGCCCTGTCATACTGCCTGAATGCTAGCCCAGCCTCCTCCAGTGTCTACATCACTTCCAAATGTCCCCAGCTCTGCAAAAACCTCCCAGGCACTCTGAATTCTTCCTGCATACATGTCCTCCTTATCTAAGAGGGTGCTCAAAGTATTCAACTCTTGTGTCCTTGCCTCATTGGCACCAATTGATCTGAATGAGGCTGTGTCAATAGTGGAGAAATAAAGGACCTGCACAGGACTGTGCCTACCAGGTGGGCTCCGGCAAAGGGAACAGCCTTCCTTCCAGACTTCATCTCATTAGAGGCCTTATATGTTATACTCCCTCTTCATTTTTACTTTCTCTCTGTCTTTTTGCAACATGTGCTATTCTTTATGACATCCTTGAATTCTTTGGCCAAAACTATGGGAGGATTTTAAAGACTATTCTCGATTTTTCCCCAGAGGACAAATAACACCTTTCCCTTTCATTCTCTGGTCTGTGGTACTTCAGATAAATAATTTCCATGCTTTATCATGGAAATGTCTGGAGCAAGTGCATTTCTCAAGTGAGACCTAAGTGGGGACAAATGTACCCACCACCACACTACAGAGGGACACATCTGAGGGCTATAATCTAATTGTTTGCATCCTTCTACAATTCATAAGCCGAAATCTAATCCCCATTGTGATAGTGTTAGGAGGCAGGGCCTTTGGGATGTGACTAGGTCATGTGGGTCGAGTGCCTCATGGAATTAGCGACTGTATAAAAGAGAACCAAGGAGCTTCCCTGCTCTCTCTACCATGTGAGAACACACTGAAGGCACCACCAACAAAAGACCAGGCCCCCACCAGACAAAGAATATGACAGTGCCTTGACATTGGGCTTTACAGTCTCCCAGATCGTGAGCATTGCGTTGCTTATGCTCTAAATAATCCAGCCTTAGGCATTCCATTACAGAAGCTCAATGGTCGGAGACAACATGAAGCATATCCCAGATGACTCACCCATACTGGAGCATCATCTTCTTGCTTTTCATGTGGTAGCAGTCTTGGCCCACAAGCCTTTCTCTCTTCTCAGCTACTCAAAAATCTCTCTCCATTTGAGCTTCCCGAGTGCAATTCACTAAGATGCAGCCAGATCTTCTGAGCTCTCTAGGTCTGGAAAGCAAAGGTGGTCAAAGGGAACCTTTTCCCATTGGCAGGGCTGAGATCAAACTCAAGGCCTAGCACATGCAAGGCAAGAACGCTAACACTGAGTAACATCTCCAGCCCTTGAGAAAAATTTGTATATATATACAATATGTGTGTGTAAATGTGTGTGTGTGTGTATTGCATGTGTATATATTTGTGTGTGTGTATTGCATGTGTATATATTTGTGTGTGTGTGTATTGCATGTGTATATATTTGTGTGTGTGTGTGTATTGCATGTGTATATATTTGTGTGTGTGTGTGTGTGTGTGTGTGTGTGTGTGTGTGTGTGTGTGTGTGTGTGTGTGTAATTTATTTGACTGGCTTAAAATCAGTAGGCTTGATAGTCCAACCATGACTGTCATCTGAGGGAAAGGCCAAGAATCTGGTAGTTGTTCAGTCTCTTACACTGAGTGTCTCAGCAGTACAAATCTGGTGCTGGAGTCTTGGAGGATTCTTAGGCAGATGATGGTTGTTAGTCTAATGTGTGACATTTTGTTTGTATCCTGACAAATAAAGCTTGCCTGGAGATAGAGGTCGGAGCTAGCTACTAGTTAACCATAGAGTCCAGGCTGTGATGGCTCATACCTTTAATCCCAGCACTTGGGAGGCTCACACCTTGGATCCCAGCTCTTGAGAAGTGGAGACAGGAATATAAGGTGGCTAGAGACAGGATCTTGGCCCCCCATTCGGTCTGAGGATTCATAGAAGTAAGAAGTCTGTAGTGGCTGCTGCCCTGTTCCTCTGATCTCTCAGCTTTACCCTGATATCTGACTCCTGGTTTTTATTGATAAGATTAGTTAGATTTATGCTTCAGTCTACTGTTGGAATCCTGAAGAAGTGGGTTCAGAAACAGCATAGATGAATTAACCAGTGAGAGTGAGGGCAAGCAGGAAAAAAAAAGCAAAAGCTTCATTTTTCCATGTCCAGCTACATGGGCTGCCACCAAAAGGTGTGGCCCAGATTTAGGGTGTTTCTTCCATCCTCAAATGATCCAATCAAGAAAACCTCACAGGTATGCCCCGCTGTTTGGGTTTTCGTCGATTCCAGGTATAGTCATATTGACAAGCATTTGTCTTATCTTGGGATCAGAGTCCATCATTTCAGGAAGGCATGGCAGCAAGCAGGAGGCATGGCACCGGGGAGTTGAGAGATCACATCTCCAACTGCAAACACAAAGCAGGGAGAGGGAACTGGAAGTGGGGGGAGGCTACAGACTTCCAAAGCCTACCCCCAGTGATATATTTCTCTCAGCAAGGCTGCAGCATCTCCTCAAACAATGCAACTAACTGGGACCCAGTCTTCAAATACCCAAGCCCATAGGAGATACTTACCATTCTTACCACCACAAAGAGCCACGGTGCATAGGTTGTCAAAGACAATTTAGGAGTCTACCTCAGAAACAGCCAACATATTTCCTACCCACATTTCACTGGCCATAACTCAGTAGCATGCCAAAAGTTAGGGAATGAAATTCAGCTTGTTTCCAGAAGGAGGAGGTGAGCTTGTGAGCCTTGAGCTAGACATCTTCTCATTTTATTAATGCTTTTCTAAATCCGTGGTCAATCAGCAATCAATTTTTATCTTTCAGATAAAAGAACATTTTCATCATAGCTGCTATGTTTTTCTCCACTTTGGGCAGTTGTTCTCAAGTCTTGAGATGTCCAGACATTGTCTTGAGGGCTTGTTCAGTTGCAGACTCCTGGCCCCCTTCTAGGAGTTTTGATTCAGCTGAGCCAAGTGCACAAGAGGGCACTTGGTTTTAACAAGTGACCGAATTGAATCTGACACAAGGGTTCTACAATTTATAAGTTGAAAAACACTGACTTAGAAGTTCCAGTTATTAAAACAAACCAGATGAAATTTCTGCAGAGAGAAACTTTTTTATAGATGTTACAGTAGGAACAAGAGGCCAAATCTGGCTTAGAGTCCAGAGAGTTGGAAGTCAAGTGGAGAAAAGACCTTGTTTTCCTCTGTGAGAGAAACAATACCAAGGGCATGTCTGCATATAGCTCAGTACAGAGCCCACTTGAACTATGGTGATGGTGTTAGAATTTACTTTCAAGTATATCTTCAATCTGAAGGTTACTGCTCTCACATTTCGACATTTTAGGTGCCTAGTCTATCTTCCGATCAGTAATAGTGATACTTCCCCCCAAGAAATGCAGTAAGCAATAGTGTACCCTAAAATCTTTGCACCCTAGGTTCATAAAGTGGGGTGCTCTGGCATGAGAGATGTTAGCTAAATATGTGCTTGATTTTTACCTTCCTCGTACTCGGTGCTTTCAACAAAAGAATTCACACTGCTCCAACTTCCAGCAGCGGCTGTTAGAAGTGCTTCGCTGGCTTATCTTTAGCTTTGCAAGATTTTTAATCAATACCAATCAGTGTCACAAATGCTAGAAATAGATTCTCATGGCTGAATAATGAGGGCTGAAGAAATGTAGCTGACTGAGGGTGTAGCTCAATGGGAGAGCCCTTGCTCAGCCTGCATGAAATTGTGAGTTCGGTTCCCAGCACCACAAAACCAAAACAAAATGAACGTTGCATGCATTGGTACAATAGAAGCAGCTGGTAAACATTTTAGTTAGTGTTTTTTCAATGCATAAATCAGAAATGGCTCAGGAAAAGCCATGGCTCTGGGGAACTTACATTGCCTGGTGTTAGTTGAAAGGTCAATTGAGTTCCACTGAGATATTCTGTTGGCTCTGAGGTGAGCCTGCTGTACAGAGTGGGCAGAGAGTAGGACCCCCCCCCCCAACTCACCTGACAGGTTACATGAATTGCCTTTGTTCTTTCCTGTTAAACGCTTTTGTCTAAAACCATCTAATAAGAGATCCTGGTTGGATATTTTTTTTTTTCTTTAGACCCTAGTTGTAGTAACTACTTCCAACAACTGGAGGCCACCAAGAGCGGCCTAGAAGAAATGAAAGCTTGTACACGATCACCTTGTTTCAGAAGGGCTCACAGCATACGAGCAGAGATCTGCTTCAGCAGGACTGGGAGGCATGGGAGACTCTTCTTTTAACCTTCAAAGGTGAATGGGCAAAAATGTTGGCCTGTGACTTTGCCTGTCATAACTGTGTGAGCAGGGCCCTTCAAGAACACAATGTGTGTGTGTAAGGGGGTAGTGAATGAAATAAGGGGAGGAAGAGGGAGTAGAGGCAGATTTTACTCTGTAGATTTAGCAGGGAGCTACGCCATGTTTTTGTATTAGCACCGGAGGTACCCTCTGCAACATGGCCCTAATTCAAGCGGCATGAAAGTCATGGCTGAGGAGTGTCCCCAGGTCCAGAGGCACTACACACAATGTCTTGTTCTAGCAAAGAGGCAAGAGTGATCATGGTTAGCTCTTTGGATATGAATAACACTTCTTTGGAGATTTCTTATTCCAGGAGCAGAGGGAACATTGCATGGAACATTAGCTGGATGGATGAGGAAAGGTGAGACTGTATTTTATCATCTTTTGAGTCAGAGGTTTATTGAGTTGTATTTTTGGGACACTTATGACTTTATCTGAGATAAATACTGGTAAAATAGGACTGTGTGTATGTGGACTGAAGTAATGCAAGCAAGGCAATTTAGTATCTGATGTGTGTGTGTGTGTGTGTGTGTGTGTGTGTGTGTGTGTGTGTGTGTGTGAATTTGGTAGCTGATAGTGGTGAAAGTTAGGAAGAATTATGTCTCCGACTGGTCCTTGAAGCTCACAAAGTGGTGACATAGTAGTAAGACCAGGCTTCAGATAAAATTCCACTGAATGCTCATGTAGTTAATAAGAAGACACAAATGGTCACAACCTTTCCATGGCTGTTTGCTTTTTCCATATCATGAAGTACCTCTATCAACACTTTGCCTGAGCTCTAAATAAGCCAGTTAGCTCTCCGGGCATCCTTGTTTTCTGTGATAGACATAAACTGCTGAACTTGACTGTTTGATTCACACAGAGGAGTGGGGCTGTAAATGGTTCCCATCTAGTCACAACCCTTCAGTACTACTAAGCAAGTCTACTTCAATCAAAACCCATTCGAACAGTCCTCACCCTGATCAGTTGCTTCCTGTCAAGACATTTCATATGCAAATTGGCCAAGCCTGATACATGGGCTTGTGTTCGTTTATTCTCATTTATATTAATCTGGGCATACCATAGGATTTTGAGATAAATCATCCCAAACAACGCATCAGGCAGAAGGAGCAGGAGGCACTGGTCATGCAGTTTCTTTGGTCAGAAAACAGAGAGAGAGATGAACATTAGTACTCTACCTGATCTCCCCTTTTTCTATTTTATTCAGTCAAGGAATGCCAGCCCATGGAATAATGCCACCCAGGTTCAAAGTGGGTCTTACCTATCAGTTAAACCTCCCTGTAAACATTCACCAACTCCTAGTGATATGTCTTCTTGGTTATTATAAATCCAATCAAATTAACAATGAATATTAAATATCACAAGTCCTCTCCCTAGCGACTTGATACTAAGTCATATCATTGTAATTATTAATATTCCACCCCTTACTCACAAAAGATCCTGGCCATCTCATGATGCAAAATGCATCTAATTAACCTCCAAGAATCTCCTGTCTTAACATCCCTAACACTGCTCAAAAGTCCAAAATCTCCTCCAACAGTTAAAGTAAGTTCTTCACTGTGAGCTCCATCTCCATAAAAAAAAAATAAATTAATTAAATTACATACTGCCAACACTCAATGACACAGAGTTAACATTTCCATTCCAAAGGGGAGGAATTGGAGGATAGCAAAGAGAGGGTAGACTAAAATAAGACTGATACTGGGCAAACCCAGCAACTCTGTAGCCAACATCTAGAGCTTGTGGTGGCAGCATTTGTGCTCCAATAAGCTTGGCCATCCATCCCTCTCAAGCTCTACTGCCTACAACACACACAGCCTCTCTCTTGATATGGCTCCTCTTTGCCCATGCAGCCTTCCTTGACAGACACCTCCCAGTCCTGGCATCTCCAGCATTCCAGGAGTTCAAATGCAATGTAGGCTTTACTTTCCCAGCTGAATGCAATGATGTCTTGGGACCTCCTTTGCAGGGAATTGGATCCTAACTTCAGTGGCTTTCTGGAAACTTGATTCAAGCTTTTATGAGTCTAACCCTCCAATTTTGCATTCATACAAAACCAGATGGATGGTAGTACCACGTTCTGCCAACAGCTTGAGATGTAGCCTGGCCCCTTCCACCACGGCCTCAGCAGCTTCTGTGTACCTTGACAGGTGTGCCAGAGAACACACTTTCAGAAGGCAGTTGGTTTTGAGCAGGGAACCCTTTCAAAAGCATTCCCCGGTCAATTTCTCTACTTTGAGTGAGTTTGCATTTCACAAGTTAGAGCCATTAGTGGGTAGCATCTTATCCTCAGAATCTTTCCTATTGTCTTAGTGAAGAGCAGAGATTTCCTTATGGCTCGAATCCATTTAATAATTGAAGTTGCTTTCTCTGTACTAACTTCATCTGCACCTTTAATCTCAACCACCCTCCTTCCCTTGCTACAATGCAAATTTTTCATATTTTTGTGGTCTCTCTCCCCATATAGCTAATGGAGAGCCATGAGTAGAAGCCATGCCACAGTATGAAGAATGTACTATCTGGAAACTTGTTCTACCAAACCAGTACTTTTGAATTTAGCTTTACTCAAACCTTCAAGACAAGGGAAGATTCTTCTCCTGAATGTGAATCCTCTAGTCAAGTTCCCCTAAATCCTAGTTGCCTTCTGAAACCTTGTGAGCCCCTCCACCACTGTCCACATTTCTCCAGGCATTCTGGTCTTCTAAGCTCCTACAAGAATGGACCATTTAACTCTGCTTTTAGAATTCTGGAGCTTTGCTAACCTGCAGTGCCAGTCTCTTGTGTATTCCTCCCACTTGATCTGTTTACCACAGAAATTTGGCATGCATTTTTTCTGTATTAGTTACTTTTCTCATCACTGTGACCAGATATCTAACAAAATCAACTTAAGAAAAGAAGGACTTATTTGGGCTCATATATTAAATGATACGGTCCATCAGGGTGGGCAAGATATATGATAGTAGGAATGTGAAGTATCTGGTAACATGGCTTCTGCAGTAGAAAAAGATATATGCTGGTCTTCTGCTCACTTCTCCTTTTAGCATTTATATACAGTAAATAAAGTTAGAATGGCACCAGCCATGTTTTTTTGGTTGTTTTTTTACTCTTTGGGGCTCTTTGCTCTTTGGTCTTTTGGGGGCCCACCACCCAACTCCCAAATAAATCACATATTGAGGCTTATTCTCAATTATAAATATTCGGTCTTAGCTTGGCTTGTTGCTAGCCAGCTTTTCTTATCTTTAAAGTATCCTATCTGTCTTTTGCCTCTGGGCTTTTTACCATTCTCTTTTTTTTGTATACCTTTCTTTTTTATTCCATTGCTGGTTGTGTAGCTGGGTGGCTGGCCCCTGATGTCTTCCTCCTTCTCTCTCTTCTAGATCTCTCCTTTCCCAAATTTCTCCTTCTATTAATTCTTTCTGCCTGCCAGCCCTACCTATCCTTTCTTCTGCCTGGCTATTGGCTGTTCAGCTCTTTATTAGACCACCAGGTGTTTTACACTGGCACAGTAACACAGCTTCACATAGTTACACAAGTGCAACATAAGCAAAAGTAACACACCTTAAAATAATACACCCCAGCACCATCTTTAGGATGAGTCTTCCCCATCAGTTAAATCTCTCTGCAAATACTTTCAATAGATAACACCTAGAATTATGTCTCTCAGTGGTTATAAATCCACTCAAGTTAGAGAATGAAAATTGATCATCACAACTGGGTTGATGTGTTCTTTATACCTAAGACCTCTCTAGCCCCATATCACTGGCAAAGAGTAGTAGCCAAAACAGCTGGTCTTGCCTTAAACAGTCTACTCTTAGGGTAACTAATGATGTCCTGTGAAAGCCAAAACCTAATCCCAGAGGGAAAATTATAATCTGTCTAAAAAGCATAAGTACTTCTCTTAACAGCTTCATTATCACACTGTGATATTATATGATAGTATTATCACACTGGGAACTTAAATTTCAATGTAAATTTTGGTAGAGGAAGTTAATTTGAATGATGTTTATCATAGTGGTTACCATGTTGCAACTACATCAGTAATTCATTCCTTTTTATTGTCAAGTAGTATTTTACTTTATGGCTATATCACATTTTGTTTCTCCAGCTTATTGACATCTGTCTTTGTCTTAGAGTTTCCATTTCCATGATAAAATAACACAACCGAAGCAAAAAAGAGAAAGGGGTTTCTTTCATTTAAATTCTCAAGTCACCACTCCATCACTGAGAGTAGTCAGTGGCAGGTTCCTGAGGCAGGAACTGAAGCAGAAGCCATGGAGGATTGCTGTTTACTGGCTTGCTCCTCCTGGCTTGATCAGTTTTGTTATACAACCCAGGATCATCTGCCTGGTAGTGGTACTACCCCCAGTCAGCTAGGTCCTTCCACATCTACCATTAAGCAAGAAAACACCTCCCAGGCCAGTGAAGGCGGACAGTTTTTTCAGTTGAAGTTCCTTCTTCCTAAATGACTTCTAGCTTGTGGTAACTTGGCAAAAACCCCAAAATTCACCAAGCCAGTCTTGATTGCTTTTTGGATAGCATAAATAATGCTGCTATGAACACAATCCTTTAAGTTTCTGTGTGTACATAGCCTTTTCTTCCCCTTAGGTGAATAGATAAGAGTGTAATTGATGTACTTTGGTTAGTTGCTTTTAACTTTTAAGAAAACACAAAATTATTTTCTAAGTGATAGACCTTTACAGTCCCATGAGTAGCTGCATTAAGCTTTCAATTTTTCCACAGGCTCTTCAGCACTTGTAATAATTAGCCTGTTGGGTTTCCACTGTTGTAATTGTATATATTTGTATTCCGTTGTACTTCCAATTGCATTGCCCTAACTGCTTATGTTCAATTTGTTTATGTATTTACTAGCTCTTCATATATCTTCACTGAGGCAGTGTCTATTGAATTTTCTCTCCCTTCTTTAATTGTACTTCTACCATCTTTTTATTGAGATTGAATATCTTTTAAGAAAAAATTTTATATTCTCATTATAAATCCTTTTTTCAGATTTATACTTAGAAAGTAGTTCCTCCTGTTTCCCATTTGCTTAGGGGACACACCTTGGATTATTTCCCCCTCATTACTTCTACTCACATTCTCATCTAATTTATAAGAGAAACTTATGAAAGAAAGCATTTAATTGTGGGCTTACTTACACTTCCAGAGGGTTAGTCCATGTTCATCACAGACAGGCATGGCACTGGAGCAGGAGCTGAGAGCTTTATACCCTGATCTGAAGACAGCAGGCAGAGGGAGAGAGGCTGGGCCTGGCATGGGCTTTTGAAACCTCAAAGCCCACCCCCAATGACACATCTCTTCTAACAAGGACACACTTCCTCCAAGGAGGCCACACCTCCTAATCCTTCCTAACAGTTCCATTCCCTGGTGACTGAGCATTCATATATAGGAGGCTATGGGGGTCATTCTCACTCAAACCATTATAATACTAAGGAAACTTATAGAAGTAGTTTACAGTTCCAGAAGGTTGAGTCTACCATGGCAGGAAAGCATGGCAAACAACAGGCCCTGGTGGCTGGAGCAGGAAGCTGAGGGTTTGCACCTTGACCCTGCAAGTACAAAGCAGAGATTAAACTTAAAAATGGCATGAATGTTTAAACTCTTAAAACTTGCCTCCAGTGACACGTGTCTTCTAATAACTTCATACCTCCTACATCTTCCCAAACAGTGCCACCAACTGGAGACCAAATACTGAAATGTCTGAGACTGTGGGGGACATTTCTTACCCCAACTACCCCAATGCCCATCCATTTGTTCTCACTTCTGCTTTCAATCCTGCACACACAGGAGTGTTCCTGTGAAAGCATGGTCCCTGCCCTCACCCCTCCAGTGACTTTCTTCCATGCAACAGCACCTGGAGTCCTTCCATTGTCCTCAAGACCTGTGACATCTCAGCTGTGGCTACATCTCTGATCTTATTTCCTACCAGTCCTGTTCATGACACTGTGACCACACTGGCCTCTTTCTCCTTCAAACACTGGGGTGTTGTTGTCCCTTGCTGTTCATTCCCTAGCATGCTTTTCCCCTAAATATCACATGGCCTCTCCTTCATTTCCACCGTTCTGCATTAATTCTGCATTTCAAAGAAGCTTTTCCTGATCACCCCTCTACATAGGCACCCACCACACCCTATTCTGATGCATTTTTTTTTGTCACAACAACTGTCATTAACTGGCCAAACAGTGTTTAATTGTGCATTATTTTTGTCTGTTTATTTTTTCCTGTTGCACGATAGTTCAGATATTGTCTCTCTATTTCCTCCTCTATTCCTGACATCTATACCACTGTTTAGACATATAAGGTTATCTTTTTTAATTTATAAAGTTTAATATTTATCTTTTTGAATTTTTTAAATTGAAGACCCCCAAAATTTTCTACTATAAACTAGTGGCTCTCACTACATACTTAAAAAATTATTTCCTTCTCCTTCTTTAATGGGTGATTTTACATTTACATTACATTTACAAATTCAGTAACATTAAAACAAAACATCAATATAGTCCAGTGTCCTGATGCTCTGACCTGTCTATATGTATATCAATATTTACAAACTCTCCTTCAAACACAACACTGTAGGCTTCTTCACCCAGCTAGAAGTCACCCACAGAACTGCCTAGGTTCCTGGGTCTCTCCCTTGTTATCTGATCTCAGTCACAGCCTCTGGGCCCCCCCACAGTGAGAGATGAAGAACTCCCAGGAGGGCTGCTAAATCAGGAGCTGGGCTTCATTATTATGCATGGCTTGTAAAATGTAGGTATGACTTATGAGACTTCTTTTTAGGATGATTAAAAGAAAGAAGCTAATGAGAAGATCACACACTTCATTTGTAGCAAAGATTTTAGGCAGTTTTCATCTAAGATGTTTTCAAGGGAGTCCTGGAGGAGATGAAATAGCTCTCTACAATCTGATGTCGGAGTTAGAAAATGCAAGGGGTCATGTATCTTAAAGAAGAGTGGGGCTGCCTATAAGCCAAAACCTACAAATAACTCATTTCGGGGCGGGGGGGGGGGGGGGGAGGAGGGAGGAAGAACATTGAGGCTGGAGGGTGATGAGACCAGTGGTAGGTAGTGGCCAGACTGGTGATGCATCTATAAGAATTTTGGCTATTTCCTGAGAACAATGAGACACAAGGGGAGTTGTAAGAAAGCATTTTATTTTATGGGACTTGTATTTTGGAAGGATCTTTATAGCTGTAGTGTAGAGGACACTACTGACATGCCAGAGATATCCAGATCAGTCATGAGGGCTACTGTAGAACGACCTCAAACCCACACTCTATAGATAAAATAGACTTTGCAGTCTCAGATTCTGATTCTGTGGTTAGAAACGATGTGAGACAAAAATCTGCTACGAGAGTGTTCCAATTTTCGAAGGTGAGCCAAACTTCATGAGTCTATTGAAAGTATTTCCCACTCTACAAGGCTTTCCTCAACCACAGATACAAGGACAGTGAGGCAGGGAGAGAAGCATGTCAAAGGGACCTATTTGGCTGCCAAGGAGGGCACTGGAACAACCTGGAAACAATGCAATGATATCAGAGCCTGGCTGTGACTCTACTCCAGCACCTCCTCCAGAAACACCATGGCAACTTACTCTCTTGTGCCAGGCCATAGACCTTGCTTAGACTCTCCTCTCAACCCTGTTTCCCTACAGGCCAGTCTTTCCTGGTATATGCCTGCTGGAATTCTTTGCCTCAAACCTAAGTATTGGTGAGTATTTAGCCCACCCCACGCCCTGTAAAAGCAGATACATACAAGACAGCAGCCATCTGGCAACTCCTTTCCCAAACCTCCAACAGCTTCATTCTCTACTTTTTGCTCTGCCCAGTGGGTGTCTTCTATCTCCCCAAGCTGTCTTTCCAGGTGGTTCCTGGTTGGAATCATCCAATGAGACTATGAGCAGGAGATTGGAAACAGGAGGGCATGGCCACTCTCCCACTCAGCTTTGGCTTTCCTCTGTGGCTGCTGCTCTTACTGTGTGACCCTTACCCTACTGTCCCATATCCCATGTGTCTCTAGGGACACTCTTTCCTTCCTGTATTCCTTCAGCGACAGAATGCAATACCTTTCCCCTTTGGCTGGTCTCCACATATCTCCCATTCCTTTTAGGTACCCCAAACCCGACCTAGCTTTTTGGCAGTCATCCCTTCACACATTTCTCTTTGTTTAAGGCAGTTGTAGCGAATTTTCTTTCCTGCTGGGACTTAGATGAAAGGAAACATAATTCCGGTAAATGGGGTGTGTCATTGTGCATAGATTGTGGTACCTCCCACCATGCTGAATATTAGTGATGCCATGGCAGTTACGGGATGGCACTCTCACTCCTGTTGAGACCCACAGGCTTTCTTGTTGCAGTCCCTTAAAAATATATTCACACGCATGTGAGTCCACAGTGGTTGGACACCTTCCCTGAGGCTAGTGGAGCTGGCTGTGGTGTGGTTTTTCATAACTTCTTTTCAAATATCAAGTGCAATCTTCAGCACCATCTCAAATCTCCCTTTTATTTTCATCTACCATATGACCAAAGGTTTAACAACCAGATAGAAACATGGGCAGTTTCATCACACTCCAAACTGTTTGGACAGTTTCCATATATGCATATGTGTGTGTGCATGAACGTGTGTGTGTGTGTGTGTGTGTGTGTGGTGTGTGTGTATCAAATGGCAAATGGATATCTCCCTGCCTAAACAAATGATCAGGCCACTGTTATTCACTTATGTAAACAAGAGGCAGGACATAGGTCCCTTACCCTTTCCACAAGAATATATGAGCTCCAACATTTCAGGAGTCTACAGACTTCAGGACGTCATCAGGAGTGACAACTCATGAGATGCTGCTTCTTGCCCTGGTAGAAAAAAAACAGACTCTTTGCATGCTAACTATGAGTTTCACACCATTCGATCCCTAACTATGAGGCATGAAGTTAAAAAGACACAAGCAGAATATATTCTCTACCTCCCTAAACCCACTCTTTCCAGGAGCCTGCTTTCTTGGATGGAATTAGCCATATACACAAGAAACTCACAGACAGGCTGGTGGTACCCAGGATAACAACAGGAGATGCTGTTCTTCCAGAAAGATCATGTGGGTCTGATGATTGACTGACCAGATTTATAACAACTATACCCCCTCCTTCACTTCCTTGTTCAGCAAGTGTCCAGTACCCTGTCTGAAACACTTTCTCCAAACCGCCTCAAAGTGATTGCTTGGAATTTAGTTTGCATAAGGAATCTACACTGGCCTGTTCTGCTCCTCAGTGATATTGTCATTGGCTTGGATTTCAGCAACCTCTTCTAACACTACTACCATACACTTTGACTTGGACAAAGTCTCAGTCTCTTTACCTGCAAATCAAGTTCAGCTGCTAACATCTATTGTGGGTTGAACATGAAATATCCTCCACAAGTCTCTCATATGTTTGATTCTCAAATGGTGAATACATTTTAGGTGGTTTTGGAAACTTTAGAAAGTAGGAGCTAGTCTGAGTAAGAAAGTTACTGGACCCTGCTTTGAAAGGCTCTACCTGGTCTCTTCCTCTGTTTCTCAGCTTTCTCTTTACTATGAGGCGAACAGTCTTCTCCTCTACATTTCCACTGCCTTGATACTCTTCCAGAGCGTGTGTGGCTAAGCAAACAGGAATGGACCCTCCGAAGTCAAGAGACAAAAGAGATCTTTCCTTTCCTTCAGTTGCTTTTTTAGACATTCTGCCAAAGCAATGTAGAATTAACTAATATGACTTCAATTTATAATATGTATTCAACTAATGAAATAAATTCAATTCTCAATAGATTCTCTCTGTCCTTCTAATAATTTTTTTCCCTCGGCATAAAGTAGTTCTGATATAAACTACAGACCTGTGATGTTATATAGTAATGCCAATGTCTCTCAAATATTATATAGATGGATATTCAAATGATTTGATGTATTTGTTAATAAATAAAATTAATAGGAGGAAAAACCCAATTATTAGAAAGGAATGAAATACAGTGTTTTCAATTATCTGAAGTCATATTTCCTCAGATGATAAGGCTTCATTTAGTATTAAGAAGTTAGTTGGGAAGCTTATTAAAATGATATCTTGAAAAAATGTATGCAATGACATATATTTATAACTAATCATTTACTTTAATTTATCATTGTAATTTATGTAATTCTACTGCATTTCAATTTAGCAATATAAAATGACAACTCATTTTTATATTTACCATAGGCCTTGGCAATAGGTTTGCACATAGTACTCCTGAGTTGAATTAATAAACGATGAATAAATAAATAAATCAATCACTGTACCCAGTATCTTGTGAATAATAGCTACTGTCTTTTAAAACTTCATTAATAAGCAGTTTCTTTCCCTCCATTTAACCTTCCTCACACCTTGAAAATTTCTCCAAACTAAATTTTCTTCTCATGGTCCTTCAAATATCTGTGATGATAATTGACCTAGCTCATACAGCCAATGACTTAATGTGATATTAGCTCCTGTATCCAAGAAACCATTGGATGTTTAAGGATAAATACAAAAGATTTCATTTCACCATCATATAAAGTTCAGTATAGATGATCCTAACAATCAGGTGACTTTTCCCTGTGCTGTGACAACCAGGAATCTACTATGCTGTGACTTCTATAGCTGTCAACATGCAATTTCCAAGGTTCCATGTCAATAGAAGGACTTTGAATTTAGGATTGAAGTATATTTAGGGATGCAGTGTAGATGCAGTACTCATCACGTTAGCTCACACACCATTGGCAGATGAGCTCACTATATGATGAAACAATCTGCAGACTATAGTATGGTCCTCTTTGTGCGTGTAGGTGGCAAAAAACTTATCCCATCTCTGTAAAAGAAGACTTTAAAAGCAAGAGAAAATAGTAGAAAACATATAAGAATAGGTACCTTTACAATTATGACTTTGGGGTCCGCATTGCCAGCTCAGATTTCTCTGCTGAACCTCACATATCACACACAACTGTGCATAAGGCTTTCAAACCACCATTGCTCTAACCGTCACCCTGTCTTGGGATTCTTCGCAACAACGATTAAATGTTCTAATGAGTATGAATTTATTTGTTGGAGATCCTTGTGCATTTTTGAGTACCATGCTATACATGCTATAGTTGATGATTTTCTCCAAAGGTTCACAGATTGGGACCCTAATTCAAAAAAAAAAAATAGATTGAAAAGTAGAGGGATCTTGAGCTGATTGGGTCACTAAGAGGTTGAGTGTCATTCTCTCAGGAGTAGCATTTGCTCTCACATGCTGGGGGTTGCTGAATGGTTATTGCTAGCATGAACTACTGGACAATGAGGCTGCCTCCTGTGCTTTGCGTTCTGTCCATGCAGATTGTCCTTTTGCTTTCTGCAAGGAGACAAGACAGCATGAGGCTATTACATGAAGTCATGCAGAAGCCTCCAGAACACTGAGCTCTTATATAACTTCACTTCAAAAATAATAGAAGTGTATAGTAATTGTACAAAATCCTGGATCTCACTATGACATTACCCATATGCCAAAGATGCTCTAAGGCACACAACTATTACCCCACACTTGTCTTCTTTCAGTTGTGTGATAGCTCCCTCCTTTTGTGGATCCCTATGTTTATCTAGGAGGAAGAACAAAATTATGTCCTCCTTTGCAAAAATATTTACCAAATTTTCACACTCATCATTTTAACTGAAATAAGTCAAACTCTGAAATACAAGACTCATGTATTTTCTATCATATGTGAAATATGATATAAATAAGTCACTAAGAAATGAAAAACTATCAAATTTCTCTTCTTTCTAAATTATCTCAGCCTTGGATATTCTCATACAGCAATGGAAAATGAACTAGATACATCATGGTGGTGTGAAGCATTCAAGTTTTAGAGCAGACTTGGAACACAGAGTTAAATTTATTTTAGTAGAGGGAGGGTGAAGTGTTTTCTTTGAGGAAGGTGTACGGCCTCCAACAGAATTAAGCATTGTAGGGAAAGAGGGGCAAACACTGAACACAAAGACTCCTTCCATGTGGGGGTTGATGTAAGATTTAATAGAACTGAAATATGTAACCATGGTTTTAAAGTTGTTTGCCATGGTGTGAACAATGTAAATCCTTGTCTACACAATCTTCCAAAATGTCTTGTTCAGAAAAGCCTTTGAGAGAAGAAATTATTTTATCGAGAAAAAGCTCTAATTCTGATATTACTCAATACAGTGAAAAGCAGAGGCAACATTCAAGGCTGAAGAAACTAGGGGATAGAAAATGGTGTGGTGTCCCCCAAGTGTTAACAGAAATCGTGGGCAGTGTGCTACGGTTTCTCTTAGTTGTCAACTTGACCCACCTGGGAACAAAGAACCTCAACTGAGGAACTGCATCCATCTCATTGGACTGTGGGCTTGTTTGTGTGGTATTTTCTCAATTAATGATTGAGTTTGGAGGGCCCAGTCCCCTTGGGCAGCAGGTGGACCTGGGCTATATAAGAAAGGGAGTTAAACAAACCAGAGGAAGCAAGCCAGCAAGCAGCATTTCTCCATAGTTCCTGCTTCAAGCTCCTGACTTAAAGTCCTGCCTTGGCTTCCCTCAATGATGTGCTACAAATAAATCCTTTCATGACCAACTTGCTTTTGATCATGGTGTTTATCATAGCAACAATAAACCAAAGTAGGACAGAGTCCTTCCAAGTCCCTCATGCAACACAGTTGGTAGAGGTGGAAATAAAGGAAAAAGATGACATCTGTCTGACAGCAGAGATAAGTCAGACTCAGTGAATGACAAGACATGCAAAGTTCTTAATGGACAATTGAGTGGCATTGATCACAGATACATCTGTAACAATTCCTGTGGCTAATGGTGCAGCTTGACCATTGAGCAGCACCTACCAAGTATACGCAAATCCCTGAGTTCAATCCTTAGCACAAAAATGGGACCATAACAGTCTTCACACATGTACATGTACTTGTATGTATAACCACGTGTCTAGGTTAGCATTAGCTCCATTAACTATGAGCTTAAGACAGCCTAGAATCACCTGGGGAAAAAGTCTAAATTGAGTAATTTTTTTTACTAATTTGGTCTATAGGTATGTCTGTGAGGAATTGCCTTGATTATTAATTGATGGAGGAGGGCCCAGACCAATATGGGTAGCACCATCTCTAGGAAGGTTGTCATGGGCTGTATAAGAAAGCTAGTTGAGCATTAGCCTGTGAGCCAGCCAGAAAGTGAGCTATCAAGCAGCATTCTTCCATGGCTCCTGCTTTGAGTTCCTGCTTATCTTCTTGCCCCAACTTCTCTTGATGATAGCATGTGATCTCGAACTGCTTCAGTTGGAATGTTTTATCACATCAGCAGAATGATGGGCATCAACAACTATCTTTTAAGTTATCAGATTCCTGATTCTTCTCTGCCAATCTGCCTCACCCAGACAGCACCTAAATTTTGTTGTTTCTCATTTATTGTGTCTCCCAAACTTGGCCTCTTTCTGCTCTTCTCACCTCTTATACCCTAACGTACATTATGAATATCCTTCACATGGACATATAGAACATTTCCCTATCTAGTCTCTTTGAATCCAGCTGTTGGTCTTCTAATCCACCTTCCACTCCTGCAAAGTGGGTGAAATCTCTTCCTTATGCTGAAATGCTTCCACATTGTCTTCAAACTTCCTGAAATGGCTTCTGGTGAGGCATTTCTAAGCCGGATCGTTTCACCTCCTCTAGCTTTATCATTTTTCACTGTAAACCTTATCCAGTGTGCTCCACTGATAGTCACACCACACACCCAGTGTGCTCCACTGATAGTCACACAACACAGCTTTAGTTCTCAACAACTCCATGGTTTTCTTATCTATTGGACTCAAATACTTTGTTCTTTCTTGCCTTGGGTCACGACTCTGAAAACCCATTCCTCTTCTCCTACTTCCCTCATGAACTGCCTATCTACTAGATGCTAACTCATCTATGAAGCAATATTCCTTGTCTTCCCTAAAGTATAGTTCACGTTTTGCTCTTCTTTGGTTCTATTAAAGCCTGGGTTTATTTTACCATTTTTTTTTATTTGTTGTTTGTTTAATCATTTTCATATATTCACTGGTTCACTTGTCCATGTCCTAGCTAGGATGACAAGTTCTGTGGGGCTTTGCTTCATTTTTGCATCTGTTATGCTTTACCAAGAAAACACAAACCAGTCATTTTTTATGGAAGAAAGTGAATACCAGGAATTGGGTGAACTGGCTGAAAAGGCAAAGATAGCAACTCTTGCCTAGGAACAGTAATCAGTTGCCATACCTAGGGTTGGGGAGGAAGGAAGGAGATAGAGATATATCTCAAAGTCTGCTGAAGGTATTCTGCCAACTGGGACTCAGCTCATCTGAGAGAGGGCCTGGCTGATGCTTATGACTCGGGGGTGCAGAAGAGGGCCCTAGGGAGCCTACAGAGGAGAACCCAGGTGACCGCAGCTATTACCTCCTAGTGGAAGAGAGAGGCAAGAGTGGAGATCATGATGAAGCTTGTAACAGAAATGTGGGGAAAATGGGAACTCTCTGCTGTTGGTATAGACCTTAGTATGGCCACATTACCACACACAGCAGCAAATAGGATTATGGGATGACACGGGCTTCATCTCCTTCCAAGGTCCCCAGAAATCCTGCTGACAGAGCCTTGGGTGAACCTAGTATCACGGTTGCAGTTTGCAGAGCCGTAGGTGTAGGGTCCCAAAGGGCATAAGATTGACACTCAGCAATGACCATCTGTGTCAGCACAGCCCAGTGCCTCATGACTGGGAACCATTAACCATCTGGTAAATATTTATCAGACAAATGACACCATTAAAATGAGTATCTATGCCCTGTCCCAGAAACTGACCAGAATAACTAGGAGCGTGTATGACAAAGGACAGAAAAAGAGAATGACACCAAGGATATATTTGCTATCGTCCAAACATTGCACAGTTACCTCTGGGTAAGAGCAGGTCTCAGTAAACTCACTGAAGATACATGGTGTCAGAGGGTAGTTCCCATGCCTGGGAAGGCTATTCAGCATTGTAAGAAACAGACAAAGAGAGTTAGCAATTCAAACTGATACCTCTGATTCAGGCAGGGTTTTCGAGAGTGGCACCATCCCACTGTAGAACCCGGAAAACATTCCGCCAAGCTAGAGAAAACTCCTGGTGTATAGCCAGCCTCCACCCTAGCCCAGGGTGCCTCTGGAGGGTGCAGATGAAGAGTGAGAGAGGAAACTGGGCGACCTGTCTTCCTGTGCTGGGTAAGGTCTGAAGAAAGCCAAAGCTGGGTGATCAGCAGGGGGATTGCTCTACTAGCTAGTTCTTAGACTGTAGACCTTTAGCTAAAGTAACTGGGTCATTTCGTGTTCAAATAGTGTTTTCAAACCACAGGGACAAGAGTAGCCCCAAGGGGCAGGGAGGGGACAAATCGGTGTGGCCTGGTGCATACAGAGCCTCTGGAAATTGCAAAGCTGATGAAGAAAGCATGCTCCTGTGGTGCAGTTTCAGTGATCGCCAAGAGAAGAGAAGAGAAGATGCAAATGAGCCTTCCTGCCAGGCCCCAGCTCCTTTTCGCACCCCCTCCCATAACCCTCACCACCCACTCCAGCCCTGCTCGGGATGTAGAAACCTGAGCCACTGAGCAAGACTGAGGGAGCCAAGTAGATATACGGTGGCTCACAAGGGCATCTGCCATTCAGGTATGATCCCTCTGCATTAATACAGGTGTGGAAAGTGAAGAGGCAGTCAGGAACAGAGCAAACACAAAGTAACACGAAACTCGGTTTAAAGCATAAACCATTTCCAAAGAAAACAGTTCATGCAAACAAGGAGTGAAGAATCAGGGACCCATTCATTATAAGCAACCAAAAATATTGACTATATAACAACATAGCATTTTTAAAGACATGTGCTCAATAGAGATAAGATGACAAGATAATGTATTGGAAAGAAAAGTGTGGTGGGTTCATTGAAGGAAAAGGTAGAAGAGAAATCATGTCACTTCAGCATTTATGGAAGGAGTTAGAAGCAAGGAGAAGAAAGGCGTGAGCTGCAAAATTGAATTATAAGATGTGGGTAGTTTTGATAAAAAAGGAATCACCCATAATCACCACAGAGAAAGAGAACTGGAGGATAGGCACAATCAGACATTAATTAGGAGATGAAAGGAAGACAGCAGAAACTTAATAGTAGAGATAACCAGCATTTCTGAAGAAAAGGAAAAGATAAAAGAAGCAAAAGTATTTCCAAAGATATGTGAAAAAAAGATGCCCAGAATCAAGAGGAGATCTGAATTTGTGCATCAAAAGAATTTACTGATTCTGAGGCAAAAATAACAAAAGGAAACAGGCTAATTATATTCCACTCAGATGCTACATTCACATGCTGACATTTCATCTGCTAATCATACTCCAGTGAAAAAATATTTAAGCAATAACCCTACCATCATCTAGGTAGACTGAACAAATCATCCCCAAAGATAAGAAAACCAGATCAACTGCTGGGATTCTTCAACATTGAATGCCAGAAAATGAAAACAAAAGCTAAGAAAATTCTGAAAGGAAAAGATGTAGGCATTTCTTACAACACTGCTGTTCTCAGGTTCAGGAACAGATATGCCCCCATTTGGGAAGTGTATGACCCTTGTCCCTAAGAATCTCTTCTAGAAAGAGGAAGTCCAAGCTGGGGAGAGAACAAGAATACAAAGTGGATAAGCACGGCAGTGATCGGGGTAAAGCACTGACCATTGGGAGCTTCTATAACAAAATACCATAGACCAGACATTTCTTTCTCACAATTTTAGAAGTTTAGAGTGCCAAGATCAAGATGACAGAGCATTTGGTGACTCTTGAGGGGCACTTCCTGGCTCACAAATGGCATCTTCTGGTTATGTCCTCATGTGGTGCAAGAAAAGAACTCTGGTGGTGTCCTTGGCCCCTTAGGACACTCACATCACTATGGAGACACTAGGTCTCCATCCTAAAGGTCCCAACCACCTAAAGTAATCACACTGGGAACAACGAAGTACCCATATTTGGATTTTGCAGGGACACATACATTCAGAACATAGCTAGACTGAATTCATATGCATATGGGACAGTGTCTAAATCCTTGTAGTAAATGTAGTTATAAGACAATAAAAATAATAAAAATCATTGAAAGAGAAAAATAGAGATCACGCCATGATGCTAGAACAAGTCTGGGGATGTCTCTGGCTAAGGTAGAGAGGGGGGAGGGAGGGGTGGGTGGAAAGAGAGGAAAGGGATTAAATTCTGGCAAGGAGCCAAGAGCAACTGCTACATTATTGAAGGGCAAACCTTGGGAAATCCAGATTTCTGACATATTTTTTTAAAGATTTAGAAGAAACTCCTAACAGACCCAAAATAGCATACTCTCACATGGCCAGAGAGCTGACCAATTAAGTGAAGAGCACCCAAATCAACTGAAGACTTCTTAAAAGGCAGCTCCAGAGGGGCCCCAGGACTCTCCATCTCTGAGTAGCTATGTTGCTGTCATAGTGTGACAGGGTGTGTCATAGTGTGGTCATAGCCACACTTCTAGAAGGACCCTGATGGCAGCAATGGAGCTGTACATCCTTAAGTTCTGGTAGTCACCTTCCATAGAAACTTGCTACATGACAGACATCTCACAGTGCTTAAATATACCGCAGCTTTTTGCATCTAGACCTTTAGTCACGTGGGGTCGCCTGTCAGAAATGCCTTGTCTCCTCCCCTACTGTCATCAGCACTCTACACAGAACCTGAGTCAAGCTCTACTGCCATTGCACTGGCTCCGTTAGACTCCCTGCATTCCTAGGCCAATTCATCGGCCCTTTTGCTTTACCTCTGGAACTGTCTACATCTGCCGTAGCATAAAGTGCCTGTGTCTAGGTCCTAGTTCCCTTATGGGAATGTAAAGAGTCCAGGCTGAAGAGCTTACTTTATTCAACAGGGTTTACTTGTGATACAAAACACCTGCTCTCATTTCCACTCAATATCCAATGTCTTCAGTTGAACTAAGTCGCTTGGATTGAGAAATGAATATTGACTGTTAGGGTTGTAGAACTCCATGGAAGTGCCTTCTTAGGAAGGCCTTTCTTGGCAGTTTGATCTGTTGTTATGTCTGACCAGTGGTGTGGAGTGTTGACTGACTGAGGTGGTAAATCTATAGTCCACTAATAAACCCAGGCAACTTTGTTCCCTGTACCAGCCAAAATCATTCAACCCCATCGATAGTGAGCGTGTAGAAGAGCGAACAGATTGTTTGTTAACTGAATTCTTCATCTTTAAACCATTTGTTTTGACTTGATACAGATCTACAATAAAGCTCAGGCCTCAAAGAATTAATTCTCTTAAAATTCATGAGTAATTCCTTCCATTCTCTTAATAACACATTTCACTTCTCTTCAGCCAATTTCTGTGACAGACCTAAGCCTGAATTTAGAAATAAAACATACAGTCAAAGATGTAAAAATCATTTGAATGATTTCAAGCTTTGTTTTAATTACATTTGATCAGACTACATAGGGAGTGATGTAATTACATTAACAAATGAAAAGGAAATACTGTTCAATTTCTATTTTGTCCTTCTGTGTTGGGAAAGTTATTTTTGTAAGGAAAGCTACATGTATCATGGCCATGAGGCATTTAATGCCCAGACTGGAGCATCTCAGTAGAGAATTCCTTATTGGGTTAAAACAAGAGATCTGGGTTTTACACACTGCAGCCTCCAAAATACCAGGGACATTTTTTACGAATTGAATATGAAATGTCTCCCTACCCTGGCTCATGCTTCAAATACTTGATCCCCAGCTGGAGGCACCTTTGGGGAGATGATGGAAACTTCAGATCCCCAGATGGGATCCTATTGGGAGAAAACAGGTGAGTGGAGGTGACTGCTTGGGAGTATACTGCCCTGACCACTTCCTTTCTTTAGCTTTACTTCCAGCTTGTTAAGAAGCATCTCTCCTTCACTACATTCTCCACATGGAGATGGGTTCAAGTACATGGTGCCAACAGACCATGAACTGGACCCATTGAAAACAGGAGCTAAATGAAGTTTCTCATTCCTTAACTCTTTCTATAGGGTGTTTTAGTGAAAGCAATGTAAAAATAACATGCACACAGACATGAAGGTGACTGAAAGCACCTTGGGGAAATTGTCACCAAAATACTCTTGAGAGAAGCCCAGAATGGACCAACATACCTGACTTTTTTAATCTGTTTGTCTATTTGCTTGTTTGTCTTTCTGTTTATTTAGACAGGGTCACTATGTAGCCCTAGATGGCCTGGAACTTGGTATATAGACAAGGTTGGTCTTGAACTCTGCCAATGCCTCCTGAGTGAGCGCTAAGGATTAAAGGCATTCACCAACACACTCAGTAAAATGTGGATTTTTTAAAATAAAGATGTGTTCCCTATCTATCACATTCATATTTTATTGACCAAAAACTGCTTTTGAAAATTTGTGAAGAATTGGAGATCTCTGGAAATCAGAATAGGAGTGTTTTAGAATTATACAGAAAACTCCCAGTTTCCTCTGAGTAGGCTCACTGGCCTGGGAAATCAATAAACCAATAGATCACATGCCTGTTAGCCCCACAGCAGCTACAGCAGAAACTTGGCTGTATTATTTTGGCACTGGTAAGCAGCAGCCTGATCCGCATCTTAGAAGAGTGACACCCAGATAGAAACTTCTGGAAATCTGCCACCAGGCTCTGGTTTTTAGACTCCTCTGCTGGTCACATATCAAAAGGTGAATTTGGGTGAATGCCGTGCAGTGTCTTAGTGTTCTTCATTTTGTCCGTGACTTTCATAGTTTCAAGTCAGTCGTGAACTTTAATTCTCCCCAAGCCTGTGGAAGCGCTTGTCCAGATAACTTCCATCATGTCAGGGAATGTATGAGAACCTAGAGCTGGTAACCCTTTCCCAGTTTTGAAGACCTTCTTTCTTTGCCAAATGATCTTTAAAACCCCTCCAACGTGTGAAGAGGGAAGAGCACATGTTCTGGTTTGCTCAGAACTGGCTGGGTTCCCAAGGATGTGAGGCATTCAGTAATAAAATGGACCATGTTCTGGATAAATTGGGGCAATTTTATCACCCTGGTATCAAGAATCCCTTCCTCCTTCTTTATCATTGCCCGGAAGTTTGTGTCTCCCCTTCCTCTTTGGACTGAGTAGGGCTCAAAACCAAGAATGTTGGATAGGGTGGGTAGATTCTAGTGTGATGTATACTGAAATAGGTACCCTATCTTTTTCTAAGTATAAGTATGTGGTGTCTGGCTGCATTTAAGTGAGCATTGTGGTTGATATATTGTGCACCCCAATAAACTTATCTGGGGTTCAGAGAACAGAACAGCCACTATATTAAACATGAGATAAGGCAGTGGTAGTACATGCCTTTAATCCTAGCATTCCAGAGGTAGACATCCATCTGATCTCTGTGAGTTCAAGGCCACACT
The DNA here is from genome assembly GCF_004664715.2 of Peromyscus leucopus. Lineage (NCBI taxonomy): Eukaryota > Metazoa > Chordata > Mammalia > Rodentia > Cricetidae > Peromyscus > Peromyscus leucopus. Next base: position 49,522,238 of record NC_051086.1, read on the forward strand.
GCAAACAGCCAGGCATGGTAACACACACTTTAATTCCAGGAAATGATGGCAGGAGGCAGAAAGGTATATAAGGCACGAGGACAAGGAACTAGAGGGTTTAAGCTTTTAGGCTTTTAAGATTTGAGGCTTTTAGCAGCAGTTCAAATGAGATCCATTTGGGTGAGTACTCAGAGGCTTCCAATTTGAGGAAACAGGATCGACTGAGAAGTTGGCGAGGTGAGGTTAACCATGGCTTGTTCTGCTTCTCTGATATTTCAGAATGCACCCCAATATCTGGCTCCTGAGTTTTCTTATTAATAAGACTATTTAACAATTTGTGTTACAGAGCATTATCTAGAAATTATTTAAAATGGCAATGGTGGTTGTCAGGGTAGGTCTCATTTCCTTCTGCTCTAAGGAAATGAGAATTTGTGAAATTCCAATTGCATTGGGAGATCCACACTGTATTCTCTCTCTCTCTCTCTCTGTCTCTGTCTCTGTCTCTCTCTCTCTCTCTCTCTGTCTCTCTCTCTCTCTGTCTCTCTCTGTCTCTGTCTCTCTGTCTCTGTCTCTCTCTCTGTCTCTGTCTCTCTCTCTGTCTCTCTCTCTCTCTCTCTCTCTCTGTCTCTCTCTCTCTCTCTCTCTCTTCCTCTCCCATAGTCTTGCTAGGATACCCAGGCTTTCCTTGAACCTTTCATGGGATCCTTTCCTTTCAGACTTCCTCCCAAGTATCAGGATTACAGATAAGTGCTATGAAATGCAGCTCTGAGCTCTGGGCTACCATGCCTGACTTTGCTCTCAGATTTGGGCTACCATGCCTGACTTTGCTCTCCTATGTATAAATCACCTGCCACAAATCAGAACTCATTCACATAGTATCTCACAAAGACAGTGGAAAAACACTCCTCTCCCACTGCTTGTACAAGATAAAGGTGAAGTCTCCAGCCCCGGATAAACTTAAAGAAGTGCAAGGTCTCCTTCTGGTAAAGGTGTATGCTAGGACTGTTGCCAGGGCAACAGTTGAGAACTGGGATAGGGAAGGAAAGAAACTCAATTTGAGATTTAAGCACCACAGTGAGAGGTGAATCTGATGCAGATACAAACCAGAAAGGAGGCAGAGGCCAGCTTGGACACTCCAACCAAAAGACCTGGGCCAAAGGAGGACGCAAGTGAACTCCTAGAAGTTAAGTGTTCGGGCTGGAGTTAGGGTGCCCATGCCTGTGTCTATGAAGTCATGTGATGGTACTAATATTGCCTCTTATGGGGGTCACCTTTTCTGAATAAAGCAACTCAAAGAAGGCACCCCACACTTGGAAATCAACCAGAGGTTGGGAGGAAGGCTGGTCCACCGTTAGTTAAGGTTAGCCCTTTGTGTTGTCTCCAGGACTGTTTGTAAAAATCCCACACATAACTGGAAACCTGTATAAGGAAGTTCATCAGAAGACAATATGGAGAGAGAAATGTGAGATCATACAAAATCAGAACTATTACACATTAGAAGCTCTGGGTTGGGGGGGTCTGGCAGGCCAAGAATTATTACTGTTCAACCTACCAACCAACCTGTTTTCTGAAGACAGACTTTTATGGACAGCTTTCTAAATACAGAAGTTTTCACTGCACAGGTGGGCTAATTTTCCAGACATGCTACAAGAGATGCAAAGTACCAGAATAAGGAGACAGGATGATGCAGGGCCTCGGAGTGTCGGCACGGTTTATTTGTAAAACATCCAAAGCCCCTGGCAAAATGTTAACATCTGTCAAATATCAGCAGCGAGTACATAGATGTGTGTTATATTAGATCTGCAATCTTTTGAAATATCTTATAAGGAACTATTTTTAAAAAATTGAAAACAAAAAGCACATGTCCCATGGAGTTATCTCTGTCTGTTGAAATCTGAGGGATCGGGTCCTGGCCACAGATGGTAACCACCTCCTCCTTCCTGTTCAGTGCCAACTGTCAGAGAAGGAACTGCAGAACTCTTGCAAAGATTGGGCTAAATTGTCAAGTCTTCTCTTGACACCATGAGCTTGCTTCATTCATATGGTAGATTCTTTTTGTCTTGTTTTGACTTAATTACTGGAAAACTTGATGAAACTTATCTGCACATGTACATTCCCTTGGCAGGCCTGGATTTTTTTTGTCTCATCTCGGGACCATGCAAACTTTATGGGGGATGAACAGGTGGCTTGGTAATTAGGAGTACTTGCTGCTCTTGCAGAGGACCTGGGTTCAGTTCCCAGCACCCACACTAAGAAGCTCACAGCCATATGAAACTCTAGTTCCAAGGATTCAGTGTTATCTTCTTGCCTCCATAGGCACTGGGCACACATGTGGGGATCAGCCAGAAGAGCACGCGCACACACGTGTGTGTAAAATAAACTTAAGACTTTAAACAACTTCACGTATTCTGATTTTTCCACCCACAAGAACCTATGGTCTGTTGGGAGCAGACTGTCACGTTGAGTCACAGATTTTGGAATCACTGAAGAATGGAGCGGTTCCTTCAGTACATGACAAATACAGTCCCCGTGTGACAAATACGTAGTATATCAAAAAGAGGACTCAACGTGATCTGATTATTGAGACAACGAAACACACTGAACAGTTCCTTGAAAGACCTGAATCCCACATTCTAAACTGGTGAGATCAGAATCTACAGTGTGCTTGCCCAATGCGTGAACCTGGAAGGTGAGCTTAAAGGGGCTCCTGGTTAGGAGTAGAATGCTGCCTTCTGAAGGCTTAAACCCAAACATTTACTTTTCTCACACAGCACCAAGTTTTCACGAGGGCAGCCCAGGATTGCTTCAGCTGTCCAGCCCTGTCCACCAGACCCACCCCCTTCCTTTCCTTCTGCTCCTCCGGGCCCATTATGACAGTTTGACATTTCCTGGTTGTTCTGTGGTTGATGCAGCAATAAATCCACGGTTGCTTTTTAAAGAACTTTCCAGACAAACTTAATTCACAAATTGGTGACCCATGCTTGGTGCATTGTAACTCCAAAGGAATTTGAAAGAAAAAAAAAAAAAAAAAAAAAAAAACTCCAAGGTGTAAAAGAAGATACTGCTTGGCAAGGACAAGAGTCTTTCACAGACATGCCTGGGATCTAACTTCTGCAATTATGAACTAAGCACAACTTAGCTATTAAACATTGCATGTCCCAGGATCATTTCTGACTGTAAAAAAAACATTGGCTCTTTGGAACTGATATGTAAAACCCACGGTGAACAAAATAAAGACATTTTGGGAATGAAACTATTCAAGAACCCCATGGCAGAACAAACTGTAATGTTTACTGGCTTTTCCAATATAGTACAATTTGTTCTGTTTGCAAAACAAACAAGTTCCCATTTTCCTTAAATCACAAATTTACTTTGCAATTGATTTACCATGCAATCCACCAGTACTGGGCTTTGGTGACTTACTCAACAAATGGTCAATATGAGTTTTAGGGTCAAAGGTTTACAAGAGCTACAGACAAGCTTACAAAACCTGATACTGAAGGAGCAGTTGCAATCTACCACCCCTGGATACCCGACCAGGAAAGCAGTATATTATTAATATGCTACACAGGGGTCGATCTTTCTTAACATGTAGCTCTAGGTAGGTGTGAGTTATCATCCTCCTAGGCTTAGCTACAATTCAGGCATTGCCTTTCCTGAGAAACCTGTTGAGGATGCCCAGGATGGGTGGCTGTCTTCCTGGTGAGTGGAGCTGAATCATGAATTCTTCTCCAAGTTATGTGATTGACAAGTGAAAAATTGTGTTTGTGTTTGTGGTGTATACTGCCATGTTTTGATGTATGAGCACACTGGGAGATGATTAAATCAAGCCAATTAACTTATCTTTCACCTCAATACTTCTCATTTTTTTGGAGAACATTTAAAATCTTCCTCAGCAATTTTCAAGAATATGACACATTTATTATAGACTGCAGTTGCCGAGTTATGTGATGAATCTGTGGAACTTGTTCCTTGTAACTGCTTATTTACAGGCTTTGGCAAATACTGCCCCACTCCTCAGCCTTTCCCCATGACCCTTGCTGGCTCCTGTTCTCATCACTGCCTGTGTGTATTTAATTCTTTCCCATTCTCTGTATAAGTAAAACCATACAGACAGGTATGGTGGCTCATGCTTGTAATTCTACCACCTGGGAAGATGAAGCAGGAAGGCTGCCATTAATTGAAGTCCTTCATGGTATAAAGAGTGGATTCTAGGCTAACCTTGGCTACAGAATGAGACTTCATCTTGAAAAGAGAAAAGGTAGATCATGCAGATCTGTATGTGGCTTGTCTCACTTCACAAACTGTCCTTTAGATTTCTTCAAAGGTTGCATGGTACTCCATTACAGATCTATACTGTGTCTACTACATCCTGTACTGCATAATATTCTTTGAAGAATACTCATGCAAGTGTCTGTCATATATCTAGAACTACGCTGGTTGGGGAACATGTTTTTGGAAATTTTCAGTGTAAGTCAGGTCTATACTTGGTCTTATTTCTTTTCAATTTGCTTCTGCTTGCTCTGCTATCACTCTTGGTATTTCCACCAGAAATTAATGACAGAGAACATTGACAGAGATAGGTAAGTTGGTGGACAGACAGGGAGATAGTCATATGTAATTTTGACATTTGACTTTGGGAAGGCTAAATCAACTCTACATGATTCTTAACCTTTGATTCCAGAGCTCTGGGCTCAAGGGTAGACACTTGAAAAGCAAAGACTGGTAGAGGAACCTAAGAAGTTCTGGAATCCACACACATGATCTGGGCTCATGGGGTACACTATCACTATAGCACCCTTCAACTCTCAGAGCACATGTGACCTTTGTCTCGGGATCCTGCAGAAGCTAGGATGCTCCATCACATTGCTGAGCACATGTGGCTAGCCCAGGAAAAGCTGGAGGAAGACCCAAAGGACGTAGAGGATTTGTAGGCCCTGCTGCCACCCACATGGTTAAAGTAGTTGGGACATAATTGAAAGCATGTGTGAGCTACAAAGGCATCTGATGCCAGCTCTTGGTGCTTATCACAGACTGTGTTCTCATGCTGACTATCAGGATCAGAAGGGATAAAACTGGCCCTGTGCCTGCTCTGCAAATGAGAAGTTGTGTGCGTGTGCGTGCGTGCGTGCGTGCGTGCGTGCGTGCGTGCATGCGTGCGTGCATGTGTGTGTGTGTGTGTGTGTGTGTGTGTGTGTGTGTGTGTGTGTGTGTGTTACTCTCCAGACCTTCCCCAGGAAGCTTTCTGAGATGTTCTCTAGTAGAAATTCCCAGGAAAAGGAACCTTGACATGTAGCAGCCCCAGGCAGTCTGAGACATTACACCTGAAGTAGGAAAAGCCAAATGGCAAGGTTTGGTTTTCCCTAATACAAAAACATCTTCAATTCTAAACACATCCTTCTCTTACAAGCTTCCCCTCCCCCTAGATAGAAGGACCACAGATTAGTAGTTCAAACTAATTAAGACTTGTTAAATGCTTATTGTTCACTAGACCCTGAGTATACTAAGCCTCTATAGTATAACTTCCTAACAAACCTCCTATCTCCTCCCCTACAATCTCCCTTCCACACATGCTTGCAAATATCTATCCCATCATGCAAGTCCATAGCCTGGAACCCCAATGGCTTCTGTTTATGTGTGGAATAGAGCCTAAATCTCTTAAGCGTGGTACCATAAGCCTGCATCCACCTGCTTCTTTGCATTCTTTTAAAATGGTCTCTCCAGAACACATTCCCTGATTAATACATTATCTTCTTTCTCATTGACAAATAATTGGGCATATTTGTGGAAAGTAGTGTGACATTTCATACATGTAAACAATGAGTAATGATCAAATTAACTTATCAACACCATCACTTCGAGAATTTATCTTTTCTTTATGCTGAGAACATTCAAATATCCTGCCTTCTGTTTTTTGTTTGTTTGTTTGTTCGTTTTGTTTGTTTTTTGTTTTTTCTCACTATGTAGTACTGGCTGGCCTGGAACTCACTATGTAAACCAGGCTGGACTCAAACTCACAAAGATCTGCTTGTCTCTATCTTGCCAATGCTGGAATTAAAGGAGCTCAGCACAGTGCTGGGCTCTGTCCTCAGTGTACTATCGTTGACTCTAGTCACCTGCTGAATGATACCCGAGCTTATTTGGACTATAGGAACCTATAGCTTGTGCTCTCTGTCCACTCCCTACTAGTCCCAGCTTCTAGTCATTGCCATTCTATTCTCCACTTCTTCTAGAGCAGCATTTCTTTGATTCCCAAATGAGTGGGATCATATGGTATTGTCTTTGTGCATCTGTCTTGTCTCACGAAACAGCGAGTCTTTAACAGTGCATGATTACACACACCATTTACTTCAGTCCCAGAACATACACTATTTTCTTTCTTAAAATGTTTAGATTTAAAATAAAATTGCATCGTTTTCCCCGTTCTCTTTCCTACCTCCAACCCCTCCGATGTATACCTTTCCCATGTCTCCCTCCCACTCATTCAAATTCATGGCCTCTTTTTCTTTAATTGTTGTTGTTGCTATGTATGCTCCTAAAGTTATAGATACAACCTGTTTAATCCACATAATTCTACATATATGTGTATATATGTGTGTACACATATAAATTATAAATATATATTATACATATATACGTATGTTTATGTCTACACACCCACCCACATATATACATATTAAAATTTTCAGGACTGAGTGTTCGGTATTTGATCACCAACTGTGGGGGCTCATCTCATGGTAAGACTATTTCTTGAAGACTAGCTTTAATGGTACCAGAAGATGTGATACAAGCTTCCAAAGAGGAGGGAAGCAATCAACAGCCCCACCCAGCTATGCTATGAACCACAACAAAATTAAAATGGCATGGTATCCTTAAGGGTGCAATATTGGCATGCATACTTTGGTAGCAAGCAATAGCTTTCTAATTGGACGTAAGGGCCAATCAACTAGAGGGAAATCATGTGTGCCACTGGAAACCTAGTCAACTCCCCAGGGTGGATGAAGTCATGGAGCTTGGAGGAGAACCTACAACCACAATGATCCCTAACTACGTTCTAAATATTTATCCTTATACTCACATGTAAGTGGAGTCCTCACCCCTTAGTAAGGAAACTTCTCTTTGAAACAGATGGAGACCATCACAGAAAACCACAACTGATCAAAATACAGAGAGCAATTGACAGGTGACACCCAGCCCCAATGGACATATCAACAAGGTTGGGGATAACAACAGAAGAGAGGGCAGAAAGGTTGTCAGAGCCAGAGGAAAAAGAAGTTTGCTGTAAGAATTCTAGAAATGTCAGAGAAGCTATACCCACAAAGTCTCAACAACATGGCTGCCCAAACACACTGTTTTCTTGATTGTCTCTATCTGAAATGATGCTTTTGGTTCCCTTCTCTCCCCTCCCACTACAATCAAGAATGACAGGGGCAGAAACTTAGTTACTAGACCTCCCTAAGCATTAAGTACTCTTAACAAATATCCTTTAACTGTGTCTGTCTACAGCCGATAGTTAGCCACAGAGTAAGGAACCTGTTTCCTGCCCTCCATTTTACAAAGGATGAGATGCAGAATCAGAAAGATGGGGTAATTTTCTCAAGACTTGTTGCAGGTGAGTGGAGCTATAGACAAACCCCCTTTTCTGTCACCTCTGTTCAAAGATGGAAAGCTCTGCAGTATTATCTCTAAAGTAAGCAACAACCCCAAAGTATCAGTTTTATAGGCATCTCATAAACTGACTGTCCTGTTGGAAAAATAACAACTTTTCTTCTAAGAGGCAACTTTATTTGGCCACCTAGTTGTCTACTCTCTGGCTGACACTTGACGTTACCCCACCCCAGCCAAAGCAACCACTAAATATCATCATCAAAGTTAAATATTCTGCCTGTGAATCTTACCAATCTTTTTTTTTCCTGCCTTAAAGATTCTTGATTCAACCCTGTCCTTAGCTTCACTTTTCTTTCTTTTATATTTAGCTTTAAATATGTTCTATCTAGTTGCATTTGATGTGTCTTTTCAGGCTGCCTTAAATTCTCCCCAGGACAAGGTGACCATAAATAATTAAATGGGAATACCTATGGGGTGCATTCCAGTTGTACCACTTCAAGCAGCACTAACATTTAATGTAGGTAAAATAATGAGATAAAACTTGAGTTTCAGTATTAAGAAGCCAGAGGGTAGTCATTAAAAGTGATGATCACAAAGACTATAAAACTGCAAAGTTGCTTACAGTATAATGTGATCAGAAGCTGCGTCCAAAATGCACATTAGCTCTGGCTTCAATGATCTGAAGCATGAGACTAAAAGGAAACATGATCATTCTCCATTTTGTTCAGATCTGAATTGTGTAAATGAAAATGGTGTAAGACAGAAATATAATACCCCATGTCATGAATCAAACTTTATGCATGTCGCCCTGTCTTCATTACAGAGAGTTCAAAACCTACACAACACAGAGTAGGGCAAAACAAGCCCCACATCCAGCATCCAACTTCAACAGTCACAGGAACCCTGCTACTCCTGGTCTTTCTCTACCTCCACCTACTCTCCATGTTTTTTGACTATTTGTTAAAATATGTATATTGCGGGGCTGGAGAGATGGCTCGGTGGCTAACAGCACTGCCTGCTCTTCCAGAGGTCCTGAGTTCAACTCCCAGCAACCACATGGTGGCTCACAAACATCTCTAGTGGGATCTGATGCCCTCTTCTGGCATAAAGTTGTACATGCAGATAAAGTACTCATATACATAAATAAAAATAAAATCTTTTTAAAAAGAATTTTAAAAAATATGTATATTGTAATTCCAAACACATGTACTGCCTTAGCACCCCTGCAAATCACTCCTTCTATTCCAAAAGACTTGTTGGTGTCTTTTCCCACTTTTTAAAAGTCTGCCATAATAAATTCATTTTTTGTTTGTGTTTTGTTTATTTGGGGACTTCATTTAAAAGGAATCATGTAGCTGGTTTTTTTTTTTAACTCTTTACTCTTTGGGGGCCCACCACCCAGCTCCCAAATAAATACACAGAGACTTATTCTTTCTTATGAAAACCTGGCCTTAGCTTGACTTGTTTCTAGCCAGCTTTTTTTTTTTTAACTTAAATTATCCCCTCTACCTTTTGACTCTGAGTTTTTAACTTTCTTTATTCTGTATGTCTTTTTTTATTTCTTTCTCTGTGGGTGGCTAGGTGGCTGGCTGGCTGGGTGGGTGGCTGGGTGGCTGGCCTCTGACATCCTTTTCTCCTTCTTTCTCCCTTGACTTGCTCCTCCCTCTTTTCTTCCCTGCCTATTTATTCTCTCTGCCTGGCAGCCCCACCTATCCCTCTCCTGCCTAGCTATTGGTTGTTCAGCTCTCCATTGGGTCAGTCAAGTGTTTTAGGCAGGCAAAGTAACACAGCTTCACAGAGCTAAACAAACACAAAATAAAATAATGCAGCATATTTTCCCATTTTTAAACAAATATTCCACAACATAAGCAAATGTAACACATCTTAAAATAATATTCCACAACAGAATCACAAAGTGTGTGCTTTATGTGTCTTTGGCTAAGTGGGAAGCCTCTGATACTAATCCATCATATTACCTCTGCCTCACATAGCCAGGTTCTCTATCCTCTCAAGTAGCTCATGTTGACTTACCATCTTTTATTTCTTAAAATTTGAGAGAGAGGGGGGAGAGAAAGAAAAGAGAATGAATTTATTTGGGGGGGGGTAGGTTCAAGACTTTTTTTATTTTATTAAGAAAAATTTTTCATTCATTTTACACACCAATCAAAGACTCCCCTCTTCCCTTCTGCTCACCCCAGCCTCCCTTCCCCAACCCACCTCCCACCTCACTCCCCACCCCCATCCCCACACAAGAAGGCAAGAGGCCTCCTATAGGGAGGCACATCTAGTAGAGGCAAGTCCAAGCCCTTCCCCCTGCCCCAAGGCTGTACGAGGTGTCCCATCATAGGTAGTGGGCTCCAAAAGGCTTGTTCACACACCAGGGACAAATTCTGATCCTACTGCCAGCCACCCCCCCCCCCCCCCTGCAAGTAGATCAAGCTACACAATTGTCTTGCCATGCAGAGGGCCTAGTCCAGTCCTGTGCAGGCTCCACAGCCATTGATTCAACTTTCATGAGTTCCCACTAGTTTGGTTTGGTCATCTCTGCAGGTTTCCCCATCATGATCCTGATGCACTTGCTCATAGAATCCCTCTTCTCTCTCTCTGACTGGACTCCTGGAGCTCTGCTTGGTGTTTGGCTATGAATCTCTGCATCTGCTTCCATCAGTTATTGGAGAGAAGCTCTGTGATGACAGTTAGGGTATTCACTGGTCTGATCACTGGGGTAAGCCAGTTCAGTTCAGGTACCCTCTCCATCAAGACTATTCTTGTGCCACATATGGCAAGTTGAGTTTTTCAAAGACTTTCAGTTTTATTTACATTACTAAATTTGCTGAGGTAAAGTCAATCTCTCAGTGATGCTTTTGGCTGTTAGCATAGCTCTGCACCCCATATTGAATGTTCCCTGTTCATCATTGCTGATACTAATAATTTGTAATTTCTCTTTTTTTTTTTCTGAATCAACCTTGTGACACATCAGACTCCCAATCTTTTCAAAAAACTAACTTTTCAGTCCTGTATGGTAGAACATACTCAAAACTACATCTCTTGGGAGACAGAGGCAGAAAGATTCATGCAAGTTTGAGGCCAGATAGACATACCTATCAAGACCTTATCTCAAAACAAACAAACAAAATCCAACAACAACAAAATTCTCCTAACTTTTGGTTTTGTTAATTGTTTATTTTGTTCCCTTTTCTTTTTGCTCAATTGTTTCTTTGCATTTGTTTTCTCCTGAGATCCACCCCAACCCCTCTGGTGATTCTAAGACTCAAACCAAGGGCCTCACACATGCTAAACACATGGTCCACCACCGAGCTGCTTCCTTTGCCCTTAGTCAGCATCTGAACTCTGAAAGCACAAATTTAGGTCTTTGTGTTTAGAGTTTTCTTTATGTGGTAATGTAAGCATTTGAAGATACAGGTTTCCATCAAGAAAGACCTGTAAGGGAGAGAAAAGGAGAAAGGCACAAAGTCCTTAGACAAGCAAAGGGGCATGACACTCCATGATGGGAAAAAGACCAAGCATGGGCTGGTGGTGGAATCCTCCCTCTGATACAAAATGAGGAAGTGGGACATGAATAAAATGAAGGAGACTATTTGCAGAGGGGAGTCTAGGAATCTTACTTTTTATGATTTACATTCCTCAACAAGCAGGAGAAGACATTATCAACTGAATACTTTGGAGAGGAGAGAGTGGGGAGGGTGTGAAGCAGAAGGAAAGCCTGGAACAGTTACACCAGAGTGTGAGGAAAGAGGTTTCACAGAGAAGGTGACAGGTGTGTCAGCTCATATGAGGATCTGGGTTGTGATTTTTTTTTCAAGCCAGCCTTTTAATCTGTGGTGTGATTTTTCTACCTAAAACCATGAAGTTCAGCTGTTTGAATGCAGACAGTGGAAAAAGCAGACAGGTGGCTTCAGCAAGGACTAGGTCACCAAGCACCATGAGATTGGAGAAGAGAAATATACATTGAAGGAAATTGTAAAATTCATTCTGATTCTTTGCACGCAGCCCTTAGGATACCTGCATTCTCCATACTGGTACGATTTGGGTGCTAGTATGTTGAATGATGGCTGGCTATTTTTAAGTAGCTTCAGGATGGGAGCAAGTCACCAGGAAGCCAAGTCAGACTTCGAGGCCTGAGACTTCTTAGTTCCAACCTTTATGAGAAAAAAAGAAGCTAAATTAATCACCAGTAGCTAATCATTTAAGCAATTATGGCTACATAATAAAGGTTCTATAAAACTCCAAAAGGACAGCTGTCTACAGAATTCTAGACAGCTGAGCACACAGAAGTTCCTAGAGGGTATCTATCCATAGAGGACACAGAATCTGTGCCCTTTGTCACCCATCTTATTCCTTACATCTTCCATCGTTATCCTTTGCAATAAACCAATACAGAAAGCTCTCTAGCCATTAACTCAGCCTGAGACAGAGACAATGGGAACCTCTGATCTACAGTTGACTACCTGGATTTAGGACTGGAATATGGAGTAAGGGTTAATCTCAAGAGGCGGTGTCCTTGACATCTGAGAATCTTACACCATTCTCTAAGCAGTGCCAACATTGCATTTAATGAGTTAATGCATTGTTAATGCTTGTTGGAGAACTGATCACTGCTTTTAAAAGGAAACACCCACCTTTTGGGGTCATAGAAATGTCCTAGGTTGTATAACAAAGGCACAAGAAAATTGTCTTTTGTTTTGTTTTGTTTTTCACTCCCACAGAGGTGATTGAAGTAATGAGCCATGGACTTGTAACTAGGCAGTTAAGAATGAGGGTGGAGTTTGGAAGTCCCACAAGATCAAGGATGGTATACCTGGGGATTCTGCCTAGGTGGGGCAAGGAGAGAATAGAGACTTCAAAACTAGATTCTTTCTGGGAGATTTGGAAACTGGAGATGAAAAGGAACAGCTGTGCCATAGGGAAGGAAGATGATGGATAGTTGGAAACTCTCATTGGAGGGGACAAGTTCATCATTAGTGGGCTCTTTGATTATCAGCAGGAAAGCAGTGGTAGACAGGACTGAAAGGACACTAAACTTTAGAAAGAGTGATAGGGAGTGCCTGGCAACAGGGAGAAATGGGGAGCATGACAGGCAAAGTCACATGAGCTTCTAGCAAGGAGGAATACTGAAGAGAGATAGAGTCTGCAGGAGGCAACAGAGAGAGAAAACTCAACCTCATAGGGTAGTATGAAGAGACCCGAGGCATCATGGGTATCTCAAGTCTGAAAAGTAATATTCCAAGAGAAAACGGAAGAGGGAATGCTGATTACAGAGTGGGAGTTTCAGAAGACAGGGTCTAGAGATTAGGGGGAAAGGGAGGAGACTTAGGAAAGATTCTGATTTGGAATCTTTACTTGTAGGGTAAGACACGGGTGAGATGCTCCAGTCATTTAAATGCTTCCCAGGCAAACATGGAGACCTGAGTTCAGAACCCTGGGGCTCACCTAAAAAGTTGGGAATGGTGATGTACAGCTGTAACCCCAACACTGGCATGGGGAAAATGGAGACAGGTGGATTCCTGGAGCCCACAGCCCATCCAGCCCAACCTAATTAGTGAGCTCCAGGTTCTGTGAGAAACCCTGTCTCAAAAAGAAGATGGAGAGGAAGACACTCAATGTCATGCACACAAATATGCACAAAACATATGTACAAAACAAAATACAAATAAAATTAAAAAGTAGGACAAATTTGGGAAGGAAGAGAAATAAGAAAGTAATTGAAAGCATGATGAGGTTTATATTTGTTGAATATTAAAACACCTTGGAATATGAAGTATGTATTAGTTACCCATTGCTACTATAACAGGTTATCACAAACTTGGTGACTGAAAACAATAAAAAATGAGTTAGCTTATGGTTTTGGATGTCAGAAATCCAAAGCAAGGCTAGAATCAAGGCATCAGCAGGGTAATGTTCCTCTGGAATGTAAGGAAAAGTCTGTTTTCTCATGTTCTCACACTTCTAGAGATAGCCTGCATGCTTTACCTATGTCCCTTTCCTTCATCTTCAAAGTTAGTTGTTTCTCTGGTTCTGATCCTTCTCCCTCCCTAGATCCCCAAATGGACTTAGTAAGTCAGAGGTGGAGGCTAGGATTTACATTTGTAACCAGCTCCCAAGAGATGTAATGGTGCTGCCAAGCCCAGGATTCACTCTCTGGGCACTCCTATCCTAATATGCTCTGGCTTTAAAAGTCCTGTGAATTGAAGTCATGTGTTTGTTGTGTGTCTCTTATTGTGATTTTTTTTTTGTCAATGTACAAGCCTTGGGGCCCATCTTAAATCCCAGCTACTTCATTGTTGGACTATGTGACCTTTCTGTAGCCAAATCTCTGTATCTATAAAGTAGATACTTTACACTTCATAGGAAAAGTTGTGGCTATCCAGTGAGTTAGCAACATAAAGACTCCTAATGATAGAAAATACCGGAAAGAAGAAGAAAAAGCTGTCTTCTAAACGGAGGAGATGGGCTGGAGAGGTGGCTCAGAGGTTCGGAGCCATTACTGCTGGCCAGAGAACCCAAATATGGATCCTAGCACCCTAGTTAGGCAGCTTACAATGTTATGACCCCAGATCCCTTGGAGCCTCCATGGGTACCTGCATGCACACAACACACACACACACACACACACACACACACACACACACAGAGAGAGAGAGAGAGAGAGAGAGAGAGAGAGAGAGAGAGAGGAGAGGATCTTCAAACCAGAGGTGGTTTTTCAATCTTGAACTTAGTTATACAAATGGTGAAGATGAAAACCATGGTAAGCAACAATTGGGAGTCACAGCCACCCGAGGGACAGGGGCCGCAAGAGATATGTCTAGTGGAACACAGTGGGGACCACCAAGTGGAAGTGGAGTAGGAGAATTGCCTCACAGGAAATACTAGTTGACTGGCCCCAAACTAACTCCTAAATATTAGGAATAAAAAGAGCAAAAGGATTCCTTCCAAATCCTTGATCTAGCCAATTGATTTGTCTCAGCTAAAGGGTGGTTCAGGCAATCCCCATTCATTTCCCTGTCTTGGAACACTGAACTCGGAAGCAACCTTTTGAGCAGACACAGAGAGAACATCTCCCACGGACAATCTGTGCTGGTGTGCAGTTCTGCACAAGGAGTTTTCCTTAGCGCCTGAATGCTCGCTAGGGTCCTCATGTGGCTGAGAGTGTCTAGTAGGACTTCCCAGGAGGAGTCCTTTCCACATTCAGAAGAGCCCAGAGAGCACCAAGAGAACAAACCCCAAGAACATGCAAAGACAAGGCCCCTGAATGTGCCTGAGGTTTGGGATTTTCAGTGCTTTCTTGATTTCCTTGACTATGCTTCAGTGTCTCCCCAAATGACTTTGCCATATTGCAAGAGACAGATGCCTCACCACGTCGTTGTGATGTACAGCAGCCAGAGGCTGTGCAGTGTCTTCCACACAGACTGTAAATTCCCTTATAGGAATAGCTAAGAATACAGCCACTCCTGTAAATTAAAAGATGATGTCACCACAGGGCTGTCCTCTCTCAGTGCTGGTTGTTGGCAGCTGCCAGATGGGCCTGAACAAGTTGGACTGGAAATGAGCCCGAGCACACTGAGTATAAGGGAACAGAAAAGGGAAATGGTGAGGCTCAAAGTACTCATATGCCTGGATGAACACACCTCTGAGCAAGCTGAGAACGTCTTTCCCCTGGGGCTTCCCAAGGTCAAATAGGAAGACTTCAAAAGCTGTTGTAGTGGGCCCAGCATCTGCTCCCCACCCACAGTACCCCCGTATTGGGAATGGGACACAGTACTTTTGTTCATGCAGCTGAGCAATTGCTCTGCTGGTTACAGCCTCATCCTGGGGGCCAATATCTTGAGATTAGCAGGTAGGTAACAGACTATCTTGTGTGGGCTGCTTCTCTGGGAATCTCTAAACTTCCTCTGTCCACGATCTGCTAAGAAAGTTATTCTCCACTCCATAAATTCCAGATCAACCCTGTCCCTAGAAGAGGGGACAGTTTTGTCTTTGATTTCTCTACAACCTGTCTGCTTTACTCTGTTCTTTCCACAACCCCTGTCTCTGCTGTGGCTTTTGAAGGGTCTAGATTTACTGTACCTGAGTCCCTGTCTCTCTCCATGGGGTCTTTGTCCATTGTAGACAGGGTATCCCAAGAGCACCCAAGATCTCAGGTGGACATCTACCTTCTCTGCTCCAAAGCTGAGCTCAGATGTTGAAAGGATGGAAGCAACATCTTATCCATATTCTCTGCTGGTCCCACTTTGCCACTGACTCCCCAGGTTGAGAGCTGCCTCTTCCCATGCCACTGTGATTCATGCTTTGACTTCCTCCTTGCTTGTTTGCTTCTATCCCTAAATAATGTTCCTGTCTTATGAGTGAGGCCTCATGTTTGATACTGATCCAATAAATGTATAATTATTGATGATGATTGCCTGAAGGCAGCGTGTGACTTCATACCCCAGTCTTGCAAGTCCTTTGGTAACAGAAAGGAGTGACAAGTCCACGCTGGAGGCAAGGCCACTCCTCAGTTACAGCAATGGATGGACACAAAGAGATGAAGGCCACCATCCACCTTGGAAGGAACTGTTCTCACCTAACCAGTTTCAGACTGTGACTTGTGTACTAACCTCATTCTACTGCAGTTGAGTAAGAATCTTGTGGGGCAGCCATGGCTTGGCAATCACTGAGTCAGGCTTTCCCTATCTTTGTCTCTGTGTCTGTGCCTGTCTGTCTGTCTCTGTCTCTGTCTCTGCCTCTCTGCCTCTCTGCCTCTCTGCCTCTCTGCCTCTCTCTCTGTCTCTCTCTCTTTCGTTTTTCAAGACAAAGTTTCTCTGTATGGCCCTGGCTGTCCTAGATCTCACTCTGTAGACCAGGCTGGCCTCAAACTCACAGAGACTCACCTGCCTCTGCCTCCTGAGTGCTGGAATTAAAGGTGTGTGGCATCACTTCCCAGCTTAGGCTTTCTCTTTCTTAAAGCTTCAAGTTCATTAGACAACAGTAAGATTAGGACCCAGCATTTTTAAAACCATACCTCAAAATGATTATAACTAATAAGACACAGACTCTTTAGCAGACACTGGCTATGAAGACTGCCCCAGTGCTTATTGTGAGCCATGAAATCTCAGAGCAGAGAGCTCTGAAGGGCTCAGATGTCTCACAGCTTCCTCCTGCCTTCTAAAGAGAGTTTAAACCAGTTAACACTGTAGCAGAAAAGCCCAAGATTGAATTAGCAAAGAAAAATTACTGCTACAGTGGGAACCAGGTCACCGTCTTTATTTCTCACAGCCTGAAGTTATGATGGAACTTCTCTGGCCCTTCCCAGGTCTGTGTGACTAAGAAAAAAGAATAGAAATATACAATGCCTCTTTTCTACTCATTCAAAACAAAAATCTCAGGCAACGAAAACCATATGTAAAGTGTCAGGCAGCTATATTTGATTGACTGAATAGCACAATGGTAAGTAGGAAAGAAAGGAAACAGAGACCCATACACCTATCCTTTCTATACCCTAGTCCTGCCTCAATACCCAGAATTACCTTCCCAGTCCTTCCTAAAACTAGCTCCTTTATGATTTACAGTGATTGGGAAAAGGGGCATTGTGGGTAGGCTCCTTCTAACTGTTTCTCCCAAGGTCAGGCCACTTCTCCTCTATCACCCCAAGGGTTGGGGCCTCTGGGGAGGCAGGAAGGCTGCAGTCTTTGTAAGCACTGTTGTTCTGTGTGATGCTGACTGAAGCCAGCAATTTGTGGAAAAAGACATGACAGGTAGATAGATAGAGCTGGAGTGTGGAAAATAACAGCTGTCCTGTCACCCTCTGAGTCCCTAGTGACTTCAGGACCCACACCAGACTCTATGCCTGCTCAAAAGTGGTGCTTTCCAGCCCATCGGGGCTCCTTTCATCATGGTGGCTGGGCTGATCCCACAATGACAGAAGGGCTCAGTAACCAGACAGGAAGCAGCTCTTGAACCAGGGTAGAAACTGGAGTCAGGAGTTGTATCTATGGTAAGTCCCTGTGCTGTACTGGGCCTTTTAGAACATTTAGGTGAGGAGGCAAACTGGCAGCAGAGAGAGAAAGAGCAAGAGAGAGAGGAAAAAGAAGGAGAAGAGGAAGAGGAAGAAGAGAGGAGAAGAGGGAGAGGAGGGGAGGGGAGGGGAGGGAGGGAGGGGAGGGGAGGGGAGGAGAGGAGAGGAGAGGAGAGGGAGGGGAGGGGAGGAGAGGAGAGGAGAGGAGAGGAGAGGAGAGGAAGGAAGAGGGAAGAGAAGAGAAGAGAAGAGAAGAGAAGAGAAGAGAAGAGAAGAGAAGAGAAGAGAAGAGAAGAGAAGAGAAGAGAAGAGAGTCCTCACATGTTTCATGTAGAACACTGAGGCCTGGCATTGCCCCTGGATGATTCTATAGAAGATGCTGGTGAGGTGACAAGACCTCTGCCTGGCACAGGGTAACCCTCAGAGAGTGGTAGTGACTGGCAACCAACATGAGGATTCTCACGAAGTCTCCAGGACACCATTTCCTGTCCTTACCGCTTTCCAGGAATGAACGGGGAAACTGCAACAGTGAATGTTATACAAGCTAAGCCTCTTACCTAAGATGCTTATAGCTAGAAGTAGCTGCTGAGTGCCTTTGCTATTGTTATGACTGTCTCTGCATATCAAAATCTAAAATGTTCTGCGTTATGTTGGCACTTGTTATGTTTCTCATTTTGGAACATTTCAGATTTTTTTTTATTAGAGATTCCCAATCTAAACTGTGTGGTGGTTTCAGTAAGAATGGCCCTCATAGGCTCATAAACAAATGCTTCTTTACCAGGGACTGGCACTATTTGGAAGGATTAGAAGGACTAGGAGGTGTGGCCTTGTTGGGGGAAGTGTGTCACTAGGGGTGACACACCACTGACTTTGAGTCTTCAAAAGCCCATGCAAAGCTCAGTGTCTCTCTCCCAGCCCACAGACCAAGATGTAGCTCTCATCTACTGCTCCAGCTCCATGCTTTCTGCCATGATAATAATCGACTAAACCTCTGAAACTGTAAGCAAGTCCCCAATTAAATGTTTTCTTTTGTAAGAGTGGTCTTGGTTCTTCATAGCAGTGACCAGGACATCCTGTGCTTCAAAAACATGTAAGTACTATTAGTAAAAATGAGTAAAATAAAGGGCTGGAGTGTGGTTCAGTTGACAGAGCATTTGCCTAGCATGCCCATAGCCTTGAGTTTGGTCCCCAGCATTGCAAAACTGATTAATTTTAAGTGTCTTGTGGTGGTATTGTGTTCCCCAAAATATTGTGCACCCTGATAAATTTATCTGGGGTCAGAGACAGAACAGCCACTAGATACAGGGGCTAGAAAATGGTGGCACTCATGCCTTTAATCCTAGCATTCCAGAGGCAGAAATCCCTCTGGATCTCTGTGAGTTCAAGGCCACATTGGAAACAGCCAGGCATGGTGACACATGCCTTTAATCCCAGAAAGCGAGCCTTTAATCCCAGGGAGTGGTGGTAGAAAGCAGAAAGGTATATAAGGCATGAGGACTAGAAACTAGAAGCATTTGGCTGGCTAAGCTTTCAGGCTTCTAGCAGCAGTTCAGCTGAGAGCCATTTGGATATGAGGACACAGAGGCGTCCAGTCTGAGGAAACAAGATCAGCTGAGAAGTTGGCCAGGTGAGGTTAGCTGTGGCTTGTTCGGGTTCTCTGATCTTCCAGTTCACCCAAATACCTGGCTCAGGTTTGATTTTATTAATATGAACTTTTAAGATTTCTGCAATAGTGCCTTATAAATACACATTTTTTTTTCTCTTCAGGTGGTACTGCTTTTTTTTTTTTTCTTTTTTAATGGGTTTGGGAAACAAATGCCAAATGTCAGCTGTAGCTCTTCTCAAGGCATAGTGCCCAGGGACTATGTTGTTGTGTAATCCCACTTGTTGAAGAGGATAGGAACTAAGAGGGTGTTGTAGGTTAGGGTTAAAACTCACTGATCAGAGGTTGGTCACAGGCCTTAGAATGGGAGAGGGGCTGGCCCTGAGAGAGCAGAGGGAGATCAAAGAATGGATGGCTGCAGAGGCAGTGCCATGCAATAAGCTGGACCAGCAGAGTTCAAAACCAGGTTGCCTGAAAGCTGAGTCCCTACAGCCTCGGTCAGTCCAGAGGCTCGTGGAGGAGGACTGTCATCCAGAGAGAGGATGGCTGGGGAGCCCCTAGGGGGTGTCACAGGTGAGGTTTAGCCTAGGCAATTCTGCTCAGGAGCAACACTCAGGAACAGAGCGAGAGAGTGCCAACAGGCAAAGATCTTCATGGTTGGATGCAAAAGAGACAGCCTCTCAGTGGCTATGGATCTGCTTGTTTGAGCCATATGTGAAAATGTGACTTAAACATCTTCCTAAAAAGAAGAAACCTGGGGGCCAAGGAAGAAGCACCATGTTTAGCTTTTATGTGGCAGGAAAACTTGACAATTTCCAGGCTCCATCCCTGTCATTCTTTAATGTCTTTGGGCGGTGGTTCTTCTGCCCAGGATTTATTCAAATTTAACCCTTTCATGGCTACTCTTCATGTGTTTGTTCCTTTAATATTTTCATTTCATTTGAGAAAATGAAATAGCAGGTGCTTTGTAGCTAGAAATGTTTTAAAATGAGGGGACCAACGCCTTTGTCACACCCCCGGTTTCCACCTACTAGGTTCCTTCAGGCATGGTCAGACGTGCTTTGGGTGTAGGGAAGTGGCCCAATAGATCCCCTGTTGATAACCTCTGCCTTATTGTAGCCTGAATCCTGTTGTTTACTTTCTTTTTTTGTTTTCTGAGATCAAATCATGTCAGGAGACAAGAAGACAAAGTCTCCTTGCAAGGCAAGCATCCTGTAAGATCCCTGACACACCTAAGCACTAGCCAAGGCAATGGCTCCATGATACCATCTCGAAAGCTCTTGCTGAAAGTCAGCCCTTATTCCTCTCATGGCCTTTTTCTCTGTTAAAATGGAAGTTCTTATAGCATAAGCATCAATATCTTCCATCCTTACATTCCTAGAGAGCCTCACACAACACCTGAAGCCCCATCACACTGGGGATGACTTGTTGTTTGATCCATATTGATTCTGACCCCACCACTATGTTCACATTGGTTATGCTAGAGGTTATTATTGGTTATGTAGACCTCTCCAAAGGAGCAGCTCAGGTGAGTGTCAACCACCGACACCAGTAAGTATCCCAGAGCTGCTGCCCAGACACTGTGTTCTGGAACTGTTTCCTGAATCAATGTGTCTCTCTGGTGTCATCATCTTCCAGTGGTGTCTCTTTCTTCCTCCATGACTTCTCCAGACCCTCATAAAGTCTCCACCCACTGAAGGAAAGCAGCTTTATCTCTGTGGAGCCAGGGTCCAGCTGTTTCTCAGAAGTCTGCTTTGCTTTGTGGGCCAGCCAGCACCAATTATTAAAACTCATTTTTCAGCAAAATCTGGAGCAATGAGGTTCCCAGCCCACTGGCAGGGCTTCCTCACAACAAAGCCTTCCTATTGGCAGGGGAGACGAAATGAGAAACATGGAAATTTAATATCTCCACATTATGCAGATCTGATTTAATCAGGGATGAGGGTGAGGCGCAATAAAAACTATAGTTTCATTAAGTTTATGACTTTCAGACTGGATGTCAATTATTCTGTTGCCATGGCCACAACTGGTTACAGCCTCTTCGGAACTGTTTCCCCATGGCAACCAGAAGAGGAAGGAAGGGATATGAGGATGGACTGTATTTCCCATCTTACATCCTCTTTTGGATTGAAGGGTTTGAGCAAGAGCAAATCAAGTTGCAAGAATCTTCTTGGAAAAACCTTAAGTACCAAATAGTACACAGAGTTTGTGCTCTGGTTTTAACGCATACCAAGACAACTCATGAATGCATTGCCACCACCACCACAACCACCACTGCCACCACCATGAGCGGTTCAACCTAGAAGTACAGTCACATGTCAGAGAGTCCAGTCTCCAGAGCTTGAGAGTTAGCCAATCCCATGTGTCTGTCTGCCAACACTATGACAGATTTTAGAAATGGTATTGTGTGGACCATGTCACTAGTCACCCAATATCCATTCCTGATCTTTCCCACAGACCATTCTCTGATGTTTTCCCAGTGTGGCTCTTACTGTTGGGGCTTAAAATGTCCCCCTGTGTGTGTGTTTGAATATCTGGTCCCCAGCTGCTGCTGGTGTTTTGGATAGTCCTAGAACCTTTGGAACATGGGATCTAGCTGACAAATGTAGGCCACTGGGACGGGTCTTAAGGGTTAGGGCCAGGTCTTGCTTTTGATCCTGCTGTGCCCTTCTCCACTGAGATATGAGAAATAGAGTGACAAGCTCCTGATGTGATGAGCAGTACCTCTCTGTTATACCCTCCCCATCTGGAGAGACTAAATCTTATATAAGTCATATTAAATAATTCCTCCTTTAAGTTGCTTCCGTCAGGTATTTGGTCACAGTGATGAGAGAAGGAGATAACACATGTGGGAACTAGTCTTACAAGCTCCCTCACTAAAACAGCTCAGTTTCTTACAGTCCATTTCAGCAGAGTGCCCTGTGAGACATTTCTGGACAAGAACAATTAAAGAAAGGGTACAAGAAAGCTTGTGTCTACTTCCTAGATTAGAAAGTATGACATGTGTGCCTTCGACCACATCTTTCGCCTCCCTCTGATTTCAACCATAGCATGGAGGGCAATCCTGGGCTCATACTGAGTGCTCCCATCTCGATAGAAAGCTGTGATCTTTTTTTTTTTTTTTTTTTTTCTGCCTTAGAATTTTCTCCCAAACCACAGAAGCCTGATACTGTCAGAAAGGACGGGACATTGATTCCTCTCAGGTTAACCTAATGGAGCCTGACAACCACTAGAATGACGTCAGCCCTGTTCTTTAGGAAGGAAAATCTAGGAAGTAGTCTGTATGATACTCCAAGATGCCCCAGGAACTGAGTGCTCTACAGCAGAGACTGTAGTGATGACTCCTTTGTTGACTCCACCTGCCCTGTCTCGCTATCGTATTCCTCATTCAATTGTGTCCTGGGCTTTTGCCTTCAACAAACTGCTGGCATAGACATCTTTGTCTTAGGCTTTGCCTTTTCAAAAATCTAAATAAATACAAAAAGAGAACAACCCAAACATGACCAACAGGAATAGATGCAAATCTGTTCCCTTCCACCAATTCATTCTTCTACAACTGTCTCTGCTTTCATATCTAATCTCCTAAGCTTACTGTCGGTGAACAATTTTGCCTTTTGGATTATCACATATCCTGCAGATGATGAGATTTTCTCTACAAATAAATCTCAATTTTTCTAGAGTGTGGACAATGAATATAACATGTTTCTAGGTGCTATCTTCTACTTGGCATGTTGTAAATAAATGCCCACTGACTCTCTGTGGTTAGTTAATGGCTTGGATTAGCATTTGTAAAGCTGTGTATTTCTTAAACCATGGGTTATAATGACAAAACAGAAACAGATGCTGTTTAGAATGCCTTTGGTTGTAAGGTATTTCCTGCTTACTCAAGCATACATGCCTTGCCAGAAAGATACTCATCGTATGCAAGGGGCCTTTGATAAAGGGACTGCTGATTTGACTGTCTGCGATACGTGAACGTTTTATTGTAGATATTTAAAAAAGCCAGAGGCATCTGGAGTGATCCAGAACAGAGAGAAGTAGAATGAACATGGCCAGCAGACTGGACATGGCCAGGTCTCCTGCGAGACTATCGGGGAACAGAGAACAGATAGAGCACACTAATAGTGAGAATAGCCAAGTTATAAGAAGCAGCTGTGGGGAGGGAAGCCCATGGCCTGGAGGGAGTTTCCAGTAGAGAAAGAGGTGAGAAGGGTTAGGATGCCAACATGAACTTTGAAATGCATAACACATACTTGTGAATGGGGACTGAGGAATCATGGAAGCTAATATGGACCTTGAAATGCTGATGGGCCCCACAGACACATGTTAATAGTGAGCCATATGCCCCTTTTGCCAGAGATAAAGGAAATGATCCTTTTTGGCAGATGGGAACCAGTTTTACAAGGTGCTCAGGAATGCTGGCTTTTATCCAATGGCTGGAAAACTCCCTATAGTCAAGGTTGAGATGGGCCTAGACTCAATTTTGGATGTCAGTGGGCCTGCCCTTTTGGTAAGGGTATCCTTTAGGCTTGACACTCACAAACCAAGTTTTCTCTATCGCTCTTTTTTCTTTTGTTTCCTTGCCTTTAAGAAAACAAAACAATGTCTCTGAAAAAGATAAATCCACCGAGCTGAACAGAAATGGATCCAATAGTTGACATGATTTTTTTATCAGATAAAATGTATAGTTCATACTCTGATCATTTTCCCCCTTTCTCTGCCTCTTTAAGTTTTATCCTGATGTTGAGCTCAGAGGCATTCCAGCTGGGTAGTGATGTCTTTTATCTGCCCCAACTTACTTTACAGTTCCAACTCCAGGGCCTCTTGCCTCTCTTTTTGAGATCTCTTGCTCCTCATTTTCAACCTCAGGCTAGTGCTCCCCTGACTTCATTCTCACTTCATGTAAGTAGCTACCACTCACTGTTAGTTACTCACTGTACACAGGAATCACATACGGAAAGATCATTTTGATTTCACTTCTGAGACTCTGGGCAAATAATTTAATTACTCTGAGCCTCATCATTAGATATGATGGGGAAATTATGGCAATAGCTTAATGGGAAGCACTGAGTATGTCGATTCCTTGCTTTGTTATTATTTGCTTTTCCACGACCATTCAAACAGTGAACTCTTTATGGATGGTTCTTAACTAGAGAGGCAATATCCCAGAATGGTTAAAGTCCAGCTTAACAAAGAGCAGACCAGTGAATAGTTAGTATTAATTGTCAGCTTGACAGGAACTAGAAGCACCAAAAAGAGGGGCCTCTGGCCATGCCTGTAGGAGATTATCTTGATTATGTGAATTGATGTGGAAAGACCCATCCACTGGGGGTGATGTCATTTCCTGATGAGGAGTCTGGGCCCTGTAAAAGGAAAAAGGAACCTGAGTTAGTAAGGATGTGTTCATTGCACTCTGCTTCTGGACCAAGGATGCAATGTGTCAGTTCTCTCAAACTCATGCTTCTGTGACTTCCCTGCTGTGATGGACTAGAACCTGGAACTGTAAGCTAATGTAGTATGGCAGTTTTGAAAGTTCTTTGAACATAGTAAATGCTCAGCAAGTAGTAACACGTTTACTGATCGGAAACATTGCCTGGCTTTACCATGCATATGACACTGGCCTGACATGTATTAAGAAACTGACTTCTGACTTTAATCAGATCATGTCTACAACAGGGGAGCATAATTCATAAAAGACATGACACTGCCTGATTGAAGAATCATCCGGGCTCTATTGATCAGAGACATCCCAGATGAAAGGACAGTAGACCGATGCAATTTAGAAGCCCAAATACTTGACTTTCCTTAGCCTTATGGCTTAGTTACTTTTTTAATGCTGTGATAAAACACTATGGCCAAGGCAGCTTACAAAAGAAAGTGTTTAAATTAGGGACTTAGAGTTTCATGGGTGGAGAGTCCATGACCATGTGATGGGGAGCATGGCAAAGGGCAGGCAGGCATGGCGCTGGAGCAGTGGTTGAGAGCTTACATTCTTATTCACAAGTAGGAGGAAGAGAGAGAGAGAGAGAGAGAGAGAGAGAGAGAGAGAGAGAGAGAGAGAGAGAGAGAGCGAGCAAGCACTCACTTTATTGGGAGTGGTGTGGGTTTATGAACTCTCAACCCCCATGCCCAGTGATATACTTTCTCCACAAGTCCACACCTTCTAGTCCCTCCCCCAAAGTCTGAGACCAAGTTTTCGAACCTGTGAGCCTGTAGGAACCGTTCTCACCTGAAGCCCCACCCCTCACCAATGCACCTGTAGAGTTAGTATCCTTTTCATCACTCTGTGCCAAAAGATGGGGTTCAATTTCAGCCGTGCCGATTTTCAAACAAAAGGTGACTGTTTTTTTATTAAAAACTGAGCAATGTGTGGAGTCCCTCTGCTTTCCACAGTTCTGTAAATCAGAACCCTGTGATGATGGAATAATCCCACAGAGACTCCACCAGATAAAGGCCTGGAGCAATCCAGGCAGGGATCTGTGTTTTCTTTAGGCTTAAAGAACTGCAAAGAACAGGAAGACCTCCCACAGGCTTCACTCCATTTTCAATAAAAAAAAAAAAAAAAAAAAAGGACAGGCTTCTTGCTTAACACTGAACATGGATAAAATGTAAGCCAAGCTTTTTACACCGAGCGCTAGGCAAGTGGAACCACGTGTAACTAGACTTACATGGCACTCCTCTCCACAGGGTAATCAATCTACAGTGAGCTGATGAGCAGGCAGTGTTTGGAGAGTCCCTTTTGTCAACTTGGCTTGTTCAGATCCCCACTGACTTCGAGGTACAGCTGGTCTGCTGTGGTCCTTCACAAAAGGTGTGTTGATTCATTGGTTCCCAGCACAGGATACCTTGAGATTTTCAGAAGGACTAGAAGTTCCCACCTCTCTCACATATGTTATCACATGGAAAATGGGTTTTTGCTCTCACATCTCCTTCTCAAGTGTATCTCCTCCATAAAGTTTTAATTCATGAAAATATACAGACGTTTTGTAACCGTGCTCATAGTGCTACATGAATGTGATGAGATGGTAACAAATATTCACAAGTAGCTTCTGCAGGTTCTCTGCTCCCCATGGACTGGTTCCTGCTGAGGCGAGAGCAGGAGGGATGGAAGGACAGACAAGGTCATTGTTTTTCTGGGTCATGGTACTGGACAGCTCATTGAAGACCTGAAGCCTGGCATTTCTTCAAGAAGCCAAGCCTCACCTATGTTTTAGAGCACACATCTACTGACCTGCCCTCCTTACCCCCACTTTCTGTCTCATCACAATGCAGAGGAAACTAGAAATGACTAAGCATCACACCCCTGTGGGTACCACGTACCTTAAAGAGCATCCACTAAGGTGGTGAACCTATTTCCTCTCAGTTCTGCCAGTCATATTGAGCAAGAAATTTACCTCCGGGGTTTCTGATTGTTGTTTTCCAAACTGGAAAGAAAATGGAAACACCTACTTGATGTTTCCAGGCTTCTGGTGTGAGTCAGAGGAAGGAGAAAAGCACTCAAATTTGAATGCCACTATGCGCCTGGCTTTTTATAGATACCATTTTACTGCATCTGTGTGCAACCTGTGAGGTGAATGTTTAGTCACTGCGATATAAATGAGAAAGCAAAGAGTCCAGCCACTTGATGTGTCCCCTCCTTCTCCAGAGCACACACTTCCATCTGTCATCTGATCCCCAACAGCTAGAACATATACATTTTTAGGTGACTATGGAATTTGTGTAGTCTTCTGCCCCAGAGCCTCAGCTCACACTGTGCTTACTTCCGTTCTCACATCATAATCTTTTGTGATGTTCTGTGTGAGTCTGTGCATCTCTCACCTGGTTGGAGCTCCTTTGGAGTGGAAGCTGTCTATAGACTGTCTCATGGCCAGGCTCAGCATTCTCCCTGGTACATGGTAGGGGTTCTGTAAATATTTTCAAGTTGTGTTTGTAGCATTGTATGTTTTTATTTTATTCACTTTTTAACCTGGAAAATATGAAAGAAATGTTAATGGCCTCCAACGCCACTACCCAGGTGACGGTGATGATGTTAAACAAATAAATGTATCATAGGAACAGTGTAAACAGCATCCAAATGGAAACCAAATGAATGAGGAATATTTTTCTTCCTCTACTCTGACTTTCTTCCCATAGACATTTCAAGATAAAAGTGCATGTAGTATGTGTGGCTTTCTTGTCATATGCGCATGTATGGTATTGGGTATCTGGTATGCCTTCAACAACCTCCTGTAAGCAATCTTCCAATGAACACTTAAACTCCACAACACTTCTTTACTTCTTTCTGTGGGCATGGGAGTTTCTAATGGCTTTTCTCAGGGTACTAGATCCTGGGATACATGCTTCTTTATATTCGCTAAGTTCTTTCAGTTTGCTTTGAAATTTTGCTGCTCTCCCAGAAAAGCCTGAAGATTCCTGCATACCCATAGCCTCATCATACTTGCTTTTTCTTCTGTCCTAGAACTAAGACTTCACTTCCTGTCACCAAATGGAGAGGGGGGGGGCACTTTTTTCTCCATGCTGAGCAGTCCTCTGGCACCAGATGGGTGGGCAGCCTATAGTTCATCTCAGTTCCGATAGTAACTGGAATCCACACCAACAACTCAGTGTTTGGAGGGCTGTTTCATCAGACTGCCCTTCCACAACTCAGGTGTCAACCAAATTCAATGCTCTTCCCCATGCTTCTCATTTAGTCTGTATGGATGACTCTAGGACACACCACTCAAGCCAGAGTGCTTGCTGAGGTGGCTCACAGGATTCAGGAAACACTGAACTAATTATATTGCCAAAGGTTATCAAGGAAGGTACTCAAAAACAGCCATGTTGATAGGAGCCAGGACCAGGTATGGGTAAAGGGTACAGAGCTCCCATGCCCTTTCTGTACATCACCTTCTCTGGATCTCCACATGTTCACCACCCAAAACCCCCAGAACCATATCCTTTTATGCTTGTTAGAAGACTTCATTACGAAGTCATGGTTGATTGAATCACTGGCCATTCGTCTTCAACTATCTCCAACCCTTCCCAGGGGTGGGGCTGAAGTTTTTCTGCCCTCAAATCACATTATTGGGTCTTCCAGCAACCAGCTCAAATCCTTATGGGGTATTCAGTGGCTCATAAACTTAGGAGAGGTTCAGGATGGCTTGCTATAGATGACAGAGGAGCACTGATTTCATCTTCATAGCTCTTATCACCTAGGCAATGATAAAATATTTAAGCATTTTTTTTATCATTTTATTTATTTTTTTTTATTTAAGAGTTCTTTTTTCACAACAGATACCAACCACAGTTCCCTCTCCCCTGCCCGCTGCTCCCACCCACCCTCCAATTTTCCTCCACCCAACCTCCTATCCAGTCCTCAGAGAGGGTAAGGCCTCCCAGGGGGAGTCAAGGAAGTCTGCCATATCAAGGCCAGGCAGGACCAAGCTGCTGTAACAAGGCTGAGCAATATTTAAGCATCTTTAAAATCAATGATTAAAAAACATTGGATGGGGGCTGGAGAGATGGCTCAGAGGTTAAGAGCACTGGCTGTTCTTCCAGAGGTCCTGAGTTCAATTCCCAGCAACCACATGGTGGCTCTCAACCATCTGTAATGAGATCTAGTGCCCTCTTCTGGCCTGAAGGCATACATGCAGGCAGAGCACTGTGTACACTAATGAATAAATCTTTAATTATATAAAAAAATTAGATGGGTGGATGTATAGATAGAAGAAAGTTACAGATGCTATATTTTATAATCATAATTACATAGCATTAAAAATTAGAATATCACACAGAAATTCTGTTTCATCACTGTGATGGGGTACAAAGCAGAATGTCCATAAACTAACCATCCATTCTCCTACGCTATAACTGTTGTCATTCCTCTTCCAAAAGTAAATCCATCTCAAAAATCCTTTCTTCACTGGGATTGTCAGCCTTTTCCCTACTGAGGTTTGTGATTTATCATGCCAATCACTCCAGCCCACATACTCGTCTCTTAATCCATCATACACTTTTGGTTCACCCATAGATCCAGTCAAAACATACCTCACCTGACTCCATGGGGCTGGACATGTTTGAAATGAGGTACTCACCAGTATTGCCTAATCTTGTTTGCAATTAATTGTCAATAGTCTTGTTCGAGTCTTGGTTGCTGATTAGCTGATGCCATCTTTTCATCATTCACTCCTTCATCTTCCCTCTTTCTCTAATTTTTTGTCTCTATTTGATGTTGACCTTATTTTCTGTTTCATGGAGGATTTCCATATAATATCACCTACATCTCTTTGGCCTTTTGTGCTCCTGGTTATTCTTTTTGCTCTGTGATAGTTGTGATGGGTGAGTGCTATTTGTCAGTGAAGGGAACTCTGTCATCTCAAACTTTACTACATACTAAAACCTTACTTTTCATCATCCCTATCTCCATCATCCTGGTCCACCCACCAGCATGATGCATCCCATCATTTCTCCTTTATGACCAGAGATTCAGCAGAGGAACAATGCTAAAACTAAGCTGCAGCCAAATGTAGTCAAGCATATCTTTAACTCCAGCTCTTGGGGTGTGGACACAGATCACAAGTTCAGGACCAGATTGAGTTACCCAGGTGCATTCCAGGCCAGCGTCTGCTACATAGTAAGACCACATCTCAAAAAACAAAAACAAGAACAAAATTAAGTTATCATAACTGTGTTTATGTACAGGATGTTGTGTGGTATGTTGTGTTGATCCAAGTGTACATTGTAGAGAGATTCAGTACTGTTAATTTGTGTGAGCGCGTGTGCACGTGCACACACACACACACCCAGGTACATGTATGTGCACTGAGAATGAATTTAAAGTAATTTCTTAACAATTGCTTTAGAACATAGCACATGTAGTATGGCTGCCTAAAAGTCCCCAAGGCCTTGCCATATTTGAGTAGGAAAGAGGGAAAGAAAGAGAGAGAGAGAGAGAGAGCGAGAGGTCAGCTTTCCCTGTGACTTGACTTTGTTTCACACCCACAAACACATCTCCCATGGCTTCATCTGCTCACCCAGCAGGCTGGCCGCTGGCTATTGCTAGAGCACACTTGGCAGCCCCCACCCACAGTGTCTCCTCCACACCTGCACAAACCCCTCCCTTCCCCACTTCACTAGTTCATCCAAATTTACTGTCACCTAGGTGGGTTCCTGGTAGAATTTAAGAGCCCTTGGATCATCGTTCCTTTTAGTCACTAAATTTAGCTTTCACTATATAAAAGCTTCAGTTGACCTCAATTATGTCTTATGTCATTACATGTCCCCTGTTTTCTGGGCTGGGTGGTGTGTCTGAGTGTACAGGGGTGCCTTCAGTTCACAAGGGCTCACAGCTGGCCGCTGGTCCTTCTGAGACTCAGGGGCTTCTCTTCCTTTTCACCCTCCAGTTTTCTTTAGAAGATCTTCCTTGTTACATTTCCTCTTTGTCCTCTGTTTTTCGGAATCCTTGTTTCTTCCTGGTGATAATTACCTCCCACTGATTACAATTATTCTGCTTTTCCTGCCTGTGTTTCCTGTCTCTAACAAGACGACGCTGCTGGAGAAGCTTCACCCTGGGTGTAGCTCCTATCTATGCTAGAGGCTACAGCACTCTTGGTGTGTCCCTCCCCAGCTCCAGGACAGTCCATGGGGTTTGGTAAGACTCTGTCCCTCCTACTTGCTTCTGGAAGTGATACCAAGGGCTCCAGTAGAATCGCGGACTCTGACATCTCTGTGCCTCTCTCTGCAACTGACACTTTTCAAAGGCTTTTGTCTTAAATGGTTCTGGTCCCTTTTATTATGAGTGGTGTTGCCATTTTAAACTTTAGGGTTTTTTTTTTTCATCCATTATATGTTTGGTGTGTGTGGTGGTTGGAATGAGAATGACTCCCATGGGTTCATGTATTTGAATGTGCAGTCACCAGTTGATGAACTGTTTGGGAAGGATTAAGAGGTGTGGCCTTTTGGGAGGAAATGTGTTGCTGGGGGTGGATCAGCAATGACTGCTTTGCACAGAGATTTTTCCCCCAGGGCGGGCTTCAAACACTGAGTGTGGCCTGGTTTACAGACATCAAGTGTGAGTCAGCTTCCAGGCACAGCTTTCAGAGCTGACCCACTGCTTCTTTATGGACCTTTAAAGAGCAGAAAAGTTACTGAGAGTAAAGTTTTAAATTCTCTTTAGTATGCATTGTTACTTTTTAAAATTCATTGGATTTTCCATTCAAAAATCTTTCCAACCTTGGGGAACCACTTTTTTCTGCAATCAGCCCTCCCAGCAGCGTTACCTCAGCAAGGGCCCCAGAAGCTGAAGGAAGACAGTTCCTTTGCTTAGAAGCTGGCCCATGTTTTACCACCTTCTCTCTTATCTGCACTGAGGTTTCCTAACTTAACAAAGGCTTACGTTTGACCTTCTAAAATATTATTTCTCTTGGCTACATGGACTGCACTGGATTTTGTATTATAGCTCCCCTAACTCATGTTAAAGCCTTAACCTGCAACATAATGATGTGTTTGGAATGGGGCCTTTGGGAGGTAATTAGCTTTATTTGAGGTCCTGTAGGTGGAATTCTTGTAACAGAATCCATGCTTCTGTAAGTAGAGAAAACTCCTTCTATACATCCCTTCTTAGAAAAAAAAAATAGCACCTAGCAAGAAGGTAGCCCTGCAAGTCTAGGCAGAACCCCCCTCCAAGAGCCCCCCACTCTGACACCCTACACCCCCAGACATGTAAAAAATACACTTCTCTATATTAGCCACTCAGCCTGGGGTGTTTTGTTACACTAGCCAGAGAAGACTAAGAGTCTCATATAGCATTTATTACCCAAACTTCCAAATAGCCAACCACATCACTTCCCTTGTTATGGGTACACTAATTTATTTTTTTAAGACTGTGTTTTATTTGTTATTTTCTCCCCTCTATTCTTTTTGATAGAAAGTGGTATTGGTTTATGAATTACTTTTTTTTTAACCTAGTCATAGCCTAATAAAATAAAACTAGATATTTCTGTAAAATCTTTATCTCCAGAAAATCAAGCCCTGAGATTTTGGTGTACTCAGTTCAAAGATCATTGTTCAGACAGTTCCATACCCTGTTATGTATTGTCGATAGAAAACAAGTAAATGCACAAGAATATGGTCAAAGTTTTAAAATCTTTGAAAGTGGTGTATCCTTTGACAGTTTCATCCATGGATACAATGAATGGATGTAACGAATGGAACAAATGGACTGGCCCCATTACCCTGCCTCATCCTCCTCCCTTCTAGTGTGACAACATTTCTTCTTCCCAAGACCTGTTGCTACTGTCACGTCTTCCTTGTGTGTGTGTGTGACCAACTGAGTTTAAACAGAGCTTCCTGTGTGAGCGTGAGTGGGGGCTAGTTACGGCAGCATGGGCAACTAACTGATCAGTGGTTACACCCCTAAAGACAGTGGAGCTCCTTCATCCAGCCACCAGCCACCATCAACAGCTCCTCAGAGAGGGCTTACATGAGTTGACTTAGGAAAAAAAAAAAAAGGAAAATTTAAGGTATTCATTCTCATTATGCTTCATCTGTTTATTTTTTTCTATTTATGTACGTCTTAAGTGCCAGTGTTGTAACACTTTTTCATCTTTCCCAAAGTCAGTCAGAGAAGTGAAGGAGAGGGCCAGGTTTCTAAGTAACCAGTGCCCACCATCTGAAATCATTGTAGCCCCAAATGGAACATGAGTGTTAATGCTCAATCACCTTCGGGAAACAGTCGTGTTTGATGCTAAGCCAACGTCACAGACTCCCGTGCCCTCTTCCAAGTCACAGGTTCTGCATCTACTTCATGCCCTGAAATTCCACCACAAGGCGCTCAAGTTACATATAGCCTGAAAACACGGCTTTGCAGACTCTGTGTTCCCTACTACAGTAGAGGAAACTATATCATTCAACCCAGGCTGCAGGGCAAGTGTGGACAAGGAGACTACCTAGTCTACCCAGATTTTGAGCCTACTTCAGTTGTGAGCTTGTATAAGTTAAAAGATATTTTGGAGCATTGATTATTTTGGTTTGTACAATTAAGACTTCTGTTCTAAAGTCCCTTCTGGCAGTCACATTCTAGATGTAAGGCACGAGTTAGAGGATGCTAGCCTGTCCCTTGGTGTCTTGCAGCTCTCTGCAAGGGGAGTCAGGCACAGGCATACAGAGGCGCCTCCTCTGCATGTGCAGTCCTTCCCAGCGTGAGCAAACTGTAAGAGGAAAGAACTAGTGATTGACAGAGAGCAGCCCCGCCTGCTCTCTCCCCTGAGCCACCTGAGTCAGTTCCTGTTGCTGCCAACACATCCCAGTGGGTCCCCTCGTATTTCTGGGGGATGTAAAAGAGACATGCATACATTCCAGCCCCTTTTTGCTGACTCTGGGATTGCACAGCAAGCTGCAGCCATTATTTTTATTGCTGATGCCACTTCCTATCGAAACAATTTGGTGCTAATAAGCCCCTATAATAGTAAGCAATGGTTTGGCTGAATAATTGTCACTAAATACCATTCAAGGCTTTGTTGCTTCTTGGGCATATTGCTAATTATTCTGCATCTGAAATAACACCCAGAGGCCCACTGAATGCTGGTAAATAGGGTTTCTTCGTTCTCCTGGAGCCTGGGGCTGGGTGCGACTAGGAATGCCGGAGCTCTAATCCAGGAAACAATGGCTGCTTCACAGTCTCAACTCCCACAAAATCACAGCCTTTTGCAAACTGTACCCGAGCTCAGACAAACCAAAGCATCCGTCTGGAGCTGGAATTGGTGGAGGAGATTGATGGGGGTGGAGGTCTCCTCGGAGCCTCCCAGGAGGGCTTCTGGGGTGAGCAGAGGACTGGTGCTAGATAGACAAAGCTCCATGGTCCAGATAGCTCGCTGCAAACTCAGTCTATGAAACGGTCACTACTGGGGAGTCAACACCTGGTAATAGGAAAGGAGGGAGGTGAGATGGGAGACTCAGAATACCTTCATCAAACGCAGCCCGATCTAACTATTCATTTCACTGTAAGCAATACAGATGATTCTGTCTTCCATCTCCTGGCATGGATCCTCAGCCTTCCTTAACAAGTGTGGCACTCTCCAGAGGCTTCTGTTACCCAACGGCCATGCCACATGCACAGGATCCTGCAAGATGGTTAGAGGGCTCTAGAATGATCACATGTTGGTATATGCATATAGCAGTTTGGAAAGGGCATGTTAGAAAGAAAGGAGTTAGTTCTGACTCTGCCATAGGAGAAGGTCAGGAGACCTGGGCATGGGGATAGAGGAGAGGCATCATGTTTCCTGCACACCCTTTAGTGACATTCCAAACTACACAGCATGGCTGGGGAGGCGGATCAGTGGTTGAGGCACTTGCCACATAGACATGAAGACCTGATTTCAAAACCACAGAGCCCACTTAAACCAGGGTGCTATGGCATGGTCTATGACTCCAGTATTGGTGCTCCTACATCAACGTGAGAAGCAGACATAGGAGGATCCCCAGAAGCTCATGGGCCAGCCGCCTTGTCATACACAATAGTGGGCAAAAGACTCAGTCATGACACAAACAAGGTGGAAAGCAAAGACTGTCATACAGGCTACACATGCATACACACGTGTACACACACAAACAAAAAAACATGTGTGTACACACACAAAAAAATACTATATCATATATGTATATATATGATAAAATGTTTCAAAATATTACAGCTCAGACATAACCCTGGGTTAGGTCCATTTACTAAAATAGCCGTCGGCGTGGACATGTGAAAGTACACACAAAAGAGTGGGTTTTCACTTCTCCACCTAGTTCCTCCTCTATCTATCCATTCATTTGTCTATACAGGCAAATTCAAGGATACACCTTATAAATTATTCTTATGATTAAAGTTTCTAATTCTCAGAAACTAAATGCTGAGGGGAGGGGCTGAAGAGCTGGCTCAGCAGTTAAAAGCACTTGCTGCACTTGCAGGGGACCCAGGTTCTGTTCCCAGCACATCAATGGCAGCTCACAAACTGTCTATGACTCCAGGTCCATAGGATCTGACACTGTCTTCTGGTTCCCACTGGCACCAATAATACATATGGTATAAAACATTCAGGCAAATACTCATGCACATAAAATAAATATAAATAAAACAAATCTTAAAAACCACTATTGAAGGGAAGATGAAAAAGTTTATGAATAACTGGAAGATAATTTGATTATACACTCATTTGGTTATGTACAAAGTACTCTGGGAGCCCAGTGGAAGGGAAGGACTAAGGAAGGCTTCTGGGAAGAGGGAAAGGGCTTTGAGGATTTATATAGACTATAGAGTGACTATGTAACTTATAATGTGTCTTTGGTCATGAAAATACCTTTTGTGATTAGGAGAGATGGGTAGTTGTTCCAGCTTTGACCTGGAAGTACCACCCCTAATGAGGCTTCGGGTAACTGTCATGCCTACCTATGACCTGCCCCTGAGGCGGGGCCAGGATGGGAGCCCTTAAGACCCAAGATCCGAATGTGCAGCTGTCTTGGTTCCTGGTGATCCTGGATGTTGAATGGTAGACCAAGCTGAGTTCTCCAGAGAACACCGCTGGACTGCACTTCACCTCTCTCAGATCCTGTAACCAATCCCTTTACTTGCTGAGATTACCCCAAAATAAACCTCCCTTTTAACTACATGAGTTGCCTTAATAAATCCCCCATTAGAGAGACACCACTCAATTCAAAGTCTAAGGGCACTGGCGAAAGTGGTGGAGATTTAAAGAATGGCATGCCCTATTCCTCCCTCCTACTTGCTGTTCAGAGGAAGGGGTGCTTCCTTGCAAGCTAATCAGGCTTGCAGTCTGACTGGTCATGTGAAAGTCAAAGATGACACGGGTAAGGTGAGAAACACTGGCAAATCAGGGGCCCATGTCAACAGCAATTGCAGCTGCCTGGAGGTAGCAGTCAGTTGCTTAAGACAACATGCAAGAATAGGAGAAGGAGAAGGGCACAGGAAGGAACACGTAAGAGGGAGGAACAAGAGAGGAATTGTTCTGTGTGAATCCAGAGAATGCTCTACAACAGCCATGTTTTAGGTTTGAAGCGAATCTATTTATTAAGCATGTAGCAAGCATAAGGAAAAGAACAAATAGCAAATCGCAGATAGATTGAATAAGCATACAGAGAACAGATCAACTGAAGTATCCCGATTGAGAGAGCAAAATCAAGGAAAACATCCTCAAATGGGGGTCTTACGTATACCCAGCAGAAAAAGCTGGGGCAGCCATGTTTAGGGATTCAACAGGAGTTCCTGATACAGGGAGTTTCAGGCACGGTATGGTGTCTTCTTTGTGAACCTTCAAGTGAAAGAACAAATAATGAAAGGTATAGATAACATCATCAAACCTTGTCCTTATAACCATCCAGCCATGACCAGGGAGTCCCCACTGAAATAGTCACACTGGAGTTGCTTATCGGGAGCTCTAGGCAGGGCAGAAAATCCTCTCCATGGTTGAGTTTCCCATGGTGGGCATGGTGGTCAAGGGTTGGCATCCCTTAGTAAGCATCATATGAATGTTGGGGTCTGGAATTTGGAATCTATCAATCAAAAATGAACAAGGACCAAAGAATTAGAATAGTAAGATCCCACGTAAGAGTATGGTATCTTAGGATCCAGACTAGGGGAGATTAGCAAATATCTTTTTATATGACAATTTGTTGAATTCTGGAAGAAACAAACCGGAGCAGTCATTTAAGAAGGCAAGGGTATTCAAGAAAGACTTTGCCTGGTGCGCATGGGTATTTAGGTGAAGTTAACTTTTGGGATCCTTTTTGAAGAGAAAGTGTAAATTTTAAATTGGTTTGATGTTTTGGTGTACCTCTTTTGCCTCTCAGTTTGAATGCTCTCTAAAAAAAATAGGGTTTAATCTTGGTCAGGTAACTCTGTTAGTCATTTTATAAAATTTTACGGATTGCCCATTCTAAAATCAGCCAAAGCTGGAAGAATTATTTTATGGTTTTGATTATACTTTCTTCTTGGCTACTTAAGACCTTATAGATTGCCACAGATTAATTTCTTGTTTTCATTTTTAAAGTCAGCCAAGGGATAGTTCATATCTAAACTATAATAACTCCCAAATTTAAATTTATGCATAGTAAGTACTCCTTCTATTTAAGAATCTGTCCTGTAAAGCATTACACTTACATACAGCATCTAAAGCAATAGAACTGATAGAATGGGAAATAGAATTGATTTCTACAGGGTGAGGTAGGAGGAAGGAGAGTTTCCTTCAGTGTATAAGGTTTCTATTATACCCATTGAATACATTCTAGAGATCTGTTCTGCCACATAGTACCACTGGTGAAATGATACTGTAAATCTCAAAGTGTGTCAAGAAAGTAGACTTCATATTAAGTATTCTTATCAGAAGAGCAAAAACAAACTAAAGTCATTCTGGGGAACCTTGAGAATCATGGATACACTTATCAACATAATTGTGGTTATAGATTCAAAGGCATATGGCTGTATTCAAACTTTTCAAATTGTATTGACAAGATTTTTTAGCAATTAAACCTCAATGAGATTTCTTTGTAAACTTTAGAGGAAGACAATAACAGTCTCAGGTTTACCAGTTATCAACTATGGGCATGGTGAGAATGCCAGGAACATTCATGAAAGCACTGGACTCTGATTTCCTCCTGGGAGACTATACTAAATTTCACCCCCACAACTTAATTGTAAGAGTTGCAGAGTTACAAAGGAGGCCATGGATGAAGTTGGTTAGGTGTCTGGTGCTGCTTATTAAGTTACTTCTTCAAAGCGGCAGGTTTCTCCTTGCTAGAGATCGGTCTTATTGCATGTACCTCTTGCAAAGATGGCTCCTATGGAGCATGCTTTGAGAGAGCAAGATCATCTTTCTCAAGCTCTCTTCATGGTTTCAACAACAATAAAGGTCAAGATTCAGTAGGACTCAAGCAAAGGTATGCTATCGTTTTTTTTTTTTTTTTTGTGCAAAGAAAGTGATTATTCTGCAAAAGATCTTCAGGGCACAGTTAGTGAGCACTGCAAAGATTTCAGAAAATGTAACTGGGCTCTGGAGGGTGATGGACTAAAGAAGTTGAAATCTAAGACTGAGAAGTGGAAAGTTGATTGATTCAAGCAAACTCTCCAGTGACTGTGTGTTTAATAACCTGGCAAAGATAGCAAGAGCTGGGGAAAATATTCTGCTGAAAATGCTTCTTCCTGACACATAGAAACAATGATGTTTTGCAGAACTAATAAAGCAGAGATGTGGGGTTGCCATGGTAGACATTTGGGGAAAGTGTCAGAAGGCTCTGAGGTGTATGCATGTTAGTATGGATTTTTATATAAGACTAGACAGTTCACCAGCTATGTTCCTTAGGAAAGTCCAAAGTGCTAGAAAGAAATGAAAGATGTGCTAGTGAAGGGGACCATCTCATGAAATATCTCAGTGGTAGCTTCCTCTATAGTCTAAGGTTGATAGATCTACAGCCATAATAGCAGTATCCTAGCATGTTAGAGTCTCAGAAGTTACAGAATTCTAGAGCAGCCAATGTAGTATTTTTTTTTTTTTTATCATCAAAGACAAGATAGATTCAGTGATCATAACCAACAGCAAAGTTTAGTAGCAAGCTGGAAGCTTGGAACTGCAGGAGTCTGCGGTAAAGACAACTAGACCTTAGCACAACTATCTAGGGAACCATTGAGGATACCACTTGGCTCACATAATCACAAGAGCAAGATCATCTGATGATCACACTGTTGGTGTTGCCCAATCAATAGGATGAAATTATTCCTCTTTGATGTCCAGATCTGAGCTAGTTCTCAGATCTAGAATGTGGTCACGTCATTGGAGGAGATGGTAGGTACTCTTAAAGATAGCCTACAAAGTCTCAGCCATAGCATTTTGTACCATTTCCCCCAATCCGTCTCAAAGGGATATACATTACAGACAGAAAAACACTCCCAGAGTTCACACTCCATGGATTGCTACAGCATGGGGCCACCCAAATATGTGAAGGCTGCTGGATCGGAGTCTGAACAGACACCATCATGATATCCTTGTTAGATCAGGGCTGTAGAAACCAGGTGACAAATGAACTCTTGGCTCATGTCCATTTCATAAACGTGCAATGAGTCTGCCAACCCACACTGAGATAATTTTCATGGTTTCTGAGCACTTAATTGGGTTGGATACACTTAGCAGCTGGAAGACCCTTCACATTGGTTCCTGACCTGCAGAGAAAGAGCCATTATGGTATAAAAGGCCAAGTGGAAACTCCTGAAATTGCTCACTATCTCAGCCAAGAGAGTAAATTGAAAATAATAACTCATCCCAGCTGAAATGGCAGACTCTAGCATTGATCTCAAAACCTAGATTGCAGAGGTAGCTGTCCTCACAATCTCATTTAATTCTCTCTTATGACACTTGCAAAAACTAAGTGGATCACAGGGAACCACTGTAAATCTAAACAAACACTAGATCCAACTGCACCTGCTTTGTTCAGCATCCCAGTATCTTTACTGTTATAGATTACCACAGCTTGAAGCTCTCGGTATACACCTATTGATCTGACAGATGCATTGTTTTCAAAACCCATCACAGAGAAGAACAAAACCAGTTTTCATTCACATAGGATAGGTGGCAATATACATTCATAGTTTCTCCCAAGGACTTAATGTTACCTTTCATTTCCTCTGCCACATATAATCCAAAAATGTCTTTGTCTTGAAACTCTGTAGAACACTATGAAGGTCCACTGTATTGATAATATTGAAATAACCATGAGTGCTCAGCAAATAATGGTTCATTCTTGTCACAATCCTGACAGAGGTGATATTACCTGGCAATACTGATACATACATATATGCCAACCTATTATCTATCTGTCTGTCTGTCTACTTATCTACCTACCAATCCATTATCTCTCTATCTCAGTATACACACACACACACACACACACACACACACACACACACACACACACATGCACACACGCACACACACGTAGAAGATGAGCCCAGAAAAGGCTCACAGTTTTCTCACAGTGGTAACCATTAGAGAAATCCATTGTATTCAGCTGTTCCATGTGTGGTCTGCAGAGTGGATGCATCACCATCACTTTGGAGCTGATTAACAATGTACATTTACATATCTCATTCCAGACCTAGTGAATCAAATCTGGGAGACTATGGTGGTTTGAATAGGTATGGCACCCAGAGACTCATGTGTTTGAATGATTGACCATAGGGATTAGCACTGTTAGAGGTGTGGCCTTATTGGTATAATTGTGGTCTTATTGGAGGAAATGTGTCACTGTGGGGTAGATTTGGAGGTCTGAAATGCTCAATCTACTGGTGTGGTATACAGTCTCCTTCTACTGCCTGTGGATCAAGACAGAGAACTCTCAGCTCTTTCTCCAGTCCCGTGTCTGTCTGCATGACACCCAACATGACCATAATGAACTAAACCTTTGAACTGTAAGCTAGACCCAACTAAATGCTTTCCTTTATAAGAGTTGCCATGGTCATGGTGTCTTTTCACAGCAATAAAATCCCAACTAAGACAGGACAGACCTAGGAATCTGAGTTTAATGACTTGTGAGGATTACTTTGTCAACTTGACAGAGCTGACAATCACCTGGAAAGAGTCTCAGTGAGAGATTGTTCACATTGTTTTAACCTGTGGTATGTCTTTGTGGGTTTGTCTTAATTTAGGTAGGCCCAGCCCACTGTGAGCAGCCTCACTCCATAGAGAGGGATTGTGAACTGCATGAGTTGAGAAATCAAGATGAGCACAAGAAAGCAGGTTAGTGAGCACGTGTGTATTCATTTTTCTGTTCTTGTCAATGGGTGTGCATGACCAGCTGTCTCAAGTTCCTCTTGCTGTGATGGAACTATGAGTTAAAAAATAAACCCTTTCTCACTTAAATTGCCTTTTCAGGATTTTTATCATAGCAAACATACAAACAAACAAAACCCTACATGAATCCCAGACAAATACCCCGATACCTTTCCATGCTACTTCTCAGACATCTGATGAGTCCTCCAAATTCTCACATATACTCCTCCTCACTTTCCTTCAAACTCGTGGCCTCTTTTTTCCACTAGTTGTTATTGTGTGTGTGTGTGTGTGTGTGTGTGTGTGTGTGTGTGTATCTATATATGTGTGTTTGTGTCTTGTGTGTGTGTGTATATATATATACATATACATAAATATTCCTAAATATAATATGATGTGTCCATATAATGTTATTTGTATATCTGTTTTTAGGGATGATTTTGGACACTGGACAACCAATTCTATACTCTTCCCTGGGGAAATCCACTTCTTCTACTCCCAGGTTTCCTCAGTTGCCTATAGCTCTTTGGGTTGAGGCCTCATAGGCTTTTCCTGTCCACTTGGTGTGTCCCTTGGTATCATCTTTGTTCAGTTCACATTTTGGCAGTCATGTTAATGACACTTTATAGGTGTAATTTCTGATATCACTAGGAGACACAGGCTCACAGCAAACTTCCAGATCCTTTGCCTCTTACAATCCTTATACCTCTCTTCCATAGTATTCTCTGAGCCTTAAGTGCTGGAGTGTTTTGTTTACATTGGGACTGGGCTCCAGAAATTTGCATTTTAGATTGGTTGTGGTTTTCAGTAGTGGTTTCTGTATGTTGCAAAGAGAAGTTTCCTTGATGAGAAGGTCAAGACTACACTTAGCTGTGGGTATAAGGACAAGTGTTTATAGATTGTTATTAGAGATTATGCTGATTTAGTTTATTAGTGGCTGTGTAATTCCCTCTAAGAACTATGACTTCACTAGCATTGAATACTTAGATAAGATTTCTGTACCAGGAATGGGTTTCCATCTCCTTGATTTGAACAGGTCTCAAGTCCAATTAGAGAGAAGTTGGTTATCACCAAGGTATGTGTACCACTATTGTACTCTTAGGGTTATTGTGCTATGCTGGCCATTGATGTGGTTCATAGGTGTCATAGCTGGGTAGGACTCTTGGTGGCTTCCCTCCTTTTGAAACTGGAATGACACACTCTGGTAGCATAAAAGCTAGTACACAGTATTCTGGTCAGTACCAGCTCAGGGTCCTCTGGGCTCTGTTTCTGAAGTGCATGATGTCTTCAACAATTGGGATTTACCTTCCACCTCTGGGGGTCAACAAAGGTGATTTCAATAGTTGTATGTTTGGGAAGTCTCTGTGATAGCTCTGACCAACAACTCAAAAGAGAGCTTCTCATGTCAGCTGTTGGAGTTTTTGCTAGATGGGCTTTAGCTCTTGGAGAGAGAGCGCCATCTGCCTAGATGAGAGAAGTTTATTAAAACTAGATATGTAAATTTATACACAGAATTAACATGTGTACTATGGGTTTTGTTTTAGGTAACTAGTTGATATTATGATTCACTGTAACTTTTTCACATACTCTTACTGTTATTTTACTGTAGCTAAAGGTTTTCCTGTCCTGTCCAGCCCCATGGACCCCACAGCCACTTATAAAATCACCACTCAGAAGCTTATATTAATTAAAACTGCCCAGCTAGCTCAGTCATTAGAGCATGAGACTCTTAATCTCAGGGTTGTGGGTTTGTGCCCCACATTGGGCGCCAATTGTAGATGAATTTCTAAACAGTCTTATTAAATAAGAAACACAGAGCCAAATATAAAAGTGAAAGCCATGGAGATCAGGGAAATAGTGATAACCACCAAATACCTTAGCTCACCACACTGCCATAGCTTCCCAAAAGAACCAGCTTCTTCCTGTCTAACCTGTACCTTTATTTTCTTGCTGTTCTGCCTTCTCATTGGCTCTTAGCCCAGCCACCTCACTTCCTCATCACTGCCTGTCTGTACAGACCTCCAGGTCTCTATGGTTGGTACTGGGATTAAAGGCATGGGTCACCACACTTGACTGTGTCCTTGAATGCACAGAGACTCTGCATGCCATGTGATCAGATTAAGGGTGTGTGCTACCACCACCTGACTTTTGTTTATGGCTATCTATGTCCTCTGATCTCCAGGCAAACTTTATTCATTAACATATAAATAAAATA
Source organism: Peromyscus leucopus (assembly GCF_004664715.2). Lineage (NCBI taxonomy): Eukaryota > Metazoa > Chordata > Mammalia > Rodentia > Cricetidae > Peromyscus > Peromyscus leucopus. Next base: position 49,565,449 of record NC_051086.1, read on the forward strand.
TCACAACATTTCAGCACAAATAAAATATCACCATATTTTATAAAACTTTAGACTCACAAATATAGGATAGATAGAATATTTTCTTTAATTTTGCCAAATACAAATAGACTAGATATTATAACTATAATTCTTGCTTGATTATTGTTTTGTTATATGTAACTTTACTATGTTAAAGTTAAACCCTTCCTTTTTGATTAGACAGAAAAGGGGAGGTGCTGTGGGATGTTCTGTATGCTGTGAATGTGTTGCTCTGATTGACTGATAAATAAAAGGCTGATTGGCCAGTAGCCAGGCAAGAAGTATAGGCGGGGTGAACAGACAAGGAGAATTCTGGGAACAGGAAGGCTGAGTCAACAGATGTCAGCCCGCAATCCAGGGAGCAGCATGTAACGGCACCCAGGTAAGGCCACAGAACATAGAACACAGAACACATCAGTGGTAGGACTGAGCTAATGGCCGAGCAGTTTTAATTAATATAAGCTTCTGAGTGATTATTTTATAAGCAGCTTCAGGGTCTGTGGGGCTGGGTAGGACTGGAGAAAACTCCAGCTACATTATCTGCTCCCTCTTTTTTTTTGTATTTACCTCCCTTACCCCTCTCTAAAGAGCCCATTTTCCCATTTCCCTTATTACTTATTCACCTATTATTAGCCTGCTATTCCCCTTTACCTTCCTTCCTCATCCTTCTGTATTTATCTCTCCCCTACACCCTAAAGAGCACTCCTTTCCCATTTCCCTGGTCAGATCACTGATACACTGCTATCCCCTTCTTTATTGCTCCCAAACCTCCTGTCCTGGCAATGGCCTTGTTTTACTTTCCTGATTCATGTAGTTACTACAGTATATATACTCACATCTGAAGATTTTGAGTTATAAGCCTTAGATAAAAGATAACACACACATAGGATATTTGTCTTTCTGGGTCTCAGTAATCTAAGTCAGTATGGTCTATTCTAGTTCCATCTATTTACCAGCAAAGTTCATCATTTCATTTTCCTTTACAAGTGAATACTATTCCATAGTGTATATGTCACATTTTCATTATCCCTTCATAGAACATTTAGTTTATTTCCATTTCTTAGGTATTGTGACTAAAGCAGCAATAAACATGGCTGAACAAGTATCTTTGGAGAGCTTTGACTATGCCAAGGAACGGTAGCTGACACGCGGTAGATTCATTTTTAGAGAATTCTCTACACTGGTTTCCATTGTGGCTGCACTAGTTTGTAGTCCCACCAATAGTGAACGAGGCTTCCCTTTCCCCCACATTCCCTCCAGCATCTGTTGTCATTCTGTTGATCTTGGCCATTCTGACTGGGATAAGACAAAATCTCAACGTCATTTTGATTTGCATTTCCCCTAATTACTAGGAATGGTAAACATTTTTGGAGATATTTGTCAGCCATTTTTTCTTTTTCTTTTGAGAACTCTCTATTCAGGTCCCAGGGCCATTTTTCAAATGGATCATTTGATTTTTTTTTTTGTTTTTGTTTGTTTGACCCCTGGTTTTTTTTGTTGTTGTTGTTTTGTTTTTGTTTTTGTTTTGTTTTGTTTTTAGTTCTTTGCATATCCTGGATATTAATCTTCTGTCAGATGTGTAGCTGGCAAGGATTCTCTCCCATTCTGTGGGCTTCCTACTCACCTGTTGGCTGTTTCTCTAGCCCTGTAAAATCTTTTCAGCTTTATGAATCCCACTTGCAAGACTCGTATCTTTTAAAGTGCGCGGAGGGAACACTGATGTGTAAATGCAAGGTTCAAGCCCTAATTACTCCACATGGAAAATGGTAATGTATCCTCTGAATGTTCTAAGTCATGTGGAGTTGTCTTTCTGTAGCATTTGAGGGAGCAGAGCAGACGGAGCAGTGTCAGTCTGTAAGTGTCTGGGAGTGCTATGAGGAGACACCGGACTTACTCCAGTTGAGTTACTTATCTGTGTGTTTGCTCCCTTTGATCTCTCTGACACTCTTTCATGTCAAATATCTTTGACCCAAGTGGCTGAACAAAGCCATGTGGGCACAGCAAGGGGCAGAGATACTGGGGTAAGCATATAGTATAGCTTCTAAGCCAACATCAAGGCATCTCCAACCACCTTGACAGAAATGGGAAGGAATTGTTGGCATCAGAGTACCTTAGGATTCGGCAGGAGATTAGAGGCTTCTGGACATGTCTGACATGATGAGAGTATTAGAAACATAATTGTGGACTGTGCACTCAGAGCCATGCCTTGGCTTTGGGGAATGAATAAAAGCTTTGCGACCAACTGCGTATTATAGACATTTGGATAAGAGCCTATGTTATAGCAATCCCAGGAAACAAGAACTAAGTCAGAGCTTGCATTTCTAAAAACATGCCTGCTGCACCAAATGGAGAGGTGGGGGGGAGAATGTTCTCTATGTGCTATGTGAAATATCTAATATGTGTATGTGTGTGTTCATTTAAACCAAATTTGATTTCAAAATAGCATTTCTATGCACAAGATGGTAGTATACTGTGTGCATAGAATGGTTGTAAATTTTAACTTTCTTCTCTCTCTTTGATTTTTTTTATAACAAATAGGCATTTTTTTTCTTATCAGAAACACAATCCCTGCTCATTTTACTTCCTCAAGAGTTAATGAAAACAACAACAAGAAGAAACCATGGAGATTCTCTTCTATTTGATGAGATTATAAAACACACTTAAAACTTTAAAACACTGCTGATGAGGAGGTCGAAAAGCACAATTAGAACTGGGATGGAGTGAGGTAAGGTGCAGCAGAGAGAACTCTTGCCTCTGAGGTTTTTGTTGTTTTTGTTTTTTTCTCTCAAGACAGGGTTTCTTTGTGTAGCTTTGGAGCCTGTCCTGGAACTTACTCTGTGGACCAGGCTAGCCTTGAACTCATAAAGCTCAACCTGCTTCTGCCAACCGAGTGCTGGGATTAAAGGAATGTGCCACCACCACCTGGCCTGCCTCTTAGGTTTTGTATGGAGTCAGCTAGATGCAAAATTCTTGGGAAGATTGGTTCTAGGATTCTTCTGTTGGAAAGGTTTGAGGCTCATGGCATTTGAGGGGGTTTCCTGAAAGCTCTTAACTCAGAATGATGGGTTGGCGAAGTGGGGCTGACATGAGGTTATATAAATTCTCACCTTTGTAAAAGGAAGCCTTTGTAGAGGAGAAACAAGAGACGGATGCGTACTTAAAACTACCAAATTAGACGTTAAATCACCCCAAGAAGAGTAATTGTATGGGGCTTCCCTATGGCCAGGGAGGCATTAGCAAAACTGAAACAAAACGAAATCCCATTGAAAAGGTGTTTAGAGGCAGCTGACCACAGTTCCAGGTGCTCAGCACCGGGCTCAGCTTGGTCTTTCAACCACTCACGATTTGCCCTAATGAACTCACACAGGAAGAGTGAATTCCATGATGACAAGAGTTTGGACCACTGGGAAGCAAACCAAACAGTGGGAGTTGGAGAGGGAAAAAGGAGGGTCACCTGGCAGAGCGCAGAGGGCAGAGGGCAGGAATATTAGAGAACAAACCAGGTAAAAATCACGGCCAAAATTCTGAATGAAATGAAAGGATAAAGTCTGACATGAAATAAAAGACCAATGATGAGAAGCACTGGCAAATATCAAAGAAATGTGAAGCTAGTTTGGAAATGAAGCTACCAGCAGGAGCCCTGGAGTGAAAACTAAACAACGCAGAAATATAGTCGGGAGTAAGGAAAGGAGTCTTAAGACAGTGAGAGGTTGAGAATAACAAAGTTCAAAAGAAAACAGAGAACTTGGGGAAGAGAGACGAGGGAAACTCTTGGAAGATAAGATGCTAAATCTGTGAGACATATAGAGTCCTCCCACGGAAACCAAAAGAGAATGATGAATAACTCACAACAACTAAATTGCTTTCTTTTTTATGTTCATTTCATAAATTATTATTTGAAATGTATAAGTTTATAGTGAGCAGCATGATAACTGGATGGATGTAGGTATTTGAAACAATAATCTCCTCAAACATTTTCAAAAGTACAAGTAACACTTGTATGCTTTATGCGGTACATGGAGTACTTCATATTATGTACACAGCCCATGAAGGTGCATCAAAGTCATTCACATGTCCATCATGAAGACTGAGGAGGCCAGCAAAGACTTGTAGCCATCTACCCAGACACCTGCATTAGTTATCTCCTGATACAGGAACGATTGCCCCAACTTTAGTGATGTAGAAATCAAATTGCACAGTTTCTGTGAGGTTCACCCGAGGCTTTGGACTCCAGGGCAGAAGCCGTGGCCCTCAGGTGCTGAAGACTTGTCCAGGCTCCACTGAGGCAGTACTTACCTTCAGGCTCAAAACAGCAGTGTGAGGCAGACTTACGGGGGTTTTAGTGTTTCTCTCCTCTGATTCTGGCCATGGCATATTTCCTTAAAGCAGCTCCCCAGTGTGACAGCTGGCTTCTCCCTGAACCACACGTGCCAGATGCAATCAAAACACAATGCCCAATGCTTTGAATTTCAGATAAAGAACTTTTAAAAATGTTGGTGTGTCCCAAACATTACAGGATACAAACTTACACTAAAAGATTATTCATTGCTTGTGATTCATTACCTAAAACCCTTTATCGTTACTTGCTAGGCCTGGCAGTTCTACTCCGGAGACAATAGGAGGGTGAGAGGGTACGAGCAAGACAGAAGTAACAGCCTTGCTGCAGCCCAACACTAGAACACTTTGGCCATTTGGTGTTTATCAAAAATCAATCAGGATGTTCAGCCACACTCAAGGCGAAGGGATTTCACAGAGGCGCAAGTGTAAGGAGGAAGAGATCTTTGTGGGCATCTTAGGATACCTGTTATACATTTGCAGCCCCACCAGGACATCACTGTACACAAGGATGAGAGCGAAATTAGCCTCAAGCCAAGACGTAACTATAACCACATTCCTACCATGGAACGGTATGAGAAACAATGCATACAGGGTCCTCAAGGAAGTGCTAGCAGAGGGTGTAACTGAATCCACGCACACGTAAGTCAGAGAAATACTTGTAAATCTTCAAGATCCCATGATATAAAAGTTCTAGAGCCTCTCTCTCCTGTAACAAAACAGCTGAGTTGGAAGACTCCAGCTCACCATGAAGTGGTCATCTCCACCAACCAGGACCGATTTGTATGTTCTAACACACAGTGTTGAACTAAAGCTAAATATCTGGGGGGGAATGAATAACTACTTTCAAAATGCAGGATAAAGTTGATCTTACTAAAATTTGGATGTATAAAAATAAAGGGCTCTCTATGCTGACACTGTCTTTCAGAGCAAGCTTAGGCTGTCTCAAGGGAGCCTGCAGAAGTAACACGTGAGGACTCTCTACATTTGCTATTCCATTTATAAGGTTGCTTTAAAGACAAATCATGGAAACTAGTGTAACAAAGCCGATCAATATAGTAAGGATCAAAGTCACTTTCCTCCCAAATTCCCATATGGAACTCATACCCCATAGAGCAGTGACAGACACAAGCAGAAAGAGCCTTTACCTCTAGCTAATGATAAAGTCACAACTCTTCATGAATGGAATGGATGCCTCATAAAAATACTCAAAGCACTTCCTCACTCTCTTTTTACCTTGTGAGGATTTTACAAGAATACAGTCATATGCAACCTAGAAAGAGCCCCTTGCCATAGCCTAACCATGATGACATTCTGGTGAAACACTTGGCTTCCAAATCTGTAACAGAAAAAGAAGAACAAATTTTTCAAAAGAAAAATAAAAGGGGCAGTTCCATAAAGAATATTTTATGAATGCAAAGCAGTGAGAGTATAAATCAGTGAGAGATAAGATGCCATATACATAAAGTAAAAGAGATATGCCATTAGAAAACTTACTTTTTTTTCTCTTATTTTCTTTTTTAGGGAAAGAAAAACCAAAATTGCTAGGTATCTAGACAGTAAAGGAAATTTTACCACACTGTAAGTCATGGGCCAGTGATATTTCTCAGTAGTTAAAGGTGATGGCCTGAGATTAATCTCTGGATTTCACATACAGGAGGAAGGAGACAATTGAATCTATAAAGTTGTCCTCTGACCTCCACATACATGTCATGGCCCCAGGCACCTTCACCTACCCTCCCCACGACACACACACACACACACACACACACACACACACACACACACACACGCACACACGCGCGCGCGCGCACACGCGCGCCTAGGAAAGGGGGGGAGAGAGATAAAAATATTAAAAAAATAATTTATTTGAATAAAGATGGATAGATAGATGACAGATAGTTAAATAGAAGATAGATATTAGATTGATAGATAGATAGATGATAAATAGGTAGATAGATAGATAGATAGATAGATAGATAGATAGATAGATAGATAGATAGATGGATGGATGATAGATGTGCATATGTGAGGTTGTGTCCATATGTGGTATGTGGTATGCATATGTTCACATGTGTGCATGCATGTGGAAGTCAGAGGTTAATTCTGAGTGTCTTCCTCTACTGGAGCTGGGGCTTATCAGTTGGGCTAGTCTGACTAGCCAAGGAGCTCTGGGGCCTTCCTGCCTTTGCCTTCCTCCCCAGCACTGAATTCACAGAGGTGTGATTTGTGCCTCCATGCCTAGCTTCACATACTTTCCAGCTTTGCTATGTACCTTCCCTGAGTTCCTTGATCATTAAGTCCACAAACTGAATGAACTCAGGGACTTTGACTCCAGAGGCTCTGCTTTTAAGAACTAGTGGACGGGGAGAAACTGATGCATGGACATGTTTTCTTTAGGGGGTGAAGCAAAGCTTCTAAAAGAACTCAGTGGCGGTGATTGTACCACCCTGCAAATGCACCAAGAGGCACGCAATTGCGCATTTCAAACTAGAAAAATAGTGAGCCGTGTTATGCAAATTCACCGCAATTAAAAGAAACACAACAGAAAACAAGGCTTTATGAAATTCTGTGAAAAGGAAATGAGTTAATATCTACAAAGTTCTGAGCAGACTGTGGTGCATACTGAGTACAGGATTATGTCATTAACAATTTACTGCCAGTACCAGTAGGCAAGAAGATGAGCATGGTGAGGGGGGCTGGAACAAGACCAGAAGCAGGCACACTTTGTGACACCAGCTTCCTCCGAGTTACCTCTCACTCAGTTCCTGTCCTCATCAGTTTGTTTAGATGGTTTAAAAAAAACCCAGATCTCTCCAAGTCTTAGGTGGCTCTTTCCAAAACTACTACTCTGTTTGTCAATCAGAAGTCCTCACCTGGGTCCTCCTGGCTGGGTCTAAGTAGACATTACACCTTTACAATTCTCATGTCCCCTTTCGTCATTCCAGGTTCTGTTTTTTACTTTCACTCTTTTCCTTCACTCTTTCTCAAGGGAGCATCGGTGGCTTGCTTTTCCTGACTCTGTGGACTGCTAGGTGGCACAGATCGTCTCCAGAGGAGCTGAGTGAGCTCTGAGGGGTTTGACCAGAAAGCAGCAAGGAAAGGAAAGGGAAAAAAAAAAAAAAAAAAAAAAAAAGGTTTTCAGGTGGGCTTTTTTTATGGGCTCCAAAACAGCTGGCAGAAGTCTCCCAAGAAGAAATTAATTGCATAGCCCTGGGCTTCTTCTGAGATTTGAAGAAATTCAATAGTTTATTATATGGTGTTCTTAGAACTCCCTAAACCTTGTCATTAGAGAAAAGGGACATCTATGTCCTCTTTTCTTTGCTTCCCCTAAAATTATCAACTCTTTCCTCCTTAATCTATCCATTCACCAGGGACAGGACATATATGTCCTCCTTTCCTCTCTTTTCTGACCCCTTGTTTTATCCTTAGAAATATGGCTTCCAGAGAGAAGTAACTAGAAGAGTCAATCCCAAGCATTTGGGCTTCATAGTGAGTTTCCCTTGCCCTTCCCGCCTGGGAGAATCCTTGTTCCCTTGTTTCCTTGTTCCCATGTTGAAAGGAAATGGAACCATTGGCTTCCTCCCACAAAACATCTCTATATACTGGCCCTGAACCACAAGCCTGCTGTTGTGGAGTCAGGACAAGCCTCATGGAGATCGGTTACTCACTTCCCTCACAGTCTTGTTGTCGCTCTTACTTTTATGAGGTGGGATCTCAGAGAGACCCGCCTGGTCTTGAACTTGCTATGCCACCATTTCATAACAACGTGCTCACAGTCACAGCCCAAGTCTGGCCTGGTTATTCAACCTTGTCTAGAACTTCATTCCAAGCAGTATGCTGTCCCCAACTCTCCATTTCTATTCATTTTCCCATTTAGCTCTGTGCCAGCTACCAGCAACTGGTGATTTAGGGTGGACTTCTGTTTTTTATGATGTTACCTCCCCATCCTGTAGATGATGAGGGATCTACCCTAGGTACACAGAACAGTTACAGTCCAAGTGCTTACTGCCCAATGGCTTGCAAAGACCTGGTTTGTAGCCACTAGAATCTAACAATTCTGAGCCCCAAGCACAAGAGAGAGCAAGTAAAGTGTGCTGAAATATCACACTGGTTTCATTTGCATGCACAATTAATACATGTTTATAAAGCCCTTTTAAAGACTTAAGTCTGAGGTTGGTTGAATCCTCGGATGTGGGACATGTGGACATGTCCATCTGGATAGAGGCAGGAGACCCAGCCTGAGTGGTCTCCTCCTTTTCCCAGTGTTCTGTGATTTTTCTAGGATCCTAGTGTTAAAAAAGAACCAAGGCAAACATGGCTAATAAAGTTATGTCAGGAGCAAACTAATGCTCTTTTAGCATCTACTGTGGAGTAGGCTTTCCACTTTCTGGCCACAGGACGTGGAGGATGGGTCACGAGTCTCTACAGGGAGAGATCAGTGTCTTCACCCTGCAACGAGGCTCTTTGGCTCAGAAAAGTGAAACAGCCTGCTCATGGTTGGGAAGCTACAGAGAGTTGGAGCCAAGAGTCTGACTCAGGTCTTCTCACGCTGCCTTCTTTACGGCATGAGGCTCCTCATGCCACAGTCTGGCCCCGGAGCTGATTTGTGAAGTTGAGCAACAATGACATGGGCTGGAGAAGCTAGAGGTCAAAGTCAGTCTGTAACTAGGGATTCTGGAGGCTCCTGAGCAATTACAGCAAGAAGTGGCATGGAATCTTATAAATGGGAACAGCTTTCCAAAGATGCTGCCAGTGTCTGAGAAGTAGAGGTGAGACTTTCAAGGGGCACTCAGTGGATGGTATGCTATGTCTTGGAGGAGCCAGGTAACAGTGACTCCTACAGTCCCTTCTGATGAGCAAATCCTGGCATCACACCTGAAAGGAAGACCGGGAAGAGAAAATTAAGGCAGCTTGTGAAGACCCCTGAGACTGGGGTCCTAGGATCTCTCTGCTTTATGCTGTGACTGTAATAAGCATGAATGGCTGTCAAACAGCAGAGTGTTTTCCCAACTTTGCCTGTTAATAGTTTTAGCCTTTCAGGTTTAAAGTCTTTGCTCCATTTTTGGAGTTGATTATTGGTTGCTGCATTATTTTTACCTTCCAGATTATCCAGGCACCATGCAGAGCTGTTGGGGGAAGATTCACATCACTGGACCAATTTGCGCCTTGAAATCTACCAACTTTCTCTTTCTCCCATCTTCTTCTGTACATTCCCTTTTGATGCATGTTCTTGACCTCTGATGACAACTCCTAGTTCTCCTTCTGTCTGTTTCATTGATTTGTTGACTCACTCATTCTTTAGATACGAATGTGGGTCCCATTACTGTCCAGGAGTCATGCTCAAACTAAAAAGATGAAACCAAACTTGCTCCTCTGTATTGAAGACAGTGGGATTCACATTACCAGTGCCTTACTTTCTCCAATGCAAACATGACTGTGACTGACAGAAGCTGTATTGTTTATCATGTAAAGATAATGTCACTTTGTGTGGGGTTTCAATGACTGAATTCATTTTTGATTGCAAAAGCATTACATGCACTTGTCCATGTGCCTACCCTCCAACACACACACACACACACACACACACACACACACACACACACACACACACAGACCATTCCTTTTTATCCTCAAGCACAGGCATCCTGCCAAACACTGGCGAAGATGCCCAGTCTCCTTTGAAATTAATTAAAAATACTTGTAATTAAATAAGTTGGATTTCTAGCAATACTTTTTATTAACTTTGGGTGTTTGCCTCTTCTTCCTTTCCTTCCATTTTTATTTCAGCATCATCTTATACCTGGAGGCTTCAGAGTGACTGAAAATCTGGAACCCAAAGCCAACAGATTTAAGAAGTATTTGTCTTGGGGGCAGAATGATTCTCATCCTTTTGCAAGCACTGATTCATCCAATCTTCAGGGTCACTCTAATGGGCACTCACTTGTATTACCTTTGTTGAATGGGTGAGGAAACTGAGGCACAGGAAGTTTAATTTGTTCAAAGTCATGCAACTAGTAATTTGGGGGAGGTGTGATTTAAACACACGTCTCCTGCACCCAGAGTCCTTTTCTATTACTATGCTGCGTGGCATTGCAAGGCAAAACTTAATATTGCCAATAGATACACTGAAGGGGAAAGCAGTCCCTAGACAGGCAGAATGAAAAGGTTTCTTCTTAACATTAGTGGAAAACCAAACTCAGAATAATTTACAGACAGGGCTGAAGCTTACTGTGAGGTTACTTTTCTTTTCAAAAGAAATTGCATCCCCGCCTGCAAGCATGCAGGCTGCTGTTAAACACAGTATGTGGATCTACGTATAGTTCCATGTTGTAAGTCTCTTACAATGATACAATTTAGAATCAAATAGCAATACAATGTGCAACAATAAACTCAAATTACTAATGCAAGTTCCATGGGCCAAGGAACATCCTGATGGATTTAATTGTTGTAACCAGTGAGACAATGATCCCATTCGCCACCAAAAGGTCCCCTTGAGCCCACATACTTCCAATATCAGCCTGGTCAACACATCTTCCTACCAATTCTCGTCATTAGAGCTCCGAGGAAACTTTTGTTTGTGCAGACCACCAAGCCACTAGGCATCACGTGAGCTTGCTTGCTGAGAACTCCTCCATTCTGCCTGGATGCACACTGAGCTCCTTAGTAACCCTCACAATGGCAGAAACACCACTGAAATTGCATTGCTCTTAAGAAAGGGGAAATTACAACAAAATGAGGTTGGCTCAGGTCTCATTGGGGCTTGGTTTATTGTGCACGGGGCATAGTTTAAACAAGCTTAGTTATCTGATTTCTCAATCTATAGCAGATGGAGGCAGAAAATTAGAAGGGGCAATACTACCATCAGCAAGAAGAGTGAAAATCTTGAGAAATGCCAGCTGAGAGAAGGGAGAATAATATCAATCATGGGGCCATTTAGCGTCAACTCAAATTTCCTCAAATACAACTGGTCCCATTATAGAACATTACAATAACTGACATTCCCACTGACGACTCTGAGTCATAAAGGAAAACTTAAATAGTCCCTGTCATGGAATATAAGATGTCAGCAAGTGTAAAATGCGCCTATAATAGATGTGCGTTGAATACAACTAAAATAAGAAGGGTTCTGATGCTTGAAGATCAAGAGCCCCAAACTGGTCCATCTGAACAGAACAATCACTAAGACATCATCCTCACAGACAGTTGTCAAAAGTACAATGTCTCATCTGCACATGCTTTTTCTTACATTTGAACATAAGGAACCTGAGATCAAGAGTTTACAGTTCCAACCTCTTCCCTTCTTAGACAACTATTCATAGTGGGACCCACATATGATCATTGTCATAATGACAATGAATAGCCATAGGTGCTTCATTAACCCAGTCCTCCTAACACATACAGAGTGGTCATGTTGTTAGCCCCATGTTCAGGTAGTCTGAACTGCCTATCTCAGAGTCCTCTTGTCATGCCATTCCGATGATGCACAGAAGAGACTTCAGGAGATTTGGAGGTTGGGAGTAAAGCACATTCATTTGGTTTCTGTGCTCCTGTTCTTGTGGCTGACCTACAGCCTATCTGAATTGCTCCCCTTGCCCAGATCCTCCTTCAGTTTTGCTGTCCCCTGGGTTCTGTGAACAGGGATACCAGCTTCTCCAGCCAACATAGGAGCCATGGGACAAGATCCATCCATTCTGGTTTGTCCTCACTGGGTGCTCAGTCATGTCCATAGGGCCCTACCTCATCTTTGTTCTTTCATATCCACCGTTCTTTCCTAACTTCCTATATCTAACATTTCAAATATTAGTACCAACCACAGAGACAAGAGCAGAGGGTCTAGTCATACAGGACTCAGTTCTGAACACCAGTTTATAAGTCTTCACTGTGAACATTTTAAACTCATCCATACCAAACAGCCACCAGTCACATCTAGCTAGGGCTGTGAGCACAGCTTCCTCCTTCAAAAACACTTTTAGAAGCATCCTCACAGACAGAACTGTCTAGTAGAATGCGAAAGCAGAGATAAACATGCATACATTAGTGTCAGAAAGGGCTCTAGGGCAGCGATTTTATTTTCCATTCAATGTGTTTTAGTTAGTTAAATAGATGACTAGTCATTTCTACTTAAAGTAACAATAAGGAAAATTAATCCCGACATGCCATATCTTCTGAATAGAGGCATGCAATTTGCATATACCAATGTTGCTAAACTATAAAAAACATCTTGACATTTACTTTTCTTTACGAGTTTTAAATGGAGATGTGCCTCATTCATCCTGCTTTGGGGATTTCTAATGTCATGGTAAGAACTGGGGACGAGGGAGGAGGAAGGGAGGCGGGTCCAGGGCGGGTGTGGGGGGGGGAAGGCTGGAGGATCGGAATGTGATCCTGGATCACTTCTCCGTGTCTCAGCTGGAGAATCCACAAGGGGAAAGGCTCTGAACTACGGACTCATTGTAATAGCTCCCAAGTTGAGGACATTTTAACATTTGCTCTCCAGGAATAAAAGAAGACTGTAGTCACCGCATTTGTATGGCATATATCCAAATGAAAACAATATATCCATACACAAATCCAGTTACACAGTGGTAAGAATACTGAAGCTTCAGAGGGGTCTGAACACTTTAAGAACAGGGGGTATCCACCATCTCTGTACAAGTCTTGCTTGGAGAACTGAGTAAGATCTTATCTGATGTTTGACTTTCAAGACTCTGGAAGAACCAGAATTGCAGGGGATTCTGGTCTGTGTGATTTGAACATGAAAGCTCAAATCTCTTGAGATCCTCTAACACGAGTGCTGTATTCATGATTTCTTTTTGGAAAACTAACACGCTGTGTCCCTGTGAGTGGATAAAAGAAATGAGAGGGTGGGCAGTTTCCAAGTAACTCAGGGTTGTATAAAATTAGTTCCAATAAAGAAGAACCTTATGACTGGTGTATGTCAGTGGTTTTCAAGCTTCAGCCTATATCAGGATTTTTGGGTATCCTGCTAAAACTGAGATCTGAGCCCCACAACTAAGTTTCTAATTTAGTTGTGAAGGCACAGAATTTTCACTTCTGGCAGTTCTCCTTGTGACACTGATGCTATGTCAGAGGCGTTACTGTCAGAACCACTGTTCTTGGAAACTCCCACCAGTGTTGTGAACCTCAGCTAGAAACTGTGGACATCCCATAGTCACTGATGCTGTTCTGGTCTGTCCCTAAACTCTCAGGAATTTTACAAGAAACCACTCATTAGGATATCATTAGGATAGCAAAAATAAAGAGTAAGTTGTGCTAACACATGTCCCACACAGGTTTCAATTGTCTGTGGCACGGGTCCTCAACTTTCCCATTCAGTTGAGCCCAGGCTGATATGGTGCCTCAAGTGCTTTCTGCACTGACTCACTCATATCAATACCGACTGCAGATCAGAATGAGTTGTCATCTTCCCTACATTATGAATACCTTCTGCCTGATACAGATAAATATTTTCTACCATGCTTAGACAGTGAAGCAAAGCTCTCAGTCCATTCTATACCCCGACAGCTATTTGCAAAGCTTATCCCAAATCTTGTGATCGTTGTTCCTAGATTTGTCCTTTGGAATATCCCAGGTAAAGTCTTTCTGCACCACTGCTTAGTAATCATTTCCCTATCCAAAGACAGTTTCAAGGCTGCTCATAGTTACTTTGATCTCTTTGATCTAGGTTTATCTCCTATGATTATGTCTTCGAGCCTTTTCCTGAACTCATAGGAGTTTAGTGACCAACTCAGATGAAGGTTAATTTTTTTTCATCTGGAGAAAAGCAGTAACTGAACAGATCTTACATTGCCAAGAACTATGCAAGCTTCAGATAAAGTAAACGACAGGCTGTCTCAAACTCAAAGGGGTTCACATCTCATGAGCACAACTATGTCTTATACTGTTGTTGGCTTGTAGCTAGAAGTTTCTCCAGAATCATGCCTAACCTTATTCTGCCTCACCATTGGCCAAACAGCTTTATTTATCAACCAATCAGAGCAACACATATTCACAGCATACAGAATGACATCACCCATCATTTCCCCTTTTCTTTCTATTCAAAAGGAAGCCTTTAACTTCAACATAGTAAAATTACATATAACAAAACAGTTATCAAATAAGAATTATAGTTATATGTTGCTGTGGATATTGCTCTATATAAATAAAACACTGATGGCCAGTGACCAGGCAGGAAGTAGGTTGCCAGGCAGGAAGTAGGTGGGACAAGGAGAGAGGAGAATTCTGGAAAGCAGAAGGCTGAGGAGGGAGACACTGTAGCCACTGCCAGGAGAAGCAGCATGTAAAGACGCTGGTAAGCCACCAGCCACGTGGCAAGGTATAGATTTATAAAAATGGGTTAATTTAAGATATAAGAACAGTTAGCAAAAAGCCTGCCATGGCCATACAGTTTATAAGTAATATAAGCGTCTGAGTGATTATTTTATACGTGGATTGTGGGACTGTGGGGCTTGGTGGAAGCTGGAGAGAAGCCCTCCAGCAACAATATGTGGTGGTATTGTGTTACCCAAAATATTGTGCACTCTAATAAACTTATCTGGGGTCAGAGAACAGAACAGCCACTATATATAGAGGCCAGAAAATGGTGGCACACATGCCTTTAATCCTATCACTTGGGAGGCAGAGATCCATCCAGATCTCTGTGAGTTTAAAGTCACACTGGAAACATCCAGTTGGTGACTCGTGCCTTTAATCCCAAAAAGTGAGCCTTTAATCCCAGGAAGTGAAAGCAGAAAGCAGAAAGGTATATAAGGCATGAAAACCAGGAACTAGGCAGGTCAAGCTTTTAGGCTTTTGAGCAACACAGTTCAGCACAGTTCAGCTGAGATCCATTTGGATGAGGACTCAGAAGCTTCCAGTCTGAGAAAACAGGATCAGCTGAGGAATTGGCAAGGTGAGGTGGCTGTGGCTGGTTCTGCTTCTCTGATCTTCCAGCATTCACCCCAATACCTGGCTCCAGGTTTGATTTTATTAATAAGACCCTTTAAGATTCATGCTACATCTGGTGCCCAACTTGTCGGGGACGAATTTTCGAAAAAGCTACATGCCTGAGCCTTGCAGGCCCCAGCTCAGACCCAAGCTACCCTCAGCTGGTTGTGATGGTGCATGGCCATAGGAATTGCCGAAGGAGGCAGAGGCAGGAAGATCCTGACTTTGAGGCCAGGCTAGGAGGCTGGCTAAGGAGAAGCTGCGGTGGGAGCTGACCCACAAACGGTGGCAGTGGGACCATGGAGGCAGCGGCTGCTGCTCCAAGTTCCTGGCTCTTTCTCATCTTGTTGGTGACAGCAGTGATGCTACTACCTGGAATGAAGGATTTACTGCTGCTTGTTCGGACAAAAAATTGCCAGGACCATCATGTTATAAGAAAGCATTGCCAAAGGTCAGTTTGGAAAAGTTTAGCAAGACAAATGGTGGGGAGAAATTGCTGTGAAGATATTCTCTTCTAGGGAAGAACATTCGTGGTTCTGATAGACAGACATTTATCAGACTGTGATTGCTCCAAACCACAGAGAAGGCACAAAAAAAAAAAATCTAAAGGGAACCATGACCATGCCTAACAACAACTTTGAAATCTTCAAAAGGATGATGGGACACCACAAAGATGATTCCACATGGACTATGGTAAAGCTATTAAGCTGATTAACACCATGGAAAGACTGACTTTGGACTAGAAACTCTTCAGGACAGTTTCAAGATGTCTAGCTGAGATGATCCAGATTCATAAACTACTTGAACAAGGACTTGAGACAAGCCCTGCACTTTCCCATTAAGCAGAGACTAGACAAATGATACAGCTAACTCCCTTAGGACTTGACAATTAACCCAAAAACTTCTTTTCAGGATTCCCTAAAGATGTCTTCACCCCCAGAAATCAGGAAGTAATGTTAGGAAAACAACACCCACATTCCCAAGAGGTGGGGTAGGTAGTTTTTTGGTCGTTCAGTGGCTTATGGATAATTGTCATTGTTTATGATGGTTGGTTACAAGTTGTTAATTGTTAATGGTCATAAAAAAAGCTGAACAAGGAGATTAGATTCAAAGTGTTTGTTTAAAAAAAAGAAAAAGAAAAAAGAGAATATAGATATGAGGTAAATCATTGAATCTACTCTGAGAAAAAAGATAAAGAAATAATAGGATAAATGGGTAGATCATTTAACCTATTCTAAAAGAAAAAGGGAAAGATATAAAAATGACAAAAGGTAGATTATTGAATCTATTATGAAAAGAGAGAGAGAGAATATGTTTATGATAAGATAAAAAGGGAGATTATTGGAGCTACTTTTAAAAAGAAACTACTTGTTTTAAAGAGGATAAGTAATAAAAAAAATTTGTCTGAATTTGTCAAATGTTACTGGACTGGACATTGTTATATTAATGGAGTTTTTCATCTGAATCTGTCAAATTTTAGTGGACTAGACATCGTTAATATAATTCTTGACTGTATATATTGTATATATTTATTGGATATAGTTTTTCTTGTATTAGTTATAAGCATTTTTAAATTTTAGACAAAAAAATGGGAAATGTGGTGGTATTGTGTTACCCAAAATATTGTGCACTCTAATAAACTTATCTGGGGTCAGAGACCAGAACAGCCACTTTATATAGAGGCCAGAAAATGGTGGCACACATGCCTTTAATCCTATCACTTGGGAGGCAGAGATCCATCCAGATCTCTGTGAGTTTAAAATCACACTGGAAACATCCAGTTGGTGACTCGTGCCTTTAATCCCAAAAAGTGAGCCTTTAATCCCAGGAAGTGAAGGCAGAAAGCAGAAGGTATATAAGGCATGAAAACCAGGAACTAGGCAGGTCAAGCTTTTAGGCTTTTGAGGAGCACAGTTCAGCAGTTATACAGTTATAATATCTAGTCTATTTGTATTTGGCAAAATTAAAGAAGATATCTTATCTATCCTATATTTATGAATCTAAGGTTTCATATCTACCTTATCTCTTATCACAACCAAGGAAAACCATAATTATAACTATCTAGTCTTCAACTACATCAAAGACCTCAGAAGGATACAATATTATCTTATCTAAGTAAACAGGAAGAGCATTGTAAGCAACTTTCAAAAATCTAGAATGACAGAGAGAACTGTCTACCTGGAAAGTCATCCAAAGTTCCTCTGCAATGTTGGAGCATCCATCTTCAGCTCATAGGCCTAGAGTCTCTCAGTCACTTTTCTCTGTGTCCTATAGAATGTCTGGAAGTTTTTTTTTTTTTTTTTTTTTTTTTTTCTGTGAAACAGGAACCTGAAGGACCATTTTGCCTTATAAAGTTCAGTGGTCACCTTCCTATGGGTCCTGCATGTCTAGTCAATACAGCATTCTGTCAATCAGTCCAGGCAAGAACAGTTTCTTGCCCAAATGCCTACTTTTGCCAAAAAGAAGATAAACTCCATATGGAGTGTCTTCAACATCCATCTTTCTCTCTGAAGTAAATCAGTGCTGCCAGGAGCAGATGTGTCTCATTGTCCAGGAAAGTCTAAGTTTTTAAAACATTTTAAATACCATATTCTGTAGGTCTTTGGAGTGTTTGAAAATTATTTACCTAACTGAATTATATCTATGTATACCTAGAAAACTTAACATGACTACAAGTTTGACTATCATAGAAGACTAACTATTACTCTGTATTTCTTAATTATCCATTACAATTTAAATGAGGTGCACAAACAGAATACCTTAAATAAGAGTAGAAATATACATGCAGTATAACAAAATTAACTTTAAATTTGTATCAATAAACTAAAATCTATACCAATGTAAAACATTTTAAACAAGTTGCTCTTTAAAAGTAGGTTCAACAATCTACCCTTTTATCCTATCATATCTATATCCACTATTTCCATATTATATCCCCTGTTATTCTTTTAGAAAAATATTGGCTATGACAAATAACAATTTGTAACCAACAACCTAAACAAAGACAAATATCCATAGTCCATTTTTTTGGGAATGTGGGCATAATATTTTAGGCTACATCCTGCTGATAAGGGGTGCTGTATTCTTATGGGGATCCTGAGAAAATTAATAATTATGGTCAAGTCCTGACTGGAATATTGTATTTTTTGAGCCAGTTGCCTTGAAGCTGTTTGGATGTTGGATCATCTGGGCCTCTCAAGGGGGTCTTCCTTGATCAAACCATATTAACCTCGAAGCAATCCATAGGTTCTCATCTTCTGTGGAAACAAAAGCAGAACCTCTTTGCCAAAGCAATGTATCCTTAGACATAGATTTTGAAATCAAGAGATCTTTAAAATACTATATATTGATTTAACTCAGCAGCTTTTATAATCAAATATCTCTGCAGTTAAAAATATCAAAGACATAATCCAGACTCTCTATGTGATGTCCATCTTTATGTGACTTGTTTTTTATATTACTTTTACTTTCTCTTTAAAGACTTTATCTTTATCTCTTTAAAGACTTTATGTCTTTTAAAACTTTCTATTTTTTATATAACTGTCTATATTCCTTTTCCTCTCTCTTCCAAGCCTACATACATTTGTATACACACTATAAACTGTTTAGGGTTTATCCCATCTGAATCTGTCTTATTCTGAATTTATAATCCTTTTTTTGCCAGGAGAGACTCTAAACTGTTAAATTGCGTGGCCTGGACAAAAAGTGGCAGCCTTGGCTGCTGACTTCACCCATTTCAGCTTTTTAACATGGTGGCGATAATTCACCTCCAGCTCTGGGTCATGTGTACCATCAACTCTCAGAAGCAGTGGGTCTATGCCTCCATTAAAGCAATGAGTAGCCCAGAAACCTCTGTATTTTATTTATTTGTTTGTTTGTTTATTTATTTATTTTTGTATACTAGCAAAAGCTATATTCACCATGTACCATGTTGCACGGCTTGCAGAAACCTCTGTGAAAATTGGTGGGAATCTACCATGCTGCGCTCAAGCCTGAATGCTGCAGCATCTTGCAGCCTGAATGCGACATGAAGCAGGAACCTGTTTTTGGCTTTGTTTAGAATCGCTTACTAAGTATTCTCAGGTTTCAGGTGAAAACTCGAGCCCCATGTTAGTGCCAAATGTAGCTAGAAGTTTCTCTGATGTCCCGCCTAACTTATTCTGCCTCACCATTGGTCAAACAGCTTTATTTATCAACCAATCAGAGCAACACATATTCACAGTGTACAGAACAACATCATCCATCATTGACTTTTTATTTTCTCTTGCAGAACACACTGCATTTTACTATTGATTTGGGCATCTTAAAAATCAAATTCTCAGCTGGGCAGTGGTGGTGCACATCTTTAATGTCCCAGCACTTGTGAGGCAGAAGCAGCTGAATCTGTGAGTTTGAGTCCAGTCTGGTCTACAGAGCGACTACCAGGTCAGGCAAGGCAACACAGGGAACCCCTGTCTCAAAAAGAAGAAGGAGAAGGAGGAGACGGAGAAAAAGGAGACAGAGAAGGAGAAGAAGAAAGAGAGAGAGACAGAGAGAAGGAAGGAAGGAAAGGAAGGAAGGAAGGAAGGAAGGAAGGAAGGAAGGAAGGAAGGAAGGAAGGAAGGAAAGGAGAAAGGAAAAGAAAAATCAAATTCTCCCAACATAATAGCAACATTTTTATCTAGAAAATTATTTATTGGTCTCTTATGTGAACAGCCACATGTATTTATTCAACATCTACTTGTGGTATATTGAGATTTACTAAGGAATGGTATGGCTGTATATGGATGGTAAGATGCTTGGAAGAAACCTTCAAAGTCTTAGGATAGGGTGGGTACAATAAACCATAAATCTTTGATGGTTTGAAATTATGTCACCAATATTCTTTAACACTTTTCTCGTAAAGAAAGGGGTTTATGGCCCCACTTTGAAACTCCTGAAGCAAATTTGACCAAGAACACAGAGGATTCATTTTGTGTTTTCCTAAGTGAAGCTGTAAGAATCAGCCCACCCCACCCCCACCTTGTTCCTGAGAACGTTCATGCTTGAAGCACTTTAACTGTTGAGTGTCACATGAGGTAAGGAGTCACTGCCTGGAGGCTGTTACAGTGTGAAGATGTTCAGGCCCCTGTGTGAGAACAGTGTGCTTATTCCAGATGAGTTAGTCCCAGCTGAGGCCTAGTTCCCAGACAATGTCAATAACTCCAGATGACTCCAACTACTGAGTTTTCCAGATTTCTAAAACAGAAACAAGCCATTCCTGCTGGAGCTGGGACCCCACAATGCATGTATCAAAACCGCTCTATGATATGGAATTTTAGATTGTTTGTTGCTATACAGCAATAAGGGCCAAAATGGGCTTTAAACTGAGGAGCTTTTGACAGTTGGAGGCTTCTGGAAGACAGAGAGTCACTTTTCTTTGGTTGTGTGGCCACCAGTCGGTCGCCTATGCTCCAATGGATGTCCTGTGCCAATACAAATAGGGGCAAACTAATTGGGATTAGTGTGTAATGAAAAAGAAAGGTAGGTTATGAAAAAGCAAGAGGACATGAAACTGGGAGGGAGATGTGTTGAGGGGACCCACAGGGAATTAGAAGAGTGTGTCAAAAGTGAATATAATCAAAATTTATTGTATACATGTATGGAATTTCCAAAGATTATTAAATTAAAATATTATTTTAAAATGTACAACCATGTCTATGCTATCCATCTTTATCCCTAGAAGCTAGAATCAAAGGATTTTCCCATCTGTATCAAAATCCCTCTTATCAGTCTTTTTCTATAGTCCTATTCTTAGTTTTCTTCACTTTTGTGTTGCTGTGGTGACAATATCTGTAGAAACAACTTGGCTCATGACTCTAGAGGGTCTGAGTCCACTGTGGTGAAGGAAAATGGTGGAGCAGTTCCACTCACAGTGATGGAAGAGGCTGCTCACAATACTGTGGACCAGGAAGCATAACACAAAGCCAGAAGTTGGCAGGGATAACACACCCCCTAAGATACTGCCTCCAGTGATTCACTTCCTGCAGCTAAAGTCTGCCTCCCAGTTTCCAGAACCTCCCAAAATCTCAGATCCCACTGAGAGTCAAGTACTTAAATTATGAGCTTTTATCTAGTACTCCCTAGCTTTTAAAGGTCTGATGCTTCTTCCAACTTCTGCCAAATGTGGTGGGGAGTGAATACACCACAGGAACATAACAGAGTAAATCAAATTATAGTTATCACACCTATGAGAGTCTCTCATGGCAGGAAGATTTCTAAGCCCCAGTGAATGACTGACCTGTTGGTTTCAAACAGTGTTTGTAAAACACATTTTACAATCCTATGAAGACATGACTCTGTTCTATTTATCAAACAAGTGATCACAATATAATTTAGAGACTATGATTGTGGCATAACTTCCAACATGCTGTCTGGGAAAACAGACAATAATAATAATAAATTATCCTTCATGTGTAGGAGTTTGGGGGTTGACAATCTCAGTGACAACTTCCTGTCCCAAGTTAAGATGCCTCAAATTATACATGAAATAGCCTGAAATAGTCCAAATTACTGTTTTCCTTTGCTTTCTGGGCATCTCAGTGCTCCAAAGAATAGAAACCCCATGTAAAACAAGATTCTCTCTAACAATCTTGCCAATGAGTTAGGGAAACCAGAGGATCGTCCAGTTACCGCCGGCTGGTGAGTGGAGCAACTAAGAAAGGGGAAAGCAAAATTCAGTGTCAACATGAGCCAAGGGTCACAGCAATGCTGTGGGATGATTCAGTTGGAGTGAAAAGGCCGCAGGCATGTGCACTACAGAAATTAGAGTTGAAATTATACACCACAATTTCGTGCCACTTTTATTATAGTAATACTGCCTTAAAGCTCAAACAACAAAGTCAAGAACCCACAGGTTAGCCCCCAAAAAAGGTACTGCGTTGACTCTTTGCATCTAAAGATATAACAGCACGCAGTTCTCATCTGCAGATACGGTCTAAGGAAAACAAGAACATAGTTCTTACCTGGCCTCATCTCTACCTACCCTCCAGAACCATTAGCCAAGATGTCCTTAAGATAAGACATTCTCTTGTCTCATTGACATTTCATTGAAATATTGTAAATAACAGATGCCTAGCGGGGATTGGCTGCTTCCACTCCACTCTTCTGTCAGGGGGAAAAAGACAGGCAACTTGCTGTAGAGGCAGTGTGATTCAGATCAGCAGGAACATGAGAAAGTGGGTTGTTTCTTTTCAAGTTAAAAGCCTCTCCCATTTAACAGTTAGCGGAGATTGGTTTTGAAGAGTGGGGCATGGTTGAAAATCCTTGGACCTGTTAAGGAGGAAAGGCAATGTGTCTGGAGCTCTGGGCTGCTCTGTGCTTATACGAGGTAGGAGGACTGCCAGAGATAAGACACAAAGGCAAGAGAACTGCACCTATAATAGCCAGTTGCAGTTGAGTTCCATTCTGGACAACCCACTTCTCTCTCAAACCAAACACAAAGGAAATGCTTTCAGGCTGAAGACCCTGTCTGCTGGCACATCAAGCCTCCTCACTCAATTAGTTCACAAGCATTAGCTGAGCTGTCTGTTAGATGCCAAGAACAAAGAGGGAACATGGGGATGATGAAAGCGCAGCCTTGACAACTTAGAACTCCTATGCAAACTTGGGAGATAGAAGAAGCAATTAAAATACAACTTACCAAGTGTAAAATGGAGCTGTGCAGAAGGCACAAGAGATGGAACTCCAGCTGGAGATATTACTAGTAATATGTAGTAAAAGAGGGTCACTGGGTGAGATGTGTAAAGAGGGGCAATGGAAGGGTGGCAATGTATGCTGGTGTGTTCTGAGCATGGAGACAAGCATGATGGTTGATGTGAGAGCTTAGTTGTGTAGGTTCACACGTAACAAATGAAGATTTGGTGAACACTGAGAAGTCCCATGTGTTAAGTATTGCATTGGTAATGGATGGTGAGGAGCAACAGCCATGCCAGAAGGGACAATTGGGAAGTTCACGGGCAACCACACTGACAGATCAGGGTATTTGGAGCAGTGTTGAACAACAAACAGGGTAGGGGTAGGGTACTACAAACATCCCCACTATTCCACAAAATAGGCCTATATTAATTACTTTTCTCATTGATATGAAAATGAAACACCAGCAAGATGGCTCTGTGGTATAAGAGCTCTTTGCTGAGCCAAGCACAGCAACTTGAGTTTGATTTTTGAGGCCCACATGATAGGAGAGAACTGACTTGCAATTTCTCTCAATCCCCCACCACACACACCACAACAAATAAATAATTGTTTTTGAACAAGGGTAAATTAAGGAAAGAAACGTTTACTTTGGCTCACAGTCTGAGGGTATAGTCCATCATGGTGACAGGAGCTTGGGGCAGGTAGCCAGATTGCATCTGCAGTCAGGAAGCACAGAACAAATAATGCTGGTTTCAGTTCACTGTATCCTTTTCATTTAGCTCAGGACCTTGGCCCACAGATGGTACCACACACATACTTAGCATGGGTCTTCCCAACTCAATGAACTCAATGGATTCAATGAACCCAGTCTAGGAACTCCTTCACAAACATGCACAGAGGTTTGTTATTCCAAATCCTATTATGTTGACAGTTAAGATTAACCATCACAGTGGCTCATCCCAATGTGGCATGGCCCCCAAATGGGAATATTTGACAGTGAAGATGAGTGCCCTTGACCTGTGGCTTTATCTCAGAAAATATGCCACCCAATCACAGATTTCTCTATCCTCGGGCAACCTCCAAGCTTAAATACTCTTTGAAATGACCTCAGAAGAATCCACCAATCTAGTTTGAAAATTCCAGACACAAAAAGATACTTCATTGTTGTCAGACGCAAAATAATACAGAATCCATGAAGAGATTCTAAACACAGATGGAGACGGTAATCTGTAGGAGCAATGGAAGTGTGTTCTTTCTCAAAAGGTTTGCTGCAGGAAACAGACATAAATTCTAGACGCTCATCTCATATTGTCAACAATATTAAAACAAAAGGCAACACAGTGAGATCAAAAGCAGCTGCTGAGAGGGAGTTATAAAAAGGGAACTAGATGAAATAAGCAGAGAGCGTTACTATTATACACTTGAAAAGAACTGTTTTAAATGCATGAGGAGAGTGGAGAAAAGAATCAACAGTGTGAAAAAAAATCACATCAGCACTGTGGAGGATGGTTTTTGATGAACCCACCCAAAATTAGAGGAAGTGGAGAAGTAAATTCAAGAGATAAATGATCTTGCAAACAGATAACTCACAAAAGATTCAAAACATGTATCAATGATGTATTTGATGGGAGGGGGAGAATAAGGTACATTAAAAAGACAAAATAATTCGGTGAAAAGAAATACCCTTAAACTGAAGAATTAACCCTGCTGATCAAAAGGGTTTGATGAATATTAAACAGAATTCCCAATAGAAATACATCTTGAACTGGTGGGTAAAAGATTTAACAAGTTCCCTACTGTCCTATTTTATAGAAACATGTTAGTCTCAAGATTGTCTTCTTCTTGTGGTTGAAGAGATGACTCAGTGTTTAAGGGTGTCTTGTTCTTTCAGAGGACCTGAGTTCAGTTTCCAGCATCTCTGTCAGACAGTACACATCCTGTAACTCCATCAGCAGGGCATCCAACACCCTCTTCTGACTTCCACCAGCACATAGCATGCAAGCCAGGATTTCCATACTCGCTCTCATAATTGTTGTGATAAAACACTGACCAAAAGCAACTCGGGGAGGAAAGGGCTTATTTGGCTTACATGCCCCATTTGCAGTTCATGATTGAGGGAAGTCAGGGCAGGAACTCAAGCAGGAACCTGAAAGCAGGGATTGAAGCAGGGGCCATGGAAGAATACTGCTTCTGGCTTGTTTCCCATGCCTTGCTCAGCCTCCTTTCTTATACCACTCAGGACCACCTGCCTGGGAACATCACTGTCACCAGTGGCCCAGGCCATCTCACATCAATCATTCATCAAAAAATGTCCTTCAGACTCACCTACAGGCAATCTGATGGAGGCCTTTTCTTAACCGAGGCTCCCTCTTAGATGCCTACTTGTTAACTGAAAAAGCCAACAAAACAACATAAAAAAATTTATAATTATATATATATATATATAAAAGATATATATAAAAGATATATATAGCTTCTTTTAGAACATCTTCTATTTGTTCTTTGACAATCTTATGCATCTATGCAGTGTACTTGATTATGTCCTCCTCAATCATCCTCTCTCACAGATTATCTTCCAGTCCACTAAATGGCAAAGACACTTGTACAGTTTGTAGGGGAAATACATGAGACCAATCTATTTTTTCATCAGTCTGTTTTAACTCAGACATGTCTCATTGCAAAAGTCAGAAGCCCTGGGCAGGGTGGGGTGGGGGGAATCAGATAGCTGAGGTCACCCATCTCACCAGTTCCCAGAATATGGAACAGAAGAGACCCTGGAAGGAATAGAAGAGACAATGAAGGTACATCAGAAGGACCACATCCACCATAGCCACAGTCTACTCTATTCTGCCCAATGATCTCACACTCAAATGTCCTTCTTCCTTTATATTCATTTCTACAAAATGTTCCCAATGAACAGGATGCTACCATCTGCAATATAACTATAACACCCACATAGTTTTGCCTACAAAGGAAGACAGCTCAGCATCTTATCCATGCCCTGTAGTCACAGGCAGGTCCACTGGGACTGGAAAATATGCATCCCTCTGATTCCAGCTCAGATGTGGGTCTCCAGGCTCATGCACCTGGAGGCTAATGGTAGGTATCGTTTCTGACACCTAATGTCACAATGGTAGATGGAAGCAACTGTGTAAGGTGACAGAAGAGAAGTGACTTCAGTGTTTGCTGAGGTCCTCCAGCAAACAGAAGGTTCTCCTGTCTGCTTGTGGGACAGGTCCTTGTTGCTTGACTTCCTGCTTTCTGCTGCCTTAGACACTGTCTTCTGCACCTGAGTATGGACAAAGGACATTTGGACAATACCTGCTTAGCAATCATTCACTAGAGACTAGGCAACATTGGTCTAGAAATTTTAGAGGAATTGAAAGACATGGCCCTTCTTAGCCAGGCTTGAGGTTTCTCTCTTGGCACAGTGTTCTAAAATCCTAAGTTATTGTGAGTCCAGCTGGTTTCTGACATTGGACAAGCAACACTCATCACACTGACTGCTGTGGTCTACGTTGGGTCCCACCTACACTGTTCCATTCTCATCAGTATCCTCTTCCCATGCCACCTGGGAACCAAGCTTTGAAGATTTCCTCTTCAAAGGAATGATGCCTCAATCATCACCCACTTATTAGGCAGAAGAAATGTACTTTCTGTGCCCAGGTGTTGGGAAGGTTTTATCTCTGATCCAGAATATAAAACAGAAGGCACTGGGGGAGGGGCTGGTGTCTCTTCAATGTGACAATTGTATTTCACAGTAAATTTCTGTACTAAGCAATTCCAATAATTGTTGCCTGCTGGTATTCACATCTACCCTCTGTGCATGGCTTGGATATGTAGACTGGCTTCTGACAGGTTGGGTATAAAAATACTGCACTGTGCCTTAGGTATTTTATCTCTTCCTCTCTTCTCAGTCCTTAACCCTGGAGGAAGCCAGAAACCACACTGTGAGGCACCCCAGTGAAGAGGCCCATGTGGCAGAGTTTCCCATCTGTCAACCGGTTTGAGAAATCTTGGATGCAAATGCTTGCTCTACCCAAATTAAGTTTTTAGACAGCTCACAACTCTACCCTTGACTGTAGCTATGTGAAATGTTCTAAGTCAGAAGTATTCATCAATGCTGTGCTGAACTTCCAGCCCACAAACACTAAATGACAATAAGTATGTATCGTCTTCTCTGTAAGTTGTAGAGTAAGTATTTTTGTGGTGTTGGGGGTTGAGCCCATGGTTTCATTTAGGCTAGGCAGGTACTCTGCCACTTAAATATATTCTCCAGCTCTTATAGAACATTGGTGCAATTCTTCAACCTCTTAGCCTGCCTTGCATCAACTCAATCTTGAGCTTGTCAGGGTGTGTGGTGATTTGATTGCTTCTCTTAGATGGCTTGCACAGCAGACCTCACAGAGACAATATTCCTTTCCTGCTTCTAAGTAGATAGCTGGGATAAAAACTTGTCCTTTATCAATAGCATTTGGTAGCTCAACAACAACAACAATGACAACAATTAAAAAGAAGAAGGGGGGAAAATCCAACCTACTGACCTCTTTCTAAAGTTACAGTTTTAATAAAGCCCTTGGGTCACATCTCAGCATAGGGGCTCAAAGAATACTGACTTGCCTACAAGTCCATCCTGAAAATAAGTCCATCATACAACTCAACCATCTCACTTCTGAGTATGTTTTCAATGGAGATGAATTCAGCGTATCAATCAGATGCCTGATAGAACTGTGTTATCACATCACTATTTACAACAGCCAAGATATGCCACCAACCAAGGTATCCATTAGTGGACAAGTGGGCAAGAATATGTGGAATATCTACACAATGGGGTATTGTTCAGCTGTAAAAAGAATGAAATACTGTCTTTCTGTGGCAAAATCAACAGAACTGGAGGACAGTTAGCCAGGGACAGAAAGTCCTCTGTGTGTTCTGTCTCATATGTTGAAATAAAAAAAAGTTAACCTTGAAATGGAGGGAATAGAACAATAATTACTAAAGGTCACAGTGAGGAAAGGGAAAAAGGATGATGGGAACAAAAGAATGCATTCTGATATCCCATAGCACAGTAGGATGATTACAGTTTGAAAAAAAAAGTTCCATGAAATATTTTAAGAACTAGAAAAGAGGAACTCAAAGACACGAAGCATAAAGTAGTAAGAAGGAAAGGCAGATGCTAATTGCCTTGATTTGAATTTACATCTTCTAGGCTGCACTGAAGAAACACATCATAGTCCATGGGTATGTGCAATGTCCACATACAGAGGCCTGGTTCTACAAGCAACTTAGTCATTTGCCTCATTATCATGTAATAAACATTGCTGTTCTCACTAAGGGTTGGAGACATTTTTACTCCTTGAAAATTGCATCTAAGTAGTTCACCACTGGGCTTTATAGATAGATGCATTGGCCAGCCTGTGGAAGGTATTTACTGACTGAGGAACCTGTGATAAATCTTTAGGTTTGGCTAAACCTAGAAGCCCAAGTGATGACATCTGACATCACAATTTTCTAGCTGTCTCTTAGCTCAATGCTGCTTAGCTTTAGCAGACAGAATATCTCCACATAGCAGGTTCAGTGTCTCCTAGTTGACTCTACTATCACACTTTTCAATACAACAGTAGAAGAATGGGGTTCTCATGGTAGGAGAGCAAGATAAATTCCTGAAAGGCATTGGAAAATGTAAGGTTAAAAGTCTAATGAGATAACAGAGACCGTAACAGTCAATTTCACTCTTGCTACTCAAATTGTGATCTACATACCAGTAGCGGCAGCATCCTGAAAGCCTGTTAGAAGCATCTTAGTTCCACTCAGAGCTTCTCAACCAGAAAGTTAATGAACTCCCCAGGAGAATCGCATGCACAGTACAGTCCAGACACGCCTAGTGGACATGACACAAGAGGCATCCAAGAGAAAGCACAGTGGAAGAACATCTCTATGCCAGGACTTAGAAGACATAGTAGCATCCATCCTCCCTGAGAGAAGAAAGTGAAAGACATTCAGACACGAGAGATATAAATATAGAATGCTAGCATAGGCTTTAAAAGGGCACACTGTGGGGGCTGGAGACATGGTTCTGTGTTAAGATCACTTGTTAAGACCTAGGTTCAGTTCCTAGCACTCACATTGAAGCTCATAACCATCTGTAACTCCTGTTATGAGAGATATGATGCCCTCTTTTGATCTCCACAGACACCAAGCCCACATATATTGCACATTCAGACATGTAGGACAAACACTCATACACATAAAATAAAATAAATAAAAATTTAAATTGAAATGACAAACTGTGAGTTTTCAACATTTAAAAATAGAATTATTAATAATGAGATGTCTACTTAACCTTGGTTTTCTTGTTTCTGTAGGGAAGGGGGTGTTCCATCAGATCTACTCAGCCCCTGGTTGCATATGACAATCACCACAGTCGACATAGATACCTTTGCCAGGTACCCCACAAATTGACAGAACTGGAGTCTGCAATGATGGTGAAGGTATTTGTCATTAAAAGCCAGGTGGTTCTGCAGTCCAATGTTTTCTTCAGATTCATAGAGTGATGGCTCAGAAAAGGCAAAGGACTAGCTTTTGCAGTTTTTATTAAAGCATCCCAGATTCTGCCCTCCCTGCACTACTGTGCCTTGTCTTGATGAGTGAATGGGAGTTGGATGAGATTTCCCCTTTATAATCTGGAAGTTCTTCAGGGAAATCATATCATCAAGGGAAAGACATTCTTTTCTCCAGTCTCCATAGATTTCTTTAAGACTGGGAACTGATGCTGAGACTTCCCTCCAGTTGTGAACATTAGGTGACCTCAAGACTCCAGAGGACTCAGGAAAGTGTTATGCACAAAAGAGAAAATTTGAGAGTCTTTGGAGGAAAAGTGAAAAGTCATCACAGGAGAGGACAGGAAGAAGAACACAAATTGGGGACAGCAGGGATAATAGTGCTATTTGTGAGGTGACTTCTCATCATGACACCTACATTTATTGAAATCTATGTGGCTGGTAGAAGTGGGTTTCTGTGGATATTTACCAAGGGGCTGAAACTCAAGATGAAGAGATAGAACAGACAGAGGGAGGGTCTGCACATAAAGCGACTTGACTGAGCCCAATCCTAGAGGTGCAGAATCCTGTGGAAGGACAGCAACTCACTAGTAGCCTGTTGAAGAAAAGCAAGCTCTCTAGTGACATGGCAACTGCACTCTGATCTCCAAGGGCAATGGGTCTCCTAGTGCAATAACTCCCTCCACACTGCCATCCATTCTTTTAATTGGTAGCTGCTGAAATGGAATTGTTGAAAGGAGACAGACTTCAAGCTTAGTGCTAAGGGCAGAGATGAAGAGTCATCTTAGTAGCCAATGTATAATTATAAACTGAAACAAGGGCCTGGAGAGATTGCCCAGTGGTTAGGAGCACTGGCTGCTCTTCCAGAAGACCCAGGTTCAAGTCCCAGCACCCACATGGCAGCTCACAACTGTCTGTAACTCCAGTCCCAGGGGATCCAACACCATCATACAGACGTGCATAGAGGTAAAACAATAATACCCATAAAATAAATTAAAAGAAAGATGATGATATAAAAAAAAAACTGAGACAATTTCTACAGAGGGAAGGAGCGTGGCTCCATGAGAAAATGTAACAAGGAGATCTATGATAGACGAGTGATAGGAGAGGTTCTCCATGAAAACACGTTTTCCCATATGTCAGAAGAAGGGGTGACTGGGGCCTATTCTGTGATGTGATCATCATCACAAGATCAGTAGGAAGCCCCCATCTTCCGACACCACCAAAATGTCAAATCAGGATTTAAACATGAGTTGGGGGTGGTATTTCATATTCAAACCATAGCCAAAATATTCTAGTTTCCTTTCTATTGATCGCTGTGATAAAATACTCCACATTCCAACCAAAGCAATCTAAAGGGTTTATTTCAGATTACAATTCCAGAAAGAAGTCAGGGCACGAACACAAGGCAGGCTTTCATGCTATACCACACAGAAACTCCACTTCCCAACCCAAAGGACACAGGAACCATGGGAAGATGCTGTTTCTGGCTGGCTCACAGGCTCTTTGTTAACGTTCCGACCAGCCTAGGAATGGTACCACTGATACATGCAGGATTTTTAGCCTTCCTTTGGAAGTCATTTTATACAACGTTATTTAATGCAAAGAACACTGGAATATGGTTCTAAGTGGGCTCTCGTCCCTTTGGTTTGCATTCCTTTGGAAACAATTCCTCCTTAAAGGATCAATTTCTCAGTCTCCTTATCTACAAAGCAGACAGCATTTGTGCCTGAGATTTCACTGAAAGTATAGAAGCACTGACCTCATCCACCCTGTTCTCTCCTTGAAGGATTTCCTCTCCTGCTTCAGGGAACTGTTACTCGGCTGCTCTCCCCCACTCCATCATGGCCCGTTGCTTCTAAATCTTCTCTGCTGATCCCCACTTTTCTTCTTAACCTTTATAAGTCTGGCTTTTCCCAAGGCTACATCCTCGGGTCACTTCCCTCTCCTCCCTCACTTCCTCCCTGGTGATCCTGTCAAGTCCTATGACTTTAAAGATTATTTATACCTTGATCCACAGATACAATATCTCTACTGATTCTTCGGATGTTTCTCTGCTCTCTCTCCAACTAAATACTGACCTTAACATGTCTACATTCAAGCCTTTGGTCTCCTATGGTTCATCTTTCATCAGAAGTTTTCCTTCCTTGTCCATGGTAACGCCATAAGTGCAAAAGCATAGGGGTGGTACAAGGTCCCCTCCTTTCCTGAGAGCAACCCGTGAGCATTAATACCAATTTTGTTCTCAAAACACACTGGGAATCTGGTCTCTCCTGACCTCCATCAGGACCATCATATCCAAAGGACCATTAACTTCCTTGGGTTTCTATTGTGGCATCCTAAATAAGCTCTCTGCTCCATTCCTGCCTGTTCTATGCCCTTAACCTGAAAATCAGAATTTTCATTCTGTAACATGAGCTAGATGACCCCCGCCCCCACCTGCCCTGCACTCTCTGGTGCATCTCGTCCTACTTGGTTCAATTCCAGAGCTTGAATGTGACCTTGAAGGCTTTCAGCCCAGGTCTCTGACCACCCCTTATCTCCCTCTCTGTTCCTTCATTGAACTTAACCACATCAGCCACCTTGCTGTCCTTTGAAGTAGGACACTTTGAGCTTCCCCCACATGCAGCATCTTCCTCCTCCAGGGCATAATTCCTCTCTACATCTTGCAGGTCTCTGCTCCAGCATCATTCCCTTGGGTACTCAGTCAGTCCTACACCTGTTTATCACCTTACCCTGCTTTGTCTTCCTTCAGAGCATGTGTCGCTACCTGGTCTGATGATTCCTAATTACTTAAATCTTGATTAGGCTCCCTATAAAAGTATAAGATGAGAGTAGAGTCTACACATGGAATGTCACCAGTGCCTGGGACAGTACCCAACATCAATAAACATTGGTTCAGAGGCTAAATAAGTACTAAGTTCTGTTTTAAGAACACTGAGGGAGGAAGCACTTGTAGGAGTCACAGAGGTTGTAGAGGAGAACACTCGGCACTGGAAAGTGTTGCCAGAGTTCCGGATCAAGTTAAGAGAGAATTGGGGAGGAGAGAAGACAGGGAAGAAAAAGGAAGCTGTGGTTAAAAAGCGGAGACACAAAGGCACTGACAATGGTTCACTGAAAGAGAAGATGGTAAAACAAGAGTAAAGAATAGGGACATCAGACATAAATACTTCCGAAGACCACAGAAAACCTGCAGTATGAGTGGATAGAACATAATCAGGAGCGGGACACTCCGAAAGACCAAAGCACGTTCTAGCAAAACCGAGAGGAAGCAGAAATGAAAATGAATGAAACTCTGATTCTATTGTGCTTACAAAAAGGTACGGTGTCCTTCACTGAATGTTTGTGTAAATGGCTTTGGCTTCCTTGGTGGTGAGAAAGGAGCCACAAATAGCTTATGTTCACTGTGGTCATTCATGCCGTGAGTGTTGAGAAGCCCATGAGAAGATAATGCAATAATGGATGTGGAAGTCTAAAGAGTTCCATAAATGAAGGGTATTGTCACAAGAATACAAAGTGACTCTGCTAGGATGTGATTTAACTTTAGGGAGAATGCTCAGAATCCTAAGTGGCTATAGTAGTCAGGGTTTCCTAGAAAAACAGACTGGATAGGATGAAGTATACATACATATACACATACACACATATATGCATACATATATGCACATACATATATACATACATACATACATGCAAAGAATTTGTTAAATCAGATTATGTTGGACTACCAACAGTAGTCACCCCACTCCTGAGAGGATGACAACCCATTAGCTGCTTGGTCCTTGAGGCTGGGTTCCTCTGTGGTCAGAGCCACTGCACAGTGTCTGTCTCACACTGGAGAGGCAGAGAACCTGGTAATCACTCAGTCCCCAGGGATGGGTGCCTCAGCAGTCCTGAATCCAGTGCAGAAAATCTGGAAAGTTCCTGAAGAGCAAATGGTGCTTAGTCAGTGATGGGAGCCTGGAAAGGCTGGTTCTGATCTTAGCGAAAGAACCAGTAGCAGCAGCCACAGAGAAAATCAACTCAGGGCAAGAGGGAAGGCCAGGTAAGTCAAGAGTGAATAATCTTCCTTGTGTTGACGGTACGCTCACATTTTGGGTGAGCATTCCCATACCAATTAAGGCAATCAGGAGAGCTCATCAGTAGAGACTTCCTACTCTGGTGATTCAAATCTGTGGCAAATTGACATTGAAACCAACCATCACAGTGGCCCAGAATCCAAGGCTGTGACCACATCCAGAGCTCCTAAGGGCAGAGAAGTGAGGCAGCCAAAGATGACTCACTGATACAGCTGCTGCCAATAGAGAGGGAACGTGTCAAGGAGGGGGAGTGGTACACACCTAGGGAGGTCAATTCTTCCTTCTACTTGAGTTAATTCAGCTTTAAAGGGTATATTTTTACACACCATCCCACCTACCTGGAAGACACATCTTTGACATGTAGGAGTTGGTTTTTGTTTTTGTTTTTGCTTGCATTCATTGTTCAAAGTGATGGGTTTCATAATGACCCTTTAATTCAGTCTGTCACGTGTTCTGTCCATATTCACTCCCTTTCTTGCTAATAAAGGAAGTGAAGGAGCAGATGCCACTCCTACATTCTACATTCTGCTGGGATGTGACTTATCAGGGATGCTGACCCTAGTCCTTCTCCTGATGCTAAAATCAATAACAATTCCCACCAGAAAAGTAGGTCTGGCTTTGACCTCCTCTTAGATGATAGAAGAACGTGGTACTTTCCACCTTCTCCCCCAAGTCCTGGCATTGAACTCTGAAAGGCACCGTCTGTAGTCCTTCTGGAAATGAGGCTTGAGAGTACAACAGAAGTGGGCAGATACTTTGAAAAAGGGCTCTCTGATCCCAGCTCTGAAATCCTGCAATCAAGAAGTCAGTGATAGCATGTGTGAGAAGCTATGCCCTGGACATCCTCTCTCTCACCCAGAATGAAGTGATGCCCTCTCATGTGCCCTGACACACATGGCCACTTTCTTCTCATAACTTCACAGGCTCAACCTCTCCCACCTGCCAGCAGAGACTGGGACTTGGGGCAGAGGCTGCTTTCCAGAGGACCACGATGCCACCTATAACCTCATTCAAACTCTCTGGGGCAATACTGCAGGTCCAGCATCACCATATGGCACTTCCCCAGGCCCCACACCTTTCCAGACACATTTCCAGGAGAACAAATGAAATGTCAGTCATGGCTCCACTTGCTCCTACAACATTTACAATTTCTTCTGTGCTTTCTGTCCCAGGAGCAGATGATGCCTCGAGCATGCCTTGCTCAGGAAAAAAATACAAATGCCCCCCAGAAAGATGTTCCCTGAGTCTGTGTACTGAGGCTGTGCTGCACACATAACCAGAAATCTCCTGAGTGCTGCAGAAACAGCGTTGTTAACCAAACCGGAGAGTTCAGATTACTGCTTCAACATTTATTCAGTCCTTTTATCTATTTTTGTTTGTTTACTTTGATGTTTTATGACAGGCCCACTATGCAGCCCTGATTGGCCTTAAATGTCCTCTGCATCTCAGGCTGGTTCAAAGTTGTAATCTTCCTGCCTCAGCTTCCACTCTGGGCTTAGAACTGGTGAGAGAATGGATGAAGTGAGCATCTGTCTCTTTTTCTCAAATACCTCAGAGCTTTGGAGTCTATATGTCAGAACAGGTTAGGTTTATGCTACAGTAACAAGTAAATCTTTAAATTTCTGTAGGTTCAAACTATAAAAGGGTATCTACACTCAGGCTGCTTATCCATGGAAAATGGAGTCTTTGGACTCAGGGATTTGTGCTGATAAGTGTAGGGTCCTAGAAAACATTGAAGGAAGACCTCAGTCTCAAATAGTATGTAAGAGCAAAGAGCGGTTATTATGCCAGCATATGGGGGGTTGTTCACCTGTACAAAATGGCAATGACTCCTCTGAGGGTGCTCTCTGTGACCCTCAGAGACCCTCAGATAACCCTCAGAGGAGTGTGCAGGCTCCTTTTAAGCACAGATAAGGGGAGTTGCAGGGACAGTTAGATCATCTCATACATAATTGGTTAAGCAAACAGTAGTTACATTAGTATATTCCTAATTGGCTGAGGTTTAGTCTTTATCATTTTTGGACACAGTTGCACAAGCTGGGGGGGGGGCTGCTGGACTTGTCATTGAGACATTGTGAGGCTGACTTAGACCGTGTGTTAGTTCCCTGAGTGTAAGAGCATTGTGGATAAGAGCATTTGTTGGGAGAGACACCTGTTTTGCTCTTCTCAGAGAACTGAAACCTAAATTCAGTTGTGAGGGTGGGAGAGTTTAACCCCTTCATAAGAAAGCCAGTAGACTGAATATTCTGGTTTATCATATCATAAGGAAAACAAGGATGTCATCAAGAGGATCTCAGATCAGCAATTCCTGTCTAAAATACACATCACGTTGCTCCTGTTCACAACGCACTGGTCAGAACCAGCCATTTGAGTACATCTAAGTACAGAGAGACCAGGAACAGAGATGCTACTAAACTCCAGAAGTACAAAGAAGCAGATGCATTTAAGAAGCAGCACCAGTGACAGCCACTGAGGCCCACAGCTAGGAAGCCTTCTGAGTGTCCAGTGCCCACCCCCCCAAGAAAAAAAAATACAAGATTCTTCATTCCCAGATCCAAAGAAACCCCTGGTCCCTTCTCATTAAATCAAAAGGTATTTTGATTATTCCTCTGGGAAAGTCAAAAGATTTTGTTACCTTCTGTGAAATTTACCATGACAATGGTTCCTGGAAGCATGACATTTAAATGTTCATAGATTTCATAGAGTACTAAACAGGACCTGGGAGATGCTCACAGCAGGCAGAACCTGGACAGACAGTTGTGTTGCATGAAGTGGGACTACCAATACCTCAGAGCCTAGCCACACGATGGTGTTGGTGTGTGATGTGGGATGTATATGTGGTGGTGTATGCATGTTGTACCAGTATACTCACCCATGTGTGTGAACGTGGAGGCTACAGGCTGATGTCAGGTGTTTTCCTCTATCAGTCTCTATTTTTTTATTTGAGATAGAGTCTCTCATTGAGCCTGGAGCTTGTCATTTCTGCTAGACTAGCAACTAGCAATCCCCTTAGGATGCACCTGTCTCTGTTGTGCTCAAGGCTAGAGTTACAGGCATGTGCTCCCATGGCCAGGTTTTGTAGGAGTGCTGAGGATCCTCATGCTTACACACACTTTACCAACAGAGCTATCTCTCAGCTTTCAGTCTGACTTTTCTTCATATTTACTTCAAGAGTTTCTTTCCCTGCTTGCTTTCTAGATGTGTGATGAACATCCATGAAACAGATGAAAAGACCCTATCCAATCCTTCCTGGAACATTCTGCCTGAGACCAGTCTCCTTCCATGAACCATCTAGCTGAGATCCTCCACTGAAACCTATTTGGGGCCAGAACTCCAAACCCAGCAAATGTGGGATCCAGTACCAAAGATTGAGAGAAACAAAAGGCAAGCATGAAAATGCAGGAATTAAACAGGTAACATTGGGGGTTGGTGTTCCCCCAAGGTCACACTCACCTTGAGTAGGGAAACTGGAACACTGGAGAGTCCAGGCTGCAATGTAATGAGACTAGGGAGAAGCCAAAACCTAGTGACTCAAGGCACGGTTGCCTGGCCTCACAGAAAGAAACTGCCCATCACTAGACCTGCCCTCAGAGCAATGCCCACAAGCATGGCATCTGAGAGATCATTGACCAAATTCTCCATGACTCTGAAGAAAAAAAACCTACAGGTACCTCAAGGCTGCAATGAAGGAACAAAGCAAAATGGGAGTTCTTCCTTCAGATTAATTGCACCTTGATTAACTATCCAGGCTCTCAGTGAGCTACAGTTGAAATTCAAGCTTTACTTCTTGAATATGGTTGACAGTATATAATGAATCCATAATTTTTAACTGTGAAAACCTGTTCCTCTAACAAGACTCTGAGTTATAAGTAATAAGCATGACAGACATTAAGGAGAAAAGGTGAATTGTTGGCTCTATTCATCTATTTTCCATTGTTATGACAAAATACCTATGGCTTGATACTTTATAAAAAGAAGACATTTATTTAGCCCATAATTTTGAAGGCTAAAAGTTCAAACCGCATGGTACCAGCTTGAGTAAGGGTCCTGCTCACTGTGACATACTCATAGCATTGAGGCCTGAGCACATCCAAGAGAGAAGCATTGCAATGTGAGACTGAAAACCCAAGGGCAGGGAGAAGAGTTGGCCTTTTGTAACAACCTTTTATGAAAACAAACCAATCTCATGAGAACTACATTTATCTCTTCCAAGGGCAATGCTTTCAATGACCTAATCATTGACCACTGGGCCCTATCTTTTAAAAAATTCCACCTCATCCTAAAGTCCACAATGGGGACCAAGTTGCCAAAACACAAACCCCATGGGATGCACTCAACTGTATCCAAACATGGCCATCAAGGACATAGCTTGACCAGGTATCAACTACTGGTACTAAACACCTCTCCCTTCTTGCCCCTCTCCTGTCTTGCTTTGTCTTTCCCTCACGTTCATGGAGCTGACTTGCCTCCTGAAGTGTTGACATGCCTACAGAAATGGCCCAATGCTGTGGATATCATTCTGTATAAATAAAACACTGATTGGCCAATGGCCAGGCAGGAAGTATAGGCAGGACAAGGAGAGAGGAGAATTCTGGGAAGTGGAAGACTGAGTGGGAGAGACACTGCCAGCTGCTGCCATGACAAGCAGCATGTGAAGATGCCAGTAAGTCACGAGCCATGTGGCAAGGTATAGATTTATAGAAATGGATTAATTTAAACTATAAGAACAGTTAGCAAGAAGCCTGCCACAGCCATACAGTTTGTAAGCAATGTAAGTCTCTGTGTTTACTTGGTTGGGTCTGAGCGACTGTGGGACTGTCAGGTGACAAAGATTTGTCCTGACTGTGGGCCAGGCAGGAAAACTCTAGTTACAGCCAGACACTCATTTTTATAACCTGGCCCCACAAGCACCTACATAGGTGCTTAAAAAGAAGAAGAAAAAATCCTCGTGACTTTCATTGGCCTGTCATAGGTCATGTTCCCATTCCAAGCCATGAACTGCTGATATACAACAAAGTAGAGTTGGCTAGTTCCCATGTCCAAAGCAGAAGGATGATGAGACTCATCTTCTCACAAATAGCAAGGGCTGACAAGACAAAGGGATGACTCTGAAGAAAACAGGGGAACAATTTGCAGAGGGCGACTAGACAGGAAAGCAGGCCACTACTCGCCCAAACACCCACTAATCTGTGTACTGTGTCTAGCTTGCTATCTCCCTATGCAGCAGCCATGAGTTGCTGCTATTAAGTACCTCTTTAGCTTAGTTTGGACAAGTTATTGTTGGACTTGAAGAGGTTGAGCTCAGAAAGACACAGACTGACCCCTTCCTAGTCCTCACTCTCAGATGCCCAAACATCAGCTCCTGGAGTCTGATTCAGGCCAGTCCTGAGTAGGAGATGGACTCAGTTGCATATTCAGATCTGTTTGTGAAGTGCAGTTGCTTCATCCAAGTTTGCTTCATTCAAATTAGAACTTTGTGCTTACCTAATTGTTTACAGAAATTCACACAAATGAGATTAGCATTCACCAAAAAAAAAAAAAAAAAAAAAAAAAAAAAAAAAGACAACAAGATAATTAAGTCTGATTGCTCCGGAGCAGGTCGGTGACAGCCCTGGAAATGCGCCAA
Organism: Peromyscus leucopus; assembly: GCF_004664715.2. NCBI lineage: Eukaryota > Metazoa > Chordata > Mammalia > Rodentia > Cricetidae > Peromyscus > Peromyscus leucopus. Next base: position 49,604,673 of record NC_051086.1, read on the forward strand.
CACTAATTGGTTGGGGATATTTTCCCTACAGTTAATTGCAAATGGTCATTGAAAGCCCTTGAAATTAACTCAGGCCCCCTCAGCTGAAGTGTGGAGAAGGGATTTGGAAGTGTGAAGGAGACCAGGGCTAGGGAAGGGGACCCACCAGAGACATCTGGTCCTTCCTGTCCCAGAGCAATGTTTCACTCACATTGCTGAATCTTGTCTCTTCTCCAGGCTAGGACTTCCAACTACACGCATAGGACATGGGTAAGGAGGATGGGTAAAGAGAGTGTGGTAGTCTGATGTAATGGACCCCCATACGCTCATAGGGAGTGGTACTGTTAGGGGGTGTGGCCTTGTTGTAGGAAGTGTGTCACTGTGGAGGTGGACTTTGAGGTTTCCTATGCTCAAGACACTGCCCAGTGTCACAGCCCACTTCATGTTGCCTTCTGATCAAGATGTAGCCAGCACCACGTCTGCCAGCATGCCACCATTCTCCCGGCAGTGGATGATAATGGACTGAACCTCTGAACTGTAAGTTGCCACCTCAATGAAAGGTTTTCCTTTATAAGAGTTTCGTGGTCATGGTGTTTCTTCACAGCAATAGAAATCCTAACTAAAACAGGGAGGATATGAGTTCCTGTCAGAGCACATAGCTCAGTCTTCTGTGATCTCCTCCTACTTTGACTCCATTTTAACTTTGTGGAAACACTGTACTGGGAACAGAAAGGACACAAAGAGATTTTTCAGTCTTCAAGACACTGGTCAGATGCCTATTAAGCTTTTGAATGTCAGGGTGGCATGCAGTGGTCTATTGGTGACAAGAGTACAGGATCAGAGGAAAAGAAAGATGAGCAGGTCCAGAAGATTGGATGGATTAGAGACTTCATTGGCAAGGCCCCTTTGAAGTGAGAGCTTGAGGAGTGAAATGTAGGTGCCTAAATAAGTGGGGAAAGCAGGAGCCCTGAGTCTAAAGATTGGTGCCTTGAGGATAACATTAACATGCTACTAATCCTGGAGTGGCTTGTCATTGAGAGATGCCCTGTTCTTGGTGCCAATGAGTGGGCATCTGGACTGTTGACCAGAATCTTACAAGAATTGAGGATCCCTGTGACTCAGCAGTAAGGTGTACATTTTAGGGTGTAGAGCAGCATAATAAGCAGGTTTTCTGCTGCCCCACCAATGAGTCTGTGCTCTATTGATCCCCTACTGTATGGCTGGTAACATAGTTCAACTCTCCTCTGCCTGGGACATTTATCAAAAGGTTTCCCTCCACCCGCATAGTTTCAGCACCTGCTCCTGCCCCCCCCCCAAGAGTTGCGTATCACCCCTTGATCATCAAGTTCTTTGTATTAACGTTTTAATAATTTTTAAAAAGAAAAGACAAATGAAATTTTCACATTATGTATATTACTCATAGTACATCAGAGAGTTATCTGAACAACAACAACAAAAAAAAACCAAAAAACCAGTCTAAGTTCAGAAAAGATTCTTGGAATCTGTGACTCAGTGTCCCAGAAATATCTCCAATGCTTGGAGTCAGGTAATAGTCCATTGTCCTACAGGACACCACTCTAGGAAAGTCACAGTCACAGCTCTAGAAGATGATCTGCCTCTTGGAAAGCAGGTGAAGAAGTGAATTTCTGGACTGCCAGCCAACCTGACTCTACCCTGAACCATGATGCTTCCCAATGAACTGACCAATCAGTATCCATTCACAAATTTAAGGTCATTAGTGGGACTGCATGTGGTCTAACCACCAAACCCTAGGGAAGGGTACTAATGTGACAAGGATGTTTGTGGACTATCTGGCCTTTGCTCTTTTAACTTCCCTGGATGAAAGTCTTAGAACCTTCTGAATTTTAACCTGTGGTGGTCCCATGAACTAAAGAGATAAGCAAAGGGCTTTCTGTCTCTTGCCCTCATCCTCATCAACACACTGCTTTCCCACTTCCGCTTTCCCTCATCTTCCTTCTCATCTTCCTTCTCTTCCTCTTAGCATGTTAAGTAAAACCTGTTAATTAAAAACCAGCCCTCAATAAGCATTCATCATGTGTGATGTACTACATCATTGCATTTCCACCCCAGCATGGATAACAACTCATAAAAGCTAGAACCCTGGAGCACTCTAGCTTGTTTGCAGGCAGCTCCACAGGTCAGAGTCTCCTGTGCTCAATCTTGTACATCGTTTACTGGGCTCATACTTTTAGAACCAAGAACAAGGTTCTAGTCCCTAGCACAAGATAGAAGCGTATGTTTGGCATCTAGTAAGGGCCTTTCCCCAGCATTCTGACCTGGGAGTGGGCATCATTGTGAGACAGAGCAAGTGTGCTAGGGAGGGCTCACTTTCATAATGAGCGTCCTTCCCTTAACGACCCATTAATCTATTACTCCACTCATGAAGGTAGAGCCCTCATGACCCAGCCACCTCCTCTCCATGCTACTGCACTGAGGACCAAGTTTCCAAGCATGAAGTTCTGGGGAGTGAGAGGCACCTGGTTAAAGCATAGCAGCTGTGATAATACAGCCATTCCTCACGAGAAAACTGTAAGCAAAGTTCATTCAATATTGAGAAACTAAGGCCCCAAGAAGCTGCCCAGCTGCCTTTCAGACAGCACATGGTTTTGGGTTCTTGCTTCAAACATTGCAGCCTCTTAGCCACGCTGTGGATTCACTGGACTTGAGGGGTGAATATCACTAAAAGATGGAAAAAATCTTCAAATTTCTATTAGGAATGTAAATGTAAAATGTTATAAGATTTAAGGAATGACATCTCTGAGACCATGAAGTAGTTGAAAACAAAAGTGCTTAAACAAACAGAAAGGAGAAGTTGGTCAATATTGAAGTTAAGAAATTTAGGTCAAAGGCCACTGTTTAGAGAATGATTGGCATCCTGTTCTTTCAATGGACAGAAGGACTGGCGATCTGAGCTATGGGGCTGCTGGGCAGTTTTTAGGTGTTCAAGTCTATCAGTCACCATAAAAATATAAGTCAAAACAGTAATGTATACTCTCCATCACCACTGAGTGAAAAGACAAACTACTTTGTTCTCTAGTAAGTAATGTGAGAATGTGGCACAATCTGAGTGCTCAAACATTGTTGTGTAGCTCTCAAATAGCCATATTTGATAGTTGTCGGCAGTACAAGGACTTGGCAATTGTTTAGCCCATGAACCAGGAATAGGATTGCTATCCTATTCCCCCCATGTCTCCCAAAGAAACATGTATAAATAGCTACCAAAAATCTAATGGTGGTGTCATTTGTAATAGCCCCAAATGCAAATTACCCAAATATATGTCAATATATTGGGTGGATAGTGGAATACACACATAGAACAATAGTATACAGCATTGATATACCACAAAACAAGTGCACACAATATGAATGAATTATTTTCTCAAAAAATAACACAGAAAAGAAAAGCAAACATGAGTATATATAGTCATGCACTGCAAAATGAGGTTTTATTCAGCAGCAACAATGGTCTGCTGTAGCAATTTCCTCTGCGTTGAAACATTCTGTCCTGGATGGAGGATTACTCAGGAAGTTCTAAAGGGTAGCTCCCTACAACTTAGGAAATAAACAACTCCCAAGTCTCAGGAAGTCCTTGAAACTTATCAGATACACAAGGTCCTCTTCCGAAGGTTATATAAGCAGTAAGGAAAGCTGAAGAGAGGAGACTCTGACCTGTGGAGTTTCCTGAAAGTTGATCAAATGCTCCAGGGCTCTAGCATTCACAAGTTATTACCCATGCTGGAGGGGGCATTCTGAGGTGCAGCTGCTTTGAGTTGTCCATGTTCCTGTAAGTAATCCTTCATCTACAATCTACACACCTATAAGTAGACCTGATAAACTCACCAAGATGGACTTCAGTAATATCATTACTTTCATCAACCATTGGTTCTCTATCTAGGATGAACAAGTATTTGTTCATATCCCCTGAAAAATAGTATGATACAACATAGTCCTATAAGACTATACTGGAGCTAGGAAATTCCTACTTTCTAGAAAAACTGTAGTTGTTTATTACTATAGTATAGCACATGACTTGTGTGTTCATGGTGATTCTGATAGAAACAGATACACCATGTCCCAGTCAACAAAAAGCACACACAAGGGACAGTACATGGAGCTGGGTAAAGATAACATACTGATTTGTGTATTTGCTACATTCTGCTTTCATCCTTATTTTAGGGCATGCTCCTTCTTCTCAGAAAAGGAACTGATGATGAAACATTATGCAGCAACAGCCTCATCCATCTCATGTTTACTGTGCCTCATTACTACACCAAGGGCCAACTCCAAGCAATTTCTATTATATCTGTCTTATGCTCACATAGTAATAAGACCACATAGTCCACATAAAATTTTTTAGAATTTTCCCCCATCATTGGGTGAGCAGGTGGAAGACAAATGGATAGGTAGACAGAGAAACCATACTCTTAGAGGTCATAACAGTAGTCACTTTGAAGGGAGTAACTGGAAATGGAATATGAAGGGGTCTTGGATGATGCCTTATGGTTTCTGGATTTGGGCACTGGCACCATAGTGTTGTGGTTTGGGTCTGAGATGGCCCTCACAGGCTTGTGTTCTGAACACTTGTGGAACCTAGTGAGTGGAGGTGGGCCACTAGGGGTGGGGCTTTAAAGGGTATATAGCCCAGGCTTTGCTTCTACTCTCTGCTTCATGTTTTACCATGATGTGAGTAGCTATCCTCTGTCACATGTTCCCACCACATGATTTTCTGTCTCAGAGCCAATCATCCATGAACTAAAATCCCTCTGAAACCACAAACAAAATAAACAAAAATACTAATACACATGCATATTTTCAATTTGTGAAAATTCATTGCACATGCGTACATACATGTGTGTGTGCGTGTGTGTGTGTGTGTGTGTGTGTGTGTGTGTGTGTGTGTGTACATTATGCTTCAATCAAATGAAACACCTCTACTAGACAGATGCACTATAGTCCACACTGAACTGGCTGCCCTGAGGTTATCACATAGCTTTCTCAGCCAGTGTGTGGGTGGATGTTGGGAGCTTTTCATGGACTTCTTATTAAATTAGTTCAGAGAAATTCCCAGTTGCCTTCCGTAGAGCAACCAAGACATTCTTCCTGAAGACAATTTCCAAGAATCCTCTGAACTGACTTCAAATGTTTCAAATGTCTTATCTTATTCTGGATATATGAAGAGAGAATTCTGCAGTTTGATTCACCACCTGCATCCTGCCTGTCAGCTTCCTTTCTTTATTTAGACAAGAAACTTTCCTCAGGATGAGAGTCAGAACTAAGAGGGCAAGGACTCTTTCTGTGCCTTGGCTCTGCACTGTGGGATCCACTCTCCAGTCCCTGACATACACACAGATCAAAGGCTGAAAGCAAGCTGGTGTGTCTCTCTGGGAAACCTGTCTTAGTTGTGACGTATCCTATTTTAAATTACAATTAGTTGCCAATATTTTTTTTAAAAATCACATTTCACATAAAACTGTAGATTCTTTGCTCTTTTTGGAAAACTCAGCCCCCCTGCATCTTTCCACAGCACATCATCAGTACATGCTCCTTATGCTTAAAGGTCCTTGGTCTCTGTAACTGTGAAGTTGAAATTCTTCTGCTGGTTCTTTTTTGTCATCTTGACACAAACTAGAGTCATCCAAAAAGTGCAAATCTCAGTTGAAGAACTGCATCCCTTGGATAGGCATATCTGTGGGACATTTTCTTAATTGCTAATTGATGTAGAAAGGCTCAGCCAACTGTCGTGGGCTGTAGGTGGGTCTGGGCTGTCCAAGAAAAGTAGTTGAGCAAGCTAGAGGAAACAAACCAGTAAGGAGCACTCCTCCATGGTCTCTGCTGCAGTTCTTGCCTCCAGATTCCTGACTTGAGCGCCTGCCCTGATGTGATGGACTGTGATGTGAACGTGTAAGACAATTAAACCTTTTCCTTCCTAAGTTGTTTTGATCATTCTCATAGCAGCAGAAATTAAACTAGAACAACTCTCAGTGGAAGATATTTTTAAAAAAGAAAGAAAAGTCCCTTATTCTGATGGATTTTGTAAGATATGATACTTATGAAATCAACCAGTATTGATGGGATCATGCTGTGTTTGATGCTAAGTCAGTTACTTAAACATTTGGGTGACAGTTTCATTTGACTGATCAACTGATTGATTGGTTGGTTGGTTGATTGATTGATGGATGGATGGATTGATGTAGCCCTAAGAATCAAACCCAGGACCTTACACAGGCCAGGTAACCACTGTATCACTGAGCTATCCCTCCACTGCCTTCACTGTCATTAAATAAAAGAACTGGACTGGAGCTCTACAGCCCCCTCCAGCTTTCAGGTTTGACCTCTCAGAATCTCAGCTAACCTTCCAGGATCATCCCAGTCCCTACAAGCAATGCTTGGCTGACCCATTCCTGGCATGGTAACTGCCATCTGTCGATCTTTTTCACTTGAGAAATTGAGTTGAAGAGGTGTATGTTAGCTGGTCCATGAAAAGAGGAACCATCAAAGCAATCATCAGAACTTTACCTGAAGAAGTCAGAAATGATTTCATTCTAGAAGAATCAACAAATGTCCTCATTTTCCACAGCGGTACCAGGAAGTCTCCAGTTGCCCTTAGTAAACCTACTGCATCAGAATGGACATGCAAACAAGATCCCCAGGTGATGTGGAGCTCTGCTGTTTTGAAAGAGTCCCTGTTAGCTGCTGTATCCTGGATTCTTTGAGAGGACCCACAATTCTCTACTCTCATCTATCCTGCACCAGCTCTCAGCAGAAGGAAGGGGTTCGTGGCAGCTTTCCTCTTAGTCTTCCTTCACAAGGGGCATAGGCATGGATGACATTCATACCTGTGTCCATAGGTACAAGTAGCCCCGTTCTCCATGGCTCCACTTTTGTTCTATCCAGCTCAAAAGGACATATTAGAACTCTCTGAGTGAAGACAACTCTTCCAATTTATCATAAATTTTCAGGAGCAAATGAAAAGCTTAATTTCTTCATATCACCACCATTGAGCAATCTGTTGATGGTATCCCCATTCACAAGAGTTCACAATGCCAGAGGAAGGAGGCACTGGATGGGAACTGCCACAGGAGAACCTGGGAAGGAAAGAGAGTGAGTCTGTCTGGTCCCCTTCAAGCAAAATGCTAATAAGCCTTACTGGATGGTAACATCTCTGCCTGAGAAGCCTGGGAATGTGATGAGCTGTCACAGTTCATTCCAGGGACAGCTGATGGGCCCAGAGGTGTCCAGGGCCAGCAGCAGGACTATGAAGGCAGCAGAAGATGGACTATGTTAGGGGTGGAGGTTAAAAAAAGGCAAAAAGGGAGCAAAGAACAACCCATCCCCATGTCACCCTCTGCCTTCCTGCCCTCTAGCAGCCTCCTCCACAAGAATTGGGGCTTACCTGCCTGCTGTACTCTGTAGGCCTATATATAGAATCCAACAAGAATACTGAATTTGGAAGTATTCAGCTGCATCAAAAGCTCCAGGATAGGCACTACAAAAAAAAGAGAGAGAGACAGAATAAGAATATGGACTAAGGAGAAAAACCAGGGCTTTCTGGATTATACTTACCTCCGTGTAAATCAGAGGTCTTGTCCCCTGGCTCAGGTGAGTCATATGAACCTAGAGCTGAAGCTGGATGGAACCACAAGATTCTATGTATTCTAGATCTGTGTGATCAGGGATAGAGTCATGATCCCATCATCATGAACTCAAGTCCCAAGTGGTCAAGTGATTCACTAGAGTGAGGTCATTCAACTAAGACTATATAGTAAAAGGAAGAGTTTGAACTCTGCACGTCTGCCTTCTAACTTTAGTATAACTAGAATTTTCCTGCCTTGCCCACAGTCAGGACAAATCTTTGTCTCCCACCAGTCCCACAGCTGCTCAGACCCAACCAAGTAAACACAGAGACTTACATTGCATACAGGCTGTATGGTCATGGCAGGCTTCTTGCTAACTATCCTTATAGCTTAAATTAATCCATTTCCACACATCTACACCTTGCCATGTGGCCTGTGGCTTACTGTCATCTTCACATGCTGCCTGTCATGGCGGCAGCTGGCAGTGACTCCTTCTGCCTTCCTATTCTTTCTTTTCTCCTCTCTGTTAGTCCGGCCTATACTTCCTGCCTAGCCACTGGCCAATCAGTGTTTTATTTATTGACCAATGAGAGCAATTTGACATACAAACCATCCCATAGCACTTTGACTGTTTCTATAGCTTGGAAAAGACACCAGTAGCACTGTTGAGTCCCAAAACAGAAGGCTAAGTTGAGTACACAACAAAGATTGCTCTGTTCCTTCCTGGGATACATTTCTACTCCTTGAGTCCAGGCCAAATCTCTTTACCTAGAAAGCTTCTCCAGATCCCACTCACCCTCACTGTACTTCTGTGTGCCCTACAAGCAGCCTTTGAGACATCCTCTCAGCCATCGTGAGACTCGGTCTGCCATGCTGTGGACATGGGATGCCCTCATGAAACTGTAGAATTCTGAGGTAAATACTCTACTTCCCACACCCGTTGCCTTCAGCTCTTCCCAGGAGAGTCCAGTGTATGCTACTGTCCACCGACTCTGTGACTCCCTCAGAGATTGCCCTAAGGTCTGTAAGCAAAAGCCACCCAGGCAACAGTAAGGTAGAGGGAACGTGGAAGGACCCATTTCCAGAAGCAATTTTCAATCCCTACCTAAAAGGAAAAAGGAGTGTGTTTCATGTGCCTGCACCTGAGGAGATATTGCCATCTTTTCTATTTCTAAATCCACCCCTCGCATCTCCAAGCTCCAGCGTAATTCCTGTGGAAGTGTAGGTGATCACTGACTGCCTCGGTGTGAGGAATAAAATCTGACTGTTCATTTTCCAAAGTGACTGGAGCCAGCTTAAGTCCAAATACAGATGAGCAGGAAACACCAGACCCCTGCTGGAGTCTGCTGGCCTAGCCAGCTGAGCTACCTCCAGCACATCTACAAGATCAGGGTAGAAAATTATAAACAGGCAAGTTTGTTTCACAGGCTGCTGACATGCCAAGGACATGGGCCCAGGAATCTTTAAATTAAGCAAAATGTAAAACAGAAAATATAGAGGCGAAGCTGCTATGAGTTTTGTTGTAGAAGAGAAAGAGGCAGAGGGAAAGAGAAAACCTAGATGAGATAAAATTGGACCCTGCTGCCAGGTGGTGGTGGTGCACGTCTTTAATCCCAGTACTCAGGGAGGCAGAGGCAGAAAGATCTCTGTGAGTTCGAGACCAGCCTGGTCTACAGAGTGAGCTCCAGGACAGCCAGAGCTACACAGAGAAACCATGTCTTGAAAAAAAAAAAAAGATTGGACTCTCTTGATTACTCAGTCAAAGAGGGGCTTGTTGTGTTGGGGGTTAAAATCTGTGCTCTGCCCTCACTCAACACTGCTGCCATTCTAGACTGATGGCCCCCTTTTGCAAGGTCACAAACTGCCTTGTGTTCGCTACTTTAATTCTCTAGTGCTTTTATTATAAAGTGAGCTCCTCAACTATTGGTTCTTAGTGCATGTGTTTCCACTAGTTTGGCTATTTGTCCTTGTTATTTTTCCAATCTTGGTCTCAACAATTCTCACTCATACAATCCCTCCTCTCTCTCGCTGATTGGACTCCCGGAGCTCCGCCTGGGGCCTGGCTGTGGATCTCTGCATCTGCTTCCATCAGTTATTGGATGAGAGTTCTACCGTGACAGTTAGGGTGTTTGGCCATCCGATCACCAGAGTAGGTCAGTTCAGGCTTTCTCTGGACCAATGCCAGTAGTCTATTGTGGAGGTATCTTTGTGGATTTCTGGGGACTTCTCTAGCACTTTGCTTCTTCCTATTCCCATGGGGTCTTCATTTATCATGTTCTCTTTTTCTTTTCTGTTCTTGATGCAGCTGGGATCTCCCGCTCCCCTAAGCTCTCGTTCCCTCGACCCTTGCCCTTCATTACTCCCCCTCACGTCCAGTTTGCTCATGTAGATCTCATCCATTTCTCTGTCATTGGGTGATCCCTGTATCTTTCTTAGGGTCCTCTTTTCTAGGTAGCCTCCCTCGAGTTATGAGTAGCAGTCTAGTCATCCTTTGTTTTACATCTAGTATCCACCTATGAGTGAGTACATATCATTTGTCTTTCTGAGTCTGGGTTACCTCACTCAGAATGATTTTTTTCTATTTCCATGCATTTGCCTGAAAACCTCATGATGTCATTGTTTTTCTCTGCGAGTAGTACTCCTTTGTGTATATGTACCACATTTTATTTATCCATTCTTCAGTTGAAGGGCATAAAGTGAGTGTCAAAGTTCCTCAGTCTGGAAAAGAGAAAAGCAAAAGAACTCAGATAGGGTAGGATTGAACAATGGAGTGTGGAGGAATGTACTAATCATTACCTTCTTGGCCTTCACATCCACCGTTCTTGCTCTCTCTTCCTCTGGTCTATTCCAACAGAGGCTGCAGGAGATGATGGCCAGAGAGACCAGCACCTGTAGGATGCAAGGACTCAGCAGTGGTGGAAGCAGGACTCACAGTGGTGGCAGCATAACCTCTTTCCCTTTGCAATGCCCCAGTGACTCTGACTAACTACAGCCCCCAGCAGTGTTAAATACCATGAGCCTCTGGGCTCTAGAACCTCTGCTTGGGTTTCTCCAGTCATTGGGCAGTGTTAGCTACCTACTGTTCCCAATCTGTAGAGTAGCTCATTTTCCTTTGTGTTTCTCTCAGCCTATCTGATACCTTTGTAACATATCCCAACTGGTGGTTTCCCTGTATATGGAATATTTAGCATGATTTTTGATGTTTCTGCCTAAACTTAGATAAATGCAAATAACAATGACCAAAAAAAAGAGAGAGCATTGAGCATTGAGCAGGGGAAAGGCTAAAGAATGGAAAGATGTGAACTATGGCCAAAAGCAAAGATTAACTCTCACTGAACATGGAAATATTCAAAAGCATCTGCTTTTGGTCCCAGGACACTGTTCCCAAAATAAACAAGAGCATCCTTCCTAGTGTGATGCCTTGGGGCATGAACTTTCCAGTTTCCTCACCCCTCCTTTAGGGTTATCCTCCAATCTCACAAGGCCAGGCAATGTGTTCTCCCTAGTACCACCTCTAACTTTCATATCTATGCCTCCTGTTTAAGTTTAACTTTAAATTGCCTACTGCCCTGAGCATCCTCAACTCTGAGATCTTGACTTGTTTGTGTGTAGTGCAAAGTGTCGGGAGTTGAGATCATTTGCTCTTCCCGTAAAAAAAAAAAAAAAAAAAAAGTTAGTGATGCAGCAGTGGACTTTAGTGAGCAGATTCTGGCTCCAGCTGTCTTCTTCATTCCCAACGAAGTCAGAGAGGAGCTGAGTTCATGGGCAGTGACAGAGGGAGAGAGCCTTGGGAAGCTCCACAAGGCTGGGCCTGCCAGGTGCTCCGCCCTGGAGGACTTTCAATGTCTTCCATCCTGGAGGGCTCTCAACAGGTTGTCCCTCCCTCTGTGCCTGAGACACAGCAGGGCGTCCTCACCTCCGTGCTGCCGAAGAAACCACCTGTTTCCTCACTGGGATCTCTCTTGAATCTTTTCTGTTCACTTGTGTTCCTCCTCCTCTATCTCCTGCTTTACTCGAGGTACCTTTCTCTTGACAGAACAGAAGGTGTGGTCCAGGGACGAGAGCGCACGGGTAGGGATGAAAGCAAAGACCTGCATGGGACCCAACAGTTTCCTAACTTATAGAAACTTCTCTAAATATCTATCCAAGAGTTGGAGACAAAATGCCGTGTACCTTCTTCAAAGCTGTGACACCACAAAGCATATGGCTGTGGGGATGAAGAGATCCATCGACATTTGACAAGCAGTGCCCAAAAGGCTGATTATGAACAAAGGCTTATCAGGAAACTTGCCCACCACAGTATCTTCTGGAATCTCCACCACTCCCACAGCACAGGCATGCATCCCCATATCTCCAGATACACAGTACCAAGCGAAAGCTAAGGATAGTCACAGATTAGAAATTTACTTTAAAAATCCAGGATATTGTCCTGTAGAATGAAAGATTAAAATCTAAAATCATGCTTTGCTTGGCTCTACAGTTCTTGCCTTTGCTTTGTGTAGAAGAACATCTTGCAGATTTCCAAATCTTAGCTCAGCTGTTACAAAAGAGGAATTCCCTGTCTTCCCACATCATACCCTTCATCTCAAGAGAGTTTGCTGATTTGCCTTAGGAGTCTCTCAGAATGCTTAATGGACTGTCATGAACAGACCCAGTATATTCCATGAATTCCGTGTCCCTTCACTCTGTTTGGATCTACTTACAGAGATTCATAAGATATTACCACAGTCTCTGGAGGAGGCTCACCCAGAGAAGAAATATGGCTGTGACTAGAAATGCTGGGACTCTGGGTCCCAACACACCCTGAATAAGGATGGAATAGGACATTCTGGAAGCACAAAGATGGGAGTCTGCCTGGGCAGAAGGGTGCTGACAAATACTGAAGCTGCTTTCTCACTATAAGAGTTGAGTTTCCAGCCTGGAAGGCACAAGAAATCATGGAGTGCTGGGTTACTGAGTCCATAAGGAAAGCTGAAGGTCTTCCCTCCTTCACGAGAAAGGCAGGAAAGGAGAGAGATGCCCCTGAATAAGTGGCGTGGCTTTGGTCTCCTGGAGTTTAACTCTGCAGTTGAGGGAAGTGTCTAGGCAAATGAGACTGGATGGGCTACTCAGAAGACACAATGCACTGGGGGAAAAAAAATGGCAATGCATGGCTATTTTACATATGAAGATAGAACAGCTTGAGAAAAACCTGTTTGGGAGGGAACAAAATAAGGTTTGTTGTGTCAAAAGGACTCAAGCCTCGTGAGATCTTAGACTCTTCACCAGTGGGAAGTTAGAAAGATTAGACCGTTATTGCTTCTGAATTTCTTCTGTGGCTTGTGATTGGACCTATGTGAGCAGTGTACACTTAAAGATGAATTTCCGTCAGAGCACCCCAGCTGACAGAATAGTAGAAAAAAAGTTGGGCTAGATTAAGGCAAAGATAAATGAGTATAAATTATGTGTCAGATACTTTATCAGTTTGAGTGGGAGAATTAATCTACAATATGTTGGTCTCTGAGTGGCGAGTCCAGACTGTAGCTGTGGCAGCAAGGCAGCACTGGGGTTGAGAAATGGTTCAATTAAAAGAGTCAAGAGTCACCTCTGTGAAGGCTCCTGCATCATCATTAATTCAGCCACATTACCTTCTGCAAACAGTGCACAAGGTCCCATTTGCAGCCTCCTACGACTCACAGAGGAGGGCCAGCTGCCAGCAGGATTGTTGGGGCTCCTTGGGGAAATTAGTGATTTTCCTACTTGACCAGATCCTAATTTGACCAAGTCCTGCCCAGAGCAGCTGCAACTCTTTATATTATATAATCCTGGAGAACTTTGAAAACATAACAACAACGAACAAACAAAATAGGAAAACAATTAGCTATCCATGAGAAGCCCAGGTTTCTCTCCCCATAAATATGGGATGGGCCTCTGACAGTGTGCATTTATAAGAGCTCCCAGGAAGTGCTGACACCATTTGTCTCTGGACCGCTTTTCAGGAGCACTGATCCAGATACTTCAGGTGCGAAACACGGCTATCACCTAGAACTCATTAGACCTGAGGACCTAACTCCTAGACCAGGCCCTGCATCTTAACAGGATTCCTTGGTGTTTTGCAGGCTTGTTCACACCCAAGATGTGTTCTACTTGGTTCTGCTTGGTTTCACTAGAAATCCTTCTGAACTCCCCTTCCTCGTGTGCCTACAGGTGTTCAGGGTCTGAGCAGTAGGAAAGTGTCTGAGTTCCAGCATAAATTTCTCCTTACTTCTGAATTCTCACAGTAGTCAAGTAGAAAACCCAACACAGAAAGAAGAGATGAGAGGAAAAAGCACAAAGGGGTGAAATTAGAAAAATCAAGAGAACAGCAGGTGTAAGCCAGGACCTCTGAGCTAGCGCCAGGTCTTTCCCAAGGCAGAATTCTAATGATGCAGGCTAGTGAACCAGACTCGGAGCCTGGCACGTCCTCCTCATCTCACAGAAGGCCTAGGTAAGCGTGAGCCATGAGAGCCATTGTGCCTCATTCTTCTAGACACAGCAAAACATTTCCAACAAATACATGTTAGAGGATCTGCCAGCCCACCCAAAAAGCCAGGTAAGTCTTAGGTGTGTGTTATTCGTGGGTATGGGTAGAGTATGGAACTAATATGTAAATCACTGTTTTATGGCTGTGAAGAGATGCCATGACCAAGGCAACTCTTATAAAAGAAAGCATTTAATTGGGAGCTTGCTTACAATTTCAGAAGTTTAGTTCATTATTGTCAGGCCTTTGATCCTTTGTGCCCACTGGAGAAGTAGCTGAGAGCTACATCCTGACCTGCAGACCAAGAGAGAGAACTGGGCCCGGCATGGGCTTTTGAAACCTCAAAAACTACCTCTAGTGACACACTTTCTCCCACAAGGTCACACCTACTCCAACAAGCCATACATCCTAATCCTTCCCAAATAGTACCACTCTCTGATGACTAAGCATTCAAATATATGAGCCTATGGGGCCTTTCTTATTGAAACCACTACCCTACTAGGATGGGTACCAGAAGTAAAGGAAGGAGGTGATGTTGGTTCTTATCACTACAGTCAGTAAGTACACCAGGAGAATGAAAGGCAGACAGAGCAGCCATTTCTCTTGCCTTTGAGGAAGATAGGAATGTAGAGTGAACATGGAGAAAATGTTCCCCAACCTGGATCTGCCTGTGATGGTCAAAGAGAAGAGAAGTCTCCATTTCTTCTAGGCAGAAGCAGAAATACAGGGAAAAAGCTTTGTACCCCCACACACACAAAAATAAGTCTGTATGTTTAAAGGAATTCACACACAAAAATGGTTTATCATGCTACCATGCTCTGTTCTGAAGCCTGACCATCTTTTGGCAACTACACACCACAGCAAGAAGGAGAGAAATGTATTTGGGATAGAAAGACTGCAGTCCAGTTTGGGAAACCTTAAGTTTATAAAGCCAGGAAACATCAAATTAAAGGATTAGTGTAGGTTGTTGGAGCCTGGAACATAGAGAAGAGTTCTTGTTTGGTCTGTGGAGGAGGAAGCTCCAGTGACCATTTCCTCATAACTGCATATTGACGAGTTAGCTACCTCTGCTCAAAATTCTATGGACCCACTAGCAGGCTGAGCTGGCCAAAAGCATTTTCTACATCACTGACACCTCTTGTATGTACCTCTGGGTATCATTCCTCACAACTGCCCGTGGGGCTTCCAATTCACTGAACAACAATGATCTAACTTTTTTTCAGGCCTCCAAAGATGGAGATTTCTTCTAGATTGTGCTAGGGAATGAAGGACCATAAGTAGAAGTGGCAGTGGAAGACAGTTTCAGCTTAGCAATAGAGACAGAAAACTAAATGGATTATGCACACAGGGATTGGAGTTAACCAGGTAACCTTTGAAGTGTAATTTGACTTTCTGTACCTGTTTCCTCATCTGTAAAAGGAAGATAAGGTATTTGAAGTGTTTATCACTTTGCCAGGCTAAACATGATGATAGACTAGACTGGTCTAACATGACTGACTAGACTTGAGAATGGATCACCAGACAAGGAAGCAAGCTCTCAGGGTGGAGATGGACTGTGTCTCACTGACATTTTAACACCACCACTCTGTTTGGCTGAATACCTGTGTGTCCCCTCTTACTCACACTCCCAAAATACAAGTCTAAGTTTATTTTACTTTGCTTTGTTGCTCAGAAAAGGGAAAGAGAGTAGAAAATACATAACAACATTAAAAGTTATTCTACATGGGTCCTCATGACAGCAGTACCAAAGATAATACCATCAACCCTGCATAGAATAGGATTGCTGAACTCAATGCCTCCTTCTCAAGACAGGAGTGACAGTCTCTCCTCACTTATCATTGCCATGGCAAGAGGGGTTGAGGCTCCAGAATTTGGATTCTTGCTTTAGAAGACAAAGGCATTTCTTGGGTTACAAGTTAAATTTTATAACCCCATTCTGCTCTTTCAGGGGTCCCTGCATTGTAGTGTAAGGCTCAAGGGAGGTTATACAACTTCTCATCGTGCATATCTCTTCAGAAAGGGAGAAGTGATTGGAAAATCAGAATCTAGATAGTGCTGAGGTCCTTGACCAGTGCAACATCAAAACTCTTGACCTAACACTGTGTTGTTCAGAGATGAAGAGGCATAACATGGGCAGAATCTCAAAGAATGATCAGAAATGTGACAGGCAGATAAACATACTTATTCCCCAAGTTTGTGGGATGTGTGGAGAGGGTCACTTGGGGCAAGTTTGCTCAAAAAATTAGAGAGCATTGTTATATGCATGAAGGCAGACTCTGCCTTGAGGTTTGCACAGTCAAATGGGAGTTGTCTCCTTGATGGATGGGCTGGGAGAGCCAATTCTTGGCAGGTAAGGGATTTCAAGTCTGCTTGGTTCGCACGTTTTTGGCAGGCTGTCTGTCTTGATTTGTTGCTTTGAAGGGCCATTGCTCAGAAAGCTTTTGTTATCAGCGGAGCCTTGGGTTGCTGGGTCATGTCTGTTTCTTTACTCTGCAGACATAACTCTCCAGGCTCAAAGCTTTGTTATCTTTATTATCCAAGCTGGGAGGAAGGCCAGGTCCCACTGATGGCTGGGCAATCCTGTCCAGCCATTGCTTGTCAGCAGGTGATTCTGAGATGGGTTGGAATCTTGCCATTCACTGCTTAGGACTTGAGTTGTCAATGAACTTGGGTGGAACTAGAGACAAGAATAGACTGACTGCCATGCAGGACATCACATCATGCATTATTCATGGAGCAAGTATTTCTTGAGCTCCTATTTTGTTTTAGGTGCTGGGAAGAGATATAGCACATCGCTTGTTTTTCCTGAGAATAAACCAAAGAGCACAATAGCATGTCAATGAGTCTCATCAGCTAGAAAGCAAATTCAGAGTTTGGAGACTTGGAAGAGCATTCTTCACAGGACAACTCTGTGCTAGCCTAGGGTGGAGCATGCTGTGATAAGGTCAAGGGAAAACTCAGCCTGGAAACACTCAGCCCACCACATAGAATTGGTGTGAATGACTATTTCAAATGACTATTTCAAGAGTGCATGAAGATTGTGTAAGTGGAAAAGTCCAAGGAGAGGAACTGGGTTGTTGTAACTGTCACTGTCTGGTTATGCAGCACAACAGGATCCTCAGGTGGATATCCAAAGATTTTATTCAGTGTGCACGGCTTCTAGTCCCTGGGGGGGGAGGCATTTCCCTGCACCGTCTCACCTTTCTAGAATATCTTTCTTTCAACTTCCTTGTCAATCCCCAGACCACAATACTTTTAGTAGAAGTCTTCCTCCATCCTGGCACAGAATCCTGTCCAATGGAGCCCAAGTATAATGCCCCCTGGCAGGGTGGGTGAAATGTGAAAGGGAAACACTACTCTCATTTGTTTGGGCCTTAAACCCCAAGCTCAAACCTACAGTGGACATGACTTTTGAACAACCTTAATTTTGTGCTCAGCCTAATTTGTGCATGGAAAGCTTCTCTCTCTAACTCCACCATAAGCTCTTCAAGGGCAGGGCCAGTGCCCTTGGGTACTTTTCTTCCCTTTTCACTGGCTGGCATTGTGTGAAGCGCCACATTTGTCACCGTTTTACCAGCGAGGCTGATCAAAATGAGGCTGTTAATTTCATCTGTGGAGTTTCATTTGCAATTAAATGGATGGTGATGCCTTGGTTATGGCTTAATTAATAAATTCAATAAACATGAATTAAGGATCTATGATGAGCCCAGACTCTGTGTTAAGCACTGGCTCTCCAGAGATGAATGACAGTTCTTGGTTTTCAAAAAGTGCATAGTCTAGTAAGAGACAAATAAACAAGTATAAACGCATAGTTATAATGCTGGGGGTAATTGTCAGTGAATAGATTTGTTTAAAGGACTGTGAAAACCCAAAGGAAGGAGTGAGAAATGACGTTGCTGATATAATAGATCATTTTGGTTTTGAAGGATGCAAACAGAATTTTTGAAGAGCAAAAGAAAAATATTACAGGGAGAAGTAACAGGGGTAGCAAGGACCCAGCTGTGTGATGAATCAGGAAGCCATATTTGAGAGAGCTAAGTTCTCATTGTGACTAGTACCTGGGTCATGTGATGGGGAATGGGTTCAATGGTTAGAGATGGGGTCCTCAGGACTTTATGCAGTTCTGAGAGAAAGTCAAAGGGTTATTGAATGGGGTACTGTGGTTCTGTTTGGAATATCTCTTGATCCAGTCTTGCTTGGATTGCTAAGGAAGGTTCCACAGAGCTGAAGAGTGGCTAGACTACCAAGTATACTAGCAAGCTGCTATGACAGGGATGAGTTTATAAAGAAGATGTGTCTGATCAGACCTGACAGCTCATGCCTATAATCTCAGGACTTGAAAGGTAAAGACAGCAGGAAAGGAACTCAGGCTGGTCTTGAACTCACTGTTTAGTTACGAATGACTCCCCACTCTCAAACAAACAAACAAAAAGATGTGATGATGATATCATCTGAGATTATGGTGAGAGCCTAGAGGATCCTTCAACTAAAAGAGGAGAGATTGGGATGGTAAATGGTTAGAGTGGCACACTTTCACTGACTACCAAGACCTTTTATACAAACACAGCAACATGTATGTAAAACAAGTCAACAAGCATAATAATTAGGTCAGTTACGAATGCAAACAAAATATAGTTTAGAGTGTGCAGGAACATAAGAAATACAAATGACTAAATACAATGAAGAGCCTTCTTTGCAAAATTTAACCTGGTCTCCTCCCAGGCTCATCCAAATGTTGTTGCATCAAAACCTGTGAAAAATGTTGTTGGGAGACCTTCAATGGAGTTTCTTGTCCAATATGACCTCCCCTGCCATCTCAGACATCCTCCCTCTGGCAATCCTGATAAGAAATCCTGATTCTCTAGCATTAATGAAAGGGACTAAATAGAAATCATCACAAGAATAATGCATTCTGAGAGAGCTCAAATGGTGACAGTTCCTCATTGGAGTCACTGAAGTCCACAATCTCATCCTCTGCCCTACAGATCCCCATTCCCATTTTCCTCGATGTTTCATACTTAATTGAGTTGAGAAAGGCTGAGCCAACAAAACATTGCCAGTTCATTCATTACCATCAGAAACATAACTGCTAGATGGATTGTGCGCTCATGTCCTCTCGCCCTAGGATAGCATATCTACTCTGTGTTGACATTTTTAGGAGAAGTGAAATTGCAAGCGAGAGAGGAGTCTCAGCAGGGAAAGATGGAGGCATGAACAAATAATTGATGCCAGTGGGTGTAGCTGTCTGTTGCCTTCACCTTCCCCCAAAGAGTTCTCCAGGCCAAACTCCCAAGAGCATCTGAGGATGATTTATTTTAGTTGCAGACAAAGTGGTTAGGATAGAATACAGGCAGAGACGGGACTGGAGAGATGGCTCAGAGGTTAAGAACACTGGCTGTTCTTCAGGTCTGATTCATTCCAGTACCACATGGTGCTCCAGCCATCTGTAATGAGATTGTCTCTTCTGCTGCAGAGATGCATGCAAACAGAACATTGTATACATAATAAATAAATATTTAAAAAAAAAAAAAAAGAATACAGGCAGAGACACTTATTATTTACATGAGAAACTGAAAAGTGGCTGGTGATATCAGGGTTCAGAATTAAAGTTCCAAAAGATTGTTTCACCAACGGGTTTATTAAACATTCAGCCAATACGTGTCTGGCTAGTTCTGTGTGGAGCATCACAGCATAGATATATCAGCAAACAAAGCTGGGGCTGTGGCATCAGCAGTATTTGAATCAGGAGAGTACAGATGTGTTGACCAGAAACTACAATCAGGATACAATGCTGCTGCAGTGGTGGATTGTTCTAGATAAAGTTAGAGAGAGGATAAAAAAAAAAAAAAAAAAAAAAAAAAAAAAAAAAAAAAAAAAAAAAAAAAAAAGGCCTGATCCTCTTGAGGAGTCAAGGGAGGCTAGACAGGTTAGGTAGCTGACCCAACTAACACAGTTAAAGAAACTGCAAGAAAGAAGAAAAGAGGCAGGGAGAGAAGAGAGAGAGGATGGGAGAGAGGGAAGGAGGGAGGGAGGAAGGAAAAATGCATTTTTATAGTGGTACATTACTGACAGTACAATCATACAGGGAACTACTACTGACCTTGTGTTGTGTTTGTGTTTTAATTTCATACATAAAGATCCATGAAGGAATATATTAATAGGGAATAGTATAATGCCACACTGCTTTCACTTAGCATTCTATCATGAATTCATTCCAGTGAAATAAAAACATATTCTAAAAGAATTGCTACCAGGTATGGTGGTGCACACCTATAATCCTAGCACTTAGGAGGTAGAGGCAGACAGATCGCTGTGAGTTTAAGGCCAGCCTGGTTTACGTAGCAAATTCAGGCCAGCCAGGGCTACATAGTGAGATGCTATTTCAACAAAATAAAACATCACCACCAACAAAATGTTTTGGGGAGCTGGGGAGATGGTTCAGTGTTTAAAAGCATTTGCTACTTTTGCAGAAGGCCTGGGTTCAGTTTCCAGCACCTACCTGGTAGCTCACAATCACCTGTAACTCTAATTCTAGAGGATCTGAGGCCCTCCTCTGGCCACCACAGGCACCAGGCACATGTATGGTGCACATACATACATGCAGGTAAATAGCAAAATAAATATAATAAAATAAATCTTTTAAAAAAGAATCATTTGATCTTCCTATTGTCTGGATATATCATAATTTATCTAACTGAAGCTCTACTGTTGAATGATTGTTTTATTTCTAACTATTTAATATTGCTAAATTATTATCATATGATACTAAACATTACTAATCCTAGTATAATATGTATGTATATTTCATTATAATTAAAGTGAGAAGGCTTTAGTGATGGCAGCAACAACTTGATATATGCGGATATTAGAATCCAGAATCTCCTGCAGATACCAGCACCACAGATGTTAGAACCCAGGAGCTCCTGCAGATACCAGGACCAGTGATGTACTAGTACTTTGCACAGATGCTGTAGTACTTGCTAATGATCTTCAACTATCCCGCTGCATACTTTACCACTCTAGATTACTTATACCACTTCATAGAATGTAAACTGTTGTCAGATCATACCATTTAAGGAGTGACAGCAATGAGGAAGTCTGTGATTGTTCATTACAGGTACAAGTTTTAAAATATTCTGGATGTACAAGTGTTTAAATGCACAAACATGGAACCCAGGAAGCAGAAGTCTGACTGTATTAACTAAACCCTTTACTTCATAAATGATGAAACAGGGCCCCAGTGAGTTTAAACATGATTTCTCCCAATGCACATGGTTGACTAATTGGAGAGCTTGCTTTATACTCCCGGAAAAACTCACTTGGGAAGGAGGACCAAAAGTGGTTGGTTTGTCTGAGAGCTGACTAACATAAAAGGCCTTGGAGGGACATGATGGGCAGGAGGAGCTGATCAACTAAAGGTAGAGAGGGCAGAGGAGTGATGGGAACTTGATGATGTCATGCACACATGTGAGAAATTTCTGTCGAGGGAACTGACCCTGGTCAATCAGCCTTTGAGGCTGACAGCTGCGGGGCATGTGGCCTCTTCCACAATACCTGACTGCATCAGGAGACCTTATAAAAATTTCACCCAGCCTGGCTCAGGAAGCCCACAACTGGGGATCCAATCAAGGATGCTGGTACTAGAGAGAAGTAAAAATACTACTTGTGGGAAGGAGGCTGGAGAAGTGGGTCAGATGCTAAGAACACTTTTATTCATATCAGGCTACTCACAACTATCTGTCAGGGTCACAACCATCAGATCCAGGGAATCTGACACTCTTTTCTGTCCTGCATGGGCACCCCACTCATATACACAATTACAAATGAAGCTTTTAAAAAGAAAGGAAGGAAGGAAAGGAAGGAGGGAGGAGGGGAAGGAGGGAGGGAGGGAGGGAGGGAGGGAGGGAGGGAGGGAGGAAGGAAGAAGAAGAAGGAAGGAAGGAAGGAAGGAAGGAAGGAAGGAAGGAAGGAAGGAAGGAAGGAAAAGAAAACTGTTATCTTTTCTCATGCACAGGGAGCCTCGTGGCTGAAGTGCTGTACTAGTTATTTGTCTCATTGCCACAATAAAATACCTGACAAGAGCAACTTAAAGGGAGAAGAGTTCATTTTAGCTCACAGTTCCAGGGGCAGCAGTACAGCATGGGGAGGTGTGGCAGAAGCGTCAGGCAGCTGGTCGTGTGCTCACAGTCAAGAAGCCAAGAAAAAAAAACGAATGCTTACATTCAGATTACAGACTCTTTTATGCTCAGTCTGAGACTGAATGGAGTGGTACTGCCCAAATTTAGGGTGGGTCCTCTCACCTCAATTAACCTAATCCAGATAATCTCTATCAAACCTGATTTATTTCCACGGTGATTATAAATCCCACCAAGTTGACTAGCAAGGTTACTATCACAGGTCTCTGGAAATAAAAACAGATTATTAAGAAGAAATCATTAATGATTTAATATGTTTTATGATAACACCAAGCCTTCAGAGATGAGGACCCAGATGGAGGGCCATGACTCTGTTAATGCTAAATTTGATGAAGAGTGACAGGCATATAGAACTTTGGCTAGACAAATGGGGCATGATCTACCGAGAGTAAATGGAGGTGGACTTATCATAGCCTTGTTCCAATTCCTCTATGTGTCTGTGCCTTCAGAGAGAAGCATCCAAGGTAGGTCTGATAGCCTCTCAGGATGTAGCTAGGCTTCAGAACTCTTTGAGAGAGAAGGGTGGAATGAGTCAGAAGGGAGTTCCTGTGGTTTTCTGGTATACCCCAGGAACTTTTTGAAGCCATCCTAAAGCCTGGCAACATACGTGTGGCTACTCACTAAAGCATTGCTTAAAATATGAACAAGGGAATTTAGTGTCGGGGAAAGGTTGAGCATATCACAGCACCTTCAGAAGAGACCAGGTTGTGTTCTGTAATGGCCTTTTATCCTGTTTAATGTTCTGCTTTTCCTGGGAGCCATCATCACTTCTCTCTCCTTTTCATTGAGTCCTTTGTTCACTGCGACATTTTCCTCGTCTGTTGTAGGGATCTATTGCTACATAGCAAAATTTAGTGGCAACACCTTACTGTAGACATTCTTGTTTTTGTAGGTTCACTTTATGGTGCTGTGAAAGCAATACACATTCAGCAGAAATTGTGCTTCAAATTCGAATTTTCATACCGTTGTGGGCCAGTGATATGCAGTACAAACCTATCTCAGGCTAGATAGTGGCAGAAAGTGGAAGTACCCAGGAAAACACAGGACCACAAGGGAAAATCATCCACATACCACTGAGCTCTAATTTGCTAAGTGGTGATGTTTGGTAGGTCAAGAGTGATGAGTTTATCAAGATGTAACTCCTTTGTAAACCAAGGGTGTTCATAGTACTAAGTAGGCCAGGAAATTGGGATACAGGGGTGTATCTACTACAAGTGATACTGACTAGGAGGCACTTGGTAGTTGGTACTCACTGCCCTTAAGCTGGGATGAAGGACTCAAGAAGTTTCTTCACATTCTTAGAGACATGATGGGGATGGCTGAAGAGTGGGCTCCCCTTTATCTGCCCCTCATCTACCTGTACTTTTAGGGGCTCACCATGCAGTCTCCCTGGGAGGCCTCAGTTTACCATGCTTTCTACCTTGGGCCTTCCAAATATATCCTGTTCTCTTTGCCTTCTTCCACTTCTGTAGGAAGTCAGGAGAAAGAAGTCATAAATGTATGTGGTCAATCTTCTACATTAGTTGCAGAATCACCACTTTGTAGTTAAGTAAAAAAGGTGAAGGATAGACAGGAGCCAGGAGACAGGCAGGAGGTAGTAGGAATGGCTGACTGTGCTGGCTTTGCCTCTTTACCAAAATGTCCCCATGTGAAAAATAACACACCCCTCCTGAAAACTGCATCAAGGGGTGTTTCGGCCCCAGATGGGCCTTACTCAGACACTGTTCATTCCTCAGACACTGTATTGTTTATCATTCCATTTACCAGCTGTGGGGTCTCAGACATATCCTCTTTGTTTTTCTGATCTCTAGGGCTGGCAATATGCCTTGAAGGGTTAATAGATTTGCCACCAAGCCCAGTGACCTGAGTTCAATCTCCAGAACCCACATGGAGGAAGGTCAAAACCAACTCACTCCTGCAAGCTGTCTCCTGACCTCCACACACATCTCAGCACGTGTGTGCCTATACACATACAAAACAAACGGATGTAATAGAATTAAAAAACTTAAAATTTCTCTTTTCCTCAATACTTTTTTTTCCCTAAAAATGGACATTAAGATGCATTCTGGGCCAAGGATGGCTAGAGGGATGGCTCAGCTGGTAAAGGTACTTGCGGCCAAGACTAAAGACCTGAGTTCGATCACAGGGCCCACATGGTGGAAGGAGAGAACTGGATCAGAAGTTGTCCTCTGACCTCCACACACGCACAGAGGCGTGCACCCCACTCCTACATGTGCACACAAAGTAAATAAATAAAATACCATTTTTTTAAAGCCAAGAAGGTGAAGTCAGATTGGCATGAAAGGCCCATGATCCCAGCTCAGGGAGCTGAGACTGAAGGATTACAAGTACAAGAACTGTCTGAGCTACATATTAAGACTCTACCCCAGAAAAACATCCAAAAAAAGGAGTTGAGTCATAAACATCTTCATACCCTTTAACCCAGTAATCTTATTTAATGTAAGAGACTTAAAAATAAAAACAAAGAAGAGCTAAAACAGTCAATATTAGTACAACGTAAACCTGGCAGCAGGTTAAATAGCCACAGAAAGGATTAATTTAAAATCCAGTGAGTGCATAAAAAGATAATGATGGGTAGCATTCTTTTAAGCTTTAAGTAATAAGACTAAATTTCCCAAGGGTAATTTCCTATTATAACGCTAAGCAAAAAGACTAGTTACAGCTTTGTAAAAAAAAAAAAAAAAAAAAAAAAAAAAAAAAAAAAAAAAAAAAAAAAAAATTGTACAAGCAAGGAGAAAAAAGAGCAAGAATAAAAATAAATCATAGAAATTGCATCTGAGTGGTGATATTTCACACGATGCTTCTTGTGTTTAAAAAATGTTCTCTAATGTTATCACACTGGTTTTTAAATTTAATACGTATATATAGCCACCCCCTTCCATCACAGCGTGGTTATTTTGGCATACTGGGACATTTAACAAAATGAATTTGAATGCTGGTGCCTCGAAGTGTGAAGCTTTGGGTTGGAGGCCAAGAAGGCTGGTCCTGCTGCTGGCTTGCTGCTGCTCTGCCCTGGGAACATCTGCCCATCTCCTGGCAGCTGGGGTGTCTGAGAGACTGAGTAGATAGTGTCGGTTTGTGCCTGTGAGCTGCCTGCTTCAAAATACATTGTGCTTTGCACCTTCGTGCCTCCTGCCATCAAGAGACACAGAGTTCCTTCCTGTGCAATTTGCCCAAAAACTTTGTTGTTGTTTTCTTCTGAGTATGGATTTTCAGCCCCAAATGGGGCATTTCTCATAGTTCAAAAGACTGCAGTAAACTCTGCTCAGAGTGTATACTGAGGAGAAAGTGCTAGCAGGATGGTTGTACGTGGGAGTCTGCCAGAGTCCAGCTCTGACCTGCTCCAACCTATTGAAGGGTTCTTAGGTGGAGGAGAGAGGAATGAGGAAATATTAGGTAGAAAGAGAGACCTAGACAACGAGGAGAAAGACAGAGACACAGGACAACTTCAGGAGGCCTTTTGGGTCAATACCCAGTCACCACAGGCATTTATTCAAAAAGGCTTTTTGTACAAATGCCAAGGGGAGAGGCAAAAGACCTTCCCGCCTTCTAAGATCAAAGCACACTGTACAGCCAAGTGCAGACCCTTCAACACACCTGGTAACCACACCTGTGGTCAAATCATCCCATTATGCAGCTCTGCTGGGTAAAGCAAGCTCAGATTCTCTGAGTAAGTTTTCACTAGGAAGCCTCCATGGGTGGGTCTCCACAGTTGAAATCTTCCTCAGGTTTTTGAAGACTTAGCATGGATGCTGCTCATTCCACAGACTACATCCTATTGCATGGATGCTGTTAATCCCACAGGCTGCATCATATTGTGGAGTTAAGGCATTTAGGAACTGCAAGCCCCCATAGCTGAGCATATGAGAAGCAGCTCCAGGCAACACTGATAAGTGGCCTTTGGCACGGAAAAATGAAAAGCAGCTCTAAGAGTCCACTTACACAGTTCAAGACCACATAGCTCAATCCTGAGTTCTCTGAGTGAACACAGACAGACTGAAATCTCCTTAGTCACACCAGCTATATTTTGTACATATCCATCCCTGTGTGGCTGTCATTTGGCTTTTGTGACCCTGAAATGATAACAGACGTTCAGAATCAAATGTCATGTCTATCCAGGCACTTCTCTGTAAGGAGCTCATAATGAACATCCACTGTATACTTGGCATATTCTAAATGCTAACTAATTGCATCTTAGAATCACTAAGATGATGATGACGTGGAGGATGCTGTTATCCCAATTCATAGGTTAAGTAACTTGTCCAAGGTCAAAGCACACAGGTAATAAACAGCAATGACAGGAATCAGTCACAGGGCATCTGACTTCAAACTGGTGCTCTGAGCTACTTTGCTGTCTTTTGAAGACAGACCCACCTACATGACCTGCTTCTGCCTTCTGTGACAAGAATAAACAAGGAGAGTGAACAAAAGTGAGCGTGGGCTTCCTACACCAATTAATAAGCAGTCACAGACATGCTCACAGGCCAACCTGATAAAGACTCAATTGAGACTCTTCTGCTCAATTGAGACTCTTCCCCAGATGACTCTAAGATGTGACAAGTTGACACTTAAAATTAACCATCACAGTCACGTATGCAACAATGTGAATTCATAATGGAACTGAAAATGCCCTACCTCCCAGTGACTTCATAATGTCCCAGTACATGACTCCTTTGTCTGTGGTATACACAACTTAGTGTGTCACCATTCATGTGAATGTCTAACAAGTACAATTACACACCACAATGAAAATAAGCATGTGCTACCAATTTTCATATTTATTGAACTATTTTCATATCATTATTATGGAGTTTGTTCCTCCTTACCAAAAAAAAATATATATAATCATCACTCCAGTGCTTCCATCGCCTTCTTCACGATAGCATTGAGAGGCCATGTCCAGTGACTGACCCACATCATGTAGGTTTGTGTAAGTACACACCACGATGTTTCTAGCTATGTATTTCCCAGAACATATGCCCGTCACTAAATGGCATATGACTACATCAATAACAACCTTTCATTTCATGGTGCAAGATAGTGCTGGTTGCCGTCTTGGGCTGAGCTAGTGGTACCTATCTCAATGGTGGTTCAGTTAAGTTCTCCATCTTGTCAGTTTTTTAAGCACATCGTTTCTTCTAAGTCATGTGGCATTAACTCTCCGTGAATGGCAGGGACTAAGCTTTTCTTGCTCTGAAGAAATTGAAGGATGTGCTATTGAAAACTGCTTGCCACATTCAAGTAAGATACCAGAACAATGAGGTCCAAGCCAAAAGTTCGAGAGTCGCAGCTCAGGAGTTCCTGTCTATTCTTTTCACTCTGTGTTTATGGTTGTTGCAGTCCCTGTATATGAGTTTATATTATATATATATTATATATATATATATATATATATATATATATATATATATATATATATATATATTATATATATAGTTTATATAATGTATCCCTGGGTTTCCTTCTCACAAGAAAATTGTAAACAAAGTCACATTGATGGAAAAAAGTCAGTTTTCATTGAATGAACTCTCTGTACTAAGTCAGGTCTGATTGTAAAATCCTTATATCTGATTTTTTCAACCTTAAAATTATATTTTTATGCTCGAGATTGATGGTATAAGCCACTTAAGATTGAAATAGGTCATTGAAAAATAACTCTCTGGGAAAAACTCAAGTGACCAAAATATACCAATTTTTCACTGGTAAAATTCTTTCATCATATTCATTTTCCCTCGCTTATTTACTTATCAATTTATTTATGGTTGAGAACTAGTTTTATGTGACTTGAAACATAATATACCCCTAATTCCAGGTCCTTAGAGGCATCAGTCTTGAATTTCTTCAGTCACATACTCATTTCTCTTTTCTTTACTTCCACTTTCTTAGGACCATGTCAGAGTCTTTGATTTTTTTTCAGGCGCTGGATTTTGCCTCTTGGCTGTTCGTATGGGCAATAAGAATTCAGATCTCCCACAGCAGCTCTCCCTGCCCCTTTAGAAACATGGCAGGCATTTCTAACAGTGACCTTTCAATGCAGACTCACCACAGTTTGCTTAGATGCATATGTGTTACTCATCGTGTTTTACTATATACTATTAACCTTTGCTGATCCATGGGGTCCTTTACGGAATGCTGCTTTATGTTCTGACTTCCTTCCTTGCTTTGTTTTCTGAGTACCTGTCACTAATTTGTCCCCAACTCTCTTACCAATGTCAACATCTTCTTAGAGTGAGTGTATTTAACCCCATCGTAGTTTATTTTCTAATGTGATGTGGAAACTGTATACAAAACATGGACATTTCCTTGACTTGAGCTTCTGGAGGCTGGAAGTCCAAGGATATGGCACTTGCATGTATGTCTCTGGTTGGCTTCCACGCAGAGCCTTCCTGCTTCATAACATGATGGAGGGGAACACATGGTGAGGCAGAGCAAGTCTGCCAGTGTGGGTCTGTCCACTGACAACCACTAATGCCATCATGAGAACTGTCCTCACTTGATGCTGAGCCTCTCTCTCCAAATATATCAACTCACCTATGGCAAGGTTGTTTCTAGCACATGAACATGTAGGGATTCTTTCGAACCACAGTGAACACGTTACATAATCGCGATGCTCTGTATCCGCCAATTGTCTTCCCTTACTATTCAAACCCAAGTAGCAGATTAACTTGCTAGCTTCCTGTCCGTGGGATCATTATCCACCCTGCAGGCATTCCTTCATTCCCTCAGCTGCCACAGTTTTCCTGGATCTTGTGTCTTAATCTTTTTTTCTGCTTACTTTTTTCCAACAGTTGAACTTCCAATAACTTTTGAACAGATGGGCAAGTGGACACTGACAGCAACATTCATGAGACCTCTGAGATCTAGAATGTACTAATTTTACATTCACATTTGAAGAAGTTGGAAGTGGAAGTTTTATCTCAGAACGCATTTGATCTATTGTCATCTAGCTGCGGAGTTATTGAAGGAACTGATGTCAATCCATTATTTAAGTGACACCTTTCTCTCCACTTCTTCTCTCCCTCCCTCTATCCCTCCCTTCTCCCCTCCCCATCTCATTATCTTTTCTCAAGTGTCCTAAAATTATAGGTGATCTATCTTTTTTTTTTTTTTTTTAGGAATTCTATTTTGACAAACAGGCCTTTGCAATCTAGGACCTAATGAATTACAAAAATGGAAATTCTATTAAAAGATTTCTTCAAAACTTTCTTCTACCCCCTATCCCCTTCCTCTCCTATTCTTTGGCTGTCAAACCACAGTGGTCTCCAAGGTTCTGTTGTTTTTATCCTACCTGCAAGGAGTCTCTCAGCATCATCTTCCAGAAACATGTATTGAATATTTCATCTTGTCTCATGTTCTTAACTCCTACATGCCTCTCCGTCTCATCCAGTATTCATTTCTATACTGTCTTGCTTTTGTTTCTCCCGGGTGTCTTTGGAAGTCACCTATCATACATGGAAGATTTCACAAGCCCCCCTGCTGTCTATGCTTCCTCTGAGCCTCTTCTGCTTTGTCTTGTCCGGCATGGTAGAGTGTTGCCACAGGAGTCTGGGCATCCTCAGCAACAAAGGTCACTAAAAGGTTAAATAGCTAGGGGGAATCTCCACATGGGATCCAAGATTTTTTTTAATTTTTGAAATTTATGCTTTATCAGTACATATCAATTTACACGTAATAATGGGTTTCATTGTGTTGTTTTCATATGTGTATATGATGTGTATAATAATGATTGTATTTATCCCATATCACCCACTCCACTCTTACCCTCTCCCCATACCTGTTAATCCCCCTCCTCTTCCCAATTAGCACCCCCTCTACTATATATATATATATATATATATATATATATATATATATATATATTGTGTGTGTGTGTGTGTGTGTGTGTGAGAGAGAGAGAGAGAGAGAGAGAGAGAGAGAGAGAGAGAGAGTGGGGGAGGAGACCCAGTGAGCTACATCAGGGTTACTTATAGGACCACAGGTGAGATATCATTTATATATATAGAAGCATGGGCAACATCCCAGTGGCTACACCACTGAAGAAAATGTTTTCCTCCACCAGAAACCATTACCTACCTACAGATCCTTTGGGAAAGGTAGGGATTAGGGACCTCAAGTTGCTTCCGATACCATGACATGGGGTTGATGGGACCAATTTTCTGTAGCTAACTACAGCTCCTGTGAGTTCACGAATGCAATGGTCATGTCATGTCCATAAGAAGTGTCCCACTGCACTTCACCCAATTCTCTGTCTCTTACATTCTTTCCACCTTCTCTTCTATGAAGTTCTTTGAGACAAAGAGGGAACACTCCCATTCATGGCCGACCATTCAACAATCACTTGTTCTCAGCACTTTGAGGAGTCATGAGGCTCTGTAGTTGCCATTGCCCACTGGGAAATAAAGCTTCTCTGACCAAATCTGACATCAGCATTAATCTGTGGGAATAAACAGAATTATTTACAAGGCAGTTTAATGGACACATCATGTCCATTTAGTAAAACAATAGCTATAGATTCTACATTTGTGCCTATGACTATGACCTCCCAGACACATACTTTTGACCAGATTTGCAATACATACTAACATATGATCCATTTTTGAGAAAATTTCATGGGTTTCTGAAAAGAGTGTATTCTGCACTGTTAGGATGGGATGGTCTATGGATGTCTGTTAGATTTCTTCAATGCATATCACCTAACTTAAACATTTCTTGGATGACTTGTGAATTAGTGAAAGTAATTGAGGTCACCCACTATATACTGTGGTGAGGTTATTCCTGTGACCTGCTGTAGAAATATTTGCTTTATGAAATTCAGTGCCCCTATTTTCACTCTGTGTTCATTTAGAATTGCAATACCTTCTTAGTGATGTGACTTTCTTTATCTCTTATTAGTTTTGGTGGAAAGTCTATTTTGGTGGATATTAAATAGTGATGCCAGCTGTTTCCTATTTTCTGTTAGCTTTTTCTAACTTTTTACTCTAAAGTGGTTTCTATCTCTGATGGTGAAGTGTATTTCTTAGAGGCAACAAATAGATAGATCCTATTTATTAATCTAGTCTGCTAATCAATGTCTTTTGCTTAGAGAATTAGCATATTAATAATCAGAGTTCTTACTGAAGATGTGTATTAATTCCTGTCATTATATTCCTTTTGTTGTATTTGGTGTTTTCCTACTTCTTATTTGCTTATCCATTTTTCTGTCATTTTTTAATTAGTCTCTACAACCTCTTGGATATATCTCCCATTCCGTTCAGTCTAAAGAACTTCTTCTACGCCCTGTAGAACTGTCATAGTGGCTGCAGTTCCCGAAGCTGGCTTTCCTTATGGAGCTTGTTCTTTTGCTTTCGTTGTGGTATACAGTATTGCTGAGTCTGGCTTGGCAGTTGTGCTCTTCAGAACATGAAATACTTCATTCCAAACTCTTGGCATTTAAAGATTCTGCTAAGAAATATGTTCTTATTTTTGTGGGCCTGTCTTTGTATGTGACTTTGTGGTTACCTCTTGAAGATTTCAGTACACTTTCTTTGTTCTGAATATTTGCTACTTTAATTATATAATGTCGGGAGAGTTTTGTTTTTTATTTTTTGTTTTGTCTTGTGCTGTTATTGTTCTATTTGGTGTTCTATGTGCCTCTTGTATTGGAATGGGTCTTGCTCTTCCTAGATTTTGGAATTTTTCTGCTGCAATTACATGGGAATTATTTTCTATGCCTTCAGCATGGAATTCTTTTCCCTTTTCTCACCCATATTCCATGGATGTTGTCTTTTTGTGGTATCTCAAAGATCTCACATGCTCCTTCTATATATTTTCATTAATGTATCATTGCCCTCCCCTCTACTGAATATTCCAATTATTCTATCTTGCCATCAAGTCCTGATGGTCTGTTCTCCTTTTGATCCATTCTCTTAAGAGTTTTCACTGAATTTTATATTTGGCTTACTGAATTTTTCATTTCCAGATTCATTTTAGTTGGGGTTTTTTTCTTCAACATTTCTGTTTGTTGATTGAATTCCATTTTCACATCCTCTATTGACTTCCTTGTCTCATTCAAATGCTTGTGTTCTTTTGGAATTAACTCAGGAGTTTTTTTTAGTATTGTTTGCAATTTCTTTAAATATATATACCTTTTGACTCTTCAGAATTTTGTCTAGGTTAGTCTTATTAGGGGAACATTACTGTGTGATTGATAGTTTTTGAAGACGACATGTCTTGATCTTTCATGTCAGATCATTGACAGAAGTTTTTATTTAAGTCACCCTTTTTCTTTCATTGGACTAGTTTTCAAAGCTAAGAATGGTCTAGGTTGTAGAAGGACTGAGGCATCAGACTGGTATTTGTGACACCAAGTACTACACCTACTCCTCCCAAGAATAGAACAGTCTTTTCCAACAATCATCATCATCACCACCACCACCACCACCACCACCACCACCATCATCATCATCATCATCATGGACTCACTCTGAAACTGAGGACTAGTCAACAGTGAAACACTCACTCTGTAGCTGAAGTTTTCTCCAGTCCTGCCCAGCACCACGGACCCTGCAACCACTTATAAAATAATCACCCAGAAGCTTATATTAATTAAACTGCTCAGCCATTAGCTCAGGCCTACCACTGACTAGTTCTTACACTTAAACTCGGCCCATTTCTGTTAATCTATATGTCTCTATGTGTTCCATGGCTTTACCTGTTACCTTTATATACTGCTCCTTGGACAGCAGGCTGGCATCTCCTGACTCAGCCTTCCTGTTCCCAGAATTCTCTTCTCTGCTTGTCCTGCCTATACTTCCTGCCTGGCTACTGGCCAATCAGCATTTTATTTATAAAGAGCGATATCCACAGCATTTCCCCTTTTCTTTTTTTTTTCAAAAAGGAAGGTTTTAACTTTAACATAGTAAAATTACATATAGCAGAACAATTATCAAGCAAGAATCACAGTTACAATATCTAGCCTATTTATAATATCTAGCCTATTTGTATTTGGCAAAATAAGAAGATATTCTATCTATCCTATATTTGTGAGTCTAAGGTTTCATATCTAACTTATCTTTTATCATGACTAAGAAAATTATAACTATCTAGTCTTCAACTACATCAAAGACCTCAGAAGGACATAATATTACCTGAGAAACAGGAGAAGGATGCAAGCAACTTTTGGGAGTCTCTTAAGAGCCAATCATTTTAAGTAGTAAAAAGACACCAATAGTTCTGTGTGTATTGATATATTAACTATGAATGAGTTGAATGAAAAAAGAAAAGAAGAAAAAGAAAAATGCATATGAAGACTAATGATTTCTATGGAATTGATACAGTGAAAGTAGAGCTGGGGAGCACATGAAGAAGGGGAACCCTAGAGGAAAACAATGTGGGAAGAGATAAGGGAGTTTTGACTAAAGAACTAAACAGAGACAGGTAAGTAGAAATATTATCTTAGGAAGTGCCACAGAGACTCTGCAAACCAGATCAGTCTTTGATCGTTTGGAGAGGAAAAAGCAAAAGGAAGAGTTGGGGGGGGGGTATATGGCAAAACCAAAACAAGAATAAGTTGGCCTGCCAAATTGACATTGAGTATAAAAGAATATGAAAGAAGGAATATCAGAAACTGGCCCGTGCATAATGAAGCTGTGTAAGGGGATTTCTTGAGTACTTGTAAGAAAACCCCAAAGAAACAAGACAAAAGTCCGGTAATCTCTGTTTCTCAACATGGACTGTTTTTAGAATGTGTTTCTGTGACCCTCCCAGGTGTAATAAGTAGGAGTGGCTTGACTTCAGATTGCCCATCATCATATCCATTATTATTTGCTTGATGTTTCGAAGCCCAGGTTGACCTCATGACTGTATTCAGCCTAGACTCATGTGGCCTTGCCATTTTAACAGTATACAACTTGAATGCAAGTGAACTCTGCTCCCATGACCTTGCTCAACTCTCAGAATGGCCTCAGAGTGTACATTGTCTGATGCCCTGAATAAAGTTGGCTATTACATGAGACTTTAGTCCACCATTTTTAGGCTCTCCTCTTCCAGGGTCATGCTGCCAACTAGAGCAGTAATGAGGAATAAATGTAGGGAGAGAAAGAGCTGTGTGGAGATAGAGTGTAAAAATCAACTAGCTTGACCACAGGATTCCATCTGTAGTGTCTTAGTTTGGCCTTCTGTTGCTGTGATGAAACACCATGGCCAAAAAGCAAGCTGGGGAGGAAAAGGTTCGTTTGGCTTATACTTCCTTAACACTGTTCATTATTGAAAGAAGTCAGGACGGAAACTCAAACAACCCAGGAACCTGGAGGCAGAAGGTGATGCAGAGGTCATGGAGGGGTGCTGCTTGCTTGATTGTTTGTCATGGCTTGCTCAGCCATGCTTTCTTTTAGAACTCAGGACCACTAGCCCAGGAATGGCTCCATCAGCAATGGGCTGGGCCCTCCTCCATAAATCACTAATTAAGGCAATGTCCTACAGCCAGATCTTAGCTGGCATTTTCTCAATTGAGGTTTCCTCCTTTCAGATAACTCCAGCTTATGTCAAACTAACATAAAACTATCTAGCACATAGAGTCCTTTGATGGTCCTTCCCAGGCCATCAGTGTTGGTTCCTCTGTTTGCTATGCCCTTTAGAGCTAAATTCCTCAGCACCAGACTCTTCTAGCCAATGACTCGAGGATGAACTCTTTTGACTCCTGTAACCTGATAAATATATATTTTTGTGTGTGAAGAAGTTCCCACCTTTAGCCCATCTTTTCTCTTGCTTGATTCATATTCTGGAGATACTGAGAAAACTAGTTATAATTTCTCCCTAGAGGTATGGTCTGACAGCCATCAAGAAACAAGAGAAGAATGAAAGCTAAGTGATCTTATTACTTATAGATTCATACTTTTTCCTCTCTTTCCAGTTAATGCACTTGTGATAGCTAATCTTGTCCATTTTACTACATTAAGAAATGTCTTAGAGATTAATGAAGCACACCTCTTTGAGTCTCTCTCTAATGCTTCTTCCAGAAACAATTAGATCATGAGAGCAATGACCTAATGAGTGAATTAATCCCTTGATGGATTCATACAACAGTAACATTATTAAGAGAGGTGAAAGGTAGGAGGTGGGGCCTCCTCAGAACAAGTGTGTCACTGGAATATGTCCTTGAGGGCCATATATTTCACTGGGTCCTTCTTGTATGTCCCTTTCTCTGCTCTCTGCTCCTGGCTGCCACACACTGAACTGCTCTTCCCTGACACACTCTCCTCACCAGGATGGTCTAAAAGCTCTGAAATCATGAACCCAAACCAATCCCCCCTCCCTCATGTCATTTATTGTTAAAAACTAACGCACTATCATACCCACAGCTCTGCCCTTGAGTCTCTCCAATTCAGCTTTCCAAGGACTTAGAAACAAATCTTTCAGAAGCTAAAAGGATGCTATCTGGCAACAAAGATGTGGGAGAATGCATCTGCTCTACCCGCATCTTCCATCTCCCATTCCCAGCTTCTTCCACTCTGCTTCCTATGGACCTGGTACTTCCATTTCTGAGATCCAAAAGCCTTTCAAGACTAATAGTCTTCCTTCTGGTTTTCCTCCACCATCAACTAAAGCTTCAAATTTCCCTGTCCTGATAAATTTCCTGATATCCCTTTGTTCTCTGGGTTTCAGACCTTTGTCAGCTTCCTTCCTAGTTCTTTTTTGCCCCTTGGGCCCATGTTCCCTTTTCATGTCTGGAAGATTTCAGTAGGAGGCTATAGCAAAATCACATGTTCCATCTTATATATTTAATAAGAAGTCACATGCATCAGATTTTTATTTCATTTTTCATGTCAACAATTTATAGGAAGAAAGTGGTTACAGCTGCTGCTGCCAGGAAAGGGAGACTAGAATAAGAAGATTCCATATCCTGAGTAAAGCAGTCCCCTCTTACCCATGGTTTCACTTTCCATTGTTTCAATAATCCACAGTCAATCATGGTCTGAAAATATTAAGCAGAAAATTGCAGAAATAAATCATTCATAAGCTTTAAATTGTGTGTCGTTCTCAGAGGTGTGATGA
Source organism: Peromyscus leucopus (assembly GCF_004664715.2). Taxonomy (NCBI): domain Eukaryota; kingdom Metazoa; phylum Chordata; class Mammalia; order Rodentia; family Cricetidae; genus Peromyscus; species Peromyscus leucopus. The sequence goes on from NC_051086.1 coordinate 49,640,993, forward strand.
AATCTCACAGCAGCCGGCTTTGTCTCTCCTGGAACGGAGTCAGCCCTTTGTCCAGCATATTCACCCCTTCTGTGCTCCCTGCTCACATGTCACTTAGCAGCCATCTTGGTTGTCAGTTATCATTCTATCACGTTGTTTGTGTTCACATTAATCCGTGTTTTGTTTAATTCCGGTCCCAAAAGCACAAGAGTAGGGATGCTGGTATTTCAGAAATGTTAAAGAGAAACCGAGAAATACCTCCATTAAGTGAAGAGGTGAGAGCTGTTGAATAGAGGAAAGACATCATACATCTCTACCGTGAAAAATCTGTGAGAGGAATGAATATTCTGTCCAGGAAATTGTGAAGAATGAAAAGAAATTTGCGTATGGTACGTTGTTACATCTCAACCTGCAGAGGTTATGGTCAGATTGTGTACTTGCTTAGTTAAGATGGGAAAGGGCACTGAAATTTTATGTGTTTGCACGTGGAAAACATACTACATAGAAGCTCCACACTTTCAGGTTCCCACTGACCATCCTGTAATATATAATGTGTCTTCTAGATTAGGAAAGATTAATATTTATTTTGGGGAGCCATAAACCTTGTACCATGTGTAATAATTATCTTTTCTAAAAGTAATTCATCCTTGTAACAAGAACAGCAAAGTCTGGGGCTAGGACAAATCTTAGTTGGTAGAGTGCACAGAGTACTACAAAAACTGGGTATGGTGGCACACACATGGAATCCCGGCACCCAGGAGGTAGGAGCAAGAGGAACAGAAGCTCGAGGTTATCCTTGGCAACACAAATGATTTCCCAGCCAGCTGGGGCTACATGAGAACTGTCTCAAAATAAAGAAATAAAAAAAACTCACCCCCTTTGAGCATCAATCTCTCTATGGCTAACATGAGCATCTAAGAACAACTTAAGGGAAGTGTCTATTTTGTCTCATGGTTTCAGCTCATCAGCTTTGCTCCATTGATTCCGGGCCCATGGTGAGGCAAAATATCACAGTTGTACAAACGTGTTCCAGAGGCTGCTAGCCTCATGGCAGACAGGAAGAAGTAAGCCAGAGATGGGCCTGGGACAGAGAGAGCCCCTAATGACCTCCCCCCAATGATCCACTTTCTCTAGCTAGGCGCTACTTTCTAAAGTTTCCAATGCCTCCCCCAAAGACACCTCAATCTGGAGACCAAGCCTTCAGTATGTGAAAACAGAAATATGAACCCAAAGTGGCTATGATTTCACTGCATGAAAACATTTCACAACTTTCTTCATTCTTGAATCAAAATTGAGGGCTACATTACTTATTGCTAACTATCAGTCAGTGGCTAACGCAATGAGGTGATGCCCAGAAGTGACCATCCAGGTAGTTAAGGACCCAATGCCCAAATGTCTACATTCATTGACCCCTCCTTGACATTGATTCTCACATACTCTGCAGTCTTTAGCAGGGCTTGCAAATCAATGGATAAATTAAAAACTGTATCTTCTGGGGACTGGAGAGGTGGCTTAGTGGTTAAGAGTGATTACTACTCTTTCAGAAGACTAGAGTTTGCTTCCCAGAATCTGCATTGGGTAGTTCACAATCACTTGTAACTCCAGCATGCATGTGCACATATCCATATGCATCCACAGACACAAATTTAAAAATAAATAAAATAAAAATTTGCAAATGTATCTTCCATGGAATGGGTTTTAGTAATTATAAGGAAAAGATGCTTGATATTTTGAGCACGTTTGTTTCCTTCATATCTAGCTAGCTATATGTGCATATATATGATGCTAAAAATGAATTCATGTTCAGCATATTAATGGCCTTGTACAAGTTAAAAGCGGGTGACTTCCCAGTGAGATCATAGCAGTGATTGCAAATGGAATCCATCGAGACCCTCAAGAGTCAAGAGTGCCTGCCAATAAAGGGATCTTACCAGTAACATGTTCTCCTTTCCTGCTGTAAAATTTTTTTTCTTATTATTTTGAACCTGACTCTAGAAGGCCCTCAGCGATGATGTAACTTGTACCTATTCTTACTATCAATGATGAAACCCTGAACACTGCCTCTACAATTTTAGACACACACAACACACACACTTCTATTTCGTTTTTGAAAAAGGTAAACTATACACTCCAGACTGGAAAACAGGCTTGTTCTTTTAAAAATTCAATTAATTTGGTGAAAAGCCATAAGGTCTATTTGCAAAGGAAACAGTTGGATGCTCCACACTCACCCTGCAATAGACAGCTGGACAGGGCTGGAACCCAAGGAGGTGTGGATCCAATAAAAGCCAGTACTCAGTCACCTCCGCACTTCCTGTTCAGCCTTTCCTCTTTGAGCTGCTTATTTAAAATCACTGGACTCAATAGGTCTTGATTTCTATTTTTAAGACAGCATTTGGACTTTTAATATTTCTATTCTTTACATTTCTCTTCTTAAGAACCTTTCCTAAGAATAGTTTCTGATTCATAAAAAAGTTGTCAAGATAATACTGAGTGCCACTCCTAAATTTCCCACTGACTAGCGTGTTGTGTCACTACACGCTCACAAGTTCCCACTAATCACAATAAAGGAATCAGCACCGATTCACCATTACTAACTGACGTCCATACACTGCCTCAGTTTCCTTCATTCTCTACCTTGCATCTCTGTTCCACTTCAGGGCCCTTGCCAAGTGTACCACTTCCCATCTGGCCTTCATGTCTCCTTAGAGGCTCCTCTGGACCACGGCAGTTGATTGGACTTGGCTTGGTTTGGGTTTGGGTTTTGTTTTTTTTTTTGTTGTTGTTGTTGGTGGTGGTGGTGGGTTTTTTGTTTGTTTGTTTGTTTGTTTTTGTGTGTGTGACCCTGATACTTTTGAGGAGTACCTGTGGTATTTTGAAAAATCTTCCTCTTGTAGTTTGCCTAATGCTTCTCATGATTACTCCAGAGTTTGGAAATTTCAAGAGGAAGGCTGCAGAAATGAGTCACGTCATATTGTGGGGATATGGCATTAGCATGATTTGTCACTGTTATTGTCAGTGCTGATTATATCATGGAGGTAGCATTTGTCAATTTTTCCCACTCAAGGGTTATTCCTTTTCTTTTTCCATAGTACGTATTTTAGGAAGGAGGTCAACCTTCACAGCCCATATTTAGCATGTGGGCTCCTATGGTCCACCTCCTCGAAGGTGTAGAATCTAAATAAATGACTTGAAATTTTTCTGCACAGGAGAGCTTTCTTTTGAACAGAATCTCACTGCACAGCCCAGGCTAGCCCCAGTTTCTCTCTCTCTCTCTCTCTCTCTCTCTCTCTCTCTCTCTATATATATATATATATATATATATATATATATATATATATATATGTGTGTGTGTGTGTGTGTGTGTGTGTGTGTGTGTGTGTGTTGGTACATACAATTGCATTAAACTAAGTCTGAAATGTATGTATTTATGGCATCTTAGTATGTATTCTGCCTTGGTGTTCCTCAAATTCACATTGAAAAGATCATTCTTTTTATGAGAGGTGATTTTAGACAAACCTGTCCTGTCCTTTACTTGTCCTTCCAAAATCACAAGAAATATTTCCACACCCTAAAAACACTCTTATACTTCACCTGTTGATGTGGTCCCTCCCCAGATTCAGCTCATATTTGTTTACTGCCTCATAGATGTGTCCTTTTCATAACCTTTATAGGATTTTCAGGCGTGTTTCTCTTTCACTTTGCCACGTGCAAGTAATACTCACTCCTGTCTTCTCAGGGCTTGGTAGCTCATTTCTCTTAACCAGTCAATAATATTACAATGAATGCATGCATAGTGTCATCTCATTCAATAATCTACTGAAGGGCATCTTGCTTCTGGTATTTGTTGATTATGAATAAAACTACTATAAATATCCATGTAGGCATAGGTTTTTGTATGGGTTAGGTAAATATCTAGGGAAGCAATTGCTGCATACAGTAAAATTGTTTTTAGCTTTATGAGAAGTTGTCTTTCAAAGTAACTATGCCATTTAGTATTCCCACAAGCACTGAATTGGAATTTTCATTTCTAAACAGCTTCCAGGAGTTACTATTTCCAAGGCTCTGGAGCTTAGCCATCCTCATTGTTGGTGCAATGATATCTTGTTGTGATTTTAATTCGCAATTTCATGGTGACTAATGATGTTAAGCATCTTTTCATTTGTTTATTTGCTATCTATAATCCTTTTGGCTAAATGTTCCTTAGATTATTTTTCTCATTTTTCAATTGAGTTCTTTTTATATACACCTCTTATATAGTTTGTATTTAAGTGCTTTGTGGGAAAAAAAATCACTTTTAAAGTGTTTCTTTTAGTATATGGCTAATCTTATATAGTAAACGTTTTCTTTGAATCAAAGTCTAACTTAAACTTTTTGTGGATTTTGATTTTTGTGTTGAACTGGAACCCTGTCATAAAGTATAGGTTGCCTCAATTTTCTCTTCTATTTTCTTTTGGATGGTTCATAGTTTCTACTTATGTCTACAATATATTTTGAATTAGTTTTATAACATATTAAGGCTTGTGTTTATTGTTGTTAGGTTGTGGTTCAATATTCACATATGAATATTCAGTTGCTTCAGTACCATTTGTTGAAAAGATTGTACATCTTCTTTGAGTTGACTTAGCACCTTTGTCAAAATTTAGTAACACTGTGTGTGTTTGTGTGTGTGTGTGTGTGTGTGCGCTGCGCGCGCGCGCGACATGTGCACACACCTCTGTGTGTAGTTCTATATCTAGATGTTGTATTTCTGTATAATTTCTAGTCTCTTCCATTAATGCATGAATCTTTACATTTAGCAATACCATATTGTCTTGAATGTGATAGCTTTATATTTAGTCTTGAAAATAGGTCATATGAGTCCTCTAACTTTGTTTTTCTTTGGATTTGCCAGGTTTCTTTTTTTCTTCGTTTTGGGTTTGAGTTTGGGTTTGGTCTGGTTTGGATACAGTGTCTCATCAGGCAGCCCTCATGTTCCATATGTTTCCCAAGCTGACACCAATCTTCCTGACTCTGCCTCTGAGTGCTAGAACTGCAAGAATGAGCCACCATACCCAACTTCTGAGGGCTGTAGGAGGATCTTTGATGTGTCTTTTAGATTAGGCTTGTCAATATCATCAAAATATCTTCCTAGGTTTTGACTGATAATGCCATTTATCTATACATGAAGTTAGGAAAATTCACATCTTGACAACACTATCTTCAGTCCATGAACATGGACCTGGACCACCGCCCCACTTACTGTGATCTGCTGGAGTTCTTTCATCAATGTTTCACAACTTTTCTTCACATATCGTCCTGAATACATTCTATCAGATCTATATTGAATACTTCAAATTTCCCATTTTCCACTGCAGCTTTATAAAATTCATATTCCTATTTGTTCTTTCCTACTGTATAGGAAAGCAATATATTTTTATGTATTTACCATGGACTCTGTGTCCTTGATATCTACACTAACTAGACTAGTTCCCAGCAGCCATTTGTAAGTTTTTTTCTAAGTGTTCTATATAGGTTATTAGGTAATTTGAAAATAAAGCAATCTTATTGCTTTCCTTATCATCTATACACCTTTTATTTCTTTTTGTTATCTCATTACACTAGGTAAAATATCTAGGGAGATGCTGAATATTGAAAAAAAGACATCTTTTCCTTATCCCTGACAATAAGGGAAAGCACAAAGCCTCCCAAAGTTAAACTTCATCTTAGACCTATGTGTTTCCTATGCTTTCTCTATTCACTTAGATAAATTCACTTCATTTCTTGCTTTATGTGAGTTTTTATCAGAAATTGATAGTAAGCTCTGTCAAAAGCTTTTCTGCATTTACTGATGTATTCCTAGAGTTTTTCTTTTTCTATTGTTTTTTGGTTGTTGTTTGTTTGTGCTTTGTGAAATGAATTGCTTTTACTTACTTATAAACATCAAACTAGCCTTGCATTCCTGGTGCAAACCCCACCTTTCCATGATTTGTTATTCTTCCTATACATTGTTAGATTTGGTTTGCTGCATTTTAGGCTATTTTGAGTTCACATGTATAATGGAGTTTGATATTAGTACAATGATAGTGTCACAGAATGATCTCCATGGCAGGAGTTATTTTTTCTTTAGTGTTGGTAGAACTCTAGGACGGGTATGGCTACATTTTGCAGTGGAGGATTTTTAAATTACTGATTTCATTCCCTTAATAGAGATATGGTTATTTGGATTGTCCATTCTTTTCTTGAATAAGATTGTGTATTCTGTATCTTTTAAGGAGTTATTTCATCTGAGTACCACATTTATGATCATACAGCTGTTTGTAATTCCTTGGCTTTATGTTCTGTTTTGTTTTGTGAAACAAGACGTCATTTTGTAGCCCAGGCTATCTTAGGATTTACTGTGCGCCTCAAAGTCAGCTCAGGTTGAATCCTCTTTTCTTGAACTCTCAAGCTACTGGGATTATAAGCTTGAGCCACCAATGTCAGGCCTCTTATTATCTTTCTCACTCTCTGTAGGGTCCATAGAGATGGCTCTCCTGTCACTCTAATGTTAACATGTATGTCTGTTATCTCCTTTTCTCCCCTGTTACGTTTCGTTTGTTTGTTGTTAGTTTGGGTGGGTTGTTTTGGAGGCAGGGTTTTAACTTGGCACCCTCAAAGACCTAGGAAAAATAATCCTTCTGACTAAGACTACCAAGTAGCTGTGTCTACAAGCCTATGCCACCATGCCTGGCTGCCCTTCACTCTCCCTGGAAGTAGTCCTACTGTGTGGAACAATAGTGAATGAGGCAAGTTGGTCTTCAGTAAGGGTTGTTTTTTTTTTTTTCACAGATTTTTCTCTTCCGCTCCCAGTGGTATAACATTTCTTTCTCCCACTGATCCTCTACTCTCACCAAACTCCTGTTTCTACCTCTTTCCTTGTGACATTTTAAACCAATTTCTTCATAGCCCTGTCCCTTGTTGATTAGTTTTCCCTTAGGAGACTGGAGTAGGGACAAATAGTTTTCTCAAAGCAGGACAACTTTTCAGAGCTGGGCAGGAGTGCTCACTCCATGAAGGGAAGATTTTCGCTATTGAGAGGATTCCAAGTGTGTTTTAAAATAGTTAATGTAAAGAGGGACCCAGGAGGGGCATTGAGGTCATTAGGAAAAAATTAATAAGATACAGTGGTTAATGTGCCCACCTTCAGTCAGGATCAGCAGATGGTTTTTGTTAGGTTTGTACCGTGGAAAGCTTGGTGAAGCTCCTGAGGGAAGGTCACCAAGTACACCACTCTCAGACTACACTGCATTTAGCCTCCAAAAACAGCTGAAGCAATTTATTACTTGGATGTTTACACCCATTTCTGTGACCCGGTGGCTTCTGATGCAGATAAACAGATCTCAGGTACTTGAATTCCCTGGGTGCACCTGATGCTTTAGAATCCACAGTTGCCCACATTTGGCAATTATTCCTGTGATTTAAGCTTTTGATGTATTTTTTTTTAAAAAAAAAAAGTAATTGATTTTTTTATTTGTCTGGCCTTTTCTTATTTTAAACATGGCAGTGACATTTCCGTACTTGATATTGGAAGTCCCTTTGTGCTATTTTCATACCTCAATGAATCACTATGAGTCACTGGTCCATTTCTGTGCATTTGGGGTATAACTCAACACAATATGACCACAGAAAGGCTGAGTGACAACTCAGTGAGCAACAACATTCACAAATACCATGAGTCACTAGTGGCAAGATGGGTTTAATCCTATAAACACTTTGTTAGCTGCAAAAACTGACGAAAGTCTCTTAGGGACCCCCGCAGTCTTCAAGGCCTCCTGATTAAAAAGGGGTGACACTTCCAAGAAAAGAAAAGCATGGTGTGCACATTTTCCTCTTGTGAAATTTGTTTCTCACAAATGAAGAAGTTATTTCTTACCAATTTTCCCTCTCAAACTGTATATTACTGGATTAAAAAAAATCAGAAAAATTGCATTTGGAGAAAACCCTTACTGAGTGGGTTTTGCAGTTTTCACATAAAATGCGGCATCTTGTAAGAGAAAACAATATTAATGGTGAGTTCAGGATAAAATTAGGTTTCACTTATCCATGTATTCATCCACTTATTATATTATCAGTATATATAATTTATCCCAAATACCCCAGAATACAAGCATTATTCCCTTTTGAGCAGTGCCTTGGTCTCTTTATGATGTTACAGCAGGACTTACCATGTACTGAGAAGCATACACACAACAGAAACATATGACTCACAGTTCCAGAGGTTGAAAAAGCCATGGGCAAGGTGATGGCAGATTTAGTGAGGGCCTGCCTTCTGGTTCAGAGACAAGAACTCCTCCCCATGTTGTGGAAGGGGCTAGACAGCATTCTGGAGTGAGTGGTCCTCTTTAGTGAATAGCATTAATTCTACTTAATAAAAGTGGAGTCCTCATGACCTATTCACTTCCTCAGAGGTCAAACTTTTAATATTATCACATTATAGCTAAGATTTCAAGGTACACATTTTTAGGAACATGTTCAGACCATAGCAAGAGCTACCGTGCATCATTGTGAGTGTGGTCATCGCCATATGCTTGAAACTTGCTGTAGGGAATGGATTTGTTCTTCAAGGACTGAAAAAGCTTTCCCTCTCCCTTCAAATGGGATTCCCTTTCTGACTGAAGCCATGATAATTGTGCCAGCACTGACAAAATTATTCACCATTTGTGTCTCAGTCAGCATTCACGATCAGAATCTCTCCTCACCTCTACATGCAAAATTCACATGTAATATGAAGTGTTTGTCACCTTGATTCCATGCATAACCTCATAGGAGGAAGTGTGATATATATACTTTACAAAAACGGGCTCAAGTGTCTTATGGGAGAGACTCTTATCAGCTGATATTGTGTTGGTTAGACCCTATTCCTTGGAGAAAAAAAAAACATTGTCCTTTCAAGAGTATTAGACCTGTGAAAAGAAAGGGACTTCTGAAGCACTCTTTGATTTGTCAATTATAGATCTCTCTAAGCCAGGCATGATGGCACATGAGTGTAAGCCTAGCCTGGGCTACCTGGAAAACTCCAAGCCATCTTGAACTACCTATCAACAGGAAAGATGGGCTTGGAGAGAGAGAGAGAGAGAGAGAGAGAGAGAGAGAGAGAGAGAGAGAGAGAGAGAGAAAGAGTTTTAACACATAAAAAGTGATATGACACCAAACTATATTTTTACTGTATTTTTTTATGTATGTGAATGTATGAGTCCATGAAGAGAGGCATGCTCTTGTGTGTGTGTGTGTGTGTGTGTGTGTGTGTGTGTGTGTGAGCCAGAGGTCATTATCATGTGTCTCCTTTATTTGATCTGTGTTATATTTGAGACAGGGTCTCTCACAGAACTCAAAGCTCTCCTATTCAGCCAGACTGGCTGGCCAGTGAGCTCCAGAGATCCTCCTGTCTCTGCCGCCCCCATGCAGGGATCACAGACACGCACCTTTTTATATCAGTTCCTGGGGTTGTACCCAGGTCCTCACACTTGCATGGCAAACACCTTACTGACTGAGCCACGACCTCAACTGCCACACTGTGCATTAAAAACAAATAAGTTCTATGAGGAAATGTTTCAGTATGCAAGTGACGAGAATGTGTTTTATTGTGATAATCCATATATGACACAAATGTGCCAGTTTATCATTTTAAAATGTACAATTCAGTGAAATGGAAGACAGCTAAGATTCTTGGAAACCGTCACCATATGACCATCCTTCTCTCAAACTTTCTCATCTTCCCCAGATAAAACATTGCACCTATTAAATTCTCTACCCTTCCCTCCCCTCAGCACCTGGCAGCTGTTATTCTGTTTTTTTATCACTATGAAATTGACTGCTGTAATATAAATGAAATTAGACAACCTGTATCCATTTAAGACTAATTTTACTTAGCGTTATATCTTCAAAGTTTATTCATGTTTTAGTGTATGTCCCGATTTCCTCCTTTTTGAATACTGGCTAATCCTCTTTGTGTGTGGCTGCTAAGTTTTGTTGTCATTCACATGCCAGTGGACAGTTAAGTCACTCTCATCTTTTGGCTACTGTGAGCATGCCTCAAACATGGTTGCTTAAGTACCTATTGAATTCTTAGCTTCCATTTTAGGGGTAGGAAATCTGAGGTGGAATTTCTGGATCATATGGAAATCATGGGTCCTACTGAGTAACCACCATACCAGTTTCTACAGTGGCTACACCAGGCATGAACTGGAACCTGGATGCAATCTTCATGCACATGTCTCTGTGGCTTGGCAATTAGCACTAAATAAGATGTCTCGGTCACACTTTCTCCGCCCAAGGGTCAGGGATCACTGCAGAAGAAGGAACAGAAAGGGTGTAAGTGACAAAGGTGATGGGTGACTATAGGGAGACAGTGTCTTCTGGACACAACAGGTAAGCTGCAATTTGAACTCACAGTGTTTGTGACTACATGCACAAGAGCTATGCAAGCTCAAGCCAGACCAAATCCCAGCATGGAGAGGGGAGATGTACATGAAGTCCCTCCCCAGCCTAAGCTGAGCACAGTGGCAACTGATAGCAGCTGAAAGACAGAGAGTCTGTTTTCTTTAAGAGTATGTCCCTGGCAATTCAACCACACTGCAATGGAAGAATATCCCTGGCAAGTCAACCACACTCCGACAGAAGGCCCCACATCCAGGAACATATGGGCAGCACAAATTGGCCTCAACAGGTGTAAAAAGAGAAGGGAAAAAAAAAGACACGAAGTTGGGTGGGTAGAAAAGAATGGGTAGATTTGGAGGAGTTGAGAAATAGGATAAGTATGATTTTAAAAATTGTATTGAATATTCAAAGAACTAATTTAGAGGATTTTTTAAAAGACAAGGGAGAAATGATATAATTATAATCTCAAAAATAAAAAATAAATAAATAAAAAATAACCAAAGTAGCCAATACATGAAGAATAAATTCAAGCCCCATAAAAGAATGTTACCCCATAGTGTGAAAGAATGGATGTAAATTCTATCAAGATGTGAACTCTAAAATGCATACAATTGGGCAACAAAAATAGAAAGCAGAAAAATGCACATGACATAATATTAGTTACTCAACATTTTGAAATATCCAAAACAACATTGTATATAATTTTTAGTTTATTATTTATTTTTGTTATGTGCATGTGTGTGCATCTATGTGTGAGCATATAAGCGCAGGTGCCTGCAGAGGCCAGAAAGGGTGTTAGATCCCTTGGAGGTGAAATTATAGGTGGTTGTAAACCACCCAGTGTGGGTGCTGGGAATCAAACCCAGGTCTTCTGCAAGATCGTCAAGTGCTCTTAACCACTGCACCCACCATCTCACCAGCCCCAACACTGCATATTACTTAGTGTCACATCAAAAAGATGTAAATATAAAACCATTGATTGAATTGCTCTAGTTTGAATCTAGAATGTCTTCCAAAGGTCTTTGTGTTAAAGGATGAGTGCCCAGGGGTGGACGCTACCAGGAGGTGGGCCCTAAGGAAAGGCCATTAGGCACAAGTGTTTGAAAGGAATTAGAGGATCCTGAGCAGTTCTTTGTTCTCTTTTGCTTAATGGCTAATACTTTCCCACACACCCCCACTAGGAAAATACACATCCTCACAATCAACCATAGCCTGAGCCTCCCAAATTGTGAGCTCAGACCAATCTGTTTCGTTTATAAACAATTTACCACAGGTATTTTGTTATAGGAGCAGAAAACTAACAGGAATGGTACCAATGTCAAGAAAAGTGCCCATCTCTGCATAGAGAAGGGCAAGAAAAGAATGAAAGCAAGGAGGGGGAGGGAATAAATGTCACCCCTAACACTTCATGACATAAGCTAGGCGACAGGAACACACTCAGTATAATACACCTTATTTATTTCACAGTAAGGCATTTTAAAAAAACAGAGACAAGGAAGTATACTGTTTCTGAGTCCAGAGACAACTGGTTTAGGAAAAGTGTGTCTATTACCCACAAGCTGTCAAGCCACTGGTGTTTCTCCATGTTATTTTGCTTCCTGTAAAATGGTGGCAGAAGTAGATACTGGGAGGCAGGGATGACAGGATGCCTTTAAAGATCTTAGCATATCTTCTTTGTGTTAAAGAAAAATGGCCTCTGTTCAAATATGCCTCACATAGTCTTCACCTTCTTTTCATAAAGTCTTGCCCTGTCATCTGCCTGATCAGTTGTCAAGGTGCATGTATCGGCCCCTCGTGGAAACAGAGAAGAGATGTGTTCCGGTTACTTCAGATGGCTCTGCTGTCCATATCTTGCTAAAATCCCATTTTTGAGAATAGATATTCACGGAGGATTATCTGAAGGAATGCTATTCATCTGCTCTCTGACAATCATAAATTTCACCAGAGTCAAGTCTCACCGTCGGACTGCTGCATATCTGAATGCCATCATTCTGATCGTTGTCGTATTTACTTGACAGAATTGAACTTTGCTATTCTGTATTGGCTTACATTGAGGAATGCTGAAAGAAGCAACCAAGCAAACTTTGCTCTTGAATTTATTACTGGGATAGAGTCCAACATTCTCTATTGCTATTTTCTGAATCAGAAAGTGTTTGGGCTTGGTTTGGTTTTTGTTTTGTTTTGTTTTATGAAGACCCAAGAGAGACATTTTTCTCAGCTCAGCAAGATGGAAACTTTAAGCAACTGGGTTGTCTTTGCAAGTTGACAGCTGAGCACATTTCTCTACTTACCTCAGCCTCCAGAAAATGCACAGTTTATTCTGTGCACATCTCTAGTGGCCCTATAAAATAATTTGGCACATGTTCCTGAGAGGCAGGTATGTGACTCCTGAAATGGATCTTACATGTGTTATCTCCTCATTCTAAGGTTTTCAATGATTCATTTCCCAAACCACTTTGAAAGCTGACTCAAATCTTTTATGAAAGAAAATGTGGAGAAGGGGTGGGGGGAATGAGACTAGAACAAAAAACAAGCATGGCATATTAAGAATTAAGTCAATAAAACTATGCCTTGTTTCCTTTTATTACCAGAAGCACCTTGCACTCAACTTTATAAATGTCACATGGCTAGTCAACATTTGTTACAATTTAAAAAAAAGAAACCTTAAATGTCTCATCCTAAAACCATTGTAAGTCCTGCTTGTTCGTGGCCTTAAAACTGAGCTGGAAATGAGAAAAGTCCAAGGAGCCACTGAATAGCAAAAGTGAAATCTTTGATACTCTGACTAGTAATCAACAATTTCCAAAGAGGAATGTCCAGGTTACTATTCCATCCCACTCAAATGTCATCTGCCTTATTTGTGTGAATCCCAGATTTGAATCAAATATCTCCCCATCTACAATCACTAGCTTATAATTTGTCTTAGACTAATATATCTTGAAACACAAACAAAAAGATAGATCAGAGAGAGAGAAAATCTGAAATTGGGGAAACTATACTTATGTATATTTCATAGTGCTCATAAGCATATTAACAAGCATAATTTAAATATGTCCAGCAAATTTTTTACTCATATTATTTTAGAATTTCATGCACATACACAATGCAGTTTGATCACATTTATCCCATTCCTTCCAACTTCCTCCAAAACCCTGCTTCTTTGTCTCCTCGTGTCCTTTTTTCATAGCCCCACTTGACCCAACTATCCAGTGACTGCAGAGTTATCCATAGGAGAAGTATGGGCATCTTACCAGGGTCCTCCTCCCTAAAGAACACTGACTCTCTTAACCCATTAAATATTTTAAGTGCTATGTTAGCTTTCTGTTACTATAACAAACACCTGAGACCACCAATTTCTAAATAGAAAATCACCCAGTTTTGAAGTTTGTAGTCCATAAACAGCTGGGTCTATCACTTTGGACCTGTGATGAGCACACAGCAGGAGTACATAGCAGTACAAAATTACTCCAGAGCAAAACATGGGAACAAGGAAAAGAACACAATTCTTTGCAAGACCATGTCCCCAATGACCTAAAGACCTCACACTAGGCCACACTTTCAAATGGTCTCATCACCTCTCAACAGCAGTCCCAGGAAATAAATTTCCAATACACAGACCTCAGGGGACACTTCGGATCCCAACTATAGCCCATTGATAAGTAAAAGACTTTTGCATTGATTTACTTTTTGATAAACTTTGTGTTAAAACTGTTTACATATACACAAGTCAAACACGTAGTGTTGAATGGAAGAAGACAGACTCAAAGCAAGCTTTTAGTTTTGGAAAAGCATTACTCTCAGGACAGAAAACACGTTATCTGCAGATGAAGGGAGAAAATGGCTACAAAACGACCTGAGAAAATTGATAGGAGACAACAAGACTCTTCTAAGCCTTGATTGTGTGACAGCAATATTTGTCAAAGAGCAGAACTCTAAACAAGGAAAGATTTTCCTTTTTCAAATAATGTACATGTTAAAAATTACTAGGAAAATGTAAGATTCACCCAGTGCTTGCTGAAAATATGGAAACTCTCCATCTTCCCTTAGCTAGGCAGGACAATGGGAGGAGGCTTGGGCACACAGTGCTGCAGCTTGCCCAGAACAGATGCTGCCAACCAACACCAACACTATACTTTACTGTAAGGCAGGCAGAACCTCCTGAAAGGCCTTCAACAGCATGTGCTTGGCAGCCACCAAGGGCATTTCGGAATTGGCATGGGATAAAACCCATTTTATAAGTGAGACCCAAGTCAACTCAAACAGGTACTCCATTTATTTAGTTGCCCTGTTCTAAGTGTAGACAGTGCTGACACAGGTTACTTCACCTTCCACCCATTTTGTTTTATTTACCCCAGTACAATGTGTGTGTGTGTGTGTGTGTGTGTGTGTGTGTGTGTGTGTATTTAAAGTAGGGGATATGTAAATACTATAGCCTCCTGTTTTGCAAACTAGTTCCAGTCAACTTTTTCTATAAAGTATGTTTTGAGCCATATGAGTAGACAAACACACACCCTCAGGATGTAACTGTTGTTGAAGAAAAGATGACAATTAAAAGACACAGGGGAACTGGAGTGAATAACAGAACAGGAAATAGGGGACCAGAAGATCATGGTTCGTTACTCTCTAGAACTCTGAATCACTGTGTGCAGAGAACATGATGGACAGGAAAGATTAAAGGCATAACTTACAACAGATCTCATTTCCTGTAGACTCCGCAGGGCATAGGATACCAAGCAACAGAAGAAAACTGCCTGGCCTGTGGATCATAATCCACTGGAAAAAATAAATATTAAATAAACACACACACACACACAAATACATAGGCATAGACCATGGTGAAGAGAAGCACAGGTGGTGTAAGAGAATGATGAAGAGCAAATATCTGAGATGAACTGGGATTCCCAGTGAATGCCTTTGAAAGAAGTGGCATTTGGTCAGAAGGCTAGTAAAAAAAAAAAAATGAGGCATTGACCAGATGCAGTTGACAAAGCCCCATGCCTGCCCTTGGAATGGGAGGAATATCCAGCCTCAACCAGCTCAACCTATGCTGTAAGAAAAAAAAAAAAAAACAACATCCTAAAAACAGGGTGATTTAAGTTGAAGCAGAGGCCTTGACAGGGCCAGTTCACACAGCCCAAATAACCCACTCTTTACTCTGAAGGTTTTAAATATATTCTAGGAACACTGGAAAGGTATAAAGTCAAGTCAAATCATCACTGATATTCTAAGCCAACAGCCATGCTGAAGCAGTGATGAGAGAGGGAGAGAGAGAGAAGGAGAGGGAGAGAGAGAGGGAGAGAGAGACTCAGTCCAATGTAGTCTCAAAAATTAAACAAAATCCAGAGGTTTACATCATGAGATCCATGCCATTCTTTGCTTCTTCACAGTACCTGAGCCTGTTCCCTCTTCTGGAATAAAGGTTCCTAATGATCGCCAACCACATCTTATGAATTATTTTATGCCCAATATTTGGAGCACAGTAGGTGTTCAGGATATATTCAATGAATTGAAATGAATTATGCACAATATCTAAGCGCGCAAATACAGAGACTCCTAAAGGCAATTTCATACATGAATTCTGTCATGTCCAAAAGTTGCTTTATCTCTAAAGCTAGGAGCCAGCGGTTCTGACATGTGCAAGGTTACAGATGTGTCTGCCTAAGGAGACAGTAACCTTTACAGATGTCATGGATATATGCTGATTGGATGTAATGCTGAGACTCTTCTGTCACGGCTCCAGCAGTGGGAAGCTCAACAACAGACAGCACAGAGATAAAATTACAGGTTACCAGGGATTTTTTTCTTAGTTCTTTTCAAAAACCAAGACAAACACAGTAACTACAGGAGAAAAGCCAGCTAGTAACAGCACTTCCCTTTGGTGTATCAGGAAGTGGGATGACAATCCAAGGGCAAGCACTAAACTGAGCAGCATGTTTGAAACTAGAAACTATGTGTGTAGCAGTTGGCAGAGTCTTACAGGGAATCTGAAGAGCTCACGAGCCATGGAGCCCTGACATAGAGGACAGCAGTAGAGAGTGCTTACCACAAGGTAACTGCTATAGAATGAATTATCCAGCCCCCCCCCCCCCCCCCCCCCGCCACTTAGAAAGTTTATAATTTGAAGTTGTAAGCCTGCCTATTTCAGAATGAGACCTTTCAGCATGGAGGCAGGGTCTTCACAAAGGTACAAAATTTTAAATGGGATCGTTAAAATGGACTTGAATCTGATACAATTCATGTCCTTTCAAAAAGGGAACATTTGACATGAAGATCTACACAGAAAGACAATGCCATGTGAAGGCACACAGATGCCCAAAACAGGGCCTGGAGCAGAGTCTCTCAGCCCTCAAAAGGAAACCAGTCCACAGATAGGTTTTGTCTTGAACTTGATCACAGATTTCTCTGTGGAATATTCCTTTATACTGTGGGAATATATGCCACTGTGATTGGTTTAATAAAGAACTGACTGGCCAATAGCTGGACAGGGTAACAGGGAGAGCCAAACAGAAAAACGCTGGGAAGAAGGGCTGAGTCAGAGGAGTTGCAGCAGATGGAGAGAGAGGCAAGATGGGCATGCAGTACTGAGAAAAGGTACCAAGCCATGTGGCAAAACATAGATAAGAAATATGGATTAATTTAAAAATAAGAATTAGCTAGTAATAAGCCTGAGCTATTGACCAAGTATTTATAGTTAATATAAGCCTCAGTGTGTTCATTTGGGAGCTGCTGGCTGGACAGAAACTTTCACCTACACTTCTCTCTTGTAGAACTTCAGCAAAACCACTCAGTTTGTTATACTTTGGGCAGACCAGCAAGCAAATATAAGTAACCTGAACAACAACAAAATCTCATTTGCCAAAAGATTTAAAAAAATTAAAGGGAAAGATTAATTGATTTTGGAGGAGGAAGGAAAAGAGGTTTCCTAAGACTTATATTTGTATGAAGTAGGTTATTTTGATAAAAAATCTATTCATCAAAAACTTCCTAAGGTTGAGCCCAGGGATGATTACATTGGCTACTAATAAATAATAGTTCTAAACTCACACTGGCCATAGCCCATGTATCCACATAAAACATCTCACTTGAGTCCTACAAAATAAGTTCAAATACTTTAATGATAAGAATAAGAGTGTTAGGGATTATAGAGATTGATCAATGGTCAAGAGCAGTAGCTGAACAATCATGAGGACCAGAGGTCATATCCCAGAACCACATAAAAAAAAAAAAAACAGGTATAAAGTGCACACGTGTAACCCCAACTCCAACTAAGGCAGAGATAGGAGAATCACTGGGGCTTGCTTGTGTTCAGCCTCACTGGAAAAAAAAAAAAAAAAGAGGAAAAAAGGAAACATATGCCAAGGCAGAGACCCTGACTCAAAGGAGTAGATAGGGATACCAGAGGGCACTGGATCCTGCTCTGTCTTCCTTGCATGCATATGTGGGTGCAATCCACACTCACAAGGACACATCCACAAATAGATAGATGATAATATGACAGACAGACAGACAGATGATAGATAGATAGATAGATAGATATTTTTTTAAAAGAAGATGAATCTCAGAAATGTTTCCCTTCTTGCCTAAGGTTAGAGGTCACTAGTAAGAAGTGAAGCCCGCAGAAACTCACAGAGATTGAACTGACAACCAGGAAACCTACATGGGACCAACCTAGTCACTCTGCATATATGTTACAGTTGTATAGCTTGATCGTCTTATGGGACTCCTAACAGCAGGAACAGGGGCTGTCTCTGACTCTTTTACAGACTTTTGGGACCCTACTCCTCATACTGGGTTGCCTTGTTCAGCCTTAATATATGGGAAGGTGCTTGGTCTTACTACAACTTGAATATACCATGTTTTGTTCATACTCATGGGAGACTTGCTCTTTCCTAAACAAAAATGGAAGAGGATTAGAGTGGGGGGATGGGAGCAGAGGGAGGTTGGGGGAGGAACTGGGAGGAGAGGAGAGAGAGGAAACTGCAGCTGGAATGTGAAATAGATAGATAGATAGATAGATAGATAGATAGATAGATAGATAGATAGATAGATATGTAAGTAAATAAACAAACAAACTCATTTTTAAAAAGTGGAGCCAGGATTACAAACTCCATCATCTCTCCCCCTTCCCATCCCGCCCAACCTCCAGTTTCTGAGACTCTGTGTGCAGGGAAATCTTGATGTCAGCAGAGCACACAAAAAATCTCTCTTAAGCATCAGAGATTCATGTAAATTAGAAAGGATAGAAATTGGAATGTCTTCCTCGGGCTCAGGAGCAGCATATTATGAGATCAAAAGTTGATGTTGTCTTCTGCTGCTTCTGCCCCTCTTCCTCCTCCTCCTCCCCTCCCCCCTCTCCCTCCTCTTCTTTCTCTTCCTCCTCCTCTTCTTTATCTTCCCCAAGTCTTTTGCCTGACAATCCCAGAGCCATAAATAATCCCAAAGTTTCTACATTACCGTGCTCTGCATAGTAAGATGAATTACATGGGAAAAAATTGTCCCCTACTTATATGTGAAGATTTGCAGAGAGAACACAGAAAATGGTGACCAATGGAGTAGAATACAGAATGAAAATAACTGGGCTGGAGCAAGCTGCCACAGCCTACCAACTATCAGATCATTGGGGAGTCGGTTAACAACACTGAACTTCAGTGACTACATCATGGGTCTATCTATCAATTTATATTTGAAAGTCTGAGTTGGCTTATATTTTAAAGCAGTGGCTCTTAGACTGTGGGATTTGATGCCTTTGAAGGTCAAACAAGCCTTTCACAGGATTCACCTAAGACCATCGGCAAACACAGATATTTATATTATAATTTATAACAGTAGCAAAATTACAGTTGTAAAGCAGCAACGAAAATACTTTTATCATTGGACATCACCACAACACGAGGAACTGTATTAAAGGGTCACAGCATCAGGAAAGTTGGGAACCACTGTTTTAAAGTATAAATGAAGTGACTTTTGTTTCAGCTCTAACATCAAAAATGCACACCAGGGGTGATGGCTCACATCCTACCACTAGGAAGGCAGAGGCAGGCAGATCTCTGTGAGTTCGAGGCCAGCCTGGTCTACAATGCAAGTTCCAGGACAGCCAGTGCTGTTACACAGAGAAACCCTGTCTCAGGAGGGGGGCGGGGGGGGGGGCAAGGAAGATTAGAAATGATCACTCATCCTTGCAAAAATAAAAGATGAATAATTTAAGGACATTCCCTAGAGATTGTCCTGAGAACTGCCACTTTGGAATAGTAGATGACAGGAGCATCCAGAAAACCAGAACTGAGACCAGCTTACCTGGATCAGGGGTTTGGGGAGCCTAAACTAGTACAGACATTTATGACATTTAAACAGTCACTCACATGAATTGCCAGAGGGTATGGAGTAACCTGGAAGCAAGAAACTGCTGGGAACTCACAAAGGCTCAGAAAACACCACTGGAAAAGCACAGAAAAATGTAAGAGTCAGAGGAAGAGTGAGTGGTTTGCGTGTGTGTGTGTGTGTGTGTGTGTGTGTGTGTGTGTGTGTGTGTGTGTGTGTGTGTTGTACTCTTGAACTGAAAGCAATTATAACCGTCTGCACTAAATCATTCCTATCAAAACCTGTAGCAGGGGAAGGAGCTCTTGGGTCCCCACCATATACTAAAGATATATGCATCTAACGGTTGGTGAGGAAGGAGATTTTTCTCAGTGGTACAGCTACCAGTTAAGTGCCCACATACCTGTAAATAACCTCTCATCCATGGTCCTAACAACAACCCTAATGAAACTCATTGGTTCTCAGGAGATGTTGAATATGATTTCAATACATCACACACATGTATGAAAATGTCATAACAAACGCTTTATCATATAGAGTTAATACATGTTAATAAAAATGTTTAAAAGAAATTCCTGGGAGTTTCTATAGAAAGAAGCACAATTTCCTAGTTTTATCTGAAAGAACTTCACCAGGTTTTCAGAGTGAAAAGTGAAAATGGGCCCTCCTGGCTCTGCCATTGTGGTGAGGAGAGTCGCCAGAGTGAAACACCCACAGCAATCCTATAACATAAGCCACAGGACAAAGACCATCTCAGAGCCTCAAACCCACCTCTCCACAGGAAAGGGCATATCTCCAATTGCAATTCCCTAACCTCTACCACCCAAAGGGAAAATAAGAAAGGCTGAAAACACCCATGGAAGCCATACCCCAGAGACATGTGACTCTGGAAACTACAGGTTTTAGTAGAGCTCTTCTAAAGATTCCCCTCCCACCAGCTTTACGACATCATCAGAACTCAGTAGACTACTGTTGTATTCCAGCTAAAAGCGCTGTAAGTCTAGATTCTTATTTTAGGAGGAGTCCTTAGAGAAGCCGATAGTATGTGACCCAAACAAGGGCACTAAAGGAATTAAAATACAAAACATCATTTATTCTTAATTCCATTCTCTGAAACTTAGCATCCCACCCCTCTACTGGTAGAGCTCTGAGAACAGTGAATTTCCGGTAAGCCATCTTGTCATTGAAGTCTACTGTGTAATGTACAGTCAGTTCACACACTCTTGATTTCCTTGTGTTGCTCTTTCCCCTCATTCTGTAGCTACACGTGTAACTTTTTACACATACATATTAATCATTTATTTTCATGATCTTTCTTAAAGATCTCCACATAATTTTTGTTGGTAGTGATGCTGCATTTTTAAAAATAGTGTGTATGTGTGTGTGTGTGTGTGTGTGTGCGTGGTGGTGCGTGGTGGTGTGTGTGTGTTGTGTGTGTTGTGAGAGAGAGAGAGAGACAGACAGACATATCCTTAATGAGGCCAGAGAGGGTACCTGATCCCCTGGAGCTAGATTTACAGATGGCTGTGAACCACAAGTATAGATGCTGGGATCCCAACTCTGGTCCTCTAAAAGAACAGTAAGCCACGTCCAGATCCCGACTTTCTGGAACTTGGTAGGATGTCTATGACGACAAAAACCATGTGTCGTCATGAAGGAGTAGGCTGCCCACAGTCATTGTTTTTCCATAAACACGTCCCCCCCCAAATCCCACAGGTGGGATGAGGTCCCCCATCTAGATCTCAAGCTGCTGTGTGTCATCCACTCTCACAATGTGTTGTGATGAGTAATTGATTCATCTCCTGCCTCAATTTTCCTCTGGTATTATTAGTAAGGGTTGTTTTTGTTTCAAAAGATAGAGCCCCGCTGTGATGACAACCTTAGTTGTCAACTTGATTGGATTGATTGATTGATCAGAGGTTAGTAAAGCCCAGCTCTGGGTGCGATGACATTTCCAGAGACACTTACGTCATGAGTGCTCTGACTCAGTATATGGATTAACCCTCTGATTGACTCATAATATGAAAATATGATGGAACTATTGGGAAGTGGTTAAAAGTAGAATAGGCCTACTTGGAGAAAAATTCACTGGGCATGTTCTCAGCTGCTTTATCTTACTCCAGTTGCTTCCTCTGCTGTCTTTTCACTTCCTGTGCACCAAGAAGTGAAGAATAACCTCCACCACATGTTCCTAGCCCCACAAGCATCTGGGGCTAAGCCACCATAGACTGAACTCTCTGCAATCCAAATAAATCTTTCCTCCCACAGGATCTTCTGTCATACATCAAGGCAAAAGTAACCAATAGGGTGAGCATGCCAAGACCCAACCAAACAGCTCATGAGCATGGCAGGCAAGTCACGACTTTGTCCTGCCCGTTGCTCACTGAGACCCATGTCCTCACCGAGACTTCATCATACCTAGCTATCTTTCCTATATCACAACATGTACATGCTGAGGCTTCTGTCTCTCCAGCCTGCCATGAGGTCAGCACCTGTGCTGAGGCATCATCCCTGACCATTGTGCTATACCACCAAACCACCCAGGTACACAAGTACAGCTCAAAAACAAACAACCTAGAGTGCAGACTAGAATAGATACATTGCCCTTCGTGGTGGTGTTTGCTTGACTGTTCAGTATGTATGTGTTTGTTGTATTATTTTATATTTATTATGCCTTTTTTCTAACATTTTAGTGGTTTAGTTTTTTTGCTAGTAAGTTATTTTTATACCTACTTGTATTTTCTATGTTGTTAAGTGACAGTGTTTTAACCTCTGTATTACCAGAAAAGGCCTTCATTACCATCCCTCACCTTAATACACCCATAAGAAAAGCATGCTTTCTACATTTATGCATGTAAAATAGTCTCCCTGCCACTTCTCACACCTCCAGCGCATATCCTTCCTTCTCATCCATACTGTGCCCCTTTCCTCCTTTGCCCATTCCTTCCTCACTTCTCTGCTGCAGTACTGATACCTTCGCTCTTTAAAAACACTCTCCTTGAACCACACTTCTTCTCCAACCACACACCGATGACACTGTCTCTGCACCATGACAAGTACACAAGTCTATAGCAAGAGGGTCCTCTGCAGCTGTGCAAATACAGCAGTGCTGATAAATAAGGGAGGGAGTACCACTGTGTCTTCTGCCTAAGTCGCTACAGAAAATTAATTCCTAGTAAAGCTATCTCTCCAGGAGGCCTCACAGGAAATAAAGCAAGCTAACAAATAAAGTTGGTTAAAAAAAAAACAATAAAATAAGTCAAAACTAGGAGACACAGCCAGGCAGCAGTGGTGCATACCTTTAATCCCAGCAGATGGGAGGCAAAGCCAGGCAGATCTCTGTGAGTTCGAGGCCAGCCTGGTCCACAGAGCAAGGTCCAGGACAGGCACCAAAACTACACAGAAGAAACCCTGTCTCAAAAAATAAAAAAAAAAAACTAGGAGACACATTAATTCCAGCAAATGGTATAAAATATTACAAAAAACACAAAAATATGAGTCTATGACCCAGCATAGTTCATTCCCAACTCCTCAGTTCCTCTTCACCCAAGATAGTGACATTTTTCAAAAAAAAAATGCAGATTCCTGCTTTTAAAAAGAATCAATGACCATATAACAGACTCAAATAAAACTATGCAAACTAAGGAAATCTATTCAAGACCTCAGTAAGAGTCTCTAAAATGGACAGAAAGGTGACATCGAGGAGAAAGTCCAAAATATGGAAGAAAGTTCAGCAAGGAAATTGAAACACTGAAAAATAACCAAACAAATTCTAGAAATCACAAAAACAATTTATCAAATAAAAACCACATCAGAAAGCATTGCCAATAGACATGAGATTCATGAACAACAAAGCTGAGAAAATAACAAACTCAAACACATATAAAAGAAAGAAATATTGAATATGATCAATACCACCAAGACATCTGAGATACAACCAAAAGACCAAAGTTGGGAATGCAGTCTAGAAGAAAGCTCAGAAAAAAATCAAAAGGAACAAACAAACTGTTTAATGAAATTAGAGCCACACATGTCCAAAACCTAAAGCAAGAAACCAACATCCAAACACAAGAAGCATTTAGAACTCTACCTAGAAATAGAGAAGAATCTGTCCCCAACACACCATTGTCATGTTCCATGAACCAATCATTGTGGCTAAGAAAAATAAAAATATGCTTTGATTGGCTGGATCACATTCACTAGCCTAGCCCTGAGCCAAGAGTGACATTTTTCCAAACCCAGGTGGAAACAAAGTGTGAAGGGGTTATTCCTCAGGAGGAGGCTAGCCTGAAGTGAAAGTGAGGAGAATAAATATGGTATGTACTCACTCATAAGTGGATACTAGAAGTAAGGCAAAGGATAATCAGACTACAACCCACAGCTCCAGAGAAGCTAGCTAACAAGGAGGACCCTAAGAGGGACACATAGATAGCCCAGTGAAGGAGAAATAGATGAGATCTACATGAGTAAAGGGGGTAATGGAGGGCAATGAATGGGGGATGAGAACGTAAGGAAATGGGAGGGTCGGACTGGAGCAGGGATAGAGTGGGAGAGCAAGGAAAGAGATACCATGATAAATTGAAGACATCATGGGAATAGGAAGAGGCAGGGGTGGGAAAGAGGAAGAAGGGAGGATCTGGTGGTCTGGTCTATGTAATAAATGAATAGAATAGATCATTACTGATAAGCAATAGAAAACAAAAAAGCTACTAAAGAAAAGAGAAAAAAAAAAGAAAAATGAGAGGAAGACAAGAAACAGAATGAAGCTGTACCAAAAATACCGAACAGAGAAGGAGCAATGTAGGCAGGGTATAGATCATGATAGCAGCTTTTGGATGTGTGGTGCTTGCACGTGGGGGGGGGGAGAGACGAGGAAGGTTGCTGACAGAGATGACGGAAGGGGGGGGGGGGGGGGGAGAAGGGGGGGAAGGGAAGAGGGGATCTGTGGGTATGTAAATAAAAAATTCTTAAAAAAAAAAAAAAAAAAAAAGAAAAGAAAATGAGGAGAAACAGATGCTGTGCCAAATACCACCAGCAAAAACTAGTGTAACTGGTCCCCTTGAGAGTGGGAACCTCTTCTTTAATTGCCCTGTATCTTCATCTCTTGACATGCAGTGCAGCCACATGTGGCTTAACAATATAGCCACATTCTGAGAAACACATCAGTAACTAATTCCGTTGTTGTATGAACATAAACCTGGATGGTATAGGACAATCACTCATTGTGGCTTCTCCTTATAATTGAGAGACACTAATGTACAACACAACATAGTATTGTACTGCAAGTTCTCTTTATAGTTAGAAGTAGTATACTCTAATAATAATAATAATAATAATAATAATAATAATAATAATATAAAGTAATAAAAGTCAAGTAAGTAGATACAGAAACCAGTTACATAATTTATTGTCAACTTATTATCAATACCAAGTGTATGCACTGTGCTTTTCTATGATTGGCAATGCAGGACTGTTTGCATCAGCACCACCACAAACACATGGGGAATGCTTTGTGCTTTGGCACTGAAATGGCTACAAAATCACTGGGTGATAAGAATTTTCAGGCCCATTATAATTGCCTGGGACTGATGTTGTATGTGTAGCCTGTCATTGGTAAAAAGGTTGTTATTTCATGTGACTATCATAGTAAGAATGTGGAAGTGCGTTCAGTCTAACAAGTTACTCATTTGAACAAATTACTGCAGCCATAGTTATCATTAAAATCACTCACTGATATCTTGTACCCTAATTAAATGCATGATGTCTTCAGATGACAGGTATATGATATGGGCCAATAACACCTAATTCCCACCCACTACCCGCTGGACGTGAATGATACTACTGTATAACATATGGACCCCCTGGGACAGATCCAAAGCTTTGCTTATTATTATTATTGTTGTTATTATTATTCCTTTATGGTGATACAGCTCTCAGCTCCAAATACGGCCATTGGTGCAACATTGCCATCTTTTTAATCAGATCTCCCTGGAGATCAGACCTGGGATGCTGCATGAAGACAAAGCTAATGAGAAGGAAATGGAAATGTCACCCTCATTAACACAGCCACTCACAGGAAGAAGAGCCAACCCAGAGTCCTGGTGAGTGTCAGAGGCCAGGCTCCTGCCAGGAACCTGAAGCGAGTGTCAGAGAGAACAGCCTCAGAGCCTCGGGATGAGACTGGGGTACTTGTTGAACTGAGAAGTAAGGCAGAGGGAGGAGAAAGTACTTCTGGGGGCAGCCTCCAGCTCAGTCCTTCTCCACAGCCCCCTGGGGGACTCTAAGGACTTTCTTGCAAGGTGATTGTGAAATGTGCATGTTGTGGTTATTGCTTATTTATTTCCCATTTATATTAATGTGCCCTTATTATGTGCAACTTCTAACCATGATAGACAGGGGTCTTCCAACCAAGTAAGAGGGCAGATGAAGGTGCTTTCTAAAATGTGCTTCTCTTGTGTCCTTCAAAGCTCTGCCAGCTCTCTCTACCTCTCCCTATGTCTGCCTCTCTCTGTCTCTCTCTCCACACACTCACACATGCTTGTGCACACACACACACACACACACACACACACACACACACACACACACATTGAACTGGCTTGGCCAGAATGCTGACAAGATGTCCACACTGAGGAAGTCATGAGTCACAGCAGGAAGTGCGGCAGACTTTGCAGAAGTTCTGAGTTTAAGTCACATGATAAGAACTTGGGCACAGTGGTGCACCTACCCCTTCATTTTCCTTACCTGTTAAAAATAAAAACAAA
Organism: Peromyscus leucopus; assembly: GCF_004664715.2. Lineage (NCBI taxonomy): Eukaryota > Metazoa > Chordata > Mammalia > Rodentia > Cricetidae > Peromyscus > Peromyscus leucopus. The sequence goes on from NC_051086.1 coordinate 49,667,449, forward strand.
CACATAACAGAGTCTATTAGTAACGAGGTCTCTGCCCTGGTATTAATTAAAAAATTAATAAGAAACAATAACCCTGTGAAAGCATGCATTAAAAACCGTGTAATCCCAAGCCAAACTAAATCCCAGCACGGAGTGGGAGTTGGGCATGCAGTCCTACCCCTAGCTGAGGAGCTATTAGCAATCATGAGCTGTTGATATGGGGAGAGACAATTTTCTCTAAGACTGTGGCTCCTGCCAAGTTGACCAGTCCCCAGTGGAAGGCCAGGCATCGGAGAATCGTGGGCAGCACAAACTGGTACTGAATGGGGGGAAAAGAGACACAAAATTGAGTGGATGGAGAAGGGGTGGATCTGGGAGAAGCTGGGTGAAGACGATCGAAACAGGTTGTACAAAATTCTCAAAGAATGAATAAAATTTTTAAAAATTAAAACAAAATAATAGAAGGGGGAAAGAAAGAAATGAAAGCCCCTGCCAACAGGGACCAATCACCTGTGTGCTTGAGTTCTCTGTGTGCAGCTCTGGCTAGGAGAAGAGGAGAGACAGCGGAGACAGACAAAACTGACAAGTTTGGAAAGCTGGGCTTGGCAACGGCAGGAACCAACGCAGATCCGGAAAGGTGTTGAAGGGGCACATCACTTAGAGAGCGTTCGGAGACTCGCAGCGGTTTTGTGACTGAGGGGGAGCTCTGGCATGGCACGGCTTAGCTATCTCAACCCCATCTTCACCTCTTCTTCCTGACCCTTCCCAGTACATCTTCATGTGCAGTGTTTCCCATAGCAGGGGTATCTTGCCAGGACCTACCACTGGGGTGCATTGTGACCATGGCCGTGTCAGGGGCCTTATTTCTGACAAGGAAAGATCAAATACTTGGCTGAAACTGGATCATAGATGGCTGGACCTTCATGATGTTTCCATGAGATGGTGTCTAACAAGAGGGGGAAAGGTATGCCTCAAAGGAAACTAGAGGACCCCCTCAGGATGAAAGCAGACACCAGGAATCAAAAAAAAAAAGTGAAAGAGCAAAGATAGATGCTGTCCTTTGTAGTTTCCGTCAGAAGCCTAAAATCCCGAAAGTCCAGGACCATATGTGCACTCACAGCCAGTGCCAAGGCCACCACAGACCACATGTGCACCCACAGATGGTGCCAAGGCCACCACAGACCACATGTGCACACAGATGGTGCCAAGGCCACCACAGACCACATGTGCACCCTCAGATGGTGCCAAGGCCACCACAGACCACATGTGACCACAGATGGTCATGTGCCAAGGCCACAGACCTGCACAGACCAGGCCACTGCACTTGACTGGGTCCTGAAACAATGATTCTCATTCAGGCTGGTTCTTCACTATCCTCTGCAATTCACCATGAAGACTGAGAGCTCCCTGGTGATTAACCCTCACCACTACCAAGAGCTTGAATGGAATCTCATCATGTGATGAGCTTAACCAAGCAGCCATCCCACGGAATACTGTGGTGTGAAATGGTCTTCTACCAAACCGCATTAAAAGAATGATCACTGTTGACTAGGGATAGCCTTTGGGGAAATTGCAAAAGGAGTACCAGGTGTGAGGTCAAGAGTTCAGATCTGAATCCTCAGTGGAACCTCCTGGTTTTTTACACCTAAGCTGGATGGCTCTGTCTTGGCATCCCCTGACAGCTAAGCTCTCATTTACCCTGCCTCCATGTTTCCAGTCCCCCATCAACACACCTCCGCCTCCCTCAGGCACTTGACAGCCTTTCTATTTGAACGCAGCCGAATCCTTGAGATGGAGCCAAGGACTGCATCCCTGGTTGACAAGAGAACAGGCTCTTCCCACCTCTCTCTCTCCCCTCACCCCAGCCTCCGTGGCTGCCCGTAGTCCCTGCAGGTTAAGCAGAGAGGAGATTAGAAATTATCTAAATCACAACAATTCCCTGGCAGCTTTTGTATGATTGCAGGCTCTGGTGAACTGAACTGTCCAGCTGGGTAATTGAAGGAAACATATTTATTGAAATTCGTATGCTTACAGTTATACTTAGCCCCCGGATATCGCAAAGCTGACCTGAAAGAGAAGAAAAAGCCCCTTGCAGCATTCCAAGTAATCACTCTGTACAGGCCCTCGGGAGCTTAGCTCTCGGGTGTCAAGAGAGAGCTTTGATTTTCCACTCTCCTGGTGCCTCTCAGCTGCAGCCAGCTGCCAGCTGGGCTGCCAGGACTCAGGCAAAATACGAAAGTGGGACCCACCAGTGTGACATTTCCCCCTCATAAAAGGCTTTGCCCGAAAGGTGTCAGAGACATAGCCTTGTTGTTCAGCCTTCATTTCATGTTCAGAAAGAGCAGGGCTTTGATCAGCTGGGGAGTCTACACTGAGTGACAGCTACAGTAAGTCACAGATGGGTTTCTGGATGGAGCACCTAATACAGAAGAGCCGAGCTGTACAAGGTCACCCCAGCCCTGCATATCTCTACTGAAACAGCGAGAAATGTTATCTGGCTATGGCAAAATAAAGCAAGTGTGTTTGTGTGTGTGTGTGTGTGTGTGTGTGTGTTCTTTTAGTAGCATACTAATGTTGTTGCCCACCTATCTCTGGAACCCTAGGTCTATAGTGTTCAAAACATCCAAGGTCATCAGGACATCAGGACATGTATCCTTCCAGATGTTGAAAGCTTTTTCCCTAAGCTCTTGTGACCTAAACCGGGATTCTGGTAGATTTCAGTTGATAAGCCCATCCATCAGGAGCACGGGGTTCCTCAGCTTAGAGTTTGGTTAAGTCACACTTGAGTTTGTGGGGAAAGTGTGCCATGTGACAGTTGGCAAGGGCTCTGGCAGCATTCCTGCAGGTATTTATTGCCTGAATTCAGCTGTCAGCAGTGCTGCTGGTAATGAGATCTCTTTCTACTAAATGGGCCTGGCCCTGTCACCTCTGGGATGACATACAACAGGCAGAAACCAGGCTGAAGAAAAACTTGTTAAGGCTTTATTGGTCCCCAGGCCAGCAACGTGTATGTAGGTAACGAGACACCATAGCTCAAGTCATAAAAAATAATTTTTTGATAAAGGTTTCTGTTGGATCTGCATCCCAAATCTGAAAGCGTTTCCTTGGAAATCGCCTTTTGGGGGAAAAAAAATCACTTATTGTAATACTTCCTTTTTCAATCAGCTTTTTTTTTATTGTTTGAGAGTGTCATTCATACATTCCATGTGTTTTGATCAGATCTACCCCCATTCTCTCCCCTCCAAGTCCTCCCCTACTGACCCTACTACTCTCCCTTCAAACTTCATGTGCCCCTCCCCCGCCCCCAATGAGTCTTAGTGCTGCCTGTCTGTGTACAGGCGAAGGACCCGTTCCAGAAGGAAGGGGAGATTCTCAGCGTCTTCATGCTTGAAGAAAACTGGCTCTCCTTCCCCATGCAGCCCTCAACAGAAGAACTACAAATGACTAAGAAATGTGAGAATTTTGTTTGTCATCTCCCTCTCTCTCTCTCTCTTTTTTATGTTCAACATTCTTCGCCATCAGGAGAACGTAAATTAAAACTGCTTTGAGAGTTTTATTTTTACCCCAGTCAAAACAGCTAAGATAGAAGAAGAAAAAAGAGAGAGAACAGCAACAAAATAAATAAATAATGCTGGTGTGGATGTCAGGAAAGGGGAACACTTATTTCCCATGGATGAGTGTGCAAACTGGTCCAGCTTCCGTGGAAATCACTGTGGAAGTTCCTTCTAAAAACTGTGAACAGATCTATTGTTTGTAGTATTTCTTTTAAATTCATTGAGATATGTGAAAGCTCCCAAATATAAGCTTTAGAAATGTCTAAGCAGACCTCGGATGTTTAGCGTGGTCTTTATGTGGGGTGGTTTTGTTGGGGTTTTTGTTGTGGCCCATGCTGACCTCAAACTACATAGCCAAAACCTGACTTGGAACTCTAGTTGGAACTCTTGCCTCCACCTCAAAAATGGGATTCCCAGCATGCACCACCGTGTTGCTTTGGGCCCAGGATCATGGTGTTGGGACTATTTCCTGGATCTATTTGTCATCCCCAAAACAAGATAAATGCCAAATGCCATTGGCTGAGGATGAGCATACAAACTGTGGCAACAGGAAAAAGCACACTAGAGCTCAAAGTCCTTCTGTGTGAGAAGATGTAAAGAGAAGCGAACAGCAGACACAGAGGCTGGGTGGACTTCAGAGCCCGAGCTCTTCCTTCATAGGCCAGCAGGGTCGCTCACACAGCTCTCGAGGAGGAGTCCCCAGTCTGTGGCTGCTGCATCTTGAGGAGCACTCAGATGTTGCTATTTGAAAGGACACCTGTGTGCTGTTCTTCAGTCCCCTGTACCGCGAGAGAGGCTCGCAGCTTTCATTTCCCACTTCAGAGGGATTTGTTTGGTACAATGGACTGCATGAACCATATTTAAGGGAGTTAGGAGGACAGACTGACTTCAAGGATTTCAGCACATTGGCTGCTGGAACAAAGATGGATATAATCAATTACCAGCCTGTTTCAGAGAGCTTCCAAAGCCGTCTTCCAGGGCCTCTCAGCCGGAACGCCTCGTCATCAACTAATGCTGGTGCAGGCTTCAGAAACCCCCTATCACAAGGAAATGGCTTTTTTGGAAAAGCGACTTCCATTCACTGACCCTCCCTCCAAAGGGAGAATTTATTCTCCTGTAATCAGGTCAAGTCGACAACGTAAACTCAGGTTTATAAAGTAAGTTACAGGCTAGAAAGAAATGTTCTGGGCTGAAGAGATGGCTCACATGGTAAAGCGTTTGCTGAATGAGCGTGAGGAGTTCAGGTCTCCAGAGCTGACTTAACACGTCAAGCATGGTGACACATTCCAACCCTGAGGAAGACAGGGTGGAGACAGGTGGAGCCCATGGTCCCAAGCAGCCAGGCAGTCTGGACATGTCAATGAGAGGCCTCATCTCAAAAATAAAGGGGGAAAAGCCAGGCGTGGTGGCGCACACCTTTGTTCTAAACACTCAGGAAACAGAGGCAGGCAAACCTCCAAGTCTGAGGCCAGCTTGGTCTACAAAATGAGTTCCAGGTCAGCCAGGGCTACACAGAGAAATCTTGTCTCAAAATAAATAAATAAATAGGTGGAGAGTGCTCAAGGAAAGATACTCAACATAAACCTGTGACCTCCACATACTCACATGTGCACATGTGCTCACATCCACTCTAACAAGCACATACATGCAGTACACACAACACAACACACCCAAAAATATCCTACCATATTTCTATAAAGAGGAGCTCTTTACTGAATCTAAATGTGTCCTTTTCCAAAAACACTGTCTTAAGGACAATTCTTGGAAGATTTCAGTTACATAAAGTGGCCCTTATTTGTGGGGCCCATATATATCAGCAGGGCTGGGACGTTTAATACATTCATTCATAGGCTCAGTCTCCATGTAAAGACAAAGACTAGGACTGTGCATGGGCTGTGTTGCCTGGTTTGTTATGACCATAAGAGCTGATCCATTCGAATGGCAAGAACTTCCACTAAGTGAAGTGTTTGCCTGTGTTGGAGTGCTGATCCCTGGACAGACTCAATAAGCTTGTGCTAAGCACCTCCCATACACCAACTATAACCACACACGAATCCACACCCACACCCCGTGAATGCATGCGTGAGGCAAGTGGCATGAACACCAGCCTTTGGAGACTGGCAATGGCATTTAGCTGATGTTTGCAATTATTACCAACTTCCTTGAGTGCCTCAGTTTCCACTCAAAGGGGCCCCCTCTGTCTTCCAGGACGCATCAAGTTGCGGTGTGATTTGGGCACCCATTCTCTCCTGGACAGGTATTGAGCAGCCTTATTCAGTGCTCTCTCTTGCTCTCTCTCTCTCTCTCTCTCTCTCTCTCTCTCTCTCTCTCTCTCTCTGAATTCATCTGAGCACTGGTGATTCTAGGATTCTGTGTGTACCATTTAACCACGGTGTTCAGGCCACATCATGAAAGCTATGCTTCTGCTCCAAACATGATGTTAAAAGTCCAGCTTTCCAGCTCAGACCCCTTCTGTGACCAGCCATTTTCCCACCCACTCACTGGTGCCTAAGGTAGCTCCAATAATGCACTATTGTATGACTAACTTATAGCATAGAGTCTAGTTTAGACACTGAGAGTTTACAGGGGGCCATAAAAAACCTTCTATCAAAGAGGCTAACAAAGCTTTGCTCCCTCCAGTATCTGCACACTTTCCCTCTGCTTCCAAGTCACTTGATTTGTAATAGTATGAGTATGACTCACTACAGTCACTAATTCATCTAGGTTACCTATCATTTGTCCATTTTTAGCAATTGAAGGTCCAGGTCCTGGCAACTCCCTCAGGCTCAGTAAACTGACATGGCAAGCGGTATAGTTTGAATGTGTGTTAAAGGCTTGGTCCCCAACAAAACAGTATCAAGAGATAATGGGACTTTTAAAAGGAGGGGCTCCATGAAAGGTAACTAGGTCACTGGATGCATTGCCCTTGAGCTATAGGAATGAGTTGTTATAAGAGCCAGCCTCCAAAGCTTTCTCTGACTTCCTTTCCATGTGTGATTCCATCTGCCATGAGGTTTTCGCCAGAAGCCAAACAAATAAGGCTGGCTGCATTAGTTTTACTGTCTGCTATGACGAACTCTCTGACAGGAACAAGGGAGGAAGGTTTATTCTGGCTTACAGTTTCAGGGGAATTTCAATCCATCACAGCAGAGAACACAGCAGTATTGGAGGCTCTGTCCATGGTGATGGATGCCTGTGGCCAACTGCTCACACGGAAAACAAACAAAGAGCAGAACTAGAGCCAGAAAGAACACAACCTCATGGCTTGCCCCCAGTGATCTAATTCTGCCTCAAGGCCTTATATCCCAAATGGCCTGCAACTTCCCCCAAATGGCACCTTCAGCTAAGGATATTTCATATTCAAACCATAATATCTGAGCTACCTTGCCTTCTAACCTCTCTTCTCAAATCAGTGGTTTCATTATAGTAATAGAGAGAAATGGTAACACTAATAGAGCTGTCCTCCAATCTTCCCTTGCATGATTATAATTTTCCCTGCCTCAACCAATCACTTAGTCTTTGGTCTTGAATGTCTACTCTTGCCCCATCTACTCATACCCTCTGAGAGCTTATGAAGTAGCCAACAGAATTCCATATCTCCAGCTAAACACTTCAAAAGCATCAATGCTCCATGTAGGTACCCACTGTCACTTTGGAGACAACACATCTAAAAGGATTGATAGTCAAAACTGAGATGCCACATTTAAACTGGAAAAACACTTCCACGTGTATGAAGCAAGAAGGCAAAAAGACATCCCTTGGAGCACTGTTTTCAATGGCAAAGCTGAAAAAAAAAAAAAACTACTTAATTCATGGGAGGTAACATATAAATGAACTTTGTTAGATCCTTACTGTAAACTATTCAGCCATGAAGAAGAACTGCAAAAACCTAACTCTTGATGCAGGGGAATTGATCAAGGCTCTCGGGTACTATGTTAGTTATTTTTCCCATTGCTTTGACCAAATACCTAAAAAGATTCAAATTAAGGGAGGAAGGTTTTATTTTGTCTTATGGTTCGAGAGGGCACAGCACATCATGACAAGGAAGGCGTGGAGACAGAAGTGGCTGGCAACTGTAGTGGCAGCAGCTTGTTCACACTTGGGAAGATCAGGAAATGGAGAGCGGGCTGGAAGTACAGCCAAGCTGTATAATTTCAAGGCCCACTCTCGAGAGACCTACTTCCTCCATCTAGCTCATCCTTTGACAAGAGTGAATGTATCGAAAAACTGTCAGTCAGGGAAGGCCTTCCAACAGCAGCAGCAGCAGCAGCAACAGCACAGCTCCCGTGAGGCGACACAAACACCATGACCAAATGGTGCACGCAGAAGCCCTGAATTCCTAGCACTTCCAGATAAATTCAGGGAAGGAGCGCTGAATGGAGCTAGTTCAATACCTGTCCAGGAGAGAGAAGTGTCCCAAATTACAGCCCAGTGTGTAAAAGTCTGTTGCTGGAGAGCTTCTCTCCAGGTTCCACCAAGCCCCATAGTCCCACAATCCACATATAAAATAATCACTCGGACACTTATATTATTTATAAACTGTATGGCCATGGCAGGCTTTTTGTTAACTGTTCTTATATCTTAAATTAACCCATTTTTATAAATCTATATCTTGCCACATGGCTGGTGGCTTACCAGCGTTTTACATGTTGCTTGTCCTGGCAGTGGCTGTAGTGTCTCTCCCTCCTTCTTTCTGTTTTCCCAATTCTCCTCTCTCCTTGTCCCGCCTATACTTCTTGCCTGGTCACAGGCCATCAGCTTCCCAAAACAGCATGGTCAACTAGGGACTGAATGTTGAACCTCATGAGCTCAAGGGAGATATTTCGCATTCAAATGTAACAAGTATGTGGAGAAAGGTCAAGAAATCACACATCAAAACATGTCTGTCTCAAAGAAGGGAATTAGATTTATTGGGAGCTAATCAATATTAACCAATGTTTCCTTTAGGGAAATGTTTGAATAATAAATATTTATTTGAAAGAACATGATTCTCCCACTCCTCCCCATATCTCCCAATATTGTCATCCTGCTTGAATAATTCAGACTTGGATCCATAATATTAGTCCCTGGTATTTCCCTCCCCTCTCTTCTTGTCTAATCAATGAGTTTTTAAGCACTATCAAATCCTTCTTGAGACGGATATTCAGATCAATGTCCTGGAAATTGCTGTTAATAGTCAAATGTTACCTGAAAGAGGAGCAGATTAAATGTGCAAGCATGCAAATCAAAAAACAGATACTTGACTTGTGTTCCATCTGCCCTTACACACTCTTCAGTGGTCTGAAAGGAAATCAGTAGGTGGGCAACAGAAAGAGCAGTGGTCTCCAGGAATCTGGTGGGGGGGGGTGAGGCTTCAGAAGGAGGAAAAATAGGGGATGGTAAGGACTAAACACAACTTTTGTTAGGTACTTCAACAGAAGAAAATAACATAGAACAGGTTCAGTAGAAAACTCTGGGAAGGGTTTCAAACTCAGAACAAAGCCAATGTCATCTGCCTAAAAAGACCTTTGAGGGATGCCACAAAGTAGGGTTCCACAAACATAGTTTGAATAGATGAAATATGCAGATAAAAAAAACTGCCTCACAAGAGGTGCAGTCATCCACCTCTACTCAGGAGCAAAGGAAGGCCATGCCGGACTTCATTTCCCAGTCTATGTTGCTCCCATACCATCCCAGTATTCGCCACTCTTTTGGGAGCTTCCACCCCCGTGAATCTTCTTGTTACAAACCCTGGAGGTCTTGAAGCATACCCACCAATTTCTGCTCCACTCCACTGTCTCAGGATCCATTTGTAAGGTGAGTGTTCTCCTCCCATCTCAGCAGGTATATACAACCCAGAGCTCAGTTATTCCACACCACTCCTAGCAGCCAAGGGCTGCTCTATTTTATCATGAAGCTTGTGATGCTTCCAAACTCTGTCAGACTCCCCCTGGTTGTTCATAATGTTCTCTAGGAACCTTGGGCAACAGAAAATCAGAAAGCATATCCAGTCCATGAAATAACACACCCCTCCTACCTTCCTCTGGGCTCAGATCTCTGAACAGAAAGCAGAATAGCAGTCACTCCTGGACTGGGAGCTCTGGCTGTAGTTCAAGAGTTACACAGACCCACAACGAAACAGTGTGTTCGATTGTTCTCTGTCTTCGAACCCACAATGTCCCCAGATCCAGGGCCCTTGAACTATTTCCACCCAGCCTTTAGCACTTCCCTCTTGCAAGAGAAGTGTTCCTTGTTTCTACTCAATGCCCATGCTGTTAGGTGTGTCTGAACCAGGCTGAAGGAAACCTGGTTCTCAGGGTGTGAGACATAACAATCCCATTAGCATTTTTCACAAGGGCCAAGAAGACTTGTGTTGAATGCTCCCGTGAAAGCAGAGTAAAAACCGTTTCATACTGATTGGTGGACACATGAATCACAGTGTACTGTGAATGGCTCATTCCTGCTTGGAACTGAGAAATATTGGGCCCAGATAATCCTCACTTTGTTCCCAAGGAGGCTACACCTACCCCCAAAGCAGAGCAAGAGGTTTGAGCCCCATCCTCTATGGAAACAGCCTTTAGGTCCTACCCTGCCTCATGTTTTAAAAATGATTTTTCCCTTCTTGTGGTTCTAGAGATCATACCCAGAGACCAGCACATGCCAGGCAAGCACTCGACAATCAAACCAAATGCCCAGCCCCTGGTGTGAGTTTTTAAATTAAATACAGAATCTATAACTCTTTTCAAGATTAATTTTAACCTTATAATACCTTATTCTTCTCTGGACTTTCTCCTTTTTCTTCAGCTAACTCCCGAGGCAGGGAGTGGTCATATGGCTCCATCTGAGGGCAATGATGGAGAGATCACCTTTGTGAATGACCCAACTCTGGTAAAGCTGAGACCACCTTGATCTCCCATGAGCCAGTCCTGTACTGGCACATTACCTGAGCCTGCTGTCTATAGTCTCAGTTCTAGTCATGACATTGGCTCTGTTCACCAGAAGCTAACCAGTTCTCCTGAGAAAGATTAATGCCATGGTCCTCATCAGACCAGACACTCTTACTACTTTACATCTGACTCTAACAGTATCCACTTCAATAACCTTACCTACTAGTTCTAGGACCAAGTCATCAATCTCTGGCAGTCTTGACCTACTACTTTCACATATAACCTTCATGTTCCTCAGCTCAGTCTGAGAGAAATTATAAAACCCTTGTTCTTTCATCTTTGAAAAATGTGAGGTCTAAGAGGGGCCTATGCTTGGACTCTGCTTGAGTGCTCCTTGGTGCCTGGAATTTCAAGGCCAAGAAACAAGCCACCTCCATCTTTGATTGACAGATATTTTTTCTATCACACGGAACCCTGGAAGGCAGAGAACAGAGGGGGTAAAGATGTTAACCTACAACTCGGTACTTCCTGTGATGTGAAGCTAGTACAGTTTAAGCTCCAGCGCACTTTTCTGGAATGGCTGCTCCCATGCTCCTGGAAGGATCAAGCAATTGTCACAAATTTTTCAAATACAATATTTTTATCATCTTGATTAGAACTGCTCTTTCTTCCTAATCTGACTGCCCCTTCCATCAGTCATCCTTTCAGGCCTGGTGGTAAGGAGATGACAGGAACATTGATGATGAGGGGATATAGTTGAAGATGAGTTAGAAATACAGCTTGGCATTAGTGGGACATGTTTATGTTGTTCATTATCATTTCCATGTATAATAAAGACATTGATGACTCTCTTGATACAGAAATGGCCTCCAAGAAGTCTTATCCAGTATGTCAGTGACAATGTCATGACTTGCATGACATGGTGCAGAGCCAGAGTTGTCACCAATAAGCATGCCCAACAACACTCAGCAGAGGAATGCAAGTCCAGTGGAAGAAAAGCAAGATTTGAGATGGTCAAAGCAGGATGCTAGTCTGCAGAACAGCTTTCCCATCCTTTAGACACAGTAACTTTGAATGTATAAGGTGTGTCGTCTTCTATAATTTCTCCAAGATAAATGCCACCTGTCATACATAGTAAAGGGCAAGACCGTCTCTTGGTAGAAGCATGCATTCTTCCTCTTAAAGTTGTCCCCCACTTCTGCACCCTGGGTCTGTGCCTGCTTCCTACTGCATTTCCTTTCTCGTCTTGTTTCTCCTGTCTCTTTTCTACCAATTGTTCTTCTTTTCATCTTTACTTCCCCTCTCACCCCTCTTCTTGCACAATATCTGAGGCTTGATCGGTTGACATTTAGGACCAGATCCTTCATCTGTGAGGGACCATCCTATGGATGGCAGGATGGTTGTCAAGATCACTCACTGGCTTCCATCTACCATATGCCCATAGCACCCATTCCCTAGCTGTCACACCAAGAGGTGCCCAGCTATTGATAACCATGCTATAGGGGGAGGGGTACAGTTGTCACTGACCTACACCATCAGGAGGGAAAAGCAGATCATCTGGACATGCCCTCTTTCAAATCTCCCTAAACTGATAATATGCTGCCCAGTTCTTGGTTGTCAGTGGTGGTTTGGGGCCCAAAGCCTAGCCTCCAGCAGCTCCTAAATGGTAGGTTTGGTCTTTCATCCCCAATATGCTCTAGAAAGGGACAAATGTGAGGGCACAAGGTTTGGTACCTCACTAAAGTTAGAGAAAACTAGTCAGATTTCTATGACAAAAACCCCAAGGTGCAAGGATTATTATGAAAAAGGAGGTGAAAAGAATATAACAGTTGGAGAAGGGGTAGAGTTCTGTGAAGTAATTTCCTTCAAGACAAAACATGCCATCCTTTAGGGAAACTTGGTAGGAGTCAAGATGTTCTAAAGGGAGATTCCATAGAACTCAGGAAGTAAAGAACTCAGAAGCTTCAGGAAGTCCCTGAAACTGATCAGATGTACTACATTCTGCTCTTCCTAGGCTTATAAAAACTGCAAAGAGATACCCTCAGACAAGATGACCTGCCCAGAACAGGCCCAGGTCAGCCAAGTTGACTGAAACTCAGAGAGATCAGCTGAACTACCTGGAAGAGATACTCTATGATGTGCTAAACTGCCTGTAAGTCATGCAGAGAACTCCAGGGATTCAGCTTTATAAGCTATCACCCATACTGAGTGATTTTTTAAAGATGCAACTGTTTGATGCCTTTTAAGTAACCCCTCATACACACTCTTGTAATAAGTCACAATACAATTCATTGATTCACTGGGTTGGACTTTGGTGGTATCCTTGTTTTGGTCTGTCATTAGTTCTGTTTCTGGGATGACTAGGTGTTTGTTCACATCTCCCCAGGAATAGTGTCATATAACCTCTCACATACAGATTAATATACATGTATACACACAGTTATTTGGAAATACAGACAGCCACATACCACAAACACAAACATATTCTCAGGGTCGTGCATACATATTTCCATATACATACAAGCATGTGTGCACATGCATACATAAGAACATGCATATGCACCAATACTCATGTACATGCATATATTATGACACAGCTTCCTCTGGGCTGAAATATTCCTTCTGGGAGGAGGCTCATTAAGACTCTGCAAGTTCTAAAAGAGGCTCTTTAAAAAGTAGACAACTCACAAGTCTCAGGAAATCCCTAAAACTGACAAGATATACAAGGCTTCTCCTCCCCAAGCACATAGAAATAGAAAGGGCTTCTGAGGAAATGATCTTTTCCAACATGTCAAGATGCCAGCAGAGACCCCGGCAGGGAAGCTTTTGATGATACAGCTGCCTTTGAGTCATCCCTGTTTCTATGAGTAAGCCCAATAAACTCATTGGTTCACCAAGAAAGACTTTGGTGTAATTACTTTGGTCTGTTGTTGGTTCCCTGTCTAGATACTTGTATCATGCCTCTGCAGGAAAAAAAATTTCATCCACACATAATACAAACATGCATACATGTATCTGCATATTTAAATACACAAACTCAAATAAGGAAGCATGTTCACTTACTTATACACACAGGGGCATGCACACAAAGGCAAGGATAAGAATGCATTCACATATTACATGTAAACATAAAATAAACACATGTACAGACACACACCAATGCCTATGTGTACACATACATGTACACAGAACATATAGATGCAGAGTTACACACAAACACACATTGATATATACACACAAACATACACACAATCATACCAACATTCATGTGCACACAAATACACACTGACATATGTACCTACATATATAAAAATTGGCACATATTCATTTATATATAATGACATATGCACACAAAGGCATACACAAATATGCATGCATACTCTCAGATATTCATATGTATGACTACATGCATTCAGAAACACATGACCACACATGTGAAAACACATACATGCACACACACACTTACACAGTCATACATACCTGCATACACTCACACACATATATATGTATGCCAATGTACAAATATACACATGTGTATGTACACACACATAATACTCATATATGCTTATATATGTATATATATACATATATATATATATAACACTCATATATGATTATACACACACACACACACACACACACACACACACACATTCACTTGCTTGGATTGGCACACGAAAGTGAAATCCAACCTCACTGATATGCCAATCACTTATCAGACACAGTTTTCAAATGTTTAACTAAGTGATTCTTCTTTTACCATGAAATGTAGACAATACATAAAACAATAGACTCAAACACTGAACTGTGGGGGACAACAACCAGAGCACCTTCTAGGGATGAAGTTGAGATTCCAGAAACAAGAGGAAGGGACAGAAAATTGTCCTTACATTTCCCCTTATTGAGAAAAATGTGAGCTAAAACAGGAAGCTCAGTTCCCATTGTTGGGAGCCACAGGGAATATTGGGGGCTATGTGCTCTAAAAACACTTTCTGTGTATTATTTTGTAAAGAATGGCACATTTGGCTTCATAGCAGCAAGATCAAGCATAGCAAATTTCCTAAATTCTCGGAGTGTGTTACTGCCTCACATAGCTTTTCTGTGGATTTCACCCTTAGAAAACGGTTTAATGACCTCCCTGCTGCATTCTTTGTCTGGGTAAAAAGCAAAGGGGAAGGAGCATGATTGGACGTGATGAATTACAACCTGGGTTGAACATAGGACAAAGCTCATTCGGTTGTTGAAAAGGCAGACAATTGATGGCTCCTGTAGCCAGGAAATGATGCATTTGTCCTCTTGCCTGTGAACCTTAAGAACACTGCCTGGGCGTCTAGTACCTACCTGGACAGGTATCCACAGGACAGGGTCTTATGCGAGTCTCAGTTTCAGCAGGGAACAGGTAGAGTCCAACCCATGTCAGAGCACAATCCTATGGTTCATAGGAGTTTCAAACTAGTCAAGCTGTACTGTATAATGATGAACCTCAAAATCACCCCCAGCATAACACACAGATTCTCAGCTCTCAGCATACCACCACTCACATCTGACCAGATGAAGGAATGTCTGAGAACTAACGAGATCGGGAACCAGATGGCACTGGAATGCTGACTCCAGGAGGCTCTCCAGAGTGGTGTCGACTGAATCTGATATCCTGGAACTGAAGCTCCCAATGTGTGCTGCTGTCTCCACCCTGGCTCTTTGGATGTATATACTGCCCTTGTTAGGGGGACACCTACCATGGAGCTAGAGGTGGGGGGAGTCCAGCAGGCAAGCCTAGGCATTGTCCTAGCCTTCCTTGAGTTTATCCAAGCCATAGAAAAGCTTTTGGTTTATCTCACAGCTGGAAGATTCAACATGAAAACAAAAATCACTTTCTATAACACTATTGACAACCTTTCCAAATTAAGAGGATTTTCCCTTTGCAGAAGGTCGGTTGTTTAACTTGGTAAAGGTTAATGATTCATGGGGTTTGAGTCTGCCTGGATCAGTAGTTTACAGTCCTGACCATCCATTAGAAACTCCTAGGGGAGCTTTTAAAAAATGTCAATGTTCCATCACAGCAACTCTAATATAGAGGCAGAGGGGGGCACAGAGCCACTGTAGTGTCTGAAATCTCTCTGGCTGCCTCTGATGAGCACTGGCTAGAGATAGTACAGAAGGAAATGGACCACCTTGATAGGGGGTGGGGGGTGAGGAAGGAAGCATTGGTTACCACATGTAGACACACAGAGATATACTGAGCCATTACTTAGAGGTTGTCATAGTTAGCCTCTCTGTTGCCATGATAAACATCATAACCAAAAAGAAACTTGGGGAGGAAAGGGTTTCTTTGGCTTACACTTTCACAGCATAGTCCAACATTGAGGGAAGTCAGGGCAGGGACTCAAGGCAGGAACCTGGAAGCAGGAACTGATGCAGAAAGCCATGGAGGAGTGTTGTTTACTGCCTTGCTCTTCATAGCTTGCTCAGCATGCTTTGCTTTCTTTCTTTTTTTTTTTTTTTTTTTTTTTTTTTTGGTTTTTCGAGACAGGGTTCTCTGTGTGGCTTTGCCTTCTGGACCACTGTAGGCAGCTGCTGAACCAAATCCGCCTGCTCCTCCGAATGCTGGGAATAAAGGTGTGCGCCACCACCGCCCGGCTATCAGCATGCTTTTTTATACCATGTAGGACCACGGGCTCAGAGGTTGCACCACCAGAGTGGGCTGTGCCCCCTGTGTCAATCATTGTTTAAGGAAATGTCCCCACAGGCTCGACTGAAGGCCAATCTATGGGAGCAATTTCTCAGTGAAAATTCCCTCTTCCAAAATGACTCTAGTTTGTGTCAAGTTGACAAGAAGAGAATCAGCACAGAGGCTCTGAAGGTTCACACCTACCCAGAGCCAATGAGTCCTACTACAAGAGCATGGCTAACAGTAAGGCTGAACGTGGAAGAGGGAATGTCAGAAAGGGGTTGCAATGACTCTAGAAGTAGACATAACCACACACCTGGCTGCCTCAGAAGGCAAAGAGCCCCCCAATACTTCCCAGTAACCCTCCCATGCGTCCTATGCTCCTTGTAGACAGAACTCTTTCCTGGTTTTCTTTCTGCTCCCTTGATCACACTTCCTGTGATTCTGTTGCTTCAGTTTTCCTTGTCCAAACCTTAAACATCATATTCATTGAGTACCTGTGTTCCAAATGCTTCTCTTCCCAGGCTATGCTTCCCACAGCTATATCCTACCTGCTCTGTGCAGGCTAATGATTCCCACATCTTCCACCTCCAGCTCATGTCTCTCCCTGTGATGCACATCTTGTCCTCACTTAAACAACTCATAGATCTACACTCCAGAGAACAACTGAGGTGTGCCATCTTCTACTCCAATTCATTTTCCTTCCCTGGTTCCCTACTTTCATGAAAAGTGCACCATCCACCCAAATATCCCAGCATAACCCTGAGAGTCATTAAGGACTCCTTTCTCTGACCCACTCTCCAAATTAAGGAAATCCTTTGTATTTTATCTGTTTAATATCTCTTAATAAATGCAACTATTTTACCAATACCAATACCCTAGTTCAGGCTAATGTGAGCCCACCGGGAATAATTTCAGTAATCCCCAAAAACATCCTTATTTTACAAGCCTGCCTCCCTCTTACCTCTTCCCAACTGAAAGTCATAGCCAACAGTTCATTTCTTCACTCCCTTCCTTAAAGCTTTATAGCGGTTCCCTTTGTTCCCAAGATAAGACTCAAACTCCTCCACAAAAGTCCATGAGACTCATAGACTCTTCTTACCTGGTCTCTGCTTACTTTTTTTCTTTCTTATTTTTTCATTTACTTTCTATTTTAATATACTTCATTATAAAAAATTGCAAATAAAATAAATATCACACAACAAAATTAACTAGTTCCAAAGTCTATACATCTCAATGAACTTCTATATCATTACAATAACCATTCTGAAGCTGTGGGGATTCACATTGGATTTTATACTTCTACTGCTCGATATATTTTTATGCACTCATCCACCACCAAAATGAAAAATCCATGACAGAATTAGAACTAGAAAAACAATTATCTTTATATCCTCTCTTATAACTCGTGTCCATCACCTGTGTTCAGTCCTTCTCATCCCCTTGTATTTAGCCTTTCTTCTTCTCTTCATGTTGTACCGTTACCCACATGTATGTTTGTGTGTGTGTATGTGTGTGTGTGTGTGTGTGTGTGTGTGTGTGTGTGTTGTTGGCTAGATTCTTTATCTGAAGGAAAATATACATTTTTTTTCCTCTCTGAGATTATGTGACCTCACTTTATACATTCTCAATACTGGTTAGATACTATGACAGCTGTGCACTAAATGCCAATCTCCTCGCTACAGGTAATTGTGACCTGTCTATCTCCCCAAACTATGAGCACTCTAAAGACTAACTCTAGCCTTGCAATGCACCAATGATTATGCCCCCTTTTCTCTCAAGGTCAGAGTCAACCGAAACAAAACTCAAGTTGGAATTCATAATGTTCTGTTAATCACTGGTGAGTCATGTGAGGAAAGAGGCATGGTGTTTACCTCCCAATAATCACCTCAACACTCATTGGAAGCAGCCTCCCAGCTCAACTCAAAGTCCTGCCACCACTCACCCTATTGCACACACAGTGGATGGAGAGAGGACTGGGCAAGACATTGCATACATAAAAGAAACAAGAGGGCACACAAGAGAAATCAAAAAGAAAGCCCAAGAGGAACCCAAGCCACACAGGCCAAGTTCCCATTTGAGCAGATGGATAGGCCAGACTCCATATCCTCTGGACATGAAGCAGCAATGATGTGGGCACCGAAGATGGACACTTTCTTCCTGAAAGTGAGAATAAGGAACCAGTCTCATACAGCAAGCATTATGTTTACGGTGGAGGGCCTAGAGGAGGACTACTCCAGAATGTTAGAGGGCATTTTCCGCTGAACTGCATCTTTCCCTCCAAACTGAAGAGTTCCCTCCAGGAAAGAAGTAGAGGCTAGGGAGCACATCAGGGAGGGGGTTAAAAAAAAAAGATTTGTGAGAGCCCCTGACCGGAAGTATAAAAAAGAATAAACAATTGCTGGAGGGTGGAAACTCTGAAATACCCAACTACTAAAAGGAGGAAGAGAGAGAGATTTGAGTTGTCAAGCTGCCTGCAAGCTCCGTGGAGAGCTGCAAGGCTCGAGGTTTTCAGGAGTCCTTACCCATGTTGGGTTGGGCTTTTAGGAATAGGGCTGCTTTTGAGTCCTTGTTGCTCCTTATAAATAACCCCTCACCCATACTGCTACAAAAAATAAATTAAAAAAAAATAAAACTCGTTGGTTTACCAGATTGGTACACTCATTGGTACAACTGATACGTTGGTCTGTCTTGGGCCCCCTTTCTGGCATGAGTAGACGTGTGAATTTTATCTCCTCGGGATAAGTCTGTCACATAACAGTGGGACCATGGAGAGTGTCCCCAAAGACTCACCAGATACACAGTAGATACAGCCTACAGGATTTGCACAAGCAAAAAGGGGGAAAAGTCTAAATTCACACCTTCCTAGAGCATGATGGTAGTCTATTTCTCCAAATCGAGGGGATTAGACTGACTCGCCCATGCATCACACAATGCTTCTGGGCTCTACCCACTGGAAAGTGGAAAGGGAGTACCCGCCCTATACTGTGCTTCAAGTGTAGAGGCCAGGGAAATATACACCCTCTATTCATTTAGCTCAGTCACATCGAATTCCGGGAGCTGAGGCAACTCTAAGAGCCGATGTCCAATGCAATGAAAAGAAAGTCAACTCTGCAGAGCGTGCTGGTTAGCCATTCAGTGTGGCCACACGTCAGCTACTCTGCCTTTTCCCTCTTCCGAAGCAAGCACAATATTAAATAAAACCTTAATGCAGTCATTTTGGACTTTAAATTATATGGTCATTCTCAAAGAAATGTTTCATGTTTCTCTTGAATGACTTCTTTGGCTCCCAACTGAAATGGTCACGGAGGGGAAACTGTTTCTCTTCAGATAGGAGGAAAAGCGTTCAGTGTGAACAATAAGAACCTGCCTAATTGCCTGCCAGTAAAAAAAAAAATAATAATAACAATTCTATTCAAGTTTCCCTTTAGAAATATTACAAAGAGGTTGACCTAGTTTCTACCACCACCAGCCTGCCCTGTACCAAAAAGCAAGACACTTTATCAAACACCTGGTAAGGCTCCACACACAGGATCAGCCCCCACAAACATCTCCTCTCCCTATCCAGCTCCTGTCCAGTTTCATCTTTCTCCTTTTTTCCCCCTCCATCCTTTCTTCTGTCCATACAACATCTTTTGAATCTCTGTGATGTGCCTACCACTGAGCAGGGCCAGGCGAAGTCCCAAAGGCCAGTCCCCAACCATATGGAGGTTCCACTTAGAGAGTCACCCTCCTCACAAGGTCATCAACATCATACAACCTCCCTTTCTCCTCATCTGCACTTTAAGACACCCCAAAGCTCACAGGACCCAGGGTGAGTCTCTCAGCAGCTCAAGTCTCTGATCTGGAAATATCACTATAAACCAGCTTCCTCTTCCTTAGGCAAGTGACCTCAGGCTGTTAGTTATGAAAAGCAACAATTGTGCTATTCTCTGTGTACAAACACAAGCATGTGCAGATCTATGTGGTACATGTGTGCTCCTGGTCATAGAGGCCAGAGGTCAAATGTAGGTACAGTTTGTCAGGAACCTGGATTTGTTTGAGGGTCTTTGTGTTTGTCTTGTAACACAAGGTCTCATTACACAGCTCTGGCTGTCCTGGAAATGATTTGCAGACCAAGTGAACTCACAGAGAGCTGCCTCCTGAGTGCTAGGATTAAAGACGTGTACCACCCTGACAGAATACTGGTCTGGGGTTCTGGGGAGTAGACATGCAGAGGTAAACATGCAGAGCTGAGGACACTGAAAGGTGCTGTCCTGGGAATTCTCCAGCCCAAGGATGATGGCATGGAAGGATGCTTGCCCATGGACCAAACTCAGCGGACAGTTGGATCTTGTGGTGTACAGCATTTCTGAAGACTTTTACTTATCAGTATCTTAAAAATCAGGTTTCCCTAGAAAACTCACGAAGTAGATCATGTGTGAACCATGGACAGCAGCAGCAGAATAGTAGCCTTCTACCCCCTTACAGACCAATAGGTGTTATTAAATCAGCACAATCTCCACTTGGCCCCAAAGTTACTCTCATGTCTAGTGAGAGGACCTGAGAAAGCAGGTCTGTGAGTATCTGTGATTTGGATTTAGCGATTGCTTGGCCAGGACAGGAGAAGGCAGGTCAGAGCCCTGGCTGCTTGTCAGTGACTAATTAAGCCCTCAGACTGCACATCTCACCCTGTTTTCTTCTTTCTCTTCCATTTGGACAGAATTCTTGGTAGAAACAACTTCTCTGTCCTATTGTATCTGCCCTCTGGGACTGTCAAGCACACAAAGTATCTAATGAACATCAGATAAATGGAAACTTACTTTCTCCGGGTTCTTTCCCTGTGACTGTAACTCGCTACATTTAAAATGACTAACTTGTTGGTGTGCAGGGTCTGCTGAGCCCCCTGAAGCAAACACCTTGAACGAGTGTGGCTGTACTCACTGCCACCAGCTTCTCGCTCGAACAAGCTTTAGTTCAGGGTTTGCGCCAATCATCTCACTGAAAATGGTCTTGTCAGGGCCCTTGCTGAATCCAAAGAGGAAAGGAGGTAGTAGACAGTGAGGAAATCGAGCCAGCTGGTGGCTTTGCTCTTCCATGTGGAACAAGTAACAGCATGTTATGGAAGGGGGAATGATACTGTAAAACACAGCAGGGAGAATGGCTGGCATGGCATGCCAGGCAAGGTGGGCTTGTTGGGGTGTGGGAGAGGTAGAGAGAGCAGGGACATTGCTGGTGCATTCAGAGAAACAGAGCAGAAGGCAGAGCATATGGTCCAGGTATATTGATGGAGTTGGTGGTAGGGTTTGAGGAAACCCTCTCTTCAGATGGCTCTATTTCCCCAGCGATGTAAGGAGCAGGACTGTAAGCTCTGTTCCTGGCTGCGTGAGGATGTTCAATAGATTTGGGAGTGGGAGGAGAAGGTATTAGATAATCACCTGGCAGGAAGGAGGATGAGCAAACAAGAGAGGCAAGAGTGCATTGCTGACAGCATCACATTTGAAGCCGGAAGTCAAAATGCAAGCATCGGCTGTTTTACTCCCTTTCCTCCAGCCGGCCTCCACTAGAAGCTATAGGCAGGGAAAGGATCAGACTGGCCTACTGAATAATGCTCCTGTTACACTGAGGGATTGCTAAGGTAGCATGCAAGATGTAGAGTTAGAAGGTAGAAGGTGGTGGTAGTCAGAGCTATGTGAAATAGAGATGCCGGAAATGTCATTAGTCATGACCATGAGTGGCCAAGATAGAGTGAAACAGAAGATCAGAGCAGAGGAATTCAAGAACAGATAATATTCCTTGGAGGGTACTTGGAAAGAACCAAGAATGAGGTGGAGCCATGTTTGGAAGAATGAGAGACCTGCAGGTTGGCCAAGAAAAAGAGCCCTGAAAGGTGAGCACAGACAGACTGCTACCATGTGGGCAAAATGAGGGTCTAATGAAGGCAGGTCTGGACAAGAGCAAAGAGACCTGAAGCTAAGATGAAGGGCGAGGTGGACCTTTCACTTGGAGAGATGTGGAGGAGACAGCTAGCAAAGGCCAGGTCCTCTTTAGTGCAGTAAGAAACTGGGTGTCGAGAGAAGAGGCTGAGAACAGAGAAGATTTTGCAGGTGAAGAGTCAGGGCTTCCAGAGGTCACAGCAGATGATGTCCTAGAGTTGGTGGTGGGTAGTGGGTGATGGGATTATGAAGCACCTTATGGAAACTTATGGACCAGACTCATCGTAACCTGTGAATTCAGGATTTTGATAGCAGTGGATGTAATGAGGATAGAGGAAAAGATCAGAGTAGCTGTGAAAGACTCTAGGCCATTATTAATGATAGAGCTGAAAGTGTTGAAGCATTAGCAGTGGGTATGTGCCGCTAACTCTGAATCCACTCACAGGAGTCCACAAGCTCCTTCCTGACCCTGTCATTGTGCATAGTTTCCTGGGTAGGTGAGATTTTAGACCAATCACAGCACAGGGAGCATTCAACTCAAACTGAAAGGTCAGCCTTACCTTATCTCAGTTTCCTCATTGTGAAAACTGAGACCCAATCATAACTACTTAGGAAGTTAAAATGATAATGGTCCCCATGAGATAATAAATGCAGAAGGAATGAGTACCATAAGCTTAGCATATCTGACAGTTCTCCTTCTCTTAACTGTGGTTCAACAGGGTAAATGTACTATTAATTGATGGAAGAGTGATGTTGGACGAGAAAAATGTAGACATGAGTGGCTCCTGTGCTAAGTGCCCGCTCATCCTAGGCATATATTGGAAGGTCTACCAGCTGGGCTTCTGTCAATAGGCTACTGCTCTCCAAATGGAAGCTAATCAAAGTGCCCAGGAGGAATTAATCAGTCTCTGTAGGACTGGTCCAGGAATCCACACTTTTTAAGTGACATAGATTCCAACTGGTGGCTTACTGAATCTTGTTGATTGATTGGAGAGGCATCAAGGGGCTGGAGCCTGGCTGATGGTTCTGTATTGATTGTGGATTTTAGCCAAGTTATTAAGTGGTTGGAGATAGGGGGTTATATGGCATGAGTCTGCATTCCCTTCCAACACTCCCCTCCCTTGGCATTTCAGCTTAAATCACAGCATTTCCCAAAAGGATGTTAGCTCCTGTGGACAAAAGAGCTGAATGCATTAAACAAGTGAGACTCTGCTGCATGCATTGAATTCCTGCTTTGTGGGATGCCTGGGCTAAACTCCAGGATGCTCAGCCTCTCTTAGAAACCTGAGAGCCATGTGGTTTGGGTTGGGGGGGGGGGGAGAGCAAAGAAGTCACCTTCAGGAAGGATTCCTTAGCTCTTTGGCCTTCTAGTGCATGGAAAGGAGGCTGCATGAAACCTTTCACCCAGCTCCAGAAATTCTCCCTTTCTGGGTCAGGAGGAAATAAATTAATTCAGGCATATTTGCTTTGAGCATATCTAGTTTCTGTCTGTTTAGCATTGATAAAAATCAACAAACCTATCAAGAAAGAAAGAATGAAAGAAAGGAAGAAAGAAAGAAAGAAAGAGAGAGAGAGAAGGAGGGAGGGAGGGAGGGAGAGAGGGAGGGAGGGAGAGGAGGGAGGGAGGGAGAGAGGGAGGGAGGAAGAAAAGACCAAATTTTGAATATAAATTAAAGGCTAAGGCTTGCATGGTAAATTTTGTGTAGTATCCCTCAGGTTTGGTCTCTTAAGGTCATTGTCTTGTCTTACCCAATCTGTCTTGTTGAGCTTGCCTATGGAGAACATGCCCCAGATCAGTTCACATAATTACTATGGGTCTAATATTATATTAGGTGATGTATTACATATCTTCCCCCATAGTTCTCCTCTGGGGAGCACAAACTACGCTTCATGAAGATTCCTCTTCTTCAGAGTACCAGTGTGTGGATGTACACAAATCGTATACAGGACATGCCCCATGCAAGATAAGGAGTAAAGAGGTCAAGCATGAATGAGAACCCTTCCTTATAAATATCCCTGCTTCATCCTTCCAGCTAAAAGACTCCTTGACTCTCAAATGTAAAATGGTCATTCCCAGCTGAATTCCAACCCCACCCTAATCACGATATACCCAGCCCTTGGGGAGACCCTTTCACAGGCTGGGGTCCAGGAGAGAGGGAGTGATAGGAATTCTAGCCACACTTCCATTACTGTGCATGCCCTGGTGAGAAGCTTGGTCATTTCTGCCTAGTCATTTCTGGGTCATACATCTTACATAATCCATGCACTGCATGGTCACATAATCTATGTGCATTCGTGGAGTAGCCACGTAGGTCCATGTACGCATACACAGGATAGTCCTTAAAAGGCAGATCCCATCTATCCTCCCCCTCCTCAGCACATGTCTTTGCAGCAGGCCTGACCACACATTCTGTCCTTTCCCCTTCTCCTTCTAATAAAATCTGATAGTGGGTTTTGTTGTGATTCGTGACTTTTCCTCGAAGGGTAACAGGGCCTCATAAAACCAACAGGGAGATGATGCACAATCCTGTAAAATTCACAGATTCAGCCAGAGAGATACACTGGGATGAAACTGAGGAAGATAAAGCCTTGGGTAGTTCAACTGAGCTACCATATTATACACATCCCAGCCATTCAGCTCCAACAAGGCTCTAGAGGTTAAGAGTATTGGGGACAAAAATAGAGAAGATAAAAGAGTGGCCAGCAAAGACTTGAGGAGGAGATAGATTGACAAAATGATGGGCAAGAAATGCTATGGTTGGGTGAGTACGCACCCAGCTGTCTTTCACTGTAGGTGACTTAATTTCAGAAGTTGACTCAATGTCTTCAGAGAAGAGAAGAGAATCAGGGTCACATGAAAACAGACCTCCAGGCGGAGCACAATCTTGTGATAATGAAGTCTTTGACTATCTAAGAAGGGATGCTAGCTTGGCAAGCAGGAAGACTGGACCAAAATCCTGAACAATCTAGGTTTCTGAGCACAAAAGAAGTTAGCCAGCTGCAACCTGTCATCCAGAAAAATAGAAATGACAGTGCTACCTTGAGCTGCTGGGCTTTCTGGACATCTGCTGATCCAGCCCAAGCAGACAGAAAACCCATCAGGACACAGAAGGGTGTCTTGATGTGGGGAGAATGACAAAGGACTGACCCCGCTTTTCACCACAGTGTCCTCAGCGTTCAGCATCTTCATGGCTAAGCCAGTGCTCTGTCAGAGGATTTGGCTCTTCCTCAGCTCTTACTGTGTGACCCTGGGCAGGTCTTCACATACCTGAGACATATTTTTCATGAAAATCATCATTGTTAGAAACCAAGAACTCCCCCATCCTACCTCAACACCAGCAGATACATCAATGCCAACTGCCAAATACAACAAACACATGTACCTTTTAAAAGGTCCCCACCATCATGGCCCACTCTCTTGTTCTGTCTGTCTTTCTGTCTCTCCTTTCTCCTCCACCCTTGCTCAGGGATTGTAGAGACCCACAGAGGTTTCCTAGTGAGAACTTACTCAGGGTCTGAGAATCTGAGCTTGCTTTACCCAACAAGGGCTGCATAAGGGGATGATTTGACCACAGGAGTAGTTACCAGGTGTTTGGAAGGGTCTACACTTGGCTGTGCTGTGTGCTTTGATCTAGCAAAGGGGAAGTCTTTTGCTCTGTCCCTTGGCATTGTTATAAAAAGCCCCTTTGAAAAGGCAGAAAGGGCCATTGGGTTTTGATTCAGGTCCTCTGGAAGCTATTCTATGTTTCTGTCTTTCTCCTCTTTGCTATCTTTCTCTCTAATATTTTCTTACCCCTCTCTGCTACTCATAGGAACCCTGGGAAAGGTGGGAGCTGGCCTCAAACAAGAGGTGGCCTTTGTAGCCCCCCTAATAAATCTCTTGTGAGATCTGTTGTGTGGTGTGATCATTGCAGCATTCCCCGGCCCAGATCAATCCACTAAGTTACCCTCCTGCAGCAGAAACCCTAGCAACCATGTTATTCATTTTAAAGTGCATTCAGTATTGTCAGGCACATTCACAGCATTACACATCTGCCACTGCTATCTGCCTCTGGGGAGCTGAGGAAATCTGGTCCTCGTTATGTAGCCATTCTCCATCCCTTCCTAATTAGTTGCTGTGGGACGGTCTGTATGTCAAATTGCTCTGATTGGTCAATAAATAAAACACTGATTGCAGTGGCCAGGCAGGAAGTAGGGGACAAGGAGAGAGGAGAATATGGAAGCAGAAGGCTAGGCAAGACACTGCAGCTGCCGCATGACCAGCAGATGTGAAGAGCTGGTAAGCACCAGCAGTGGCAAGGTATAATTATGGAAATGGAGTAAGTTAACTATAAAACAGTTAGCAAGAATGCACGCATACAGTTGTATGCAATATAAGTCTTGTGTTTACTTGGTTGGTCTGAGCGGGTGGACTGCGGGTGACAAGATTTGTCCTGACTGTGGGCAAGGCAGGAAAACTCTAGCTACAATTAGTTCTTAACTGAATATTTGATACTGCATGGCATAGAGTTTTCATAGTTATCAATATTTTGATTTTATCATCATCAATGCTGAAATGTCACTTCATATAAACACATAGTACAGCATGACAGTATATTTAAAGCCATTTCAGAAACTATTAGGAATGCTGTCCTAATCCCAAACCAGAATTCATGTGATTTTTTTTGTATAAAACTCATCAGTAACTCAAACAGCAATTTTAAATTCAAACATTTTGACACAAAACTATCCAAACATACTTGTTCAGTGAGGAATTATAGGAAAATATTAAAAAATATTTTCTCCATAATTAAGACATTTGTTTCTATATGCTCAGAAAAACTTTGTATATCCAATTAAAAACACTGCAACTTATAACATACGGTCCAGTCAGACCTGAGCAGATGTGATTCAGGCAGCAATAACTGGCAGCAACTTGGATTCATTACACATTTGGTTTGGGGCTCAGTTGTGCATGTCACTCATTCAGAAACCTTGAATTATTGCCACTTTCCCCACCATGTCCATGTGGCTGCAACCACAGTAGTTACCAGCCTCATAAATCCAAGTAAAGGAAGCTCCGATTGAATGGCATTGCCATCTCAGCCCATCCCACTTCTCTCATCTCTCAGCTGGCTTCTCTCCCACCTCCATGCTTCCACATTGCGGTCGGTCTTCAGCTAGCTGGGAAGGCTTCCCTTCTCCCCACCTCTCCATCACCAGCAGTGTCTCATTCACCCCACACAGGTACATCTGATCGGCTCCCGCTGAGTCGCTGAAAGGCTGGCTATGGTTGGTTGCCTTTCTATGTATTTTGATATGTTGCAAAGTCTCAGAAAACAGTGCACGAGCCCTTTTGACAACAGCATTTTACAAATGGCTTATTTCATTAGACAGACAAGAATTTGTATTTGTCAAAATTAGACATTTTAG
The DNA here is from genome assembly GCF_004664715.2 of Peromyscus leucopus. Lineage (NCBI taxonomy): Eukaryota > Metazoa > Chordata > Mammalia > Rodentia > Cricetidae > Peromyscus > Peromyscus leucopus. Next base: position 49,694,843 of record NC_051086.1, read on the forward strand.
AAGCGTTTGTAAGTTGTTTTTTGTCTTCTTTGTTGTTTTAAGATGAGGTCTGTCAGTGTAACCCTGGCTGTCCTGAAATTCACTGGACTTGTACCCATACTGATCCTCCTGCCTTAGCCTCCTGAGTGCTGAAATTACAGGTATGTGCAGCTATGCCTGGCCTTATAACATTATTTTAGTTATGTGGCTTTTGAATCTGCTTTTAAGTGGCTTCAGAATAAACTTTTCATAGCTATGATGCATGGTTTACAAACCTGGGCTGCAATTATTCATATTGATATCAGCTCCTATTTTTTGAGGAATACACTGGCCTTGAAGAAAAGGGAAAGATTAAATAATTTATTCTAAACAATGCTGCAGTGTGCAGTGTGGCAGTGGTGTGAACTTGTATCCAGGTGTATTTCATCTTAAGCTACTCTGTGTTGGAATGATAATTTAAAAAGTCCCAATTGTTTTGTCTTTAATTAGTTAATTGGGATAATTGTACAATAAGTGCTTGTCAGGGAATACACCTGTGACAGGCATTGCCACTCAATATACCAAAACCCGGTTGAGAGTTTTTGCTCAAAATGATATCAGGTCAGGAACAGTGGTACACACCTGTAATTCTAGAGGCTGATGCTCATGAGTTCGAGGACAGCCTGAGCTACATAGCAAGTCTCTACTTCAAAAAAGGAAGGAAGGAGGAAAGGAGAAAAAGAGGAGGGAATTGGAAGAGCAAGGGAGGGAAGGGGAGACACATAACAGTCTCCAATGCAACTTCTTTAAGATTGCCACTCAACAGTCTTCCCTGATGGTGTATGCCTGTAACCCTAGTGCTTGGGAAGTAGAGGCAGTCAAGTCGGGAGTTCAAGGGTAGCCTCAGCTACAAAGTAAATTTGATGCCAGCCTGGCCTACATGAGAAGCAATCTCAAAAAAGAAAAGAAAAGAAAAGAAAAGAAAAGAAAAGAAAAGAAAAGAAAAAGAAAAGAAAGGAAAAGAAACAAAAAAATCTTTGAAGTCAGAGAGACAATTCAGTTATTAAGAGAAATTAGTACTCTTGAAGAGGATCTCAGTTCAGTTCCCAGCACCCACATGGTGGTTCACAATCATACATAACTCTAGTTCCAGAGGAACTTTTCTAATCTCCACAGGCATGCATATGGTACATATACATACATCCAGAGAAAACACTCATATGCACAAAAAATTATAACTTAAAACAAACAAAATAGATTACCTCTCAATTAATACCAAATGTTCTCACTTGTATATAGAAGGTAAGGTGATGACCTCACACATCTGAAGAACAATGGTTTCCAGAGGCTGGGAAGGTAGGGCAGATGAGATGATGACTCATGGGTACAGGGTGAACCAGGCTAATGGAATAAGGTCTAACATTCTGCAATACTGTGTGGTCACTATGGCAACAACTAGTTGACTAGTTCTAAACAGCTGCTCCAAAGGATTTTGAATGTTCCTAATATAAACAAATTGCAAATGTCTGATAGATGGATATGCCCATCACCTTGACCTGGTCACATGATGCACATATATCAGAATATCATAGTATTCTACACACACACACACACACACACACACACACACACACACACACATAATTTTTATGTGCCAATTGAAATTTAAAGGATTTTTCTAAAGATTGTCATTTAAGTTCCCATGAAGGCTGCAAATGGTAGAAACCCACAGTCAGACTACTCAGGAAACAATTGCCAATGCAGAGAACCAGGGTTTGGCACACAGCAGAGAACTGGACAAAGGAAAGCCTTTCTGTGTTCATGATCCTCCCAATTTTCATATCAGAGGAATAACTAGACATTAGGAGGCTAACTCATTATATCCTGCCCCATCAATGATCCTAACTAACATTCAGGCATCTGCTGGCCTGCTCTGGCTTATTCCTTAATGTCTAGCTTTCAAAGAGAACTTCCTTCAACAATCAAAAGTAGCCATTCTCCAGCATAAGAATCTATCTATTTCAACTAAACATTTTATTTAAAAAAGTAAACTCTTGGACTGGGATGTAATTCAGTGGTAGAACATTTGCCTAGCAAATGAAGAACCTTGGCTTCTCTAAGCACCATGCACAGACACAAATCAGTTGTTTAAATGTTACTCTACATTCTGTGTCTGTCCATTGGAATATAAGTCACATGAGAACAAGACCCTCTCTGTCTTTGTTGTTTGCTGTTGTCTCCATAGCAACTAGTATCACTTCAAGGACATGAGAGATAGTCAAGAAGAATGTCTCTCTTTCATGAATTTGGACTCCAATAGAGAAAAATAAAGTTGAGCCCCTATCTCATCACTTTGACAAAAATAAGTACCAAACACATAATGAGTTAAGCCTAGCAGGAACAAAAATACCTATAACTTAGAATTCAGAAAAACCTTCTTTGGACCAGACCAAAATATCTTCAGCATAACAAAAATAAATACAATTTTAAAAACAAAATCTCTCAACCAGCCATGGTGGTAGAAACCTATAACCCCAGAGTTCAGGATATTTAGGTAGAAATACCAGATTAGCTGGCACTACATAGCAATACCCTTTCTATAGATAGATAGATAGATAGATAGATAGATAGATAGATAGATAATAGATAGATAGATAGATAGATAGATAGATAGATAGATAGATAAGAAATAGAAGATAGATAGATAGCAACAGACAGAAAAGTATTTGAAATATTCTAGGTGACGCTCACTGGAGTCATAAATGGTAATAATAATATATATATCTATAATCACTAGTATAAATTAATAATAATATATATATCTTTAAAGAAAATTCTTCCCTTATAACCTGAAATGGTGGCAAGTAGCTATAGTCCCAGAACTTGGGAGGCTGAAGCAGGAGGATTGTCAGGACTTCAAGGCCAGCCTGAGCTGTGCATAGCAAGATGCTGCTTCACAAAAGATAGAAAAAGAATGAGAGACAGAAATTGTACTTTTAGGAATTCTTCTCAAAAAGAGATACTTACATGTGTGTAAAAAGGTTTACACTTAAACATATTTGGAATAGTTTGTAAATATGAAAATAATCTAAATAAAATTTAATTTACAGATAAAATGGAACATATGCAGCAATTAAGAAAAACGAACTGCACCTGGATCTGCAGAATTAATATTGTGAGGATGACTGTACTACCAAAAGTGACCTATGGATTCAGTGGGATCTCCATCAATACTAATGGCAGTCAGCTCTAAATTAGAAAAAAAAAATAAGTTCAAAAACCCATTTAAGCCAAAAAGCCTACAACTAGCCAAGCGATCCTAAGTAAAGAACGCTTCTGGAGGCATTATAATATCCGAACTCAAATCATACTACAGAGTCACAGTGACAAAATTAACATGGTGCTAACACAAAAACAGACATGCGGATCAATGGAGCGGGGTATAGATGCAGAGATAAACCTGCACCACTGTGGCCATCTAACATTTGACAAAGGTATCAAAAACACACTCAAAAATACAAGACAGAAGTCAACGAACCATGCTGGAAAAACCAGATTCTCCCTGTAGAAGAGTAAAATTAGATCCACATCTCTCACCCCGCACAAAAGTCAGTTCAAAATGGACCAAAGGTAGAAATAGAAATCAAAGATCAAAACAGATCTATTCAAAATAGGTCAAACTTAAAAGCTGAAATTGCTAAAAGGAAAACATAGAAAATATACTTTAAGATTATCAGAACAGAGCCAGGGGGTGGTGGCACATGCCTTTAATCCCAGCACTCAGGAGGCAGAGCCAGGCGGATCTCTGTGAGTTCTGTAGGCCAGCCTGGTCTACAAAGCGAGTTCCAGGAAAGGCACAGAGCTACACAGAGAAACCCTGTCTCAAAAACAAAACAAACAAACAAAAAGATTATCAGAACAGGCAAGAACTTTCCAGGCAAAACTCTAATAACTCAGGGGGGGAAACTCTGAGAATTAATGGATGGGACCACGTAAAAATGTTAAAAAAAAAAAAAAAAAAAAAAAGTTTCTGCAGTGCAAAGAAAACTACAGCAGAAAGGGTACAGAAGAAAGGAAATCTTCGCCAGTCATACTTCAGACACGGGGTTGAGATCTAGAATATATAAGGAGCTGCAACAGTAAACACCCGAGAACAAAACTGCCAATCAATAAATGGGATAAGGAAATAAATAGTTCTCAAAAGGAGAAACACAAGAGGCCAAAAAGCACTTTAAAAACAACCTTCAACACCCTTAGTCATCAGAGAAACAAAAATGACAACTACTTTGAGATTCCATCTCACTTTCATCACCAGTGGTTACCATGGAGAAAACAGGAGGGGCTAGGACTGCAGCTCAGTTGCACATGCATGTGTGAAGCCCTGAGTTCAATTCCCAGCACCAAAAGAAAACAAGAAAGGAAGGAAGTATGGAAGGGAGGAAGGAAGGAGGAAGGAAGGAAGGAAGGAAGGAAGGGAGAGAGAGGAGGAGGAAGGAAGGAAGGAAGGAAGGAAGAGAGAGGGAGGGAAGGAAGGAGAAGATGGAAGGGAGGAAGGAAGGGAGGAAGGAAGGGAGGAAAGAAGGGAGAGAGGGGGGAAAACAACAAATAACCAGTTCACTGCTGGTAGGAGTGTAAACTAGTAGTTATTGTGGTAATCAGTATGGAGGGGTCTCAAAAATTGAAATTAGAAACGCCTGCTGACCCAGATACTCTTTTCTGGGCTCTGTATCCTACCATGCCCATATTATTGTTTTATTGTTCTCAAGAAAATAGAGTCAGCCTAGATGTCCACCAGTAGATGAATGGATAATGAAAACATGGCATACATGCACAATGGAATTTTAATCAGCTGTAAAGAAAACAGAGATTATTTTAAACAAGTTACCCAGACAAAGAAAGACAGATATCATGTTCTGTCTCGTGTGGCTCTTGGTGTTCAGTGCTTACGTATGTACGTATGTAGGCATGGGTACTGGTTCAGGATATCAAATTAGAAAGTAAATTACTAGAGGGGGAGAAAGAGGTGTTGAGGAAGTGACGATGGGAAGAGAGATTGTCCACTCGCTGCCACATGTAGGTGCACATGCATGCATGCATGATCATCTGCACACACATACAGAGAGAGAGAGAGGAGAGAGAGAGAAACTAATTTTATTTGAAAATACCAAAATGAAACCCAACACTTTTTATGTTAACTAAAATAAATACATTTTAATGAACTAAGTATATATGTATTACCCTGCAATGATATTCAAGGTTTATTGATAACTAAAATAAGAAATTGTCATCAGATAACAAATATTGTACAGTTTCACTTATTTATTGACAGATGTGAGTATTTTAATAAAAGACATCTGTGTATATATATTATAAATATTAGCTGTAAGATCTTGGAGTAAATTACACGACAATACGTCTTTCTCAAGACACTTGGCTTCTAGCAGTCATAAAATTATGACATCCTTATTTTGTTAACACAAGATATTTTACTGTCTTCTGCTACAACATTGTCATAAGCAACAGATCTGCATTTCTCCAGGTGGCTCTCTGCACTGCAAAGCCGCACTCTGAAGTGCTGAGACACAGACCTGTAAGTAGCTCACCAGACTTCTAGATTCAGGATGGGGGAAGGGTGAGCAGGCAGGAAGGCAAGGGGATCACACATTACTTTATCTTTTTATTGTCTGAATCCTTATGACATGTTAATAGTTTTGGATAAAACTGTTCCAGGGATCTGACACCCTCTTCTGGCTTCTGTGGGCACCTGTATTCACATACTCATACATGTACACAGATACTAACACAAACATATACACATAAATAAATAATAAAATAAAATTTTAAAGTAAAGACACTGATTATCACATGAATATTTATGCCATGGCTATCTATTTTAAACTAGAACTAAACGTTCAGAAAATGGGATGGGGGAGGAGATCCTGTTTGTAGTGGTATGCATGATACAGCAACTAGAAATCTATGTACCCAGCATTGTGAAAGCACACCTGCCCTCCGATAGTCATTCAGTTCTTAGATATTTACCCAAGAGATACAAAAGCTTGTATGGATAAAAAAAAAATCTGAGTAAATATATGTACGGCAGCTGCATTCATGACAGTCCCCAACCAGAAGTAATATAAGTGCCCATCCGTGAGAGGATGAATAAAAAGTATTACAGAATAGAATAGTGTGGCTATACAACAGCTAAAAACACAGGCTGCAATTGCCTGAAGAGACCACTGAAGCAAAACACAACAGAACACAGGGAGCATGGGTATGTCACCTAGAAGGTTTAGAACTTGAGGCATGCATCTGCCAGAGAAAGGAATCGGAGCAGAGGTTGTCTGTGCAGTGGGAGTGGCTGGAATGGAGCATAAAGAACCAGCTAGATCTTGGCAGCGTTAGTAGACAGCATGAGTGAATACGTTTTTGCCAGAACTCACCACACAGCAAGATCAAGATCTGAGCATTCACTGTTAGTAAAACTTCATCTTAGTAGAATAAAATAAAATAGAGTTGAGAAAGGTTAGATTTCCTGGGGGGGTCGCAAAGGATGAAGGGGAAGAAACCAAGGTCAGGTTTTTTTCCTGGGGTTTGCATCACCACTTTCAATAGGGTATTAGACTGGGGTGGGTTTGATAATCACCGTCTGATTACAAGCCCAGCTCACACTCATTAGCAGAGTTTGCAAAGTCTTATGCAAATCTGGTGCGCAGGACATCAACCACACCCGCAGACACCTCTCTAATGATGGCAGATGGCGTTCTGCTGATAAAAGTGGAGACTTTGAGGGGGGGAAAAACTGCCCAATCTTGCATAATCCATCTAGGAACTTGTAAAGCAAATAAATGAATACCAATAACATCAATGGAAACGGAACTTAAGTAGACGCGCATAGATTTTTTACATAAATCCCCCACAGCAGAAAAAGGAGATTAGAAGGAAGAACACGATTTAGAAGCCAGTGCAAGCGTCCTCCATAGCCGCACATCGCAGCCGGGAGCTGGCACCGTGCTGGGAATGGCGATGGCTCATTCCTATTCTCCAAGAGGCGGAGGCCCCAGCAGCTGCAGGGGCTCTGCTCCCCTCCCTTCACCTCTCTTCCTTTCCTTCTTCTCCCCTTCCTTCCCCTGCCCTCAGGCATGCACTTGGCTCAAAAGACAGCATCATGGACACTATGATACCAGGACCCCGACAACGAGAAAGGCACAAATGGAAGCCACTCTTAATTTTCAAAAAGTAAAAAGTGCATCAAATTTTTTAAAAATATACAGAATTGAACTTAGCCTTAGGAAACCTGAAGAGCCCCAGAGATCACTCTGTAAAAGGCCAGTGCATGGGGCATCTGCGGGAGACCCCAAGCAAGAATCTGAGCCAGTTCTGCAGCATCCAGGCTCTCAGATCACCTTGTGCTTCTACAACATGCTTAGAAGTCACTGCTTGGGATGAAGGCACGGTTTTGTTATTTCTGCAATACCTACATGGTTTTCCAAATCAAAAAAAAAAAAAAAGTATCTGTCCTCAGGCCTAAAGAAAGGAGAAGTATCAGAGGCCTATCTATTGCACGAATTGTTAGAAGGTCTTATTAATAAAAAACAAACCTGGAGCCAAGTATTGTGGTGAATGCTAAATGATCAGAGAGACAGAAAAGGCCACAGCTAACCTCACCTCGCCAGTTCCTCAGCTGGTCCCATTTCCTCAAACTGTAAGCCTCTGTGTCCTCATCTGGAATGAATCTCAGCTGAACTGCTGCTAAAAGCCTAAAAGCTTAACCAGCTCTAATTTCTGGTCCTCACACCTTAAATACTTTTCTGCTTTCTGCCATCACTTCCTGGGAATTAAAAGCTCTTGTTAGCATGCCTAGCTGTTTCCAGTATGGCTTTGAATTCACAGAGATCCAGATGGATCTCTGCCTCTGGAATGCTAGCATTAAAGGCATGTGTGCCACCATTTTTGGCCTCTATATCTAGTGGCTGTTCTGTTCTCTGACCCCAGATAAATTTATTAGGGTGCACAATGTATTGGGGAACACAATATCACCACACATATCTAAATCCAAACTTCAGTATATTTTGATCATAAATGTAACTGTTCCCCACTCCCATTCTGGACCTCCCAAATTACAATTAAAATTACCAGAGAAATATCACCATATGGGGAAATTGCATCTGAAAGTAGAGAGAGGATGTTGTCCACTTGCCATGCTTTCAGAAAGTTCCACAACCATCCTAGTGTTATGCCCAGATCACAGGGACCCCCCAAAAATCCACCACGGAGACTGAATCCCATATGTAAAAACAAAGAGCCTTTATTACCTTCAAGCTCCGAGCTTGGTCTCTCTGTCTGTCCAATGCAGCAGTGAGAGCAGAGAGCCCAGAGCCCAGGCAGGTGTTTGGAACATCATGTATTTCCTCTTAGATGCAGGCCTCTAAACCCGTCATGGCAGCTATGTGGTCCAGCTGTTTTGAGGCCCCCCGACAGACCACAAAGTATAGCACAGAAAGAATAACAAAAGTTTATTTTGAGAGTTAAGAACTTCTAAGAACAAAGAAGAGGATCTAAATGTGTCCACAGAAGGAAAGAGAATAGACCATATAGTAAGGATAAGAAATGAAAAACAATGGGGTGCACAATGTGAAACTCCCAATGAATCAATAAAGTTAAATTAAAAAGGAAAAAGAAAAAGAAAGTAAGAAAGGGAAGGAGGGAGGGAGGGGGAGGGAGAGAGGAGAGAGAGAGAGAGAGAGAGAGAGAGAGAGAGAGAGAAGAAAGAAAGAAGAAAGAAAGAAAGAAAGAAAGAAAGAAGGAAGGAAGGAAAGAAGGAAAGAAGGAAAGAAAGAAGAAAGGTATTTTAGAAGCAGCATCAGGGGCCAGGATGTAATGACACACACTTTCAAAATTCAGAGGGAAAATGGATTGCCTATCTGGACTTTTATACCCTCCTAAAGCATAAACTGGGTATGAGAAACAATGCAGATGTTTGGAAATATATCTAAGTACTGAAGCCTTTCCTTGCTTAGCAATCTTTCTTAGGAACCAAGGAAAATGGAAAGCTTCACATCTAAGTCATCCACAAGACCATGAAGGCACCACAGGGTAACAGCTATGCTGCAGTCTAAAGCAGATGGAAGCTTTGTAATCAGACTTCAGTCCTTATTTTTCTTGGCTTCTAACAATCAACTGAATCATCTCAATTAATCTTCCCAATAAACATCACAAAGCAGGTATGACTTCTAGTTACATATGTTAAAAAAGAAAAACAGGCACCAAGTCAGTAGAAGGAACAAATTCTGGAGGAAGGTAAGAAATACTGTATGATGCCTGGACTTTAGCAACAGTTAAATGAGTGAATCCAAAGTTTAAGACAGGATTCTGGTCTTGAAGGAAAACATAGTTGTAGAAAAGGACAAAACCACCAAATGAAGCATTGTAAGGACAAAACCAAATGAAGTGTTGTATGGCTCTTTCCTCAAGATTACGTGTGATTATCAAATCCTGAATGAAAGCTACCGTGACCACCAGCATTCAGCTCTAGAAACTGAGCCTATTTCCATGAAGAAGGAGGGGGAGCTCATGAGGCTCCCTCTTCCCCAAAGATAAATAGGTAATTTACAGTCACTGGGAGGAGGAGAGTCTTTGGTGATTTAACTGCTCATATAATGTCCATAATCTTGTATGTAACCCCTTACCTACATTTCTGTAAATAACCCCAATAAACTCAGCTAGACTTGGATAGAATCATTTCTCCCTTCTGTGTGCTGACTGATTTTTTTGTCACTTTGACATGAACTAGAGTCATTTGGAAAGAGGAAGCCTCAACTAAGAAAATGCCCCCACCAGATTGTCCTGTAAACAAGATTATGGGAGCATTTTCTTAATTAGAGATTGGTGTGGGAGGGCTCAGGCCTCTGTGAGTGATGCCACACCTAGGCTGGTGGTCCTGGGTTGTATAAAAAAACAGGCTAAGCAAGCCATGAGGAACAAACCAGGAAATTGCATGACCCATGGTCTTCCCTTCAGTTCCTGCCTCCAGATTCCTACCTTGAGTTCCTGACCTGACTTTCCTTCATGATAGCTGTAAGCTATAAGGTGAAACATACCCTTTCCTTCCCAAATTGCTTTTGGTCATGATGATTATCATAGCAAGAGAAACCTAAGGCAGTCTGCCATTGCTCTCTCTATCTTGGGTGAACAGAAACTAACTTCCTTCAAAACAATTCACACAACGGGCAGAAAGCATTTTTGAAACAAAAAAAAATTGAAAAACTAAAGAGAAATAATGACAATTAAGATAATAGGTTAATATCCCATCATGGATGGTGCCTGGCATATGAGGCTCCATTCCCACCTGGGGAGTTATCAGCAATACTGGTTGCAGAGAGATGAAAAGTAATTTTCTTCAGTGGTGTAGCTTCAGGTAAGTTGTTCAAGCACCAATAAATGAACTCCCTTGTGCCCATGGAACTGACTCTAATTAAATAAACTAAGGTAAACTAAGGGACACACACACACACACACACACACACACACACACACACACACCATGTTGGAAAGAAGTGGTTTATCAGGTGGAAGTTGGATTAGAGAGAACAATGTAGAGTCAATAAGATCTAATACATTGTATACAGTATGAAACTGTCAAGGAATAATTTTAAAGAATTTATTTTTTTTAAAAAAAGATAGTAGATTAAAACCAATAGAACAGAAACAGTAACCAAAGCTGAACTGAGAGAGAGACACTGCAGCCTATAGACACACTGGAGCTAGCAGTGGATATGGTTTTGTGGTTGGTCGCACAAGCTCAGGATCAGCATCCAGGTTCAAGAGCTGTCTTGATTACATTGTTACTAAATACCAAGAAGGAGAGTGATTTTTTTTCCCACCCAAAAGGAGGGTTATTTCTTCCACCCAGATACAAAATGTTGCTTGCTATTAAGAGAAATACCCTCCAGCCAGACTTTTCTTCTGTGAGGGGCTTTCAGTGAGAATACCACCCTTGGCCCTTATCTTCCTACAGCCATTTCTTTGCATGCTAAGAAGCACACCTTGTCTGGTACTTGGAGCGGAGGGAAGGATCTGAGTGCAGGACTCAGCACACACACCCCTTTGTCTCACATCAAACCATCACCTGGTGAAATAGTCCTCCTTTACCCGCTCAGTGGCTGCTGTCCAGCCCTCTGGGTGAGCTGTACAGCCAGACTCCAGCCTGTGTCCCTGATTTTATCAAATTCAAAAGGTGGAGATAAGTAAATCCTTTTGGCCACAGATCTAAAACCACTTTCCCCAAACAGGATTAAGGTCATTGACATCCTGATCTTCCCTTTTCCAAGCTGACAATCCAAGTTAGTCCTCAACTAGAGAAGAAAAAGGATGCAACTCAAACCACCAATAGTTACCCACAGAAGAGAGTCCAAAACAGCGAGGCTTATATGCAAAACTTAACCTGGATATGTTTTGTTTAGTGAATTCATATTTAGCATGTATAATTTCTTAAACAGCCACATACTGGGGCATAATACATAAGTTCTTCCTCCCTCCTCTTATTTGTTAGTGGTTTTCTTTTCCATGGTTTCAATGACCCAGTTTATTAAAATCTGAAAAATATCAATAGGTTCCCAGAAATAAATAATTTGTGAGTTTTACATTGCTTTTCTGTGTAGGCACTGTGAAGAAATCCTACACTGTCCTACCTGGGATATGAATCTCCCCTTTTCACTATATCTACCTTGTATATACAACCCTTACCAAAGCTATTTAAAAATGACATTTATGTAATTTTTATTACAATATATTGTCAGGATTGTTCTACTTTACTCTTAATTACCGGTATTAATATTATACTATGCCATATTTCTAAATTAAGGTTTATTATAAGTGTGTATGTATAGAACAAACAGCATCCATAGGGTTTGGTACCTACAGGCATCCACTAGGGATTTTGGGACATGTCCCCTATGGATAGGGGGGAGAAGGACTTGTGCATTTGCTTGTAGCACACCTCCCCTGGGTCACCTCACATTTAGAAGTCCTGTGTGACAGAGCTGGCAAACCTAAGGTGAGACCAAGGACATGCCAAAGGGATGATTTTACAGAATTATTTTGTCATCTTGCTTTGCCCTATTGAAGTAAATTAGCAAATACAATGCTCATTAATATAAAAAAAATCATTTACTCTCAACTTCTCCTTTTTCCTCAGCTAAATAAATATTGAATAAATCTGTAAAAGATACTGGTTTGAACAGGGCCAATTAGGCCTGGGGTACCCACACCATCTGTCCCTGCAACCAGACATGTGAGTGAGAATGTAGATGCCCTGCATTCTTATCCTTATGGTCATCTAAATTCTTTAATTTTTTTCTGTGAAAAGGAAGTAGGAATCCAGCTCAGCTGAGCCATCTACCCACAGCATACAGTTTATTAATGGTCAATCTAAGGTTAGACTATGGTTCCTCTGCCCAGTAGTTTAACATTGCCAGCCCCAACTCATTGTCCAATAAGTAGACAAGTTCATGAAATGCAGAATGGAAACAGGACCATCTCAGGTGTTGTCGAGATGCCCCAGCCTGGCTAGAAGCCAGACATGCCAAGCAAGAGCAGACCCTTGACCTTTCTGAGCCATTTGTTGCAATCTTTTAAGCCTGGTCACTGCTGCTTCAGACCCCTTTACTCCTCCAACAGCACAGTCAACTTCCTTTTTAAACTCTTTTATTGACAAAGAAACATATTTTAAGAAGAACATATTTCATGAGACTCACCAGGCACAGAACGAAAGAAAAAAACACAAAATGGCACAAGCTTGTTGTTACCATGTGCTCTTGGCATCTGTTGTTTGCTGCGATAGCGTTTCATTAGTTCTTCAAGAATTTCATAAATGTATTTTGATCATATTGACCCCCAACTCCCTCAAACCGAATCCCCCTATCCAACTTGGTGTCATTTCTCCTTTTTTTTTTTAAACCCATTCAGCCTAATTTGTGCAGCATATATAATCTTGGATGCACGGCCTTTCACTGGAGCATGGTTGACCTAACAGGGACCATAACCTTAAAGAAAACTGACTCTCTCTCTCTCTCCAGCAGTTATAAATTGCCAATAGTTCCTAAACCAGGGATGCCAATAGTCTTCTCCGTGTTGACTGGATTATCTCTTTTGGAGATGTTGGCCAATGCAGTCCTGTATTAGTCAGGCTTCCCTGGAGAAACTGGACCAGTGGAATGAAAAAGCTACACACAAACACACACACACAGGTTAGCACATAGTAGGTGCTCAAAAACAGCATTTATAAATGATTAAATAAAGTAGTAATAAAATGCAAAGACTTCCAGGTGACCCCTAACTTGACAACCCCAGCCCTCCCACCACAGAGTAATTTGTGCACATTCACACTTTAATTAGATGACAATTTACCATCTTTCAAAAGTCTTTAAAATATGATGCATAAAATACAGCTTGATGTGTTCAATCCTCAGTGCAGGATCTGATCCATTATGTGGCTGAAAGTCACTATGGGGGTGGTGTGGACAAAGGATTCAGATACAGAAATGAGCAAAAGAAGCTAAAGAATATGGGAAAGAAACTTTGCGGGACCCTCGAGGAAACACCGTTAATACTCTTCTTAAACAAAAGAGACCCTCATTTGGCATCACTGGTTCAGAGAAGCATGTGGAGAGTGGGACAGCCTGAGAGCCCCACACTACCATCTGTCCTGAAAACTCCCAGAGCTAACACCTGATTTGACAAGGGTCTCTTTGTCCTAAGGATGCTGCCCACACATCTCTCTAAGAAACTCTTCTAAGGAACTCCCACCCTAGGGGGCTGCGAAAAATTCAGGCAGTGCTTATTGACCCCATTACTGCTTACTATCCTGGGGCAAGAAGATAATCCGATCTGTTCTTTCCCAGCATACAGGCACAAAGCCATAATAAAGAACATATCATGTTAGATGCGGCTCTATCCTAACATTGGGAGCAGGGGATACCTTGTGAACAGTTCCAGCGTATGTTCCGCTTGACACAGATGCCATGTAACTCTCTCTCTCACTGCACAAAATTCTTTGCATCCTCAAATCCTGCTGTCCATTTCTATCTGAACCATACATGTGGCATCTCTACTACCTCTACTCTGTCTATACACCCACCAGCCTCCTGCAAGTGTCCCAGGACTATCATTGGAAACTACAAAGAAAATGATGTGTGAGTCACAGCCTCTGTCTTAATTACTTTTCTATTGATGTGGTATGACACCATGCCCAAGGCAACTTATAAAAGGAAGAATGTATTGAGAACTCATGATTCCAGAGGTTACAGTCAATAACCATCGTGGAGGGAAGCATGACAGCAGCCAGGCACTAAAACAGTAACTGAGAGCTTACATCTTGATCTACAAGCAAAAGGCAGAGAGAGAAAGAGAAAACTGAATATGGCATGAGATTTTGAAACCTCAAAGCCTGCCCCTGGTGACACACCTCCTCCAATAAGGACACACCTCCTAATCCTTCCCAAACAGTTCCATCAACTGGTGACCAAGTATTCAAATATATGAGCCTACAATGGGCACTCTCACTCAAACTACCACAGCCTCTAACCTTAAAGACTTGATCACGAAGCAGGAGCCATAAAAAAAAATCAATGACCATAAGACACCAGTAATTGAAGTGTGTTATTAAACTCTACAATAATATAATCAAATAGTGAGTGTCAGGAAGACCTGACTTGTAGAAGGTCACAGCCACCAGCTGAAGAGGAGATACAGAGGTAGTTCATGAAAGAAAATATACAGTCCCAGCTACTGGCAGACTGAGGCAGGATGATAGCATTCGAGGCCAGCATGGGACTACATAGCAAGACTGTGTCTCAAAACGATGAACAAATAATGCAAAAGACAGTAAAAGGGACAAATATAGAAGTATTGATGGATAAAGCATGTTTGTGAACAGTGTGCTTCAATGCGGAGGAACTAAGGGACAAGGGGTGATGAGAATGACCCAAAACTCTCCAGCAAATAACCCTAGCACTTCAGAGATGGAAAGAGGAGGATCAGATGTTCAAGGCCACCCTCAGTGTGTCTGTTAGTTTTATGTCGGTGTGGCACAAGCTAGAGTCATTTGGGAAGAGGAAATCTCAACTGAAAAGATGTGCCCCACCAGGTGGGCTTGTAAGCAATTCTATGGGGGCATTTTCTTAATTAGTGCTTGGTGTGGGTAGTGCTACCCCTGGGCAGGTGTGCCTGGGGTGTATAAGAAAGCAGGCTGAATACAGAGTGCCTGCACAAGTTCAAGCCAGATGAGACTCCATGGCTGAGAGGGAGAAATAGGCACAGACCCCTACCCCTAGCTGAGAAGCTCCCTTCAACAGACACCCACTTGCAAAGGGAAAAAATTAGGTTTTTTTCCAGTAAAGTCTCACTGGGTATATTAACCACGTATCAGGGCAGGACCCATCCCCAGCAGTAGATGCCCAACACAAAACAGACTTGATAGTATTTTTGTAGACTTTTTTATTCAAATTGCTTTGTTTGAGCATTTTTTTTCTCATTAGTCTTTTGCTTGTTTATTATAGTTTCTGGTTTTGTTTTTTGTGGGGTTTTATGTGTGTGTGTGTGTGTGTGTGTGTGAGAGAGAGAGAGAGAGAGAGAGAGAGAGAGACAGAGAGAGAGACAGAGACAGAGACAGAGACAGAGAGACAGAGAGCAAAAGAGACAGACAAATGGGTTTCTTGTGGGTTTTTTGTTTATTTGTTTGCTTGTTTGTTTTTTTTTAAGATTTATTTATTCATTTCATGTATGAGTGCTCTATCTGCATGTACACCTTTATTCCAGAAGAGGACATCAGATCCCATTATAGATGGTTGTGAGCTACCATGTGGTTGCTGGGAATTGAACTCAGGACCTCTGGGAGAGCAGTCAGTGCTTTTAACCGCTGAGCCATCTCTCCAGCCCCTGCTTGTTTGTTTTTAAAGAGAGGAAGAATGAGTATAGAGTTATGTGAGTGAGGGGGTGGGGAAGATTTGAGAGAAGTTTGGCGAGTGGAAAAGCATGATCCAAGTATGTTGTCTGAATTTTTTTTCAATCAAAAGAAGAAGAAGAAGAGAAGAAGAAGAAGAAGAAGAAGAAGAAGAAGAAGAAGAAGAAGAAGAAGAAGAAGAAGAAGAAGAAGAAGAAGAAGAAGAAGAAGAAGAAGAAGAAGAAGAAGAAAGCTGAGCAAGCTTTGGCAAGCCAGTAGGTAGCACTTCTCCACAGACTCTGTATCAGCTCCTACCTCCAGCTTCCTGCCTCGAGTTCCTGAACTGACTTCCCTGACTGATGAGCTACAAGCTATAAGATGAAATAAACCCTTTCCTCCCCCAGGCGCTCTTTGCCTTGGTGTTGTAGCACAGCCATGGAAACCCTAACTAAGAGACTCAACTACCTGTGGGTTAGAGGCCAGCCTGGGCTACATAAGACACTGTCTCAAAATCAAAAAGTAGACTGTGATTGTGAGGGGTCTTCTCACACAGCCCCAGGGGCTTCGTAAGATCGGCAAGCATGATTAGCCAACTGGATGAAGGAATTGAGGGAGGGGGCTATGTCAATAATGTCAACTTAGAGGGAATAGGCATGTGGAACACACTGATGGAAAGGGAACAGAAGAGGACAGAGAAGAGATGACAATGGATTGTACTGCTGAAGAGTGCAGAGACAGAAATACCAGCAGAGAAGCAGAAAGCAGATTAGGAAATAAAAGAAAAAACTAAATGTAGGGGGGTACAGTGCCATGGAAGCCCAGAGAGAAAATAGACATCCTGGTCCGTAAGTATCAAGTAGCCATAGACCTGAAGGGAGGCCAGAACTGGGGGATGAAGGGATCTCCCATGACCACAGAAAGTTCTGTGTCAGTGGAGATGTAGGAAGGGGAAGTCGGGATGTCACAGCTGAGATCTGCAGTAGAGGTGGAAGAATAAAGCAGGAACCCCAGATGTGACTTCCCCTCGGGAAGCTTTGGAGAGACCAGTGCCTGGATCTCAAACCTGCAGACTCTGGCTCAGTTGTTCTGGGAAAAGGAATAAACATGGGCATTTTTGAAGTTTCTATCAGTGCTTCCACTAGGCAATGAAGGCCATAGTCCACTGGATAAGCGTGGGTATGAACTAACTGGGCAGGGATAAAGAGAGGGAGGTCTTGAAAGGGAATTAAAGTAGAAATGAAAGGAAAGCGGTACACACATGTCTGGGAGATGCTGCAGGTTTGGTCCCTGGCTGTTCTGATGAAATGAATACCACGATAAAGTGAGCCCATAATTTTTCCTTTCCAGCTCATATGGAAGTTAAGTTTTTACTCTACTGTAGTCTGTTAAGTGTGCCACAGCATTGTGTGTGTAAGAAGTGTGTGTGTGTGTGTGTGTGTGTGTGTGTGTGTGTGTGTGCATGTTAAATTATTTTCTTGCTAAAAAAAATGCCAACAATCATTTTAGCTATTGGGGGAAAAATACTGTCCAAATAGAGTAGCATAAGTTGGGACAATCTCAGACCTACTCTTTGTAAACAATACAATGTTTGTTTGTGGAAGTGACGTACATTGCAACCAGGTGCTATATGGAGTGGAGGGAGCCTTGGATGAGTAAGTCCTGACTGAAGGTGTGTTTCTGACATAGGTATGACCATGTCAAGGACCCCATAGCCTCGGACTCAGAGGGATGACAAGTCTTCCTTGGGGAACCGGTTACAAGTACTGACAGTATGTGCAGAAAATGTCCACAGTAGATTTCTCTCTGGATAGTGATGGCCTAAAGACTGCTCCCCTACAGAGGCTGCTCCTACCAAGATTAGCCAGGCCTCTCTCATTGATCCAACTGTATACCACCAACTCTGCCTCCTTGTTTATCTGTACATAGTGACCCTTCCTCATTGTTCAGCCATGTGCTCTAGCCCTGCCTCTCTGTTCAAGTCTATATAATAAACACGGAGCTTTTGGAGTGCTGTGGTTTCTCCTGGAGAACGCCCACACCACCTGATCACAGTATATATCTGTCCGTGTATCTGTCTGTCGGCCTGTCTGTCTATCTGATCTTCTTTCTCTCTTGCCACCCCAGCCAGGTGCCGCTATGAGCAGAGGCAGAAGTGAAGTGAAGGCAGCCATCCATGAGAGAAAAGCCCAGAAAGGCAGTAGAGAGACTGAATTAAAGTTTGCTCAGAGACAAAAAAAAAAAAAAAAAAAAAAAAACCACAGGAAGCAAAGTCGGCACATGATGGACAGGCTCACAGTGGTGATGAGTAAGAACCCCTCAGCTGTAATCATGAAGGAAGCACAGATAGGCAAAGACGTAGCCAAATTTAGAAGAGCACAATTAGCAGAGCACACATGGAAAAATCCACCTCCGAGTTTTACCTGGGCAGGCACTCGAGTGAAAAGGGTGACGGTGGGCTGGGTGCAGTGAGATAGGTCAGGCAGTCACTGAAGAGGAGGCGAAGAGAGATAAGACAGAGCTGGCTGAGCAACGCTGACCATCCAGCTGAGGCTGGGAGCTCATAAACTGATCGTGAAACCAATGCAGTGTGGTTGTGTGATTTCTCTCCAACATCGTCCAGCAGTCTCGGGAGGGAGAATTTAGACATGAGATTGACACAACATTGTGTCATGTGGTGAGGCACAGCTGTGGAAGGAGGGCAAAGAAATGAGGAGCTGAGGGCAGAGATGAGAGTGCCCTTGGAGGGATGGCTGATTAAATCAAGTCTAGGAAGGAGGAAAGGCAAAGCCAGCAGCCTGCAAATTCTGGGGCCAATTATGTCAGAGAATGCATGTAGGTCTAAGGTTGTGGTTCACCAGTAAAACAGAGGCAAGCTAGAGGTGTACAATTTACCCCTAAGAATTAATTCAGACTGCCACGGAAGGTAGGCAGTCACAGCCTCCTGACTTCGAGATAGAACACACACCAAAACCAATGGTATCAATTCCAGTGTGAGAATCAGACACACTGAAAGCTAAGTCCCAGCCAGGAGCCGTGGAAAGCCAATGCCTCAGCTCCAGGAGAGAGGAATGGAGTTTGGAGTGGAGGGGCAAAAGGTTGAGGAGAGGAGGGGAAGGGAGAAGAGGCATGATTCTCTTTTATTTTGAGATATAATTCTGATTCCAGCCTTGAGAGAAAGAGTTCAGAAGATGTGACCGTTTAGTGAGGGCCAGGAGATTCTTTCTCCACCCCATGGCCTAAGAATTTGCTCTTCCATGTAGCTAGACCTCACCTCCCAGCACAAGCTAAAGAAGAAACCAGGGAGTTGGTAGCGGACTTTGGTCCATTTGTACAGTGGCCTTTCTGGACAGAATGGATACCACTATCCTTCTATAAATGATGTGAACTAGAGATGGGAGTGGGAGGCTCAAAAAACAGAGACAAAGGGAATAGGATGGCTTTTTCACAGATCACATCTGCCACTCACTTGCATCCAGACACCGGGCCCACCTGTTAAGTGGGGAAGAAAGTATAAGGGGCCTTTGTGCCCAGTCTTCAAGATCATAGAGAGCACTCAGTTTTGCCTGAAGTCTGTTAAGATTTGCCAATGCCTCCTGCTTTATGCGGCACAGTGGGCAGCTTTCTGTAAAGGGACTGTCTATGACAGAGGGCATCTGTGAGAGCGTTGCCCAGTTACTCTGGTACTCCAGCCTTCAATGAGATCTTATATCAGCTGCCCAGGGAGAAAGTTGTTACAGAGTAAAGAAAGAGATCCACGCTCAGCATTCCTGCCTGTTTCAAAAAGGACATTTGCACTCGGGCAGAGGCAAGACCTGGAGAGGAAGGGCAGACTGGAGTTCCATGGCACGGGTCACAAAATTTATTGAAAAAAAAAAAAAGCAGAAAGAAATCATGATAAGTTAGAGCCAACTTTACTAAATCCCAAAGGTGGAAAATGAAGGAAACTGTGTATAGCCCCAGAGGGCCTCTGTGTCCTGTGGGGAGTCTATCATTGTCTTGAGTGAAGGTGTATTGTTGACATGTAAAGAACTTCAATGCCTCAGACCCATGGATGTGGCAAAGGCTTCCCCCTGGTGAGTTCAGGGAATTGGCTGTGGTCCATATGTGGATGTTGACTGTGTTTGTGAAAATTCACAACTGCAGCTTCCTCCTCCCTGGTGGCTGAAGCCTGAGGCTGCTCCCCTAGAGAGACTTCCCACCCCAACTAGTTAATCCACCTTCTTGTGCTGTACATAGTAATGAGGTAAGTTTCCACGCTTCACAGTAAGTGCCCTCTATCTGCTCAAGCACAGCCCACCCAATCCCATCTTTTCTGTACGTCTATCTGTTGTTTCTTCATTCCCACCTCAGCCCAGCCAGGTTTCCAGGACCAAGCCATGCAAGACACAGAAATGTCCCACCTTTCTGTGGTCAATCAAGCCCATAGTGTTAGAACAGCCATGGATCCAAGAGTAGAAAGAACCAGAGCTTGCTAGCTAATCAGGTCTTAGGAAATTGAAGGTCTTGGACATCTTCACTTCAACTCACCATGCAGTTTGAGGGACCTGGGGAAATAGCCCTGCTCTCTCATCTCCCACTGGTAAGGTAAAAGGCCAAGTGTTTCCCATTCATTCTTCAGGGATAATGAGCCCTGAAGTCTCCTGGCTATCATGTAGAGGTATATAGTAGCCTTTATGGATACGTGGTCTCAAAGGAGACCAGAGAGTATAGATGTCAGTATATGGGACTAGAGGGAGTCTGAAGCCTATGACATGATGCTGCCATCTATTTAATTCCTGAACTCAGGGATCAGGAGAGGTCAGAGGTAGCAGCAGGTTCTTCATGTCACTTCATGGTGCATGTATCCACATCAATTTTTTTTTTTCAGATCAAAATTAGGAGTGCATTGTTCTGACCATTGAAAAGCAGCAGAGTCCCCCTTGAATAATGTGACCATTGTTGTATAGCTATTTCCTCCACATTGAAATACTCCCTCCTGGAGAGAGGATGGTGGAGATAAGATCAGGAAGCTAACAGGCCTTAAGCTTCAGAGACCACAAGGTCCACACAGCCCCGCCATGTGGTTACATAACCAGGAAACAACATCTGGAAGGGGAAGAGACTCTGTTTGTGGAGCTTCCTGCAAATTTGACAGGCAGTCCTGGGGATGCAGTCCACTTGTGACACCACCCACGCTGCGCTGGGGATTTGGGAATGCAGCTGACTTTGAGTCATTCACACACCAGGAAGAAACCTAACACATTCATTGGTTCACCAAGCTACACACACTTGGATGGAACCATTTCCCTGATCTGTCCTCAGTGCCATATCTGCAGGGAGTAGATATCTGTTCGGGTATCCCCAGGCATGCCACACAGCAGACATGCATAATATTTAGGACATCTTCTTTCTTTATCAAAAACACAGTCAGTTCTAACTGGACAGCATATAAAGTGGCCAAATACTTGGGAAAGGGAAGATAAATGTATGAGTTCTCGGTGTACGGAGCTGCCTCAGACATACAGTGAGACCCCAAATGTTAGGATGTTAGAACAACTCAAGGGTGAAGTCTAAACTTCTAGTAAGAGTGACAAAGCTCAGAAGGATGGGGTCCTCTTCCCTGGCCATTGCCTTGAGGCTATGCAATGTCACCACTGTCCTGGTGAGTATTGACAAGCCTCTACAGTGCTGTAGTCTCTTGCCCTGGTGTGTGTGTGTGTGTGTGTGTGTGTGTGTGTGTGTGTGTGTGTGTGTGTGTGTTGAGGATAGAATCTAGAGCTGTGTGCATGCCCTGCAGAGTGCTGAATCTTCCTTGGCCTGAGTACCCTGCTTGTCTTTCAGTTTGAACGTTCCATTTTGTCTTACGCAGTTCTAGCTGTTAAAACAAGAGCAGCTGACTTCTAAGCACTAGAAGCCCGTTTCTCAGTGCTCTAGATACTGGCACATCAAAGGACAAGGTGCCAACAGATTTAGTGTCTGGAGAGAGTCCCCTTCTTGCTCACAGACGTGCTGCCTGGTGGTCTTCATGCAGGGGGAGTCTCTTTTACTGCTACTACGCATGGACCTTTTTTATGAGCGTTCTCATCCCATGGTGAAGGCTCTGCTCTCCTGACTTAGTCTTTCCTAAAGGCTCTGCCTCTTGAGGCACAGAGGATTAAGTTTTTCGATCTATGGATAAGAGAAAACAAACGGGCACACACCACAGCTCTCTTTCAGAAGCGTTCCTGAATCTTTCCCCAATGGATCCATTGTCCTTCCCTTGAGCTCCTGAGGAGTCCTGAGCGTCCCCAGATGCCTCATCATTTAACACACTGGGGCTCTGTCATTGGCTCACCTCTCAGCTATAGGAGGGCAGGGACGTGTCTTGAGCACCACTGCACCACCACGAAATCCCAAGTAAGGCCCAATAAGTGGGAAATGCCCAATAAAGACTTGTTAGAGAGAAAGAAAGCTTTGCCGTGGACTGATTTAGAAAACGTGGGCTGATTGGCTCTACACCCTAAGGGAAATGGCCCAAGCAGCGGAGAATTGTAGCCAAAGAAGGTTTGTCTGTTCCACATGGGAAATTATGACTTTGAGCTACAATTTTATAAACCTGACCCTGTGAGGAAGAGGAATCTCCCAGAGCAGTTAGCTCCCGTCAGCGTACAAACAGCCATCCTCTCCAGAGGATCTGATGGTGCTGGTCGCAGGTTTCCCAGGAACTGAAGGTCCATGTCAGAGCCTGGGCTCTTGGGGCTGCCTGTGTGGGCAACCCCCGAGGGCTCCTTCTGCTAAAAGTCTTTTACTGTGAACAGAAAGACTCATGAGACATCTTTCCAGTCAGAGGTCTGTGCCAGGCACCTCCACACACAGTGTCTGATTGAATCCTCACAGAAGAATGTGAAAGAAAACTGTTACTCTCAGATTTATAGAGGTGTGCCCCAAGGCACAGATTGGTTAAATCATTCACTCAAGGTCAAAGATGCTCAGAGGCTGAGTTGGTCTGGGGAAGAAATATGTCCTCTGTCGTGTGACTGTTCAGTTTTTTTTATACTCCTGTGGCAAAAAGCCACAACATTTCACTGCCTGCTTATATGCACAAACACACACCATTAAGAGTCCAGTAGGTGATAATTGGTGTTGCTACAGCATGAAAAATTAAAGGAACTGTGAAACTCTCTCCCACCCTGGGAAAGAACTGGATGCTTTTCACTCCAATAATCACAGTATCCTCAAACACAAGGTACGGATGGGAGCAAGGTCTTCCCACTCCCCTGGTTTAAGTTTCCCAAGGAGAACAGAATGTGTCAATTAGATCCTTTTTTCCTCCCTTGTCTTTTCTGTTTGTTTGTTTTTTTCTCTCTCCTCTTTGGGATTATGTAAGTTGTTTATTCTCACAAGTAACCAGAAAGTGTTTAGATGTGCTCAGGGCCCTGCACATCATGGGGATTCCATGTAGTCAGTCATTAATCATTCAGGATGCTTTCTACCCTGCTCATGCCTTCAAATATTCCCTTATTTCAGTTGAGTGGGTTAAGTTCCAAATTTCAGTGCCCACAGAAGCCAGTCCATAATATAAAAGATAAGGTTCTCAAGGAGCATATGGAGGGTCCATGGTGTGTCCTAGTGAAATACTATAACTCAGTCCCAGGCAATGATGGCCATGTAGCAACCCAGAACCAATATGGCTGAGTCCTTTGATTTGTGTGTGTGTGGGGGGGTAGGGGACACACACAGTCATTAGCCTAGAAATTTGCATTAACTTCCCTCAAATTGGAAAATACCATGTCTATATGCCTCTGGGATAATATCCTAGTGCCTGTGACCTACATAGGACATGAGTTTCAGTGAACTTACCAAACAGCTAAACAACACAGCCTGAGACCTAAGAGCAGGCAGCCCTGTGCAGGCGGGGATCAGCAGCCATGGAGATGGGGACAACAGGAGAGCCCTATGTGTGATGACGACTTGAGTCCTGAGTCAAAAAAAAAAAAAAGGAACTAGCTGTCCTCTAAGAAATCTGCACTGCTCAACACGTGCTGCTGGGATGGGTTTTAGCATCTCTGGCTCTGGCTGCAGCTGTAGTATCTGCTCAAGCATCAGAAGACAGGGCTCTGGGAACACACTGTAACCCCTTTCATCTCAGCCCTGGGTGAGGTGAGCTACAAGTACGACTGTGTACAAGCAAGACCAATCACAAGTCCAGAGGTGTGCCTACATGCTTGGTACAACTCACAAGGGGTCTGTCCAAGAATTAACTGGTTTCCAAGAGTGTAGTGAGATGCTTGGAGGGGTAGCTGGGAAGTCCCATGGCACAGTGTGCTCATCTCTAGGAGCAGCTTTGTTTATTCCATAAGCGAGTGACAGAGGCTTTGCCAAGCTGAGGATCAACCACACTGTATTGTTATTATTAATTATTTGTATTATTACTAATGTCTACTAACAGAAGAGGCTGCACTGTCCAGGCAAGATCTCCCTTCCCCCAGCCATGCCCTCTTAGCAGCAGGACTTCCTAAACTCACCCCCATTCTTTATTCCTCACTCAGACTTCTGTGCACCCCTAATCTGGCTAATCCTAACTTCCCAAACTTTCCCACTGAATCCTCTAGAAGGCCAGAGTCATTACCAGCATCTTCAGCTGCATTCTGAACTATCTTCTTCTGTCTTAATGCGGTAGGAATCATATTGAGGAGAAAATAATAATTTTAAATTAAGCAAACACGTTTAAGCACATTGTTATTCTATGCCTGTTCCAAGCACAGAACCCACATTGATTCCCTTTTATCTTAAACTGTATAACTGAGCATATTACCACTCCATTTTCTTTTATATTTGTTTATTGATTTATTTGGATACTAGGAATTGAACCCCAGGCCTCAGGCTTGCTGTACCACTGAGCTACACCTCCAGCCCTAGCCTCCTACGTTCTGATTATGAAACTGAAGCACAGAGGATTAATTAGCCCTGGATCACAGAGTCAACAAGGAGTAGATGAGAGACATGGGGCTTGAGTCAAGACAGTTAGGCTCCAAGGCCCATGTGTGAAACCACTGTGGTATGTTGTAATCAGGAGATCTGAGGTCAAAAGAAGACACCTCGGATCAGCAGTGAAGAAATAGGAAGACATTGAATCTATTTGTGTTCATAACCAGCTCCTAAAAGCAATCACAAAGCTCCCTGTAAAGACGCAGCTTCCTGCCGTGCTCTGAGGTGGGAGCTGTCCGGGTCTCTCCTCTCTTCCACCGGGCCATTGCTGATCTTCACAACCCTGCCCATACACTCCTTGCTTTGATGGTTATGCTGTGAGATTAACTCACCACGTCCCACAATGGTGTAGTCATCCTGGACCCCAGATTATTCCCTTTACTACTTATTACAAGGACCCAGTACCCAGATCCCTGCCACTCTGCAATGTTGCCCCAGTTATGGCTTTTTGACAACTTCATTTTTCATAAAGTAATCCCTGAAAAACCTTAAATTCTCTGTTTCATAACCACCTTTCATCTGGTATTTTCCCCTTCATCCCATAGCCATACCTAGACTTTCCCATGCAAGTTATTTCACCTCACCATCATCTCAGCCCTAAGAAGAGAACTTTCATGTCTCTGTGCTAGCCATTTCCTCTCATCTTTAACTTGCCAATTCTAATAATGATGCTCCTCCCCACAACCCGAGTCCACTGTGGTGCCACCATCTTACTGGTTCTCACCTGCTGCATGGACTTACCCCGTTTCTTGCCTGCTTACGTTCAAGTGTATCTTACTGTCCTTTCTCTTCCTCAGTGTCCCCAGTATCTCTTCCTCTTGCCGTAAGACCCACCCCAGAAGGATGGGACCAACCCTTCTTAAATCTCACTATTCTGAACCTTCACCCAAGCAATGAATTTCTTGAGAAAGAAATATGCAAGCTTACTTCAAATGCACAATGACCTACTTCAAGGAAGCCCAAATGTCATCTTCCAGCCCTAATGCATTTCCCAGTCACTCGTTCATTTATTTTATTTTATTTTTTTTGGCCTGGTGTAATTTAGTATGAAACCAATCCAGAGATTAGAGTGTTATTGCATGACTTTTCCCTTTCCCTTCTCTTCTTTCTCTGATAAGAAAATGGAGGCCATTAGATGGTGATTCCCTAGGCTCTCACCAACACATCTATCCACCTCAGGGCTGTGCCTCCCCACTCAAGCCATGGATGTGCTGAAAAATCTCCTCTCTGAGGCCATTTCCTATACTGGAGAATCTGGAGCTCAGTAGTTTTATCAATATCAAGGTCACCAATCAATCAGCCACTCTCCCTCCTACAACATCAATTCTCCTTTTTGACCTTTTCATCGGTTACAAAGGACAAGCCCCTTACCAGCCTTCCCCTCCCTTCTTGTCCCACCCCATTTCTCTGCTCCTTTTTACAGAGTTCTCACTTCTTTTTCATTTCCCTTTTTCTCTTAAACTCTACTCTTTCTATCATCCTTGCCTCTCTCTAGAAAAAACAGCTCTTATGTGGGCTTTACATGATGTGCATTCTAACAGCTTAATATGGGTGGATTGATGGATGCATGGGTGAGTGGGTGGATGGATGGACAGACAGAACAAAAAAGTTGAAACAAAGCAACAGAGAAAGTTTGGGAAAAGAAAAAATGGAAGGAAGGGTATTAAGTTAGGAAGCAATCAGATGATGGTCTTCTTTTTTCTCACTCTGGCTCCTCAAAGTCCTTGTAAAACAAGAATGAAATTTCATAAACAATCTGTTAGTATAGTCATTAGATTTTTGAATTCTGATACCTCAGTGTTGAAATGCTAGGTGTATTAGTTACTTTCCTTGTGTTGATGAAATTTCTGATAAAAGCAACTTAAAGAATGAAGGGCTCCTTATAGCTCACAGTGTGAGGGTGCAGTTCATCATGCCAGAGATGCATGGCAGCAGAGGAGTAAGGCAGCTGGTCACTTTGTGCCCACAATCATGGAACAAACATCTGAGTGTTAATCTTGCTTTCTCTGTTGTCTTCTGCCCAGGACCTGAGCTCATTCAGAGTTCACACACCCAGAGTGAGTCTTCCCACCTTGGTTAAATCTCCCTGGAAATGCCCTCACAGACACACCACACCGAGAGGCATGTTTCCCAGGTGATTTTAAATGCAGTCAAGTCAACACTGAAGATTAACCACCACACTAGGGATCTTGGACCGAAGTCATTAGGATGCCATCTTCAATTGAGCGTTCCATTCTGGAACTCAGAAGCAGCTCATTAAGACCTCAATCATTATCACCACCCCAAGGCACAGGCATGGAGGGAACTCTCACTCTACACCAGACAGGTTGATGTGTGTGTTATAGAGATCACCACATTTAATCTTACCCTCTTAACACCTTACAAGGTAGTAGATATTTATCATCTCTATTTACAGATCAGGAATCGAAGACACAGAGAAGATAAGTAACTTACCCAGTGTCGGCAGCTAAAATCTAATGGAGTCCAAGACTCAAACCCTAATTGGGACCTCACCTCATCATCATTTTAGACCTTCATACCGTTTGCCCCCATATAGTGCAACCTCTGTCTGACATCCTATGTTGGACATGAGACATGTCGCCTCAAATGTCTTGCTTTTCATAATGACTCTGAGCCACTTTTCTGGATGAGAAAACTGAGTCTCAAGCATGTGACATGGGTGTGTTTGATAAAAGGCTAACTACCATGTCAAGCTCATTTTATAGAAGAAGCAGGGAGGGAAATGCAGGTCAGAAAAGGTTTTTTAAAAAAAAACACTTAAGGACAGTATCAACAAACAGTGAGAAAGGTGGCGCCTGATTCAAAGTCGCCATCCCATCAGGAACTGCACTGGGAACCTAAGAATGGTGCCTTGCATCGAGGACATGCTCAGTGCTCTAGTGCAACTCAACCAAGACAATCGTGGGGGGAACAAACCAAGTTTAACACTGGCATGGAATGAGCTGCTTCCCAGGAAGCAACCAACCAGGCTTGTCCTTCCTTCCCTGAGACCCAGATCAAGTCAGGCAGAGATGGCATTGTGAAGGGATGGAGACTGAGAATTCTGCTCTGCCTCGGCATTATGATAGAGATTTAGAGAAGATGATGCCTAGAGCTAGCATCATTCGGAGGAAGTCAGGACTCTGCCTGGGCACTGGAGTGCAAACTCCCTGCTGACTCTGGATCCTATTCTCTATCTTCCTCTCTGAACCCTTGTGTGTACTGTTGACCTTCTCACCCGAGGTGCAATTATTTAACACGGTGCTGAAGCCTGGGGAAGACTGTACATTTTCATCAAAGCACTAAATGAGGGAGTCTAGATGACTTTACAAAATGTATTGGAATGGAATTTTGCAGAGCAATGTCTGGGTCTCAGGTAATTAAGTAAAAAGGGAAATAACTTCCCAAGGGGTGTAAACAAACACACTGAGTCGGTCTCGCTTCGGCATTTATGCTGAGTGGGGAAAATGGATTTCCGAGTGGACTGTGGACTGTAAGCCAGGGTTGCCTCTTCCAATGTCAAGACCAACAGACTTCATGAGATGGAGCTGTGGAGTCTCCCACAAAGTAGGGGGCAGGGGCAGGGGAACAAACATTGGAGAAAATCTGACCAGAATTTCTACTGTGGTAGAGGAAGGTGGAGCCTGAGGTCTTGAAGGGCAAAGTGACTGTCTCAAGGTCATGTGCAGCTGAGACTCTACCCTGGCTTTCTGATTCTTAGTCCTGTGCTGCTTCTCAACAACCAGGCCAAGGCTGCTTAGGGATCAGCCATGAATAACAACAAAAGGGCAATAATGACAGCAATGGTGAAAAAAGTGAAAGCTGGTATCCCATCCATGAGAGCCAGTGCCAGTCTTCTCCTCTGTGCCCATGACCCCACATGGTACTCTCCCAAGACCCCATGAAGGAGATGTTATTATTATCCTTGAATGGAAATCAGAAGACCGAGACAGGACATAAGAAACTAGCCGAGCATTCGCCCAAGTTAAGAAGGTCATAGAGCAGGTGTCAGGTTCACCATAGTCCATTCTACACCCTGTGAGCCGCCAAAGCTTTTGCCTATTTGCTAGGACCTCTGGTCCTCAAACTATAAGTCTCAGTCCCTAGGCTCCTGCTTCTAACTCTGCTGTACCTGTTTGAACCACGTTCATCCTGAGGATCCATCCTTTTTTTTTTTTTTCCATTTCTCCTAAAAGGTAACAAGAGCAGGCATAAAGTGAAAGCAGAGAAACTGCAGATGCAAATGTGAGTGGTGTGCTTTGGAATCTCGTGGGAACATCCCATGCAGCACCTCCCAACAATCTACTGGAAACCACATACTGGACTGTTTCTTCCAAGGCCCCAGACTTCTTGCAGGTTTTCTCACAAGGTTACCTCACCCTTCCCTCCTCCATGCGTTTCCCACTGGCTCCTCGGGTCTTATCTCTCCCTTATTCTACTCTCCTGTCTCTTTTCTCTTTCCTTCTTTGCAGGAAGGAAACCAACAATTCATTTCCTTGGACACCCATGCCTTCAAGGTCTGACCTTCTACCCTGGGCATCTTATCAAGGTATTCTCCAGGACAGAGGCAATTTCCTTTTCAGAGAGAGATTCTGGAATGAACAGCTAAGAAAATTCATTATTCACTTTGTGACACCAATAACTAAGAGGTCTCTCCTTGCATTTTTTTAAAGCTAGCATATCTGTTTGTTTGTGCAATGTACGGTTTCTTCAGGATAACCTATACTGGGAACTGCAGAAGCTGAGTTCTTGCATTCCTTATGCCTCCCTTAGTGCTTGTCCCTTCTTGACTTTCAGCCTCCAAGATATCCTAATGATACAAACCTTATTTGGGGTGACACTGCAGAACATCTGCCAACCTCCTGACCCAACCTCTGGGCAATGGCTTTCAGAAAACACACGTGCTAAAATGTCCTTGAAGGCAAAAGTCCTATTTAGTTCCATTCCTCCTCCCTAGAACCTAGTAGAGGGCTTGCAGATGGGAAAGATCCATTCACTCAACACGAGCACCCAGTCATGTCCAAAGTTTCTGTGTTCTATGTAGTCTCTAAAGGTATATGAATAACAAAAGGTTAAGCCCTTGAACTCAAGGATGTGCCTATATCAAGTGACATTGATCTTGTGGACATGAGTCCTGGTGAGAAACTGGAAAAATCCCTAGCACATCTTTCTGGAAGGTTCATAGCATCTTCATATCTACTACATGGCAGTAGCATCAGAGGCCTGTACTTTGCTCTTTCCTGTATCATGACCTTGGCCATGTAGCTGGGCTGCACCTCCCTACTGTGGTAGGTCCCGCTTGACTTTGAGCTCATCTATGTAGCTGACTCGGGTCAGTAAGATGATGATGAGAACAACACAAGATGAAGCTTGTGGGATGGACTTTCACGTAGTGTTAGGTATTTGAGCATCTGCTACCACCATTAGGCCAATCTGGACTACCCTGCTAGTCCAGAAGGGAGGACCCCAGCTAGTCACCTCACCAAAGGCTGACCTAAATTGACCATCAGCCAGGTAACCCCAGAAAGGTGAGCAGAACCCATGACTAGGCACCATTTGACTCCAGACACATAAGTAAAATGTACTCATTGGGAGGTTATTGATCTTTTATGGTTATTTCTATCCAATATCATTGTAGTGGTAGATGAGCAATATATAATTTTAAGGACATCATGGAACACCTAAGTGAGCAAGCACAGAATTAGAGAAAGTATTTTTAGGTGATCCGTTTGGTAGGACTTCAAGCATTTCAAGTGGCTGGTACAAGGTCACTTTTCAAAACCTGAAATGCTTCAATGTTTGCAGTTTCTGATACATTAAAAATGAAGATATAAGGGCTGGAGGGACAGCTCAGTGGTTAAAAGAACTTCCTCTTTTGCAGAGGACCTGGATTTGATTCCTAGCACCCACACGGTGGCTCACAACCATCTGTAACTTCAGTTCCAGGGAGTTTAACTCCCTTTTCTAATCTTCATGGGCACCAAGAACATATATGGTACACATACATACATGTAGACAAAACATTCATAAAATGAATAGATCTAATTTTAAAAAGAGCAACTTTTTTCAAATGAAGATACATTAAAAGTGAGGGCAAAGTGTGATGTAAGTTAAATGTTTCTCATGCAAAAAGTTAAATATTTCTCATGCAACAGATGAACCTTTAATATTGGGAGGGGCAGAATAACCTTGTGTGTGCAGCCTTATTTGAATGTAACATTAAATGCCTAAGCATGCCCTTCATAGCCCTTCATAAATGTGAGAGCTGAGATGGCCTCTATGCCACCCCATCCACTCTAGTCTGAAATAAAGGTGTGAAGACAGAGAGGGTGTTGGTGAGAACTGAGATTTAATAATGACTCCTGAAGCTGAGTTAAGATGAAGTGTGTCACTCTGAGTTGACAGAAAATGCATCCTGGTTTATTGACGGTCCTTAAATAAGAAACCCCACAGACACCTGGAAAGCCCCCAACCCCAACTACAAGGCTTGATACATGGGCTCCCATCTCTGTCTTCTTGGGATGCCCACTAAGAGGCATTCAGATATCCCAACAGCCCCTCAGAATTGCTATGGGAGTTTAAGACCTAACAGCAAGAAGCAGGGGGAATACCAGTGTCACATCGCCACCTAGTGGTCACTCTTGTAAAAACATGTTCTCAATTTCTGAGATTAATGAGTCTCCTTAGGGTTGTAAGGAGAAGGCTGCTAGCAGGACCTATTGTTCACACACACACACACACACACACACACACACACACACACACACACACACACACATTTCTTCACACACATCCTGGCATGTACCAGTGCATAATAACTGCAGTTATTAACACCATTATCTTATTATCGCCACGCTACAGTAGAAATAGCTGATTTTGAAATTAATTGGGTTTAGGGGAAATGAGAGTTTTAAAAAGATATTTAAGAATCCATTTCTTAAAAAAAAAAAAAAAAAAAAGAATCCATTTCTTCCTTGATTTCATTCAATAAACAGGTACTAAATGTTTAGCGCACACCAGCACTGTGCCATGTAACTGGGTCCAAGTGAGAAAGATATTAAAATGGCTGAGGTGTAGTCCCTACAGTAATCCATTTCCAATGCTGCAGAATAGGTAGACATTGAGGCAGTCCACTCTCAAATGCTGCAAATAAAAAGACAGTTCCCTGGAGTGTCAAACAGGTGACAATTGCTGGGCAAATGCTGTGGCTTCCTTCAACTCAGAACACAAGTGTGGTCCTTGTGGCCATCCTCCAGGCTACAGTCTTGATGTCTGCCTGTCTTCAGCACTTTGGAGAGTTCCTGGTTTTAAAGAGGCAGGCTGGAAACTCCCTGAGTTCATGGCAATAAAGAACTGTGGGTGTGTAAAGAATAAGAGTAGAGTGGAGCTTGGGTGACCGAGCAGGATAGTGTTCCTGAGTGCTTGGGTCGCTCCTTCATGTCCCTGAATTATTGGTGTCATTGGTGGGAAGGGTACTGGCCTCATGATAGTCTTGAGGGAAGAATGAGGAGTTTGTGCAAGGCAATCACTATCTTTCTGTCAGCTGCTCCCCGCTCCCTCCCCCTGTATTTCTATTACAGACCGTGTTCTGTAGACTCCCCTTCTGTAGTGGGTAGCCATTCCAGCTTGGATCTGGAAGTTCCAACCCCCATTGAGACTCTGGCAACTGTCACGCCTACGAGGCGGGGCGAGGCGGGGCGAGGGGAGGCGCCGGGGGAACCGAGAGCTGGATGGGCCAGCGCTCGCTCTGGGCGCTCTCTCGGTGCCAGGACACTGACCAGTGCAGATTGACTGTGTAGAGCTCCGGAGAACACCGCTGGACTGCATTCATTACACCTTCCCCAGACCCTGCGACCTACCCATTACTTAATTTGTGAGTTTCGCCATTAAATAAATATCCTTTTAACTACGTGGAGTGGCCAAAATAATTTCTCCAATACCCTTCTGGACCCCTTGCAAGACCTGACTTCAGCTCTGGGGGCTTACACTCCTTTTCCACCTTCTGAAAGTTGCTCCATCCCACCTCACTCTCATCGATGGTTCGGCACTCTGCGCCTACCCTTCAGAGCATTTAGAACTGGAGCTGCAGACTAGGGCACTGTTCTGCCTCCCTTCATCACTCCTTGCTTTCTCTCCTCCATCTAGCAGTAAGGACGAGAGAAGACTTCACTCAAGCTACTCACACTTGACCCTTTGCACAGAGGGGAATGATGCCTGGCTTATTCTCATGCTGGTGGCTCCATGGCAGTAAGATTGAGTGTAGGTGATGGCATATCATCCCAACACTGCCTCTTTTACCTCTGAAGGAGACTGCATTACTTCCCTCATCAGCTCATGTCCCTCCTTGTTCTGTGGGCTGCACATCATGGTTGGCCCTGTGGCATCAGTTCCAGGTGCCATGGGTGGTAATGTGAAGCTTCAACAAGTCTTCACGGTGCTTGTTGCAGTTTTCCTCAGTGGGTATGAGGAGGTAGAATTCAGATCTGGGATCACTGCCCGACCTTCTAGACAACATGAAGACAGAGAGCAAGAGGTGCAGTGGGTGTCTTCCATAGGAGGGACACACAGATGGCCTGCAAGCCCTGCAGAGAGCCTCGGTACTCCAGAAGGCTGCTTGCCTGGTCCTTGGATAGAGTTTATTTGTGACTAGGTTGGGGAGAAACTCGTCTCTACATCTCAGTGAAGTAAAGGGAAGAGGAACCCAGATTATTGAAATGCAACTTTCCCATTCCAGAGTTTCAGTTGAGGTCTCCAACTTTAGAAAAACTGATGCTGTGTAGGCCCCCTTGGATGTTCTGGGGTGTAGCTCTAGACCCTTTTGATTATGTTAGGCCACTGTTCATCTCCAGGAAATGGCTGACACTCACTAGAGGTGGAGTAGATGAAAGTGGGGTTTTGAAGCCCACGGGTGGTCAGTGTGGGTGGCTTTATGCACGTGAGTGAGGTGCAGGAGAAGAAGGGGCTCTGTGTCACCACCTCAGCACAGAAAGGAGAGGACTCTGGAAGAACCATCGGAGGCTTCCAGCACATGCTTCTGGACTAGACGGGAGCCAGGCTTTTCTTAAAGAGCCAGCAGGCAGGAGGCTGAGTCTACCAGGCTGTCTTAAAAGCAAGCTGCATTTCCACTGAGACAGGGCCAGGGAGCCCATCAGAAGTGTTCTGCATAGAAGCCTAAAGGTTGCACTCAGCCACAAACCTAGAAAAATGCCATTTGAACATGTGATGTGTTAGAATGTCTTTCTTTTTCTTCCTTCTTAGGTTTTTTTCTTCTCTCTCTTCTTTTTCTGATTCTATTTGTGTTCATATTTAGTTTTTCTGTTTGGTTGTGGGATTTTTTTGTATTGTTTTGATATTTTAGTTTTTGACACAGAGTCTCACCAAGTATACCAGTCTGGTCTTGAACTCATGATTTTCTTCCTGCCTCTGCCTCCCAGTGCTAGGATCAAAGTCGTGAACTGTCCCCTGCAATATAAGGTTTTTATAGATATAATTGGTATATGTAATAGCTGCTTTTCCTAGTTCTACCACAAACACCTCCACCAAAAATAATTAAGGAAAAAAAAGGTTATTGTGGCCACAATTCGAGGGTCCAATCCATCATGGCGGGCAGTTACGATAGCAGGATCATGAAGCAGTTAGTCACGCTGTACTGAAGTCAGGAAGGAGGCAGGAGTGAGTGCTGGTGCTCAGATGGCCTCTTCCTTTGCACTTTTCATACTCTCTGGGACTCCAGTCCCTGGGATGGTGCCCCCCACATTCAGTGTAGGACTTCTCTCCTGACTTAAGCCTCTCTGAAAATGTACCCTCCTTTAAGCCCTACTTAAGCCTTTCAAAGATGTGCCCAGAGGGATGTCTTCTAGGTAACTCTAAGCACAGACAAGGTGAAAATGAAGATTCCTTGTCACGACATGAAATGGACTCTACATAATTAAAGAATATAACATGATACCGATGTAACAGCTTCCATGATGACTACATAATGATTTCCATGATACCAATATAACAGCTCCCATGATCAAGAAGAAAGGCCCATAGCCAAGGCGCAATTGATAAGAGAACTTATATTTTCCTTTAAATGTTAATACATTTGTTTTATTGAGTGAGTGTGTGTGTGTGTGTGTGTGTGTGTGTGTGTGTGTGTGTGTGTCACAGCATTCATGTAAAGGTCAGAGAACAATTTGCAGGAGCTGGTTGTCTCCATGCTATTCTGTTCCTGATATTCCCTCTCCCCAGATAAACTGCGAGTTTCCATCTCTGAGCATGTGAAAATGATCCTCATTACATCCTAAGTGTCAAAATGCAGTCTTGCCAACCTCCACAAGCCTCCCCAATCCCAGCAACCCCCGGGGTAATAAAACCAAACAGAGGTGCAGGCTTTCTTCCTTTGTGAGGAAAAACAGAGGCCACTGATGTTCATGAAGTCCCAGCACCTTCCTTAAGAAGCACGTCTGAAGAGTTCATGGAGTTGGTGTGTCTGTGATGACCATCCTGTGCATATGGATCGAACATGTATGCTAGAAAGAAAGATCTATACTAAGTTATGATTCTACATCAGGGAGTCCCTCCTAGTTAACATGATCATAACTACATTTGTTGAGCCTTGTAACTTCCATCCTTGAAACAGTCCTAAGACATACTTCATTTTACATATGGGGAGATTAATGTTCAGAAATGTTAGATTATAGGCCCAAGATCATGTCACTAGATGGTAGCAGAGACAGAACCACACCTAGGTCTGTCTGGTTCCAAATCCTGAGTCTTCCCACTGTGGAAGACAGTTACTATGGGTTGTCACAAGCAAAATGGGAGCAGTGTATGGTTAGCACCATAATATAAAATGCAATTGCCTAAAACGCCAGCTGCTCATCCTCTGAGGAAAAGCCAGCAGACTCTCTTCCTGAATGTCTCAGAAGCTGGTACTTCTTACCTCAGAGAAGTCTCCAACCTCAGGAAAACCTTAGATCTGACATTTGGACATTGCAAACCTAAAGAGCAATCCAACTTGATGAAGACACTAGCCAGACACAACACTACTGCATAAAGCTAGGATGCTGATGCCTCCATTCACAGTGGGGGATTGTTGAAACTGAGTGCTCTTGCGGAGGATCAGAGTTTAGTTCCCCTCATCCGTATCAGGTGGCTCAAAACTGCCTGTAACTCCAGAATCCAATACCCTCTTGTGACTTCCATAGGTACCTGCATGAACACACACACACACACACACACACACACACACACACACACACACACACAGTAGCTGGAGAGCTTCTCTTCAGGTCCCACCAAGCCCCACAGTCCCACAACCCACATATAAAATAAACACACAGACACTTATATTATTTAAACAATTTGGCCTAATGGCTCAGGCATCTTGTTAACTGTTCTTATATCTTAAATTAACCCATTTCTATAAATCTATACCTTGTCACATGGCTCATGACTTACCGGCATCTTCACATGTTGCTTGTCATGGTGGCGGCTGGCAGTCTCTCTCTCTCTCTCTCTCTCTCTCTCTCTTCTCTCTCTCTCTCTCTCTCTGCCTTCCTGTTCCCTCAATTCTCCTCTCTGTTAGTCCTGCCTATACTTCCTGTCTGGCTACTGGCAATCAGTGTTTTATTTATACAGAGCGATATCCACAGCAACACACAATGTACACAAGTTTCCAGTGAGCCTAGACTCACACCAAGAGAAGATTGACAAGCTTAGGATTCAGGCATCTTGGTGAGATAACCAAAAGTTTCCATTCCACAGGTATAGGCTTGCTAGGGCAAACTATGTGGGCTCCACAATGCACAAATGGCACCAGAACTGAACTCTCCCTCTTCCCTAGAATGTGCTGGGTGGACCCTGCCAGCATTTGTGTTTGGAGGGCTGGTTTCTTTTACTTTCAGGGTTGACTTTGTCTTCCCTTAATGGGCACATCCATAAATGGTAGTAAGGTATCCAGGCTGGTGATGGTAGAAGCCTGTCCCACTGAAAAATGGCATCATCTCACTTTAACTCACTCTGCCATGAACTACCATGTGATTCTACAGCCTAACTCCTGAGCACCCTGTTTCTCTATTTCCAAATTGGAAAGGCACATGTATACAGGAGGCAGGGTGCTGGAGGGGAGCAAAGAAAGATGTTTGAAGGGAAGGCCAATACATTCTTTGTGCAAATCCTTCTACACTTGAATATAAGACGTTTTCAAGTAGCAGAAACGTTTTGACAAAAGCACAGGTTCGATGCAGAGAACCCCAAAACAAGAACTGGGTATCAGCTTCCGAGCATTTAATAGAGGCCTGGTGTTGTGCTAGGGGCTGTGATCAGTGCACCAACCTTACTGCTATTGTTACTCTACAGTCTTGAGAGCTGGAAGTTCAGAAGGTAGAATGACTGTTCGTTCTAAGCCAGCGGCGGTTCCTACTCAAGCCTATCTGATTTGGAGACCACTGGGCACCCACGAGCCAAGAAAAGTGCTGATGGGTGTGATGGCTTTGGGAGCTGCCAGTAGGTCTGAATCGTTGTACTGAAAACTAGAGGAGAGTTGGGGAGCCAAACTTCCCAATTAGCAGACTGCTTTTTCAGCTAAAACGGCCGTCGCCTGGGATTTCGCAAAGAGGCTTAGCTACCCAAACTCATTGCATTTCCATAATATCTCCACGTAAGTCCAACAGTTTCTCTGCAACAAAACCAGCTTCTCTGCTCCTTCTGTATAGTTCCATCCTGGACACTAAAATCAGGAAGGCAAAGGCTGCCAAGTTCCTGCAAACATAAGAGAAAAAGTCCCCTCAACACCCTGTGCCTATGGTTACAGCATGCCGAGAGAACCCACTCACAGTTGCGGGCAGTGGATCCTCTAAGGAAATAATAAGCGGTTCAAGGGACAGGGACACAGTTTGCTCCAGGCCATGGGCAGCCTCAAATCCACTGAGGTTTTTCTGATAGCTCCCATCACTCAAACAGACCCCCAAATCACTGTCCTGGCAGCTCCCACATGGAGGCCCTGGGGAGCATCATGTTCTTGGCTTCCTGATCCTTATCATTTTCAGCTGCAAGAAAAGACAGAGCAAAAGAAGCCCCTAGAGGGTCCCATTCCCAGAGATTAAAAACAAAAAACAAAGCACTGGCAGTGGAAGAGGCGAAGTGTAGCCTGCCATGGTAATATAACACTCAGTTCTTATTCCTGGCACCACATCACTTCTGCACCCTCACACAGAGCCCCACCCCCACCCCTCTGTGCTGAGAAGCATTCTGAGCATCTCCCAGTCAGGAGTCCAACTCCAAAGGTCAAGAGAGAAACATCCAGAAAAGAAAAGAAAGAAAATGCATTTATCAAGTTTTTAGGAATGCATTTTTAATTTAATTTAATCCTCCAAAAACATTACCATGCACTGCATTTTATGAAGGAAGAAACTGAAGCTCCAAGAAATGAAATGGGTAATCCTAAATTAAAGTAAGTTATAGACTCAGGCCTGGGGGAAATCAATAGTCTTTGCTAATTTATGGATCCTTCATGTGCCGATTAGAAAAGGAAAAAAATTTAAGTTTACTAAGCACCAAGGTTTCCTAAGCCAGAGAGTTTTTTAAGCAAGTCTATATGTTAATATTTGTATTCTTTTCCCCACTTTTATCAAACCATGTATGATGGATAGAATCATACCTGTCTTCCAGGATGCACATGCGTCAATCACTAGGACACGTGTATTCGTAAGTTACATGGAAAAAGAAAACTAGGTTTGATAATCAGGCAATCAGAGATTTGTCTCCCATTTGGGTAAATGGAGGAAAGGGGCCACAAGATAAGGAATGGGGAGTGCTCTATAAGGCAAAATTAATTAATTAATCAGTCAATCAATAAAATTTTAAAGTGGATTCTTTTCTAGCCACCAGAAGACATCTACTCTGTTAACATCACAATGTTATCTCACTAAAACCCCTGCCAAGTTTCCAACCTCCAGAACTACAAGATAATAATGCTAGACTGTTCCATGCCACTGAACCTACAGTGATTTGTTACTATAGCAATAGAAAGCTAACATATCCAATGGGAAACCAAATCATTATGCAACAAGGTGCTAGCTCTCATTGTCATATTGGCAGGCCATGAATCGTAGATGTAGACATAGACTCAAATTCCAGCCTGGGAAAACTTGAACCATCCATCTTACTCACAGTGGATGACCCCACCAGAGAAACTGAAATAGTCAAATCTGCCAACTAAAAGTCTGTCTTAGTTAGATGGTTTGGTTGTGTGTACATTAAACTTGAGTAAAGAAGGAAGCTATTTAGAAGTATAGCAATCCTTATGGAATATATACACATTTCCCCCTCTCCTTTTCAATGCATATTTCATTTATTCTTCCCTTGTTACAGACTAATGTGAGAAATCCACAGTGTCTATTTAATGAGCAAGGGAATTTATTAGGGGGAAAGTGTAGCACAGGTATTTATTGTAGGGTCCAGGAAAGCCAAGCTATATCCCACACTGATATTCTTCCAAGATCTGCCTGGTCAGTCTCAGCATCCAAAATCATGAGGGAGAGAAGAGAGCACTGTGCTGCCTATGTGCATCCCAGGTCTTAAGGGTACCTAGCAGTCATGCCCCAGGGGCATGTACTTCAAGGTCATAGACAGGTGTAACAGTTACTCACTAGGGGCAGTGCTTCAAGGTCATAGCTAGAACAGCTACCCACTATATCTCCTCCCTTTGTCTAAATAAGGAAGTTCTAACCTAACACAAAACTATATACAATAAGAATGATTATCAAGTACTGTCCAGGAGAAATAAAGGGTAGTGACCTACACAAAATGGAGCTATAACCAACAAGAACAACATCAAACAAGAGACACATACTAAAATCTAAAGATGTCCAGAACATAGGTAAATGGTATGTTACAGAGATTATTCCAAAAGCTGTCCTATCCTGAAGAATCTGAATCTAGGACTTAATATGTTCTAGCTAAGAACTGTAACTGCAACTATTCGTCTTCAGCCCCACCAAAGACCTAAGAAGGAATATAATAATAA
The DNA here is from genome assembly GCF_004664715.2 of Peromyscus leucopus. NCBI lineage: Eukaryota > Metazoa > Chordata > Mammalia > Rodentia > Cricetidae > Peromyscus > Peromyscus leucopus. The sequence continues at coordinate 49,734,700 of NC_051086.1, forward strand.
CTGACAAAGTGGTAAAGGCACACAAGCAATTTTCAAAAATCTTTCAAGAATAGACAGAAACAGCTGGCAACCTGGACAGTCACCTAAAGTTTCTCAGCACCATTGGGCCATCCAATTTGGCTACAGGCCTAGAATATCTGACACACCATTCTCGGAAGCAGGAATTTTGAAAGACCATCTTACCCTGTCTTGGAAGAGTTCAATAGTCACTTTTCCTTGTGTCCCACTTGTCCAGAAAGGACAGCATTCATACAGTCCAGACAAGGGCAGTTCTTGGCCCAGCAGGCCATTATGCACCAAGAAGAAGACAAACTTCCAAACACAGTGTCTTAGAAGCCAACATTCTCCTGGGATCAGATTGGTGCTGCCAGGAGCAATCATGTCTCACATCAAAAGAATTCTAAGTTATTTAAATGCCATATTCTTTAGGTGTTTGAAGATTACCTATCCATCTGACATATGTTTCTGTAAATCTGGACAGTCTAACTAACATAACTATAGAAATGACAAGCATGGATGACTATAAATCTGTAAGTCTTGTCTACCTAAATAACCTAAGGACTAAAGCTTCACAAAAATAAGATAAACAGTCTGTAAACAAATATACAGAAAAAGAAAATGACCTCAAAATTGTGACAATACACAAAATATCTTAAGCAGAAGTAGAAATGTGTAGTGCAATATACAATATGACAACAATCCTAAGTATATATCAATATACAAAATATTCTAAACAGAGGTAGAACATACATACTGTATGAAAAATATAATTTTATATTTGTATTATTATACAAATTGTCTTAAATAAGAATATATAAATAGTTTACATTTATATCAATGTACAAGAATCCATAGCAGTGCAAATTATCTAAGGCTGATACTTTTCTAAATTAGTTTACTAGTATATACAATAATCTACCTTAATATCCTGTATGTATCCCCTTTTTCTTTCTAAAGGAGAATATTGAGTCTAATTTTTATTGTTCCACCCCACATCCCTATAATCATTATCTGTAACCTGGAGAATAATGAAATTTTTGGGAGAGGGGGTGTCATATTCTTAGAATTGCTTCCTGCTGTTTAGGGGGCGATGGTATCTATGTGGAGTCCTGTAAGAAAACTCAGATAGTTCGGTCTCAATTGGACTAACTGTAGATTCTGCAGCCAGTCTCAGAATAGTGGGTAAGGTTGTCTGAGACTCTGGCTAGAAGTGTAATATGATGGACCATCTCATCTTGGAACTGTCCTGGAGAGTTTTCAGTCCAAGGTTGATCACTGAGTAATGTTCATGAGTACCATGGCATCATTCTGGACTGTGTAGAGACATTGTTGTGGGGCCCCATCTTCCTTCTGAAAGCTTCAGAGATTGCTATTGTGAAGACTTACATTTTATTGTGGAAAGCTTGAGCATTATTAATATCAAAATGGAAAATTTGGATTTGTTCTGGATAGAGAAAGGATTCTCCAAAAGCAAGGGCAAGTATGGAAAGAAACAGAATCTTGATGACAATGGTCCCTAGATTATTGGTTTTCTTCTGTCCCACACCAGGCAGCTCTACTGATATGAGACAGAATCTCTGAATTTTTCTTTCAGCAACATTCTTGGGTTTGGAGAAGGAGAAAGCTACATTACAACTCCAAAGCCAGCTTGATTTATAATTGAATCAAGACCACAACTCTTCTAGAGTTAAAGAGATATAGATGTTAGGCAGTGAGATATTACCGTGTGTGTGTGTGTGTGTGTGTGTGTGTGTGTGTGTGTGTGTGTGTGTGTACCAATAGGTTCTTTCCTTCTGCTGTAGATGTCTGGGTATCCAAGGTCTTATGATTTCTGGAAGATGGGAATTTCTTTTATCCTGTAAAGACAGAAAACAGAACCCTGCCCCAACCCTTGTTTGTTAAGTTTTTCTTACAACTTGTAGAGTTGTCACACTGGTGAATGGGCTATTACTTCTCATCAAGGTTTCTCTTGTTCAAATCTAATTTTTATTAATTTCGTTGGTATCCATAGCTTCCCTTCTCCTTAAAAAAAAGGCAAAACCCCTTCCCCAATGTAGGAAGCATCCTGGTTTACATTCCAAGATCAACACATCTTTGAAGTAAACTGGTTGGTGTAGCTCAGAAGTTTTTTCTGTTGTCCACTGTCTCTCCACAGCTGCTGTCCTTTCTTATCAGCATTTAGAAAACTCAAGGCTAATAAAGCATTATGTAATTTATTTCTAGGTGTCATTGTTGCCTCTTTCTATTTATTTAGCCTATCCTTTAAAGTTTGAATAGATCTTTCTATGACTGCTTGGTCTGTGAGATTGTATGGTTTTCAATTATAAATCAAGCTGGCTTTGGAGTTGTAATGTAGCTTTCTCCTTCTCCAAACCCAAGCATATTGCTGAAAGAAAAATTCAGAGATTCTGTCTCATATCAGAAGAGCTGCCTGGTGTGGGACAGAAGAAAATCTGTAATATGCTTTACATTGTAACATGAAAAAAAAAAACCTGTCTCATTTTATTTGAGACATATGCTGGAGCATTGTTAGTCTTAATTTGTACAGGTATTCTCATGATGGTCATAACTTCTAATAGGTGTGTAATCACAGAGTCAGCCTTTTCAGAACTCCAAGGAGTTGCCCACTGAAATCCTGAATAGGTATCAATGGTATGGTGCACATATTTTAATCTTCCAAATTCTGCAAAATGAAACACATTCATCTGCCAAATTTTATTTCTCTGTATACCTTTTGGATTGCTTCCTGCTGATAAAGGAGTTTATTTATAAAAGGAACAAGTAGGACATTTTTTTTGACAATTTTCTTGGCTTATTGCCAAGTGATGGAAAAATCCTCTTCAAACCTTTGCTTTTCACATGGTGTTTCTTATGAAGTTCTGAGGTTACTAGCACATTACCTATTAATAACTGGTCAATCTCATCATTACCTTGTACTAGAGAACCTGGCAGACCCATATGGGATCGGATGTTTGCTATATATACAGAGTATGTTCCCTATTTCTGATAATTTCCTGTAATTGTATAAATAGTGAAGTTAACTCCATATTATCAGGAATAAATTCAGTAGTTTCAATATGTAAAACAACTCTCTCTGCATATTGAGAATCAGTGACTATATTGAGGGTTTCTATGAAGTCCATTAGTACCATAAGAATGGCATATGGTTCTGCCTTTTGTACAGAATTGTAGGGGCTTTGAACCACTTTGCTTAAGTCTCCTGATTTATATTTTGCCTTTCTTGATTTATTTGCATCAGTATGGAATGCAGAAACTCCAGAAATTGGTTTTTGCAGTACAATGTGAGGGAGGACCCATTCTTTTTATAAATTATATTCTCTTGCTTTTGGGTTAACAATTGTTAATCTCTCCCAGAAGGTTACTGAAGGCTCTTTTCCAGTATTCATTATCTTTCCATAAAGAGGAAATTTCCTCATTAGTAAAAAGGTACTACAATTTCTGCTAGGTTCATTCCTGTCAATTGACAAATTTTTAATTTTCCTTTTAGATTCAAATCAGAGATCTTTCCACATAAGTTTTTTTTTTATTTTTTACTCAGTTTATGTGGTAGAAATATCCATTCCAATATATTATCTTCCCTCTGCATCAAAATCCCTGTCGGGGAGTGTCTGGAGGGAGTATGACTAAGCTAAGTTCTGGATTCACACAATCTACGTGTGCTTCTTTTCTACTAGAGCCAGTTCCTTCTTAGCTTCAGCTGATAATTCTCTTGGACTATTTAAGTCCTTGTCCCCTTTTAGGGTATTGGCCAAATTTACTAGTCCACCTTTAGGTATTCCAGTGATAACCTGTAAGTTGGAACTGCTTCCTAACAATTTTTGAAAATTATTAATAGTCTGCAATCAATTTCTCCTGAGTTGTACCTTTTGGGGTCTGATTTTTTGGAGATCTATCTTATATCCTAAGTAATTAATAGAATTTCCTCTTTGTATCTTTTCAAAAGCTATTTGTAGCCCCCAGTGAGGCAAAACTTTCTTTACTTCTTCAAACATGCTTTCTAAGGTACCTAACTTTGGATCAGCTAATAAGATATCATCCATATAAGAATAAATTATAGAATGTGGAAATTTCACGCGAATTATTTCCAATAGTTTTTGCACAAAATATTGGCACAGGGCAGGGCTACTTAATATTCTCTGTAGGAGGACCTTCCACTTTTGACTGGCTGGAAAATATCATAATTAGGTACTGTGAAGGCAAATTTTTCTCTATCCTTTTCTTGTAGAGGTATGGTAAAGAAACAGTCTTTTTAAATCAATAACTATAATAAACCATTTTTGGGGGGTTACAGAGAGAGCAAGGACATCCCATTCTTTAGAGAGCCCAGAGCCTGAATTGCTTTATTAATGGCTCTCAGATCTGTCAGCGTTCTCCATTTACCAGACTTGTTTTTAATAACAAATACAAGAGAATTCCAAAGGCTGGTAGATTCTTCAATATTTTGAGTGTTTAAATACTCCTGAACCAGATGTTCTAAAGCTTGTAGTTTCTCTCGTGTCATAGGTATTTGTCCAACCCAGACAGGTTTATCAGTTAGTCATTTTAAAAGGAGGAATGTTGGTACTTCTGAGAGTTCAACAGCAGTTGTACTCTGTTTATGTACAGCCTGAATGGTCGGTGGCTGTTTTTTACAGATCTTATAATATTATTCCAAGGAAGATGAATTGGTCTGTATTCTACTTCTGAGATTGGAGGAATTTTAATCTGGGTATAACTGCTATAACAGATCTTGATCCCAAAGATACACCATTACATTTACCATATATGGATTCAGCCTTCCTCTCTGCCCTTCTGGCCCTATGCATTCAACACATCTCAAACTTTGTTTTACCTGAGATAGAGTTCCAATCCCTAGAAACTGGACATCTACCTCTTGAGGAAGACAATTCAGATGCCATGATTTTAGTGTAATTATAGTCACATCCGCACCTGTGTCTAACAGGTCTTCCAGAACAATGCCATTAATTCATACTCTAAGCTTTGGTCTTTGTTCATTTTTGGAAGTCTGCCAAAATATTTATTTTGTGAAGGGTTTTTTTTTGAATTTTTGATCCATCTATAAGAGCTGTTCTATCATCCAGTGCAGTATTGTTCTTTAGACACTGGGTTATTTAATTGTCCTGAAGAGAAATTTCCCCCACAGTGGCTTGAAATGTTTGGACCACATTTGATTTGGGAGCCTGTGAGAGGCCCCCTGAGGCGTTTCCCACTGGTAAAGGGTTGCCTCATATGTCTATTGTTGATCTACATTCATTGGTCCAATGTCGGTTTTTGTCACATCTTCTGCATAATCAGGAAGGTTGGGATCTCCTGTTTGGGTTAATTCTAGAAGTATTGCTTCTAGTAGCACCCTGTATATAATTTCTTCTATATGACTTGGTGTACCACAGTCAAAACATTTGGTACCTCAAGTTCTCCTTCCACCTCTGGAAATCATCTCTTCTATTCAAGCCTTATTACCATACATTACCATGGTACCTCATACCATACTCATACTCAACACCATTTTTATATTGGATCCATTCCTCCAAAGGTGCTGACCTGACCTTTAAAGATGTAAGTATTCTTTTGCATTCTGTATTAGCATTGTCAAAAGTCAAGGATTGAGTTAATACTTATCTTAGTCCTTGGTCTGATACTGCCTTGTTTACAACCATGGCCAACCTTTGAAAAACAACAGTAAATGATTCTTTTGGTCCTTGGAAAACCTTCATATAAAGCTCAGTTGGTTTCCCTGGTTCTAGAATTTTTTCCCAAGCATTTAAAGCTGCTGTACAGCATAGGGATATTGTATGCACATCAAAAGTAGCTTGTACATTTCCATCAGAGAAATGGCCCTCACCAAGATTTGGTCTTGGGAGACCTCAAAACTTCTGGTCTTACTTTGTTGTTCAAGGATTTTAGCTGCTTCTCTCAACCAGCTTTTCCATTGTAACCACTGCCTATATTCTAAGACAGCTGAGATTAACTGATTCCAGTCATCTGGTATGATTCTATTTGTAGAAGACTATGTATTTAACAACTGTTTTACATATGTTGAGTGTATGGCATAGGTGACTACCGTTTCCTTAATGTTTTAAAATCTCTTGTATGAATAGGTTGCAAGATATATTGTACAATGACTCAGCATATTATCATCTGCTGGCTTCTCATGGATAGTGACAGGATAAGCCATTTTATAAGAGCCATCTGGTGATGCTATGACTTGTAAGGCCTTGCCATTCTGATTATTAGTTTCTGATTATTGTTATCTTTACTGAGAGATTCTTCCAGAGCTTGAAATTGATTAACTACTGCCTGTTGCAGCAATTGAACTTCCTCTGTTGTAAAGAATTCTAGAGATTTCATGGAATCATACAATTTTTTATGTTCTTCTGAAACATATGATTCCATAGACTTTATTTTATCAATTAGCAATGATCTTTCCTTCTTATAAAGTATCTGAAGAGCATTAAGATTGTTCTGAAGAGTTATTGTTTTATCCATTAAGTATTCATATTTATTATAAATAGAATTAAATCTGGCTATCCAGTTATTATTCATGGACTGAAGTTCTTGTGATAAGTTAGCAGATTCCAAAGAAAAATCCTTTTATTTAAGTCTTCATTACTACCTTGTAAGGCTTGTATCAGTCCCATTAATGTCTTATTTTTGCCCTTATTATTAAGCCAATTTTTCAATGATATGATGTGAATTACTATGCTAATTGCCATTATAGTGAACATCATATACATGCCAGGAAGGTTGTATATGTCCTGTAAAATTTCATTCATAATGCAAACAAAGTTTTTAAATTCCCGAGATGTGATGTCTTCTGCCATTTTTTGGAAATATTCAAAATTTGTAAATAAAAATCTTATTAACTTTGTTTATTGATCAGTTTAAGGTGTAAAATTATCAAGTAATTTTACCTTAGATGAAATCCTTGAGAGCTGGTATCCCAGTTCTTGCAATGGTTTTTGGGGTGTAATAATGCTGTTCAGCCAGCAGGTGTCGCAGGTGTGGTACTGAAGCAGGTCCTGAAGCATGTTCTGAAAATCTTGACCTTCTATTGGGCTTAAACAGCTACCTAGCAAATCTTACTGGTGTGAGCCACCACAACCGGATGTGTGGCGATGCGAGCCAATTCAACTAGGGTGGGCAGGCACCTGCAGGGGTGACGGGGAAGACTGCATGGAGCAAGTGGAGCCACAGGGCAGGGCTCATCCTGCCATGGAGGTGTGCTCCCTCACTCTCACGCTTGCACACACTAGTTGTAAGCAGCGAGAGTAATGAGGGATGAAGCAGCATAAACTGGCTACTCTGGGGGCTGTTCAGGTACTCAGCAGAGTGAAGAAGACCTACGTGGGTTTTGAGCTGCTGTTAGTTCTAGTTCGAATGGGCTGTGGGGGGAGCAACACAGACTTGAAGCAGTGTGTAAGCGCTGGTACCAATGCACTAGCTCAAATTAGGGAATGGATACACATTTGCCACGGTGAGTGGGACATAGACGTGTGACTTGGGAGGGAGGGAGGGAGGGAGGGAGGGAGGGAGGGAGGGAGGGAGGGAGGGAGGGAGGGAGGGAGAGAGGAGTATGCACACAGTTAGAAAGCAGGGATCTGAGCTGCCAGTATGCAACAGATCACGGGGCTGCGTACAGAGTCTGGGGCGGGGATCCATGGAAGCTATCTGCGTGGGTAAAAGGCCCAGGATGGCCCACCCACGGTCCCACATTGGGGGTGCCAGATAATGCAAGAAATCCACAGAGTCTCTCTAATGAGCAAGGGAATTTTTTAGGGAGGGGGGTAACTCACTTTAGCATAGGTATTTATTGTAGGGTCCAGGAAAGCCGAGCTACGTCCCATGCCGATCTTCTTCCAAGATCTGCCTGGTCAGTCCCAGCATCCAAAACCATGAGGGAGCAAAGAGAACCTCATGCGTGTATCCAAGGTCTTAAGGGTCCCTAGCGACCACTCCCCAGGGGCATGTTCTTCAAGGTCATAGGCAGGTGTAACAGTTACCTGCTACCTCACTAGGAGCAGTGCTTCAAGGTTGTAGCTAGAACAGCTACCCACTACCTATGGACACTTGCTTGCTTACTCCAATGAAGTACAAGCCTTCAATATGGCCACCCCTAGACTGTGGCTTTCTGTTCCAGAGATCTTCCAGCCTTTCAGCCTGTCTCTCCTTTCAGCCAACTGACCCAACTGATCTCCTAGCATCTAATTTAAATAGTCAGAACATGGAGAACTCCATAAGCCAGGTTCTACCATGTCATCAGTCATGGTCAAGGTGGAGAAGCTGGGAGCCAGGATATTTGCCATGAAGACCTGACTCATCCAGGGCTTGAGGTTGGGTGTGACCTTTAAGAAGGCAGAGCAGAGAGAAGATGCATCTTCAGAACCTCTCTGTACCCTGGAGACTGGCTTATCTTTCAAAACAGAAATGCATCTCCTCTGTTGACCAATCTGGTCTCCTCCCTCCTCCTCTCATAGGCCAAGTTGAGTCTCTTCACCTCTGTGACTACTTTTCTCAGTTCTTCCATCCTCTGATTGACAGTCTCTTCTCAAATATGCTAATATATTCACCACATTACATTCAAGTGGTGCTAGCCTAGGAAGAATTCTGTTTATTTTTGGTGACTTTGCATATTTTACAGTTTAACTCTCAAAGGAAAAGAAAGACTGTCCGGAATAACACAGACTCACCGTGGACTTGAAGTTCTGATCATTACAATAATTAATGATAAAATTATTATTAATAACAGTTCAAGAAATGCAAATCTTACAGTTTAGTGTGGTAGAGAGAGGAGAGAATGTCATGGGTTGTGACAATGATGCTCCAAGAGTTGTAAGTCCCACAACAATCTGCAATGCTCAGACTTACTAAGCAGTAATGGTTGTCATCTATAAAGTGTAGTGCCAGGCATTCTGCACTGGATATTTCTAATCCTCACAGTAGCACTTCAGGGTACAACCTTCCCAACTCCTATAATTATCATTACAATCTAACTTGAAAGCCCAGGTTCCTCCCTATGAGCTCCATCTATATCCTTGGGTTCTTGGGAGCGTTAAGTGCGTCCTTTTTCTTTCCTTCAAGTCTCAGCTCAGACTCCATCTCCTCTGCAAAATTTCCCTTGCTTTTTTTTTTTTTTAAACTTGGGTTTTCTTTCTCCAGCATTCCTTAACCCATCAGTACAACCAGAAACCCACTAAGGGCTGCATATGCAGCTGGGAATGAACAGTATTGACTCCCCCTCCAAGGAGTTGATGAGTTCTGGGAGAACTACAGAGTGCCAAGAAAGCCTCCCTTCATAGGGCGCTGGTCTCAACTGAGAGACTAATCAACAGCCTTCTTGAAGGACTGGCATGTATTTGGAAACATTCTCTGTTTCAATTAAACCTTTGCTGAAGGTCCAGGTGAGATCCAGGTGAGGCACCTGCAGCCTGAGCAGGGGCTCTGCCCAAGGGATATGACCAGAGGGGCTTTAAGCTGTGGGTGGTGTCAGGACAGAAGTGTAATCATTCCTTAGTATCCAAAGGAAATTGGTCCTAGGGTTCTCCACAGAAACCCAAATCCATAGTTGTTCCAGCCCTTATTTAGAATTATATATTTATCTGTAATCTATGCACATGCTCCTGTATGAACATATCCTCTTTTATAGCTTAAGTCATCTCTGGATTACTTATAACACCTAATGCATTGTAAATGCTATATAAGAATTTTACTGTATTCTTCAGGGAATAATTTCAAGAAAAAGTCTGCTGATGCTAAGTGTAACAGCAATTATTTTCTGGATGTTTTTGATCAGTGGTTTACTGAAGTCCTGGATGTAGAAGCTGCAGACACATAGGGTTCACTCTATTTCTGCAGTTCCTGTGCCTCTGTCCTCTTCATGATTACCAGCCCTTGCATGGCCACCAGCTCAGACCACCACAGTCCTACTGAACAGAGGAAGAAACCAAGGCTAAGTGAATGAGACAGCTGAAAGAAAGGCCCATAACCAGTACACAATTGACAACAGAACTTAGGTTTCCTTTTTAAATGTTATTATATTTGTTAATTTGTTTGTTTATTTAGTGTGTGTGTGTGTGTGTGTGTGTGTGTGTGTGTGTGTAGCATAGCTTCCATGTGAAGGTCAGAGGACAACTTGCAGGAGCTGGTAATCTCCTTGCAACTTTTGGGTTCCTAGGTTAGAACTCGGGTCTTCAGTCATGGGAGTAAGAACCTTTATCTGCTGAGCCATCTTGCTGGCCCAGAACTCAAGTTTCTTTATTCCCAAACCCACTGTTGGGTTCTACACCATCACTCATGAGTTTGCCCCCACACACATACACAGAACTATAATGAAAAATCATGACCTGTCCCTAATGGAGAGTGCTAAACCAGGACTTGATGAGCAACTGTGCCACCATAACCATCACCACCTCGCTACAGTGAGACATTTTCTCCATGGAAAGTCCATAATTCTTATTATGAAATTACCTATCTTAAAGAAGCTGTTTTAAGAGAGAAGCAGATGAATTCTCGCACATACTTCCAGGGTGAACCCCTCAGTGGGTGATCTATCTGACTCATTTTCACAACAGGATGTACAGACCTCCGTGACTTTTCACATACCAAATATTCTAGGTATGAGAAACAATATTAAATGTGTGTTCTGATAAACTGGGTGGCAATTAAAGCTGAAGTTGCTAAGCAGTTCCAAAGTAGTCATGTCATATGGTGTGATTCTAATATTTTGTGACCATGGTCTAAATAAAAGCATAAAATGACTCCTTCCATTAGTTACACTTTAATTATTAAGCCAATTATATGGATGAAGCAACAGGCAATAATTCAGCTCTTGACTGTCTCCTAACTCTTTCTCCCTTGGCTCACAAGCTGCAGAACTCCCAAGGACAATGTAAGAAATTTGTTCTATAGTGTATTTTTCCTTTTCTCCCTGAGCTTATATTCCTGAAACACTGGAGCAAGAAAGGACCTTAGAATGTCTAGGCAGGTACAGTGATGTATCCCAGTACACAGTCATCCCTGGCTCTGAGTGGAAGGCTGGCCAATCACAGTGTTCATAATTGCAGTGCCTTCATTCCAGAAATTCTGGAGAAGATGAATAAAATGGATATGAAATAGGATGGTTTTTTTTTTCCAAACTCCTCACTGAGTCAGGGACGTGGCCTCGGTGCTTCTAGGATACATCTCTCTTCTCTTTATTGCATTTGTAGAACTTTGTATGTTCTAACTTTATAGAAATAGTTCCTCCATTTCCCTTAGAGTCCCTTCAAATGCAATGCTTCTCTGCCCTGTGAGTGTAGGGCCCAAGGAACAAAACCCAAGAGAGGGAAAGAAGGGAGATGATGAAGAGCCATGTCCAAAGAAGGCAGGCACTCTGCTACACTGTGAGGAATGTGCTCATCATCAAAAGTGACTTGGGGAGTGATGTGGAAACTCACCCATCAAGGCTAGACCACTTTATGAAGACGAGGAAGTATAGCTTAATGCTAATCACACAAGGCAGGGCTGAAGCTATAGATAGTGTGATTGTTACTGTAGAAGGAAGATGGCCAATAGGCCCAATTGGGCCATAGATGGTCAAGCTTGATTGAGCATGCGCTATAGCAACTTCCCCTTTGGGCCAACCTGGAGTCTGCCACAGTGGCTAGAGACTGCTGGCATGAAGGTACGTGTTCAACAGAGCCAATGAAGAAAGGACAACACATCTCTAGAGGCCTAGAAGACCAATGGAGTGCTGGGAAGGGGATATAAATGCAAGCCAGATTTCTGCAATAAACAAGTCTGCAGCTCACCTGACTCCCAGAGTCTGTATCATTGACTCCATGACTCCTTGCCCCAAGTGGTGTCCTTATAGGGCCACCCACAACATTACAACATGGTACCATAGACAAGGCTGCCTTAAAAGATGGGTCAGGATAGACATGTTCACATATGAGGGTCATTCATGTAAGGACTTACACGTGTACATGTATCTAGCAAAGGGGATTATACTCTTCCTGTGGACAGAATGTGCTGCTAGTATGATATGCTACTATCTGTACACACACATATCAGCACAAATAGATAGATTCTAGATGCTTCCTTGTTCCATTTGTCCTTCAAACTACTTATACATCAGTATACTTTCTCATCCTTCCAGATTCAATTTTTATTTTTTAGAGTATCTATTATTGCATATTTTTATTCCAGATTCAGTATTTTCAGTATGAAAATTCACACAAATTCTTACTTGAATCTCTTTATAAGTCAATTTTACTCTTAATAAGTCAGTTTTAGTTGAGTTGACTTAAAGGGACTTCCTACCAGGAACACAGTAGCTCTCTATTAATTATTACTTATCATTAATAACTGTTTATTATTACTAATACACCTTCCTTTGTGCTATTCTAAATGGTTTCACTGCTACTCTTTGTATAGATAGAAAGCTTACCCTTTCTAGTTATTTGTTCATAGTATATTTTCGAATTATCAAATGTTGCTTTTTAAAATACTCTCCATTTTTTTATATGTTGTATTTACCTCTTTCTCAGACTCCAACAAAGCAGGCTACCTCTAGTGATATGGGTGAGAAAGTAAGAAACATAAGAATAGCAAAAGAAATTGTTTTATAGGAAAAAACAAATTGGCAGAAAATTCAAAACTGAAAGCATCTCCAGTGAACTAACTGAGCGTGCCTCCCTTGGCTGCAGGTTCCTCAGTCTCTGTGCCATGTGCTGATGCTGTAGCTCTCTGGTACTACCAGTTGGCCTCTGCCTTAGGCACTTGATGCACAGATTTTATGCTCACCTGGGGTTCCTCTGATGCCCACACTCCCACTGTTAACTAAGATGTTTCTATGTTATGGGGCCAAGATCTCAAAGAGAAATGGGTAGCTTTTTTCTTCTATCTGTTTTCCTCAATCAATAGCATCACTCTTGAGGACTCAGTGTGTGATCCCGAATTGTTTTTCAGCTTTCCCATGGACTGCCCCTAAAGCAACCAGCTATGCTGGAGTGCAGGGTTTCATGATACAGGCAAGCTGCTATGGTACAGAAGTGATTTGTTCTCCAAAGGTTTGTGTGTTGGAAGCTTGATCCTCATTGTGGAGGGATCTTTAGTACATGGGGCCTATAGGGAGGTAATTAGGTTATTGGGGGCTCCACACTCACAAAGGGATAAATACTGTCTTGTGGAAGTGGGTCAAATTCATCAGAGAATAGGTTTCTTGAAGGCAGGTCACTTGTGCAATGGTCACAATCACCTGCACATGGTCATTTCCCTTTCTGCTTTTTATCTACCTATAGTTCTGGTCTTCTGAACCCAGCACAACCACCCATTAATCTCTGTGTACAGAGCCCTAGAGCTTCTCTATCTCACAGTTCCAAACTCTTCCACACTCCTCCCAAAAACAAGTTCCAAAGGTCTTTGAACCACAAGGCCAAGTTTATCACAGTCAGCTCCACTTGTCTCAGCACCAGTTGTCTGTATTAGCTATTGACAATTGCTAGTACTGATTGTCAATTTGACAGGATCTAGAATTACCTAGGGGACAAACCCCTGGGAAGGCTTTGTGATGGACTTTATGCATTGAGTTAATTGAGGTTAGAAGATTCACCCTACCTATGGGCAGCAGCATCTCGTGGGCTTGGGTCCAGGAACAGCATAAAAAAAGAAAGTGAACTGATCAGTAGCATCTGTCATTCTGCTTCCCGAATGAAGCTTCAATATGACCAGTTGCCTGAAGCTCCTCCCCCTGTGGCTTCCCACCATGATTGACTATGATGGCTCCTCTCTTGATTTGATTTTCTTGGATATTTTTCACAACAACAAGAAAAGTAACTAATGTGTTGGTTTTCTTTCTGCTGAGACCAAAATACCTGCAGAAACAGCTTGAAGGATGTGGATTTATTTTTGTTTCATGGTTGCGGGGCGGGGGTGGGGATTTTTAATCTAGCATGGTAGAGAAGGCAAGCAGAGTGGTATTCTGTCCACTCCTAGTGACCCACCCCTGCCAGGTTGGCCCCATACCTCAAAGTTTTCATAACCTCCCAAAACATTGTCTTCAGTTCTAGAACAATCAATCGTTCAAGATCACGAGTCTGTGGGGGAACATTTCACATTCAACCCATTATACTTCTTAGTCTGGTGTTCTGTTACGTCAATACAGAAGTGACTAAGACACCAGAATTTCCCAAGCTGTGAAACACATACAGATCACTAAGTTGTCTTACTGAAGTGCAGGCTGTGATTCAGTAGTTCTGGGATGCTAAGAATCTATGAATCTTACCAGTCCCCAGGGAGCGCCTGATATTCTGGTCAAGGGACCACATCTTGAGTAGCAAGGGCTCATAGCAAGGCTTCCCACCCTTATTTTAGCTTTTTTTCTCATGTGACAGTCTCATGATCCACAGAATGATTATGACTCTCTACATAGCCAAGGATGACTTAACTCCTGGTTCTTCTTCCACATCCCAAGTGCTAGGATTATAGCTGTGTGCCAGCATGTCTTGTTTTGTGTTGACGTTTTGAGCCATATATTTCCATTATATTATGCTTAGCAACTTCTTTGAACTCCTCCCTTCATATCTCTCCCAAATTCTGACGACTAATCTGTCTCCAGAACTATTGCCAGTTCTACCTGAGATGCAGAACCCCTCACCTCCCCAGGTCTGCTGACCTAACCCATAGTGAACTGGGTGAGCTAGTTTAGAATGCTTAAATGTGACAGACACTCTCAAATGCTGACCATTAATCTGGAAAGCAGCATACTTACTTATCACAGGTAATTTATGAGAGAGATTGTCTCATGTGAAATACTGGAGCTCTTTGCTTTTCATATTTATATAAATACTTTCCTTTCTGATGCTCTCTGCCTTCTGTTTAAATCATGTACTGGTCAAAAGATTAGTTTTTGTTTCCAAAAGCAAGATGAAATATTTTTAATAATATACATTTATACTTTGTCCTACAGCACTATAGGCTGCTTGGGAACGTCACATAGAAACAGAACCCTCTAAAAAGATGAAAGCAAATTTTAGCAAGTGCCTTCAAGCTGCAAAGAAGTGTTGTCTGTGGCATTGCTAGAACTAGTTTGTGAAAATGTAGAAAGGGATTTCTTTGATATAATAAACACATATGTACAGATAATAGAGAGAGGGGGATGAAGAGGACAGGGACACAGCATGTGGCTGACTTCTAGTCTCTGATCTAGGTGGACACTGGCATAGCATCACAGCACTGTGGTTTTAAACAAGCCACCTTTCATTTACGTGATGTCATTGTCAATAACATGCACACTCCTCCTCTCACAAGCCAGTACCTGCACAGCCTGTGTCATCCAATACAGCTACCAGTGCTGAGTGAATAGTTAAATTAACCAAAGTTAGATAAAATTTAAAATGCAATTTTCACTCACACTTCAAAGTACTCACAACCACAATGGTCGTGCATTGGACAAAGATAGAAGATGTTGTCAGCATTATAGAAAATTCTCTCCGACCACCCTGGTTTCAACAATAAAGCCAGGTGCAGATACAAGTTATGTTAGTATGCAATTGCCGATGGTTGGGATGCTCACACGCAAGGAAAGACAATCATGCACACCCACACAGTGGCATGCAGCAACACGACACTGCCTGAGCTCTCGACGTAGCACTGCCCAAGCAACTCATATTTCATCATTACATCTACTGCAGTCATGACAGCAATGAAAACATAAATTTGAATCTTCAACAAGAGCAGGGGTCAAATAATTATTGGCACACTGTTTCCTATAAATGTCAATGTCTGGACTCCAAATAGCATCACAGATATCCTAATTACAGAAGAATAAAAGAGCACTCTCTTGGTCTCCTATAAAATTGCTTATATAGTTTGCATTTATAAAAGGGCATGCTACCTTCTGGACTCTGATACCATTTACTCATGTTCTGCAAGAGGTATAGACAGGACTAAGGGGGGTTGGTTGGAGGGGATCAACATGGGACAGCTACAGCAAGCAGAATCCTGCTCGGCAGGTACCTTGCTTTCTTTTTTTTTTTTTTTTTTTTTTTTTTTTTTTTTTTTTTTTTTAGCCACTGGCTCAACTACAGAATCGCTGCTCTGCTGTGCTGGATAGCTCGCCCCACCCCCGGTACCTGGCTTTCTTGGGTCATGCAAGAAGGAGACAGTGTAATGGGTAGCCATTCCAGCTTGGATCTGGAAGTTCCAACCCCCATTGAGACTCTGGCAACTGTCACGCCTACGAGGCGGGGCGAGGGGAGGCGCATGGGGGTTGGAACTTCCAGATCCAAGCTGGAATGGCTACCCACTACAGGGACAGTCAAGAAAAACATGTGGGCCTCCAAGGGCTTGATAAAGCAATAGCAGATAACAACAAAATGAACATCAAACATGAACACATCCCAGGGCTATGCTAAATGGATTTTTTTCTTGCTGCAGTTACTCTTTCAAAAATACCAATAATACGGGTATTTGACATTGCTGCATTCTGTAGTCAGAAGTTTTCCTGTGTCCTGCCCAGTCCTGCAGCTGTTCAGACCCAAATGAACACACAGAGGATGATATTAATTATGAACTGTGTGGCTATGGCCTGTGGCTCAAGCTTCTTGCTTGCTCTCATAACTAAACTCAGCCTATTTCTATTAATCTACATGTTGCCACATCTTCCGTGTCTTTACCTGTGTGCTATTACACACTGCTCCCTGGACGGCAGGATGGTGTCTCCCTGCCTCTCCTTTCTCCTTTCACTCTCTCCCTTGGATTTCCCCACCTGGCTCCATCCTGCCCTGCCATAGGCCAAACAGTTTTATTTATCAACCAATCAGAGCAACACATATTCACAGCATACAGAAAGACATCCCACAGCAGCATTCTAGCATTGCTGATTCAGAAAGGAGGCCCAGAGAAGTTTAAAAACTTGTCCATGGCAACTCAGTAAAGAAATGTCAGAGTCAAAGATAGAACTGAGGTGTGCCTAACTCCAGAATTCAAGTGCTTAAAGTCCTTGTCCCTTGTGTGTGGCCAGCTGGCACTGTACAGGGAAAGAGATTCCACCTAATAAAGAACATTTGGTCCCTGGTCCCCACCCCGCACCATTCTTCTTAACTTCAGATCCACTTGAATTGCAAGGATCCCACAGCATGTGGACATACAGCCTGTGCATCCAACCCTGTCAATTATCCAGTGACCTCATATATGGTTTCCATTCAAGCTCTGTGGGAAGGCTCCAGATGGCTTGTGCAAGGACCCCAGGCAGCACCTAAGAGATGGTCTACAAAGGGAGAGGGTGGACCCTTGTCCTCATAGACACTCCTCTAAGGACATGGATGCAAGAAAAGCAAAGCAAGACTCTCCGAAGGTTGTTTACTCTTGGTATATCAACATATGTGTTGCAAATGCACCATCTCCACTCAGACCTCCTAAACTGAAACCCTGGGGATGGGCACCAATACTGTTTGATGTTTTTGTTTGTTTGTTTGCTTGTTTGGCCTTTATGTTTCTTAGTTTTAATTTCCTTTTTAACTTTGATTTTAGCATACAAAATACTGGGTTTCAACCTGGCATCTTCATACATGTGTCATCACACTTTGTTATCAATTGGATTCCTCCCCCACTGCCCTCCCTATACCACCCCTCCAGCTGGCTCCCTCTCTCCCCCCATTTATCTCTCCTGCCTCCTTTTAACATGTGTTGTAGTGATGTCCCTCTTCCCCTTACATGTCTTCTTCCACTCTCATGAGCCCTGTTCTACTTTTGTGACCTACAAACACACCTGGATGTACACACACACACACATATAATCTTATTGTGTTTATTTACTTCTTTATTTGTATGTGTTCGCATGTACTGTGACACAAATAAGGAGATCAGAGGACAACTTGCAGGAGTGGGTTCTTTCTCCTCACCATGTGAGTCTAGGGGATTGGACACGAATCCTAAGGCTTGGCAACAAGTACCTTTATCCACAGAGCTATCTCATCAGCTTTTTAAAACCTCTTTCTTTCATTACCACAATATATACTTCCGGCTGCCATATATATTGCCAATTTTAAATTTAGGTTCTGCATATGAAGTAAAACATTCAGTGTTTGTCACTCTTGGGACTGGCTTATTTTAACATAATGATTTTCAGTGGCATCTACTTTCCGGCAAATCTCATTATTTCATTTATCTTCATGGATGCATAAAATTCTACTATGGATATGTTCCACGTTTTCTTTATCCATTCAGTCCTTTGATGGACATTCAGCCTGGTTCCATTCCCTGGCTATTGTGGGTAGTATAGCAATAAACATGGATGAACAGGTATCTCTGCGGTGTGTTGACTCCAAATCTTTCGAGGGTACGCACTCGGGAGCGCTGCAGCTGAGGCATGACGGTTCTATTTTCAGGTTTCCGAGTAACTTCCATACTGACTTCCACTGTAGTTGTGTGCATTTACACTCCCCGCCCCCCGAGGAAGTGGTGAATGAGGGTTCCTCTTTCCCCTCAACCCTCGTCACAACTGTTGTCATCTGTTTTCTTGAGGACTGGGGTGAGACAGACTCTCAGAGCAGTTTTCATTTTCCAGGTGGCTAAGGATGCTGAACGCCTTCTCAAGATTTGCGGGCCACTTGTATGTCTTGTTTTAAGAACTGCCTATCGAGTTCATTGCTTCATACATTGGTTGGGTGCTTTGTGGTTCTGATGTTTAATTTTTGCAGTTTTATACAGAGGACAGACATTAATCCCTTGTCTGCTCCGTAGTTGGTAAAGATTTTTCCACATTCTGTATACTCTCTTCACCCTGGTGATCACTTCCTTGGCTGTGCAGAAGCCTTCTAATGTCATATAATCCCATTTGTCGGCTCTGAGGATTATCCCCAGTGCTGTTGGAGTCCTGTTCAGCTTTGTCTATGTCTGTATCTTGAAGTGGTTTTCTTATGCTTTCCTTCGGCAGTTTCAGATTTGATTTTTGGGTCTCACACTACATCCTCCGTCTGTTTTTCAGTTGAGCCTTCTGCACAGGAGCAAGAAACCAAATCTCATCCATCGACATGTGGAAATCAAGCTTCTCAGAACCCTTTGTTAAAGATGTTGTCTTTTCTGTAACACATGTTATTAACAGCTTTTTGCCTCACCCATATGCATATGGTCAGCACTAATTGGACTCAAGGAGTTATTAATAATATTTAAAAAAAACAGGATATGAAGCTGGGAGAAAGATGACTTAAAGTATCCCAAGAAAGATGGAGGGGACTAGTAGAATGTGGATATGATCAAAATACATTGTATACAAGTATGGAATTCTCAAAGAATAAATAAAATTATTTAATTATTTTTTAACTAGGTGGTTGTAACTGTGTGGGTTTATCTCTGGGCTCACTATGCTATCCCATTCGTCTACAGGCCTGTGTTTGTGCTGGTACTGTTTGTTTTTGTTACTATGACTTGGTAATATAATTTGAGATCAGGTGTTATGAGACCTCCAACATTTCTCCTTCTGCTAAGGATTGCTTTTGCTGTTAGAACTCTTACTGCCCCTATGTGGATTTTAGGAAGTTTTCTTTCTACTTCTATGAAGAATGTCCTTGGGTATTTGATGGGAATTGCATCAAATCTGTAGATCATTTTTAATTACATAGCAGTGTTCACAATTTAACTTTACCTATTCAGGAACATGGAGATCTTTTGATCCTTTGTTGTCTTTCTTTTTTCTATGTCTTAATCTTTTCATTGCAGGAGTCTTGTATCACCTTCGTTACGCTTATTTGTGGTGTTGGTTTGTTGTCTGTGGGTATTTGCTGTTAATTTTTTGTTTTGGGGTGTGTATTCCTATGTATATGCCTGTGTGTGTGTGTATCTGTGTGTGTGTGTGTGTGTGTGTGTGTGTATGTCTATGTCTGTGTCTGTGTCTCTGTGTGTATGTCTGTGTCTCTGTGTGTCTTTATGTGTCTGTGTCTGTGTGTCTATGTGTATGTCTGTGACTGTGTGTATGAGTGTGTGTGTGTGTGTATGTCTGTGTGTCTATGTGTATGTCTGTGTGTGTCTGTGTGTCTGTGTCTGTGTCTGTGTCTGTAGTTGCTGTGAATAGGAGTTTTCCCTTCTGATTTCTTCCTCAACAAGTTCATTAGTGGTGTGATGGTTTGAAGGATAAATAACCCCCAGAGTCTCAGGCATTTGAACCCTTGGTCCTCAGTTGGTGGAGCTGTTTGAGGCTTAAGTGGTGCGCCCTTCCTGGAGCAAGTACATCACTGAGGACAGACACTGAGGTTTGCAAAGATTCCTACCACTCTCAGCTTGCTCTCTCTGCTTCAGGCTCCTGGTTAAGAATGCAAGCTCTCAGCTTCCTGATTCAGCTACCACATCCACTGCTTGCTGCCATACCCCTCCACTGTGGTGATACTTTGTGCTCTAACAAATAAAGCTCACCTGAAGATCAGAGGGCAAAGCCAGCCACTAGTTAACCATCGAGGCCAGACATTGGTGGCACACACCTCTAATCCCAGTACTCCAGAGGCAGAGGAAGAGGTAGATGGATCTCCATGAGCTCAAGGCCACCCTCCAACTATACAAGATTGATCCAATCTAAAAGAGAAACAGAGTCAGGCAGTGGTGGCACATACCATTGATCCCAGCACTTGGGATCTCATGCCTTTAATCACAGCACCAGGGAGGTGGAGACAGGAAGTGATATGACTGGGTGAAGAGAAGAATATAAGGTGCCGGAGGAGACAGGAGCTGAGGTTCCCCTTTCAGTCTGAGGACTGCTAGAAGTAAGAAGTCTTTCTAGTGGCTGGCTGCTCTACTTCTCTGATCTTTCAGCTTTCACCCTGATATCTGACTCCTGGTTTTTATTAATAAGACCAATTAGGATTTGAGCTACACTCCACTATGAAGACTCTCTACCTCTGAAACTGTAAGACCAAATAAACCCTTCCTTCTATAGTTTGGTTCTGACCATGGTGTCTTATCACGGCACAAAAAGCTACTGGTTTTTGTACCATTACCAATACTAAAAGTATTTATTAAAAACAATACCCACTTATACCCATAGGGAAGTGTAGTCTTCACTGATCATCAAGGAAAATCTTCTTTGCAACAGATGGAGACCACTACAGAAAACCATGACCAATCCAAGCACTCATATCTATAAACCATCCTCTTTTCTCAAAAGACTTATGCTTGTTTATTTTATGTGTAGTGGTGTTTTGTCTGCATGTATGTCTCTGTACCACATGCATGCAGTGCCTCTGGAGGCCAGAAGAGAGCACTGGATACCCTGGAACTGGAGTTATACACAGTTGTGAGCTGCCATGTGAATGTTGAAAAAGCAAACCCAGGTCCTCTTGAAGAGCAGCCTGTGCTCTTAGCCTCTGCGACTTCTCTCCATCCCCTTCTACAACTGGTTTTGCTTTGTCTCAGAGGCTCCGGTAGATTGTGCCTTCTTTTTCAATTTATTCTAGGAACTTTTGAAATTTATCCCCAATTCCCTGATTTTGATGACTCAGTGGTCATTCAAGAGTATCTTGTTCAGTCTCCATGTATTGGTCTAGTTTCTTGACTAACAATTTTTTTTAACCAATAATTTTTCTTGCTGTTGATTTCTATTCCCCAACCCCCCACCCTCTACCCCGCAAAATAGGACTTCTCTGTATAACAGCCCTGGCTGTCCTGGAACTCGCTCTGTAGACCAGACTAACCTTGAATTCACAGAGATCCACCTGCCTCTCCTTCTTGAGTGCTGGGATTAAAGGGATGTGCCACCACCACCACCATCCCCCGGTAATTTCTACTTTTTTGAACAGGGGATCTGATAAGATACAAGAGAATATTTTGGCTCTTTTCTATTTATTGAGGCTTATTTTAAGACCTAAACTGTCATCTATTTTTGAGAAGAGTCCATAGCTGCTGAAATACATTGTTTCTTAAGTCCATGGGAACCTATATTTAGCTTCATTCTGAGGTTTCTTTGTTGATTTTCAGTTTGGATGATCTGTCTAGAGTTGAAAGTGGAGTATTAGAATCACCTAGCATTATTGTATCAGAATCTAGGACTGCAAGCTCTAGGATAAAATAAAGCTTTTCTCCCCAAGTTGCTTATGGTCCTGGTGTTTTAATCACAGCAATACAAACCTTACCTAAGACACAGTAATTTTGGTTTTGGTTCTTTTGACAGAATTTTTTTCCATCCTTTGTCTGCTTCTAGTAAGATATGTATCTTGGTGACAGCAGAGGTTGAATACAGCTTTTTTATCCAGTCAGGAATTTGTATCTCTTTATTGATGAGTTGTGGCCACTTACATTTATGGTTAGTACGGAGAAGTCTCTTATAGTCCCTGTAATTTTGTTGGTCGTTTTTTCTGGTTGGCGGGATTTTTTTTTTTCCTCTCCAGTAGTGTTAGGGTTTTACCTGTTTGGTGTATTGATCATAATGCATTCATTCTTAGTCCTCCTTTGTTCAGTCATTCCTCACTTGAAATTTTTTTCTTCCCTGTGCTCTTATGACTCAGACTGTCTTCCTTCTCTGTGTATAGTATTCCTTTAGGTTTCATCTGCAGCGATGGCTTGGTAGTGTTTTGAACGGCCTTGGCTTGTGTTTGACTTGACATGTCCTTATTTCTCCATCAATTTTAAAAGGTAGCTTTGCTGGCCGGGCAGTGGTGGCGCACGCCTTTAATCCCAGCACTCGGGAGGCAGAGCCAGGAGGATCGCTGTGAGTTCGAGGCCAGCCTGGTCTCCAAAGAGAGTTCCAGGAAAGGCACAAAGCTACACAGAAACCCTGTCTCGAAAAAACCAAAAACCAAAAACAAAACAAACAAACAAACAAACAAAAAGGTAGCTTTGCTGGATATAGCAATCTAGGTTGATAGCTATTTACTTTAAGGATCTGAAAGATTTATATCATCATCTTTCTCTGGCCTTGAGGGTGGCTAACAAGCAATCTGATGCTATTCTTCTGGTTCTGCCTGCGTAGACAAGTTGGCATGCCACCCACCTTATAGCTTTCTGTGTTGTTTCCTTGTGTTGTATTTCGTCATCTTGACTATCACATGTTGTAAGTTTTTGGGTTTTTTTGTTTTTGTTTTTGTTTTTTCTGAGACAGGGTTTCTCTGTGTAGCTTTGTGCCTTTCCTGGAACTCACTTGGTAGCCCAGGCTGGCCTCAAACTCACAGAGATCCGCCTGGCTCTGCCTCCCGAGTGCTGGGATTAAAGGCGTGCGCCACCACCGCCCGGCAGACTATCACAAATGTTGTGGGGAGGTTCTTCTCTGCTCACATCTATTTGGGGTTTTAAATGCTTCTTACCCTTGAATGTCTATTTCTTTCTCTAGATTAATGAAATCTTCTGCCCATAGTTTCACTGACTAGACTCTCTTTGTCTTTAGTGTTTCTTTAAGTGCCTTCTTCCAGCCCATGGACTCTTCAGTGTGCTCTCTTGCTCTTATCTCAGAGTTCTTGGATGTTAGGATCAAGCTCATTTACTTTTTCTGTATTAACATTTGGGTGTACTGTATCTTCAGCCTGTCATTTAGCACTGTTTTTGTTTGTTTGTTTTTGTTTTGTTTTGTTTTCCTTCTGCTTGGTAGAGTTGCAACAACAATGAAATACTTCCCTGGGCTGAGGAGATGGCTCAGGGGTTAAAAGCACTGTCTGCTCTTCTAAAGGACCCGGGTTCAGTGGCCAGCACCCACATCAAATGGTTCACAAGTGCCTGTAACCCCATGCCCTCTTTTGCCCTCCAAAGACATCTACACAGACCTGTACATATAAAATATAGATAAATAAATCTTTAAAGGGAAATGTTTCCCAGGTATGGGTGCAATTCAGTCCTAGAGCACTTGCTTAGCATGCCCAAAGACCTGGGTTCAACTCTAAGTACTGTAAATATATATATTATATATATATATATATATATATATATTTATCCACAGTGTACAGGGGCCTGGAGAGATGGCTCAGCAGTTAAAAGCACTGGCTACTCTTCCAGAAGGCCTGTGTTCAATTCCTAGCATCCACATGATGGCTCACAAGTGAACTGGGACTCCAGTTCCAGGGGATCTGATGCCCTCTTCTGGACTCTGAGAGCACTGAATGAACATGGTCCACAGAGATATATGCAAACAAAACACTAAAACACATAAAATAAAGATAAATAAATCTTTTTTAAAAAAATTTCCAATTGTAAAATTTCAAAATCAAAATTAGATGAATATAAGAAAGAATAATGTTTAAAAGCATAATGGAGCTGGGTGGTGGTGGCACATGCCTTTAATACCAGCACTCGGGAAGTAGAGGCAGGCGGATCTCTGTAAGTTTGAGGCCAGCCTGGTCTACAGAACGAGATTCAGGAAAGGTGCCAAAGCTACACAGTGACACCCTGTCTCAAAAAAAAAAAAAAAAGCATAATGGTATTTTTTGGAGCCAATCAAAGTAAAGTGAAAATGCTATTCAAAGTAAGTGAGGAGGAGAAGACACATGGGGGAGGGAAGAAAACCATTAAGGAACAGAAAACATTGCCTAAGGATGAAAAAATGCATAAGTAACATTATCTGAATGTATGAAGGGGAATAAAGACATCAAAAGTGCAAAGCTACGATAGAATAAAAATTCTGCCATACATGTAGGCAAAAGGAGATTTTAAAAATGGGATGTTGAAAGAGCTGCTTCCTCACAGCATGGAGACCAATAGTTGTGCTTGGATGAGGAAGGAAAATGAACTGTGGACTATTGGACCAGTTTTTGACGTCTGCCACTACTACAGTGGATCATCGCCCTCTGGTGGCCACACTCAGTTCTACAGTCTGTAAACTGAACAGAATCTAACCCTTCTTTGTTTGCCATGCCCCCAGAGAAGGTTGTTTTAGCTAAGAGGCGTCTCCTGGGTGTACTAGGAGTGTAGAGGCGACCACATTACTGAGGTCAGTTTAGGCAGAGGACCTGCCTCCCTACTTCAATGGTCTCCTGATTTTCATCACCCAAGGGGAGGAATGCAGCTTTGGAGAACGAGAACATCTTGGACACCCTTGGAACTTCAGAGTTCTCTGTTGGTAAAACAGTGAACAACGGATAAGTAACTCCAGAAACTGATTGGTCCACCTGCCTCAAGCTCAGATCCATCAGACTTCAGGTAATGCTCAGTTGGTGGTGTCTGTTCTGGTCCATTGGACTATCTATCTCTCCTGTGTACATCCTTTCTAGAGCCAGCCTCCTGCAGCCCATCAGAGTGGGCCCTCCTTTCTCCACAACAGCCTCTCTGGGTTTTTCCTTGCTCCCTGGTCTCAGGCCTCTGAGAAAGCTTAGTTTTTAAGGATAGATTCTCTCTCACAACAGTGCCTGACCACTGCTCTCCAAGGCACATAGTGTAACAAAATGGGATTCCTCTCCTCCACTGACCTGTCTACCACAGTCACCTAGGAAATGACTGTGCCATCAGCTCCTGTGAAAGGATCTGAAGCTCTGGGACACTAGTATTTATGACTGAGTAGGGCTGTGAGTTTGTCCTGAGGGTGGGGCATCTGCACTTTCATCTGGCTTACCTTTTGAAAGAGGCTTCGGAGTAGACAAACTGCACCCTCCCAGCCCCCTACCCTACCTCACCCCAGACCCCAGCAACTCTGTTTTAATAGCCTACCAAGGACTCTGATACAGGCTGATGTTTGAGAGTCACGGCTCCTTTGCTACACACTTGGGCACACAAGCACACACTACACAAATACACACATACATGCATGCATACACACATACAGTGTCTGACCAGTGGGGTTCAGAGAGCTTCCCAGTTAGTGACCTTGCAATTGCTGAGAGACTGACAAACCCTGAGGATGACTGATACACTCTGAGTCATGGAGGTCCTCAGCCGACCTCATTATCCCACCTCTACATCGGAACCTGAGTTGATATGTAACATCAATAAATATGTAAACATAAATAAAGAGTCCTCTGCGTTGTTTGACCCATTCTAGCAAAGTATCCGAGAACGATAGGAACTCCCAATTTAGAATGGACCAGTCAAGGGGAGAATTTATATAATTATATTTTAATTTCAATTTTTAATTGAAAAAAATGAAATAAGAAAAAAAAGAACTAGTCAGTCAAAGTACCAGTGGCCCAGACTTGTGGTTGGCATGTGAGTGGGGACTCTTTAAGGTTTCAAGGTGGTTAACACCAGAATTGAAAGAAATCTAGACACTCAGTGGTGCCTGGAGAACTGGAGAACTATTGTTGATGATGGGAAACACCTCAAGTGTTAAGATGTAGTCTACATTATTCCAGATGTGATTAATTGACAAATATTATGGACCCATAATATTAATTCAGAAGTACTTTAAGCTAAGTTATGAATAAATAGTCATAGTTAAAGGACTTGTAAGGCTAATCTGAAGTCTTCGGCTGTGGAGGTCTCTGGGGAGTTGCTGGCGTTGTTGAGGTCTGTATGATCTCTCTACCTGTACCAGCTGTTTTATATCAACTTGACACAACTAGCGTCATCTAAAAGGAGGGAGCCTGAAGTGAGAAAATGCCTCCATGAGATCCATCTGTAGGGCATTTTTAAAATTAGTGATCAATGTGGTAGGGCTCAGCCCATGGTGGGAGGTGCCATCCCTGGGCTGGGAGTCCTGGGTTCTATAAGAAAGCAGGTTGAGCAAACCATGAGGGCAAGTCAGGAGGCAGCACCCTTCCATGGCCTCTGCAACAGCTCCTGCCTCCAGGTTCCTGTTCTGCTTGAGTTCCTGTTCTGCTTGAGTTCCTGTTCTGACTTCCTTTGATGGTGGACTGTGATGAGGAATGGTAAGCCAAATAAACCCTTTCCTTCCCATGTTGCTTTGGTCATGGTGTTTCATCACAGAAGTGACAGAGGATCAGAAAGAGCAACTCCTAGACATTCACACCACTGTCTTCGTTCAATTAGTTCAGTCCCTTGAGCCAGAGAATTATCAGGCAGACAGAAACAAAAAGGTACAGAAATCAGAGAAGGCATTGAGGCTCCAGGGAGTTTTAGCATATCTATACCTGTATGACTTGGTTCCTTTCCCTGTTGATGTGATGATAAAAGTAACTTAAGGAATGTGGGTTTATTTTTATCCCCTG
Organism: Peromyscus leucopus; assembly: GCF_004664715.2. Taxonomy (NCBI): domain Eukaryota; kingdom Metazoa; phylum Chordata; class Mammalia; order Rodentia; family Cricetidae; genus Peromyscus; species Peromyscus leucopus. Next base: position 49,761,765 of record NC_051086.1, read on the forward strand.
AAGTTGGTACCTTTTGCTGTGATAGGCCTGACCATGTTTTTGTTTGGAGCCATGTGGACTTTGGGATTTTGGATTAGAAAAGCAGTTGAACGTTTTAAGTGCTACTTCATGGGCCATACTAGTAGGAGCATTGAAGACAGTGATACTGATTTGATAAACTGTGGGGGTAAAATGTGAGGTTTCAGAGGAGAAGAATTTTAGGATGTTGCCTAGAGATCATTCTTGCGATATGTTGGTGAAGAAAGTTGCTGCTTTTTGCCCTTGTCTGCCTGAGGCTGAAGTGAAGAGTTTTGGATTAATTCCGTTGGCAGAGGAAATCTCAAAACAGCCTAGTATAGGCTTTGTCATGTGGCTATTAGTGGTAATCTGATGAAGATATATAAGGAAAAGGAGCAAGCTGAGCAAGGGAAAATATTTGAGGAGAAAAAGAGCACCACAAAGTGGAATGGAGCTAAATTCTGTGTTCAAAGAGGTAAATGGATTAAGAAGTGGAGGGGTGGGGGACGTAATAGACTGGAGCAGAGCAGATCTCTGTGATTCGAGCCAGCTGGCTACAAGTGAGCTCAAAAGCGCAAAGCTAAGAAAACGTCCGAAAAAAAAAAAAAAAAAAAAAAAAAAAAAAAAAAAGAATAAAGGTAGTGGTGACCTCAGGGCAAGATCCCACCCAGCTAAGTTTCCAACTTGTGGAAAGGAACTAAAGAAAGTTTAGAGCCAAGTGTGGTGGGGCATACCTTTAATACCAGCACTCTAGAGGCAAAGACTGGCAGATCTCTGAGTTTGAAGCCAGCCTGATCTACAGAGCACTTTTCAGGACAGCCAAGCTTATGCAGTGAAAGACAGAAAGTTGTTGAAGATGTAATTGAACAAGGGGGCCAGTTCCAGCCCCAGCAAGCAGCAGAACTTGGCATCTTTGGCCATGTGGTTCTGGATTTAAAGATAGAAGAAAAGAGTTATAAAATAAAGCTACTGAGACCAGGCCTGTATCAGGGGTGTCTCAGAATGGAGGCCTAGAGAGACCAATGTGTGAAGTTGTGAAGTTGAAACCTGGATTGCCTTGGAGAACCCAAGATGTTAGAGTTGTCAGAGTTATGGGATACCTGCTGAGGAAAGCTGCTAACAGGCAGTGGAACCAGCCCAAGAAAAAGAAGTGTTTTTTCAGTCAACAGAGCTGGAGATCTGAAGAGCATTTGGACATCAGACATGGAGATGCAGAGTTTGGAGTTTGTCCAGCTGGTTTGTTTTCTGTCTTGCTTTGGTCCATTATTTCCACTATTCTCCCTTCTCTATGTTTTGGAATGGTAATGTATATCCTGTGGCCTTTATATGTTGGAAATATGTGATCTGTTTTCTGATTTTGATTTGATAGGGGATTACATTAAGAGATTGCATGCATCTCAGAAGAGACTTTGAACTTTGGCTTTTAAACACTGTTGAGACTGTATTGGCTATGGGGACTTTTGAAGTTGGACTAAGTGCATTTTGCATTGTGATATTGTTACAAGCTTATGGGAGCCAGGAGTGGAATGTGGTAGTTTGAATCTAATTGGCCCCCATACCTCATCGAGAATGGCACTATTAGGAGATATGGCTTTGTTGGAGTAGGTATGGCCTTGTTAGAGGAAGTGTGTCACTGTGGGGGTGGGCTTTGAGGTCTCTTTTGCCCCAGCTTCCCTTAGTGTGTCTCAGTCAACTTCCTGTTGCCTGCGAGATGTAGGACTTTCAGCTTCTCCAGCACATGTCTGCCTGCACATGCCAATGCTCCCTGTCATGATGATAATGAACTGAACCTCTGAAACTGTAATCGAACTCCCTCAGTTAAATGTTTTCCTTATAAAAGTTGCCATGGAAGCTGGGAGATGGTGGCGCATGCCTTTAATCCCAGCACTCAGGAGGCAGGAGCAGGTGGATCTCTGTGAGTTCGAGGCCAGGCTAGGCTACAGAGTGAGTTCCAGGAAAGGCCCCAAAGCTACACAGAGAAACCCTGTCTCAAAAAACAAACAAACAAAACAAACAAACAAATAAGAGTTGCCATGGTCATGATGTCTCTTCACAGCAATAAAACCCTAAGACACCCCCAGTCCCGGGTGAGGGCAAAGAAGCAGGAAATTGAAGCCACTGGTCACATTGCATCTGAAACCAGGAAGCAGAGAACCATGAAAACTTGTGATCAGCTCAGTTTCTCTTTTTTCTACAGTCACAGATCCCATTACAAGGAATGGTGTCGCCCAACTCAATTAACCTAATCAGTCTAATCCACATCAGGCATGCCCAGAGGACCCTCTTCCAGGTGATTCTAGACCTCATCGAGTTGACAACTGAGAGATTAACCATCACACTGTATTTCAAGAAGCAAGCACACTTATGGCCATTTGGGCATTTGCAAAGATACAATCTTCAAGTCTGGGTCTTCCAGCCTCATAGCACAGTGAACACACCAAGATATGCCCATATTAAATAATAGCGATGTAAGCCCAGAGGTGTTCTAATGAAATCAATGACTTAATATGACCTTGCGAAAGACTTAGTGAATTTTTCTTTCTGTTTTTAGAAACATTGTTTTAACCTCAATTATACTTCTTAGGGCCTTGGTGAAGCTTGTAGGCATAAAGAAAGGATCCAGCATGGCTCTATATTTCCAAGTCTACCTACTTGGACTATACAGAAACAGAGAGTGTGGATCCATCACTGGCTTGGCAGACATAGCCATCAGGTCCCAGTCCTCATCCTCTATAAATTCGGGGGAGTAGGCAGGACATTGTCCCTATTAATTTCATTGCTATACTTACAAGAGTCTGAGACTTGGCTGACATTGTCTAATCTATTTTGAAAACTCCACCAGGGAGGACAGCTTGATTCAAATAGGTCCACAGAGAAATTATGCGAAAGGACCCATGAATGTCAATTAGAACTGGCTAATGGTCCTGCATGGTGGGATGGAGACTGTAAAGGCTAAGCAGAAAAGGCCCAGCCCATCCTTTGGGTTGTAATGCTCAGTAAGAAGTCCTACCCTCAGCAGTGATGAGATGCTGAGCAAAACAAATGGCCTCGTTAATTAAGTAGGTTAGTACTCCCACCACACTGTCCTGAATTGCTCTTCTGATTTCCAGGAGAGGGATTTTTGAGCCAGATTAAATGCCAAAAATCAACCTGCGTACTTTGAAAGCAATCTCAGGGATGATGACACAAACACAACATTGCAGATGTACTGCACATCTGCAATCCCAGCATTTGGGAGGTGGATGCTGGATGATGGTAGGTGGAAGGTTAGCCTGGGCTACATAGAGGGACCATCTCAAAAAAACAGCAATCAATAAAGATATTTGAATAGGCTCGGATAGGACACCCAGCTTACCTCCAACTGTTGAGTGAAGTTCCTAAGCACCCCAACCAACTGGCTTTGTCCTCCAGCCTGGCCAAAAACTGGAGAAGGCAGTAGAAAACTCCTTTAATTTCTAGTCTTTTTCTTTTCCACTTGAAGACGTGTTGTAACTGTTTTGTTCACTGAACCCATATTGTTGAATACCTTCCACTCTGTTCTAAGCACACATGTAAAGCAGTATAGATTATATACTAAAAATCCCAGGTCTATGTGGCTTCATTCCATAGGTCGAGTCCCCTGTTCAACATTGTGTTCTCTGTATTGTGTAAAAAGAGCACCCCCTTTCTGTTGTATGCTTCTTGGCATGTACACCTGTTACTCTTAGGAACAGTGAGTAACTAGTTCTCATCAAATGGGCTTCCCCAGAGTCTGTCCTGGCACATTGTGGCCGCATCAATGAGAGTCTAGGTAACAGACATTCCCCTTAAAGAATTCTATGGTTTTATAGCAACTTGACACAAGCTAATGTCATCAAAAAGGAGGAAACCTTCAATTGAGAAAATTCCTCTGTATGATCCAACTGTAGAGTATTTTCTTAATTAGTGATTGATGGGAGAGGACCCAGCTCGCTGTGGGTGGGGCCCCTCGTGGGCTGGTGGTCCTGGGTTCTATAAGCAGGCTGAGCAAACTATGATGAGCAAGTTGATAAGCAGCTCTCCTCCATGGCCTCTGCATCAGCTCCTGCCTCCAGGTTCCTCACCCTGCTTGAGTTCCTGTCCTGGCTTCCTTCAATGGTGGACTCCAATGTGGAAGTGTAAGCTGAACAAACCCTTTCCTCCCAACTTGTTTTTGGTCATAGTATTTCATGGCAGCAATAGAAACCCTGACTAAGACAAATACACTGGTTTGAATAAGATGACCCTTCATCCTTTCCAATCATTTCATCCTTTCCTATCATTTAGTCTAGAAATGGAAGACCCGGCAGGGCTATCAGGGTGGCTGTAAAAATGCCACCAGCATCCTTGGTTCCATGCATTTTCTAGTTGACTCTCTTTAGTGGTTAATTCCATCCTTAAGACTCCTCCATTGTCCCCAGGTGTCCACTGTGGCGATAATATTCACACTCACAGCCAAAGCAACGAGAAAGAGGAGGGTGGGAAGAGCGGACGCTGCACTTTCAACCTCTCTTCCCAGACTCGTGCTGGAATTTAGCTGTCACTCTAATATTATCAAGAGGTGGGGACTTGAAGAGGCGGCGAGCTCATGAGGGCTCCGTCCTCTCATATGAACCAGTGCACCATCATCCTGGGAGGAGGCTCCTAAGACAAAGATAGAGTTCAATTCGTTTTCTCTCTCGGACTCTCAACTCTCACCTGACCCAGCCACATTAGGACTTGGCATAGAAGCCCTCATCAGATGTCAGCATCATACCCTTGGACAACTCAGAACTTCTTAACCAAGACATCCCTCCTTGGTAAACTACCCAGTCTGTGACACTCAGTTATAGTGGCAGAAAAATGGACTCACACAGTAAATATTCCAAGAATTCAAGTTTTGAAATACCCTCCCATGTCATCTCTTTCCGTAAAATCTTGTTGATTTGGGGCTGGAGAGATGGCTCAGAGGTTAAGAGCACTGGTTCCTCTTTCAGAGGACCCTGGTTTAATTCCCAGCCCCCACGTGGCAGCTCACAACTGTCTGTAACTCCAATTTCAAGGGACCTTCACCTTCACACCAATGCACATAAAATAAAGTTAAATAAATTATAATAAAATTAAAAAACATGTTGATTTTTAAGTTCATCCATAAGTTCCTATACAAACCTGCTTCTGAAAGGTGGAGCCTACCCTCCCCACCCCACCCCCACACATATATGTTGAGTACCACATGTTACTAATAACTAAGATGAGTAGAAATAGTGGTGTGTGACTGCTAGGCATTGGCAACGAAAAACACCTTCCTTCTCTCTAGATCAGCTCCTTCAGCGGGAAGCAAGCTGCAAGAACTCTCCAGGCCCCTGGAGTACATCCAATGCCTCAGATAAGTTTGGAGGGCACAGAGCCTAGGCTGCCATTTTGGCCATAACTTCCTGAGTGATCCTGAGCCAGAAACCACCAGGAAAGCTACTCTAATTCTTCACTCACAAAGTCTATGCGAAATGATAAATTTTATTGTGCTACTATGCTACGTTTAAAGATAGCTTGTTACAGAGTAATAGAAAAGTATTGCAAAGCAGGACTGTGAGATACTGGCTTTGGTCAACACTGTGGTAAACAATGGTAGTTTCCATCAAGACCTAGTTGCCGTCTCTCTGAGTGCATATCCAGACTACATTTCCCATCACCCTTGCAAGTGGATGTGGTCATGTGACTAAAATCTCTAATATAGTGTGAAAAGATGAGCTAGACACTACTTCTAGCTTTGGCCAAAAGGATGTACACATGTCTCTCCAAACATTTTTCCCTTGTAATAGGACTTCTCTCTTTGCCAGCCCAACGCAGATAGCCACGACAAGGCCCTCCGAGAGGCCACACCCAAGACAGGAATGTTTAGGTAGTGACATTAAAAAGGGGAAGCCTTGGCTGACTGAACACTTGACAAAGGTTATTAGAGAATGTGAAATAAACAAGTTTATTCACAGACATGTTGGGTTTTTTTTCTTACTTCAGACAAGACTATTTGTCCAAATAAATATTTTTTTTCCTAAACAAAATAGTAATGTTGGAGAGAGAAAAAAGTTAGCCGGTGGACCCCAGAAGTCTTTGACACAGAAAGATCCAGAACTGAGCATGTGCAGCATCTATTAGCAGATGTGAAGGTGGAGGCTTGTCTTTGAGATGGCTTATAGAGCTCCCAGAAGGCAGGGCACCATGGTCTCCAAGATCACTGGATGTTCCCCCATCAACTCAGACTCTGTTAAGGGCCGTGTTACTTTACAATATGCTGGAAGAAAGAACGACGGGAACACATACGAGAGATCACATGGCAAACCGGAAGCCAGAGAGGGAGGAACAGTCACTCTAGCCCTGCGGTTATCTCCCAAGAGCTAACCATGTTCCCCAAGAAACGCATTGATCCTTTCCAAGCACAGGGCTCACAAGGACCTAGCAGCACGCCGCTAGACCCCGCCTCTTAGCACTGCCACACTGGAGACCAAGTTTCCAAGTCACAAACCCTTCGGGGCACATCCAAACCACAGCAGCATCTTCAGCCCTTGAGGCGTGTAATCTTGAGCCAGACACACCCATAAACATCTAAATCAAGCTCTGTCATCCAGGGTATCTTAGACAACAAAAGAAATTACGGTCAGCTCTTACCCAGCACACCCTCCTTCCTGGTTATACCTATTACGACCCTCTACGCTAAACCTCCAAAACTGTTGTCACCACTGTATCTTATACCCAGGGAAAAGCACCTTTGCAACAGTTTAATCACGCACGCATGGAAGTGAACATTAAGATTCTCTCATACTATAGCACAGCCTGTAAGGTCCGGGAGGCCTGGCTGCTGGTTACAACTCCAGCTTCATCCTAAGTCCATCTTTGAGCCCTCCTGCTAACTACCTCTCAGTTAAGTCGGGTGTCTGGACCTTGACATCTGACATCCTCTAAAGCTTGTATAGTCTTATTAGAATGTTCTACCCTCCATGAAATCTCACAGTTAATTGAGACCCCACACACCGCAAGATGAATGTGCAAATACATAAATCCTTTAAGTGGTCCAAAGGTTAGAAAGTCTTAATTCTCTAAAATCTCCAAATTGTGGGAAGTATTTCTGCAATGTTGTATCTGTCGACACAGACCGTGAAATTGGATTTTCTAATATCAGATCCAGCGTGAATTACTAAACTAGATTGACCTAGGAACATTCAAAGTAGACTTCAGAAAGCGGCTCAACCCGCAACTCACCACTAGATGGCAGCCACACCCCAGGAGCGGGCTACCTCCACCCTCCTGCCCATCCAGGCTGGCCCTTCGACTTGGAACACCACCCAGCCCAGCCTTTTCCGGAGCCTCGGACAGGCCCTAGCCGCTGAAAGGACAGGTCCTAGCAGATAAGATCGGCCTGGGAACCGCATCCCTCCTCAAACAAAACAAAACAAAACAAAACGGTGCTTCCTGTCCCGCCTTTCCACCTTTTTTCTTACCAGCTCTACCTGTGATTTATTCGTCCTGTCCTCAGAGGACTTCTCCCCATGATAAAATTTCCTTTGTTGCTTTTGCGCCCCTTTTTTCCCTAGGCGGGGCCCAGCTGGATGCTGTCTCACACTATCTGCTCTGCTCACAGTGCTGAGGAGGGGCTTTATCTCCTGGAGTGTTCCTCTAGGAACTTAAGACGTGTTGAGAATTGTCAGGTGTGCGGAGCGCCAGGCAGAAGCAGAGAAAGAGGAAGAGGGATAGACTGGGACGAGTAGAAAATGTTTAAAGAAAGGAGAGGTAGGAGCTGGGACACCCCAGCAGGTCAATTTATCCATCCTATATACGTGTGTTTCAAAGCATTGTATTGTACAAAATGGGTGCATATGTTAGTAATTTCATAAAGCAAATGAATTTTTTAAGGGGGGGAGCTATGATATGATATGAGAAGTGTCCTAAGTCAAAAGACTTGATATCCTTCATAAATAAGAGGCAGGGGGAAGGAAAGAGACTCCTGATGGTGGGGGCGTCTCTGTCGAGCCATATGGTGGTGGTGCACACCTTTAATGCCAGCTCTTGGAAGGCAGAGGCAGGCAGGTCTCTGTGAGTTGAAGCCCAGCCTGGTCTACAGAGTGAGACAACCAGGACAATCCAAGTGCAGACAGACCCTGCCTCCAAAAACAAAAAACAAAAAGTGACAATTGTACACACCTGAGTGCTGAGAGCGTGTAATGAAGGAATATTCCAACTCCTTGTATGATTCCAAGGGGCTTGTAGTTACAGTTTTTTTTTTTTTTTAAGCAGAAAAAGGAAGGAGGGACATTTTGACCCGTGTGGCATAAACATCTCTACTTGCAACGATGCTTGGAAGAGATGAGTGACATTTGCTTCAACTAAAAAACCAAACAGTGAGCAAGAGGGAAACAAATTTGTAAGATGAATGAGCATTGATCATTGCTGCGTCTGCACTGTGGGGGCGTACAGTGGTTAACTGGGCAACTTGTCCTATTTGTATCTGTCGAAAATGTTTCATCTGTTTTTTTAATTGAGGGAAAGCCCTCCAAGGAGCTCGGAAGGCCGTTAGAAAAAGCAGGGAAGACACAAGACATGGTTATCACGTGTGACAGGTCAAAGAGCAACTATGAAGGCCCAGAGGAAGGAGGTTACAGGGGACAGAGAGGCCAGTCTTAGTCAACTAAATGAAGATGAGGAGAAAGAACATTCCAGAAGGAGCAGGTCCATCTGCACAAGCAGAGAGACTCTAAGTGGCATTGCACATTCACTAGTTTTTACTAAAGAAACCAATTCATCCTGGTCTGTTCAGAGCATTCCTACTCTTAGCTCTGAAATCTCATGTTGGGAAACCCATCCATCTCCACATATGGAGGGTTGGTCACCGTAGTATCTCGTGGTTACATGGAAAATGGTATTGACCAGGAAAAGGGCAGCATTCCCTTGGCTTAGATAACATTAGAGCTACAGGCTTAGAAATAAGTCTGAAAAAGAGGTGATTGCTGGGACCTGTTCACGGCCCCATCACCTCAGGACACCCAAAGCCTACTTTGCTAGAGCAAGCTGGCTTCTCACTCCCTCTCTTCTGCTAGAGGGAGCCTACAGATGGCAAAGCTGCTGCCTGAGTGTGACCCCTAATTTCAACTTAATTTATGTCTGTATTTCACATGTATATATTATGAACACACATTTCACACATGTAGTCTTTAGGCAACTGTAATTTGCATCTTCTCTTTAATCCATTCATTGTTAAAAAGAAAAGAAAATCACCGTGGTGGCAGCCAGCAAGGTAGCTCAGTAGAAAAAGGTGCTTACTTCCAAGCTTCCGACCAAGGCAGTCAACTTGAGTGCTAGAAGAATAAAACCTGCTCCCACCTCTGCCAAGTTGTCCTTTGACCTCCCCACACACCTATACCTATGGCACACATATACCTGATATACACACAAAATAAATAAATGTAATTTAAATTAGAGATGATAAGTTGTCCTTTGACATCTCCACACACATGTTCTGTGATACACACACAAAATAAATAAATGTAAATTTAAATTAGGGATGATAGCATCCAATAAATAAATGGGTCAATTAATAAATTAAAGCTTAGAGAACTAATTTGTACAAGGCCAAACAGAGAATAGCAATATACCTCATTACCTGCCACATGGGGCTCTGTAGTAAATAGTGATTTATTATATAGATAAAATGCCTAGAATAATGACTAGCATAGAAGAAGAAATCGATTAGGACTTAGGGATTAACTCTTATTGATGGTTAGTTCTGCACCACACAGCCACACCCAACCCTGCAGAAGAAGAAGGAAGCATAGATAGAACTCTGAATTTAAAGAAAAATAAGGTCTTGTTTGCATTGCAGAGCAATTTATCCCAGGGCTCCTTGGCACTTGATACCTCCAGTTTTATATGGTGGTCTGAGCATCAAGTCAGAGGCACCAACATCAGAGAAGTGACATCCACTGAATTCCTAATCCAACTGCCCTGAGCCCTCTCCACCAGCTATCCCCTTCTTGACTCCCTAAGCAGAAGGGTTCAGCTTTCCCAGAGGAGCCAAGCATTGACCACAGAGCTGACCCCTTTCCCTGCAAGGACTTCTTCAGCTAGACTTCCTCCCACCTTTGCAAGTCCAGGAAATCAAGACACCTGAGGCAGGAGAGCCCACAGCTTTGATCTTGACCTTAAGTTCCTCTGGGGAACTCTTTGGAGAGCCATTTTACAGTCCACAGAGGAAGCCCACCCACCCAATATACCATTGCTAGTAGCAAGGTCTCCCTCCTGCCGCACTGCCCCACTAGCAATGACTCCTATGGTCTCAGGATAGTCGGGAGAAGGACAACAATCAATCTGGCCACCAGAATCTTAGATAATATTGTTGATCACGGGATAGCCACTGACGTCTTCAGAACTAGCAACCCAATAGCTTACACCAGCTTCCCCAAGCACAGGCTGATGGGGTTACACAGCGGAAGGCTTTCTGCCACTTGCCATGATTTCCTTGCTTATCTTCACAAGTATAACTGTCACACAAAAAGAGCAGTTTGTGTGTGGGAGGGGTACTATTGGGTCGGATGAGAGAAGCAAGAGGGAGCTGCTTTGCCACCGCCCCACCCCCACCCCCAAGAGACACCTAGGCTCCTGGCATTTTGCCATGAAGGGGACCATCATGAGTGTGAGTACTGAGATGTTCCAAGAGGCATTCCTCCCATCTTGGAACTAAAGTTGTTTCCCTAGGTCTACACAACTCCTCCAACATCCAAAGCAGGTAGAGAGGCCCAGATCTCACTACCACTCCTGCCCCAAACACAGTTTCAGCAGGCTCTGAACCAGACAGAACAGGTAACCAATCTACCACCACCTCAAGCCTCCTCCAACCCAGAACCTCCAAGGCCTGCTGAGCCTAGGTCAGGAGTCATCCTGCCCATCCGCCACCAGCCAAATACACACTTCTACTGAAGCTCAAAGGCACACTGCAGAAAAGCTTCATTAATTTTTCACAAGATTTATCTAATAGTGGCTGAGCAGAGCTGAGAAAGCCACATTCAAGTGCCCGTGCCAACAGCTTGCAAAGAGTTAACCCATTAGGCCACATCCTGGTGAGCTCATCCCTGCCGGAGTCTGCTCAGTGGCTGGGATTTGCAGCACACTGACTCTGGATGTGGCCAGGGTGGCTTTCTCGAGCTGGGATGAAGGACTTGAGCAGAAACTCATTGCCAGCTTCTTCCCCGCGTGAGTGCCGACCGAGTCCCAGGTCCCCCATCTTCCCCCGGGACACTGTGCACGGTAAGTAGGGAAAAGACAGCCCTCCACCCCCACCCCACTCCCAGCCCTTCGCTGTGTCTCCCAGGAAGGAGGAAGGTTTGAAGTTTGCTTTAGAGTATGTTAAGTCTCCGAAGTGGAGTTGGAAGGCAGTGTGACTATCAGAGATGGGATGGGATGAAGTCAGCTTCAAGCAGGCTGCTGGGACTACCCTGAAAGACAGGCAGAAGTGGAGTGAGCCAGGGTGCCTCTTACTGTACACCTGGAAAAAAGACACCATGTGCAGAGAAAGCCACCCTGCTTGGGGAACTCTAGCCTTCCGCCCTTGGAAGCCATTAAAGGGAAGGCGTAAGCAGGGAACCTCTGTCCTAGTGGGAGCAAAAGCGCCCAATTGTGAAGTGCAAGGACACCCATAGACCCCAGAGTACTGGGTACAGACTGCCTGTCCCCTGGGCATCCTACATCCAACCTCAGCAGCTGCCGGTCTGTCCCTCCTTCCTGCAGGTGTGGCTGGCACCCTGGGCAGGTGCCAGGGAAACAAGGTGAAGTACCCTGGCTTGGGCAGTCTTCATTTCAGAAAGGAGGGGGCAAGACAGGTACATAAAAACCCAGACAAAGCCTCTGCTTGCTCAGGCAGAGGAGGGCCATGGGGACTCCGCCCCTCAGTAAAGCCAAATGTAATCACACATCACATCCCCGGAGCTGTTTTTCCACCCTGTAGCCAGCCCCACAGGGCCCATGCACTAGTCGTGTGGCCTGAAGAGAAAGGTGAGTGGCGTCCTCCAGCTAGCTCTGACCTTAGAGAAGAGAGTCCCCTTCCTGAGGGTGCTGTGAGCTGGGGACAGATGATGACGAGGCCATGTTGACAGCAGCAACATACTCCACACGCTCGAGTCTCTACACTATCAGGCCAGGCACAGGGCCACACACACCTTATCAGGGGAGTAGACATCACCAAATGAACTCCTGGAAGTGGGGCAGTGCAGCGGGAGGAGATAAAGACCCTGGGGATGAGCATGAGGCAGCAGGAGCTGAGCAGGGTGACCCCAGGAAATTCAGGGAGAGAGAGAGAGATCTGCTTTCCACCCACCCTGGGTCCTGCCCAGGAATATGAAATCATTGCCATTCCACTATGCAAAGCCGGTGGCCTGCCTTCCGCTCTCCCTACCAGTCTGCTGGCTGGGCCAGCCTCCCTACTCTGAGGTCATCTGTGCCCTCTCCTCCCCTCCATGTCACCAGGTCCTTGCAATTCCCAGAATAGCCCAGTTCCTATCAGAGCTCTCTAGGTGGAAGGGTCTAGGGAGGAGGGACAGGGGAGTCAGATAACTCCAGGCCTGAGTGAAGCAGCACTGTGCGGCCTCTGTGAACACTGAGGTAACTAAGTGTGTGGTGCCCAGGGCACCCAGTTCTGCTTGAATTTTTAGTCAACAGTGGATGCCTTTGGGGGTATGTGATATCCAAATCGGTGTTAGATCATTCTAATGCTGAAAAGTATCTATTGTTGATTTGAAATCGAATTCGGCTAACCACTTTGTCCTTGCATTTACTGGATATGAGAACCCCATTTGTACTGATCCCACATTTCAGCTCATTTGGACAAAAGCCGTGGCACCATGGACGAGCTAGGAAGTGAATTCTAAAGCAAAGGCAGGCAGCTATAGAGCAGCAGGGTTCTAGAAAGGAAGAGAGTGAAGAAAAAGAAGTCAAGTTCTATCCCTTGAAAGAACATAAAATACCAGGATTTGAGGTCAAGCCTCTGGGAGCCTCGGTTTCCTAATCTGTAAAATGAGAATGATGTTAACTGTACCCCTCTCACAGTGCTAGGAGAACTCAGAGACCCTCCAGCTAAAGAAAGCACCAGATGCCAGACACTGTGTCTCTCATGGCGATGGTGGTGACTTTGTGGCCATTCTGCCACAGGCCTCTTACTGCCCCACTGGCCCCAACTCAGGACTCAACCTCTCATCCCATGGCTCCTCAGCTTATCACAGTGATGCCTACCCCCACCCCCACCCCCACCCCTCACCCAAACACCCGTCATGGAAGTTCTGTGCATTGACTCTGCTCCAGTTAAAGTGTCTGCCCTTCTCACTGTTGCCTCGATTTAAAAAATGAAAAACAAAACTGCCTCCCCCCAAGAGTAGGATCAACCCGAACTTGGGCTCTGGAGCCGCAGACACCCAAACCCACATTTTCAACCTTGTCTTTCTATTCATCTAATTGCTCAACACTCCCTGATCTTGAGTTTCTCATCTGTGAAATGAAGTGGGGTGGGGTAGTTGCATGGTGCCTTGCTAGAAGGACTTGGGAAAGGCAAACAGCACATCCCTGGCACACAGCAAGAGGGAGTGAATGGTAGTATTTGTGTTGACATGGAGTCTGTTACGAACCTAGGCCACCAGGGGAAAGTCTTAGTGAGGGGAGAGCCTTGATTAGAGACTGGAAGGGCAAGGTAAGGGACATAGGTCTGTCCTACCTCCCACCAGCTGCCTCTCAACTGCCACCGTACCAGCTGCTTGCTCTAAGATGGGAGGTGATGGTTTACAACAGGTGCGTGGGAAGGAACAGGGCCAGCGATCTAGCCAGACAAAGCCAGCCAGGTTTCAACCCTCAATGGCTCCAACCAAAACTGGAAGAAAAAAAAAAAAACAACTCTCTGAGTAAACTGCTTTGCAGACACCTGCAAAGCCCTATCCTCCCCTGCCAAAACTCCTCTATTTATTTAACCATTTAGCAAAGTTCTGAGCCAATGCTAGACGGCACAGGAAGTTGAGTTTTTTGCTCCAGCCCCAAGGGACTGGGGAAGAAAGAGCTTCTGGAACCACAAAGATAGCCATATCCAGTCATCTTCAGGGTGATGATTCACTTACGCCCCTTACAATTCCTCCCATTAAGTGATGCATTGCAGGCACTTTGGACTCTACTGCAGGAAAAACATATTCAGCCCGTATTATCTTGGACACTCATTATCACTCTCGGCCTGCGTATCTTCCGCAACAAGCCATTGACTGGAGGATCAATATGTGAATGTATGAGGAAAAAGCCCAACCTTCCCCTTCACAGACACCAGTTCTCTCCCATCTCACTGAGGCATCTCTATATTCCTCCAGGTACACAGAGGCAGGTAGGAACTGACTAGAAGGTGCACTCCCATCTGCCCGAGAAAGTACCCTGAGCATCTTCTAGCTGCCTCCTCCATACCTGCGCCATTCTGAGCTTTGTCAGCTTAGCTGGTTCTTAGCTACTTCTAGAACATCATAGAAATGGAAATGTACAGTGTTTGTGCTCTTTTGTTACTGATTTCTGTTTCCAGTATGTCTTTGAGAGACTCATGCATACATAATGTTATATGTGTCAGAAGTTGAAGCGTCCCGTTGTGCAAACATGCCCAATTTATTGCCCTTCCCCAATGCAAGCTTCTACAAATAGTCTTATACATCAATTTTTGTTTGATTTTTTTTGTTTACATATGTGTTTAATATTTAGAAGTAAAACAGCTAGGTCAAGGGACAGGTGTGTGCTTAACTTCGTGAGACTCCTAGTTTGCACAACAATGCAGGAAATCTCTGGTTGGTCTACACACCAAGTGACAAATGTGATGTTGGGAGATTTTGACATTTTAGTCAAATTCACTCTAGTGAATGTGTGGTGGTGTCTCCTTGGGGTTTGATTTACACCGTCTTGTCGATCACTTTTAATCACTTTTTCATGGGTGTTTGTGTTCCTTTTTTTTTTTTTTTTTTTTTTTTTTTTTTTTTGGTCTGGTGATGGATCTGAGAATATCTTGTCCATATTTGATTTTTTGAGAGAGACAGATCCCTAGAATATACTGAACATACCTGTTACCTTCAGCCACACTTCTGCTATTCCACGCTTGAGGGGAGATGATCCCTTTTGATGATTTCCTTAGGGGCGAAACTAAAGTTTTTAAAGCCAATGACCACTTCTATTTTTTAAATTCAATTATTTATTTATATTTTATGTGTGAATATGTTCTGCATATTTACCTGCATGCCAGAAGAGGGCATCAGATTCTATTATATATGGCTGTGACCCACCACGTGGTTGCTGGGAATTAAACTCAGGACCTCTGGAAGAGCAGCCAGTGCTAACCACTAAGCTATCTCTCCAGCCCCTTCAAAGGCAACTTCTTAACTCCATGTCTAACAGACCCTGAAAAAAGGAACTGACTCTTCCACTCAGAGGCAATTTTAATAACGCTAGTCTTCATCTGTTGATGATCTAGGGAATTGTTGCATAAATTCTTGTGGAATCTTCCTTAATAACAATAGCCCAGGTTGTTAGGAGGCAGACACAGGCAAAGCTCTGTGAGTTCAAGACCAACCTGGTCTGTATAGTAGGTTCCCACCCAACTAGAGCTACATATTGAGACCCTGCTTTAAGAAAGAGAGGGGGGAGGGAGGGAGCAAGGGAGGGAGGGAGAGAGGGAGAGGGAGAGACAGAAACAGAGACAGAGACAGAGACAGAGACAGAGAGAATGGCCCAGGGCCGGCATATGATGGCTCAATCAGTCAAGACACTTGTCACGGAGCCTGTCGCCCTGTGTTCTGTCCAGGGATCCACGTGGTGGAGGATCAGAACCTACTTCCACAAGCTGTCATCTGACTTCAACACATTAGCTGTGGCACATGCATGCCCACGTAAACATATATGAAAAAAAAAATAACAATAATGACCCACCTATTGACCCCATCTGTTTCCAAAACAAAAGAAACAATCATCTTTCAGTAATGGCTTTCTGAATATTCCCACGATGTTCCTATGCCACTGATCACTCTATTGTTTCTGAATTCCTTCCCTTGGGGTCTTCTGGACCTCAGAGTCTCTCATAAATAAGTTCCCCAACTCTTTCAACCTTCCCATGATATCGATTCTTTCCTTTGACTTGAATTAAATGTGGACAAACACAGCCACTGTCTGCCATATACTCTTCCCCCAGAGCCCTCAGGAAGGAAGCACTCCTTCCTTCATCCATAAACACTACAAAACATCATCCCAGCTCCCCAATGTGCTTCCAGGCTCTGCTTTATCACCCTCATAATAGAAACTTCCCCTCATTTGAGAATCATGGCACATCTGTCATAGGGCTTCCAAATTTAATGTACCAAGGCCAGACTTAAATCTGAGTTTCAGAAAAACAGTAAGCATTCTGATGGTATAAGTGCCCTGTGTAATACTGAAGGTACACTTTCTACTTTTAAAAATATTTGTTTCCTAGCTCAAGTTCAAATCTAACAGAACATCCTTTCTCTAATCTGGCAACAGTGTGTGTGGTGTTTTCCACCTGTCTCTGTTAACTGGGACCCCCAGCCAAACCTTAATGTTTTCCCTGAGCACTTTGCATTTGGGCTCATAGTTATCTTCCCATCTTGTCCGGCTAGCTCCACTCTCCAAAAGCCTTCTAGTCTGTATACCTCCTTCCATCTCCATGGCTACAACCAAACACCAAGCTGCCCTGCCTCCCACCTGAACTGCTTGCAAGGGCCCCTAGATCACTCTCCATACTTCCTGGCTTCCTTTGTACCTCTCCATCCTGCAGCCAGAGCCATCTACCTACTGTGCAATCACGCAGTTGAGGTCACACCCCTCCTCTTGCCTAACCCTCCGCTGCTTCCAGCTGACACTCTTTACCTGTTCCCTGATGGCTTCTAGCAGAGGCTAACCGCTGTAATGAATGTTTGAGGTCTTGCTGCCTCTGCATGCTCTGTCGAATCCACTGAAATTACAAAACAGAAGCAGCAGTGGACAACACGTAAACTACCAGTTTAGCAGCACTCTCCCCCCCCAAAAAAAAAAAATGAAAGAAAAGAAAATGAACTACTTGTTTAAGATTCCAAAATTCTTCTTTTGTGCAATCGTAATGTATTACAAAATATTCTTGTAAACCCTTCAACCGTGGTGAGCAGGGGCTCTTGGAGCTGGAGAGATGGTTTAGCAGGATTAAGAGCACTTGCTATTCTTGCCGACGACGACCTGGTTCTATTCCCAGCACCCACATAGCGGCTTATGACCATCCATAACTCCAGTTCCAAGGGCTATGGCACCCTCTTCTGATTCTTCAGACACCAGATATACACACAGTCCACATACATACATGCAGGCAGAACATTCACATACTTAAAAATAAGAAATCTGAAAATAAAAAAATAATACATATTTTAAAATTTTAGCTGGGCTTGGTGGTGCACACCTACAATTCCATCTATTTGGGAGGATGCTGAGGCAGGAAGATTGCAAGCTTTAGTCTATCCTGGGCAAGTCAACAAGACTCTGTCTCAAAAGAGAGAGATAGAGACAGAGACAGAGAGCCAACAAGAGTGTGTAGCAAGCACACTGGAGGTGTGGGTGTAACTCAGTGGTAGATCACTTGCCCAGCATGTGTGAGGCCCTGGGTTCAACTCCCAACACCACAAAAATTAATTATTTATTAATTAGGTCTGCAGTCTGTTTACGAACAGGTGGTAACCACAGCTAGCCAGTACCTTCCATCACACACTGCCAGCTCCACTCTGTGCTTCCTAAGCATCCAAACGATGCGCATCTCCCCATCTCCATGGCTACAGACAAGTATCAGGCTGCCCTGTCTCTCACCTGAGCAACTGCCTGTAAGAGGCTTTGTCTCTGGGTTCAGGCTTCTGCCTCCATGCCCAGGCTCATCATTCAGCAGTCCTCTGACTTTCCACCCAACAAGCATTCTTGCCTATGACTGAGTTGAATTCTGCACGCTGTCCCTCACAAGTCCCTCAGTGTCACATTCTCCCCTCTACCTACCTTTACCTAAACCCCTGATAGGTCCATTAGCTTTCTTCTTATAAGCTCTTTTTTCCAGAAGCTCTTCTGAAGGTCCCCAGGACTGGCATCACTCTGTCAGTGTTCTGCAGTGCGCCTTAAGCGAATGCTTGCCGCCATCCATGTTCCTCTCCGGCTTGCCCCACATGTAAGCGCCAACATCTGCCACCGAATTCTCCTGGATTTGGTCTGTTTGGTGCCCAGCTCTGTCCCTGGCACATAAAAGGCCTGAACTGTTTTCAGTTGTCAAAATGTCTAGACTGGTGAGGTGTGTTGGTGCATGGCTGTATTTCTAGCACTCAGGATGTGAGAGGAGGAGGGTCAGGAGTTCCAGGCCATCCTTGGAACTTTGTGGAAAATTCCCCAGCCTAGGCTACAAGAGATTCTGACAGGGGAAACAAAAAACAAACAAACAAACAAACAAACAAAAAAAAAAAAACTAAGTGATTTTAAATGTTCTCACCACAAAGAAGTTCTAAAATGTTTAAGGGAGTAGATATGTTAATTACTCTGATTTAATTTGGCACCTATTGGGAAGCTGGTCCCGGGATCACCCCCATGGATACTAAAATCTAAGGACATACATACAAGACACATATAAGATGGTGCAAAATCTGATTAGCAGCAAACGTACATCCTCCTGTATATTCTAAATGGTCTGAGTCCTCTCTACGTAATTGTGTTATGCTGTGTCCCAAGGGGAAATGTCTGCCTCCTGGCTGTCTTCCTCCTGTTTGCCTGTAGCTCTGGATATAACACCCAACAGGGCTCTAATGCAGTCTGGGGCTTTCTGTGGTGTTCTTCATTCGTTTTCATCGTGAGGTAATCATCATCATAAATGTACATTGTTGTTCTGGGATACTGTTTAGGAAGTAACCACAAGGAGAAAAGTCTGTGTGGTCAGTACAAATAAAATTGTTCTCAAATTATTATTCGTTTAAATCCAAAGTGGGTTGAATCTGTGGATGCTGAGATCCAACTATATATGCAGATCAGAACAGCGTATTGGAAAGCTGGGTGTGGTGGGGCATGCCTTTAATCACCACAGTTGGAAGGCAAAAGCAGGCAGATATCTACGAGTTCAAGGCTAGTCTGGTATACATAGTGAGTTCCAGGTCAGTCAGGGTCACACAGTGAGAACCTGTCCTAAACAAACAAAAAACTCACCCCAGAAATCCTCACATTGTAATTCAAAAGTATGTTCAACTATGTAGGTCAATCGCAGAGTAAAATGTTCTTACTGAAATGAGTAACTGTAATTAAAACTGTAACGCACTAGAAGAATCTACTGTAACAGAAGGCAGAGGCTACCTTTGCTGCTGTATTTAGTCCCTTCAGGAACATCCCTTTTCCTCCCCTCCACAGGCCATGAGTCATGTAGGTAAAGCCACACTGGTTAGTGGACCGGAAGCCACAGGTCTCTAAGGGTGCATCTGAGAGTTAGAAAGGAAGGGAAATAATTCACCCTGAGGGGAAGATTCATCCAGCCTAGGATCAGATTTCTCTAGCTATCCCTAACTTGTCCTCATCAGAATCTCAAGAAAGGATTACACTGAGCTATGCTTTGTAATGTTCTTAGTGTAACATTTCGGGGGCCCAACATTATACACACAGAAAACAGCCATACTGACACTGTGAGCTGACTTTGAGAACAGCTGCCAGGTCAGGCACAGGGACACTGCCAGCAGCCCCCAAATTGCCACAGTACCCATTTCTAGCATCTACCCACAACCCCAAGCGGCCGGTCTCCTGGCCTCTCCCAGCACAGATAGCTTTATTTGGTTTCGAATCTTATCTAAGTGGAATCTGGCAGCCAAGACCCTTTGCCTCTGTGTGAGAACCCTCTATGGGAGCCTCTCCCCTTCTGAAGACAGCAGCAGCTTGCCACCGCCCAGCTCCACCCACCACTAAACCCCCTTCAGGCTTCCTAACCTCAGGGAGCCACAGGTCCTTCTCAAATTACTGCCCTGAAGGCAACAGACATTCAAATCTATGTTGGTTCTGAGGCCCAATCCTGGAGCCTTTCACTAGCCTTACACGTCTTGTCCAGGTTCACCCCTGCATTGTCTAGGACTTTTTAAAATCGGCCATAAAACAATGACCACCTCTCCCCACCAAGGCTTTCCCTCTCCATGTCACCTTTCTGTTTCCCTTCCTCTGAAAAGCACACCAGTCATTGGATTCAAATTGCACTGACCCAGGACAATCTGTCTCCAGATTCTTTTCCTTTGTGTTTTCACTCCCCTCTTGGGTAAGAAATCCCCCTGGAATGTCTAGCCATTGTCTCTGCCCGGGATACCGATGACAGGACACCAATGTTTTTGGTGAGTCTGTTTCACAGCTGTTCCAATCTTTTTTTTTTTCTGATTAAAATCTTTTCGTAAATATATTTTGATCATGGTCCAGCCTCAGCTCTTTTCCCAGGTACAACTAAGAACCACTGCCCCCTCCCCCCAACTTCAACCTCTCCAACATCAGTGTGTCCGCCCTGGTTCTTCCCTGAGAAGTGCCCGAGGAAGACCCAAACACCCTCCAATGACCACAGGTTACAATAAGCACCCCTAAGGTTTTCCAGCATCTTTTATGTCTCTTCCCTGCCCCCATCCCACAGGAGAGAAGATCACATTTTAAATGATGGCTTAGTTTATGCAAATACACTGCTGTTCCCAAAGGAAGCAAGCATCCCTGTGCCTATGGTTACGAAAACACCATGGCAGTTTTTGAGAGCCAAGACCCAAATATTCCCTCTCGGTGGAGTGCATCTGAATGTGATTATCTAAATTCTAATGGCTTTGGTAACGTTATGTTTTCTATTTCCTCCGGTAGTGGGGAGGGGCCTTTAACTGCTTAATCTAGAAAGTGGAAGCTGTGGGCGTTGTGCTTTCAGGTGTGGGAAAATAACCCCGTGATCAGGTCCAGACTGAGCCGCAATGGGTGGAGTAAGGAAAGTGGAAGGGACCAGGTTGAAACCAGCATGGTAGGAAGACTGAAGAAGAAAAGCACTGGGTGAGGGGTCCTGATTAAGGAGGGTCGTTCCCAGGGCACTGGGACTTGGGAGTCCCCAGCTCCAGACAGCTCTCCTTTACCCAGAGCAGCCTTTTTACTCCGGAGGTGGCAAATGCATCCTGCCTCCATCATGGGGTCTGTCTCAGGCCCTTTCGCAAGCACCATAACTGGGCTGGGTAAAAGGAATCCTTTACGGGTTGCGATGAACAGCCCACCTTCGCCGGTATTCTGGCTGCTGCGGGGGGGGGGGGGGGGGGTGGGGGGGAGTCTCCCAGTTCTACGCTGACACCTGTGTGAATACCGAAGGCTCTAACTTTGTTGCACAAGAAGCCCTGAGGGGAACTCATACTGCACAGGTAGGGTGGGTCTGGGTTTGTTGTAGTGAACCGGAGAAAGGAGGGAAGGGAAGGAGGGAGGGAGGGAGGGAGGGAGGGAGGGAGGGAGGGAGGGAGGGAGGGAGGGAAGCAGAGGAGGGTGTGTTCCGAGCTCACTCATTCTGTCAAAAGTTTACCCACGGAATCTCGTGTGTGTGGAGCACAGTACCAGACACATCGTGGTGACATGGGGCAAACCTCGGGACCTTCTTATCCTTTCCTTCCTCTCAAACAAAAGCTGTCCACAGTGGGGAAACCATCTTCCGCCAGTTATTCATTTCTTGTTACCTTACTGCAGTGGGCATTTGCACTGGAACGCATTTCCAGTTTGAGAGGCTTCAATCCCACACTGAAGGGACGTGAGAACACACTGATCTGATGGAGCCATGGCTGGCAGGCAGGAAGGGCTTCTCCACAGATCTGAATCGCTTCACTCGCATGAGAATCTGTGTCCCCTGAATGGAGAACAGGAGATAAGGGAGCCCCTGGGACTGAGCGGTCTAGAGAGGAGGCAGTTGAGCTGGATTTCAGGCCCTTAGATTATACACAAGCACGTCTTCGGTTCCTGTGATGAAATAGCTGCAACCAGCTACTTTAGAGAGAAAGTGTGTTTACTTAGTTCAGTTTAGAAGGTACAAGGGTCTGAATCTGTTAGTGACTCCTTATTGGCGGAGTCCCAGGTCTGCACAGGGAATTACTCAGACGTGTCTGGCCTCTCCTCCTTTTCTGAGAAATGCACAAGGACCTAATCACAGACAACCTCTTCTAATTTAGCTACCTCCCCAAGGCCCCACCCTGCCCAACACAGCCAGGTTAAGGTGCCACGCTCTGCTCTCAACCTTACCAGGAACCCTGGGGGACGCATTCAGCCAAATCCAAACTGAAGCAAACGGGAAGGTTCAGCCCTGCCTCAGCAGTTTCAACACGGGGAGTGGTAAATTTACAGGCCAGAAGGTCAAATGACACACTGTGAAGCTGAGATTCCTTAATGGACAAAGCTCATGAAATCTCAGGTGCTTGGAGAGGCACTGGCCTGCAGGCGAAAACCCAAGCTCATCCCAACTAATTAACTCACCTCTCCAAGCCTCAGCTTTCTAATCTGTAAAATGGGACTAATGATCAGTGCATGGTGTTATGGTGTTGCTTCAGTCTGGTGAGTAAAGAGTTAAACAGACACAGGCACCCAAGCGAGTAAGGGTAGAACACGGCCATCCCAACAGGCAAACAGCATCACTTACCAAGCACCCAGAATATGCTGGGCATCAATCCAGTGCAGCCCACACCTGCTCTGCTTTAACCCTTTTGAAACCCCTGTGAGGGGAGCTAATATCGTTACTCTCATTTTGTAGATAAGAAAACAGAAGCACAGAGAGGTTAATAACTCACTTGAGATCACACAGCTAGAGAAGGGTTGGGCTTGAAAATGACACACCACTCAATAAACTGTGGTTTGTGCTTGTTCTTACATGCCGCTGCTCGCTGGTTTAAGTAGGAAAGGTAATTATTAGAGTGTCATGTTATCAGCTCAGGGTGGTGGCACCTGCCTGCAACCCCAGCACTCAGCAGGTAGAGGCAGGAGGATTGCAAATTCACAATGTTGACCTAGATCACAGGATGAGTTTCTTTCTGTCTTAGAAAACAAAGCAAGAAGGAAAAAAAAATATGACCTTGTATCATCACTTCTTTGAGTTTGTGTGTGAGCTATATGCGTGTCTGTGTTCATGAGTGTGGATGGGCACGCTAGCGTATGTGAATGTATGTTGCAAAGAGTCCTCCTCACTTGCTCTCCAACTCAGTTTTTGAGATGGGCTCTTTTGGTGAACCTAGAGCTTGCCAATTTTTGCCAGGCTAGCTGGCCAGCATGCTCCTAGGACTCCATATCTCCATTCCAACCTCCACCCCAATGTACTGCCATGTCTGCTTTCTCAATGGGTGCTGGGGATCCAAATGCAAATTCTCACACTTGCAGAGCAAGCACTTTACCTAGTGAGCCATTCCCCAGCCGGGGAGGGATTTTTATTTATGATGATCTCACCTGGATTTACCATTAACTTCAACGTGCTCTCTCACACACACACACACACACACACACACACACACACACACACACACACACACACACACTACTGAGAGCCAGGCTGGAGAGGGACTCTGAGTACAGGAAGGATGGGAAAGGACTCCTTTGGCCTCACCATCCTTTCTAATTGTTGCCAATACTAGGTGCCTGGTCTTGAACAGCCATGACGATGGAGGTGCTCCCCACGGCCCTGGAGGTAGACGAGAAGTCTCCAGAATCCAAGGACCTGCTGCCCAGCCAGACAGCCAGCTCCCTGTGCATCAGCTCCAGAAGTGAGTCTGTCTGGACCACCACCCCCAGGAGCAACTGGGAAATCTACCGCAAACCCATCATCATCATGTCAGTGGGAGCTGCCATTCTGCTCTTTGGTGTGGCCATCACCTGTGTGGCCTACATCTTGAATGAGAAGAATAAGGTTGTACCCGTCCTCAAGATGATAGGCCCTGCCTTCCTGTCCTTGGGACTCATGATGCTGGTGTGTGGGTTGGTGTGGGTGCCCATCATCAAAAAGAAGCAGAAGCAAAGGCAGAAGTCCAACTTCTTCCAAAGCCTCAAGTTCTTCCTCCTGAACCGCTGATGGCAGCCTGACCAGAAGATCTGCTGACCAGCATCCAGCCTCCTAACCTTCTCTCTGGGTACCACAAAGCTGATCCAAGCAAACCCTCCTCTTGGCCCTGAGGGCAGGACAGAGCTCAGGGTCTCACCCTCACACAACCTAACAGTGTTTCTGGCTGAGTCTCACCTGGTTTCTCCATCGCTGTTGATGCTCTCTCGGATATTCTCAATATTCTCATCATTTAATCATCATCCAGCCCACTCTCTCTGACAAGGGCAGTGCATGCTGGGAAATTCTCTGGGGGTTGACTATGCTCCTAAGAAGAACTTCATGTTATAATTGTGTGTCTAAGCTGGATTCCACATCTGCATCCTTCTGGAACCAAAACTGATCAAGGAGGGAAGGATGACTTCAGACCCACTGAGTTTGTCAGTCTTGGCTCCCTCCTTGGGTGAGACATTGACTAGCATTATAAGAGATAGGACAGTTCTCATGTATTACACATTCCAAAATCTGGACAGGGGTGGGGGATGGGGAAAAAAAACACTGTCCAGGGCAGATCATTCCTCTGGGCATTGTTCTAGAAGTTAGCTAGCCAAAGAAGTTCATTCCCAAATCCATAGTATTGACACCAGAGGCAATAAGGCAGGCTAAGTGGTGTCACGGTCTCCCCTTGACCCTCCAATGCCCTTATCACAGACTGCCTTCATCTTGGCAATTAGTCAAGAACAAATAAATGCTCCTTGTTCTAACTCCTTCCCCCACGCCAACTCTGTCTCTACACATTGCTAGAACAGAAGGATGGAAGGGCACAGATGGTCATCTTCTCTCCCTCTCAATCAAGACCTAACCTGAGATGGAACGCCATGTCCAAATGTTCCATGGGATTCTAGAGACAGATTCACCAAAGATCCCAACCTCTGTCATCCCTGCTCCTCCCCCACCAAACAAGCAAGTGTTTATTGAATTTCCTTCTCTGGGCCTAGGTTGGGAACAGCCAGACCCAGTCCCTGATCTCATCTTATTTCCAAAAGTGAGAGAGAGAGAGGGTCATAGCCAAGCCAATTGGCAATACCACATGCTGAGTTCCTAGGGTGACTATGGGGATACATGGATCTAACGTAAATTTACAGGAAGTCAGAGAGATTTCTGGAGACCAGGCTCATCCCTCTTGAAGACAAAGGGAAAATACGTGTTAGAAAAGGACAAGGCATGTAAGGAGGCAGCAACTGCCTTGCATGTGAAAAAGCTGGGGGAGAGAGACCCCATGGACTTAGGATTCTGCGCAGCTCCTGGATGCTGTCGCATCCTCTCATCTACTTCCCTCCTGCTTCCCCAAGTGCCTTACATCCAGCTTCTCCTTGGTACACTGCAAGCTCCTGGGGTCTATAGAGACTGGGAGACGCATCTCCAGAGGGCCCACCAAGTAGATATAACCCAAGAGGTAAGTGCCCTCAAAACTTCTTACAGACACTAAGAAGCCTGTAGGTGCCCATAACAGATCCCCCAAGCTGTGCAAGTCCAAGCCAGAGAGCAGGGGAAAGCTCCAGGTAACAGGATGAATGACAAGAGATGCATTAGTTCCAGTTGACTCCCTTCATCCCTCAATCTTCAGGCATTTGGGATCACCATGGCAACCTTCCTCCAACAGGTCTCCAGATGTCTCAGTCATTCACAGTACTTCCATAGGCAGAGTCAGAATCCATCTTTGTTTCTGTTGCCTTGTAGGACAGTATTTTTTTTTTCATGAGATCACATCACACACACACACACACACACACACACACACACACACACACACACACACACCCCAACTCCTTAAAGAGTCAGAGTTTGAGGAGCCTCTGGCCTTTCAAGGCTCACTTAAGATGGTCCTGTCCTTCATTAAGACTCATACCAGTGAGCCCAAGTCCCCCAGGACACCCATCCCCAGCACTTAGGCAGGTCAGGACCAAACCTAGGGTTATTGCTATGCTGCCACTAATGTGAGTGCTAGTGCCTCAGTGATGGGCTTGTAGATCACGTTCCTTTCTCCTGTCATGGGAGGTCAGCCCTGGGATGGAGCCTCTCCTTCCTTGGTGCTTTCATGTAAGGGAGCACACAGGTGAGCTCACAGCCAGCTCACTTGGAGTCCATAACCCACACACCTCATTGTCTGGGTACAGTTGTGAGAGCAGGGTCTTTGCAAACATCACTGTCAGGTATGTCTCAGTGGAAGGGAGTTTGGGGATAATCATGACGCCAGGAAATCGTCAAGTTCTAGACATCTGCAGCCACATCAGTACCTGCGTCCCACCTCCACCCCTCAAGCTAAGTCTTCAGTAGACAAAGAAGAACCTTTGAGAAAAAAAAAAATTCCCAAATATTGGTCACCTCCTCCTACTGGGCTCCCCACGAGAGTGAGGGCCAGGAAATGGGCTGAATCACCCCCAAAGCAGCGCATCTTGGAACTTTTTGCCAAAGACCATTGCCTCGTGAAAGCCTGAGGTGGGGACAGTCTGTGAGTGAAGCCGGGCTGGATGCCACATTTCTGCAACAACGCCTCCTGGGCAGTGACTTTGACCATCTCACTGGTCAGAAGACAGGACCAACATCCACAGCACCATCTCACCAGAACGTATTACCTGCTCCTGTAGCTATTCTGTTTTAGAGAATTTAATCTAATTCTAAGCCTAAAGAAATCAATGTCATGTTGAATTGTATTCTATTTCACAGTGTCTGACATGTTCTTCCTGTTTCACCAGGCATTCGAAGACTGTACCCACAAAACCCCCTTCCTCTAAAATGTTTCCCCATTGCCACATTTCCTCTCCCAAGAAGGATGTCAGGGAGAATAGAGACAGAGTGGTTTTCATGCATGGCTCCTCAGGTACCTCTCTGAGGTGATGGTGGTGCAGAGGGGTCCCACAAGCCCAGTATCGAGACCCAAAACTTGACCTGATGACATTACATTCTAGAATGAATTTGTGGTCTAGATGAGGCAGGCAGATACCAGGTCCTGGACAGATGCTCCAAACACAAATCAAAGCAGAAAATGATCTACTGAGACTTACTTTCATCTCCCATCCCAGAAGCCTATCTGTGCTTAGCCTGTGTGAGGAGCTGTCACTCTGTAACCAGGTTCCTTAGGTCTCCAGCAAGGGACCACATATCTGAGCGACTATGCTCAGTTTTCCTGCAACCTGCAGGAACGTATAAAAGGGACCCCAGGCCACCTCACAGTCCAGGTCTTCTAGGTTAAGGGAAAGACAAGTTCGCTAAAGGGTACCCCAGAATGAGGCCATCTCCCACTCTCCTGTGGGTTCCTCTGGAAAAGCTACCAAAGTGACTGCAAAAAAGAAGGGAGATCCATTATCAATGGTCCTTATCTATCAGTCACACATACTAAGTTGAGATTGTCTTCAATAAATAACAAAATGCCAGTGGGAACTGTGCTCTTTTCCTGGGATGCATGGGAAGTGTTTCCAGCCATAGCTCCATCACTCACTCCTCAGTCCCTGGCCTCCTCTTCTCTGCTCCTTTCTTCAGACATCATCTCTGACATTCCAATTACCCAAACCCACAGCAGACATCAGAACCTGGATGATATAACAAAGGCATTAGCTCTGACTTTCAGAAAGCAATCAGGCTAATCCTCAGAGAAGAGAGACAAGGGAATCTTTGGGTGTGATACAGTATGATCATGGTGGGGGGACTCTTCAGGTGTGATACAGTATCATCATGGTGTGTGGGGGAACTCTTTGGGTATGATACAGTATGATTATGGTGGGGGGACTCTTCAGGTGTGATACAGTATCATGGTGAGGGAACTCTTCAAGTGTGATACAGTATCATCATGGTGGGTGGGGTACTCTTCGGGTATGATACAGTATGATCATGGTGGGAGGAATCAGGAATGCTCAGATGATGATACCCAAGCCAGCCTAACCCTGACCTGCCTCTCCAGGCCTCTGAAATACAGATATGCCAGGTTTTCACATCAGACTCAGGGGGGAGGAGGCCCAGGCAAGAGAAAAGTGGGGCTGCTCACTGGCTGGTAGGAGGAGATAACCCCCACCTTGACCTCTGGTCCTATTCTATTTTGCAGTCTTGCCTTCAAAATGTGACAGGTGCATATTTGTAAAATATGCCTGGGGTTAAGGGATCAAGGGTTCCCCACACTTTTCAAGTGAACCCCCTACACTGTTTGGAGATTCAAACTTCAACAAATAGCACTGTGATTCTGCCCCTTTCTGGAACCTTCCCTTCCCCAATCTCCACCTTTTCTTTACTCTAAACACTTCTCTAGGACTAGAGAGATGGCTCAGTAGTTAAGAGCACTGACTGCTCTTTGAAAGTCCAATCCCCAGGACCCACATGGTGACTCACAACCATCTGTAACTCCAACCAGGGGATCCAATGCCCTCTTCTGGCCTCTGTGGGCATTGTATGCAGACATACATGCAGGCAAAACACCCATACACATAAAATAAAATAATAAATCTTAAGAAAAATAAACAGTTCTCTGAATGGTTGCCATGGCAATGGTTTTATTTTGGCTCTGTGGAAGGGTGACTTCCCAAAACATCCCCAAGCATCCAATTCCTAGTGGACTGTTAATTTGTTACTGTGGTTGTTTAGATGTATTATCTTACAGCTCTGGAGGTCAGAAATCCAAAATGGATCTCAGAGAGCTACAGCAAAGCATAGTGAGGGCCTCCATTCCCTCTGGAGGATCCAGGGAAGAATCCATCTCCTGCTCTATGCAGCTTGTATCAGCTGTCTGTGTTCCCGTTTGTACGTCTTCTATCTCCAGGGAGAGGAACTTGAAGGACTCGGCCTCTTATGTCATCACATCTGCTCTGAGCCTCTTGTCCTCTCTCTTCCTTACAAAGTCCTTTGTTCTGGGCCTTACTTAGGCCTCTTCTACTGAAACCCTATGTTGGATCTACAAGGATAGCTCAGGAAAAGCTCTCAAGCTCAAGCTCTTGGTCCTATCTGGCTAATACTTCTGTGACAAAAATCCCACAGAGCAGATGGCTTAGACAACAGACATTTGCTCTTTGGCTGTGGAAGCTGGAAGGTGGAGGCCAAGGCATCAGAGATGGTTTCCTTTAAGGCCAGGGTCCTTGGTGGCAGATGTCATCTTCTTTCTGTGTCCCCATGTGGTCCCTCATCCATGCAGATCTGTGTCCTAATCTCATCCCACCAGCCATGTTTGACCAGGGCTACCCACATGACATCCGTTAACATGATTACCTCTATAAAGACCTTGTCTCAAATAGAGCCCCATCCTGGGGGCTTGGGGACAGGGTGTCAACACGTGCATTGGGTAGGGATACCGTCATTCCATCATTATAATTGTTTAACCTAGCATATAAAATAACGAGTTTCTCCTTGATGTGGTCATGAAGCCCGATGAAGACGCATTGAAGATAAGGGCCATCATTTTAAGGGGAGCAAGGAGGCAGCACAATACATGGGAGGGATTGAAGGGAGGAAAGAAAGGGGTAAGTGATGTAAATACATTTTAATTTTAAAAAGAAAAAAATTAAAGTTGCCTAATATTACTGAACATATGGCGTGATATCATATGCAGGCTGGGTATATAGACCCTGGAGACAGCCTACGCCTCCTTCCGGGGCTTTCCCAGTTTCCTGATCTTGGCCAAGTTACTTTTCCATGACCCTTATCTTCACAACTGTACACTAGTTAATAATTTTTCAAAACTGCTTGCCTCCTTTGGCACATTACTTGGGAAAGTCCACAAAAGGTTCATGTGTCACACTGAATAAAGTTAGCTGTTATTGATAAAAAAAAAAAAATTCAGACAAGACTGGAATGGTCTGCATGATTTTGTATCAGAAAAAAAATGCTAAGTCTTTGCAAGTACTTGTGATCTGATTGGAAGTAAAGAATTGGGGGAAGGGGATGGTCACTGTGGACTATGTTCTTGGGCCAATGGGAACTTGTCAGAGGTAGTGTTTTCTCCCTCATGCCTGTCTCCTCCCTCCCCAATGCCTGACAGCACCTCACTAGTCACCACCACCTTGACTTCTGTAATATCCCTTAAAGGTGCCTATTGCTTTAGGGCTGAGACAGCTCTGCCCATTACTCCTCTCTTTAGTGAGTAGAGCCTCTTACATCGTGCTGTGACCATGTTCTGAAAA
The DNA here is from genome assembly GCF_004664715.2 of Peromyscus leucopus. Lineage (NCBI taxonomy): Eukaryota > Metazoa > Chordata > Mammalia > Rodentia > Cricetidae > Peromyscus > Peromyscus leucopus. Next base: position 49,791,975 of record NC_051086.1, read on the forward strand.
GCAGACGGCTCTGCAGGCTGGACCTTTAAACTCGTATCTTTCCACTGTCATCTGTCTCCACACGGAACCACCATGGGCAAGAAGCCCTCATCTCTGTGGTCACGATGCCCTAGGAAGACCCATCTGTGAACTTGAAATGAACAACTGTATCGAGTGGTTAAGATGCTGAGGCTTACTTGTTGCAGCAGCTGGCTTTGCCCCACTCACAGATCACTTAACTGCCATTGTCACTGTTTGTGGGAGCCATGAAGCCTCTTTCTGACCTAGTTTCCTATCTGTCTCCTCCCTGTGACCTGTTCTCATATAATCCATGCTACATGCACCAGGGTAAACGTCTCCCCCAATTTTACACATATGTGTGTGTGTGTGTGTGTGTGTGTGTGTTAGGCTTGCCTTAAGGAGGCTAGGCTGGGCTCAAACTCACAGTGTGCTTGCCTCAGTCTCCTAAATGCCAGGGTTGCAGGTGGGTAAAAAACCACACCTGGCACCATCATTCCACCGTTATCATTATTTAACCTTGCATATAAAATAATGAGTTTCTCCTTGACGTTTTCATATGTGCATATCATTGTTCTTTATTCACCTAGGTCTTCTTTCTTTGTCAAATCCTTCCATGGTTCCTTGACCTGTTGTGAGGGTCTGAGCTCCCCATTCCACTTTTGAGTCCACATCTCCTGCCACCAACTTCCTGGCATTAAGCCAGGCCCCATCCCCACTGTAGTTGTTTGAATAGGAATAGATGAGCCCCCCTCCCCATAGGCTCATGTATTTGAATGCTTGCTCATTAGGGAGTGGCACTACTTTAGAGGGATTAGTAGGTGTGGCCTTGTCAGATGAAGTGTGTCATTGGGGGTGGGGTTTGGGGTTTCAAGTGCTCAAACCAAGCCCAGCATCTCTCCCTGATGCATGCCAATCTGAATGTCAGTCTTAGCTATCACCCCAGAACTATGTCTGTCTGCATTCAACCATGCTTCCAGCCATGATGACAGTGAACTAACCCTCTGAAACTGTAAGCAAAGCCCAATTAAATGCTTTCCTTTATAAGAGGTGCCATGGTGGGGCTGGAGAGATGTCTCAGAGGGTAAGAGCATTAGCTGCTCTTCCAGAGGTCCTGAATTCAATTCTCAGCAACCACATCATGGCTCACAACCATCTGTAATGAGATCTGGTGCCCTCTTCTGGCCTGCAGGCATACATGCAGATAGAACACTGTATAAGTAATAAATAAATAAATCTTGAAAAAAAAAAAAAAAGAGTTGCCATGGTCATGGTGTCTCTTCACAGCAATAGAACACTGACTAAAACAGCCACCAAACTTCTTTAGGATCCTCACTCTGTGCTCAGTACTCCTTGCTCCATTCCAGCCCTTGTTCAGCCTACTCTGTCTACAGCGGTCACCACTTCTCACACAACTCATCTAGCTCCTCCCCACTCGCTCTTCTCCTTTCTTCCTGTTGTACTTTCTCCCTCTAAACTGCCTGTGCTCATCACTATTACTTAGCCACTTACTTGGTGAGAAACAGTTATTTTTTATGGGTAAGTGGTAGGCTTTGGTGCTAAACAGGCCTGGATTCAAAACCTGATGCTACCAGCTACATCACATGACTTCCTGTCTCAGATCTCAAGTTATGGATGAGAATAGGAGCTACTCCATTAAGTACCAAGGATTAAATAAGACAAGAGAGGGTGCTGGAAGAACATACTCACATAGAATTACCAGTGGCCTCATTGGAAGGTCTCTGGTCCCCTTCCCAACAAGTGCTGAAATCTAATTTCCAAGGTGATAGCATCAGGAGGTGGAGACTAGAAACAGTGATCAGTTTATGAAGAAAGATCTCCCCAGAAGAGGATTAGTTCCCTCATACAGAGACCCCAGAACATCCTTCTTTCTTTTTGCCATAGGAGACAAGATAACAATCAGTCAGCTGCCACCTGAAGTCTCTCAACACCAACCGCTATGCCACCCTTCATCCCTGTCTTTCAACCTTTGACTCATCATGAGAAGTGAGTTTCTGTTTGCAAGTCACTCAGTGTGTGGCCCTTTCTTACTGTAGCTGAATAGTCCACGGCAGTAGACATTCAGTAAAATGCAGGCAGCATGTTACCTTTTTCCCAGGAAATCCAATGCCATAATGCAAAGGTTCCCAAATCCTCAGGAATAAATTCTAGCTTGAATATGTGAAGCCATAGATAGGTTCATCCAGGTGGGACTCTGCACAGAGAAATGGAACAGCTTAGTACCTGAATGCAGTCCCTTACCTATGTGTTACTGTGATTATTAGAGATCCTCTTCAGCCTCAGGCTGATTTGTTTCTGCACATTCCCACTTGGAGTTTGGCTTAGAATCCACATGAGAACCCCAAGCATATCATTCTGGTAAGACTCCACTGGTCCTCCTTCACAGGGAAGGGAGAAGGAAGAACCCCACTGAATGTACCTGCAGAAGAGGGCGTGGCTACTTTCTGGGACTGAACTCAGAAAGCAGAATAAGGACTGGCACCAAGTGAGAGCCACCGACAAGGTCAGAGCAATGCTTTCAGGTTCAGCACAATGGAAGGATGAAAGGGGCAGGGTCAGCAGCCCCTGTGTGTGTGTGTGTGTGTGTGTGTGTGTGTGTGTGTGTGTGTGTGTGAGAGAGAGAGAGAGAGAGAGAGAGAGAGAGAGAGAGAGAGAGAGAGAGAGAGAGAGAACAAGCTGGGGAGGGATGGGGTATGTCTAGCCCCACAGGGAAATGTGGAAAATGAGGTGTGCCTGCTCACTCTGGAGGAGAAAGTAGATGCCAGGGAACAATGCTCCTGTGAGAAGGGCATGGGACAGCTTGCTAAGCCTTTTCCCATAGGCCATGCAAGGCAACACTCTTCCAGCTGTTCACTGAACAAAGAGCCACTGAGAACTTTCTGAGTGGTGCTCTGGGCATTGAGTGGAAGGGCATGAAAGAATAGACCTTCGTTCCTGGATGCTAGAGCACTCTCCATGGGAGGAACAGACAGGTCATGAACACGGAACAACCTCCATTAAGATGGCATTATAGTGTGCCAGAGGCTAAAAAGTCAAGATACAGGCTGAGGGGTTAAAGAGTGGGGTCTACCACCTGATAGGTCATAGGAGTCATCTCTGGGGAAGAAACATTTACAGTGAGAGCTGAAATGAAGAAGGGCAGAACATTTCAATAAAAGGGAAGAGAAGACAAGGACAGAGGAAGCCCATGTGGGCTGCAGAGCTGAGGCATTGGTCAGAGTTTGAATATTAAGTGCCCCCCCAAACCCAAATAGTAGGCCCTTAGTCCCCAGCATGTCACTATGAGAAAGGGTGGAACCCTTAAGAGGAAGGAGCTAGTGGAAGGGAGTTAAGACATTGAGGCTGTGTCCTTCAAAGAGATACAGAGACCTCAGCCTCTTTCTCTCCCTCCCTTTGCTCTCCAGGCAGCATGATGTGAACAGCTTACCCCACCATGCATTCCTGCCATGATGTGATGCTTCCCCACAGGTCCAAAGGTGGCAAAGCCAAGCACCCATGGACTGAGATGCTCAACGGTCTGAACCAAATGAACCTTTTCTCTTTGTAAGCCGATTGTGTCAGATATTTGTGACAGTAAGGGAAAGCTGGCTAATACACCATCTCTCTTCTCTCCTTTCCCCTGTGATCTGACCTCTGCTCCAGCTCTACCCTAAGCAGGCACTGGGGGAGGGGTGCTTGCCATTGGGCTGTTCCCATTACTTTCTTTGCTACATGTGATTGAGTTTCTTAAATTTTTGTTTTATGATGGAACTGGAGAGATGGCTGTGGTTAAGAGCCACCTCCAGTTGCTCTTCCAGAGGACCTGAATTCTGTCCCCAGCACCCATGTCCAGAGGCTCACAACCTCCCATAATGCCCCCTCCATGAGATCCAACGCCCACTTCTAGCTTCCAAACACACCTGAACACATGAGGCTTATACTCATGCACACACACACATACACAGAAATAAAAATATAAATATCTTTTGACTTTTTTTATGATATACAATAGCTTTTAAATAATTTTATGTTAAAATATCATAAAATTCTAGCTATATAAAATGAATATATATGTAAGTGCCCAAAAAAAGCACAACTTTGACCTTACAAGGGAAATAATAGAGTTTATTCTGGAGCCATTTTGAGTGACCATTGCTGTACCCAGAGTCCCCTAAAGACCACCAAGAGACCAAATCCAATGCAAAAGCAAAGAGTCGTTTTACCACTATGAGTTAACTTGGGACTCTCCATCTGTCTGATGCAGCAGCAGAGCAGGAGAGACCCAGAGTAGCAGTGGGGCAGGGTTTTTACAGCCAGGGGCTTGGGGTCTGTAGACTATGTAGGAACAGACTCAGGGTTGGCAATCATGTTAGTAACTTTTAATTGCTAGGGTTAGTTGGGGGTTATAGTTACCACTTTTGGGTAGGCCTGGACAAGTCCCAAGCTTTGTCCTTGAGCTGCCATAGGGAGGCTGGCTGGCCTAGCATGTACTGATTGTGGGGCATGGCTCAGTAGCCCAGGCTGTTGTATTGACCCATGCACATAGCTCTAAGTTGGTGAGGGGTCCCAGAAAGTAAACAATTGGCTGAACCTTGAGTGGTCAAAGTACATGCAGAAAGGGAGCTACTACAAGGACTATGTCTTTTGTTCATGGCCCTCCCAGAAACTGCTTGCTCAAGTCTCAGGAAACTGAAATTTAAAAAGTCATTAAGTCAAGGCAAGTTTAAAATATTTGGTGGGTACATCAGAGAGATTGTCACAGCAAGATGGCAGATGCTTTGCTATAGGCCTCAGATGTTATCAGATGGCATTCGGAGTTTGGGGGATGGTGAAAGCTAGTGAGTGGTCTGCTGAGTTAATAGACTGCAAAGGATTTTATCTAGTAATCACAGGATGTCAGTTCTGATACAGAGTGGGCAAGGAATGACTATCCAGAGGGCTAACACTAGCCTGAGATAAGGTAAGTAACGTCTGAACCTGCAACATCCCAACCTTCCCACATCCCTGCCTTTCTAATCAGTCCATCAGTCTCTGTTGACAAGGTTTCTTTTCAGGAATTCTCATTCACACATTCTAGACTTCTGCTGTGCAATACCATGCTGGTAATTAACAACGGGGATTTTGTGAACCCAAAAATTTGTTAAGAGCTTCTGATAAATGTCTCAGGTGACAAGAAAGTTGTGTGAATGTCACTCGTCTGACCTGGTTTACTGTAACATGCCTCCTGACGACCATGCTCTTATTCTATTTGGAAACATGCTCGTGTGTGTGTGTGTGTGTGTGTGTGTGTGTGTGTGTGTGTGTGTGTGTGTGTTATGTGCACATTGTATGAGCACTCCTGGCCTTGTGCAGGGCCAGAAGAGGACTCTGATGTCCCGATCTTATCTACACTTTCTACAACATTGCCTTGGGACAGGGACTCACTGCATCCGGAGCTAGGGGGCAGCTAGCAAGCCTCATCGATCCTGTCTTTATCTCCATGCCCCCAAGTACTGAGGCTACAGGGGTGTGCCATTCTGAGCTTTGTAAGTGGATTCTGGGGATTTAAATTCAGATCCTTATTCTTGCTCAGCAAGCACACTTACCCACTGAACTATCTCTCCAGCCCCCATGATTCCGCTCTTGAGTCCTTCCGATCTGTTCCCACAGCAGCCCGGGCCCTCCTTTAGAAACATGGATTACAGCCCCTTCCCGCTGAACATTCTTCAACAGCTTCCTGTAGTCCAGAAGAAAGATGTTCATGTGGCTCATGCCCCATGATCCTGCCTAACCCTGCCACCCAGCAGAGCCACTGGCCATCACACAGCTTTGCCTCAGCCTGGAATGCCTTTCCCTTCATGTAGCCTCACCAGATCACACTGTGCATCTCAGCTCAAATACATGATCCTTTAAAAAAAAGTTTTCGTTTGTTTGTTTTTGAATTTGTATCATTTCCCCCTTTTCTTTCTTCCCTCCAAACCCTCCCATGTACCTTCCTGCTCTCTTTCAAATTCATGGCCTCTTTTTCTCTAATTGTTGTTATTATTGGTGGTGGTGGTGGTGGTGTGGTGGTGGTGGTGGTGGTGGTGGTGGTGGTGGTGGTGGTATGTGTGTGTGTTATTCCTGAGTGTCTCCTTAGCTCCAGGGATATTTACCTCAGATCAGTGATTGCTTTCATACATTAAAAGTAATTCACTGGATTGGTTCATGTAATGTCTACTCTCCCCATTCTCTTTTTCCTCCATCCCCCACTTTTAGTTTCCAGGGGTTCTTCCTCACTTATAGAGACAATCCACAACTTAAACTGTGCAACCTTACAAAGGTGAAAAACTAAAATGAAACGGATAGAAACCAACAAAACCAGGAGTTGAAATTCTGAGTTCTGACCTTTGCCTGCCTGGCAAATGCAGTTACGTTCTCTCTGCACAGCTGCAGCTCTGAGTCAGTTCCCCAACTATGAGGAAAAACTGACATATGATGCATGGAACAGGTAGCATTTCTGTATTCAATAATCTACAGAATACATGCAACACTATGGAGCTAAAGGTGATGTTGAGTTAGGATGTTTGGCACAATAAAGGTATTTTCAGCTTGCCATAGGTTTTGTTGGGTGTGACTCCATTGTAAACAGAGAAATATGCATGCCTGACTTTATACCTAAAGGTGTCTCTGCAGCTTGTTGAGACCTGGAGGAACCAAGAGCAGAAAAGCCTGAAGTTTGGGCGCTGGAAGCTCTGGCAGTTCCCAAGTGGAGTTCCTGGAGCTTGCCACTGGCTGGGCATAGTTGGGAGGAGGAAGAGGTTGAATACAGCCAAACCCTGTGCTGGCTTAACCCTTCAACCCTGCTTACAGGCTCTACACATGACCAATTCTGATAAAGCCAAGGGGGAGCTATAAAATGATGACAGAAAAATGGGTTAGCCCCAAACTCAGCAGATATCCTGGCAGGAAGCTTAGGATTTATGTGCCCAGCAATGAATTCAGAGCAGGTGCCATCAAAGGGTCCATAAAAACTATACACACATGAGGGAGCCCTGAGTCTCTATGAGAGAAGGTGCTATGTGGAAGTAGTCTGATTTGAGGGGAATAGTGAAGGCTGTGCCCTCCAAAATGGGGGGGGGGTGTAATAAGAGAGGGAAGACACAGAGTGGAACTGATTAGAGTTACAGGGTTGGTGAGGGAGGTCAGCCTCAGGTTCTCCAATAAGCTGGGAGTATCCCAGGAGTTAGGAGACAAATCTTCTGAAAAGCCAAGCTCTACATTGCTAGGGAGAAGGCAGAGCTGCTCCCCTGGCTGACAAGTTGGACCATGCAGTGAGGGCAGCAGAAAATCAAACAAATTGCTTCCATAAATGTGGCAGGTGCTGCTGTAAAGTTAACCACTGAATTACATAGCAATCCACCTTTCTCAGTAAGTCAGCTACTGTAAAAAATAAAATGGAAGGACACAAGTCTCGGTGATCCCACCCCCTTCTCCACCACTGGTAGGAATAGGTAAGTGTGCAGCCAGTCTGTGGGAGACACAATGAGATTCCCCAAAAGTCAAGAACAGGCCATGACAAGATCCTGCAATTCCATTTCAGGATGTATATCCAAGAGGACAGGGGAGGAACACAAAAACACACTCATGTGCCCATGTTTATAGCATCATTATTCATAAATAGACAAAGGTGGATGAAACCCAAATGTCAATCAACAGACCAGTGGCTGAACAAGATGCAAGATACAAAAGAATACTGTTCATCCCTAAAAAAAAGGCATATCTGATATACCCTATGACAGGAAGGAAACTCTGGGATGGTGTGCAAAGTAAAGTTAGCCAATCAGAAGGATCAATATTGTATGATTTCATTTCTGTCTAGAGTTGTTAAATTCGTAGTGATTGGAAGTGAAATGCAGGCTTCCGGGAGCTGGGGAGAGGGAGAATGAGGAGTTGAGTGTTTAATGAACCCAGGGCTTCCACTGGGGAAGACGGGAAGTTCTAGAGATGGATGGTGGTGATGCTTACACATATCCATGTGACACACACACCTGAAAATGGTTCCAATGATGAATTTGAGGGGGGGTCCACTTTACCACAATTAAAATACAATTCTAATTTAATTTAATCTAAGGTATTTTTGATTACAATGAGAATTAAGAAAGAAAGCAAGTTGGTCCTGAGTTCGCATGAGCCGAGGACAGAACAAGGGAAGAGTGGGGCTCGAATTGAAGGCACAGCAGCTACCTGGAGCATCTCGCTGTGACTGTTAACTTGCCTGCTGAGTGACCCTAGGTGGACCTCGTCACCGCCCCCAGCTCTGGACAGGAGCAGCTACCTGGAGCATCTCGCTGTGACTGTTAACCTGCCTGCTGAGTGACCCTAGGTGGACCTCATCACCGCCCCCAGCTCTGGACAGAAGCAGAGCTGCTGCGGGGGAGAACAGAAACTGCTCCATCTGAACATGGACGGGGATGATGCCCGCTGTACCTTAAAGCACAACCCTGGTTCCTGCAATTAAGATCTGCTACATGGGGAAGTGGTAAAGGGAAGGGGGATTCTTTTAAAGCTTTAGATCAGCCGATGAGGAGTGAGATGGGAAAGCCAGGACTGGAGAGGTTGTAGAGGAGCAGGAGGCCCTGGGCATGGGTTCTAGGGGTCCAGGCAGCCTCTAGAACCTTTCAAGTTCCACAGTAGCCTAACAGAGGAAGAAGGATGGTCTTTGAAGACTGACAGCCACTCAGGTTGAATAAATATTTTTTTTTTCTGAAAATACTGACCCTTGGTCTCAGCCTGGGGGAAAGGAGAAGTAAATGAAGATGGATCTCAGATCATTGATCTGACACTGTCCCCTGAGCCATGTGCTAGTGCACAGGCTCACAGGGAAAGGCATCAGCACTTCAGTTTTATTCCATTTTTTTCATATGACTTTCAGGACAGTGTCTGATTGGTCCTAACAGGTTTAGACACCTTTTCAAATCTGTGTGTGTTGGACCTTTATTTGAGAGAACAGGACTCAGGCTCATCAGCTTCAGTTACCAGCAATGTCTAGTTTAAGAGTCAACACAGCCCACTGCCTTGTTTTGTAAATAAAGCTTTATTGGAATACAGACACACCCATTCACTTTTATATCATGTATGGCCACAATGTCAGATTTGAATGATTGTAATAGTGACTATAGTGTGTAGCATGGCTGACCCACAAAACCCATTACTGTCTGATCTAGTACAAAAAAAGCTTGAAGATCCCAGTCTCACTTAATTATAAGTTGTGTGTGTGTGTGTGTGTGTGTGTGTGTGTGTGTGTGTGTGTGTACACTTAAATGCTCTCTTTTTAGGTAATATGAATCTTTCAGTAACATTGATTGAAATATTTAGAAGTAGGTTAATGAAAAGGCAAAATATAAAGCGTTAACAAACGGATATATTAGTGCTGTTTGATAGTAGAAGTAGATACATAGAGAATGAGGAAAGTCAAGGGATGAGGAAGCTGGCCACAGAGAGCCATGTTGGTAAGGGAAGGAAAACGGAAGGGCGTGAAGGGGTCCAAGAAGGGGACGTTATGAACCTGGGATTTGTGTTTTCCCCAGAGACGGAAAGAGGGCTTGGTGTGCCTTGATGGAATTAGCAAAGATGGGGCAAGGAGGTGGGTGTGAAAGGGTTAAGAATAGCTTGTTGATGGAAGCAGGGCAGAGGGTTGGGAGGGTGATGAGAAATGTCTAAAGACAGCTTCTTTCTCTTAGAAGCATCAAGACTGAAAGACGCAAAGATATAAGTGACAAGGTTTACAGTGTGTGCTCCTGAGTTCACAACTACGAACTTACTTAATCTTTTCAATAACCTTGTGAAAGAGGGATTAAAAGGAGGAAACTGAGAGAAAGAAAGGGCCAGTGCCTTGCTCATGCTCACACAGCCGGTAAAGGCACCCACAGGCACCCTGCACAGTCCTGCACTGTGACAGGGCAGGGAGGCCTTGATGAACAGGACAGCAGGGCCAGCCCCACCCAGGAGGTGACTGGGACTTGGTCATTCACAGAGTCAGGTCTGGGAACTGTGACGCAGGATCAGCTGAGCATATGGCTGGCCCATCCCCGCCTCAGACTCAAATGCCTATTAGGATCTAAGGTCACAGAGAGGCAGTCATCCTGTGACATCACAGGGTGATGTCAGGTGATGGTGGCTTTGTCAAAGGACAAGGTCTCCATTACTGAGAGGAGGCAGGGCTCTGAGGCAAGAGCTTCTGAACCACAGGGGTGACTAAAGCCTTGAGAAAGCTAAGAAACCAGAGACAGAGGGACTTCAGATGACCGAGCCTGGAGAACAGGCTAGGGGCTAGGAACGAGCTGTGCTTTCCATATACACTAAGCTCATGGTGCAGAAAACAAACCTGCCATACAGTGTAACAGCTCCCTACCCTGACCATTTTCCTGGTTTTGAGTGTATCCCATTGTATTTATGAATCATTTGAGATGATCAATTCATGCACTGCTTAAATGTTAGCTAACGTTTATTAACTGTGCTACAAAATCTGTATTGGATCCTCTACACTCAGCAAGGGGTCAATAATATTTTAGTAATAATATGCTTAAATTTTAATTTTAATTTTAATAATATTGTGGTCTTTAATTTTCTGAAGCAGCATCTCATCTTTTAGCCCAGACTGAACTTGAACTACAATCCTCCTGCCTAAGCCTCCAGAGAGCTGGGATTACAGGTGTGCCCCACTACACCTGGAAAAATGTGCTTTATCTCAAGGTTGTATATATATGGGGGTCATTTGGGGTTATCTATCCATGGGCTATGAGCTCTTTAGCCTAGTGTTGGAGAGAGTGGCCAGCCTGAACCCAGGCAAGGTGAGACCAGTCTTCTTAGCCTTTCTTTTAGTGAAGCCAAGACAACAAATTGACTCTCAGCATCCTTGGGGCTGGCTCATTCTCCCTGGTGCCTGGTGATATGGTAGATCACCTTTGATGGGGTGCTGACATTTTATAATTACCTGTGTCTCTGGGGAATGGGATTGGAGGCTTGTATGTTCTTCCTGTAGCCACAGCTGGATATCAGAGGCTATCCAAACAGATCTTCTGGCTGGTTTTCTAGGCTGTGAATTGAACCGTGTCTACCAGCTTCATACACTGAAATCCTAAAGCTCAGGACCTCAGAATATGACCACATTTGGAAATGGAGACACAATTAATAAATATGAGATTAAACTCCAGTTGAGTGGCCCCTAATCCACAGAGACGTGTGCACAGGGACAACAATGCCTCCTCCCAGGAACAACAGAGAGGCTCCCGACCCACAGAAGCCATGAGAGGAGGATACAGCCTCTCCTTGGAACCATGAGAGGAGCCACCCCACCAACTCTTTTTCATAGACTTTCATCCCCCAAGCTGGGAAACAACTTGTGTCTGTCATTTAAGTCATGGAGGTGGGCTCATTTATTGAAGCACCGGCAGCCGGCATGGTGCTGGTGAGTGAGCAAATCCCCCTGCATCTCAGGCAGGCAGAGAGGTAGTGTCTTTGCTCACATAGGGTGTCACCAGCTGCACTTGGTTGGGTCAGGTGAGTGTTTCTTGCTAATGAGTTGTCCCAGATCCACAGTGGGGACCCCAGGCATTTTCCACTATTTCACATCACTCTATCTGCTCTTGACTTCTGTCTCCTCTTCTCAACCCTCCTCCCTTGCTCTCATTCGTCCACTTTTTCATCAAGCATCCCATCAGTCTCTCCCAATTGTGCAAATACCTCCACTGACTGAACACACAGGAGAGGCTACATCAGGGGACAGGAACAAAGATGACACCTAGGCAGAGTGGAGGGACTACCTGTGGCCTGGCCAGTCCAATGGAGCCTACAGTTAGCCATGTGCAATGTGGCCATGTTCATAAGGGGAGAATGACAAGCGGCAGGAAGACAATGCAACCCACTCCTGGGAGGAAGGAAAGAGAGGGGTCTGAACCTGCATGCTGATTACCAACGAATTGATGCTACTGAGGCCTGGGTTCCCAAGCGGTCATCGGCTTCAGGTCTTCTTTTATGTCAGAGTTTTCAACTAGAAATGAACCATGTGTTGGGGGGGTGGGGGAGTGTGTATAATGGAGAGAGAGAGAGAAACAGAAACATAAAATGGCACAGCCAAGCTCTCTGTAACTGAGAATTCCACATATGTAGATCAAATTAACCTCAAAATATTTTTTTTTACATAGCCTGTCTCTGTGTAGCCCCAACTATCCTGGAATTCTCTCCACCAGACTTTTATTCTTGTCATCATCCCCTAAATAATGCAATATAACTAACATTTCATGGCATAGATATTATATTGGGTGTTAGAAGTAATCTAGAGATGGTTTAAAGCAGTGGTTCTCAACCTGCGGGTCACGACCACTTTTGAGGGGAGAGGTCAAATGATCCTTTCACAGGAGTCACCTAAGACCACCAGAAAACACAGATATTTACATTATGATTCATAACAGCAGCAAAATTACAGTTATGAAGTAGCAATGGAATAATTTTATGGTTGGGGGTCACCACAACACGAGGAACTGTATTAAAGGGTCACAGCATTGGGAAGGCTGAGAACCACTGAAGTATAGGGAGAATGTATGTAGATGACATAAAAACACTGAGCCTATTTGTACAAGGGACTTGAGCTTTCCCCAGATTTGGGTATCTTCCAGGGTTCTAGAACTCATCACCATGGATACTGAAGGACAACTGTAGGGGTGAGCATTGAGCAAAGATGGCCAGAAACAGGGCATCGTGGAGCAGCTTTTCTGTTACCAAGTCCCTGTGACACAGCATGCTAGATAACAGTTCATTGACCAACCATCCTGGTTGACCAAGACCAAAGGATTCCCCAGCATGTAGAAATGTTAGCATTAGAATTATTCACCTGACCTAAACCAGGCAAACACACACACACACACACACACACACACACACACACACACACACACACACACAGACTCAGAAAGATACACGGCAAGCTACAGACCGCTAGACTGGCCAGGAGTCAGCCATGCCATGCACAGCCACAGCCACAGCCAAGGATTCACCAATCTTACCAATCTTCTCAAGAAGCTCAGAGTCAAAGCTGGGTAACAAATTGGAAGAGCCTTGGCTTCCCCAGCAAGGAGACATTCCACATGGGTGAACAGTCCCTGAGGATGCGACAGAAGGGATGCAATACTGGTCGAAAGGCATACGCAGACACTCTGTCTTTGAGGTGCTTCAACTTGTCTACATAGCTCGGTCAAATCTCAAGGTGTTTTTGATCCTGAAACCTCTGGCTTGTGTCATGCCACCCCTCTCCTTCCCCAACTTGTTTTCTGCACGTTTCTCTCTGTTCGAAGCTTATTTTATACATTGGAAACTAAGTGAACTGAATGGGGATCTCCTGTTTATTCTCATTCTTTGGGGAAGACAGGGAATAGAAATCATTTACTTCATCTGTCTGGAGAAGCTAAAGTTGAGAAAGGGTGGATACCTCATCCGAGGCTTCACCCTGAGTGGGGACAGGGAGATGCCCGCCTTTGTGGCTCTGCTGAGGGGACCACGCTATGCGATTTCCTCATGTGATGTTCAGTCTATCCATCTTGTAAGTGGCCACCATGATAAAACTTACCTGTCTCATCCATACATTCTCAGGGATGCTTACAGTATCTCTATGGGCAGACTGGCATCATCCACCATGAGAGATGAAGCAAGCAGAACACTAGTTGTTGTAGAAAGCAGTCACTAGATTGTGCAAAGACCTTTGGGCTCATGCCTGGGAAGTGGCTGTGGCTCATACTGAGTACAATGCAGACAGAAGCCAGAGAGCCTTCTCACCCTATACTTTCCCTGTCTCCCCACCTCCCCATCTGCTTTTATCCTTCCTGCCCATCATCTGAGGGAATTTACATCCTTTAGAAATAGAGTAGAGAATCCGAAAGGCAAACACAGCACTGGCTGGTATTGAACTGGTATATAAGCAACTCTTACAGTACCATTTCAAACTCTACAGGTGTCAACAGACTCTTGTCCATATAGGGAAGGGGTAGCAGGCATAAGAGAGATAACAAAGGTAGGGGATTGAGAATTTAGAATTCATTATAAACACATACAAGCCAGGCAGTGATAACACACACCTTTAATCCCAGCACTCAGGAGGCAGAGGCAGACAGATCTCTGTTGAGTTCTAGGCCAGCCTGGTCTACAGAGTGAGTTCTAGGACAGCCAAGACTACACAGAGAAACCCTGTCTCAAAAAAACCAAAAATAAAACAAAACCTACATATGAACAAAGAACAAATGTAATTAATTTTTAAATCCTCCTTTTCTGACCAGGAAAAGCAAGGCAGAAAGCATGGGAGGAGGCAAGCCCTGCCCTACCACAGTAGGTGTGGACACCATTCTCGGGTATTCAGGGCCTTCAGGCTGGCTGTCCAGCTGTCATGTCAGAGAACAAGGAAGGCATCCTCTTCCAGGGTCACAGGACCTCTGACTGCAAATCCACCTGAGCCACACTTCTCAGCCACATTGCCTTGCTGATCCCAGCAATGCCCAGTCCAATGAACAGTGATGTCATATTGTTTGGGTTGGGATCATTCCTGAACCATGAAACAGTTAAGAAATATCCTGCCCCACTGGCTGCCAGGCTCATAAAGGTGGACCCACGTGTACTTCCTTCTTGTTCCAAGACGCACCAGCTCATGCATTTGCTCACACCCAGAGGGAGAGACAGCACAGGCCTGCCACCTCCCATGCAAATCACCCCCAGGAGCGCAGCTGGGCTCCTCCCGCTGCTCCTGGGCAATGCTCCTGGGCAGACCTTGTACAAGATGCCATCTAGGGCGCTGTGTATTTTTCCTCATTGTGGCTCTTTTGACCGACGCTGTGGGCCTGATCCTTTTGCTGCTGGGGATCTTTGCCACACTAAACTACTGGGACTTCTTGGTCTACACAGGGGCTCTGATCCTGGCCCTGAGCCTACTGTTCTGGCTTGCCTGGTATTCCATCAATATCGAGGTGCCTCTTGAGAAGCTGGACTGTTAGTGTGGCCATGGATAGGAGAGATGCAGGTGGTATATGCAGCTGTGAACTTGGGGCCACCTGGACATGAAGCCCCCCTCCCCCCACTGAATGCCCCACTGGGACCAGGTGAGTGTGCACAAGACCTGCCTAGCAAGGTAGTGAGGGAGGCTTAGACAGGCGGGGACAGACCAGGACTGCATGGGCAGGTGGGTGGATGACTGATCCTCAGATGAGGATTCTGTAAGTCTAGGCTCAGGGTAGTGCTGTGGTGGACGAGCTAGGAGAATGTAGAATGGATGCTTTCTCTTTAGGGACCATTTTCTCTAAGTTCCTTCTTCCTCTAGTAGGCCACAATGATTCCACTTCAGAAACACACACACACACACACACACACACACACACACACACACACACACACACACACGAGAATTACCAGTATAGAACATGGGAGAAAGGAACCCATCTCGACCTCCACTGTACAGAGGGATGAGGGGGTGGTTCTAGCATGAGGAAAGTATGGAAAGTTCCCCAGTAGCTGCTAATGGCCTTGCATGCCTGGAGGGGTGTGAGCTGGGCTGTGTGGGAGCAAGCAGAGCAGAACCATCCAGAATGGTCTTTCTCTCTTGCTTCCTTCCTGCAGCTGACAGGTGGGACAGAGCCTGCTTTCCCTCAGAAGTGTTCCTGCCCAGCTCCTCACAAAGACTAATAATACAGCCAACACATGTGCCCAGACCAGCCTCAGAGGCCCTGAAGTCTAGACACTGGCTTTGAGTTTTCACTGGCCGAGTCATGTGTCACAGCCAGGGAAGTGGCTCAGTTGACTGCATGAAACACAAGAACTATCTGTAAGATTTTGACGCAGGGGTGAAGCTGAAAGAACACTGGGCTTGATCTCACAACCCAGAATGAGATGGCAGCTCTTCCCAGGGAGCTGAAACGGGAGCATTGGTCAGTTTGATCTCATCCCCTCCTCCCCAGGTGGGTTGGGACCTGTGGGTGGGTGCAACTTGACACTCCCTTTTGATTAGGAGGTAAGGGAGCAAAGGTTATTGCTGAGATGGAGGAAGGAAATAAGGATTCTATCTTTTATTGGAGACTACAGTTGGCCCCAGAGCAGTGGGAATAGAGTAGTGTGTTGAGTACAAGGTAGATGAGGAGAGAAATGAGACACCAGGAATCCACGGGACCCACACCAGGCTTCCATGCCCCTTCGCTGGGTGACCTTGAATAGAGTGCATCACATGCTGAACCTCTGCGTTTTTTAACCTTAGAAATGAGGATACTGTTCTCTGCTCTCACTGAATAGGCCAGAAGTGGTAAGGCAGGAATGGCTTTTTGCAAATGATTGGGTTCACATGAATGATAAATGTTGTTGTTAAACATGTAGCCTGGGTGAGTAAGCTCACCTGGAATCCAAACTTGGAATTTGTGGTTGTCCCACAGAGTTGGCCATGCTAAGAATCAGTTCGTACTTTAGATCATGGGGCTCCTCCGAAGCAAGGAAGGCTCCAATTTGCCTGCTGTACCATGGGAATGAGTCAGGCACTAGGGTAAGGAACCAGAGATGCCATAAGGACCAGGTCAGGGAGTTCCCTGCCAGGAGAGAGACACAGACATTAGCCGCACAGTCATACTAACAGTGCCGTAACAAAGCGAGCTGAGGACTAGGAAGGAAGGGAGAATCCAAGAGGGAAACCAACCTGGAAGGTGGAGTCACAGGCTTCCCAGAGGTGGTGGCAGGCTGAGCACCCAAGAAAGAGGAGTTGGATTAGAAAGTCTTCCAGGAGAGGGAATGGATTGGGCACAGTTCTAAAAGATGCAAGAAGAAAGAAGAGTGAGCAGTAAGGACTGAGGAGGTGGGGGCTTGCAGCAGGCAAAGTCCTAGTCTGGCACAGACTCCAAGGGCCTTCTTAAGCATGTTGGGTGTTCCTTTAGTCAAAATAAGGTATCAGTGGATTTTTTATAAGCATGGATTTGTCTTGATTCTGCTGAATTTGACTCCAAAAGGTCACCCTAGCCACAGCCCACAAGGTGATAAGAATTGGTATCAGAGTTTTGACATATGCAGCATTAGGCTCCTTGTCATGCATCCATCAGAAGCTCAATAGTCCCAGGCCGGTTCAGATGTCTCAGTAGGGAAAGACACCTGCTGCTAAGTCTGATGACCTGAGTTCAACCCCAGAGACCCACACGGAAGAAGGAGAATACTGACCCTTGTAAGTGGTCCTCTGCAGGTCTACATCTGCACTGAAGCATGCTTTCATACATGCTAACACACACACACACACACACACACACACACACACACACACACACACGTGCACACATGCTCTCGCCCACATGCACGTGCACACATATAATAATGTAGTTTCAATTTTTAATAATTATTTATTTTATTTTGTGTGCATTGGTGTTTTGCCCACATGTGTGTGTGTGAGGGTGTTAGATCTTGGAGTTACAGATAGTTGTTAGCTGCATTGAGGGTGCTGGGAACCCAGGTTCTCTGGAAGAGCAGTTAGTGCTCTTAAACACCAAGCTATCTCTCCAGCTCGTCAAATTTATTTTTAAAAATTTAGTTCAATAGCCAGGACAGGATCGAAGTCCTACACCATCTGCCTCAAATCCTGTTTTGTTCCTTTCTATCTGTGTGACCTAGGGAAGTTACCTCCCTTCTCCACAGCTGTCTCCAAGTCTATAAAGTGGAGATAGGAGATAGGAGATAGAATAATTAGTAATGACCTCGACCTCGAAGGATATTGCTGATGCTGGTTAAGCAAGGCAAAGGGCACTCAGTGGAGCCTCTGTCAACATGCTGATAGGTGGCACAGGATGGTGGGTGGTGGGGGAACCTTCCTTTCAGATAGACATTCCTGAAAGATTGACCAATTCTACCTATGTGGTGCTGGGGCAGGAACCAGGACCTCATGCATGTTAGGCAAGTGTTCTACCATTGAGCAACATCCCCGGCACCACCAATTCTTAAGGCAGTGCATGGTATCAAGAGGGCGTTTTGTTTTGTCTAGTTTTGTTTGTTTTGGGGTGGCAATGGAAGTGGATGCCAATAGATTTTTTACTCAGGCTCAGCTGGATTTTCAGATGTGGGGGCTACCCAGTGTCTTCTCCATGGAGCACGAGTCATTCCCACAGCACTTTTACTTTTCCAGTCTTCAACCTCTGTGTGTGGGAGGGCTTTAGAGTCACCAGGTCACCATCAATCTTGCTCTCCATCCCTGCAATGGAGTGGTCCAGAGTAACAGCGTAGCGTCACTGCCCCAGAAGCTGCTCACTCACTGTGGGGCTACAAGCTCTTCTGTGACCTTGGACAAGTCATTGTCCTTTCCTTTGCAATGAATCTTTGATCAAGCAGTGCAAGCCAAAGATCTCTAGAGGAGGAGGAAGTATAAGGTGGAGTCAAAGGACAGGAAGCCAGAGTCCCAGTCCATGCACAGTCTACTCATCTAGGTTTTCAGTAGTTTTACCACTGAATTTGCATATAAGTAGTATTTTTCCTGAACATTTCCTCTAGTGCCCAGCACTGTCTCTCCAAGATAATTGCTGTCGATTCCCTTGCATTCTGGAACCTTTGGCCTTAGTATAATCACTAACTATATTTATGACTTATGGCAATTGTAACTGGTTTAGCCAGTTCTCAGCTATTGGAGTGAGGTCGGGGAAAAAGAAACAGACTCCTGAGTCAGAGGCTGATGCCACATCATCTTCCACATCCTTTGGAGACTGTTCGAGATGAGGATGATAGGACCTGCTCTGCCCTGCCCCAGGGCTGAGGAGATCACATTCCTGGACTGCTGCAGGACAGAGCTGTGCCCTGGCTGCTCTGCCAGCCCTTAGCCTGCAGTGTCCCAGTTCTCCAGAGCCAAGAGGGCAGTTGGTGCTAAATCTCAAAGGCTGCCCAGAAAGTTTCAAAATGACTGGCTGGTTTTTATAGACCAACTGTGTACAAAGCGAGACCTTCTTGCTGTGATTTTATCTCTTGGCCACTGTGTTTCCAGGCTGTTTGCTCCCCCTCTCTTTTTTTTTTTTTTAAACTCTTGGGCACTTCCCATAAAGATAAGTCCCCAGGAAAAGTCAGGTGAAGACTCTTGCCTATTTGCAAATAGGATCTAAGATAACTCCCACCCCCAAATACACACACACACACACACACACACACACACACACACACACACACTCCCTGGCCTCTATATTGTCTTCCAACACATATCCTACAACTTAGCAATACATCAAACACACATGCCCACAGATTGCCTCCTTCACCATATTGACACATGTATACTACACACATGGAGATACACCCCTTCCTCATTGTACACAGATGTTCAGTGTGCATACTAGTATAACTCTCTCATAGACACCTCAACCTAATCACACACCATTCCATGGCTTCTCTCACACTTGCACACATCCAACACGAAACTATCACCCACAGAAATAAGCACACGCACTACTCTGCTATCAAGGCCAAATGTATACAAAGCTCATGGCCCCGAGCCCTGGAAAGTGAAACTTGTTCCTCTGCATTTACTTTTTCGAGCAGGTAGCCTCTCTCCTCTGCCCACGCTACTGCTGTGCCTGTTCAAAGGTTAGCTGGGTTAAAGGGCACCCACAATTGTTCAGCAAGCCCATGCCCGGAACAGATATGGTACTGGGGCTGTGTGAACAGCCAAGCATCTCTCAAGTCTCCCCATGGATTTCTAATCTGAGGAGACAGATATTGCAAGTGCCCACGGCTTTGAGGAAGTACACAGGAAAGTGCAGTCCAGGAGATAAGCCCAGTCTTGCATAGGCTCTGAAAGCTGGAGTGAATGCAGAGCCTCTGGCTGGAAGCAAGGGTCATTGTATTTGGCTACAGGGGGATTCAGATGTCTGGCCTGGATCTGAGAAACAGAAAAGAACTTGCATCTAGAGATGGCATAGGCAAGGTTAGCCCAGAGACTAAAGAATTTAGAGAGCTCAGGGTAAGTTAAATAGATGTATTGGACTTAGGGGTCTTCCATGCAGTCCATCTGGGACTCTTAACACTTAGTGAGGCTCTTGGTACTAGATGCGGATGGGGATGTGGACATTACAGACTGGAGAATGGCCGTATCCCACGATTCTTCGGTAAGAGCAACTTAACAGCGTGGATGAACTGAGTTGGAAGGTACAAGCTCTGAGATGGGGAGAATACTCAGAAAGTGCAAGTGCTAAGAAAGAAAAATTTGGAGAGAAATGATGGCTAGAAGATGGGAGTTGGGGGAGCATGGAGACATCCTAACAGAAGGGGCCTGCCCTGCTCTCCTGTGGGGGGAGGCTATGGCAAAGGCTCAGAAAGAATCACCATTCCTAGAACAAGAGAGGTCAGGGGAAGCCATATTTGATTAAAATGATGCTTTTTTTTCTCTCAAGCATGGACAATTTGAAATGCAAATGGGGTGTATGAGCAAAACTACCCAGCTGGGGTTGAGAGTTCATATCACTTAACTCAGAAAAGAGATCAGACATGGAGCTGGGGGCAGAGTTGAAGATATGACTGTTGATGAGATTGTAGAGGGAGAAGGGGCTAGGGGGAGGACAAGGGGGAGACTACAGGGACTGGGGGAGAAAGGAGGCATGGAGAGGAACACTAAGACTCCAGGCCAGACCCCAAGGTGCTGCAGTTATTTCATTTTACCATGCTTTGAGAAAAGTATCGTGGGACGACTCCTCTTCCCCCTCATTGCCATCACTGGTCCCCTTTCACAGATAAAGATCACAGAGAACATAGTGATTGACCCACTTGAGCGATGCGATAGAGCCAGTAAGTGATGGAGCTGAACTATGAAACCCTGTGCATCTGCATTAGTTCATCTTCTTTCTACATGACTGGGCATTGGCAAATTCGGCCTCTGGCCAAATCTGGCCTGCCTCTTATTGGCTCTCACCTAGTTCTTCTGACTTCTCTTATTACCCCTGGCTGTTTTAGGGAGTAGTAGAAGGACTGAATAGTTCAAACACAGACCAGAAAGACTAAAAAGTTCGAACTATTGACTACCTGGACCTTTATGCAAAGGTATGCCAAAGCCTCTGGCTAAGCCACCGATTCTTCCCATGGGAGGCAAGGTCAGAGCTGTGGGCCATGCTTGCACTTAGAGGATGGGATGAGGGATACAGTTGGGGGGGACCCCAGTGGAAGTTCCCAGCAATAATAAAGGAGCATCATGACGAAGGTGACAAAGAGGACAAAAGAATGCATGACAGCCAGCATGAGGTGCTGGCCATGGTATGTTTCAGAGCCACTGAGAATGTTGAAGTCTCAGGAAAGGTGATGAGTCTCAGCAATGAGCCTTTATCTGTAAACAGCTGGGAAAGATCAGATGAGTACAGCTTGTGGAGTAGCTGTTGAGATGCACAAGGCCTGGGTGCAGAGTGTTCTTCAAGGTGTTTGGTGATGGAATTAAGGAAGCAGGACAATGGCCTGATGGCATAGAATTCCTTTATGGGGTGGGGGTGAAACAGGAAACTGAATGAGATGGTGAAGGGAGGCCAGGAAAGGGGTTTGAGAGTGCTAAACAAAGATGGACACCTGGGAATGGGGGAGGGAGTAGACCAAATCCCCAGGACAAGGCATTAGCCTTGCCTTGAAGGAGTTCATATTTGACAAGCACCTTGTGTGGAAGCAGCTGAATCAATTATTTTCACTGCTTCCAAGGCAGAACAAAGGACTCAAATCTCCATTTGATAGGTGGAAGAAATCTGAGTCTCAGATTTATTTCAAGTAGTTCAAGAAAAAATAGTGAGTGTTAAGGAACTCAGGTCCTGGGACTCAGACCCAAGTCTGGCCACAGAGTCTTGTCTGACCCATGTTTGTCTACTTTTGTCTAGCCCAGGTCTGTCTAATGCAGAAGATCCAAATCAAGACGGGCTCTCAATGCAGCACATCCCTGAGTGCATCCGGGAGGGACCCAGACGCTGCAATGATGAAGCTTTCACATCACCCACAGGGACAGCCACAAATGACTGTGACCACTACCAGGGCTCTATCGGGAGCCCAAGCACCCTGCACCAAACCGCTGAGACAGCTGCCACCATTCCGGAAGTTTGTGAGGGACCAAGAAGCCAGGAAGTTCCACCAGCGAGGCTTTTAAAGGGACCACTCTACTAAAGGCTTCGATACCAAGGAAGCCTCTGGCCAAAGTTCTTCCAAAGAACTGCCCATTGGAATCAAGCACGGACACCCAACAGGGGTCTCTCATGAACATGCATCATGGAGTGCTGCTGCCATGTCCCTCTGACGTTCACTAGACTCTGAGCCCCTGGCTCCTCTTCATCCCCATCACTCAGGGGACACACAGAAGCAGATTCCAACATGGAGACGGAACCGTGAATGCACAGCTAAAGTGCACACAAGGGGACTCCCCTCACTGATGAACATGCTGGCACTCTTCACACAGGCCTAGGTGCAGAGCCAGGCTCGGGGCTGCTCACACTGAGCTTCAGGTAGCCCGAAACCTTCAGGCAATTTTTTTTTATTATTTTGACAAGCACTCTAGGCCTCTGCTGTCTGTGTGTTGTTTGTGACTTCAAGGAGAAGACTGCATTTCTAGCCTAAATTACATGTCGTCCAATACAGCCTGACTCCAGTATCTACTGGAGACCACCATTCCTGGGCTGATAGGAGAGGTGTGCTCTGTTTGGTAACTCAGGCTGAGCTGCTCCACTAATTTATATTTTCCATGGTCTGATTTTGCACTTTGTATTTATATTATGCCCTAAATGTACATGTTTCCTTTAAGCTGTCTCATAGCTTTTATGGTATGGGGCAGTTGCTTAAATAAAGAAATGGCTGTGTTGTTATGTGACATGATGTGATTCTGAGTCTGCATGATGACAGATCATTCTCGTACCCTTGGCTTCAGAGCACTGTCTTCCCGTTTATTTACCCCAGGAGTCTACTGTGAGTCCAATGCCCACTGAAGGGAACACACAGAGCACAGGACTTAGCCCCGCCCCAGGGACTCTTCTGGCATCTCTGGGCTCAACTAGCAGCTTGGTTTCTCAGTGTAAGTCTGGACTCAGAAACCTGAAAAGACATGATGAAAGAACATCTCAGTTCAAACAAAGATTGTCCTATCCAGAACCTTCCTTGACCTCTTTCGTCCCTAGCCTTATCGATCACCCCAGTTGGAAATTTGTGGGGGGGGGGGGGAGTTGACTTCACACCCAGGAAGGACCACCTCTTCTTCTATAAGGTCCTGCCATTATCACAGTAAGGAACGTGGCAAGTAATCAAAGTCCGTGGTAAGTCACTGTGCTGGAGTCCTAGTCACTTGTCTTCTGAGGCCAGCACAGCTGGGTATTTTGTTTGTTTGTTGTTGTTGTTGTTACTGCTGCTGCTGCTGTTGTTATTCAATTACAGAAATGAGACTGGTCTCTGTGTCTTTGATACCAAATGCAGTCTCTGGCTCTCACTCAGCAACAGCCTCATCTGCACTCACAGGGAAAAACTGGGCTCACACCCAGCCCGGAGCATATGTTCACACCAAAGAAAGACAGAAAGAGCTGCGATTCCCACCTCACACAGAGCCCTCGCTGCAGGGAATCCCGGAGGCCGTTTGCACTCTTCTTCTTCTTCTTGCTCTTAGTCTGATAATGGCAAGATGAAGACAGTTGGGCATGTACACGCTGCATCTGCTGAGAAGGCATTAGCTTGACTCCTGAATCATCTCCCCAGTTAGCAGACATGCTCTTACAGGATGGAGCATCTGACCATGGCCTTGGAGAGCAAGAGTCCAATGATCTGTGATAACAGATCCCAGCGGGTTATCCCCTAGCCCTGAGATGAACACCATAGAAGGCAATGTTGGCTCACAGAGAATGAGTTCCTGGAATTTATCAAGTATCTTGTTGCTACCTTTGAGAGCTACAGCGGAGAAGGGACACGCACACTGTGGAAACTGGGGGAAATTCCTCTGGAGCAAAGCTCAGTCCACAGCTGCACTCCTACGGGGAGAAAGCTTGGAGACTCCTTAGGTTCCAGGGCCAAAGGCTAATGGGCACTGTGGGGCCACACTCCCTCAACTGTTTGGGGATCCTCTTGAATGCAACTTCAAGTTCAGTGAGTCTAGAGAAGGTCTAAGACTCTGCCTTCCTAATAAGATTTCAGAGGCTTCCCATTGCTGCTCGTGCCTGTGACACACTGAGGAGCAAAGATCCCCAAGGACCTAGACATCTTAGAGATAGGGAAACCCACATGAGAGGCAGTTCTCCCAAGCTCACACAGTTGAAAGTGGCAGATCCAGGTTTGCAGGCCAGGTCTCCATGCTGTCAAGTGAGTACTCTCTTCCCTCCGGGTATGGTTGATTGGCTTCTCCCCAGTCATACAGAGCCTCAGGCAGAAACAAGCAAGCAAGCAGCACAGGCCAGGGGAAGTGAGGCAGACTCATGCTATCAGTGAGTCACACACCTTCACACCTCTGGCACCAAGCTGGCTGTGCTTTGTTTCAAAGAATGAGTGGGACTCCACACTGTTCTGTGTCACAACAGATGACAGAATACCGAATGCACAGGCGCTCGCCATGTGGGCAGGGCTTGAAGAGAGAGGAGGAAACAAGGGTGGGATGGGGTGGGCAGGGGTTAAGCCAAGTTAGATCTGACATCAGCCTCCATCTTGGCTCATCTCATCACTGCTCACACTACAGGATCCCTAGGGAGGGCAGCTGGGTTTTTTTCATGCCCATGAATTCAGTAGCTCCTGCCTCTTACAGACGTGGCAGGTATTCTTCACCAGTCAGAAGATCATGGCAATGACATCATAATCACAAGCATCCAAAGTGGTGTGGCACTGGCCTTTGGAGACTTCCGTGATCCCCTAAGTGGGCAGATACATGAGGCGGTAACCTTTCCCTTTGTCGGAGTATAGAGAAGTAAAACCTTGGGTCGTCTCATCAAGTTTGTGATGATTCTAGGACTATGAGACGTCATTTAAAAAGCTATTTAAAGAAGTCTGCTGCTAATCATCAAGTCTTCACATAAACACATGCCTGTGGCTTATCAGAGACAGGACCCACACAGCCTGGGGGAGACGGACATACTAGAGGGAAAGATGGTTCACTCCCAACCAGTAACCTCAAAGCACCCGAGATTCAACTCACTTCTCAGTGAAATTAAGTAGGTGGGAATCGGGAAGCTTATCATGGCTGGAGTGCACGTTGACTCTATTACGGCTGAGGCAGGTTCAGAAATGTTATTTGCATGAAGGGCCAAAGAGCCTAAATAGAGACCAGTCCTGAGGGTAATGGAGTTAGAAAGACAAGCATGACCCTTTAGGGGAAGAGATGTTTTATGAGTTTGCCCTGCTTCTTCCCTCATCAAAGATCCATGTTTCTTCTCTGAGAAGGACACTGCTGGTATGTATCCAGCATACACTCGGGTTGTATCAGTTCAGAAGACACGGTAAACATCTGGTAAAAAAAGGAAGCAGTAAGTGCCAACTAGAAGATAACTGAATCTGTTTATGGATTGGATAGTCTGTTCCAAGGCTCCCACAACTTTCCTGGCAGAGTAGGGATACAAGGATGGAGGCCAGCCAGGAAAACAAGGGGAAGAGCCAAACTCCCCCTGTCAGAGACACTGGGATGAGAAGCCCAGAATGCCAGAATCGGACTATGGGTCTAAGATGCCCAAGTTTGCTCTGTGAGAAAGCCCCCTGGGCATGTACAAGCACTGAATAAATGGTGCCTGTCTGTTGTGGGATATTTTGATCACACTCTGACACTCCTGAGACTGCCCGGTAAAGTTATACCTTGAATCAGGGGGCAGAGCCAGCAACTGGCTGTCCAGAATTTGCCATAGAGAAGCCAGCAATTTGGATAGAGAAGATGTACAGGAAGGAAAGGGTGGGGACCAGAGTTTGAGTTTCCTCTTGGTTCTGGAATGAGGGAAGAAATCTGTCTCAAGTGTGTCGGTGTCTACGGCCAAAAAGCAAGGTCAGCTGATTGCTACTCTGCCTCTCTGAGCTAGCAGGTTTTTACCCCAGCCTTTGACTCCTGAGTCTTATTGATAAATAGAACAATAGAGACTTAATTTAAACCTACATATTGTGGCTATGGCAGAGCTGGGGTCACAGAACCTAAAGTCCATCAGGCCATGGCCTGGACCTGAGTGGCTGGCAAGTGCTGATTGAGGGACCATGGGTATTGAGAGCTGCTGGCCACAAAAGGCCATGGAAGTATACATCAGGGTCACCTAGTATTCAAAAGGTCAACTTATCAGAACCAAGGGTGTGATTAAGCCATCACACAAGGTGTGTTGAAGTTATTGCCTTTTGAATAAATTGACTGTTTCTTACTGTAAACTTCTTATGCAATTACACTATGATATCTCTCTATTACCATGTATCTTCATGTAATAATATGTAAATGTAATCTTATGACTACATCTCATTCTTATGGGCACATGTATCTGTGGGTGGTCAGAAAGATGGCTTTTCATTTAGCTGTATAATTTTGACATATAGAAATACACTAGGATATGCTTCATAGCCAGATCCGTTGTCCCAGGAGACTGCAGACACTTCAAGCCTGCTTTGTTTCTTTTGCTCAAACACAGGAAATAATAATCTCTCCTCAGTCTACTACAAACTGCACATATTTAGCTCATTTTTACCTCAGAGCAAGTTTGAACTAGACTAAAGGCCTTTGTAAATAGATCATAAGTTTAAAAACTGTACAGTTATGCACAAGGTCAGAGTTGCAGATGTCTACCAAGGTTACTAACACAAAATACCCTAAGAAAAGCCTGCCAATTCCTCGCTTGCCAAGTCTGCTGATAAAGAGCTATGTCTCAGAGTTTGTCGCACTGGGCACTGCATCCCCTCCCTCTGGTTCCTGAGACCTTGGAATCTTGCATTACCATGGTAATGGCTGTGCTCCTTATCTATTCTAGGAATGTACTATGACTTTGAGGGTTTTGAAACTTTTCTCAGGATTGCAAGGAGTCTCCTGCTAGAAATGTAAGGATAGTCAGGCAAGAGAGGAGCTAAGAACGAGAACTGAAAAGAAGCTATAGACTTAGAGAAGCAGGAGAACAAAAAGAACAGCAGAGAGATCAGGAGAGCTTACTTAGAACAATAAAGTGGATGGACTGAAAGAGCACAGTATGCATGGATTTATTCATAGATAAGTAGTTTCCCCGGCCAGTTACACTGCCTTCCCTGGACTCTGGGAGAAAGTTCTTTAGGGCAGACACCTGAAAAGCTTTCATTACATGGAGCCACAGACAATGATTAAAATATCAATATATTCATGTGCAGCTGCTAAGCCTACAAAAAACATCACCTGTCTCTGGTTTTACTTACTCTTGTATTTATATTCACTTTTATGCAACCAGTAGTAATGGCTGGTCACATCGCACCCAGCTCCAGACACTGGAAGTGTCTTCAGCATTTGAAGTTCGTAACTTGGAGGCGGCTTAAAGAGGATCGATCCACTGTGCCCCTACTCCTGCTGTCCACTGTGGCCCACACCAACCTGCCCCCAAACTCTCTAAGTCAGCAAACAGAGAAATAAGTAGATGTAGCCAAGGCACTGTTCACACGTTCACAGCTTAAGCACTGCATTTGATCTGACCCCAATTATTACCGCTTTCTTTTCTAGTTGTTTCCCAAACAAGTACTAACCCAGTCCTAGGAAATATTTTTCTTCTTTACTCAGCTTTACTTGTTCCCAAGACACCGGCCTATTCCATAGTGAGGAGCCCCAGACTATATCCACTAGGGCATACCCCCACATACAGCATTGGTTCTGGTGTCCTCTCACCCCTAACCCCATATTTCTCACCAATTCTCTTCTTCCACCTGCCTCCAAAGACAGCCTCCAACCCTATGGCTGTCTTTCCCTGAGGACACACCTACCTTCCTGGCTGTAGTTATCTGGAGGCTCGGCTCTTGCCCTGCCCGGAGTCTGTCACCTGAAGAAGGCTCCAGGGCCACAATCCTCAGCTCTTGGCCTCTGAAGCTACCTAAGAACACTTAAGCGGTCCCTCTCAAAGTACAGTCCGAGGACCAGCAGCAGCTGCCTCACCTGGGGTCTTACTAGAAATGCAGTTTCCAATCCCACTGAGTGCCTACCTCCTTCTCCCCCTAGGAACTTTCCTGGCTCCTGTATTGAAGATTGTGTGTCCTGGGAACCCTTGGTCCTAGAAAAATCAGTGTGGTTGGTCACCTCCTCCTTTCCCACACCTGCTGAATGACCTGCTCTGGAAGTAGGGTCCAGTGATAGGTGGTTAATACATCCTCCGGTGGACTCAGGTCAGGCTGATTCAAGTCCTAGAATAGAAAGGCACAGGCAGGAGTGACAATATTCTACAGACACTTGGGACTCTCTCTTTGGCTGTCAGACTATTGAGACAATGGCCCCCAAGGAAGTAGAATTTCCCGGGAACCTCATGCTGGGAGAAGGAAAGGACTGAAGCCTGGTTGAGCCAAAAGAGAAACATCTCCTAGAGAGAAATTTATAGTTTGGCAGATTTTTGGCAGAAGAGACTGGAGCCGATATGATGGTGATGGCTGGGACTATGCCTTAATGGAGATTGGTTAGTTATACACACCTCTGGTCTTCTATTTAAACCCAAAACTCATGTTATGACCTGAAAAAAACAAACTTGGTGACTGGTGGATGGAGTTACTAGACCTCTTTGTTCATCTTCCCTATGAAGACACACTGGATATACCTCCTTTTGTGCTTTTCACTATTACGTGTTTTCATTTAGACCACTGAGTACAGGCGGGTGAACATGGCTTGTTTAGGGCTGCCAGAGCCCGGGCTCTGGAAATGAGAACTTCTGTCCTGATTGGTTCGGGATGTGGAATTTAACATTTGCCCAAGAGCTGTCCTGTGTATGACTGCATGTCCTCTACACTCCCCTGGGCACAGGAGCATAAACTTTGTCCTGTTTTCTATCCCATGGAGTCCAAACCAGGCTGAACTAGCCCCTGGCAGTTCTTTCAGCCAGGGGAAACCTCATGTCCTGGCTATCCCACAGTGCCCCACATCACTCACAGCTAATTTATCAGCCAGAAAGCAGGAGGAATGGATGAGTGCTTCCTACTGTCTCCTTGGGGTGGTGGGGGGTGGTCTCAATGTTCAAGAAAAACAAATATTCTCCCTCACTGGGGAAGAAAGCTAGGTGGGGTGGGAGAGATGCCTGGGCCTTTGGTTCAGAAAAAGATGGGAAGAGGCAGAGAAAAGGAGAGAGCCATCCGAGGGGTGAGATGCTTCAGGGGAAGGTGCCAAGAAGGATGGATGGGGATAGGGACAAGAAAATCATGGAAGAGAGAAACTGAGATGGAAGTGAAATGGGGGTGAAGAAAAAGAGGGACTGTTAAGGTATGGTTTCCTCTGTGCAGGAGAAGGTGAGCTATCTCTTACTCCCTGAGTTTGTAGAGATGGGGACAAAAAGATATAGCACCTCCTCTGCCCCCTGTCACTCCTATCCCACTACACCCACAATGCCAGGCAGCTCAATACTCCATGGTCCCCCCTTCTGGAAGATGTCCTGGGATGGAGAGCATCCTTCAGGTTTTGTGTCAGTTTCCAACCTAGTCATCATCGCATCAAAATCCTCCTTTATTCTTTCCTCATCCCCATCCTTCTTGTCTTGAAATATGTTGTCTGCCAAAGAGACTGTAATCATTATGGAATAATTAATTCATCGCTCCATGATTTATTAATCAAGTCCATCCATAACCGGGTATGCAAAAAGCAAAAAAAACAGATGTATTAGGATTTCCATTAGCGTTTTTGAAACATTTAAAGTAATGCATTATAACCCCATAAATCCCTTGGGGTGGGTGAAGAACAAATGAAACCAGAGATTTCAGCTCTCGGCTGCCTGTGTGGAGAAGGGTGGTGTGAAAAAAAAAAACAGGAGACTAAAATGCTTCTTAGCTCTTCTTGCCACTCTCTGCCATCCCCACTACCACTAGCTAGCTCAGGACTTTGACCCCTTCCACACACCCCATCTTCCCTTCCACTTCTGGAAACTACCCAAGGGCCAACTCATAAGCAAAGCCAGCATTAGCTTGGCATCAGAGAAGCTTGTACTGGTTGCTCCACTTATCCTTCCCCAAAGCGACTATCCTACAGGCCTTGCCTCCAGCTCTTGCAAAGTCATTCCTTAGTCTCCCTCATTCAAACCATCTGAGGATGAAAGGCTGTGCGGTTGTCTGGCCCAGAACTAGTCCCCAGAGTCCCTCTCCATCACAGCAATCTCAAGGCCATGCTCCTCCACCACGGTCCTGCGCAAGTCGCTAGAGGTAGATGTTACCCACTTCCTCCTTCGAAGCCTTGCCCGGGAAAGTGGAGCTCGGGAAGAGACCCAGTGGTGGGGACCAGTGCTCGCTCCTGCTTGCTGCTAGACGACCCACTTCTTCCTTCCCTCACTTGGTACACTTGTCAACCATCACATCTTTCGGGTCTTACTATGTAGCACAGGTTGGCTTCAAACCCACGATCCTCCTGTCTCAGCCTCTTTTTGCTTAGTTTTACAGGAGTGGACCATGGGTTGGTTTGTCCAAACTCTTCTCAGTGACAGGAGAGAACCAACCTTCAGGCATGGAGCTGAGAGAGATCAGCCCCCGAACAGACAAGTCCAAAAATGTTCTTGTTCTATTGTAAACTCGTATGAATGTTGACTTTCCTATTATTTTTTGGATTTTATTTAATATTCATACATGTATATAATGTGTTTGGATCAAATCCCCCCTGCCCACATTTCCTCCCCTCCAATCCCTCCCTACCCTTCCTGTGTGTTGACTTTTATTCCATACTATATTTGTGTGTATTCAGTGCTTCTAAAATATGCCGAAAACTACAGGTAAAATTCCCATCATTTTGCTTGTGGGTTTCCTTTCCCCAGCCCAATAACATGGGCCACTTGCACAGCTGAGAAGGAATTTCACCAAAGACAACAATTACCTGCCAGTCACATGTGGATGCCTGTCAGGTTGCCAGGCAAGCCCAGCCATGTCTAATGACCCCTGCGGGGGTGGGGGGGGCATCCCTCTTGTCCCAGCTGCACATTTTCCATGTGAGAATGAGTCACGGGTGGCCTGAAACCCACTCTGCCTGGCCCCTGGCTTGCTGCTCTGCCACTCCATTCTTCCTCACTGGGTGAAAGCAAAGGTCCAGAGACGGATGAGGGATCTCCTGGGCAACCAGCCAGGTGGGTAAAGTTGTATAGTCAGGGACCTTGCTGAGCTGAGCACACAGGGGTGTCGATGCTAGCACTATATCCTCCAGTGGATGTAGGCGTGGAAGCATGCTGTGTGACATGGTTTAAGGACTCCAGCAGGGGTGACATACAGGACAAAGTAGAATTCAGTTCTCGATCTTGCTTCAGAAAGGCATAGGTCAGTGGTTCTCAACCTTCCTACTGCTGTGACCCTTTAATACAGTCCCTCATGTTGTGGTGACCCCTAACCACAAAATTTTTTCATTGCTACTTCATAACGTGATTTTGCTGCTGTTACGAATCGTCATGTGAATATCTGATATGCAACTCCTGTAGGGGTTGTGACCCACAGGTTGAGAACCACTGAAATGGGTGGAGCTCTGTATATTCTCTTTTTCTCCCTCTCTCCTTTCCTGCTAACTATATTTTGTACACAAATATGTGAAGTGAAGGCTGGGGATTCATGTAAGCCAGATGTATTACAGAAGCAAACTTCTGGCCCACAAACTATAGCCACTCAAAACACACATTGAACTCCAAAGCCACTGGAAGGTATCAGCCAAGTTCAAGTAATTATGCTGGTGGGTGCCAACATGGCCTCCCCATTCCTCATGAGGACAAGGGCTACCACTAAGCCCATTGAAGCTGACTTCTGAAATGAACCCCCTTATCTTTACTATCATTTATCATTGACATAAGCCAATGCCAGGAGTCTATCATGCAGGTGTACTTAGACCAGCTGCCATAATAATGAACACCTAGGAATCACACTGTCCACACCCTTTCCTTATAACCTATTCCAACCAGGAAGAATCCTGATTAATTCCAGACTTACCAGCCATTGCAGCCATTTCCCATTAAATCAGTAACATCTGCATTTTTACTGTCCTTCATCCCAAATTCCTCCTGTTCTACTTGATACAGTGAAAGTCTTCATTGCCTTTCATGCATAACCACTGAAATGGTTTTGTTCAACCCTGTTATACACAGAAGAAAAAAAAAAATAAAGATGATACCCCGCTTTTCCCAAGCACTGTTGCTCACAAGAGAACTCAGGCAGACTGGAAAGGGAATGAAAGGTGGATTTCTTAGAAGGGACAGTTCAGTGCTTCAGGCCTCCAGCTGAGTGGCTTGAGGCTGTGTGCCTGCAGCTCACCTTATCCGGGAACAGATCCTCCTCAGGATGGTTCGCACTTGAAGGCTTTCTGAAAGTGCTGCACCAGGACAGACAAGGGGCTCTGCAATTCCAGGACACAGCAAAGGAACCAGAGCATAAACCCAGAGTCCTACCCTGCCCTGTATACATGCACACAGATTTTTCCATTCCCTGAATGTCAGAGGCAGAATACTAGCCATCAATTGGACCCATCACAGAGATTGTGATTCCGACTGAAGTCCGTGAAAATTAGTGCAGACTTGAACCCCATGCAAAGAGAAAGATTGTTTCCTCTCTTACACACACACACACACACACACACACACACACACACACACACACGCACGCACGCACGCACGCACGCACAGCCCCTCTCCCCTTTCCCAGTAACTACCTCGATATCATAGTCAACTGAGGTAGAGAAAGTTTTGGACTAGATGAGACCTGGGTTCCACCTTTTAGCCCTTCAACTAGCTACCCAAATGACTGTCACTACAGCCCCCTTTCCACTTTCATCTGTAAAATGGGCTCTTGGAGTATCAGGCAAGATAACACAATGCAGTAATAGCCCACATCTACGGAGTTTTTATCACGTGTCAGCACTTATCTCCCATCGTACTTATCACAACCTTGAAAAGATATGATAGATGCTCCAGAGAAATAATTAAGGAACTTGTCCTGATTGCAGTTAGTGACAAGGGGAGATGGGATAGAACCTGGTAATCTGATGCCAGAGCACTTTAGCACATAGGTGAAAGGTCAAAGGACATCTAAAGTCAGCACTTAGGAAATAGTACTCAGTGGACCCCCCTCCACTGCCCCCGAAGAGGCAGATTTTTGCCCATTTCCCAGGCCTCATATTGCCGGCCACACCATCTGCATTTTAATCCTTAAAAAGAAAATACGGAGAGGAGGGAAAGGGAGTTTTTTTGTCATACCTGAGATAACCCAGCTACTCACATGGAGATCTAAAAGTGGGAAAAAGTTAGTGGGCATTTATTTCTATTTGGAATCAACAGAGAGAGGAAAACAAAACTTCATTCAGTAGTTCTCAGTGGATCTACCTATCTAGCCATCACTCAGTAGCAGCGGAGTTGGCATCTCTGAAAGCAGGCAACAAGCTCATGCCACAGGAGTCTGGTGGCTGGTGTACATGGGGCTGACAGCCATAACTAAGGGGCAGTTCCTGAGCCTTGCTCTGTCTTTTTTTTTTTTTTTTTTAAGAGTGAAACAAACTGTTTTGGTACATCTGTGGGCGGCACAAATTACACACAGGAAGACTTTCATGACAAGAGCAATGACCACCGTACAAGAAGTATGTACATTCCTTCATGCACACTGTTTCATAGGGAACTGAAGGCCAAGATGGTGAGATGACTCTACAGGGTTCCATGGCTCCTAGATAGGAACCAAACACAGTCACCCAAACACCTTTCTGCTCCAGGCTCTTTGAGTATTAACAGAAGGCAATCAAAAAGACATCATCTCTCAAAAACTCTCTTCCCTCAGCCTATCCTCCTCACAGTCAGCTCCCTATTCGCCTCCAGACACTCCATTCCCTCACATTTATCCTGCATTGAATACATTTTTCTCTGCTTCTCTAAGTTCCCCCATTTCTGCTAACTAGGGTTCAAAAACAGTTATAAAATGATAGTATCTTATTGCTGACCCCTGCTCCAGGAATGTCATTGAAATTTGCCCTAGAGGAACTGGAGAGATGGCTCAGTGGTTAAGAACACTAGCTGCTCTTGCACAGGACCCAGGTTCCATTCTCAGCACTCACGGCAGCTTACAACCATTTGTAACTCCAGTTACAGGGGATCCAACACCCTCTCCTGGCCTCTATGGGTACCAGCTGCACACATATGGTACACATACATACATGCAGGCAAAACACCCATACGTATGAAATAAAATAAATTTAAAAAATGTTTGCACATTCTTGTGTCTTGTTTATAGCCACGTATTTGGTCATGGCTCAGTGTGATGTAACACTGAAATAACAGAGCTGAGCAGACAAACCTCGTTCTGAATAACTGAAGCTCTGGTGATATGTTTGATGTTTGTGGTTATAAGATCTAAGACCACTCCAGCATAGAGAGGGAGGCCAAGGGCGCCTGCATAAAGTGAGGAAATGTCCTCCATTCTAAGTTAATAAAGAAAAGTGAACATAGTATTTACATTGTAACCTGTAAGGCAACCAACCACCAAGGGGAAACACACACACACACACACACACACACACACACACACACAGATGCACACACGGGAGCTCACTAAAAGAGAACAAATGGGGGAACAAAGGACAAAGAGAAAACAAACAGTAAAATGATAGGCCTGAATCCAACACACGAATTACAAGACAGAGATTATCCGGGTGGAATATTTTCAACTGCCCAATTATACGCTATCTGCAAGAAACTCACTTCAAAGTTAATGCTATCAGTATGTTGAAAGCAAACGGATGGGAAAACATGCTACACAAACATAACCAAAAGGAAGGTGGAGGCTGCATTAATGGGTGGAGGGAACCGGGCTCCACCCACTTTCTGTTTCC
Source organism: Peromyscus leucopus (assembly GCF_004664715.2). Lineage (NCBI taxonomy): Eukaryota > Metazoa > Chordata > Mammalia > Rodentia > Cricetidae > Peromyscus > Peromyscus leucopus. The sequence goes on from NC_051086.1 coordinate 49,826,866, forward strand.
TGAATGAAATCACAGGGTGGCTTAAGGGCTCTACTCTTTGACTTGGCCAGCTGTGGAGTTTTCCCAGGCACTGATAAAGGTGGTAAAGCAGTTGCCCAAAACTCGGGGAGAAAAAACAGGACCTCAGCCTTAACCCCATATTCCTTAAGTCCTCGTGAAAACTCCATACTGAGGCTGGCAAGATGGCTTTGCAGGTAAAGGCACTTGCTACACAAGCCTGGAGACCTGAGTTTGATCCATGGATCCCGTGTAAAGGTGGAAGGAGAGAACCAAGCCCACAGAGGTATCCTCTGACCTCCACACACACTCTGTAGTATGTGCCTACCCCACATACACATCACCCACATACATTAATAATAATAATAATAACAATAACAATAATTTTTCCAAAACTCTATATACTGACCCCCCCCCTTAGTGAAGACATATCTAGGTAGCACAACCCTTGTCTCTCTGTCATTCATGGGGATAATATTCAGCACTCTGTAAATTAGTTCCTCTAATGGATATTTTACACAGATCACCTGGCATCAGTGTTACTTGTACCCTCCCCATTACTAGAGGTGGACGAACCCAAGGTCTCACTCACACTAGGAAGTGTTCTCCCCCTGAGCTACATCTCCAGGATCACCCCTTACCCAAGACACAGGTCTCAAACCTACAATCCTCTTGTGTAGACCTGAGGAATATCTGGGATTACAGTCACCTGCCACTCTCAATTTAGTGCCTCATTCTTTGGACTCCTAGCCAGCCTCTTGTCAGGGTCCCTTGAAACACACTTTTTGGTCACTTTCCTGCTACAGCTTTTGGAGCAACTCTAGCTGAGTTTTAGGAAGACGAAAAGCTAATGTAGGAGCAAAGAGAATGTGCTAGGCATGGTGGCACACACATGTTATCTCAGGACTCTGAGAACCTAAGATAAAAGGACCAAGAGTTCAGGCTACCCTGACATACACACACACACACACACACACACACACACACACACACACACACACCAAAAAAAAGCAAAGAGGATTTCCAGGGATGGAAAAGGATATTATAGAATGATAAAAAGTCAAGTCACCAAGACAAACTAAAAAAACAAACAATCCATGTGCACCAGTGGCTGGAGAGATGACTCAGTAAAGATCAAATGCTGCTCTAGCAAAGGACCTGAGTTCATTTCCCAGCACCCACATAGGGCTGTGTGCTCATAACCACCTATAACTCCAGCTCCAATGCCTCAGACTTTCATGGATGCCTGTGCTTATATGCACATACTCTCACCCAGATAGACATGTGTACACATACACATAATCTTAAAAATAACAAATGTTTTAAAAAAAGAAACATGCATTAAATAATGGAGTTTTAAAATGAGTAAAATAATTGAATATACATTTTCCCAAAGTTCACTATATGGAAGACAGACATGTTCAACAACATCATTAAATTAAAGTATTAAATCACCCTGGAATACAATAAGTACTGGCAGAATGCCTAAAAGAAAATACTGACAGCAAATATTTGGTAACTGCTGATAGAAATGGAGAACTGAGTGGCCATGAGATGGATTGACAGCTTCTTACAAATAAGCACCCCTCTTACCATATGCCCTGGGAATCCCGTGCCTGCATATTTATCTCCTGTGGTTGTACGGTCACAGAAACTCGTAAGTGTTCACAACTGCAAAAAAGAAAAAGGATCAAACTAAAACGTCCTTCTAGAGAAAATCAGTTAAACTGTGATACATCCATACAAATGAAATACTATTCAAAAAGAAAAAGTGAAGTTTTTTTAATAGAAACAATAATTTTGATTAACCTCAAAGGCTTCAAGATGAGAAAAGGAAGCCAGTCCTAAAGCTTACACTTGTGGTAAGTTATAAGTATTGGCATACTCCTGTAATCCCAGGGTTCTATATGCAGGCTGCGGCTGCAGGCTCATGCCAACAGAAACGCTTGAGAACAGCGACAGAGGACAGCGACTTTGTGCCAGGGTTTAGGGTTAAAGTGGACAAGGAAGAGGTAACAAATGAATGGCAGGAGGAAGCTTTTGGGGTAATGGAAGGGATCTGGCTCCTGACTCTGATATTGAAATCTGTGCTTGGATTAGAAGTCAAAGGACCAGAGTCTGCCCCCAATAATGTCAGCTGTATGTTGATTTTAAAATTGAAACTGAAATTGAAAACATAGTTCTTCAGCATTTCTCAAACTCTTCCAAGGAGCTTCTTCATGTAAGCCACAGGGAAAACCGCTTTGACATTTCCTTTCTCTGCTGTCTGTTCACATGTTCTAACCACTGGATACCACTCACCATTCACTCCAGATCCCCGGCAGGTGGTAAGGGGGGATCAGGTCCCTTTAGTCCTCAGCCCTGCCTTCTTCAACACTGACTACAGACATGCCTCCCATCAAGTTCCCCACTTCCATTCATTCAGTTCAGCAGTCCTGCCCTTCCCAAAAGGACATCCTGGAGCAGACAGACTAGACCTCACTCCCATCCTCCCCTCTCCTTTTTCACTCCCCAGCCTGCCTTACAAGTTTAGTTAGGAGCTGCCCTCAGTATGAGGAGTCAGAATCGGCAAAGCCTGTAAGTGCTCCAGGTGGCACGGTGAAGCCAGGGTTTAGAATCCACCTTAACAAAACACATCTGAATCTAAAGGAGGTCCCCAAACAGCAAAGCTAGGAAGCTTTAGGCTGATTATAATCATGTTACTGCCACAGCCAAAACATTTCTAGAATTCTTTTTCCTGAGAGAGGGTCTGGCTGTGTAATCTTTCTGCCTTGACCTGAGAAGTGTTGCAATTACAGGAGTATGTCAACACACCTGGTTTAGAACTCTTTAATAGTCTCCGGGCCATATTGTACCACACAAGGACCCCAGTAATAACAATGAATTTAGCTGAGTATGTATATTGTGTATGTGTGTTTAATCTAATCTTTACAACAACCTAATATAATGAGGTAAGTACTTGAATAAACCCATCCTATATTTGAGAAAAAAATTTAAAAATCATGATTTAAAATTTTCACTTCTGGCAGGTGATAGGCCTGACTATAACCCCAGATTACCTGGCTCCACAATCCATAATTTCAATAACTACTAAGCTATGTTGCCCATGGAAATGCTTAGTTTTATTATTTTAAAATGAGTTATCATCTTTTAACCCCACCACTAAGCAAATCTGATTCATCCCAACTGAATTTTGGTTATTTATTCTAAGTAATCTATCATCAAAGGAAAGTTACCAACATAAGACGAATTCAAAAGAATTTGCTGCAGGCTTTAGAAGTGGCTCCCAGGAAGGGTCACACATTCTTGAGTAATGACAATCTTCCAAGTGTGTACTCTACCTAAATGCCCAAGAGCTATAATTGACTCTGGTATGTCGGTTAAAAATAATTCACCACATTCTTTTATAATCATTCCTTAAAACAAGCAGATGAGGTGAGCATCTTCCAAAGTCTTCCAACCCCTTCCTTCCCTGGAGCATCCGGAGAGACATACCTGAACCAGAGAGATGTACCTGACTCAGATTTATGTACCTGACTCAAGGCCTACTCAAACCAAACTCCAAAGCACTCCTTTCTGCTCTGCCCTGAGAGATGAACAAGTTCTCCCACCTGTTTTAACCCAAAGTAGGAATATTTCTGTCCAGTGTCTTCTGTGGACTCTAACCATTGAAGAGGTAAGCAGTGCAGGGCTCAGCCCTCAGTGGTCCTCGTCACCCAGAGTCATGCCCACCTCATGGTCCTCACCCTCCCTGCTCACTTATTTTCAGATGAGGCAATGATTTTCAGATTCATGGCAGCCATGAAAAAAAATCACTCAGTGGTGTCTGGAACCAGGCTGGAACTGGACCAGAGACAAGTTTGGAGGATCAGTGAGAGAGGTCAGAGCTAAGAGAACTGGCTCTCAAACAGAAGAGTGGAACCCCACCTCAGGCATTATGGGGTACAGACACAAGAATGAGTGAACAGCTCTTCGTGGTGATATTAATGGGCTGCCAGAGTTAAGATTCCTAGGCTAGGCAGGGAAAAGGCTACATGTTAAACAGTTCGAAGTCTGCATTATTCTCTTTTCCACCTCGCCTCTTCATCCTTTCTCTTCTTCCTTCTCTTTTCTTTGTCTTCCCCCCCTCTTCTTTCTTCTTTTACAAAACTTTGAAAAGTCTACACATACACAGAGCTCATGGGAAACACAAAAGCAGGCAACAGGGTGTAGTTGACCCTCAAGTCACAGTGGGCTGACCCAAAGTCAGCAATTCTCGAAACAGAAACACAGAAAAACCCACGATGTGCTGGTAAACATGTCTGAAAACAGAAACCTAACTCTGATTTGCCCATATCTCTAATGTAAATATTCCCACTATGCCTATTATGTTGCTTCTGGGCACAGAGTTGACCAGCCTGCCCAGAGCCACTGTGCGGCCATCACAGGTAGACAGCAGAAATTTTGTCACTACCAAATACAGGTGGTTGGTTATGATGAGTAAATAACATGCCGATAACACTCATCCAACAAATGTTTATACTGTGGTAAAGTGTAGGCCCTACTGGTGAGTAACGAACATCCCCAGCCTCAAGGAGGTCACAGGGTAGTGGAGAGTCCACAAACAGGCATTCACAACCTAAGAACCAGCTGGGATAAGAGGTCTGGAGAAGTCTGGGCGGCATGGAGGAGCCATGTCTCTCCAGAGCTGTGAATCAGATCATTGGTTAAGGAAATTTATCCCCAACTTTTCTCTAAGACAAAAGGAGACTGTGGGATCAAACAGACCTTTCCAGATCATTTCTGGAAGTTTCAACTCAGGCCACCAAACTCTTTTGGAGTATATACCTTGATTTGAGAATGTCTTGTTTAGGGACAAGTTATAAAATTGGGAGTTAACATGTATAAGATTAACAAATAGAATTTTTTTTTTCTGGCCATGGAAGAAGTGTTGGTCCCTAGTGACCATTTTATCCTTGATTTTTTTTTTCTTTTGCTGTGCTGATAGTTTGTCATGAAAGGTAACAGGATTGTGGTTATGTAACAAAAATTATATTTTCTGCTAATACGTGAACTTGACAAGTTAGCACAGTTGTAGGCTTTGTTTCTTCACTTTTGAACAAACATTGTGCTTTGTATAGGACAAGACAACATTTCTGACTTCCCTCCCTGGCACTCTGATACTAACTTGTTCTTCCATTTCCTGCACGCCGCCCTCTGAGTCTGTGACAGAAGATAGCTCCAAAGGTTGCTTCCTTTCTTATCGCTTTGTTTTTGTTTTTGAGACAGAATCTCACTCTGTGGGCTGGTGATGCCATTTTTATTGCGTATTAGCCAGTTTTACACTTCATCTTGCAATCATATTTGTGCATTCTCTTCTTCATTAGTTTTATAAAAATCCACTCTCCAGTATCCTCTCTGTTGCTGTGACAAAACCCTCTGACATGACCCAAAGCAACGTGGGAGAGGAAAGGCTTTGTTTCTGCTCCCGGGTCACAGTCCATCATTGGCTAAAGTCACAACTCAAGCAGGAACTTGAGGTGGAAACCATGGAGGAACACTACTTGGTCGCTTGAAGGCTTGTGCTTTTACAGCCTGGACTGAGATGCCCAGGGAACAGTGCCACTCAGAGGGCTGGGCCCTCCCACACCAATCAACAATCACAACAATCTCCCACAGACACACCCACAGGCCAAACCGATCCCGGAACTACCTCACTTGAGACTCCCTTCTCAGGTGACTCTAGGCCAGTGGTCCTCAACCTTCCTACCACTGTGACCCTTTAATACAGCACCTCATGTTGTGGTGACCCCCCTAACCATAAAATTATTTTCGTTGCTACTTCATGACTGTAATTTTGCTGCTGTTATAGTCGTAATGCAAATATCTGTGTTTTCTGATGGTCTTAGGTGACTCCTATGAAAGGGTCATTAGACTTCCAAAGGGGTCGGGACCCTCAAGTTGAGAACCAATGCTCTAGGCTATATCAAGTCAACAGTTAAAGCTAACTAGGAAAATTCAGTTTTCCATAGTTTCAGTGCACCAGCTGGTTTTCTTTCTAAGGATTCAGTCCTCTGTCGGCTTCTGTTGTCTGACAAACCACTCCAGAACAAGGCAACTTAAAAAGAGAACAGCTTCTTGAGTTCACGACTTTGCATCTTGAGAAGCTCTGGTATGAGATGGCCTGACTCCTGTCAGGCGCGCTCACTTGTGCATCTACAGTTAAGAAGCAGGGCACCCGACAGCCCAGTGCTCTTGCCCTGTGTCTGCTGATTGGCCGGCTGCTGACCAGAGCAAGAGAACCATCACTCCTGTATTTCAGTCATCCAGCAGCCGACTGGCCCAGGCTTTGGACATGGTAGTGGCTGGTTTCCAAGATCAGCAAGTGAAGACAAGAACACGTAATACACACATTTTTTTTTTCATGCTCTGCTTCCATCTCATTTATTGTTCTGATGAGAAAAGCATGTCAGGTGGCCAGGCAGAAGGCATGGGCAGAGGGAAGTGCGGATAAATTGGGGAACCATTATTGCAACAATTCGCCAGATGCCATTCGTGACTTGAATGATGTTTGCCAAGAGCTAACAAATAACTTGGAGAGTTATGCTCTCCCAGGATGAAGACGTAAACCATTTACCCTGTGAAAGAAAAGATTTGGAGAAGTGAAAAAGTAAGGAAGGGAAGAGTTCTTTCGGCAGAGGGGATAGAAGGTGTAAAGACCTAGAATGGGGACAACCAAGGCTGTTCCCTATGATTGACACAAAAAGAAAGCAGACCCACCTAGACTGCAAACATCTGTTACGTGCAGGTGGCTTTCGCCCAAACGCCTTATGATATAAACTATAATCTGACTTTACTTTCACGACCTATAGTGTTTGTCTTGCTAAAATGATTGGGGATGGACACCTGCCCACCCGGAAGAAGTGAGCTTGATTTAGGATTGAGTCAACTAAGCCGTCACAGTCGACAGAGAACAAGGGGGCACATGTGCCTCTGGAAAAGAAGGATTCCTTAGAGATGAAAAAGGAGGTTCGAGAAGGAAGGTAAGGGCTGAAGGATGTTGTGAAGCAGGACAGGAAGGGAGGTGAGGTGCGAAGAATCCAGGGAATCTTACCCAAGAATAGGGAGGGCACACACTGGGGGGAAAACACCAAACACAGCCACAGCAGGGACCTGGCAGTTCTGGGAACCATCACTGTACAGCCCACCTTCACTCCGACCATCACCCTGCTTCGCTCAGGCTCTTCCGCTCAACGTGGCCGGAGATGATGTCACATCACTCCACCAGCCAGCAGTTCGTGCAGTGGCCTCTTTCTTGCATTTCTGTCTCAGTACCTTATCTAGAAAACCCACCCTTCATGCCCCACAAGCCTACAAGTTGGGCAGCTGGGGACCTGGGGTGCTAGTGGGATAGTAAGATGAATGGAGCCCCTGTCACCCCTTCAGGAATAGCCCATGACGGGAGCCACTGAAAGGCCCCGGCCTTCTAGCCGCAGAGGACTGTGTGTAAGAACGCCGCGTGCCTCCCAAGAGACAGCCGTTGGGAGTTGTTTGTTGTGCACTGCTCTGAAATGCTTGTCCTCACACCAGTTGAGCCATAACGATGCCCACACTTCAGACGTGTTTTCAAACAGCAGAGAAAGGCAGGGAAAACTCAACAGACGGTGTCACGGAGTCATGGAAGAAATCCTAACATAAGCCGCAATGCCGTGGCTTGTTTTCCTTCAGTTAGAAGTCTCTGCTTCCTTAGTTACAGAACGAGAAAGTGTCAGTCAGCTTTTCCAGTTACCCTCCAGGACATCTGCATCTTCCTACAGTGACTTGCGGAGAATGGGCCCACCAGGGAGGTGGGGGGAGGCAAGAAAAGTGACACCACCTCCGAACCGCCCCCCCCATACACACACTCCCACCCCCCACCACCCCGCACCCTCACCCCCATCCCCGAAAGCCCAGAGGAGGTCAGCAGAGCCTGGAAAGAGAGAAAGAACAGCTCCGGAGCTAATTAAGTCTTCGGAGGAGCCAAAGAGACCTCCTTCCTGGTTCTCTGCCATGCAAAGCTTGTCGATGCTGCTTTTACATCTGAACCCACCAAGCCAAAGAGAATTTTGATTACGATGACTAGAAATACTGAGAGGAAGAATGAAAGAAGGGGCTTAGGAAAGATGGAATCTTCCAACCGACTGTGCATGGATAGTGCAAGCAGGGTGCATGGCCTCTAATCTTGATGTTTAGATGATTCTTTCCATAAATAATTGCATTTTAACCAAAGGAAGGCAGAAAATTATCACCGCCCCCACTTCACCCGTCCCCAGGTAACTAGCAGCTGTGCCGTGAAGTTTGCGCCACCTAGTGTCCAATTCTGGAATCAACAGCATGGTTGCTTTCTGGCTTTAGCAAATTTTGAAAAGCTAAGTGGAGCCTGCCATGGCTTTGTTTTCACTACAACCTTCCCCTGAGCATGTGCCCATTTGTGGTCTCTACAAAAGACTAGCACATATAATTCTAATAATTTCTGTCTGGCATTTGTATAGCCTTTTGAGATTTACAAAGCTGTTTTGTAGATCTGACTTTTCAACCGTGGGCTGGCAGCAGGAAAGAAGGCATAATTATCTTCCCCTTGCCAAAGAATAGAGTAAGGATCACAAAGGCTCAGAAACCTGCTCAAGGCCAAAGATGATAGGATGATGGAAGTAAGTACCAATCCCCTCTGAGTCCAAGTTCAGGGCAATGTCCCTTAATTTCCAGTAAAATGTCTGGATCTTCACAAAAGACTAAAGTGCAGCCTAGCCTGCGGGACTCCAGAAGCATGACAATGCCCCGATTCCATGTCCAGACTCCCACTTGCCTGCTGTTGGGAAATGCCTGCCCAGCAGCTTTTTATGAAGGTCTCCAGTGAGGCTAAGGTGCAGTAGGGGTTGAAAACCAGTGTCATCAGTGAAATAAAACAGAAGGACATAAAACAATTATACTTACATTTCCGAGAACTGTATTGCCACTAAAACCTGGGGTTTGCCAAGAACTGTCCATAATGTCACAGGGGAAGAACTTGGAAGTATCCCTGTAATCTCTTTTCCTCAATACACATAGACACACACACACACACACACACACACACACACACACACACACACTCACACGAGAATCTCTCAATACACAATGGACACACACTGCTTCTGAGCTGGATTCCCTCTCTTTTCTAAATAATCCATACCCACACCTAAGCAGGAGATTTCCAGGTTCCAGGATTATTGGATCTCCTTAGGACATGGGCCATGGCTTCATCAGCCGTCAGGACTGAAAAGAGTATTGAGGACTAGGAAACTCAGATCTCAGGTCAGACAGCCAGAACACTGGAGCAACTGCTTCAGGTTTCCTTTGTGCAAGTTATGGCACATTTTTTCAGCAATGCATTTTCTTGACTAGGTTAAAGTCAAGTCAACAATCAGACACCTGCTGTGTTCCCCAGACCTGTATGGCCAGAGCCCTGGCCCCGCTGGAGCCGAGGATGGCTACACTTTCACTGATGTCAATGATGATGGAGTTAATGGGGGCATCTGTACGTTCAAGTCCAGCCTAGAGGGGTTTCAGGCCCCCTGAGTATGAATTCAGAGCATCCATTCATTCAACAAATGCTCTGTGCCAGGTACTGGGTACATAGCAATGGACCACACAGACAAAAATCATGTCATTCCAGTCAGTGAAGAGACAAAGAACAAGATGGCTACTAATTCATATATGAACACACATGAGTGCAGGCATGTACGTGCACACACACGTTTACTAGTGATTGATACTCAGTAGACAACAAGTTCTAAGAGGGCAGGAGGAAGTGTTGGAATCTGAGAGTGGCAGAGACAATACTGACTAAAGTCAGTGAGGAGGCCGTGTGGAAATAGCCAGATGCAGGACAGAAGCAGCAGTTGCAAAGATCCTGTGGCAGCCATGGGCCCAGGGCATTCAAGAAACAGCAAGAAGACGAGATCAGAAGAGGGAGAAACACAAGGACTTTTTGAAGCCTTGGCTTTCACTCTGAGCAAGATGAGCCACTTGGAGGAGTGATGAGAAGCCTGGGGAAATGGGAAAGGAAGGGGGAAGGGAAGAGGTGTTTGCAGAGGGGTGTCTGAGAAGCAGGCGTGGGGAGACGACGCTAAACCCCTGGTGCTTGCACTTCTCCTGTGGATGCACCTCCAGCTCGGCTGTATCTCCTCCTGGTCAAATAGAAACCTCAGGGAGTCTTAGAAGACATCATTCCATCTGCCTATGGTGGCGACATACATCACTGCCCAAGCAAGACCTGGCTATACCTAGAGTTGAACTTGGCCAGTGTCACAGTGGCCCTCGCTGGCCTTGATCCAAATGTTGTGCGGAAGATACCAGGGAGGCTGTCACTCTACACCAGCCTCCTATTAGAACCTTATCAAGCTCCAGTCTGACTAACCAGAGGTGTAGTGGGTAGCCATTCCAGCTTTGGTCTGGAAGTTCCAAGCCCCATTGAGGCTTCGGTAACTATCATGCCTATAAGGCGGGGCCAAGAGGACCCTGAAGACCTGAGATCCGATGTGCCGTGCTCTCTTCCTGCTGGGACCCTGGACGCTAGAGGTAGACCGAGGAGAGTTCTCCAGAGAACACCGCTGGACTGTGCTACATCTTTCCCAGACCTACCTATCCCTTCATTTGTAAGTTATGCCAATAAATAAATCTCCCTTTTAACTACGTGGAGTGGCCTTAATAATTTCACCAATACAGAGGTCAGCAATCCCTTTTCACCTATAAAGAAAGAGAGGACCTGAGATCAGCAAAGGTGTCCACCACTCACCTTCCTCACCAGAAGAAGAGGATGGCCTGGCCCTTGGACAATGATTCACAGATGCTGAGCCCTCATATCCAGGGCCAGCCACAAATCTAAAGTCTCCCAGAACAAAAGACAGAAAACCGGGACCCTCACTCGCCAGGGTCAGCATGTCTAACTGGCCAGAGTTAGACAAGAAATGCTGTAATGTGGATGAACCTCAAAGCCATCTTGCTGAGTAAAGAAGCCCAACACAAAAGTCACCTATTCCGTGATTCTGATTGCATGCAATGTCCGGAACAGGAAGATGCATGGACCAACAGAGAGCTGTTGCTGTGGCCTACCTGTTTGACGTCTAGGAGGGCACAGTCTCTGCAACTAGAACCTGTGGCCAGGACCTCTCATTGTCCAAAGGACACAGCCTCGCTCCCTGTGTCTGGGAGTACAGACCAAGCACGCACCATGACTGCTCTCAGTGATGCACCCTGTCTCTGTCTCTCTCTATGACTTGGGATTGCAGAGTAGCAACCATCAGCTGCATGAGGTGCACACACACTTCACAAAGGCACATCTCTGAGAGGTCCATACTCCCAAGATGTCACTTTCTCCTATAGGACAGATTGTAGGGTCCAGACTCCCACTAAGGTCTTCTGTATCGAGGACCTCTTCTGTGCTGTGGAGAGTGGATGCTGATCCTCTAGCAATCCCTTGATACATGCTCTGGTTCTAACTTTGAAGAATGAGCCCTTGCAGACATTGTAGACACATCCCACTACTTCCAAGCTTTTCCAAAATCGTGGGCTTTAGCGTTAGTCCAGCAGAGCTTAGAATCCAGTCCTGTTAACTTTGGAAAAGCTGCCTGATGACTCCATGCCTCCATTTCCATAGCCTGCACATGTGGGCAATACAGAACCGTATGCATGTATAGTGTCTTGCACAAAGCCCTAAGGTGGCCAAATATGGCCCCGAGGAGGGGACTCAGCTAGGACTTCCCAACAGCAAGTCTAGTACCAACTGAGCTTCAGACCCGAGACCTTGTAGCCAGCAGGGATGTGGAGACTAACAGGACTCAGTCAGTGAGGTCAAGGACAGGCCACTTGCCTGGTTCTGGGACAGCCGCTGTGTCTGGCTGCTGATTACGATGCAGGCCTGCAGAACTCAGCTCTTCCCATATAACTGAATTTCCTCCCAGGGCCAGTGAAGACATGGAGAGATTAAGTGCCTGTCCCCAGATCACACAGTCAGTCAGGATGCCCTCTGCACCCTTTGGAGACAGTAACACTTTACCAAAAGCTGCTTCTACCAACTGCTAGTGGTCTGGTAGCCACCTGATCAATAATCACAGCTGATACACCACTCTTTTCTCCACATCGACCCTGGGCCAGGGAGAGGCCTTTGGGGGTGTCAGGAAGAATCCTGGAATTGGGAGGGAGGGTCTCAGTCTTTGATATTTTTAACCAGATGATTTTTGTTATTGTAAGGAACTATATCACACATTATAGAATATTTTGCAACATCCTGGTCTTAAGTTTTTAACTTAAGATGACAGTTAAAAACACACCTTCCTCCCCACCAATAGTTGCCCAATGTTTCTTAGAGAGCAAAGTCATCAGCAGCTGAGACCACCATGCTGGTGTGTGTGTGTGTGTGTGTGTGTGTGTGTGTGTGTGTGTGTGTGTGTCGATGCACATATAAGCACCTGTGCATGGAAGTAAAGCAAAGAAGTGTGCTCCTCCCACCCACCCCCTGTGAGAATTCACTCTGACACACTCAGGAAAAATGAGGGGAAAAGTTCTTTAATAATAGTGATGATGATGATGATGATGACGATGATGATGGTGATAAATGCCCAATGAAGAACAAGCAGCAAAAGAATTTTTTACTGTCTTATCCAGACCCTGGGTTATACTTTTCACATACGCTCTTTCAGATCTCACCTAGAACAGTTTAAGGTCAGACTCTAAGTCTGGCCACTCAGGCAGATGGGAGATTTACACAACAAAGATATTACCAGAGCTGTCCCTAAGTACACCAGGGTTGTGCTTTTCAGACAGTTCTTACCCAGAGTCCTCTTGCCCACCTGGTAGAACTATGCTTTCCTTAAGAACCCCGGGGGCTTTATGGCAAGCCAGGACTTAGCAATGGTGGTCACCCTGCACTGCCCCCTTAGTTGAATTTTATACCAACTTTATACCAAAAGAAATTTATTTATGCCAAAAAAAAAATCACAAAAGTATATCACCATCTCATACCGACCATGTTCCCTTCTGCATGGTTCCTCCTACAGGCCTACAGGCCGCACAGGGCTGGCCTTCATCTCTGACCTGTTCAATGGGTAGAACTATTATTTTCAGCACTAGTGATGGGCATTTACAAAATGGTATATTGATGTCAATGTGGAGTATTTGGGGGGTCACTTAAGTCCAGCTGAAAATGTTCTCTTGGAAGCTGATGTAGCATAGCATGCTGATATCTCATACACTCTGAGGACACACAGCTCCGAAATAGGACAGAGATGAGACTGCCTTCACTATCCAATCACCTCTCCTGACTCAGGGTATAAATGTATCTGTTTATTATGGGAAGTCTGTGGTATCATAACTGAAAGGGGTGCAACATTAAGGGATTTTATTTATATGCTTATCTATCTATCTATCTATCATCAATCTATCTATCTACTTATCTATTTATTTTTTAGACAGTCTAATTATAGAGTCCAGGCCTGCCTTGAACTCACAGCCATCTCCCTGCCTCAGACATGAGTGCTAGGATGATGAAAGAGGACCCCCACATCTAGCTGTCACTGTTGTTTGGAGACAGGGCTCTCCCTATGTAGCCCAAGGTAGCCTCGAATTTATGACCTCCCAGTGTTCACTTCTCAAGTTTTGAAATTGCAGATGTATGTCGCTATGCCCAGTTAGAAAGGGTATGGTTCATGTGAAACTCTCTCAGCTCTCTCTCTTGAGCTGCATTTGAGGCCACTTTATCTGTCAGCCATCAAGAGGGCAATGGAAAGGGTTTCCAAATCCATCTGACCCTTGACCTCCCCATTCCAGCAATACTGTAACTACTGGCAAATGTGTTCTGCAGGGAGTTAGGGGATTTCAGGGCTGGGGTCAGGCATCCAGGACAGAGCTGCCCAATAGCAACCCCAGAGAGCATTAGCGTGCTGTGTACCTGCACAGTGCAATATTGTAGCCAGCAGCTATGTCTAGAAAGTGTTGAACTAACTGGTATTTAAATAGTCACACGTAGCTTGTGATGGCCTTATTGGGGAGCTCATCATTGTGGCTAAGGTCACAGGCACTTGGCCTAGGTTGCCTAGGTCTGAGTCACAGCTCTTCTCCCACTTATTCTGGATGTTTGACAACTCCAGGCCTCAGTTTCCAAAACCTACGAAATGGCCGTACTCTTAGTGCTGAGCTCTTTGGGAGGATTACATGACTTGTTGCGTGCACTGTGCTCACCACAGTTGAAGAGATCTCTGCTGCTGGGCAGGGTTTTCCTGCTTCTCCCTCTTCATTCACTCTGCTCTCTTCTCTGCCCCGACCTGCTCTAGGAGATTGGCTTTGATAAGCCCGGTCAGCGGATTTGTCTCTCAGGTTTCCAGCTGGGTGTTGCCCATGAGAGGCACAGACAGAACACAGACGGCTGGAGGGGAGGGAAGTCAGGCTACTCTATCTTCTTGTTGCTTGGTCTAGTGTTGGGAAGAATTGGATCCATGGCTTCTTGTCCTCCCGCTCCCCTGGGTTGGACAGTACCTTTCCTGGGCCTCCTCCGTGGCTCCACCTTCTGGTGCTTTCCCACTAGCCACTCACGGGGAGTTACTGATACGTGGTTGGCATCCCACCATCCGCATCCGAGCCAGTATCCAAACAAGAACTGCTAGCTGCACTGGCTGTTGCTTCTTGATGTCTCAAGTCTTATTCACTGGCCCTAGCTGGTTGACTCAAAGCTTGTAGAAATGGGAAGATGATGGGCAGTGAAGACAAACCTGTCTTCTCCACAAGAGTCCCTGCCCTCTGGAAAGAAGCTCATTCTCTTCCTTAGCAAGCCTGCACCAGAGAACTCCTTTGCTATGCCTTGCACCATCACACTAAAGCCTGAATCTACCTTTCCTGCTCCAGCAGGAGCAGCACTCCCTGCCCCCCACCCACCTACCCCTGCTGCCCCTGGAGTCAGCTAGAGGTTGACTGTATCTCCCTAGGAGATGAACCCCAGCTGTGTCTCCACCAATATTAGGTCTCCCTGGTGAAAAAGATGGCCAAGATCAAGAGCTCGTTGCTAGGTGCTTGGGATGGAGGCAAGGGTGGAATTAAAGATAATTAAGTGAAAGCCAGAAGAGATGATTTGGGTCATAGAGTGAATGATCCTCCGTGTCAGCAAATATTTACTCTGCAAAGTGCTTTTGTGAGGGTTTGTACTTGCAAGTGGCAAAGGAGTCAACGTTGGTAGATTTAAGGAGAAAGTAATTAATTCAAACTATATTTAGTGGGTCCCCTAATGACCACAAACACTGGGGAGCCAGTTTCCAAACACAGAAAGCAAATGGGGAAGTTAAGCTAAATTACACCAATGATCTTGCCAGTACACCCAGGGGTCCCCAATTACTCTGCTCAGTGGTCTTCAGATGTCACTGTGACTGAACCCTCATCTCCTCTGCTTCTCATCACCAGCTCCTGATTCAAAATCCCAGCTGTGTGGCCAGTGTGGCTGACACTGTACCACATAACTGATTTCTCTGTGCCAGGGAAATAGAAAAGCAGTGCCTAGATCTCTGGACCTTTGGGCATCTCTGGATAATGGACAACGTTTCCCATTAAGATGCAGGATGGGGCCAGTAAGATGGTCTAGCAGGAAATGCATTTGTCACCAAGTCTGACAACCTGAGTTCAAGCCCTAGGACCCACATGGCGGAAGGAGAGCACTAACTCCCTCAAGTTGTCCTCTGGGCTCCACCCACTTGTGTTCGTACACATACACACACACACACACACACACACACACACACACACACACACACACATACACACTGCTGTTTTTTTGTCAATTTGGCACAAAGTAGGGAACCTCAGTTGAGGAATTACCTCCACCAGAAGGACCAGTGGGCATACCTGTGGACATTTTCTTGATTGCCAATTGACAAAGGATGGCCCACCCCAGGACAGGTGGCCCTAGGTTTTACAAGAAAGTAGCTTAATGTGATCCTGGAAGTATGCCAGTAAGCAGCAGCCCTTCCCCATCACTTTCTACCTCCAGGTTCCTACCCTGACCGCCCTCAGTGATGGTTTATGATTTGAAGCTGTAAGAGGATCCTTTGCTCCCCCAGTTGATTTTGGTCAGTGTTTTATCCCAGTGACAGAAACCAAACTAGGGCGCACACACATACAAAAAAAATAAGTAAGTGTAATTTTAAAAATTGTTTTAAGTTGCATGGCAAAGCTCCCAAGCATACCAATAGGAAACAAAATCAGCATTCTGCAGAAAAAGTTGTACACCCATGTTTATTGTGGCATTATCTACAATAGCCAAGTGATGGAATCAGCCTCTGTGTTCATCAACAGGTGAAGGGATAAGGGAAAATGTAATACATATGTACACACACACACACACACACACACACACACACACACACACACGAGCTTTGTTCATCTCTAAAGAACAAAATCATGTAATCTGCAGAAAAGTGTGTATAACTGGAGACCATCACATTATTAAAATAACCCAAGAGACAAAAATCACGTATTCCCCCTTATATATGGAATCCAGATTTTTAAAAAGAGAGACTTGAAGCCACAACAGGTTCTAATTTTTACAGGGAGGGGAAGTCCAACGGGATTTGGATGGGGATTAGGGAAGGTAATGGGGGCGGGGCATGGATAAGATCAGAGTATATTGCCTACATGTGAGAAAACGACATAATGATTTCTGTTCTTTTTACACAAATATTTTTACAGGGAAAAAAAAAACAGTCTTAGAAGCCACTGAGAATGACCCTCCCCACGATGGTCACTTCAGGCCAGGAAACACTAGGCAGGTAAACATCAACTCTGCTACTCCTTAGGATTGAAATTGCCATGTGAAAAGTGAAGGTGTCTGTGCTCTGTGGAAGTCCATTAAGACGAAG
Organism: Peromyscus leucopus; assembly: GCF_004664715.2. Taxonomy (NCBI): domain Eukaryota; kingdom Metazoa; phylum Chordata; class Mammalia; order Rodentia; family Cricetidae; genus Peromyscus; species Peromyscus leucopus. Next base: position 49,843,758 of record NC_051086.1, read on the forward strand.
CTACTTCCTCCTGGTCAAAAACTAGAATCTAAGTTCTACCTTTGGCCCTGGATGAACAGTTGGTATTCTAAGCTACCCAGAACATTACTGTTATCTCCTCCTTTATTTTAACTTTTTTTGTTTGTTTGTTTTTCGAGACAGGGTTTCTCTGTGTAGCTTTGCGCCTTTTCTGGAACTCGTTTTGGACACCAGGCTGGCCTCAAACTCACAGAGATCCGCCTGCCTCTGCCTCCTGAGTGCTGAGATTAAAGGTGTATGCCACCACCGCCCGGCTATTTTAACTCTTTATTTAAAAGTTAATCCAACTTGTCAATCACTCTGCCCCATGCCCCAGGAAAGCTAGTTCACCTGAAGATGGGCTAAGAAGAAAGGACTACTATTCGCTGACTGAGCTAGGAAACTCCTTCCTTGAGGCAGACACTTGCAGTGTTTCCATGAGGTAGCAAGGCAAGGACTGTCCATTTTTATGTCCAGTAAGTCTTCAGTGCTAATGTTTGTGCACATGAGAGTTAATTGGGGTCATGAAGTAAAACCACACCACTTCAAAAGATTGGTTTCATAGGTTCTTATAGAGCTGGGAATATCCATGAATCCATGTCTCCTCCACATTATAGATACCCAAGCAGACCCCAGTACCCGACACAGGGTACCTCAATGGCATCAAGATGCTGTAACCTATGCCAAGGACATGAGACAAGACTTGAAAGAAGTGAGGCAGAGGGAAAGGGGGTGAGGTGAGAAAACTCACATGGCGAGACCTAGAATGGGCAGTAAACAGAGGAGCCAAAGAAACAGATTGATAAGAAACCAAAACAGCCGGGCAGTGGTGGCACACGCCTTTAATCCCAGCACTCGGGAGGCAGAGCCAGGTGGATCTCTGTGAGTTCAAGGCCAGCCTGGGCTACAGAGTGAGATCCAGGTCAGGCTCCAAAGCTACACAGAGAAACCCTGTCTTGAAAAACAAATGAAAAAAAGAAAGAAAGAGAGAGAGAGAGAGAGAAAGGGAGGGAGGGAGGGAGGAAGGAAGGAAAGAGAGAGAGAGAAAGAAAGAAAGAAGGAAAGGAAGGAAGGAAGGAAGGAAGGAAGGAAGGAAGGAAGGAAGGAAGGAAGGAAGAAAAAGAAAAAGACCAAAACACACTGGAAACAGGTGAGCACAGGAGGTAGACAAGATCTTCTCCATCATTCCAAAGGAATTCAATTTGATTCCTTGAGTCAATATTTTCCAAACAGATGACTCACTAGCAGACAGAGAAATCAATTTAGTGGATTCTGGCAGGCAGTTCTCAAACGTGATTTAGACTAGAAATGCAGGTAAGTATTGATTCATGTAAGTTTTGCTTCCTTTATGTAAATAATTGCATTAGAAAAGTCAACTTCAATCTTTAAAAAGAGTTTTACAGTAGGTTAAGGTCACAGGAAGTTGAGAGCCACGTCACAGGCAGCACAGAGCTGTCTGAAGCTTTTCAAGACTCATTTGTACAAGGGTATGATGGAATTTGTGAGATACAACCCTCACTCTGCTGCTGACTGTGGTAAAATATTTTAAGGTGTGTTACCTTTGTTTATGTTGCATTTGTTTATCTCTGTGAAGCTGTGTTAAACACTTCTCTGTGCCTGTTTAAAACACTGGATGGTCTAATAAAGAACTGGCCAATAGCAAGGCAAGAGAAAGGATAGGCAGGGCTGGCAGGCAGAGAGAATAGAGGGAGAAATCTGGAAAGGGGATCTAGAAGGAGCCAGAGAAGGGGAGAATATCAGGGGCCAGCCACCCAGCTACTCAACCAGCAAGCCACAGAGTAAGAGTAAGATTTACAGAAGTAAGAGAATGGGAAAAGTCCAGAGACAAAAGGTAGGCTGAATAATTTAAGATAAGGAAAGCTGGCTAGAAACTAAGCAAAGCTAAGGCTGGGCATTCATAATTAAGAATAAGCCTCCGAGTGTGATTTATTTGGGAGCTGGGTAGCAGGCCCCCCCCAAAAAGAGTAATAAAACAACAACAATAACTGACTAGGTAGGCAGTCCAAGGGGCACCGTTCATCAGAAGACTGGAAATTAACAAAGTGGTTGGCTGAATTCCACTGATGCACATATTAATAGAGAGGGGTGGGGAGCTAGAAACCAAATGTGTAAAAGGGGTACAACTTCACTGAAGACTCAGAGGAAAAAGGCAAAGAGGGAAAGACTCTGTTCCCAATGTGGCCAGGAGGGTGAAGTTTTTTGATCTGAGGTGGGCCCTGGAAGACATGTGTATTCGCCTGTGGAAGAAATGGAGCTGGTAGATATAAGAGCAGACATGGTACCCAAGAACATCTCCAGGGCTCTGTCTATTGGACATATACGCCTGCCCTAAGCCAAGTTCATCTGGTACTATCCACCAGGATGGAGCCTTGAGCAGAGAGACCCAGGACCAATTTACCCTGTCTAGTGGCCCTGGAAAGTTGTGTCCCTTGCCTGGGACCCAAGAGCTGGTTCTTAGAACCCCCAACAGATCTGTGAGTCTCCCTTGGTCTTTCCTCACAAGTCCTTTTGATTAATTTCCATTTCCTTACTCCCACAAAGCAAAAGTCGTTTTCTCAACATCCAAACACACCCAACTGATAAATAGCACTCACCCTGTTGGCCTCATAAAGCTCATGTGGTGTGATTCATGAGGTAGTATCAAACTGCTTGGCAAACTATTAAGCACTGGACAGGTGTGAATAATAGGAACTTGGCAACAACAACACTCTCACCCTGAGGCCCTTCAGCTATTCATCCATGTTCTTCTTATGAAATACAGGACTTGGTGCTAAAGGCAGCTGCCTGCGGAACAGTGCACCATAACCTATGATCTCCCAAAACACGACGACGACGACGACGACGAGGGAGCATGTGAAAAGACTTAGGCAGAGTGGTGGGGTTTATATGGAGTTCCCCTGGAAGACAGAAGGATGCAGATGCTGGGGGACTGGCATGAGCCATGTCCCAGAAGCAGCTGCTATACTGGGCTACGTGGTCACCACAAACAGCCTACCATGTTTAATGAATTGTAGAAAAGAAATAGGGATGACTGAGGCCCTTCCTTGGTGACTAGGGTCTCAACTACCGGGGGCGGGGTCTGTGAAAATCCAGGCACAGACTTGAATGATGGACAGCTGACAGATATGGATCTAGGGGGCTTCGAGGCTGCCCAGCTAGGGCAAGAGGAAGGGGACTTGAAGCTCACACATGGGCACAAGTGTCCTATTTCAAAGCCCTTCTGGTCTCTAATAAGACTGAGGGGTAGGTCATTCCTGCATGTTCCCACCACCACCACCCCTGTACTTCTCCAGGGAGCTCAGCCCTCTCCTGCCTTTCTCCCCAAACCCTATCAAATCGGAAAGGGTGAGGAAATATCTTGCTGCCTTTGTTCTTCATAGAATGACCAGAACTCAGTTGGGTCTCTGTAAATGCCGAAAGAATGAACGATCCTTCCTCCTTCCCATCAGTCCATCGCCCCTTCCTTTCCCCCACTGGCAGACCAGACTCAAATGCTCTGTACCCTCTGCCACACTCCTGAGCCCGGTTCCTCCCTGGGCTCTGTATTTACCCTAGAGATAACCTAGAGATTAGTGTAGAGCCTAGAGCTGGTCAAAGGGAGCTGGGCACAACTTGGCCAAGAACCAGACAGCAGTGGAAAATTCCAGCCTGGCACCAAACCTGCTGGGTCACAGTGCCCAGCTGGCATATGCAGGAAGCTACTGAGACGGGGAGAGAAGAAAACCTACCCTTTCTTTTCAAGGGGTCTGTGTCTTCTCATGCTAGCCCAGCCCACCTGACACCTTTGAAAACTAAAGAGAAAACCCTGAACTTTGCCTGTAGAGCCCTACATAGTAACCACTTCAGACCTCATAAACCAGATGGTCTCCGTCATAGCCACTTAGCTCTGTCCCTTGTAACAGAAATGTAATGGATAAAACACGTCAGTACATGGGCTGTGTGTTCCAACTAACTCAATTAGGCTCCAGAGTTGTGTACTTTAGAATGCAGTTAGTAGACCTGCCAAGTCTGGGCACTGTCCACCCTAAGCCCTACTTCCACCTAAGATCTACAGCAATGGTTCTCAACCACAGTGGTTTTGCCACCCCCATAGGAGACATTTGGCAATGTCTGGGGATTTTTCTAGTCATCACACATCATGGACAGTTATTACTGGCATCTGGCAGGTAGAGTCTGTTACTGAAGGTTTTATGGTACAAGTCTGGTCTGTGGCAGTCTTAACGAGATAGGTTCATTCACTCATCCTCGATATACCAATTGAAGAGCCAAGTAACAGTAAATGGAGGGGGGGAGATTGGTTTGATGTGGTTACATTGGGAAGAAGAGTCAACAAAGAGGCCCAGTGACCCAGTGCTGACGTGAGGCTAACATTTAAATGGAGTTGTGTGTAGCTAAGTAGTCCTAGTCAAGGTGTGTCCCTGCCCATCACGGACCCTTCACTGTCTGAATCTCAGTCTGTCCTGCAAGGTCTTCTGAGAAATTGTCAGAACTGTGAAACTGCTTCTTGGAGACAAGTTCCTCCTGGATGGACCAGGCTTCAGCCTTTCCCTTCTCCTAGCATGAGATTCCTGGAGACAGTACAGTTTCTCGGCATCCATCGCCCCACTTGTCAGGAGAGCCAGAGAGACACTGTGTCCCTCTTAAACTATCTTCTCTTCTCTTAAAAGGCCAGGGAAGTTATGAAACAACCCCTAATGTATAGGACTGTCCTCATAATAAACCATTATCACCATGCCCAGGTGTCAGTAGTCTAACTTGAACAGCTTTGCTTCAGAGTGACAGCATCATCTGGGCAGTTATCAGAATTGATAATTACCCACCACTGCCGCCATGAATCAGAGCTCTGTCCCGCCTAGCAACCTTCATTTTAACAAGCCTTCCTTCTGGTTGATTATGGTACTCACTATAAGCTAGACAAGCACTGGTAAAAGCAGGTCCAGAAGGTTGAGGGGATGGAGCCATGAAGAAGAACAGGCTGGAACAAACCAGTTACCAGCTTTGCGCTTCAGGGGCTCTGACCATAGTGAGAGAGCCAAGAATCATAGAAATGGCTGTCCAGATGGGAGCAAGCACTAGAGAAGGACATGGAGAGCCCAATAAGGAAGATTAAAATGCTCCTCTCTTACACGACTCTGAGGCATACTTCTAGTGGCTATTCAGAGAACCTTCAAGGATTTATACATGACAATATCCAGGTTCAGAGAAGCCATGTGCCTGCATCCTGGAGTCTTCTGAGAGAAAGACCTGGAAGCAGGCATGAAACACAGCAGATCTTTGTGTAGCTGTCATGGAACTCTAGTGACATTTTGGCCTTGAACTTAGGGAGCTGATAGAGGAAGGGACAAGAGGATCTTGATTTCCATCTACCCAGGCCTGAGCCTGTACAAGGATGAGCCCCTCTTTTAAATAAGACAAACCAGACCATGCATTCACTCCCTCCTGTGCCCTGCCCTCTCTCTGCAGTCTGGACTTGGGCACAGGGCACTTCTTGGTAAGGACTTTGGCTGTGGCATGTGCAGCCCTGGGTGAGGACACTAGAGATGGCTAAGAGAGTTTGAGAGTTTTCAAATCATTTCCACTGGGCCTTAAGAGGTTTCTAGGATCATGACTGTGCTGAGAACGGGGTGATATGCTTTGCATCCTTCCACACATGAGGCACAGGATGTAGAGCTGACACTGAGAGCCACTGGGCTACCACATCAGACGAGGGGCTCAGATAGTTCAGAAGTGGAGCCACCGTATGCACATACAGTATCAGAAAGCTGCCAGGAAGAGGGACAGTGAAAATGGGAGAAGCGTCTCCAGACAAAAAGAAGGAAGGAGACACGGGGCAGTCTTCGTCTCAGCTCTCCCTGGCAGTGACTGGGCTGACTGTTGCCTCCACTTAACAGATGAGGAAACTGAAGCTCAGACTGATTAGGTAACTTCTGCAAAGACCAACAGCAAAGTTTCGATTCAGAATCAAATGAAACAAGGGGACCCATGCCTCTTGCGGAAGCACAGAAGCATCTAGAGATCAGGAGAGACCTCAGAGATGTCTTTTATCTGCAGGGGAAAAGCAGCCAGAGAACCATTCCTAGCAATGACCACAGTGTCTCCAGCAGCCCTGCATTCGGTGGCCTCTCTGACCTTCTCCTTTCTCCATTATTGTTTCTCTCTGGGATCACCCGACTGAGACAAACCATTGCTCCAGATTGCAGAGTGCATAGCCCCCGAAGGTGGGGCTTCCTTTACAAGTCTTTGCTTTTGGAAGGCTGTAGCCAGAAATCAGACAACCCCACCCCTTCCCACTCCTCCCTGCCCACCCATGTTCCTTCTCCAGACTAGAAAATACTCCTCCCTTAAGCATTCGTCCTCTGTAAACAAAACTCCCGGTCGGTCCTGCTTTCTCAAGACTGTTATTGTCATAACTCCATCAAAATGTATTTGCTGGCTGATTAATACAGAGGGCTTACCCCCAATCACAGTTTTCCCAAGAATCCCCTTCATGCCCCACTGCTCTCCTCTACCAGGAAGCAAGTACCCACTACCAGAAAGAAGTCCCCCTCCCACTGCCTGAATGATGATGGCATTCTGTCTTGGGACTCATTTAACAAGAAAAGAAACAAGGCTCTATTGGATTAACAAGGAACAAGGCTGTATTGGATTAACAAGAAACAAGGCTGTATTGGATTAACAAGGAACAAGGCTGTGTTGGATGCAAGTTGCCTGAATATCCTTTGCTTTCTGAGTGGGAGGAAATTGCCTCAGTGGGTGCTGGTTTCCTTAATGGGTAGCTTTTTGCTCAGAGGAGAATTAAACGCCAAGTGTGTGCAGTCCGTTGCTCAGGCAGCCCCAACCTGGCCAGCCATTCAGGGGAAGAAAAGAAAAATCACACATTCTTGGACAGAGTGATTGATACAATTGCTGGGGACACAGAGGGTCTGAAAATAGTGCTGGTCCATGTCCTGAAGCAGGTTCTTTCTAGTTTTTTTTTTTTTTTTCCCTCAAGAAGACTCATATACCTTCACCCAGCCTCACCCAGCCCCACCTCAGGAGGTCAGCCTGCAAGTGTTAGGAGGATACCACACATCCAGACTGGCCCGAGTGAGTCCATCAGCCCCAAGTTTAAGTGCAGTTCTGACTCCAAACCTTGGTACTGGGACCTACAACTGTGAGCAGAGACCATTTGTAGCCAGCCAATGAGCAGGAGGCACAGAAGGAAAACAAATCCTCAATTCACCAAAGCCTCCTTTGCCTTCAGCAGTGGAAATACACACTTCTCCTGTATAGATGGGACAATTAAAGATGCTCAATGTTTTCCACACATGGGCACATGATACAGGCACTGCCTCTTGTATCCCAGCCTACATAGAAGGCAGCCTTGTAATTTCCTATGCAATTTCTTAAAGAACCACAAGCTTCCCTTTGAGTGTGTGGTTTTCACAGTCATGCTAAGAAGACTCTATGGAGTCAAGGTCTATGTTTTAAAATCCTCCCAGGAGGTGGCAGGGACGGAAGAGCTAGCAAGATGGCTCAGTGGTCAAGAACACATACTTCCAGAGGGCCTGAGTTCATTCCTTGCTCCATATCAGGTGCTTCATAGCTACCTGTAACTCCAGGACCAGGGCGAGCCAATGCTTCAGGCCTTCATGGGCACCTGTACTCACACGGACATACCCACACACAATTCAGATACGTACGCGTAGTTAAAAATAAAATAAATCCTTTTTTAAATGCATAAATAAATAAAATTAAACCCTCACTGTTGCGCAGAGTAGTAGACCAAGCCTCAGCCATCTCAGTATTTTTAGAAACGCACACACTACACACACACACACTACACACACACACACACACACACACACACACACACACACACACAGTGGCCTAATAAACACAGAACCAAAGCACAAAATTTATCTGCTGAATGAGTGATTGGGTAAATGAATAAATGAATGAATTGTGTCTACATGGACCTTGTGTTGGAAAGGAGATCTAGGACAAACTCTCCCTGGGTCCTTTCTCAGGGTTGCTGTCCAGAGTTCAGACTGATGTTCTGTGAGAGGCACAAAGGCCAGGGTGACCAGGGGGCAAGAATGGGGCCAGGAGACCATGAGTGCAAACACTTTCTACAAAGCCGGCAAAGAGCAGGGCACAACTCTTTGTTTCCTCTGCTCTTTGTCTACAGTTTGTACTCCCTGGGGTTGCTGTGGGCCTGTGCTGTTGCTAGGCAACCCTGAGCATTAACCAGGAGGAGTTGCGGTCTGAACATACTTCTGCTCCCTGCTGCTGGGAGCACCTGAAAAGATGATGAGGGGGACAAGATGCACCTCACCTGGGTGATCTCTTATACTAAGGAGGGGTTCCTTCTGCTCCCTGTCAAGCAGATGATGTTAGATGCCCAGCTTCTCCAGGAAAGAAAGGGCGCTCCATCTTTCCCAGATTAGGATGGGGGAGCAGTGGATTAGAGTCAGGATGACAGGGGAGATGGTGACATCGTGAGAGGTTTTGGTTTGGGGTTTGTGTGGGGGTGGGGGGTGGGAGTGTTCCATGCTGTGTTCTCCCAAAGGAGGTTGGGGAATACTTTCTGTCTTCTTCCAAACTGCTGACTCCAGCGCTTCTAAACTGGAGCTGACTTTGACTCCCTCATTCTCCGGGGACATCTGAAGATGGTTTTGATTAGCATGAGTTGTGGGGGGAGGTCTTACTAACATTGGATGACTAGAGATACTGTCTAACCAACCTACCGCACACAGAACAACAACAACAACAAAAGTGAAGAGTTACCCAGCCCAAAATGTCGCCAAGGCTGAGACACCTGGTCTGAGAGTGACCAAGGCTTACCAGCATCATAGAGCTACCTCAGAGTAGAGTACTCTCCAACATCCATCACTAAGTCTCTTTGAAGACATAACACACGCTTATCATATCACCACAGTAGATCCAAGGCAGGGATAGGAAGAAATACGAGAGAGCAATCATTGAGCACCTACTATGTGCCACGAGTCCTACTCGAATAGATAGATACACTGCAGTCCTTTACTACTAACGAACAGATAATAAAACTGCCCTGGGTCCCTCTACACTCCCCCTTTTCCTTTGCCATCAAAGGAAGGTATGAGCTGGTGAAACACAGCAGAAATTCAAGAATCTGGGAACCTGCTCCTACTGGGTAAGGTAAGAAAAATTCTACCTCAGCCAGCATGACGGCTTTTGTTGCCTTCACATAAGAATCCATGGAGAGAGGAAGATAACAGGGCTAGGGGAAAAGGGCATCGTCTTAGGCCCTGGTGTTCATCTGTCCACAAGTCTAACTAACCCCCCACCCCTACTCCACCCACTCCCCCACCCCTCCCAACCCTTCCAGTCTGACTGCCAATCAAGATCCTCCAGCCAAGCTCATCAGTGAGCCCTCAGGGAAAGTCCTAGGATGGGTTCCCCATTGCTCTTGAGCTGCACAGGCACTAATGGCCAACTCCTCCACCTGGGCTGAGCAAAGAGGGACAGAGAGAAAGTACTCACTCAAAACTAAGACCTCCAAGTACCCATCAGACTCAAGGAATCCAGCCTGGCTCTTCCTCATCACTAGGTTCTATAGCCAAGACAAAACATGGATGTGGTCTCCAGGGCATTAGGAAAGTCTATTTTCATTCCTGAGTGCAAACCCTATTACAACTGGGAGGTGAAGCTACTCAGTGCCTTGACCACATGTTCCTCTAATGTCAGCACTAAAGACATATGCAGCACACATAGATGTCTCTTGTTCTTTTCCCATTGTGTGTGGTGTGTGTATGTGCGCATATGCATGTATGTGGGCACACATGTGCATTGGGTGTGTGTGCATGTGGATGCCAGAGGTTGATGAGATGAATCATCTTTTATCACTTTTCTACCTTATTCAATGAGACTGGAGGCCTCAATCTAAACCAAAGCCAACTACACAGTTTGCTCTGGGGAATCCCCATCTCTGCCTTCTGAGGTTGGATTAATGATCAAGCCACTAAACATTTACATGGTGTGCTGGCTAGTTTTATATCAAGTTTACACAAGCTAGAGTCATCAGAGAGGAGGGAACCTCAATTGAGAAAATGTCTCCATAAGATCAGGCCATAGGCAAATCTGCAGGGCATTTTCTTAATTAGTGATGGATGGGGAAGGCCTCTGTCCATTGTGGATCAGGCTACCCCTGGGCTGGTGGTCCTTGGTACTCCAAGAAAGCAGGCTGAACAAGCCAGGAGGAGCAAGCTAGTAAGCAGCACCCCTACGTGGCCTCTGCATCAGCTCCTGCCTCCAGGTTCCTGTGCCACGGTGTACTTCAAATGAAGGGCTCCATCAGTGATGTGGGGGCCGCCCCAAGATGGAAAGAAGGAACCACACTTTCATAACCTGACTCTGCTCATCACTGTCATGGGCTGCCCCTTATGGGAGACATGACCTCAGGCTAGGTACTTTAAGACTGACTGCTGAGCACCACCTGTGATTCTACAGGGCAAATAACTTCTGCATCCCTGAAGAGGAATTGAGGCACAGGCTGTGGCATTTGGCAGTCACTCACTAATGAAGAACAGAGCTAGAAATGCTCCCCCCACACCTCCACTCCAATGCTTCAGCATAGCCCTTCCCTCCATCATCAAGCCTCAGCCTTCATGCTGATTGGAAGAAGTCATCTCATGATTGGGGTTCCAAGACATCCAGGGTAACCTAGCAAACTGCAAGGGTAAGGAAGGAATGGACGAAAAAAAAAAAAAAAAGGCCCCACCATAGTGTACAGACCTGCCCTGCAAGGTCTGCAAAAGAACAGAACTCACCCCTCATCGCAGGGTGGGCCACCCTTCCCTTTACACCTCAACCTAGTAGTCTAACTTGGCTTCACTTCATCCTCTGTCCAACTAGTCCCCACCCAGAGCCTAGGAGTCATATCACAGACACATCTTTCCTTTACAGCCAATCGCTGAAATCCTTGAGATGAGCTGGATCTTCAGCAGCTACCCCTCAGAGGCTTAGCTGTTCCTTCACAGAATCCTTAGCTAACCAGGAGATAGATAGCTAACTATAGATAGATTCATAGGGGCCTCATCCACCCAGGCCTGGTGGCATTTTGTCTCTGAGCCTTGGCACTCCAGTCACACTTTCTCTTGCACTTAGTGGGGCAGCCACATTTGCTACAGGTCAGCTTCAGAAGGTGATAGGCTCTAGAGCCACAGCGTAGCAATTTGTGTGTGTGTGTGCGCGCGCGCGTGTGCGTGCGTGTGCGTGTGCGTGTGTGTGTGTGTGTGTGTGTCACGGTGATGATTTTAAATGGGAAGATCCCCTTCATTATCTTCTTTCCTCCACCACGAAAAGAGACTGGAAAAGAGGCGAGGCGGCGGCGGGAGGGGGGGTTCTCAGTGACACATAAGTATCCTGCACAGCAATGAAAAGCTAATGACAGAGAGATGGACTAGAACCCCAATTTTTCCAGGAGTCTCCTAACTCCCGGCCTTGGGCACCATGCCAGGCTGTTTTCAGCAGTGAGGCAGGGGAATGGTCCTACTCAGCCTTTTCTTTTTCAGGAAGCCTCCCATGTCTTCCATCCATACCAATTCTTCCCTCAGCCCACCAAGTCTCTTCTCCCCTCAGACCCTCATTTCTGCTCAACTCTCACTTATCTCCCTTGGAAAGCTTTTCTGGATTCCCAGACTTGATCAGTCCCACCCCACTGTCCCCTTTGTCTTCTCAGCCCTGAGAAGAGAGGAGATCCCCTGAAGAGAGACACTTGTGCCCTCCCCATAGCAATCAGACTATTGGAACAATGCCCCCCCCCAAGGTGCAGTGTCCCCAGGAAGTTCATACTGGAGGAAGAAGAACGCTAAAGCCCTGGTTCCAACGGGGGAGGAGGGGCAATGTCTTCTGAGAAAAGATGCCACACAGTCCTGGCAGCTCATCGGACCACTCTCACTCAGGAGAGACTGGAGCCAAGAAAATGATGAGTCAGTGATGGGTGGGACCACACCTTGACCAGGATTGCTAGTGACACATTCTTGCGCCCACAAAAACCTAAACTTTAGGTCAGTACTCCCAAGGTGAGTTTGAGGGGGAGGGTCACTGGACTTCTTTATTGGTTCCTCTTTCCAGTGTGGCCTGTTTCCTCACAGTGCCCTGAAAGTGAAGTATGAAGAGCTACTGAAGAAGTGCCAGCAGGAGCAGGACTCACTGTCACACAACGCTGTGCAGACATCTAGGCTGCTGGCCAGGGACCTGACAAGACTGGTGAACCAGTCTGAGGCTGGAGCCAGCAGCTGGGAACCCACCCCTGTCAGCCCAGAGCCCACCACTTCCCCCACCACTACACCTTCAGGGTATAAAGCACTATTTAAGGAGATATTTAGTTACATCAAGAAAACAAAGCAGGAAATAGATGAACAGAGAACAAAATATCCATCTCTCTCCTCTTACTCGTAATGAGACCTCCAGCTCTAATCTGCCTGTTTGCTCTCACCCCCTCCCGTTCAGACACAGCACAATCTCCAAAGCTTGATGTTGATAAAGATATTTGCCTCATTGCTTTGTTACTGTTTCCTGTTTAGTTGGTATATTGAGGCTGGGTGGCCAAACCTTGCTTATTGAGATTGCCAAGGCCCAGCTCTCAAGCTCAAAACTGCAGTAATATCAGGAACCCCTGTATTATGTATTGCACATGTGACTATCATAGTTAAATCTGTAGTATGTAATTGCTTATTCAGTGCCTTTCTCACTGGAATATGAGCTCCAAGATAGAGGGACTGGAGCTGTCTTAGTGACCAATGTATCCCCCAGAAGGAAACAGGTAGCCAAGGGTGCATTCTGTGTGGCTGTCCTGGTCAGCTTTTGTCAATTTAACACAAGCTAGAGTTATCTGGGAAGAGGAACCTTAGTTGAGAAAGTCCCTCCATCAGATTGGCCTGTAAGCAAGTCTGTGGGGCATATTCTTGATTAACGATTGGTGTGAGCAGGTCCAGCCCACTGTGGGTGATGTCGTCACCTCTGGGTAGGTGGTCCTGGGTTGTATAACAAAGCAGGCTGGGGAAGCTATGGGAGCAAGCAAGTAAGCAGCACTCCTCCATGGTCCCCACTTCAGTTCCTGCCTCCAGGTTCCTGCCCTGCTTGAGCTCCTGCCTTGGCTTTCCTCACTGATGGACTGTGATCAGAATGTGTGAATCAAATATACCCTTTTCTCCCCAAGTTGCTTTGGCCAGTGCTTTATCACAGCAACAGAAAGCAAGCTAAGACAGTGTGCTAACCCTCCAACTCTCTTATCTCTTGGTCTCAAATATCTGAATTTGTAGACTAATACCAGCAGTCCCAAGGGCACTTCAGATTTAATGAATCTCTCGGAGCACCTCCCTCCATGCACACACACACCTAGTCCAGTGCAGAGGCAACAATCAATGATGGTGTGGTGGCTGTGCTTCCTAAGTCTCTAGGACACCTGCCCTGACAGAGGGAACTTGGGAATTTGGAGCTTCTGCCAAGATGAAAGGAGGGCAGGGACCCAAGACAGTTCTGGCCTGTGCCCCAGGCACTGGGGAGGGAAGGAGCTCAAATCACATTAGCATGGTGCTCAGCTGCTGAATTAGAGGTTGCAGCCTGCTCAGCGGCTCTTCTTAATAGGGACATTAATGTTCATTCTGAGCAATTACTGTATTTGCAACGGTTTCTTAATGTTCAGCTTCTGGAGCCTCGGAGCAAAGGGCCTTGTATTTCCCGTAACCTGCTCTCCACTAAGCTGGAGAAATGAGCTTCAGAAATGCTCTGCCCTGCTGGATCTGAGGAAAGTTAAGTACCTGGCAGACTCTGCACCTGACCCTCTCGCACCCTATGGCCTTCCAAGAGAGTCTAGGCAGAGGCAGGTGGGTCTCCCAGCATAAAAAAAAGAACCTCAGGAGCCTTCTCCACAGCTGCTTCCTGCATAGTCATACAGGGGCCCAGAGATAATGCCTGCTAAGCGCTCCTAACAGAATCCACTCCTCTCTAGCATCCCACTATGGTACTTATCATTTTTATTTTAATAGCATTTCCCCTCTTGATCATTAGAGTAATTAAGGTTCATTGCAAAAACAGAGTGCAGTGTAGAATTGAGCGGATCATTTTACCTCTATACCCACAGGTCACAGCCCCCCAACACTATCCTATACACCACCAGACATGAAGATATGTAAATACCAGTATTAAAAACACAGAGTGCAGTGTTCCAACAGCCTTATGATGGTAGGGTGGCCGTGGTACATTGCCATTGTATTTATAGCTCTTTCCCAGTGAGATGTAGCCTCAAGATCAGGGTATACGACCAAGCTCACTACTGATCTGGGCCAAGGCACCTGGCACAGAGCAGCACCTGGCACAGAGCACTCACCCCTTTCATGTTAGCTGGCTGGCTGCTGTCTCAGAATTCCTTGAGTTGTGAGTGACATAATTGGGTGCCCAATGAATGCTGGCTAAGAAATGGTGATCTCTAAAAATCTTAGGGGATCAGAAATAGTTCTGATGGCAAGTGAAAACTGACCCAACTCCCTAACCCAGCTCTCTCTCTCTCTCTCTCTCTCTCTCTCTCTCTCTCTCTCTCTCTCTCTCTCTCACACACACACACACACACACACACACACACACACACACACACCTTATCTACTGTTAAGAGTCATCCTTAGGCTCTTCTGGGTAGACCAGATGTCTTTCTCACATGCCATATAGTTAAGAGAAGGGAGCCAGCCCCTCTCTCACTAGCTAAACTAATCCGTCCCTGCATCCAAAGTTGGAATGTCTAGAGCTTGGGGTGGTGACAGCTTGGATCTGGAATGTCCTCTAAAGGTCCTGTTAAAGGTCCCCCCAGTTGGGTGGTACTGGGAGGTGATGAAACTTTGAGTGGTGGGACCTAAAGAGAGGTCTTGAATCTAGGGATGTGGCCTTGAAGAAGATGGCAGGACCCCAGCTTCCTATCTCTCTCTTTTTTTGTTCCTGGCCACTAGGATGAAGGCTTTGCTACCCCCATGTATTCATGCCATGGTGTGCTGTCACAGGAACAATCAGTCATGGACTGAAAAAAAAACCTATGAGCCTAAATCCCCCTTCTCTCTTTAAAGTGCACTGTCTGTCATTTACTGCAGCAATGGAAAGCTGCCTCCCACAGGTGGGCCTGTCACCACCAAGCCTAAAGGCAGAATGGAGAATGAGAAGGGAAATCCACACCCGCTAGAAACAAATGATGGAAAAATGAATGGATCATAGGCAGGTGAATGAAATAGCCCACTGCTGAGGAGACTGGAACAGCTCTATGTCCTGTGTCTAGAACTTGGTTGCGATGCTCATGTTATATATTGAGGACAGCAGAAAAGTCAGGGAGAAGCTGGATGGGAAGGAGGGAGGAAGGGAGAGGGGAGGGAAGAGAGAGGAAAAAAGAGAGAGGAGAGAGGGGAGGGAGAGAAGACAGAGATCAGTCAGGCACAGGAGAACAAGCAGAAGATAACCTGTGAAGTAGCTGGGGGACATTAGCAATGGGCCATCACAACAAAAGTCTAGCAGGTCCTGCCTAGGGAGCCTGGAAGCCTTCAGGGACACCCTCCTGAGTCAGGCTTAAGGATGCACACCACACTGGTGCTATATTCAAGAATCTGGCCTGGTCTTCTGAGATGTGTGTCCATCTCTCTGCCTGTGGTATTCCTACCTAACCACCCCCATCCCACCCTGGAATTTGGTAATCTGGACCAAGAGAGAGAGAAGGAGGTGGGGCTTCTGCACTACAAATTTCTGGGGGAACTCCATTCACTCTGTGAGCTGGTGTCCCCTCAGCTGACACAGTTCAGCTGTAACTCACAAGGGACCTGACTCCCTCTATACATCCCAGTCTGCTTCTTGTAGGTTGGACCAGGCTGGTGATAAAACGATCTTTGGCCCAGAAAGGCTAGAAGCTATAGAAAGAAAAGAGAAAGGAAGGAAGCAAGGGAGGGAGGAAGAGAGGGAGGGAGGGAGAAACCATACTCTGCCCCCAGCTCACCAACTGGATGCAAAAGCAAACTGCAAAGAGACTACATCTGTCTGTTATGGGCTTAAAACTTGGGGTCACTCTCACTAAAGTGTGAGGTGTTGCTAGGATTCTCTTCTTCTTCAATCTCTCTCTCTCTCTCTCTCTCCCTCTCTCCCTACCTCCCTCTCCCACTCGCTCCTTTCTTTCCTCTCTCCCTCCCTCTCCCTTCCTCTCTCTCTCCTTTTCCTCCTGCTCCCCTCTGAATTTCCATCTCTATCCCTCTCTTTTCCTATCTTTATCCCCCTCCTCTCTCCCTCTCCTTTTATCATCTTCTGCTTCCTCTGTGTCTCTTCCCCTTTTCTCCCTTCTCCTTCCTCCCCCTTCTTTAGCTTCTTCCCCGTTCCTCTTCTCTCTTTTCTCTCTTTCTCTATTCCCTTTTTCTGTGTCTCTCCCATTTTCTTTCTCTTCTTACCCCCTCCTTACCCCCTCCCTCTGTAGATCTCTGCCTCATCTCCCCCCTTCCCACCTCCAGCTTCCATGTCTTCATTTCTCCAGCATTTCTTAGTTTCCTGTCTGTCTTCCGTCATCCCATCATGTATTTAAATTTTACCAAATGCAGTCACTCTATTATCAGCCAAGTACACACTGTACGCTGTATTACTTCCAGAAGTACAATCTCCCTCTGATAAGGGAATCCTGCTTCTTTCTATCGACCACAGCATCTTAAAAATACACTTACACTGAATGTAATTTGATTTTTTTTTTTATATGTTTGGTTGTGAGCCTAGCCTTTAACGGCTGAGCTATCCCTCCAGCCCTAATTTGATTTTTTTTTTAAAGGATCATAAAGCAAATGTCCACCGGAGATGAAAGGCCCCACTTCCTGCCAGTGGTGCACAGGGCCGCATCTGTTTGTCTGCAGCAACAAGAGGAACCAGCATCTCAGCAGAACTGACTTCAAAGCATGCCCGTTAGACAGCTCTAACAAATGTCTTTCAATAGCCTTTGCTGAACTCCGAAGCGCTACCTGGAAACCAGCAGAAGCTGTGTGCTGGGCATGCAATCTCTGACTAGGGGGACCTTCAGGGTCTTTAAGAACAAACTCATCCTAGGCAGTGACAGAGGGAATCAAAGAGATTATGGTTAGGAGAACAGCACTTAGTAGTTCCCAGACCATGGGACACTTCAGCTTCCAAATCCGAAGGCAACCTGTGAATAAACTGCCCAGGGATTGTTTTTTCTTTCCAGATCAAGCCTTGAGTCAGGACTCTAGTGGCCTCTCCAATGCTGCCCATTTTCTCCTCAAATGAATGTGAGCATGGCTCCTGTCATCAGCTGGCTGGGGCATTTCCCAGCCCCTGCACAGAGCTGGGCAGAGCCAAGTGTCTTCTCCCTTGCTCACCTGCCCTCCAACCCTTTACCAGAATGAATATACATCAAGCAGCAGGGGCCCCAGAAAAAAATGATGACAAAGTCAGGAGACAGAGTGTGCCTTCCTGGAGTCAGGGAGATGTCCTTTCTTTGTGGCACAATTTGACCAGAAAACTAAGGAAAGGAGACTCGGTCAGGCTCACATCTAAAAAAAAGTCAGGGCTAGGGAAATGGCTCATTGGTGAAGCGTGTGCTTAGCATGTTACACACCCTGATCTTGATCCTCAGCCACACCCAAACAAAATAGCAATCAATCAATCAATCAATTATAGTTTCACCAGAGGGCATGGAACAGGAAAGGCCTTGCTGGGTATGGAGGCACAATCTTTAAGCTTTAATCCTAGAACTCAGGAAGCAGAGGCAGGGAATCTCTGTGAGTTTGAGGCCAATCTGGTCTACACCATTGAGTTTCCAGCCAACCACAGTTATAAAATTAGATTATCTCAAAAGCAAAGCAAAACAAAACAACCCAAACCATTAGAAGTCTTGGGCCCCACAGAAATCCTTAGGATGTGAGGGAGCTTTGTTTTCTCTCTAATAAGCACTAGGGCTTGAACCTAGGGTCTGTGCTTGCTGGGCACTGAACTGAAACACCAGTCCTCCTCCTCTCTCTCCTTCTCCTTCTTCTCCTTCTCCTCCTTCTCCTCCTCTTTCTCCTCTCTTTTTTTTTTTTTTAGAGGGGGCAGGTCACTTTAAAATTTTTTGGTTTTGCCACAGGGTCTCACTAAATTGCTCATGCTGGCTTGAATCCAGGCCTGTCTTAAACTTGAGATTCACTTGCCTCTGTCTCCCCAGGGGCTGGGATCACTGCCCTGCATCACCAGGCCTGGCTAGGAGATGGGATTTTTGTTATGAAATTGTTAAAGAGCTTTGAGATGAAGAGAGTCATGAGTTGTTTGGGGGTTTTGTTTAGTTTTGTTACCTTTATTTACTTATTTACTGGGGGGATAGCATGGGTTGCATGTGAGGTCAAAGGACAACTTGCAGTAGTCTGGTCCCTCCCTCCTCCATGTGGGTCCTGGGGATCAGACTCAGGTTGTCTCAGGTTTGGCAGCAAGTGCTTTTACACACTGAACCTTTTTTGTTTTGTTTTGTTTTTTGCTGACCTCATGTGAGTTTTGTTGTTGTGTTTGTTTTTGTTTTGAACAATTGCGGCCACTGTGGGGGGTGTGAGGGTGAAATTAGAATCTCACAAGAGTGGAAGCTAGGAGACTAATTAGATGGGAAGTGACTGTAGCCTAGGTGAGAAGGGCTAGAGGATCTGGTTAGGTTACCGACCCTGAGGGTAGAGAGGAGATACCCAAGTGGGAATATATTGTTGAAGCAACAAGATGTATTAGGTTCAGAAGAGAAAACTAGGTCAAGGATGACATCAGGAATTTGGGCCTGAGCACCTAATGAAGCTGGTGGTAACAGTCACAAACTGAGGAGGACTTGGAGGGGAGGCCAGTACCTAGTAAAGAGAATCTGACTTTGGATATATTTAAGTAAAAATTACATGGAATGAGGTTTGAGGAGTGTGGGGAGAAGGCAGAAGATGCACTAGGGTGGCCCAGTGGGAGGTGGGAACCAGCGGGAGGTGGCAACCAGTGGGAGGTGAGAACCAGTGAGAGGTGGGAACCAGTGGGAGGTGGGAACCAGTGGAGGTGGGAACCAGGGGGAGGAGGAACCAGTGGGAGGTGGGAACCAGTGAGAGGTGGGAACCAGCGGGAGGTGGGAACCAGTGAGAGGTGGGAACCAGGGGAGGAGGGAACCACTGGGAGGTGGGAACCAGCGGGAGGTGGGAACCAAAGGAGTATTCCGAAAAGCAGGCTGGGAGAGACTCAAGAGAAAGCCCGTCCCTGTGATCAAGGAAAGCACACGTGGTATCCCTCCGTATCCATGAGAGATGGCTCTGGGTCCCACCATGGACACCTAGTCCCTTGGATGTGTAAGTTCCTTACATAAAATGTCATAGAAAAAATAATAAAATTTTTAAGTTAAAAAATGTTGACGTGATTGGGGAGATGACTCTATGGGTAACCTGCTCGCTGTACAAGCACCAGAGGCTAAGCTCAGATTCCCAGCCCTATGTAAAGGCCAGGCATGGTGGCACACGCCTGTCACCCCAGTGCTGAAAGGGAAGGGACAAGAGGAGCCTGGAACTTGCCCTTTTGGCTAGAGTAGCTGGCCAGTGAGTTCTCTGTGAGAGACCCTGTCTCAAGAAATAGAGTGGGGATAGATAGAGGAAGACCCCTTCCATCAACCTGTGAGCCTCTGCATGCAGAAGCACAGGTAAGCATACCCCCACCACGTGTATGTGTGCACACATATACAAATAATAAATAAAAACAATAAAAGGCATAGTGTTTGCATGAATATACGCAAGTCCTCCTTGTGCCTTAAAAATCTTACTGATCACTCTGGTACAACATAAAATCCACTGTATCGTTTAGGTCATAAACAAGTCTGGGCATGATCAATATAGATGTAATTTTTTCAGATATTTTTATATACACTTGGTTCAGTCAACCGCTGCAGAAGCTGAGGATGGAGGCTGAGTATATTACAAGGTAGAGGGCCTGCTCAGCTGTGTCCAGCCATTGATAATTAGAACCGTGGGAGCCTGAGGCAAACCTTGGATCTGACAACTCTGCCAGCCAAATACCTCTGTCTCCATTGTAACTGATAGTGCCAGGGCCACACACCTATGAGTGTTGGGAGAAGGATTAGATTGCAGCTGTTTGAGGCACCATCTCCCATCAAATCACCCCACCCTGGCCGTGGAGGCACGCCATTCACCCAGCCACTGAGGGCATAAGCTTATAGCTACTATCAAGTAGGAAAAGTCAGCCTGCAGTCCTCGAAAGAGCACCATCCAGCTCAAAACAGGAGTTGGCATTTCTCTCACCAACTTTACTTCTGATGTTAGGAGACTTGGAATCATAACTATGTCAGGTCCAGGCACTCATCCTTAATCAGCCAATTTAAAAAGCCAAATTAAAAGTGAAAAGCAAAAAGGAAGGTTTATTCAATGTGGCCACAGTGGGGAGAAGGACAAAGGGATCCCACGAAGCCCCTTCAGTCAATCTTAGGGGTTCAGAAGTAAGAGCAAAGTTTAAACAGAGACCTAAAGATATGCATGTCTAAGCAGTTCCAGTCAAGGTGTGGCCACCATTGACCCATCCGTATCTGGGTTTTAGTCTCACCCTGTAAAGTGGCCTGCCAAGTTTTTAGAAATGTATGAAATCCCTTTTAGGAAGACACACTCCCCTTCTGAATGGTCTGGTGTCCTTTACTCTCAGGCCATGAGATTCCTGGGGAAATTCCCATTTATTTGTGGGTCCAATGTTTCAACCACTTAATAGTCAACTGAGAGACACATTTCTCCTTAGAATATCTGTTCCAGGCAGGTCACATTACACTGTCACTTGGTAGATTTTGACGTCTACGTAGAGAAACAAGTTTGGAGAGCCAATTTCACTAACCGGGAACAGCCAAGGAGCAGGCAGCTGCCTTCCCTTGCAGGACTCCTCTTTGCTGAAGAGGACCCACTGTCTACCTCCTCCCCCAAATCCTGCCAAGACTCCTGACCTCTGCCCCACCCTCACCACTCAGGATCCTCCCAGTCCATCATCCCCCTCCACCCTCAGCAATCTCCTTAACGACTTCCACTCCCCAGAGTTTTAGTCACCCGTGATGAGCAGCATTCTGGAAAGATTAATACGCCTTCTGACCAAATTCATGTAATTCTCAGCACAGTGTATTGTTGTGCGTGCTGTATTTTATTATTAGTTGTTATTCTCTGTGCCGATTTATAACTCAGACTCGATCACAGGTGTAGGAGAAAGCATGGAGTACATAGATAGGGTTTGGAACTATTCATGGTGTCAGGCATCTGCTGAGCGACTTGGGACACACTCCCTATGATAAGGGGAGCCACTGTAATGTAAAGAACGAATGGCCTGAATTCCCAGCACTTGAAAGAAGAAGTGGAACCCCTAGGGTAGAGGGCAAGTTCTAAGCTAGCCTGGGAACCGCTGAATCAGAAATAAATAAAACAAAACAACTGAAAAAAAAATGAGTCATCTTCTACCCACATATCTCTGTATTGTCTTAAGATGACAGTGAATTTTAGCTACTTTTGAAACACTTCTTTCAGTTGACTGTGCTTTTTTTCCCCCAAGATTTTATTATGAAAATGTGCAAACACAGGGCAAAGTTGGAGAGCACTGTGCAGGGAGCCACTCTCCATCCAACGCCTCTAGTTTATAGGGAGAGCTGACTCTGCCTTGTCACACAGCTATCCATCCACTCCTCCATCTGCCACCATCCATCCATCTTTTCTTCAAGCCACTGTACAGTTCACCCCTAAACACTCCAGTTACATATCTCATTAACCCCGGTCCAGTATTTGCTCAAGGGTTTAATTTTTGGTGACACAGTTTGCAAACAGAGAAATTAGCAACTCTGACGTGTGCAGACACTAACGTGTTGACAGTACACGCACACACAGATAATGACCGCTCCTTGAAGATAAGGAGCATTGTGGTCACTGGCAACAAGCTCCCTCAGGAGCTCTCCGAGTCAGTCCCCACCCATCCCAGAGGAACTGCTGATGCGATGCAGGCTTTGCCTGGTAAGGACCATCTCATAAACAGCCTCCCCTCTGTGTTTCCCTCCTTCCCAGCATGGCTCCCTACCGAGGATGCTAGGGGGTTCTTTTCCTTTTATTTATATTAGTAATCCATTATGGGACTACATCGCAGTATGACTGTACTCCTCCTGACCGCAACAGTTATATAATGAAGAAAATTGTCATTCATTAGCAAATTTCCTCTTAATGGTTCTGCTGAAGGTCGGAGAGACAGCTCAGCTGGAAAAAGCTCTTGCTCCGCAAACCTGACACCTGAGTTTGATTCCCAGAACTCACAGAGGAAGAAAGGAACCAATGCCTGAGATTTGTCCTCCGACCTCTACCTGTGTGCTGTGGCATTCTCAAACACACATGTAATAATAAGTAACGTTTGAGTTGAAAAATAATTCTGTTAAGAATTCTCTTATCATCCTAAACAAGCAGGAAGCTGGCAAGAGAGCTCAGCAGGGAAAAGCACTTGCCTCCAAGCCTGAGGACCTGAGTTCAATCCCAGGCCCCACATGGTGGAAACAGAAAACTGACACTCACAAGTTATCCTCTGACCTTCTTGTATGCATGCACACACCCACACCCACATGCATGTACACACACTCATACACATGCACACACAAGTGCAGACAAAAAAAATATCAAAATATGAAGCTAGCACATCCATCACCTGGGAATAAAACATCTAAAAGCTGCTGTGCAGCAACTGAGATGTAGGGCATGAGGGCAAGCCTGGGCTATTGTTGTCTGTTAGTATGATGTCTTAGTTTGCTCCAGTATTTTGCTCTGGTCTTGGTAATTTATATGTAACCAAGCCTTCTGTTCTTTGTCACAAAGAGTGTTTTCTCTGGGCAACTGTTTTGGCGAGTGCCAAGAACCTACTTTGAATTCATGTACACTGTAAAAAGATCTAAAGGACAGTAGACGTGTATCAGAATGGTACCTTATTTCTGCGGCTCATTCCTGCCAACATAGCTAACGAGCACTAGCTATGTTCTAAGTGCTTAGCCTGGGCAAGCAGCAGGAAGGAAATATATATATATATAAAATAGATGCAGATATTGTCCTCATTGGGCTTGCAGTCTGGTGAGCTACACAAACACCAAGCAACTGACGTTTCATTGCCAGTGTGATCTATACTACCAGAGCAAAAAGCAGATGCTGAGGGTGTGGCTGGGTTGTTCCAGGAGACTGAGTGCAAACAGGACTGAGAGTTAAATAGGCAAAGGGAAGGAACCATGCAGAGCCCATGCCTGCAGCAAAGAGAGCTGCATAATAGGAGGCCTGTGTAACCAAAGGTCTAGGAACACACACGTGTGTGTGAAATGGTGGGGAAGAGAGCTCAGCAGGCAGCAAGCTCAGCCTGCCGGCTCCAGCTTTGCAGGGTTTTACAGACTGTTCAAACCATAGGTCCTTGACCGTGGAGTTTCCCATGGGAGCATTCGGTGAGGCTGTCTGTTCTGAGTGAGCTCTCTAAATCTCTGGCGCCCAGAGCATCAATCTGAAGAAGGAGCAAAGAGTGCCTGGCATCAATCTGAAGAAGGAGCAAAGAGAGGAAGGAAGAAAAGATGAAGAAGGCAGAGAAGGAGGGAGGGGTGGTTTTAGGCAGAAGTTTTGAGATGTGTGTCTTGTGGAGATCACTGGTTGCAATGCGGGTGGAAGCAAGCTCAGAACACAGATCTTCTTTGGCTTGGCTGCCCTCGCGGGTACTGCATGGGGCGGAGCCGGGCGGCTTAAACAACAGACAGTTACTGCCTTGTGTTGCTGGAAGCTGGAGGTTCTCGATGTCATCAGGGTTGACGGCTAGAGAGTGCTTCCCTCCTGGGTTGTAAACAGCCTTCTGCTCACAGTTCCTCCTGTGGCTTTCTCTAGGCGTTCTCAGGAGGGGAGGGAGATGTGTAGGTATTTATACTGAATGCTCTTACTGTAAAAACACCAGTCCCATCAGGTTAGGGTCCCTCTCCAGTGACCTCACTTAACTATCTCCTTAAAGGCCCTGTCTCCATATAGTCAACATATGGATGGAACTCAGTCCCCAATAGGAGAGAAACCATCCAGGAGATCACTGGGGCTCAGGAGAGCACATCAGCAGCTCTTTTGGGGTGTGGCAGTAAAGACGGGGTGACACTGCAGATAGGTCTACCAGGTCACAGGGGGGCTGCCTAAGGAGGGACGAGGAAGGAAGAGACTGATAGGTTTCTACAGTTAACATGCTCGGTGGTAGCTCCCCAAAGATATGTCCAGGACGCTAGAAGTCTGTGCACATGACCTTATTTGAAGAAAGAAAATTGAAAATGTAATTAACTTGGTAATCAGAGATGAGATCAGTCTGGATTATCCAGGTGGATCTTAAATCCCATTAGTCTCCCTGTAGACAGAGAGGAGAGGGACAGCAGGATGGCTCAGTGAGTAAAGGTGCTTGCTGCTGCCTGATGTGACCTGAGTTTAACCCCTGAGGCCAGCACTGCCAGGTAGTGGAGAGAGCTGACTCCAGCAAGCTGTCTGTCCTCTGACTTCCACACGCTCACCTTAGCATGTTACACACACACACACACACACACACACACACACACACACACACACACCACTTTAAGAAAGATGAAGACAGAGAGAAGGTCCCTACACAGAGAAGACTAAGCAAAGACAGAGTCTACAGGAGAGAGCTGGCCAGAAGGAGCCTCCAAAACCTGCAAAGAACAAGAGGTTTCCCCTAAGCCTTTTCGGGAGAATGTGGTCCTGCTGACATCTTCAGTTTGGACTTCCAGACTCTGGAACTATGAGACAATCATTTCTCTTCTTTCATGGTAATTTGCTAAGGCACCCTTACACCACTAACAAAAAGAGAAACCGTGTATGTGGTCATGGCTATGTCATCAGTGAAGAGAGGGGTACCGGAGAAGCTCAGGTCTTCTAGTTTAGATTTACAAATGCAGACTCTGAGGTGGTGTTAAGATGACCAAAGCTACTTTGGTCTTTCATAAAGACTCAGCAACTGACAGCTATTATCATTATTGTTTGCTAGGGGATCACGTCTTACAATTTCATCCGGTTTTCCTGGAATCTCAGGCTGGCAGATGGGTTTAAGTTCTAGCCAATAGCACAGGTGGTTTCTCTGAGAATCACCGCTCCAGAGAAACCCCTCAGCTCGTTCCTTGCGGCACCTCTGCTTGAACGTAAAAGGTCCTGGTACAAAATCCTATTTGTATTTCTTCACCTCGGGCCGATTTCAAATTCATATGCACCCTGAAAGTCTTACATCAGACCTCTCCAGGAAGGTCCAAGGGAAGGTCCAACCCGCCCCACCTCCCCGCTCCCCAGGACTCGGTTCGCAGAGGAAGTCCGCCATCTTGTGGACACTCACGGGTCTAACAGCCTAACCCTTAAGCTCCAAAATGAAGATGAGTAGAGATTGGTTTTAATCGACTGTCCTCCCCACTCCTTTATCTTGTTAAAAAGGACAAGGCCATGGGTGGAAAATCCTCCTGGTCTTCAAAACATCTAAGAGGTGATCAATGAGACCACACCTACAGATGACCCCTTAAGCCTCCCCAGGTCACGGAGAGAGGGAAAGCAGTGTTTCCTGAAAATCTTTACTATGTATCTCAAAACCCTGTAGGACAGTGGTTCTCAACTTGTGGGTTGGGATTCCTTCAGGGTTGAACGATCCTTTTACAGGAGTAGCCTAGACCATCAGAAGACACAGATATTTTACATTATGGTTCATAACAGTAGCAAAATTAGTTATGAAATAGCAGTGGAAATAGTTTTAAGGTTGGGGTCACCACAGCATGAGGAACTGGATTAAGGGGTCACAGCATCAGGAAAGCTGAGAACCACCACTCCAGAGAAACCCCTTATTTCAAGAGTATCAGCTGCTGTGTGCCAGAGGTCGAGAAACACCTTCTGAGCAGTTTAAAGAATTTTAGGTCAAGGAAAGGGGGACAGTCAGGGACCCAAGTGCAGGATCTGAGGTGACAACGACTCTTTAGAATAAAAAATGATGAGGCGGATGGTTGTGTAAATGAGCCCAGAGAAGAGCCTTTGGAGCGGTAGCTTACACAACAGAAAAAGGCTGAAGGGGGTGAGCAGAGGGCGGTGAACACTTTAATGCCTTTCGTTCTAAGAGGTGCATGAGCAAATGCGTGCTGGAAATGTTGGTTTTGCTGGTGGGAGAGAAAAGTAAATATATATATATATAATACGTAAATACTTTTTTCCGGTAAGAGGACATGAAGAGAAAGGAGGCTAGCTGCTGAAAAGCTGTGTGTAGTCACTCACTTCAGAAATTGTCACAATGTTTTCCTGGCTCTGAACGTACAGGAGCTTTGGAAAGAAGCACATAAATACTAACATGATAGGCCAGGCATGGTGGTGCATACCTTTAATCCCAGCGCTGGAGAAAGGCAGATCTCTTTGAGTTCAAGGCCAGTCAGTCTGTTTTACATAGTGAGTTCCAGGACAGCCAGGGGTATGCAGAGAGACCCTGTCTCAAAAAAACAAAAGAAAAACATTTGAGAGAGAGGGGGAGGGAGGGAGGGAGGGAGGGAAGGAGGGGAGGGAGGGAAGGAGGGGAGGGAGGGAGAGAAAACCTACCTGTCTCCTCTCTCTCTCTCTCTCTCTCTCTCTCTCTCTCTCTCTCTCTCACACACACACACACACACACACACACACACACACACACACACACACACTTCTTTTTTCCTTTCCTTTCTTTCTATTCTTTACTTCCATTTCAGGTTTATGCTTGTTTTGTTTTTTTCTCATTTGCTTTTTTAGTATGAGAAAGCACAGCCTTAGACTAGGGGAAACGGGCTTTGGAGCTACACCTCTCTCAAACCCGATTTTCTTCCATCCCTCCACCATCGGGAAGACCTTGGCAAGTCACCTAGACCCACTAGGAGTCACTTTCCCATCAGTCAAACGGAGACAGCGTCAATCCTGCCTCCAGGGCACCCCAAAGAAAAGACAACACAGCAAGGCCGATGCCATACTCCTCCGCTAGTGGGCATCGCGAGACCGTCCTAGGACTGGGAAGGGCGGGGAGGCTCGCCCCCACCATCCGAGTCCTGGCCCCGCTAGCCCCGCCCCGGCCCTCTGCGCCCCGACCCCGCGCGCATGCGCCCCGCCCTTCCTTCCGGGTCCTGTCCCACTAGCCCCCCCCCCCCCCCCGCCCCTCCTTCTGGGTACTGCCCCACTAGCCGGGCCTCGCCCTCTGGCCACGCCTCTCTGGCCACGGCCTGTCCCTCCAGCTTCCAGGCCATGGCGACTGCAGTGGCTTCCTGGGCTCCCGGCTTGTGGCGGGCCTACAACGGGCTCATGGCATTCTTCTTCGGCCTGGCCGCCGTGGTGCAGGTCAGGCGGACTGAGAAGGGCGGGCAGCAGGACCGCGGAGAGGCCTGGGCAGCCAGTTCGCAGGGTGGAGCAGAATTGGGGTTTACGTTTCCCGAACCTACTGAGCCCTCTCAATCACAACACGGCTACGTTCGTGTGATTAAGCAACACTCTGAGAGCCTGACCTAGCGGCCCCGCGTGCACGGGCACACAGCTGATCACTCAGAAAAGGGACCCAGAACCGCAGCTCTGGCACCTTTCCGAACCTTCAGCTCCCGTGCGATTGAATGGCTTTCTGTGCCTGGAAGGAAGGCGGAAACAGAACTGATACCATCCTTATCCTTCCCAGATCGCTTACCGACCATCCGCAGGATAACCCCGCTTGTTTCTTGAGACCTAGGGTCTTAAAACTCCGTGTGGTTCTTAGGAAATCCCAAGCAGTTCTTTTCAAAGGATGCCTGGCTATTTGTTAGAGTTACCTGTTGTGATCAACCGGGAGTCCCTTCAGCCGTCCTGATGTGCAAACAGCTAGACAGTTCAAAGGTGTTCAGTAGTACCCTTAGCTCACTGCAGCGCCTGGCAATGAATAGTAAACATAAGGTCAGACCAGGCATAGGACATGTCAGTCAGGTCTAATGTCAGATAACATTTTGATGTTTTGACCATTCTAGGTGAACGATCCAGATGCAGAGTTCTGGGTGGTGAGTATGAGCTACGATAGCCCTTCATTTGACACAACTGTCCGTCTGATCCCAGTGGCATTTGCCTAAAACCTGAAATATCAACACTTTTGTGAGCCTGTTTTCCTAATTTTTCTCCTTGAAGGGGGAAATCACTGTGATGATATAACTTGCTGGAGGGTGTGAATCCGGGACTTTCTGGAGACATGGAAGTCTTTCCACAGAAAGGGCTTATCCCAGTAACTCTTGTCCCCTTGACAGTCATGTCACCAGTCATGACAATGCAAGTTCCTGTCGAATTTATTAAGGACCTACAACATGCTAGTCACTTGACATGCGTTATGCTGACCTTTCTGACAGCCATCACAAGGATGTGTGTGGGTTATATCCAGCCATGTGTTTTGTTTTTGTTTTTAACCTCAGACCGCAAGAGACAGTCTTGGAGGGAGACTGTACAATATCACTGAGGAAGGAACTCATTCTTAGGTTGAGGACAGTGTTCACAAGTGACAACACCAGGAATCACAGAGCAGAGTTCTAGTCCGGGTTTGGTGTTTGTCCAGTAGAACCATAGTATGAAACTGTTTGTTATCCAGAGTCTCCAGTCCCCAAATCAAATGACCTCCTTCTCAAGTGCTTTGGTCCATAGCCTGAGTTCCAGTTGTGTTTCTCTTCGGGAAGCTTCATGGTGCATCTCCAAAAGACTACAGCAAATAGCCATCCGTGCCACCATGCTGCTCCTCAAAACATGCCCAAGATCCCACCCAAGCCCTTCCCTTCCCAAGCCCACGCCTCCTGTTGACTCGGCCATTTCTGTTCTCAGCACAATTACCTAGGCAGCTTTGCTCAAAACCAATCATCTTTAACATCACTGCCTTGAGATGCCATCAGAAGTAAAAGTGAAAAGGAATTCAGCAAAACCCATTCTAGATATTGTTGCGTGCACGGTGCCTGAGCATTCCACCACACTTGTGTACGGATAATGGAAAACAGGTCACACGTTCTGATGGGTGGCCTCTCTCACTCCCTTTCAGTCCTCCATCACTTCCTCTCACACACAGCTTTATAAACTCGTGTGTCTGCCTCCTGTCTCCTGCTTCTAGGCTACCTGTATGTCACTGTCTGTGTCTAAATATTGTTATTTCCCAAGCTAAGTTGGAGATCCTCTTTTTAGTCTTTAGGCTTATCATAGCATGGCCCCACCCACATTTCCAGCATGACCTTTGAAGTCTAGTCCAGAAACGTTGGCTACAGTGCCTCGCCCCTACAGTGCTGCTGTCTGCCCAGGCTTCTGGAACTGTCTCAGATGCTATCTCATCCCCCAAACCGTTACTCTGCCTGTCTCCCAGAGGATCTGACCATCTTTCCTTTGAACCCTTATTATAGCAACAGTGCGTTTGGCTTGTGTTCTGTGCAGCCAGCTTCCAGGAGAAAAAGGGCACATTCTCCTTCTTCTTAGGAGCCTTTACAAAAGCTTCCTCATAAAAATCCTCCTGAGTAAAGTGCAGAATGGATGGATACACAGATGAACAATACTGTGTTACTTTCTGGGCTCTGGGGACTAGGATCTCACCCAGCTCCTTTCCACAGTCCCTGCTTCACCTTGTTCATGGAGGCTATTTGCATAGGATGCTCACCGAAGCAAATAGTGGAATGTGGATTATAACAAGGGGTTAGAAAAATATAGAACACATCACTTGGGAAACTCAAGGGGTCGCTTGGTAGTCAGTAGTGACACAGAGGGCCTGAGCTTTCTCTTCTCAGCCATCCTCATGTTCTCAGAACAGCTGCTGTGGCTCCCACTCTCGAATCCCCAGAGAAGTGTATCTAACATGAGAAGAATCAAAGCAGGACCGAGACAGATTTTCCTCCTGTGCTTTCTTCCCTTAAGTTACAGAGAAAACGTTTGCCGAGAAGCCCCTTGGGTGGGTGCTGTTCAGTTTACACAGATCAGCATCCCGTGTTGTTGGGGTTCGACCCTGATTTTAAAGCAACCATGCTATGTATGTCATCATCTTGGAACCTGGAACACCTTCCATTATATTTCTGGACATGGGCCATTTCCTACAGCCAAAGAGGTTGAAAAACAGTTTTGCAGTGAACAAGAATTAGAAATGAGTCCAGGGTACATTATGACACCACAGAATTAAATTCTGTTAATTTATGTGAGTACTGTGATACCTTTAGTTTTTTCATGGTTAAAAAAAAAAATCAACAAAGGACTGGCAATATGACTCAGTGGGTAGAATTGCCTGCCCCATAGCCTTACAAACTGATTTTGGTCCTGGTGACCCACATGAAAGTAGAATGAGAGAACCAACCCCACAAAGTTGTCCTTTGACCACCAAACACATACATTGCACACACATAGATAGATACATACATACACATACAGACACACACTCATTCACTCGTAAGATAATAAACTAATTAAATCCCAACAGTAACAGAAAAGAACATTATAAGTGGATTGCACTGGCTTCATATTTTTGCTGAGCATTGTTTTAGCTTGTATACTAGAAACAATTCTTTTCAGTCTCTCTGTCCCCAGTTTTTTTCATCTTCTTCCATTATAGATAGGGAAAAGAATTTTAATAAGGATTATTACATCACAGTTGCTATGAGAGACTTACTTAGTTTAAAGGATAAATTTGTTCCGATGTGTATAATATACTGTAATAAGGCTGTGTAATCTGTTAAGTCAGATATCTGGGCATTTGAATGCACATTTTAAAAATCTATGCTGGACATTTCTCACAGAGCACAATTGAATTGTATGATGTATGCTTGCTTATTGTCTTCTGTCTCTTATTCTTATCTCTGTCTGTCTCACTCTTGGGTACTCGAGTCATAGTTTTCCATTTGGAATGGGACTGATCCCTGACTTCTTCAGTGTGTTTTTAGAAGAGCAGCAGTGGCCCCTCCAGGGACTTGAATGCTGAGACCTACTGTCGACCTCCCCAATCAGCACCTGCATTTAAACAAGACCCTAGGTGATCCTTACATGCTAAAGACTTGGAAGTGTAGGGCTATCCCCAAGGAGTGTGACTGCCCATCTGTCAGGGACAACCTGACATGCAGATACCAATTCCCTGACATTCCAGTCACCAACTAGGATGGAACAGGAAGGACGGATCCAAATGCCAGCTCTGTGATCTCAATGCATGCTCTGCTCAAGGTGAAAATGGTCACTTAAAACAGACAGCTCTGATAACTTCCAAAGAGACTAAAGGTTCCTGTTCTAAACACTGCAATTGATATATGGTGTGAAGTGGCTTTCTCTCTTGGAAAATCTCCAGGTTTTATGAACCTGTTCTTTCTTCTTGCCTTCAACTGCACACACACACACACACACACACACACACACACACACACACACACACACACACTCACCCACTCATGCTTTGCAGCCAGAGTTTGTTATGATGAGGCTTGGGAATGGGGCTTCTTCAGGGCCAATCTTCCAACTCCCTTTCCAAAAGGAAGAGCCTGGTCTCAGTACTGGGCACATCAGACCCACACATTATTTGTATGCTTTCCTGTGACCTCACTTACAGAGGTGGAATACTGAATCACATCACTTGCAGGAGTGGAATACTGAATCACGTGGTCCATGGGGTCCAGCCCAACAGGGCCATCTGGCCATTCGCAGCTGTTTTGAGACAGTGTTTCTCTGTGTAGCTTTGGCGCCTTTCCTGGAACTCACTCTGTAGCCCAGGCTGGCCTTGAACTCACAGAGATCCGTCTGCCTCTGCCTCCCGAGTGCTAGGATTAAAGGCGTGCACCACCACCGCCCACATTCCCACTCTGTTTTTAAGAAAATGTTGTTTTATGCAAGCAAGGAAGGTCACTGGGTGTGAAAGTTGCTTGGGAGAGATTGGGAGGCCAGCATTGACTAAACACTCTGCTCAGACCTACAGCTTGGGGATGCAAAGCATTTCCTGGAAGAGCTGACCAAGGGAGGTAAAAATTATAGCCTGATGTGGTGATGAGGTCACAGTAGCAGAAGTTATCACCTCCTCAGTGACTACTAAAGCAGGAAAATTGTACAGCTTGGGGACCACCGATCACACTTTTATTTGCTAGATCCTCTGAAAGTAGCACATGTTGATCGTACTCCCATTTTCAGTGCTGGGAATGAGGACACTCTATTACTGGGCTAACCTCCAAGGTTTGGGCACACTTCCTAATCCTCCCATGTCCTTTTTGCTAACAGGTGGTGTACACGATCCCTGCAGTACTTACCCTGCTTGTTGGGGTTAATCCTCTCATCACAGGTATGAACAGTGGATTCTCCGTGGAGGTTCAGTGAATCAGAGTTCTTAGAATGGTGAGAATCTACCTGGCCAACTCCCAAGAGAAAACCAGGATTCCAGGCATTTCCTCTCCCTTCTCATAATGAGGAACTCCTTTTCACCTAGACTATCCTAGGAAGATTTCCCAAGGTCTTGCCATACTGGCCATTATCAACTGCAACTCAAGACTTCTTGGGCTGATTGTTTTTATGAGATTTAGCTCAGAAGGGAGATGGGTTTGGTCACTGCACTCCAGCTAGTGTCAAATGGGCATCAGTCACAGTGGCAATCTTGTCTTCTCAGACTCAGGGGCAACCATTGCCACCTATGTATTTTTTTTCTTTCTAATCCAGATCAGCTCCTTTTCTTTACACATTCTTAGAACAACACCACTCCTGTTGACGACTTTCTTATTTGGAATTTATTTGAAGTCTATGTATACAAACTGCTGCTTGTGTATAGAAAGTGCTTATTATGTCTGTAACACACTACTACATTTTTCATTGGTATATGTTGCTCCTTCCAATCTCTATAAGTACGTAGTACTTAGGGCAACAGCAACATATGGCACGCTTTTATGTGTCTCCCTACTAGGTGCAAGCTCCTTACAAGCAAGACCATGCTTTATGCCTCCTTGCATAAGCTTACATGTATTATTCCACTAGGCTAAGCAACAGAAAGTCTGAGGCCAGGTGCTGATGATGGGCAAGTGGTGTGGGAAGTGTGGCTCTCCCAAGAAAGTGAGTGAATTCCCATAAAGCAAGTAAAAGAGAACACTTGCTTCTGGATTCAACCTGATTCAACAGCTGCAGGATATGCACTTGTAGGCAATTTCATCTGGAAGAGTGTGTCTACGATACATGTGCTGTTTTGTGTGCTGTGGGCTGGCAGCTTGGCATACCACTTCTTGCTTCATGCCCAGCAGAGCATCCTAAACGAGGAAGAAGGCAGGTGAGCAGTGACTTTTGCTCTTTGGAGGGGTGGGGCAAACCTGACTAATCCTTTACAACAGCAACTCACCTACGCACAATGATGATTTAACTCCCTCAAATGTACCAGGAGGAGCAGGGGTAGTAACACAGACATTATGGGATGAAGAAAGTGTGGAAATGGGGGAGCCAGGATTCAAACCTAGGATCGCCTCTTGGATTCCACTATCATAGCTCTCATAGCTATTACCAGTTCCACAACTAGTAAGGGCATAGTGCAGTAACATTCCAGTCTGATAAACTGGTGACATCTTGAGTCACTCTTAGGTCAAAGTCTTAGGTGTAAATGCAACCAGCCACCTCAGGAGTCAGTACTTTGAGTCAACCTCTGCCAGCTTTGTTTGGTGTATCACATATTACCTCCCTTGGTCAGAACCATATATTCTGATCTTCCTTTGTTGGGATCCCAGCCTTACTAAAAGACCTTTACTTTCTTCCTTCCTGCTGCTGGTCTGCTGACAGCATGCTCCAGAGACTTGTATGTTATGTGTCACTGACAGGGTGTGGTTTGCTCTGGACCCTAGCCCATAAGTTTTGGGTAACTATCTGGACACTCCTTGGGGGAGGGGGTGAGAAGGCGCAGTGTCAATGACACAGACACCGGGAGTCAGGTGAGAAGCAAGCAGTGGCTCGTTTATTGTGAATATGGGGTGAACCTATATACCCCTCCCAATTTCCATTGGCAGCTGGAGATTCTCTTAGCTGTGTTGTCTCTTCCTCATTGGCTCCCAGCATTCTGAAGGTTGTGGGTCACCAATCACCAGGTGCAGCAGCAGACTCCAAGTTGGCTCAGTGGGAAGTAGCTAGCACTCATGCCTATGCACACTACCTGGAACAGGGCAGCTTAGGTTTTATCAGGCTAGCTGGCCACGCTCCTCCTATACCTATGTAAACTGGAGAGATGGCCAGGCCGGGTCTGCAGATGGAGATATACACTAAATGGGTTAGCTTGAAGCCTAAGAATCAGGGTGGACTTGAAGTGGGGCCTCCAGTGTCAGGGACAATTTGCTTATTCTCCAGCCAGTGTAAGAGGCACACATATCTGACACACAACTCCATGAATACATTCCCCCCAACACTATTAGTCTGATTAATATTACAAGCTCTCATTCTCCCTGCAGTATTCCCCCAGCTCTCTCAGTGTGTGTTCAGATTTTTTTTATTGGTTCGAGCTCTGACTGCAAAGCACTGACACCTTTCAAAACCATGAAACTCATGACAGATGAGCCCCCGGGCTGTCTTTGGGGCTGTACCACTCCTGGTGGCATGCAGAGGGGAGAGTGGCAGCCAGTTCATAATGGGAAACACGGTGTCTTCCAGGGAGCTGTCCGGCCTGGTGATCATCACAGCATGGATGGCACTGTGTCACAGCTCAGCAAAGTAAGTTCCACTCGTCAGTTAAAAGTCAAGGGCTCCGGGGCTAGAGAGACATCTCGGCGGTTAAGAGCACTGGCTGCTTTTCCAGAGGACCTGAGTTCAGTTTCCAGCACCCACAGATTGGCTCATAGCTGGCTCTCTGTGAGCTCTAGTCCCAGGGGATTTGATGCCATCTTCTGGCCTCCACAGGTACCAGGCATACAAGTGGTGCACAGACATACATGTAGGCAAAACACTCAACACATAAAAAAAAATTTTTTTTTGGTTGTGAGCCTAGCCTTTAACGGCTGAGCCATGCGGTGGTGGCGCACACCTTTAATCCCAGCACTCAGGAGGCAGAGGCAGGCGGATCTCTGTGAGTTCGAGGCCAGCCTGGGCTACCAAGTGAGTTCCAGGAAAGGTGCAAAGCTACACAGAAACCCTGTCTCAAAAAACCAAAAAAAATAAAATAAAATTTTTTTTTGCCCAAATGTATTTGAAAGTAAATGTCCTAATGTCCAAATATACATGGTTTCTATGTCAATTATACTATGTTCAGAGAATATGCTTTGTAGGATATAAGTTCTTTGAAATACATAGGGAGTATTTTATGCCTGAGCTTATAGTATTTTTTAAATAATGTGTAAGTGAAAAGAAAGTGGATTCTGCCAGGTGTGTGTGTGTGTGTGTGTGTGTGTGTGTGTGTGTGTGTGTGTATGTGTGCGCGCGCACGCGCCCGCACATGCCTGAGTACACACACATATTTGTTTGTAATAGGGTCTCATGTAGCCTAGGCTGGCCCCAAACTCACTATGTAGCAGAGGATGACCTTGAACTCTTGATCTCCCTGTTTCGTCTCTTAAATACTGGGATTATAGGCATATGCCACTACATCCTGGCTGGTAAGACACTTGTTAATGGCCAAACCTTCAGTTCATCAAGAAGATACAGACATTCTAAATGTGTATGTCCCCAATAACATTGCCTCCAAATAGATACAATAATCGTTGCCAGTTAAAAACCAAAATTCACAATTATTTTGTGAGATATTAATACACTTCTCCTGTTCATTAATATAAACAAAAGGCAGTGTGGATTTATAAGATATTACTTACACAATAAGACACTAGACTTCATGACCACTCTAGGACATGTGATTAGGGATTGAAGAATCTGGTGCTGGAGAAGATGGTTTGGCTGATAAAGCACTTGCAGGGAAAGCCTGACGACCTGAGTTCAGATTCCCAGCACCGGGTAGATCTGTGCACTCATGTAACCCCAGTACTTAAGAGCCTGGAGGCTGATGGTTTTTAGGTGCTTGTTAGCCAGCCAGTCTAGCCAATCTGTGAGCTCTGGGTTCTGTGAGAGGCCCTGCTCCCAAAAAAGGTGGACTGTGAGGCTGGTGAGATGCCTCAGCAGTTAGGAGCACCTGCTGTTTTTGAAGAGGGCCTGAGTTCAGTTCCCAGCACCTACATGGTGTCTCACAACAGTCTATAGTTCCAGTCCTGGGGGATCCAATGCCCTTTTGGCCTCCAGGGGTAACAGTTAGGTACACATGTGGTGCTCTTACATACATGTAGGCAAACACTTATACACACAAAATAGAAATAAATCTTAAAACAACTGTAGAGAGTGATAAGACAGTCAATGTCAACCTCTGGCCTACACACACACACACACACACACACACACACACACACACACACACACACACACACACACACACCCCTGGCAGAATCCACTTTCTTTTCCCTTGCACATGATTTCAAAAACACTATAGGCTCAGACATAAACTACTCCCTACATATTTCAAAGAACTTATATCCTACAAAGTATATTTTCTGAACATAGTATAATTAGAAACCATTAACAACAATAAAGTTAGACAACTGCTGTATATTTGGAAATTAGGAAATTTGCTTTCAAGTACATTTGGGCCAAAAAAGAAAGCACAATGGAAATCTGAAACTGAAAGGGGTAATGCTAACCTTTATGAAATGTAGCTTAAAACCACACTCAGACATAAATTCTGGACTTCAGCATATATTTGATGAGGGGTGAAGAGGCTGGAATGAATGAGCTAGGCTTCACGCTTAGAACATCATCAAATTAGGGCTGGAGAGATGGCTCAGCCGTTAAAGGCTAGGCTCACAACCAAAAATATAAGAACATCAAATTAAACCCCCCAAAACAAGAAAATAAGAATTAGTAAACCAATTAAATGAAAAATTGACATACAACCATAGGAGAACCATAAGGCCAAATATGGATTCTCTAAAATTATCACATTAATAAGCCCTGGTAAGACCTAAAATTAAAAAATATATACATATAAGAGCAAGATCCTGAGGAGGCATAAATAAGAGACATTAGGCATAAACAAGAACACATGGCACAACTAATGGATTAAGTCCTTAGATAGCACTGCAAACAACTTTCTGCACTGTACTTAAAGTCCTAGATTAAGTCAACAAGTTCATCAAAACAGTCAGTTGACTTAGAGTTATCATCAGTGCTGGAAGGCATTTTAGTGAACTCCTATTCTGGACTTGATTTATAAAATGTATTCATTTATTGTTGAGGTGCTGGAGACTGAATATAGGGCTTATATATGCTA
Source organism: Peromyscus leucopus (assembly GCF_004664715.2). Lineage (NCBI taxonomy): Eukaryota > Metazoa > Chordata > Mammalia > Rodentia > Cricetidae > Peromyscus > Peromyscus leucopus. Next base: position 49,881,057 of record NC_051086.1, read on the forward strand.
AGGCATTTGTTCAACCAGTGAGCTATATCCCCAGATTTCTTTACTTTTTATTTTGAGGCAAGATCTCAGTGCCCAGTCTGGCCTTGAACTCACTTTCTACCAGGCTATATCTTCAATCCTCCTGCCTCAGGCTCCTGACTGGTTGGGATTACAGGCCTGCATCACTAGGTCAATAGCCACCCTCTGGAGCATGGTCAAGCTGCCAGGGACCACTCCCTTAAAGAAAGCTGACTCTCCCTCACTCCCCGGTTTGTTGTGGGGGTAGGGGACCAAGAGTACCTCCTCACTCGGCTGGATCTTCCTAACTTCTTGGAAGTTTAGTTCTTCACTTTTCAGTCTTTTTGTTAAATAAGACTTCAATTTTTTAAAAAAAATTTTCCCTAAAATACAACTCTAGACATAGATGTCATAGTTGAAGAAATCGAACAGGAAGGAAGAACCGTGCTGACCATTAGCAAATACCTCTGGAACAGGAAGGAAGGACTGTTTTCCAACTCACATGGTAAGGGCAGGACAACTCTATAACAAAATTTACCAAAACATTAAAAAAATAAAATTATAGTAACTTCACTCATAAGCACAGATGGCAAAACCTTTAAGGATTTTATTGTTATGAAAAAAACTGTAAAAATCACTTAAAATTACAAAACAAAAATTTCTAGAGAAAGCAATAGTAACAAGACCTTGGGAAAAGTTGAGCAGGGAGCTGCATCTTCTTATCCCAACACTCAGGGGGTGAGGCAGGAGGATTGCTACAAGTTCAAGGCCAGCCTGAGCTACATAACAAGTGTAAGGCCAGCAAGGGCTACACAGCAAAACCCTGCCTCAAACAAGCAGTCTAAGAGAGGGAAAGATTTCTTATGAGGCGACAAAAAAATAAGGAAAGATCAATTGTAGCATAATCTAATTAATCAATACTCCTCAGAACAGTGTTTGGAAGAGGCATTTGCAACATCTATCAAGATTAGGCATATAAAGATTTTATACAAAAATACTAAGTTCAATAAAGGGAAACTATTAAGATGCAATGTTTTACCAATTCAAACTGCATGCATATTTCCAAAGCGATTTGTTTTCTTGGACTTTCTAATCCTTTTTCTTTTTCTAGGAACCCAGGTGGTGGAAGAACGCACTTGGCTATTGCCACTGTGATCGCTCTTTTCCCACTCATTTCATGGGTCTATGTGTACATAAACAAGGAGATGCGCTCCTCCTGGCCAACGCACTGCAAGACAGTCATTTAGATTAATTCAATAATGCTTAAATTAGTATTTTAATATTTTATGCACACTAATGTATAAATAAGCCAGGAAAGAGGACAGTTTCCTGGTTTATTTCAAGAAATCTGAGTGAACACTAGAGATGATTTAAAGTCTTGAGAATTTAACAAGGCACCAGGACAGATAAGAAGCGGGGTCTGATTCTTCAGAGGCCTCTTCTCTGACAGCAGGGGACCAAGCACTGAGCAGAAATTTGAGTTTGAATTCAGCTTCCACACTATGTAATGGCTGAACTATGAATGTCCTGGTGGATATATTTCCTCCTGATATAGTAGGATGTCAGAGCTCCTTGGTCACCGCAACCAAACTGCTGTGAAGGCACTCTGAGAAGATAGAGTGTGTGCGGATTACCAAGGGCTGATTGTGACTGGAGTGAGGGGGCAGAGGCTGGGTAATGTGCTGACACAGAGGTAACTCAAGACTGCAATTACAAACTAATCCCAGTATACTTACCTGGTTCAGTGACACGAACTAAGGGAAGCTCTAGAACAGGTGAGCCAAATGATAGGCTTGTCTTGCAATCAAAGTAGAAAACCAGTAGAAATTATAGGAAAGATAAATTTGGAATATAGAAAAGATGAATAGGGAATATTAATGCTAATTTCTTACTCTCAGTGAAAAATAAGATGGAAATCTATAATTTGTTTAATGAATATTGTTATGCCCACACTGAGAGCACCAGAGGGCGACACCATCCAACAGAACATCCAACATGTTGTTATGGAGCACTTGACTTGTGGACAGGGTAACCAAAGAGGTAAATTCTTAACTTTTGTACTTTCAGAAGCAGATACTCAATTGCCAGAAAAAGTTAAGTGTGCTGGGAATGATGTGTGTGTGTGTGTGTGTGTGTGTGTGATCAACAGGTGTAGTATTTGCAGGAGTTTAGTGTCAGATGGATGTGCTTCTGTACAAAACAGTTTAGAGACATAAACACAGAATGCGTTTTATACTGATTGTATGCTGAGAAAATATTTTGAACTAAATTAGGCTAAATAAAATATATTGTATTTACTTTTTAAAGTGTGACTGCTTGAGTGTGTTAGATTACTTAATTAGCTCACATGGCCTGTCGGGTATCTAGATGGGAAGTTTATCTAGGCTGGAATGAAACTCTGTAACCAGATGACTGGTTTGGATGAGAATGGCCCCCACATGCCTGAATGGTCTCCAAGTGGTGACACTGCTGGGTAGGCTAGAATGTGTGGCCTTGCTGAAGGGAGTAGTCACTGGGAGTGAGATTTGAGGTTTCAAAAGACTCAGGCCATTCCCAGTGTCTTTCCCTGCCTCCTCCTTTCATCACAAGATGTGAGCTCTCAGCTGTTCCTGCCACCGTGCCTTTGTTCATCATCACGGACTCTAACCATCTCGAAGTTTTCAACCTGTGGGCTGCAACCCACAGGGGTCACCTGAAACCATCTGCATATCGGATATTTACATTATGTTTCATAACAGTAGCAAAATTACTTATGAAACAGCAACGAAAATAATTTTATGGTTGGGGGTCACCACACTATGAGGAACTGTATTAAGGGGTCCCAGCATTAGGAAGGTTGAGAACCACTGCTCTGGAACCGCAAGTCCCAAATTAAATGCTTTCTTTGGCCCTGGGGTTTTGTCTCAGAAATTGAAAAGTAAGCCAGACAAGATGTCATTCAGGAGACTTAAGAAATGCTTCTTTTAACTAGAATTAGTACCTATCATGCCAAAGGAATGGAAATGAGTCTGATATTCTATTTTATACCCTATAATGCAGCAGTACTCTGTAAATACTAAAGAGATATTTATTTTTGATATCAAGGAAAAAATAAAATTTATATTAAAGCAAGTACAGTGCAGTTGGAGTCAATAAGATAAAATGTCAAAGATTTGGAGTTTCCTCGTGTCCCTTTAGCCTACATGCTCTTTATCACTTTCATATCTTCTTTAGAACTAGTTGTAGTAAACTCAGTCCATTTGGAAATTCAACATAGGCACTATTGATCCTCCAAATAGGCTTGACTTCTGTGTAAATGACTCACATGTTCAAAGCATATATTATTTCCCTCTATCAGACTAGTATGGCTGTAAATATTCATGGTACCTTTTGCACCCTCAGAGAAGCATGGAAGACACTAACTTTTTGTCTGTACTTGTCTTTGGCCCTTACCAATGGAATAATTTTTATTTATTTTTTTAGGCAGGGTTTATGTAGTTCAGGCTAGCCAACATGCCAGGCTAAACTCTCTCTTCTTTCAGCATTTATGGTTTTATTTCAGTATGAAAAAGATGTACATGTGAACTGTTAAGTTCATTTTCTTTGCTGTGCAGCCCGATGTTGGGTTTGGTGACTTTGCTGGCCAGCTAGGGCTGCTCTCTGCACGAGGATCTGTGGCTCTTGGAGGCAAGACTAAAGGATCTCAGCACAATGAGACTTCCTGTTTGTCAGGAGCACTTCCAGACCAGGGACTTCCCAAAGTCATGAGGCAGTGTTGTTTTCTTGTCCTTCCCATAACCAATACTGAGCATCAGGCTTTGGCCTGGAATCTTCTCGGCACCTCAATACTGCTGGATTTCTGCTAGTTATACTTAGTTTTGGCCTACTGGTCTGATGGTACAGGATGAACTCCTTGGCCTTCACCAGAAGGAAAAGAACAGACATGACACTGAGATGGCAGACACTGGCACATGCAGTGCTCTGGAGGGGTGAAGACCACTCTATTTTTCTATTGGATTTAAGAATCAATAGCAGATTTAACACTGCAGTTCTCAGAATGTGTTCTCCCGTTTCCTATGCCTGCCCATCAGTTTGCTCTCTAGACACACATCCACAGCTCAGAAACCAAGAGTTCCTCTTAGGCTTTAAACTCTTCACCCCTCGCTCATTGATCTTCCCCACCCATCTAAACCACTCTTCTTCTTCTTCTTAAGATTGATTTATTATGTATACAATGTTCAGCCTGCATGTATCCCTGAAGGCCAGAAGAGGGTACCAAATCTCATTATAGATGGTTGTGAGCCACCAAGTGCTTGCTGGGAATTGAACTCAGAACCTCTGGAAGAGCAGCCAGTGCTCTTAATCTCTGAGCCATCTCTCCAGCCCTCCTCTTCTTTTTTCATGGCATCCTAAATCTCTTCAAATGAAATTCAAGTTTCTCTTCCACATTCTTTGTCCTTTTATATGTGGTGGGCAATTTCTCACATTTGTACTTGTGTTTTGTCTCTTTCCATCCTGGAGACATCAGGGTACACAGGAACATATGACAGTCGTGCTGTGGCCATCTGGGTAGTCACAATCCCTGTTACCTTAAACTGTGAGATGAATTTTGCACATGAGATCAAGAGTCTTGACATGGACAGGTGCTTGGACTATCCAGAGGGCCAAGCAAATGCCCACGTGCATCTTGAAAGGCTGGAAGAGGCAAGAAAGAAGATTCTGTCCAGAGCTTTCCACTGGACTGTGGCCACACCCACTTTGTTTTCAGCCTGGTGAAATGATTACAGAATCCTGACCTTTAGAACAAGCAGAGAACAAACACATGTAGGGAGTGGCCACATACTCAAGAATTCACTGGAACAGTCACAGAAAATGAACGGGCCTGTTTTCTGGTAGGCACTTCACAGGTACTTCTGGTGACCAGTATTTCGGTATTCAGCCCTGACCCAAACTCTACTCTTCAATGGTCTGTTTGCTGTCAAGACTTTCTGCAGATAAGCCTGACACAAACAGCAGTGGGGTTAAATGGGCTCCATGTGTCTAGAGAGGAAATCAAAAATAGATCATTTTCTACACAGTGGCCCCACAGAGCACTAGGCATTTCAGACAGACCAGACGAGCCAGCACTCAGCATTTGGCCCTGGTGTCACTTGGCACGTCCCCGCAGGCCCTTCTGAGATGGAAGGAAGCACCACGTTTTCACCTGAATTAATCGCTCAGTTTTTCTTCACAGAACAGGAGTGTCACTTTTATCTAAGTGCGGGTGCTCTGAACCAAAATGGGGAAAGCCTGCTCACACAGCGGGTAAGCAGGACAGACTTGCCTGGGCTTCCATGTATTAAGCTCTAGAGTCAACACAAGAGCACATTCTCCTTGTAAAAAAAGAAGAAATTCAAATTAGGATAAGTACGGTCCCTTATCAGACTACATGCCCACGAGTCTCCTTCCTGGTTTACTTTACTTTCCAGCTGCCAGTACGTGGGATATATTATCCAAAAATATCACTTCTGAATTTTATCTTCACTTACACATACTGAAGCCACAAAACCACTTTGTATACAAGCAGAATACTTAACAAGATTGAGAATTTAACTTTTTTTCCCCCCACGACAGGGTTTCTCTGTGTAACCCTGGCTGTCCTGGAACTCACTCTTGTAGACCAGGCTGGCCTCGAACTCAGAGATTTGCCTGTCTCTGCCTCCCAAGTGCTGAGATTAAAGGCATGAGCCACCACAGCCCAGTGAGAATTCAACTTTATATGCAATGGAGTAAAACATAAAACAATACCATTCTTTTTCTACAAAGACAGACAAGATAATGAGACTAAAAACACAAAGCTTGTTCCCTTCTGTAATTCATAATTCTGTCTGGAACTCTGCCTCTCCCTTTCAGTATCATTTTGTCAGGGTAGACATAAACTGTGCCGAAGGCCTGGCTATCCGGAGCTGTTTCAATAACTCCTTCAAGGTTGACATGGTGTATACCAAAAGGATCCTCAGAGTAGCCACCGTCATGTGTGTGACCAGCAAGGAAACACACCACACACTTGTGAGACCATATGATTGACAGGGCATCCATGTAGTTCCAAGCCAAGCACACGCTGTCAGAGGCCTCTGGGTAAATGGGAAGATGGCCTGTTAAAGAAAAATTAGGAGCCAATTAAATCATTTTCCATCAAGAAAAGACTGAAAGCTACTATTCAGGAAAACCAAACATAAGTATAATGCTTCTTCATCAACATGAAGACCAAGGTGGCAATGTGCTCTGTAATTTTAGCACTTGGAAGCTGCAGGAGGATTATGAGTTCAAAGCCAGACTGAGCTACTGAGCAGGCAATCTATAGCCTCATTTCTGGCGCACAGAATGGTCAGACAGGTAGCTGGTTCAGATATAAAGTAGAAGACATATTTGTATAGGAAAATGATGTCCGAGGACTTCAGAATTCCAAGGACATCCTGTGCTGGGCATCTATAAAGGCAGCCAGGAGTCAGCCAGATTCTTCACTGAAATCCAATCTCACTGATTTCCATAAATAGGAATGTTACATATAACGAATGATGTAGCTAAAAAACAGCTTAGGAGTTGCCCAGGGGTTTTGGTATATATATAAAAAAAAGTCACTGAACAGTTCAGAAGACTTTAAAGAACCTCTGGAGATCAAGGCTGCCAGATTCAATGTGCAGCTGAGGAAACGGATTAAAGCTGGGAAAGTTGACCTGGGGCCCAGGGGAAATCCACAGGCACCGGGGACTTCCAATCTGCAGAGCCAACACATTGGTTAGTCCAAGAGCATGCATCAGGGCAGAGTTTCACTCTGAAGGGAGGCAACACAGCTCACCAATCCTGGCTTCTTCCCAGTCACTTAGCTCTGCTCTGCTCCCGTTCATGTATTCTTACATTTAAACAAGTTCCGTTTTCTACCTACCTGTTTATAAGCAAGTGAGAAAGGGAGTGGGTAAGAGATCCCTAAAGCAGGAGGAGATATATGTGTGTGTCCTTCCCTTCTTCCTCCCTCTGACCCGAGCGGTTATAATAAAGTTAAGAGAGGCTAAGAGGACAGGCAAATTGCAGCAGTCATGCTCCTGTTCCATCCTCTTCACAGACAGATACACATTTATATTATCAACCACCTGAACAGCTTATCCTTTTCAAAGGATTTTCATTAATGATTTCATGTGTTACAAAGCTGAGAAAATTGTAGTTGACAGGTCTTGTTTGTCAACACTACAATGTTCATACCGCCAAGAGGCAGCCAGCATCCCACCATCATGTGCATGCAGGCACACCTTCCAAATTGCCTAGTGTCTCGGATGGCAGTGTCTCCCAAAACTGGTTCTAAATGAAAATAACAGGGAACTAACGTCTGTGCAACTGTGGGATTGACAGAGAACTTCAAGAGCTTGCCTGTCACATCTCATACTAATTTTGCTTCAGCTGGGCAACAGTTACCCAATGGTGGCAATTTCACTGCCAGCCAGGGCTCCTAAGGCTAAGACTTGGTGGGGCCTGAAAAGAATTCCTCAGTTAAAATTAGTACATAATTTGATCCCAGTTGGGAAAAGTCCACTTTGAAACCTACAAGGGAAACTCAGAGACACTAACAGATGGCAAAATGTTTTTGTTATTTTACAATTCTTTTCTGATAACTTCTTAAATGTTAAGACTTACGTTATATTTCAGTGAAAACTATTAAGTAAGACTGGAAGGATGGCTCAGCAGTTAAGAGCACTGGCTGCTCTTCCAGAGGACCTGGATTCAATGCCCAGCACCCACATGTCAGCTCACAACTGTCTGTAATTCCAGAAGAGATATGACACCCTCTTCTGGCCTTCTCGGGTACTGCAAATACACGGTACACAAAGATACATCCAGACAAACATTCATACATTAAATAAAATTATTTTAAAATTGCAAAAAAATGTAGTTAAAGTATTTGTTTTATAGAAAGAGGGTATCAAAATACAAATATTACTATTCTTTCATGGATAACTTCCCAATTTCTAAAATGTCAGTGTAACCAAAGAAACAATTTACATACTTACTCACAATCACCACCTTTTCCTGGTTCAGGTCTGAGAATGTAAGAACTTCATTCAACCAGTTCAGCTGTTCTTGGCTGAATCCTCCATTAAACTGGACATACTGGGGCTCAGAAAGTCCTGAATGAATTCAGCAAATTAGACCCGTGGCATGTCATTTTCTCCCTCATTTGGACATTCAAGTTTGGCTAACAAAGAACATGTTCTTTAGGGATATCTGATAATCATCTTAAGAATGTAGAGCAATATATAAACACAGCAATGGGGATTCTAGTCTTGGTCTCCTCTGCTTACTACATTGGCTTCCCGCTACACTGAAAATAGAACCCCCTTATTATGTCCTCTGAGCCCTACGACACAGCCTTATACCTGTCACCTTCACCCCAGTGAAGCCTGTGCTACTTAATAATGCCAAAGTCTGATGCAACTTAGTGCCCTTGCACTTGTGTCTCCCTGTGCCTGCCAGCTCCCCACCTCACTCTAAGTGTTAATCCAGTCATCTAGACAACAGCTTAAATACTTGAGTCCATGGAAAGTCTATTCACCTAATCTAAAACAGCATCCCTAGTTCTTCGCGGTAACACACTCTATTTTCTCAGCACAGTTATCACTGAGAAGATAATCTTGCTTTTGTTTCATCTCCTGCTAGAGTTTGGATCTGAAATGTTCAATAAAGCTCATGTGCTGAAGACGTGGTCACCAACTGAGGTGTTAGCATCTTTTAGAGGTAGGAGCTAGTGAGGGAAGTCAAGTCACAAGGGAGACTACAAGCTCAGGCCCTCTTTCCCGGCTTTGCTTCCTGGCTATGAGTAAGCAGCTTGCTCTAGTATGTATTCCCTGTCATAACATGCTGCTTCATCACAGGCCCAAATGCAACCAGGCCAAGGGACTACGAACTAAACCACCTCCCCGCACCCTCCACCCCAAACCATAAGCCAAGAGACCTTTCCTCCTCGCAAGTTGATTATTTTAGGTGCTGATCAGTGACGGAAAGCTAACAAATATATTTATTATCTGCTCTACCTACCTACTGCTATGGTTCTCTCCATATATATGTGCAGTGATTATGATGGGTACTCAATCTGTTAAATGTCTGAAGTTTAAATTACTTATAATTTATGTGACATCAAGCTTGTAAGAATCCTGACCCTGAACAACAGTGACAATAAATTTTACCTTAATCATCCATCTTCCTGCTGAATAAAAGGTAGCTGAAGAATTTAAAGACAATGTATTAGATTCTCAGCTCAAAGCAATAATTCACCTTGGGGACTATTTAACTCCACATTTGGATTGTGCTCCCTCAGCATCTTCATACACCGCTCATATTTTGGAGAAGATTGATCTATGCCCAAGACACTCAGGTCATAAGAATCAAGTAAAACAAACCGGAATTTAGGGAATGGTACAAAGTGATAAGCATAATAGTTCTCCGATGGCGTGGTCTCGGGATGCTGTACAATTCGGTCTTCTAGAAACTTGCTGTTAAGTTTCGAGTTTGCTAAGAAGTCTCTATTGAAGTTATAGAATTCATGGTTTCCCCATGTGTGGTGAACTGGGGCTTTAAGCATTTTGAATGTGTCCATGACAAGTTCTAGAGACTTTTCTGAGACTTTATACTGTGCGTTGTAGCCATCGATGATGTCTCCAAGCTGGAGGACACAGGAGGGTGGGCTGCGTTCTTTATTCCAGTCTTCAATGGCACCCTGTAAGTGAACAAGACTGTGCCGGTAATACCTCCGCCTGCTTCTTTGATAATTGAATCCATCTTCTAAGTCAGCATACTGAATATCTGCTATAACTCCAAAGGAAAAAAGGGGCTCTGAGCCATCAGCCAGGGCATCGGGGTCCAGCTCATCAGCCATTACCTCCAAGCAGGCTTCTAAATAAGCTAACGAGAGGGAAAAGATACCCAAGTTAAAATACTGCAGCTTTCCAATGGGTAGAAGAAAATGACAAAATGGGTAATTGACTAGACAGCAAGACAGACGGACAAGTGCATGGGCTCTAGAGGTCAATGTCTTAGCTCTAAAATGCTTCAGTTCTCATCCATAAAAAAGGTGATAAACTCTGTCACTCAGAAGACTAACAATTTCCTAAAGGGTACTATCATATTAACCATCAGTAATTCCAACTACAACAGCCATGTTCAAATCTGGAATCATTTCTCACTTTCCACCCATTTAAAACATAATGGTATTGTTGTAGAATATTATTTTAAGGTGTATTACTTTTGTTTATGTTGCATTTGTGAAGCTGTGTTACTGTGCTTGTCTAAAACACCTGACTGGTCTAATAAAGAACTGAATGGCTAATAGCAAGGCAGGAGAAAGGATAGGCAGGGCTGGCAGGCAGAGAAGATAAATAGGAGAAATCTGGGAGGAGGGAGAAGAAAGAAGTAGCCAGAGAAGGAGGAGGACTCCAGGGGCCAGCCCCCCAGCTACACAGCAAGCCATGGAGTAAGATTTACAGAAGTTAAGAGAATAGAAAGGCCCAGAGGCAAAAAGTAGATGGGATAATTTAAGTTAAGGAAAACTGGCAAGAAATAAGCCAAGTTAAGGTCGGGCATTCATAAATAATAATAAGACTCTGTGTATGATTTATTTCAGAGATGGGTGGTGGGCCCCCCAAAAAGTGAAAAACAAACAACATGATAGTACATCCTCTCCTGAGTCAAACAATTCCACCAGAACCTCACCCGTCACACTGTACCATCACACTCACACTCACCCACTCTACTTTCCATAGCAGACCTCCACTCTGGGGTACTCAAGCAGGCCCAGTCTTTTCTCTTTGTTGATGAGCAGCCTGCAGAAATCAGTCTGTCCCTTTTTTGTATCTGAAGTATTAAGGAAAGACAGTGATATGAAGACAGAAGGAGATAGTTTAATGAGGAATGTCCCTGGAGGCTCAGGAATTTGGTGTCCCAACCCCAGTTGGAGGCATAAATGGGGAAGTGCAGTCTTGCTGGAATAAGTAAGCCACTGAGGGTGGGCTTTTAGAGTTTAAAGCCCTTCCCCACTTGCAGTTAACTCTCTGGTTCATGATGCTATTAAACATGTGATCTCTTAACTTTCTGCTGGGCCACCATGCCTGCCTGCTACTACATATTCACAGGGTGGGAGAAAGGGATGTTAGAGATAGGGTCTCTATGTAGCCCTGGCTATCCTGGAACTCCTTGTGTAGATCAGGCTGGCCTAGATCTCATACAGACCTGTCTGCCTTTATCTTCTGGGACTAAAGGCATGTGCTACCTCACCCAGATACAAAAGATTCTTATACCTCTGAACTATAAGCCAAAATAAATTCTTCCTTAAGTTATTTTTTGACAACTTTTTTTTTTAAAAAAAATCACAACAGAAAAGTAACTGATATCACGAAGAATAATTTTAAATTTAAAAAAGCCAGTGCAGGGGCTGGAGAGATACTCAGTGGTTTATAGAGCTTCTTCCAGGGTACCATGATTCCTAGTACCCATGTCAGAAAGCTCACACTACCTGTAACTCCAGATACAAGGGATCTAATATCCTCTTCTGATCTCCCAGGGCTCTCATATATATGTGTGCACAATCACACAGAAATAAATAAATAAAAATACAAACACTATGACATCAATGTCAGCATTGTCCTTTCCATGAGCAGCAGGTGCTGTAGAATATTATTTTAAGATGTGTTACATTTGTTTATGCTGTGAACCATTTAATGATGCAAAGATGTGTTGCATTCTTTTATGTTGCATTTGTTTAACTCTGTGAAGCTGTGTTACGTTGCCTGTCTAAAATAGCTCACGGTCTAATAAAGAGCTGAATGGCCAATAGCAGGGCAGGAGAAAGGATAGGAGGGGCTGGCAGGCAGAAAGAATAAATAGAAGAAAAAGGGGAATGAGAAAAGAAGGAGGAGGACATCAGGGGCCAGCCACCCAGCTACACAGCAGACCATGGAGTAAGAAATAATGAAAGGTATATAGAAATAGAGGAAGGTAAAAGCCCAAAGGCAAAAGGTAGATGGGCTAATTTAAGTTAAGAAAAGCTGGCAAGAAACAAGCCAAGCTAAGGCTAAGTATTAATAAGTAATAATAAGCCTCTATGTGTTTGGGAACTGGGTGGCAGGCCCCTAAAGGAGTAAAGAGTAAAAAAAACTAACTACAAGCAGGTCCTGCTTCAACAGCTGAATTCTAATTTGAACCAGTTTTCCTAATCTTAGAATCCCCTGTCCCTGAACCAGAACAGAAAACAAATCTTTTCATTCCACACATAATCTCTATTAAACTTGGGAGAAGACTCTCATTAGGTTATTTATAAACAGAATTTGTAACTCTAAAAGAAGCAAGAATATTAAGGAGTATGACGAACATAAAAGGCCATGGTGTTAAATTACCAACTATTTATTATGGGGAAAAAACCCCACTGGAGTTCTATGTGAACTGATTAAAATCTTCTAAAACCTCCTCTGACTTTCTATAACCCTCCTGACTCCTGCTGTCTAGCTCCAGAGTTCCTGTCTAATCCCAGTTCAAGTGTCCTCCTAGCAGAGGCTCCAACATACTCAGCACAGGTGCAGACCTCAGCTGGACGGAGGATGGGGCTCTCCTCATTCTGAAGCCATTGTCACTGGATGGCTCACTTGGTAAAGGTGCTTGCTAACTGCCAAGGCTAATGAGCTGAGTTCAATTCCTAAGACCCACATGGTGCGTACAATGAACCCCAGCCCCCCAGTTGTCCTTTGACCTTCCAACGTGTACTGTGGCACACATGTAACCACAATCATATGTCCATGCAAATATTTTTTTTCTTCTTTAATTTTTTAAAGACTGTTTTTGCTAGAGCATTTTTAAAATTTGTTCTCTTCTCCCATAGTCTCCCCTTGAAAGCCCTACTAGACATCAAGTCTAAATATGTGTGATGGGGCAGTAGTTTCTTAACCCTCCTGTAGACTAAAGACACTTTTACTGGAAAGCTGGAAAACTCAAATAAAATTACAAGAGAATTGAATTTCATCTAACGTAGCTGAAAATCTCTGATCTAATTAGTTTCAGGTATTTGTGACTCCAAGCACAGCTGAATGCAATTACAGCAAAGGCCATGCAGCAACAAGTCTGTCCCATGAGCATCATCCCCAAAGCTCAAGACAAAACTGATCCGAGAATGCCCTTCTGGCTATGCCAGATAAAGCCATTTGTTTTGATATTTAAACCCGTAAACTTTAGGTGACAGTAAGTTCTGTGGACCTCTTAAAGAAGGTTTAGTCCCAATTGTGGTAGAACATTCTTTGTAGACTGTAAATATATATTGTGCTCATTGTTAATAAAAAGCTGATTGGCTGATGGCTAGGCAGGATTTTGGGGGCAGAGAGAATGCTGGGAAGAAGGGCGGAGTCAGAAGAGTTGTCAGACAGAAAGGAAGCAGGATATGGAGGAGAGGTAAAAGACACGAGCCTTGGGGCTGCACATAGATGAATAGAAATGGGTTAATTTAAGTTGTAAGAGCTAGTTAGTAATAAGCCTGAGCTATCGGCTGAGCATTTATAATTAATAATAACTCTCTGAGTAGTTATTTGGGAAGCAGCTGGTGGAACAGAGCTGATCTTGGAAAACTCCGCCTACACCCAATGATCTGATCTTCTCTCCAGGAAGCAGATGTTATTTTTGCTCACTTAACCATCATTTCCTGTTGTTTGTGTAACAACATCCCCATTTCCTTTCATGCCAATTTCCCTTCAAAGGCCATATTTTGTGACCTCCCAATTTGGGCTGACCACCTAGGGGTAGGTGAGCACCCCAAGCTGGGTCAATAAACTTCAGCTTAGTAACATCTGCCTGGAGCTTGAGCACAGCTGTTGCAGCCACTTTCACTAAGCTGAAAACTACAAATGAAATGACTAAGATAACACTGTCTTGTCCTGACTCCATTTCCTATCTGTTTAGGCACTCTTCAACTCACCCCCACTCAACAGACACATCTACCTTGGCAACACATGTGGGATTTTCCATGACCCTGACCATGGCCCAGATGTATTTACCAAAATAATTAATGTTTATACAAACTAAAGATATGCTTCAATAACTTATAAAGGTATAAATCAAAATTAATTGTCTTGCTGTGACTGAAACAACTATTATGTTTTGCTGGCACGGATGTTGCAAGGTTACTTGACCCTTATCTAAGACTGATGTACTTCTGGTCAGTGTGGTCTTTTGCTTTAAAAATGCTGTATTCCGGGGCTTTGTGTCCTTGAGGTGCTAACCCACTCTTGGTCAAGGCCAAAAGTAAAGGACTCCAATTTGGCCTTCTATGCGTGGTGGTCTGTAACTTTCTCATCCATACTATAACACAACTTGAGTTTCAGGGGAAATTAGCAGACAAAATCTAACAGAGAGGGGAACAAATCTGAATGAGGAAAGAAAGAGTCCTGGCAACTACTGAATACCTGAACCCACTGGTCCCTGCTAGATCTACCTTTGTCACTCACTGTACCAGTCACTCAACAGGTTCCCCTGATGACAAAGGGCAAGCCTAATTACTTCCTGTCAGCTGCCTGTCACTTTCCACTTTCCACTGTCAGTATGGGGAAACAAGGGACTAGGTTAAGGTTTGACAACTTTCCAAAGAAAAGTGGAGACAACCACACAAAAAGCGCACACTTCCGGTCTGTTCTGGGTAGAAATCAAAACTGCATACATAGGCCTTTAAAACAAAAGTCAGGCTGGGCGCCATGGTGCATGCCTGCAATCCCTGGATTCTGGAGGCCAAGGCAGGAGGATCATGATTTCAAGGCTAGCCTTGGGCAAAACATACCTGAGCTCATTACAAAAATTAAGGTCAATGAAAAGGGGGCAATATACAGTGCTATTAACTAAATCATCTTGAATAAACAGAAAACATAAAATTAGGCTGGTTATACTGGACACAACGGATCCTTGATCTCAATAATAAGAGAAGTTAATCAGGGGTGGGAAGGTGTCCAGGCAAAAGATTTACATGAAAGGAAAAAGGATGGAGGACCAAGCCAACAGATAAAACAAGCATTTTACTGGGCTGCTTGAGAGGTGCCGGGTATGGCAATTCCTCCTACTCATGCCTGAAACTTAGCATTCAGGAAATACTTAACAGAGAGAGCTCATCTTTCCTTTGGATCTGCCTTGATGTGTAATGTAAGCAGAGCAAGAGATTACTTCTGCTCACCTTCTACAGACCCACCTTCTCCTCACCGGCTACCCTGAGTTCTAAGGGTATTTCTAAGAGCAGCCTCTCTCCTCAACTGATGTGAGCTGACTGGCAGAAAAACAGAGCCTCTGAAGAGACAATGCCGGTGCCAATTCCCAGCAAGTCTTAGGTGAGCTCTGACTTTCAAAGAAAAAGATTGACCACAGGGATAATTACACATCATCTCAGTGTAACTACTTATACCTCTTAAAAGCCTCAACACCTAACTGTCTGCCCTCTCACCCCTCATATAAATCAATTTCCTTCTACTAATTTCTGTCTCCTGGTTTTTACCAGTAGACCTGAAACCAACAGAAACTTCAGATTTCAGTGACAATGATGATGGCATTTGCAATATGTCTTCGGAGATCTTTTTCTTGTGTAAGACACAGATCAATGGCCAGTTCATCTCTAGAGACAACATAGTATCACCTAGCACCTGTAGGTATTTTTTAACTTGTGACTTGTGGAAAGAAGGGGATAAAGGAGGTGGGGGGGGGTCATGGTTCACACACCACTAACAAGATCAAGACTACTTTCACTGGGTAACTAGTAATAGGTGAAGGCCTGAGAACCTGTCTCTTATCTTCATGAGGATCTCTGCGACACCTCACTGTGATATGTTAGGGAAAAATAAGAGTCCCAGGGAAGGAACAGGCTATAATCAGGGACGGATGGTTAGGATCACAATGAGTAAGAGTGGGCAAAGAGAACCAAGCAGGCAGAGAAATTACTCTTTGCTAGTCCTGGGCTGCGCTTTATGGTTTGGGGAAATAGATGCAGGAGGGCTTGAGAGACTGGCCCTTGTGGACAGAGATCAGAAACTCACATCCATCTCCAGCGGGGAAATGGAGACTAGGCAGCCAACTGACAGAACACCCGTCTCCACAAAATATCCCCCACAGACACGCAGAGAAAAGTATTTCACAATGTTAGTCTCAATAAGAGGAATTGCAAGGCAGGGCATGCTTGTAATTAGGCACAAGAGTCTGGACCTGTGATGAAGCAGGCATGTTACAGTGCCTGCTTTGAAAACTTCCAGTTTAGCCCATCCCACTTAAAGCAGCCTAAAGTCAAATCCAGCAACAATTTAAGTAGCCTCATCAACTAATGATAAAATAAGCATCAAATTGTGCTATGCATTTCCTGTCTCTCTCAAGAGAAGTTCCTAAACTGTAAGCAAACCCATCTGATACCGTGGTGGCTTCTTTTAACAATACAAGTTCCAGATTTACACTACACAACATGTTTCCTTTGCCAGGGCTCTATGGAGTCTGGCTTAGAGGTATTACCAGTGACTCACTCAACAGTTGGTTACAATTAAAATGTGGTATCTTATCCAATAGATAAAGACACTTTGGTAAACAAATAAATTGGAGAGTATAGGCAGTAGTAAAATTCCTGGCTAATAGAATTTAATGGACTTAATTGAATACAACATCAAATACAACGTTAATTTGTATGTAAGTTTGATCACATACCCTACAGCTGAGTATAGAGCTGAGACTTTGCCCTGGGCAAAAACGTGTGGCTACAGAAGGGGATTCCAAACCTTTCACTGAGTCATCTTCAGGAGGAAAAAATGAGTTTTGACTGACAATGACCCAACATGCTGAGCAGAAATTGAAGAACTCTCCCAGCTACTCTCTTAAAAGCCCATGCCCATGCTCCTGTGGCTCCCCTTCTTCTAAGCACCTCTTTCCTGTTAGCTCTCATGCTTAAATCTCTAAAACCTCGCAATACAACTCCAAATATGCATCATTCTGATTCATCCTGAAACTCCTCTGCAGCTGAGAACCCTAGCTTCACCAGAGCGGGGACTCTGAAGAGAGGACCCGAGACTGCTACAGGAAGCAGCAGCAGCTGCTGGGCTTCCTGCTCCTGCCCCACTGGGGCTGCCATCTTTCCTGGCAGCCACAAAGGGACAGTCCCCAATGTACTGTTGCTTCAAGAGCACCCCACGCTAAGATCTCTTGTACCTGCAAACCATGAGAAGACCTGAAAGCTCTTTTCAGACAAGAGAGAAAAGTCCTTACCTTCTTAAAAAACAAAGCTAAGCCTCATTTTAAAGATCTATCAGTAACTGGAACCTTACCTACTTTGTGTTGTGGCTTCTTCACTGTTTTTCCTTTAGGTGCTGTAGGTATAATACATACTTAATGGCTACAACTTTACATCATTGCCTTTTTTTTTTTTTTTTAAAAAGCTACTTAATCATTAAAATCTTTCTCGGGGGCTGGAGAGATGGCTCAGTAGTTAAGTGTGTTTTGCTGCTCGTTCCTGAGAAACAAGAGTTCAGACCCCAGCATCCATACTGGATGGCTCACAACTAGCTGCAACTCTGCCTCTGAAGGATCCAAAGCCCTCTTCTGGTATCTGAGGGCACCACACATGCAGGCACATCCACGAAAAATACATCTTAAAAAAAAAAAAAATCTACAAGCTAGTGCAATGGCTCAAAACTTAAAGAGTGCAGACTGTTGTTGCAGAGGATCGGAGTTCAGTTCCCAGCACCCATATCAGGTGGCTCATAACCACCTGCAGCTCAAACTCCAGGGGATCTGTCACTTCTGGCCTCCCTGGGCACCTGCACTCATGTGTACACACAAGATTTGAAATCTTATTTAAAAATAAGCCAACAATTCTTCTTAGAGTTGTTCTTTGTATTTTCCCATACTCTCAGTATATAATGAGGTGTATACTTCTTGCAATCCTAAACCCAAAGTTCAGATAAGGACAGTCGCACAGATGTTCCCTGATAGTCTGTCAATAGCACAAGGAGAACCTGTGCCACATTAAAGTGCTGGGTATATACACCTGACAACCGGTATCTGTATCCTCAATCCTCCAAGATTTACACACCACAATTAAATCACTGTAGAGTTCTGTGGTAAGTTTTAACGATTCATTAACATCACAAGTCTCACCTACCATGTGGTTAAAAGGCTGGTAACTTTGGTACTAATCTTAGGACCAGGTGTAACAATCTACTGTATGCTTTATTGTTTATGTGGTTTGTTGTGGTGAGTAATGGCATCCTCTCATCTACATTCCCATGGAATGACGATCTTGTAATCTCCATGCTCAGATTCTCTCACATCCTATATTGATAAGCAGCTTGAGACAGTTGATGGCTGGATAGGCAGGGTATATATCCCTGTTCAGTAAATAAGTTATAGGAAACATATCTACAACCACCATCAACACTTAAAATTAAGGGATCAAAGTCTCAGAGGGGAATTGAGGTAGGAGACATGAAAAGGAATCTGGATGGAGTCTCTTGCCAGCTGAGAGTCAAGATTTTCCCACAATTAATAATGTTTGCTATGAAGTTGCCTACAAAGAAAAGGTATTCCCTTTATATAGAGATTTCAAATAAGAATGTTGAAACAGCAATGAACTTCGCTTAAGGCCTAAGCACATATCACCTTGGAGTATGGTCCTGCTCCTTTCGCAGATATAAAGTAAAGCTACAGGTCTCTGGAAATTTTACAAACAAGACTATAAACTTTATTTGCACTAAACATGTCCCAAGGCCCCTGAGTAATCCTATCTAGTGCACTCCAGGGGCCAGTCTATAATCTCATTTCCCAGAAAAAAAAATGAAAATAAAAGGAAAAAGTTGTTTGACAATCTCTTGAGATATACCTTCAGAAGCCATCCAAATCATATAAAGACAACTAAGTGTGACTCTCCTGAGAGGCCCACATTCATGCTTTTAGGTGTATACTCTCTTCCTTTCTATTAACCCCTGTTCTTAAAAATGTGTGTTAAAATCTCTTCATAAATTTCAACAATGCTTTATTTAAAAAAAAAAATTCTACTTACTTTGGCATAAATTTCAGAAGTTTCCAAATCAATTTGAGAAGAAACAATACCATTAAACAACAACAGTAATTACTGGGTTAGAGAGCAACACAGGAGGTCAGACGGTCCAAACACTGAGAAAACAGTATCATGCTCTGGGAAAACAGTATCATGCTCTGGGAAAACAGTATCATGCGCCAGTGCAACAATCACTGAAGCAATGCTGGGATCCCCTTGCGGGGGAGAGTGCTTTACTTAAAGGGTACCGGTGTTTTACAAACTGACACACCACCACTGAGGCCGGGTGGGAGGGAGGGGTAAAGTTTGCTGACACTGAGACATAAGCAAGAGCAGGTAACAAGCTGGGGATCATTTGCCCAGCAGGTGCTCAGCAAATAATAAGCAAATGAACAGAATACAAGTTAAAATTTCTCAAGGAACTAAAAATAAGTGTGCGGCTGTAGTCAACTAACCAAGCAGTCCCAGACGAGGTAACCTGTTGTCTTTGCTCTTTACTCTTTGCTCTTTGGAGGTCCACCATCCAGCTCCCAAATAAAGCACACACACAGGGCTTATTCTTACTTATAAATGGCTGGCCTTAGCTTAGCTTGTTTCTTGCCAGTTTTTCTTAACTTAAGTCATCCCTTCTACCTTTTGCCTCTGGACTTTTTTCTTTTCTTATTTCTGTAATTTTACGTGCAGTCTCACTCCGTGGCTGGCTGTGTAGCTGGGTGTCTGGCCCCTGATGTCCTCCTCCTTCTCTGGCTACTTCTTCCTCTCTTCCCAGAGTTCTCCTTCTATACATTCTGCCTGCCAGTCCCACCTATCCTTTGCCCTGCCTTGCTATTGGCTGTTCAGCTCTTTTATTAGACCACCAGGTACTTTAGCCATGAAAAGTAACACAGCTTCACAGAGTTAAACAAATGCAACGTAAACAAAAGTAATGACCTCAAAACAATATTCTACAACAGAAACCTTCAACAAACTAAAATCAGGGGTGAGTGGGTGTGAGACTTTTTTTTTTAAAGAAACGAGCCACTGCAGACTAAATGAAGGATGGGTATGACGCAGCACACACTTTTGCAGTGCCTTGCTCTCAGGCGGCTTGTAGTTAGAAGCGCCGGCACTTTGGTCTTAAGTCTTCTCACCCTAGACACTCAAAAGTCATATTAGTATTTTTTTTTTCTAGGTCGTGGATTATTCCAAACGTCATGCGACGACTTCTGTTTTAGGGTCCGAGACCTCGCAGCTCTACCTGGCCGGTTTTTAGATTGTGCAGGAGGAGGGGATCCCCAGTCTCCTGCAGCTGGAAGAAGCGAACCCCGCTAACCGGCTGACCCGGGGGCCACCTGGTCCCATCGTCCTACCCGCGCGATGCCACCAGGCCCAGCTCAGAACCCCAAGGCGGGGACCTACAGCCCTCACCACCGGTTTCCATTCCGGAGAACCACCTACCGCTTGCAGCCGCACAACCCTGGACTCCTTGACAACCCGCGGGGTAAACCGCATCACCACCGAGCCCTGAGGCTAGAGCGGCCTCGCCCGCCTTCCCGGCTTCCGACGGAAGCGGAAGCTCCTGCGGAAATGGAGGGGCGGCCCCAAAGAGGCCGGGTCTCCTAAACTCATGGCGGCCTTGGTGCGGGCGCCTTGTTCGGTGATACGGCCGCCGTGTCGCCAGCTCTGGCTTCTGTTCTCCCACGGCCATGGGCTTTGGGGTACGGCAGGGATTCCGCGGCCGGGAGAGGCGCGTTGCTGCCTGGGGATCCGAATCTTCAGCTCCGTGCCGCCACCGCCGGGAGCCGACGGACCCCAGCCCAAGGGCGGTCGCCGCTCGAAGCCCGGGGTGAGTGGAGCCTTTGGGGCTCGGCCCTCTCTGCAGCTTGGTATCTCCGCATCCCGCTAGGTCACAGCCTCAGGAACTTCCTGGCGTGCCCTGAAAGGTTATGGAGTCACTTCCTTGCTCCCTGGTCAGCCCGTAGTCCCAGCCTCGATAGAACTTGAGAACCTACTCCCTCTCCGCGCAGTTACAACTCGGGCTTTTGCTCCAGAAAAAAAATAAATAAATTCTGGGTTTTAAGGATCTCAACTTTACCATGATTCAAAAGTCAGAGCACTTCTATAATTTCACTGAATTCCCCGGTTTAGTGTATAACTTGAAATTGGAACAAAAATGTGGACCTTTGTTGCGTTTGGGTATCCCCTACCCCTTCCTTTTCTCTCTTCCTCCCCTGTTCCTTTTTATCTTCCTCTGGTTCTATTTCGGTCTCACATTCAGAGCCTCCACCTTGCTTGTGTTAGTAAGAAATGTGGGTTTGGGGAGCGGGGGAAATCTTAGGCACAAGTAGCAAACAGTTTACGTCTTAAAGAGTACAGTATTAGCATAAGACGATGAATTACAGGCTTTGTGCTGTTGGTTGAGAGCAGGCCTCTTATATCTCAGGTTGACCTAGAACTTGATATGTAACCAAGAATGACTTTGAGCTTGATCCTCCTGCCTTCCCCTCCCAGAGTGCTAAGATTACAGGTGTACTTCGCCACACCCGGTTTTATGCAGTGCTTGGCATGGAACCCGGGGGTTTGGGACATGCCGAGCAAGCACTCTACCAATTAATTGAGCCCCATCTTCGACCCTTAATTTGTTTTTAAATGAACTTGGGTAACTTTCCCCTGGAAACTAGTGCTTTTGTAGTAGATATAACTGTATTCACAGAAACTTTCAGGATTTATCCCAAAGTAACCTGAAACATTCAATGTATGTAACAATGGTTTGTGTGTATATACTTGCTATGAGAACTTAGGTAATAAATACAACATGTTTAAATGTTTGCATCTTACTTGTTTTATTGTTGAAATCTCTGCCCCAGTAGCCCGTTTCTTGGAAGTCTTTAGCATTGACTTTTGCCATTGGAGGATCTTTACTGGCTGGAATGAAGTACTTCAAGAAAGAAAAGATAGAAAGTAAGTGCTTACTCTTTGACCTTATTTTTTGTTTTAAAACTTTTTTACTTCTTTATTTTTAACTGTGTGTATGTGACTGCAGGTACATGAATGTCCTGGTGGGAGCCAGAAGACACCTTTGGGGAGTTGGTTCTAGTGTATTCTTTCCTTCCATGGTGGGTTCCTGGGACTGAGCCTAAGTGGTCAGGCTTTTAGAGCCAGCACTTTAATCTACCAAGCTGTTGGCCTGCCCTGTTTTTAAACTTTTTCTTTAAAAATAATTTTAGATTTACTAGTTTAGAAGAGTTGTGAAGATGGCAAAGAAAAATCTCCATATACCTTTCATCCAACCCCTCTCCCAGTGTTGACATCTTAGAAGGTCATGGCACAACTAAGAAATTAAAATTGATGCAATTAACTGGATTACAGCATTTAATTGGGTTTTGCCCATTTTCTCAGTGTCTTTAACTTTTCAGGGATGGAATCCAGACAGCTGTAAATATGTTGAATGTGAGCTGTTAGAAGTCCAGAGGGTGGAAACAAAAGACTGCTGTAAATATGTTGAATGTGGGCTGTTAGAAGTCCAGAGGGTGGATACAAAGATGACTAAGATGTCCAACTGTTCCTGGTTGTCTCTTTAGTTTCTGAAGATTGTAAGGTTCTTAGGCTTTCCCTGACTTTCATGACCTTGACAACTTTGAGAATTGTTTGTCAGTCTGTGCTGGTCTGATCTTTCCTGGTGATTCAGTTCAGGCCTTGCAGCCTTTGACAGGGTTCTCACATTGCATCCATCAAGTACATTATGATTTCTCCTTGTCTTGTCATTGATGATATTGGATCATCTAAGACAATGTCAGCCTTGTATAAATTATGTGTTTTATGATATGTGTCTGTGTGTGCTGTTCTCATCACTCTGAATTTATTCATTTATTTTTGTTAGTATAGACTAATCATTTGCTATGTATTCAGTGGGTTGTGAGCTGTTCTCTTTCTTTTAATACTCAAAGTAACTCGTGTGAGCTTATGCTTAGTTGTTTTGTTTGGTTGTTGGTTTTCATTGTCAACTTGACACAACC
The DNA here is from genome assembly GCF_004664715.2 of Peromyscus leucopus. Taxonomy (NCBI): domain Eukaryota; kingdom Metazoa; phylum Chordata; class Mammalia; order Rodentia; family Cricetidae; genus Peromyscus; species Peromyscus leucopus. The sequence goes on from NC_051086.1 coordinate 49,904,094, forward strand.
TGGAATCACTTGGGAAGAGTCCGTAAGGGGTCATCTAGATCAGGTTGGCCTATAGACATACATGACCATGGGGATTGTCTTGGCCCTAATTGACTTGGAAACACCCAGCCTGTAAGTCAAAGGTAGCCCCATTTCCTGTTTTGGGCCTGTACTTTTACAAGAATAGAGGAAGCTAGCTAAATACTATGTATACATAGTTTATTTCTCTCTTGTCTAGGACTGGGTGTGATATGACTAGCTGCTGCAAGCTCCTCCCACTAGGACTTTCCCACTACTTCCAGGAATTGTTAAATAAAATAAACCCTTTCTCATCTGAGTTTCTTTATTTGTTTGTTTGGTTTTTTGTTTTGTTTTTGAGACAGGGTCTCACTATGTAGCTCTGGCTGTCCTAGAACTTGCTTTATAGACCAGGCTGGCCTCAAACTCACAGAGATCCGCCTGCCTCTGCCTCGTGGGTGCTGGAATTAAAAGTGGGTTCCACCACTGCCTGGCCCTGAGGTTTTTTTTGACAAGATGTTTTTTCCCAGCATCAGAAATGAAATAGGAACAGAGCTTGTTCACACAGGATCCTGTTTTCAGGAGTCTTTGGGTTTTCCCTTCTGTCACTGGCTCTTCTTGTACTTAATTTTTCACCTTATTTCAGCACTTCTCAACAATAAAAATAACTTTTCCATCAGTTGGAGAATCCCTATGTAATGAAACCATAAACTCACTTCAGTGCCTGATTGTCTTAATATTATAGCGATCATTCCAGTTTTCCGTCCGTAGTTCTGGTGTCCTTCCCATTAGTAACACTCTTATCCCTGTTTGTTTGGTTTGTTTATTTAATTAATCTTCTGTATGAAACTAAGGTCCCATCACCACTGCCTTTCCTATGAAGCTGTCTCTAGCACACCCGGCCTCTAGGCTCCTTCACCCCCACTCTGAACAGTTTAGGACTGGCTTGTTCTAGGAGAACACGTTTTACCTCTTCATTGCAGTGCTTGCCATGTGTTACAGCGTTTAATTTTCTTATTAAATGCTTATTTTTCTGAAAAAATTTTGTTAGTGTCTTGAAAACTGATATTTCTTGTGTATTTTATACCTCCCACTCCGCCTATGTACTGTTACTGGTATTATGCTAACTGTCAGACATTTCAGTGACTTTTCTGTTTGGTGCATCTCTTTAAGAACTGGAACAGCAACGACACCGCGCGGTTGGAAAGCCTTTACTAGGGGGACCATTTTCCCTCATCACTCATGATGGAGAGCCCAGAACTGACAAGGACTACCTGGGCCACTGGGTGTTGATTTATTTTGGCTTCACCCATTGCCCTGATATCTGTCCGGAAGAACTAGAGAAAATGATTCAAGTTGTAGATGAAATAGGTAAGAAAGCAGTTGCTAACTGCACTATTTAACAGTTCTGTTTCTCACTGTGTTAGACAGGGTGTTGTCATTATTTGGTCTGAAAGAACGTAAAGTTTCCATGTTCAACTTGATGCTCTGATTGCAGGACCCTGCTCTATACTGAAGGAGTCATGTTTGGGTGCCAAGTGTTAGATCACTTAAAAATGTCAGCATGCCTCTATCTCTTATTACTGAAACATTCTCATTGTGTTTCCCCAGTGACATTGACGGTTGGATTAGGAAATCTGGAGTGATAAGTGATATTTTATTAGTGTCAATTAAAAGGAATTAGAAGGAATCGTGCCTCTTTAAATTGTTTTGGTAAATTCATTCTTTATTGATAGCTTACCTTGTCCTTGAGATAGGGTAGGAAAAACTACAGGAGTTGGATTGCGTTAGGAAATAAGATGGCTACAAGAAGTGATCTGGGTTAACAGCATTTATGTATGAGGAGAGGTGTTTGATGGGATGTCTGTCTGGCTCCACCACAGACAGAAACTACTCCTCTACTCCAGATAGTCAGTCTAACCTGTCCTCTGTATTCCCATGACTTTTCGCTATAGCAACACTTTCTCCGAGTGTTGTGTCTTTTCCCTTGTGGTGAGTATTGACTAATTGGAACTTTTTTTCAGACAGTATTCCGTCCCTGCCAAATTTAACTCCACTTTTCATCACCATTGATCCAGAAAGGGACACAAAAGAAGCCATCTCAACTTACGTGAAAGGTGTGTTTTACTGATAATTGCACATACTTACTTAACAGTTTGCAGTAGCAAACCAAAATAGACAGGTGGTATTATTAACAGTTTTCAGGCACATAAAACAATGGAGGTCAGAGTTGTAGCTTGGTTTAATTGACACAAGAAAAGCAGTTTATCCATTCTTGGTGCTGTGCTCTTTTATCACAAGAAGGGTTGGAGCTTGAGCTTCATGGATAACTGAGTTAAGCGGAGATGAGAGTGCATTGCTTCTAGCTCTGTGTCTCACTGTCCTTTTGTTAAAATGGAGAGACATACCTCAGGAGTGTGTACAGTGGGAGGTTATTATATATATATATTTAGACTGGGTTTAATTATACCATTGACTGCCCTGAAAATTACCATAGACTAGGCTACCTTGAACTCACGGAAACCCACCTGCCTCTGCCTCTGCCTCTGCCTCTGGAGTGCTGGGATTAAAAGTGTCTGCCACCATTCCTTGCTTTAATTCAATTGTTTTAAGAGACTTCCAAAATTACATAAATTCTGCCGGGCGGTTGTGGCGCACGCCTTTAATCCCAGCACTCGGGAGGCAGAGCCAGGCGGATCTCTGTGAGTTCAAGGCCAGCCTGGGCTACCAAGTGAGCTCCAGGAAAGGCGCAAAGCTACACAGAGAAACCCTGTCTCGAAAAACCAAAAAAAAAAAAAAAAAAATTACATAAATTCTAAAAAACATAATAGTACATACATTCTATGGCTGATTTACCCATAGCCACGAGTGTTTTGGTTTTGTATGAATTTTCTTATTGGCTGTCTTTTGTTGTTAATTTATTTTCCCACTAGACATGGTGGTGCACACCTTTAATCCCAGCACTGGGGAGCTAAGAGAGACTAGCCTTGTCCACATAGAGTTCTAAGATAGCCAGGGCTACATAGAGAGTCCCTGTCTCAACATTCTCAAAAAAAAAAAAAAAAAATTTCATGCAGTCTGTTTTGATTATGTTCTCCACCCAACTACAACTTCATGTTCTTCCTCCACCTCAAAAACAAAAAATAAATTTAAAAAAAATCAAAATAGGAAAAAAAAAAACCAAGAAGACAAAAAAATGTTCAAACAGTGAAACAGAAGTTCACAAAAAGAACATGGAGTCCATTTTGTGTTGGCTGACAACTACTGAGCATGGGGCCCACCCTGGAGTGTTTTTGATGTTCCCATTAACACTTCACTGGAAAACTGATTTTCCTTCTCTCAACCATTTTCGGTTACAGATAGTGTCTGGACTAGGGGTGGGACTTGTGTGCACTTTCCCTTCTCAGTTCTCAGGTTTCATCCAGTTTGAACATGGGCACGGCCTGGGCATGTTGTCATAATCTGAATTCGTGTGTGTGTGTGTGTGTGTGTGTGTGTGTGTGTGTGTCAGGCCTGTTATCTTTGGAAGACACTGTTTTCTTGAAGTCGTCCATTCCTTCTGTCTCTTCAAGTCTTTCCACTTCCTCTTCCATGTGGATCCTGAGCCTTGAGGAGAGTGGGATCAATGAAGACGTTCCATTTCAGACTGAGTTCTCCCAAACTGTCTTAGGGTTTCTATTGCTGTGAAGAGACACCATGGCCACAACAACTCTTATAAGGAAAAACATTTAATTAATTAGGTGGGTTACAGTTTCAGAGGTTTAGTCCATTATTATCATGGTGCTGGAGCAGGAGCTGAGAGTCCTTATATCTTGACTCACAGGCAACAGGAAGTGGTCTGAAACACCAGGCGGTATCTTGAACATATATGAGACCTCAAAGACCATCTCCACAGTAACATGCTTCCTCCAACAAGACCACACCTACTCCATCAAGGCCACACCTCCTAATAGTGCCACTCCCTTTGGGGACCATTTTCTTTCAAACCACCACACAAGCCTCTCATAACCACTAAGCCATCTTACTAGCCTCTTGAATGAAGTTTCTTCCCATATGATGCATTGAAAAACCTGAGGTACTTTAGGAATCCTCAACTGCATATGGCTATAGCTAAATTAACATAATTAAGTAACTAGAATATATCTCTCCCAGATCTTTACTATATTATAATCATTAAAAGATCCAATGTATATCATGGGAGAATTTTCATTTCTTCTCTGAGCTTATTTTTTTTTTAAATCATGCAGAAATGGTTGTAGACTCAGGAACAAAGTGGCACCAAAGCTGCTTTATAGTGTTTTTTATTTATTGGGGTTTTTATTTATGCATGTTTTTGTTATTTTAGTTTTATTTTAAGTAAAGATGGTTATGTTTCTTGTCTTTCATTTTCACTGTGTTCTTGTTTTTATATTTAGAATTTTCGCCCAAATTGGTTGGTTTGACTGGCACAAAAGAAGACATTGATGGAGTGGCCAGAGCATACAGGGTCTATTACAGCCCTGGCCCTAAGGATGAAGATGAGGACTACATAGTAAGTACCCTGACCTTGGATCCCAGGTTCTCACACTTTACATGCCTGACTGGCTTCTGAGATAAAGGAAAACCTGAGAGGCTGAAAGGACGGCTCAATGATTAAAAGCACTTCCAGAGAACCTGGTTTCAGTTCCCAGTACCCACACTATGGCTCACAGTTGGTGTAAATCTAGTTCCAGGGGATCCAGTGTCCTCTTCCGGATTCCACAGCACTAGGCACACACATTGAACACATACATTCATGTAGGCAAATACTCAAATACATAAACCAAAAATCTCTTTTAAAAAGAAAACTGAGGGTATTATAAATTCCTCAAGAATTTAGGATAATTTGAAAATCTGATAGGCACATATTTTTGAGAGGTGGGTGTTCATTGCTTAGTTTATATTCATCCCATAATTTGTCTGACTTCCTTAGTTGAATACAATTACAAAAGCAAATACTCAGGCACCATGTTGGATTTAGAGGAGCACCACATTGAATCCATGCTAGTACAGTTTTAGTTCATCAGCATTGTGCTGGTTCTCCCTGTGTCCCTGATGAAGTAGAAGAAAAAAATGCCCTTTTTAGAAGTAGTTGTAAGCTTCGGGGAATCATTATATCATTGAAAGATAAGAGAAAAAATAAGAGTCTTCAAATAACATTATCTACAGGTTTTAGTGGACATCTGTCCAGTTTACCTTTGTGGGTCCTTCATTAAGGATCTGTTTTCTTGTTACTTAGTGTTGTCTGTGAAGTCCTGAGCAACTAAACCCACTTCTGCTTTGTGTTTCATGGTGTGCAAAGGGCTGACTTTTCTTCTCAATCAGGTTCTTGTTTCCCAGCACATTCAGAGTTGACATGCTGCTATAGTATTGTTAACAGTTTTTTTTTCAGTTGTCATACTGTGGGTTTTCTATGTTAGTTGAGTGAAGTGATTATCATAAATTTTCATTTTATCTGCAAAATGTCTGAGTCACTGATAGCAGTTTCCTGAGGCTGTCCCTACATCGATGTTTGTCTCTACTGCCCACTGTAGTGTGTAGTTTGTATCTCTCTCTCTCTCTCTCTCTCTCTCTCTCTCTCTCTCTCTCTCTCTCTCTCTGTGTGTGTGTGTGTGTGTGTGTGTGTGTGTGTGTGTGTTTTTACACGTGCTGGCTAGGATGGCTGATAAATGAGCTCCCAGAATCTGCCTGTCTCCGCTCCCCTGTATGCACATACAGGCATCTGTGGCCATACTCGGCTTTTACCTGGATGCAGGTGATTGAAGTCTTGCTTTCACCCTGAGCACCGGCACTGGCACTGGCACACTAGGGCAATCAATCCTTCCGCCCCTCTCTAGCACTTTTGAGCCTGTAGCCTGTTTTTGTATTGCTGTGCATTTACTCAATCAGCCAACAGGGGGAGACACTTCCAGCTTCTTAGAGTTTTTCGTTAGTGTGACTCCTTATGTCTTGAGGCGAAATATGTTAGGATTAAGGACCAGTAAGGGGCAGTGCTTAGAGATAAACCTTGAGATGTAATGGGATGTTATTTTCACAATCTCAGACAATGAAGATGAAAGTAGAATCTTTAGACAGTGAATATAAATTGAGCATACTAAACAGGATTCACTACAAAGCTAAATTTGCACATTATTACATATGTACTTATTATACACATAATATGACTTTATTATATATAAATGTTAGGAAATAGTTCAGGAAGAATTTAAGTGGCTTTTTAAATTTAAGCTAAGACAAATTCATAACCAAAGATTATTTAGTGGTGTGCCTTTTTAAAAACCTGTCAGTTTAGCTGTGTTGGAAAGTTTGAAAATCTTTTGTTAGAATTGGAAAAATAAGAAATGGGTTGTTGGAGTGAACGTCAGACAACAGGTGTTTCCAGGCATTGTTGTTAGGAATGAATCTGGTAGGCCCTCTTCAGCGGGTCCTGTGGAAGTATGTAAAAACTGCTGTTACCACATAGGTGCTCCTTGGAAATTAGCTCACAGGTAAATCTTACAGCATTGTTGGTAAAGATTGGGGACTGAAACCCAAGCAACCACGTTGTCCTGATGGAGAACAGCAGTTTCTGGGTTGCCTGACAGACTGTCCCGAAGTGTCAGTTGTGTGACGGTGGTAGGTGGAGCTGGGTACAGACATAGTAAATGAAGAGAATTTCTCTGAGAATATAGCAGTAACTAGTGACAGTGGTTCCCTGCTAGAAGAACCAAAGGACATTGGGAGTCCGGAGTGGAAGATTAGTGTGCATGCACTACTTTTTTAGGCACTTAAAATGTATATTAAAAGACATGAGTTGCCAGCTCTGCAGCTGAATTGGAAGTCATGGTGACACAGTGATAAGAAAAGGATTTGGACTTTGAAATAGGACAGGTGCTAGGTGGTAAGGTTAGATCTGACACTTAGTAGGGTATATAACGTCCCCTTTCCAGCCGGTTTGTACTTTATAGAGAATCCCTATTTCAGTTTGAAATGACAAGTGAGGGGTGGGGAGATGGCTCACTGGGGAACAGTGCCTGTTGTACAGACACAGGAACCTGAGTTCACATCCCTAGCAACCACATAAAAAGCCAGGCTTGGCCATGCACTCCTGAGACTCCAACACTATTAGGGGTGGTAATAGGATGTTTGCTGGAGCCTGATGCTACTAACCTAGCTCTGGGTTTAGTGAGAGACCTTATTTCCAGGGAATCTGGCTTAGGGTAACAAAGGAGGCCACCCAACGTCATCCTCTGGCCTCTGTGTGTGTGGGGGGGGGGGGTACATACTCAACACACATACACATAGACCACACACACACGAAGAAGAAAGGGTGTGTAGTTGCTTGTTTTGTTTTTCTATACTACCAACTACCAAAATTCGACAAATTCTCTATCAGAGCAAGTATTGATTTGCCCCAACAATAATGGAAAAGTGACCACTAATAAGTTTGACAAAGACAGAAGAATGTATTTTACTGTATACTAGTTGCTAATTTATATTAACCCTCAAAAATAAGTCCAGCATACTTCAGTTCTGGTCTTTTAAGAAGGAAAGTAAATAGAGAAAAAGGTAAAGTGTGTGTGGAGGGGGGCAGTGGATAGTATTATGAAATTGTCAAAAAATTAATTCTCTAAAGGAAACAGTGAAGGAAAGAGGGGTATAAGCTGCAGAGAAAGGCTTGAGGGGAGAGCCAGAGTTTTAATATGAGTCATATATGAGGAGAGATTCCTGGTCCTGCCTGGCTCCTGCAGTCACTTCTCCACATGAAGTCACCAGCTGTCTGAGCTCTTGGTGGCATTCTTTCCTGATGGAGGCAAGTGGCTCTTTCCATTTGCTATCTCCTTATGAATGTGTGTGTATAAAAAGCCAATAGCCTCACGGCCAGATAATGTGGGCTGGGGTATATTCTGGGGAGTTTCCAGTTGGTGTGTGTGATGGCATTCCTATCTTCTCCTGTCTGCCAAACAAGCCTGCAACAAATTCCAAGGACTTAGGATGCCAGGTCTACTCTTAAATATTGTGGAAATGAATATCTAAAAAGAGTGATGACCAGTCGATACTTAAATTGGAACTGAGACATTTTAAGAGCATAGTCAAGGAAATTGAAGAGCCTCCTAGAGAGCAGCATTTGTGGCCAGTGGGGTTTCCAAGCAGTCTGCTTCAGATAAGAAGGTCAGACTAGCAAATGCAAATTTCCCAAGGGAGAAAAACATCTTCAGTTTTGGTTTGAATCACTAGTATCTGGACTAAATCACTTAGGATTTGTAAATTACATGCTTCAGCTAGTGGTTGGTTTTCTGGCTTCTCATAAAGCATGGCAAGCAGAGTTTAAGCAGTTCTTCCTTAAGCATGAGGATGCACACCCAGGCACTCGCTGAGTTCCGAACTACTCAAAGTAGTTCTGACCACGGCTCTGACTCCCATGTGATAGCTCTGTATGAATGCAGAAGGGGTCAGATGAGATACACCCAATAAGAAGTGCAAGGTGTTTCATAACAGCGCTGCTGTTCCACAGCGTAGTGTATTTATGAAGGCTGATAGATAGAAGGTGAATGTACAGGTGAGTATATGAAGAATTGTACCAAAGGATCCTAAGCTGACCCACAGCAGCAACCATGGCAGAGTTCAGGAACCTGAGGTTTCAGATGACCCCTGGCTGGGAGTGTGTTGCAGTCAGCACAGGCCCATTCGGTAGGCAGGGCCTCCCTGAGAGGATGCTGCAGTGGTTGTTTAAGCACTGATGTTAATGTCTCTTACCCTGCAGCATATTTCTCTGCTGCGGGCCGCAGGAATATATCATAAGAACTCAGCTGGTTATGACAAAGTCACTACCTGGAGGAATCAGGGAATTCCTCCAGAGGAAGCCAAATCCCAAGGAGTTTTTGGTGTTACTTGGCTTGTTATATATCAGCTGTCTTCTGTTATGAAAATCATGTGTGCCTTCATAGCTTTCCCAATTGACTTTTCCCTAAGAAGGGCTAACAGTGTGAACTGATCACTCTCTAGACGTACACATTCCAGGTTTTTGGAGAACAGCCTCAGGAAAGGCTTTCTCTGGAATCAGATTATCTCCCTTGGCCACTTTCAAGGACTACAGGAAACACCACCCAGGTGGGTGCCCATTGTTAGTCTCAGGCGGACTAACAATGATGACAGCCCACATGCAAGTCTCCTGACTTAAATTCCACAAGGAGACACCACCCAGGGGGGCGCCCAACTTCCAAGGACTAACAAGTGATAGCAGCCCACGTACAAGTCTCCTGACTTACAGTAAATTCACAAGAGGCCGCCTAGGCCAGGTGGACACTAAGTAATAGTTTTACACAATTTAGCTTAGGCCCTCCTTTCTTACAGCCTCACTAACTTTATAGACCTCTAAGTACTTACCTAACCACTTCTAGGAATTTTTAGATAACCTTCTGTGCTAACAGCTATGCTCAGCCAGAACTCCCAGTTCAAGCCTCCCTGTAATTATCATTATTGATAGCATCCGGCCAGGTCCATCACCGGATGGAGGAAAGTACCTTATCAGAGATACCTCTCTACTCTCTAAGAACAGACTTAAGCATCCAGGCCACCTGTTTGAAAAGGCCTGGTGGATGTGCTAATTAAGCTTAACTTCCTCCTTTCCCAAACCTTACCTCCAGTTCCAGATCTCCCTTTAGCTATCACCAGAGGCATCTAGCTGTACACAGGTTGCCTAGAGACTGAGCACACTTTCCCCCACCCTGCAGAAAAAACGGCAGACAGCTTGGACAGATCGGAGCCACAGGAAAAAAGAAGACAGTTTTATTTTCTCCCATTGACCTAGCAACTTATAGATTTTTAACATCCCTTACCAAACACATTTAAGGTTATAGTTGTGCACATAAGACCCCTCTTCTTAGACATTACCCATATTTAGCCTTTAGTTGATTCATTAGTCACTTCCCCTTTGGGTCACAAATGGTAATTAACAACTAGTGCCCTTCTTTGTAATTCTTATCAACCCTCCATTTGATCCTGATAGTGGACAATCACTGCCTGAGGAAGTTCAGGCTGAGTGTCCTGGGTGGAGGGGAGGATTGTGATTTTGGAGAGATATATAACTGTAAAGCAGAGGACAGAGGGGGGGAGAAGAGAATGGAAGAACTAGATGGGTAAGAACTGAGATGGGAGAGAAGTAGATTGAAGGGCTACAGCAGAGTACTAGAGGAACGAGATGGTAGATGAGGAAGAGCCAGATGAGAGAGAAGGAGACGGGAGAGGAGATGATATGGGAAGGAACAAGATGGATGAGAACCTAGAAGGGGCAGAACTAGACAAAGGAATTAAGATAGAACATAGAGGGGACAGTAGATAAATATAGAAAGAAATCAGGCAAGAAAGGAGCTAGACATGAGAACAGAACTGAAGCTGTGTATAAAGGATGTTATGCCAGAGGAATTAAAGCAAGTGGACTACAGAACTCGGTGTGCTGAGATTATATTTCCTGATAATAGTCCTCGCCGTCAGTAGTTCTCTCTCCTGAGCCCCTGGGATGTATAATATTGAGGCTGGTTCCTCTAATATTATACAAGATTTCTCTTCAGTAACATAAGTTGGTAATCCTTTTTCACACATGCTTCTCCTCCTCTTTACAGGTTGATCATACAATAATAATGTACTTGATTGGACCCGATGGAGAGTTCATCGATTACTTTGGCCAAAACAAGAAGGCAGCAGAAATAGCTGGTTCAATCGCTGCACACATGAGATCACACATGAAGAAGAGGTAGCCAGAGTGGTGTCGCCAGACACAGGATTGTCTTGTTGAAGAGGAAGGAGGCTTTGTCTCCCTAAGGAGCCTCTATATAATGTAATGTACAGCATGGCCTTCATACCCTGAGATCATCATTCTACATGAGATGTTGCCCTGGGCTCAGCCAACCCAGTCTGCCACATAGCTACTACCATGGGTCCAGAGGGCCAGGGTAAGCAGAGCTGGTGGAGAACAGGCCTCCCAGAGCCATCAGAGGGAGGCATATGAGCACCTTTCCGTAGGAATGGCACTTGGAGCAGCACCAATTCCTGAACAGTGTCCGGGACCTTGCTCAGGCAAATCGTGGGGCCGGATTCAATAGCAGAGTGTCATTTCCATAGTGCTCTTGTTTTTTCAACTTGTGTGCTTGTTTGCTGATAGTCCAGGCAGGCATTCGCGTTTGTCTTTGTACTTGAGAGTAGAGGTCAGTCTTTGTAGAAAAGGAGTGTGTGTCACTGTCAGGTTTGCATTTCGATCCCTCAGCAGGTGCTGCTTTGACGACTGAAGGAGAAAACTTACTGTTCCAACCTAATTGTTAATTCAGTTCCTGCTTTTTTTATTTTTTAATAGCTAAATGGTTTGGCTGGTTTTCAGTGATCGACCAAATGGAAATGAGGATATTAATTATGACTGATAAAGATTTTATTTTTCATGTACCAGATTACACAGTATATAAAATAAAGATGTAATCAGTTTAGCAACTTGGACAAGTGTGACTTTGATTCTGTGAAGAGTGGATGCCTAGGGCATTGTGGTCAGGGCAGAGGCCACAGACTGAAATGGGTGGGTAGGTAGATGCTTGTTGAAATGCAGGCTTGGCGCTCACCTCTCTTGTCTGAGTGACATGCAGAGACCTGGGTTTCCCTGGCGACAGGTGACTGACGTGCTGATGATGGGAGCCCACAGGTGGATCTAGTGTCTCACGGACAAACAGTAAGCATAACCAGCCTTTCGAGGGGTTGTCAGCAGCTATTCCAGAGAATGCTGCTGTGGCCTGGGCATGGTAACATACACCTTTAGTCCCAGCACTCAGGGGCAGAGGCAGGTGGTTCTCTGAGTTTGGAGCCAGCCAGACTACCTAGTAAGCCCCTCTGTCAAAAAAAAAAGAAAAAAAAAGAAAAATACTGGGTGAATAATAGATCTTGGCTTTGTTTCTGAATTAAACTGCCCTAATACCTAGGTTTGGCTGTCATCTTTTTTTTTTTTTTTTTTTTTTTTTTTGGTTTTTCAAGACAGGGTTTCTCTGTGTAGCTTTACGCCTTTCCTGGAACTCACTCTGTTGTCCAGACTGGCCTCGAACTCACAGAGATCCGCCTGGCTCTTCCTCCTGAGTGCTAAGATTAAAAGGCGTGCACCACCACGGCCTGGCCCACCTTTTCAACTTGAATCTTTCCAGTAAATCCGAAATACTACAAATAAAGCATGAGTCCAAAGGGCCAGGGTAAGCAGAGCTGGTTAGCTGTTATATGCATATAATGCAGGCTTATCTTCTGGCATTTAATTTCTCAGTACATACATTAAGCTTAATGAGTACTTAAGTCACTGTGAAAAAACACCCTGTATATGTTATAGGCCAAATCATGTCATTCACAAAAATATGTCCACATCCCAGAATCAGTCACTTGAGAATGTGACTGTATTTGGACATTAAGTCTATAAGGAAGTAATGTTAGGATCCTGCTCTCACTCTGCTGGGTCTAACATCTTACATCATAAGGGGGGCGCCAGGACTGCTACCTCATGGTCATGCAGTCTTAAAAAGCCGAACACAGACCCCCACCCTCTTTTCTGTTTCCTCTCTGCTGTCTGCTCTGCCATGCTTCCCTCCCCTGCCAGGCCTGGCTCCTCCCCACCCTCAACCCCCTTTCCCTCCATTAAAGCTCTAAAAACTAATACTGGGTTCTGCCTTGGCTGTGACTCTTCCACCTACCCACCAGCACCGTTTCATCCTTTCAGGTAATTTAGTTGAAATGAGGCTATTTGGTTAGCAGTATTATTGGCATCCTTAATAGTGTAGGAGATCAGCACACAGGAAAATAGGTGGGAACACTGGTGTCTGTCCACTAGCCATAGAGAGGTGTGTAGAAGGAACCAACTCCTAACACCTCCATTGTAGACTGCCAATCTCCAGAACCTTAAGAAAATAGAGGTCTCCTGTTGAAACCACTCAGTCAGCTGTAGCAAACCAGTATAGTCCATTCCTTGATAAGCAGCTGGAAGATTTAGTTCCCCTCCCAAGTACTTGGTTTGGAATGTCTTTCTTGGGAACTTCCTAAAGTCTGATCTTACAACAAGAAAGGTACTGAGCATCAGAAATAGCAAACATTTTAGCCCACAACACTTGTATGGCTCAGTGTGTGGCATGCTTGCTCATTCTCAGCTGTTGCAGGTTAGCCCTCCTGTGATGCCCCAGAAAGGAAAACTGTTGCAGGTTAGCCCTCCTGTGATGCTCCAGAAAGAAGAGCTTTTACAGAAATTTTTCATTTGCTCTTCATCCAGTGTCAAGTTTACAGACTTAGAGCTTAGCAGGATAGATGCAGAGAACGGGACCTCAGAGATGATCTCCGTGTGTGTGCGTGTGTACGTATACATTCTTGTGGGTGCACATGTGTTTGGAAGCCATAAATCAACCTTGGGTGCCATCAGCTGTCCACTATGTTTTCAGAGAAGGTCTCTCATTGGCCTAGAATTTCCCTAGCAGGCTGGCCAGGCAAGAAGCCCACTAGAGATCTTCCTGTTTCTGCCTCCCAGTACTGAGGTTACAAGCATATGCTGCCAAACCTGGTCTTTAGGGTTTTTTGTTTTTGTTTTTGTTTTTTGTTTTTTGTTTTTGTTTTTTTAAATACATCGGTTCTAGGGATTGAACTCAGGACCTCATGCTCAAGTACTTTACCATCTCCTTAGTCCCCATTTCTGCTTTCTTACGTAGCATTAGGATTTAGAAATTTTTAAAAAGGAAAGTGTGTTGGAATAAAAAAAAAAAAAAAAAAAAAAAAAAAAACAGCTGTCTTCTGGTTCCAGCTGGAAGTGGGGCTTTCATTGCTGATACAGGATCACATGTGATCAGAGCAGGCCTATCACCAGGTTTGTCTCAGGAGCCTGGTAACACAGGGGCCCAGGAAGCTAGCTGATTTCTAAGCATTTCTGAGATTATGAAGGATGATAGTTCTCTGAGATATTTGTTACTGGCTTTGTTTTGTTGGAGCATTTTGTTTGTTTGTTTGTAGACAAAGTTTCTCTGTAGCCCTGACTGCTGTCCTGGAACTCTATCTGTAGACCAGACTAGCCTCAAACTCACAGAGATCCTTCTGCCTCTGCCTTCTGAGTGCTGGGATTAAAGTTGTGCGCCACTGCACCTATGTACCCCTAGACTGGTGTTGAACTTGGCAGTTCTCTTAAATGTAATTCATCAGTACAATAAATAGTTGAAACAGCTGCTGGCTTTGACAACTGCTCCGTCAGGTTGCGACCATTCCTGTCAAGCATTTCTGGCTCTAGGTATGAAGTGTCGCTCCCACTACGAGATAGAAAAGAGTTCATATACTATCTCTTTCCCAAGATTTCCTGGGGCCTAGCTTCTGTCCTGGCTATAGTTGATTTAATTCTCTGTCAGTCTATACACATAGCTTTCTTCAAAGGCTTTGAGAGTGAGGTCCTCATGAGCAGGTTTCCTTCTCCAATTGCAGGAGAGTTAACTGGGGGTGAGCTTTGCTCAGAAGCTGACATGTTCATTCTATAAATACCTACATGCATGTACTACAATGCAGTCACTGTCCTCGGCGTTAGGGATTTGGGAGTGAGCAAACTCTCTGGGAACTTACTTTTACAGATAGACTCTAAGTAGATCACCACACTGAGTGCTGTCATAACTAGTACTGTGAAGAAACTCAGAGAAGGTAAGAGTGAAGAAAGATGGGGAAGATGGATGTGTATGGAAGGAGGGATGATTTGAATGTGGTTGGTCCCTCTGAATCCCTTGTTGGAATTTAATCCTCTAAAATAGTAATGTGGGACTTTAAGAGATGAAGGATTTGGTTTCTGCACCCATGGATGGAGCAACCTACTCATGAGATAAATGAATTATTGGTAAATGGTTAATGGACTATTTAAGAATAAGTGCAACAGAAACCAGTTTGCTTTGGACTCTTACATGAACCTTACTTTACCATGCAGTGTCCTGCACAGCCTCAGGACTACCAGTAAGAAGGCCATCACCAGATGCAGCCCCCCAAATCCTGGACCCAAACTGTTAGTTGAAAAACCTGTTATTAATAACTTAATGTGTGATATTTTTATTTTCTGTCAAAAATACACAAAAGTCAGAGGTTTCCTTCTCATGGTAACTACTGGGGAAAATGAGAGTGAGCCTTGTATCTAGGAGAACCTTCTTAGCAGAAGCCATAGCAAACCTATGGTACCAACACCAAGGCTCTCTCCACATGTGAGGACCAGGGACAGTAATGAGCCATGCAGACCTGCTGGAATGAGGCCAGGGAATAGCAGAGAGCCTGGACTGTAGAGCTGAGTTCAAGTAAGGGACTTTGATTTTGTTATAAGGGTGAGATGTGGCGTTGGGGGAGCCCTAGAAGGACAGAGCCAGAGCCTGACCATCTCAAGGGACCCTTGGAAATCACTGCCTTGACCTAGGAGTCAAGGACACGAATATTACCCTTGTAAAGATGCATAAAAAGTGAGTTGTTCCCTGTGTTGTATTTCATTAGAACATTTATGTCGCCTTTAAATTGACTTTTTTTTTAAGATTTATTTATTTATTATGTATACAGTGTTCTGCCTACATATATGCTTGCAGGTCAGAAGAGGGCACCAGATCTCATTATGGATTGTTGTGAGCCACCATGTGGTTGCTGGGAATTGAACTCAGGACCTCTGGAAGAACAGCCAGTGCTCTTAACCACTGAGCCACCTCTCCAGCCCCCTTAAATTGACTTTTTAATAGTGGAATTTCCATCATATTCAAAGAATAGAATAATTTAGTGAACTTCATGCATCCATCACCAGAGTTCAGTCCTTGGCAGCAGAAGGACAATTGTGTTCTGTATTCACCTCCTCCTGCTCAACCAGAGCACAGTCCTAGTATATATCTGTGGAAAAGTCAAGCAACATATTCTCACTTGCCATGCCCAAAACACTTTTTGAGGTTTAGGGGCATAGGGAGATTGTTTATGTTAGTTTCCTGTCATGACATAGTAACCAGGGGCAGGAGGACTTAGAAACAGAAAATTTTATTTTGGCAATGTAAGGGTTTAGGAATTTGAAGTCCACGGTGGCTTGACTCTATTGTTTCAGGGGATAGAGTGAACATCATGACAGGGCATGGTTCAGTCCAGCTGCTCACCTCAACGTGACCAGGCAGCTGAGAGGCAGAGACCAAGGCTCTGATGTCATCTTTGTCATAGTTTATCAATGTGACACACCTGGGAAGAGGGCCCCTCAACTGAAGAGTTACCTCCATCAGCTTGACTTAAGTACATATCTGTGCACTATTGTCTTGATTGGTAATTGATGTGGAAGGGCCCAGCCCACTGTGGGTGATACATCCCTGGGCTGGTAGGCCTGGGTTGTATTAAAATAACTGAGCAAGCCAGTAAATAAGCAGCATTCCTCCACATTTTCTGCTTCAATTCCTACCTCTAGAACAGTGGTGTTCTGCCTTCCTGATACTGCGGCATTCCTCATGTTCTGGGGACCCCCAACCATAAGAGCATTTTATTGCTACTCCATAACTGTAATTTTGCTACTGTTAGGAATCACAATGTAAATATCTAATAGGCGACCCCTGTGAAAAGGTTGTTCAACCCCCTCCCAAAGGTGTCGCAACCCACAGGTTGAGAATGGCTGCTCTAGGTTCTTGTCTTCTTTTCCTCTGATGATGATTGTAACCTGTATGACATAAAAACCCTTCCCTCCCCAAGTTGCTTTTCATTAGAGTGTTTCTTCATAGCAATGGAGAAGCAAACTAATACATCCTTCAAGGGTGGTACCATATCCCAGTAGCACTGAGGCTGGCGACAAAGCATTTAATACATGGGCCCTTGGAAGACATTTAAGATTCAATGACCACTTAATGTCATCCAGTATCCAGTTAATGATAACTCAGGGTTGTACTTTGGTCCTCTGATTCTCAGAAGCCATGAACCTCCATATCATATTGTAATTGTGTGTGTATTGCACTGGGGTCAAGGAGGATGCAAGTATAATACTGTGCAGGATAGACCAGAACAAAAACAGCAACCTACTTGTTAGGATTTTCATTTATAAAACCAGGATCATGTTAGGGTGACATCAGATGCCAGGAGCACAAGCCAGAATGGTGCTTGGCTCCAGCAGGGCTTGGAATGGTTGGTTGTAGTTGAAGCAGACACAAGGCCTCTTCCAGAGTGATGGAAGTGTTCTGTGGCTTGAGCTGTGTGATGGCTTACATATCTAGAAGTTTAAGACTTATCCATGGCGCTCTACAATCTGTACCTTCAAAAAACAGAGGAAGAGGAATTCCCATGAATGGCCTTGTAAGAATGCATGTCTGGGACATGAAGAAGGTTTCAACTCTCAGCAACTTGCTCTAGCTTAGCAGAGTAGCATTGACTAATGCAAGGGCAGGCTACCCCAGGTGAGAAAGGCACAAAGAGACTACACAGAAGGCAGACCTCTCAGCAAAGTTTAACAAACATTCCCAGAGGGAGGGAAATGGTCAGACAGGGCTCGGTGCCATGCGGGAGTCAGGGCCCATGTGCAGGGTCTTCACATTCCCATTTCACGGCACAGAAAATCAACTCCAGAGCTCTCCCACTCCACCCTATACAGGAGGACAGCATCTAAAGCTGGCATGGCACTGAGAGGCAGTGGGTTTGCTCAGAGGCCTTTGGGGAGCCTCAGGGAAGAACGTGGGGAAGGTGCTAAAGAGAACAGCAGCTGGTCAGTGTTCTACTCCCATGATCCCTTTTATGGAATGAGCCGGAGATGCTACCCTTACAGTCCAGCCATCTGAAGTATTCCTGGGTGGGTCTGCAGTTGGCAGCGCATTATCCATTTTCCATCCAAGGATGATACAAAGAAGGTTCAAGAGCCCAGGCTGAGAGAGAAAGGAAGCCTTACCCTTGCATCTGCTGGGTGCTGAGATCTTGTGATGGCCTTGAAGCCTGATAAGTGCCACCACAGTATCAGGTTCGTCATTGTGGTGGTGTAGGAAGGAAAGACTCGAGGCCCTCTGAGTTTTTTGAAAAGCTAAAACTTTGGTGGATATTGCAAATCCAAACTGTAACACGGTATCCGTTTATTATTTTATAGATGGAATGTACATACTTTTGCATTGTCTTACATCTGTTCACTCTTTCTGTCTATAAAAATTTAAATGTATAGACAGCCTAATGTTTTTCTCCCATATTGTTGTCCTGTGATCCTGACTTTGAGAGCCAAGGCTCTGAAGTTTTTAAGCATCTAGTCTTAGATCCAATCTACACAATGCTTTTGGTTCCCCACTTCTTGCTCCTTCTCTAGAGCTTCTGGGTGAGTCTTTTTTCTTACAACCATAAAACCCAGAAATGCAGCTGTGACATGACAGCAAAGGCAGAGTGCATAAAGTAGGTCGTCACTAGACTTGATCAAAAACACATAAATAATTACTAACCCCAACGGATAAGAAGTGTTTAAGGGTCCATAGAGAAATTGCATATGAGTAACTTCAGAAAAAGCCAGGCAAAGGACATAAATAATAGTTCCCAAAAGAGGAATAAGAGATAAATGATAGATGAAAAGTGTGGCATTGCTAGTGATCAATAATGAAAGTTAAAACAGTGGAATTTTGTCTCAGGTTCATGAGACACTTTTGAATGATACCCATTAATAATGACTCTTGCATGGAACAACTGGTAGAGAAACCATGGCAACCATTCTGGATGGTGAGTTCACAGCAGATAACAAACCTGCTTTACTTTGTCCACGGAAATAACTGGAGTGAGTACAAACATCTGCTTACTGCAACATTTCCATATTAAGTGATGTAAATTGGTGTGGAATGCCAAACTCCCTATGTGCTGAACTACAGCAGATAAACGGTGGTACATTCATAAATGGAAAACCACAGGCTCATTAAAATGGAGCTGTAGGGTTGTGAGTATAACTCAGTTACAGAGTTGCCTAGCATATGTGAGGCCCTGGTTTTGATCCCCAGGACCAGATAATAACTACATTTAAGTAAGTTTAAAAGAGGAGCTGTTGATTAATATTTAAGGATATGGGACAATATTCAGTACATAATTTGACTAGGTAAGCCACAGAAGTTTGATCTCGTTTTTTGCATAAACACAAAAATTACACACCATAGCCGGGCAGTGGTGGCGCACGCCTTTAATCCAGCATCGGCAGAGAGCCAGTGGATTTCTGTGAGTTCGAGCAGCTGGACTACAAGTGATCAAAAGGTGCAAAGCAACAGAAAACCTGTAAAAAAAAAAGAAAAAAAAAATTACATACCAAAATGTTAACAGTTGTTCAAAATGGAAGTACATTCATGATTTTTTTTAATTATTTTTGATGATTGTTTTCTTAGCCTTTTCAAGTGAATATACATTTTGTTTATAAGAATGATAATATTATATAAGGAATAAGTAATTGGGGTTGGAAAAAATGGCTGCGTTGGTAGGAACACTTACTGTAATGAATTCAAAGTCCCAAGGCCCACATACAACAAAGCCAGGCGTGAGGATAGCTGGGGCTTGCTGTGTACCAGCCTTTGTCTAGATTCAGGGAAAGACTTTGTCTCAAGAGAATAAGGCAGAAAGAGACAGCAGGACACCAGTGTCTTCCTCTAGTCTTTACATCTGTGCATGGGGGCACCTGCACACACATGTGCAAAAAGAAAAGATGCACTTTTTAATTTAAAAATATTTTTTATATTTTATGTATGAGTGCTCTGCATGTTTACCTGCATGCCAGAAGAGGGCATCAGATCCAATTATGGATGGTTGCAAACCACCACATGGTTGCTAGGAATTGAACTCAGGACCTCTAGAAGAGCAGCCAGTGCTCTTAACCACTGAGCTATGTCTCTAGCCCCAGTGCAATTTTTAACAAAAGAGTTGTTATTAGGAAAACTAGTCAAGGTTAAGGAAGACAAATAGTTTATCTCTGTGTTGATTTCAATCATATTTTGTTGCTTCCAACATTATGGTGCTAAGAGGGATTATGATGTTAAGAGCAGGATCAGATATTATGTGATGTGATCCACTAGTAATGTCTGCATGTCCCATTCCAGGTTGTAGGAAGCAGTAGTAGCCATCTTGATCTAATTCCCACCGGCCATGAAAGTGAGGCGCTAGGTTTACTGTTGCCCTGTGTGCTTGGTTGCTTTTGACTGGAGAAAGGCATAACACGACTTGGGCTTTTTATGCACAGTCTCATGCAAACTCAGGGAGAAATGCCTTTAGAGATAGGCTGTCAAGTCACCCCAGAAAATGTCACATATTATGACAGACCACCCTTTGCCTCAACACACATACAGACTTGTGTCTCTCTTGTAAGGATAACGGAATTTTCCCAAGTTACTGCCCTGAGAAAATTCCTCCCAGAGTCCTGGGAAAGACACTATGGTGAGGAGTACCTGAGGGAAAAGAATCTACTTACACTATGTTCTTTTGTCTGTTAACTTTATTCCTCTATGACAAAACTCGTATCTATTCAGCTTTAGTTCTGTCCTGAGTCTCAGTTCCTCTTTGTACCTACTTTTCCTGTCCCCTCATAGCCCTGGTAATAACTAAGTCCTTATGCTTTTGGTCTCATCTTCATCCTCTGTTCCTTCATCCTTCATCTATTCTTCCTGGCTCCTTACCCTGGCCCTGATAAATTCTACCAGAGATCTGCTTTACCCTTCTCTACAGAATTTTTGTCTTCCTCTCTTCTCTCTCTGGCCACACAGTTCTGTGTCTGCCTCTGGAATTCCTCTCCAGTCCTTACTGCACCTGGTTATGCAAAAAGCCCTACTGTCCTCAGTCAGTCTCTCTGCCATGCCCCTTTGAAGGAAGGGGATGGTCTGAGCTTCATTTGCACAAGAAGCAAAGCTATACATGGACAGCCTGCTTGTCTCCTAGGCTGGGGGGATGGGAGGGGAGTTAGTTACTTAGGGCTTCAGCAGAACTGTTTGCCAAATGGTCTGGGAGTATTTGGGTATGCAAGAATTTCATAGCAGAAGATAGCTGAAATATTAAGGCTATATAACACCAAATATTCCGTGATAAATGGCTTCCCATTTGACGGCCCCTTGGCTGGTCAAAGTATAGCTTTAATATGCAGCTAAATCTCTATATTCTTGCAGCCCGCAAGACTCTTGTACCTTAAGTAACAGTCAGAAGGTACTAGATATGAGGATTTATGATTATTTAGTTTCTCTCCCCCCATCTTTTTTATTTTATGTAGAAAGAAACTAAGCTCAAGACATTTAGCAAGTTTAAACTTTACAGGGGAAATTTGTTTCTTCCAAATTCAAGAATATTCTATCAGTGTTGAGGCACTGAGGTAGCTACATGGGACATGCTCAGAGCAAGGACCAGCACCTCCCACAGCCCCATCCATCCCCTGAGCTAGAAACACACCCTGCTGAGTCATAGCTTCCCACCAATTAAGTGGGGATATGGCCACCTGCTCTGCCTATTCCCTGGGATTGTGGCAAGGCTCAAAAAAGATCAGAGACAAATGAGAAAAGCATTGGCAACACACAAAATTACTAAAACCTTTGACATATGAAAGTTCCTAAAATAGAAAAAGAAATACATGAGAGAGAAAGGACAGGGATATGAAGATGAGAACTGTGAGTGACCAGAAAGACATCCAACTTCACAGGGAAACCACAGCCATGACACCTCAACAATACAGTTGCCCAAACGAAGCCTGAACAATGACAGTGAACATGCTGACTCGGAAGGGGGACATCTCACAGTGTCCCACCCTAGACAGAAAATTACAGGCAACTATGAATGACGGTTGAGAGTGGGAGAATTAGTCTCTCCCAGAGCTGAGCCCCTTAGTTGATTATTGAATGCAAAGTGGTTAGCCTTGGAAACATATGCACACATGCAGCACCAAATGGACTCAGTGGGTTGTGTTTATATACTTATATATGTAACAGTAATGAAGTAAAAGACGCCATCAGTTTGAGATAGAGGTAGACATGGGAACGGTTGATGGAGGAAAGGAAAGTGGGGAAAGTGATATAATTGGATTTTAATTAAAATTTAAACTTTTAGGGCTGGAGAGATGGCTCAGAGGTTAAGAGCACTGCTTGCTCTTCCAAAGGTCCTGAATTCAACTCCCAGCAACCACATGGAGGCTCACAATCATCTATAATGAGATCTGGCGCCCTCTTCTGGCCTACAGGGATACATGCAGGAAGAATACTGTATACATAATAAATAAATAAATCTTTAAAAAAATTTAAACTTTTAAATAATAAAATCTTGAAAAATAAAAAGAAAAGATGAAATAAAATTTGAGAGATTTTGTCACTTCACAGAGACCTAGTTGCTTCCAGATTTTTTTCCATGTGGTTGGATAATCTTGGATTCTGTCTTTTCCTCTTCATTCCTCTCAATCCTGCTCTGAACTCGGGCTGGGAGACTCCTTAGGTTCCATCTTGGGAGAATGGAAGAAAGAATCTGTCTCCAGTTGACTCCTGTGTATGGTGGCCTCTGCCAGGTAGCCTGTCTCTACTGACTGACACTTTCTACTGACATCCGTGCTCTGGGGCCCCCAGATTCTTGGAACTACTATGTAAATCCCTGCCCCCACCCTGTGCTCATGCTTACACCAGAGAGAGGGAATCAAGAAGTGAATGTGACAGATGTTAATTATAAATTGTGTAATTCATGTGTAAACTATATACCTTTGTGATCTGTGCAAAGGGAAATGGAATTGGGCATAGTTCCGGGAGGCCTTCCTACCCCTGGCCCAACAGTACCACTTTTGCCCATGTGTCTCTTGACACAAATGCAAAACTGAAGTCCATCACTACTTTCTGTGAGAAACCCTAGTGCATAGTTGCCTCTTATTAAAGATGGGGGGGAGGGTGCGGGGGCCAGGGCAACCTTAATGCAGGAGAGGAGCTTGGTCCTGCCTCAACTAGATGTTCCCTGCTGTGTTGATTCCCATGGGAGGCCTGCCCCTTTCTGATTGGAGACAAAGGAGTGGATGGGAGTGGGGTTAGGAGAGAGGTGGGGAGAGGGAGTGGGAGGAGAGGAGGAAGGGGAAGCCGGTCGGTATGTAAAATAAATGAAAATAATTAATTAAAAAAAGATAGGGGCAGGGGAAGAGATATCACCTTCTTCTTCTTCTTCTTCTTCTTCTTCTTCTTCTTCTTCTTCTTCTTCTTCTTCTTCTTCTTCTTCTTCCTCTTCCTCTTCCTCTTCCTCTTCCTCTTCCTCTTCTTCCTCTTCCTCTTCCTCTTCCTCTTCTTCTTCTTCTTCTTCAGTTCTATTCTCACTGACACTAGAAAGTGCAAATTCCCTTCCGTTGGTATCTCAGTATCCCAAGCCTGCATGTAGACCTAGCCTAGCCTGGATCTAAGGCATTTTCTTACAGGACAACTCTAAGACAGGCTCACATTAGATCCATCCCCAACCAAAACTAGTGTCACACCCAACCTGTCTGGTCACTTGAGGTAGACTCAAAAAGGCCATTGCCTTTTTCTCTGCAGTAAATGGCACTGGGACCTATAGGCTGCCACTTGTCCCTTGCTGTGACCATTTTGTTGCCATATCACCTGTCACTTTGCCCACAACCTTCCCAGTCACTATGCACCCGTTTTCATATTCTCAATAGCATCAAATACCAACTGTGATCATTTCCTATGATCTAATACTATAATAGGTACCTTTTGAGAACATTCCCCCAAAGACTCACATTCTAAAAACTTGGTCCCTGGTGGAGCTATGTTAGGAGATAATTAAACCTTTAAGAGATAGGGCTTAGTGGAAGATAAGCAGATTTGAGGGATTCATGTAGTGCTTACAAGTCCCCACTCAGTTCCCATAAGGGTAAATTATAAAAGAGAAGCCTGGCTTGTGTGAAATAGTTTCTAACACGACCTGTCATTACAGCCAAAAGAACCACTTAGCAAACATCCCAATTTCCTTAAGTTCTTTTTTATATTTTGCCGAGGCAGCAGCTCACTGTATAGCCAAGACTGACATTAAATGTAAGATCTTTGGCCTCCCAAGTGCCAGGGTTATAGGCCATTCTACCATGCCCAGGTATTTAACCTTATTTTTGAATGTATAAAACAGGTCCAGTTCCTAGTACACACATATATACATTTATAAAGCGCACAAAGACGTCATTCCCATTGCTCTCTGAAGATAGCTGTTGTCATTAACATCCGGGTTAGCTTTCGGTGATTGTTTGAATGAGAATGGCCCATAGACCCACATTTTTTAGTATTTGGTCCCCGGAGGATAAAACTATTTGGGAAGGATTAAGAAGTGTGACCTTGTGGGAGGAAGTAGTCACTGGGGTCGGGCTTTAAGGTTTTGAAAGGCTCAGGTCAATCCCAGTGTCTCTTTCTGCCTCCAACTTTCAGGTCAACAGATGTGAGCTCTCAGCTGTTCCTGCCACCCAGCCTTTGCTTGGCCATCGTGGACTCTGACCCTTTGAAGCCATAAGCCTCAAATTAAATGCTTTCTTTTATAAGTTGCATAGGACACAGCAAAATTTTATTACAACAATACTAAAGTAACTAAAACACCTTCTTTCTTGGTAAAAAGGAGCAAATAGAAATAGATACAGCCGGGCAGTGGTAGCACACGCCTTTAATCCCAGCACTCAGGAGGCAGAGACAGGTGGATCTCTGTGAGTTCGAGGCCAGCCTGGGCTACCACGTGAGATCCAGGAAAGGCACAAAGCCACACAGAGAAACCCTGTCTCGAAAAACCAAAAAAAAAAAAAAGAAAAAAAAAAAAAAAAGAATTTTAAAAGCCGGGAGGTGGTGGCTCACGCCTTTAATCCCAGCACTGGGGAGGCAGAGGCAGGCGGATCTCTGTGAGTTCAAGGCCAGCCTGGTCTCCAAAGCGAGTTCCAGGAAAGGTGCAAAACTACACAGAGAAACCCTGTCTCGAAAAACCAAAAAAAAAAAAAAAAAAAGAGTTTATTTGTTTGGGGCTGGAGAGATGGCTCAGAGGTTAAGAGCACCAACTGCTCTTCCAGAGGTCCTGAGTTCATTTCCCAGCAACCACATGGTGGCTCACAACCATCTGTAATGAGATCTGGCGCCCTCTTCTGTATACATAATAAATAAATAAATCTTTAAAAAAAAAAAAGAGAGAGAAATAGATACGTTGTTTCTCCTTTCTTGCACCAAAGTCTGCACTGCTATGCACTGTTCTGGACTTCTCTCTCTTTTACTTTTTCGTTGACGAGAAATTATGGAGATTAATTCACATCAGCTCATAGAGATATTTCTAATTCCATTATGGAACCATCATAAATTATGGCACAGATCATCTAATCAATTGTGTATTAATGAGCGTTTGTGCTGCTTCCAATCTTTTATTGTAGAAATGGCGTCCCAGTAAGTAGCCTGGCCACTCTGGAGTCATGGCTCAGCAGTCAAGAGCCCTGGTTGCTCTTCCAGAGGAAGTTCAGTTCCCAGCACCGACATGCTAACCATCATCTGTAACTCCAATTCCAGGGGATCTGAAGTCCTTTTCTGGCCTCTGGGAACTGCACAGATGTGGTATGCAGACATATATTCAGGCAAAACATCCATATATATAAACTAAAAGTAAAAAAAAAAATCTCAAAACAAACAAACAAAAATAAAAAAAACCCAAATATACAAGTAGCTTGTGCTGAGTTAGTTAGTTTGTTTGCTTTGTATTTGTGGAGATGTATCTTTGGAGTAGTTCCAAAGTGATTTTTCTGGGCCAACAGGATATCACATACCTACTTTTATTTCTTTGGCTGGTTTAATATTTTCCCAGATTCTCCTCCAGACTGGTTTTCACCAACCAGAAACCTGTGTCTCTTCTCTGCTTGCCAACAAATTGAATTGGCAGTGTTCAGATTTTCTTCTGTCCAACTGGGCATGATTTAATATGACTTTCTTTTTTAAGAAGATAAAAATTTTTCATGTTTAAAGGCCACATGCATGTGTGTATATCTTTTGTATAAATCATTGTTTGTTGACTTACCATTTGCTTCTAGTTAAAAAGGCTTTTGTCTCTTTTTTCTTAATTCCTAAGAACTATTTATATATTAAGGACACAGTGTCTGCTACATCATCTGTCATCTTGTTCATCATTGATTACTATGCACCTGAATTCATACCCTCAGTATTATCAAATACTATGATGATAAGTTTAACATATATATATATATATATATATATATATATATATATTGCTTCCCTCACGCTGCAGGGGGAGCACTTGAGGTCATAGGATCCCTAGACCTTCCAATCATACCCCCAGCCCCATCCAGGTAAACCTGAGCATAGGGGTCCCCAAGCTCTACCTCCTCCCTCTTCTTTTTCAGGAACCTCTCTAGGGGATTTGCTGCCTCAACCCACACCAGGTCAGAACTGGGGGAGGGTGTTCCAGCCCTAAATCTGGACCTGTCTTTTGGAGTAAAATGTATGGTTGTTTTTTTTTGTTTTTGTTTTTGTTTTTGTTTAAGATGTTTTGAGACAATATCTTTACATAGCCCTGACTATTCTGGAACTCACTATGTAGACCAGGCTGGCCTAGAACTCACAGCGATCTGCTTGCCTCTGCCTCCTGAGTGTTGGGATTAAAGATGTGAACCACCATGCTTGGCCTTGCTCTTACACCCAAGGTAACTGCTAACACATGAAGGGGGGAAGGGGCTGAGTGAGACACAGAATCTAAGGACTTAGTGGGGTCTTCCATGGGAGGTCGCATGAGCAGGTGATTTAAAAAGAAGTAGCTTTCCCCCTAGATTTTTATCTGGGTCCCCCCACCTTCTCTCCTCACCGTCATGAGATTGCCTGAGCTCCAGTGACCCTGCAGACTGGACGAAGGCATATGGGAAATCACGTTTCCAGTCTCTACCCAAGGTCTAGCTCTTAAACCTCAACCTTTGGCTCCTGCCCCAGATGACTGGAGGGGAGGGGGAAGTGGGAGAGAGGGGAGAAGGTAGTAGCTTGAGCTAGCTCCGGGAACCCAGGGAAGGTCTCAGCACGCATGGAGTGTGCCTCCTTCCTCCCTCTGATTCAGCACAGACAGGTGAGGCCCTGAGACTGCTCCCCAGGACACGACAGCAGCCCTGTCAAAACATATGTATCCTGAATCTTTCTGCTCGGAATGTCGAGACAGCAGGCAGGGATTATAAAAGAATTCACCCAGGTTTTCCTTAGTGCTTGTTTCTGTCTTTACATTTGGACCTGGCACATAGTTCATTCTGATGTGTGGCGTGAGGTCTGCTTCTGGACGGTTCTTTTTCCGGGTGGCCGTAGGGTGTCCGAGCACTGCTTATTCGAGTCCGTCCTGGTCCTGAGATGCTGCTGTCTTTACTCTCAGCTTTCCACAGACATCTCCAGAGGTCGGTCTAGACTTTCTCTAGTGTCCCTTTGTCTGTCTTCATGCACAGTGCAACTCTATTGTGTGTGGACTGTGGCATGTTTTGTTTGGTTTGTTTTTATTTTTGCTGTTTATTGATTATTTACAGGATCTCACTGTGTTGACCTGATTGATGGTCTGGAACTCATGACTCAGTACAAAGAACAGGTTGGCCTCAAACTCAGAGACAGGGATCCTTCCTCTGCTCTTGGGTGCTGGGATTGTGTTCTAATCATTGCAATGGCATCCTGTGGCTTCTCTCATCTTTGTTGTTGTTGTTTATCATTCATGTCTGAAATTTGGGGCTGACCTTCAAGCTCCAGGAGAAAAGGGTTGGAATTTTCTTGGAATCCTGTTGTATTAGCCTGGAGATGGCTGGTATCTATGGTGTGGAGTCATTCCCTCCTGTAGCAACACTTGTACAGAGGTTTTTGCACACACCTGTTCAGTTTTTCTTTAAGTTTTTGGGGTTTTTTGTCCCCATACCCATTGCTCTGGGTCTCCTGTTGTCAAACTGCTCATGCAGACTTTGTCCTCTCAACTTCTTGGGTGCTTCTAAGGTCCAAGCAGGTGGAAAGATTTCTCTAAATGAAACCTATGTCATCCTCCAAATTAAAGGCTGTCTTAGTTAGGATTACTATAGCTGTGATGAAACACCATGACCAAGGCAACTGATAAGAAAAAGCATAAATTTGGAGCTTGTTTATAGTTTTGGAAGGTAAGTCCATGATCATCATGGTGGGAAGCATGGCAGCAGGCAGGCATGCATGGTGCTGGGTCAGTAGCTGAGAGCTTACA
The DNA here is from genome assembly GCF_004664715.2 of Peromyscus leucopus. NCBI lineage: Eukaryota > Metazoa > Chordata > Mammalia > Rodentia > Cricetidae > Peromyscus > Peromyscus leucopus. Next base: position 49,932,240 of record NC_051086.1, read on the forward strand.
TCGTAATCCACAGCACAGGCAGGAGGCAGAGAGAGAGTAGCCATGGGGTAGGCTTTTGAAACCTCAAAGTCCACCCCCAGTGACACACCTCCTCCAACAAGGCCACACCTTCTAATCCTTCTCAAATAGTGCCACTACCTGGGGACTGGGCATTCTAACATAGGAGCCAATGGGAGGGGGGCCGGGGGCATTTTCATTCAAAGCACCACCAGAGCTATGATTGAAACCTTAACTGCCCCCCTCTCCACTGACTACCTTTCTTCCCGAGTCCTGCTGTCACAGAGCCGTTTGTTTTCCATCGTGGCATCGGTAACCTGATGACACCTTCGATCTCTTTCCTCTGTGCCTGCCTATTGCCAATGGGCTGCCATCTTCTCCCTTCTGTACCTTTTATTGTTACTGCCGAATCTCCTGGCAGGGCCTTACCTCTTTGCAAGCAGCTTTTCTTAGAATCTCTTGTCTCCTGTCCTGGGAGAGCATTCTCATCCACTGCCATCAGGGCACACTGCACGCTCCCAACCACACGAGCTCCATCAATCATTTCAGTCCAGCAGACTTGCGACAATAGCTGTCATCTCCTCTGAGCCTGCTGAATGTCACAGACCCACAAACGCCTTCCCCTCCAGTCTCGTCTTTCTATTTTACCAGTGTGTGTGACAACATAGCCTTATGGGGGTCACTTTTCAGCACCAGCTCTGTCTCTGACAGATTAAGAGTTGACATTTTCTAGAAGCTTCTCCTGATCCGTTTTGCAGGTAGCCCAGCTTGTGTCATGATCTCCTAATCACCTGTCTCCGATCTCTTCCCACTGAGTTAATGAGATGCTTCATAGCCTGGCTTTGACATTCTAATTCCAAGCTGGTTGCTTGCTGGCTACATACCCCAAGCTGATTTCTTTTCCTTCCCTATGGTTCAGCTTCCTCTGTAATCATCAACGGGCATACCAGTGCCTCCCACATACTATTTATATAATTTGGCTTGCCAAATCTTCAGAGCAGTGCCCCAAAGAGACTGAAAGTGCTGGCTGGTTTTACCCTTGCATTCATAGTGAGTACTTAGAATAAGTTACATGATGGAAGGCAGGCAGATGAACTTTTATTACATTGGCACAATAGGGAGACTTTAAAAACTATGTTTTGAATGTATTAATTTTTGGAATAGGGCAGTATAAAAGTTGTAAAAAGGCAAATCATATCCCTCCTCCATTTCTTCAGCCATGTGCTTCTCCTTCCAAAGAAAGGGAGAATTCCGAGGCTTCAGTAGCTGTTTATTGCCGAGTGATGATTTTCCACGGACTTCAGCTCTCTAGGGTCTGCTTATTTCTCATTTCCTGAAAGTTTCCTCTTTCTTGTCTTTTTCAGTCCTGCTGTTCTCCTCAATAGAACACACTCCCCCAGACATCCTCTTCACCAATTCTAGCCCTACCACTCACTTATGGATGTGGGATAGGTTCTAAGACCATAGGGGGTGCCTGAAGCCACAGGAGGTACCTAATCTGAAAGGAAGTATGCTTTCCACTACTGTACACATCTGTGATCAGTGGAACTTATAACCTGGGCACAAGCAGACATCAACAGCAGTACAAATAAAGCCAGTTTATTACACTAAACGGTAACAAAGAATTGTGTGCATGTGGTCTCCGTCTTTTGAAAATCCAGACAAGATCAGGTATGATGGCACAGGACTTAGTCACAGGAGGCTGAGGCAGGGGGGTGGCTAGGTAGAAAGCAGTTTTCACTACATAGAGAGGTCCTGTTTCAAAAGGAAAAAGATCCCAGCTGAACACTGTAGTAATACTTTCAGACAGTGGTCCCCCTAGAGTAACAGAAAGCATGGGGAATGATGGGGTCAGGGGAGCTTCTGTACCTACCCTGCTCCAGGTCTGAGCACACCTCTTCACCAAATACCATTTCACTGCCTTCCTGGTACCCATCTGCTTTGTCCAGCCTGAAGTCACTGCTGTCACACTTGAATTCATAGTCACAAGTGCCTTCATCATCTTGTCCGACACAATTAGGGTTAATATCTTATCCTCTTCCCACCCCAAGAGACAGAGACCTCCTTGAAGACAGAGATATTTCTCTCCATGGGTCCTCTACCTTTCACTCTTTGGTTCTACGGCATGTGTGGAAAACATGCTCAGTGTGTTTCCATCACTCAAAGATAGAATCAAAAATCAGATGGAAGAGTGTTCTATAAAACAGAAGAGGTATAGCCACAAAGTACCCAAAGAAGATTCATTCCTAATGTCAGGGAGAAGAGATCTACAATTGGGTGAATTTATGGACTGTGGGAGTGGAATATATGGACTAAAAGAAATGATACAGGAATTATCGTTCTTTTTATTAGGTGGAAATTGCCCTTATCTTTAGGAGATGATAATGAAAAGTGAAGGTTTCCATCTGCTGCTACTTATTTGCAAATACACAGCAAAATGAGAGAAAGGGAGAAAAAGAAGATGAAGAGAAGAAGAGAAAGGGGAGGAGGAAAAAGAGAAAGAAGAGGAAGAAGAGGAGGAGAGGGAGGAAGAGGGAGAGAGGAGTGGGCAGGCAGAGGAAGAAAATGGGCAGAAGAACAGAGCAAACAGAGCATCTACTGTGTGGTCCTTGCCCATGGGAAATCATTTGTGATGCCTCAAACTTACCTGTACACTGAAAGATGTTTCAATAATAGCAACAAAACAAAACAAGGAAAGCATATACTGTCAACTTGAACTGAAGGAAGAGCTTTGGCATCTCTTTGCTTGAATTCCTTCCTGGCTCAGGACCCCTACCTTTCACCTAAGAACCAGGGAATGGTTTGGGACTAGAATAATGAAGTCCCTCATTTGCAGTGACACCTAATCCCCCTCACAGTAGGACGTGGAGAAGGCACTTGATCCAGGAGCCATGTGCTCACTGAAGCTGACTTCATGCTCTGGCACACAGTGGTCCCGGGAATGCTGCTGCATGGCCCGCAGCCCCAGCATCCACTGTGGGTTCAGACATCAAACAGGAGGCAGATAGCCAGGGAGGAAGCAGCTAGGCATCCCAGGGCCGGTGGCGAGCACCTGACCTCCTGAGCCTGCCTGCATTCCTGAGACACACTTCATTTTTTCCCAGCTTCTAAGGGATAAATGAAGCCCTGGGCTCCGGCTGTGGGGATTAGCTCTGCCTGTGTGACGGCTCAAAGAACAAGGGTTTCTCTGTTCCCCAGAGATGGCTAATAATATACCATATGTCATCTGTCCTCTGTTCATCAGAGGAAGAATTCCATGCCAAGAGAGTATCTAGTTTGCCCCAGAAAGCTGCCTCTTCTGGTGGCAAAAACATTCTTATCTCTAAGACTTTCTCTTTATATAGACACCTTAAAATATATTGTCTGATATCATTCCCTCTCTACAGCTCAGTAAACACATATTCAGAATAATCCACTCAAGCTTACCACTTAGAAAGGCAGTCATCTCATACCATAGTGCCTTTAAGTAGAGAAGACAGCTTACATCTGACAAACGTTGGTGTGCCAAATACTCGAATGCCCTACGGGATGCACCTAATAGTCCGTGAGATGCGCACATCACTCTCATTTCACAGATGAGAGAACAGGTCCCGGAAGCACAGTGTCCTATCCCATGGTTTGGGTGTGGGTGACTGGGGTGTGTCTAATTCTCAGCCCCTTGTTTCTGTAGTAAGCCATGCCCACCACCTGAACATGTCTGCCTCTTGGTTCCTTCCACACACTTTTTAAGCTGCTTTCTGGACCTTGGTGACTGTTGTCATCCACGTTCCTCACAACTTCTGGAGAAGCGGCCTGATGCTGCTCTCTTCACAGCCCCTGGAACCTCCCCCTCTCTCCTGTCTCCGATTCCTGACATGTAAGGAAGGGTGCTTAGCAAGTGACTTTGTGGATCTCTCAGGGGGGCATTTTTGACTCCATCGTGCTTCCTGCTGGGCTCAGGGTCTACTTGGTGGTGTCAAATGAGTCCGATGGCAAGAAGAAAGGATAGCCAACTTTGGAAGAGCAGTCGGTAAAAGCAACCTGTGTAGAGCATTTCTCTTCTGAGTCCTGGAGATGTGAATGGCTCCAGTTATGTGGATAATTGATGGCTATACAGGACAAGTCCCTCCCCGCGAGAACTGCAGGTGATGAGAAAGAACCTGGAGGCACCCTGTCTCTCTGCCTGTGTCTACCAATGTCTGAGATGTAGCCCCAGCCTCCTGTATTGTCTTCAGGAGCCTGCTAACATCTGTTCCCTAAGCGATGCCTTGCTGTCCCATGTCTGTCTTACCCATCTCTTCCTAGAACCTGAACAAGAGATAGCATAGAAGCCTGGGACAATGTGTCACTGGGCAGGAAATTCAGAGCCAGGAGCCCATGCTCTTTCAGATGATGGATGGACACTTCAGGAGTGATGGTGCTAGAGTATGGACATTTCAGTCCAAACTGGAGCTAGAGGAGCAATGAGGAGATGTGACTCCACAGTGGGCTGGGAGACAGCACAAGGGGGTTATTAGTGAGCCTCAGCATGCTCTCCAGTCACTTCCTCACTCAACATATAAATGGGTGCTGCTCTGATCTCGGAAACAAATCTCTGAAGTCTCTATGATTCGTCGCCCGTAATGTGATTTATGTTAGGAAAAGTCTATCTTCTGATTCCAGTGTATCATCTTGAAGCATCCTAGATAGGGAAGAGCACACAGAGGGTGTTTAATAAATGCTCCTCATGAAAACTTTTGCATTGTTTTCTCCTTTCCTCACCTGGCTTCCATTTCTGAGCTGCGTGTGGGTGGGCTGGGAGGGGACAGTCCTCATTCTCAAGTGGGATATATTGGCACTCGGTTCTCTATCAAGGGAACTGTGGAGTGTCCATTCAGCCACACACCCCAAAGAGTGGGTTAAGAAAGGAACAGCAGAATGGAAATGGAAAAAAATTAAAATATAGCTTAATTCTCTTCTTCATTTTCCAGTCCTGATTTAGAAATGACAACATCTGTTAGATAATACCCACCCTCCCTTTCTCTGCAAGCCACCGCCATCCCCCTCACCCCCCATCCTGGCTGGCAGCTGGTCTTTCCTAATTGGTAATACGTCTTGATAACCACAGGCCCTAAGCAGCTGTCCCTGTGAATATGGGCTGGTGGCATAGCTCCCTGTCATTAACTTGCTTGTTGGTCCTACTGGTGCTTAAGAAAGGATTAAGTTAATAATGATAGTGATGAGACAGAAAGCAGAGAGAGAAAAGGAGAGAGAAGGAAAAGGAGATTAAAAAAAAAAAAACCCTATAATTCCATGGCACAGGTTTTACAGTTGAACAACCCTGACACAACCTTGGGTTGTGATGAGTCTGGCCCATAATCCCAAGCGGATTTCAACAGGTTCAATCATTTTTTTTATTCATTGTCTCATGAGATTGCATTATTTCCAAGTAAATAGCACAACAGAGTATCCCCTGTTCCCAAGTGGTAGTGGCTCCCACTGATTTCCAGGGTGGGGAGGCCTGCAGGATGGAGTCAGGCAGGGCTCCTAAAGCAAAGACTATCCCATTGTATCAGGTGAAGAAACGCCACCCCTGAGTCCAGAGCAAGGCATCTCAAATTCCCAGCGTTCTACCGTTGGAAAGATGGTTTCGGACCCTGCTCATGTCTATATATACTTTTCCCTTGGCAACAGCAAAAAATACGTGTGGATGGGGCCAGTCCTCAGCTTGTGGTGTCACTCATTCTCTTTCCAAATATAGAGAAAGAATGAGCCCGGGGGGTTAGTGGTGGCCTATAAAAGCCCAGGGGGGTGGCTGCTCCTCCGTGGCTCACTCTGCCGTGGTCAGAGGTAAGTGGCAGTACTTTCCTTGTACCTCTTTTGGTCTTTGCTGCTTCCACACCCGGTTCACCCACTGCTCTGGGCCGTGGCCCTGTCTGCCTGGCTTTGTCACATAAGGTGGGCCCTCGTTTCTCTTCTCAAGGTGTTCTCAAAGAACATGTGTGCAGTGAAATGTGCGGCTCAGTCCCCAGCTGCCCGCTGCCTCGAGCAGGTCATCATCGCTGGGGTCCTACTCTCTCCTCTCTCTCTCTCTTTCTTCTGCTTGGGAAGGAGCCTGTTGGACCCATGTGGGCCTGTCCACCATGGCTTGACGGGTTCCTGCTGCCTCTCTGATCCACGGAGTGGGCAGAGGACTCTGTGCTCCCTAACCGGACTCTGTACCTGTTGGGTGTTCAGTCGCCTCCCTCGAGACCACATGCTGGGGTCACCAAATTTAAGTTAGCCAATCTCAACATTGCCTCTGATCGCAGACAACCAGGAGGCCTGACCTCACCTGCTAACAGAAGCTTTTATTGGCAGGGACTCAGTCCATGTAGAATCCTTGTCCTATTCACATGGAACGATCTTGCAGTTTGAAGAAGCCGTCAGAGTGGGCTGGGAGAGCCAGCCTGCCCGGCAGTGGGCAGCTCTGCCTAGCTGGAGGCCGTGACCTGTCTGTTCCTCTAGCTTGCCTCAGGGTTAAAGGCTCTTTATAACGGCCTAGGCCTTTGAGTGTGTGAGTTGAGTCTCATCAAGTCTGGTTCAACACAGAAGCAGACATCGCGCATCTCTAAGCTTCTCTGTGTGCTGTTGCAGGTCCTGTAGCTCCACAGCTGCTGCTGTTTTCTGCTGTCCTGTGGGTGTGACTCAGGTGAGAATCAGGCCCCGTCCCTGGGCTTCAGGAAGTCTTCAGGTAAACCCAGACCACCCAGTGCTCCCTCGTCCAAGTGAGTTTCAACACAGACGAGGCTTCAGGGAAGGAGAGAAAGGTCTTTCCTCCCAGGGCTGCAGGAGGATCCTATCTATTCTTTGTGTGTTTTTTGTTTGTTTGTTTGCTTGCTTGTTGTTTTTTTTTAAGACATGATCTCACTATGTAGCTTTTGATGGCCCAGAACTCACTAGGTAGACCAGGATAACTTCAGACTCACAGAAATCCGCCTGCCTCTGCCTCCTGAGTGTGGGGTTAAAAGCATGTTCCTCCATGCCTGGCCTTCTGTCCATTCTGAAGTGTGGGAGGAAGAAGCCATCTCAACTCAAAACACTTCAAAATTGCCTCTTCCATTTGCTGTTCAGCATGCCCTCTTCGAGGAATGCATTTATTTATTTATTTATTTATTTATTTATTTATTTATTTATTTGCTTACTTACTTACTTTTCATGGTATTTATTTTTGAATGTTCTGTCGGCCATATGCACATCTCAGAAGAGGAAAATGAAGTGTCAGGAGTGGGATTTCAAAAGCCCAGATTGAAGGAACTGAGACTCGATCTAAGCCCACAGCACACAGTAGCAACTCAACAAATATGAGCTGATTACATTTTCCCAGTGCTGACTCCTTGTGTGGAGCCAGCCCCACTGGGCATGGAACAGCCCAGGTCTCCTTGACCCAGTCTGAAAGGCTTCCATGGACAGCAGAGGGGCAGGCTGATCTACTAGGGTGGGTGGGAGGCTGCCTGCTGCCTGGCCAGGGAGCAGCTGGTCTGACTGCTGGGTTTGTTCTGCAGCTGACGCCATGAGTAGCGACTCTGAGATGGAAGTGTTCGGCATAGCCGCACCTTTCCTCCGCAAGTCGGAAAAGGAGAGGATTGAAGCCCAGAACCAGCCCTTTGATGCCAAAACCTATTGCTTTGTGGTTGACTCAAAGGAAGAATATGCCAAGGGGAAAATTAAGAGTAGCCAGGATGGGAAGGTCACCGTGGAGACGGAAGACAACAGGGTAAGGTGTTTGCTCTTTTTCTTCCTCAGCACTGACCCAGCTCCTCACATTACTTTGCATAAACATCAACTCCCTCCTTTACCTGCTTCCAGAGCCAGAGCCTGGTTCTGGAATTCAGCATCTGAACCAGTGTGAGGTATACAGACACTGGAAGAAAGCTGAATGCCCTGGGCTCTGTAGCCAGATGGGAGATGGGCCCTGCGGTGGCTGATTTAGTTTTGGGTGTCTTTTGTCACTGTTTGCATTGTCCTGGGTTGGAGAACCAGCTTCGTTGTCTCAAGGGCTGAGTACTTCTGGAACACCCACTGTTTGTAGGTTCCTCCAGTTCTGTCAATGGTCATCTAAGCAAGGAAGGTCAGGGACCCTAGAGGACCACAAGGTCAACGTCAAGAACCAGACTCTGTATCTGGAATGGGAAGGGCAATTAAGCCCACGACATTCTGTGGGATGAAGGGAGGAAGTTGGGACTCGAGAAATTCCTGAATCTGGCAATGTTACAAGGAAGAAAACCAAAGAGCCGTGGGTATGGCTCAATGATAGAACACTGGCCCAGCACATGCAGGGTCCTGGATTCAGTCACCATGGTGTGATAAAGGTAGAAGCAGAGTCAGGACAAAGAAGATGCAAGAGATGAAGGAAATGACGTCATTCGGTGGAGCAGGGAGGAAAGGGGCAGTACAAGTATGGAAGGAACCTCTGCGTATTCCAGATAAAGAGGCTGAGAATGGGCTTCCAGAGCAGGATGAAAGGCAGAAGCTAGACTCAATGTAGGATTATCACTGGGTCTTGGGAGAACATGCCTGAGAAGGTACAGGAGAGCCCATGGCCCAGGGCGACTTAAGGGAAGAAGGCAGCTTTCTGGCCCATACTGCTCAGGGATTGGCTATTTCCAGAGTCACTCCACAGAGAAAGGTGGGCAGGAGCTGACAGGCCCATCACAGGCTGTCCACAGAGGAAAGCCCCAGGGCTTGGTGATGAAAGTCTCCCTCTCAAGGAAGAGATCTAGGGATGCTGCAGGAAGGGAAGGGTGGGCCAGCAGCTCTTCCCCAAGAGCAGGGAAAGTGGCGAAGGAAGACGGAGGGGGTCTCAAAGCCGGACAGCTGCTTCTACAGGGCGGCGAAGTTGGCAAGCCCTGTGGGTACCACACCAGGGACACAGTGTCTCTTCTCTCATTCCCTGTTGTCCCTGGTCAGGTCTGCTGCAGACATGGCCTTTTCTCTGAGCAGGTAGGAGAATTACAGGGGCAGCCAACACCACAGCCAGACAGCTTCCTTCGGCTCCCGTTCTGTGTCACAGGCCTCCGCTTCGTCCTCGGAGGTCCCCCGTCATCGTTTTCCCACTATCCCCTAACCCCAGGCCCACCAGATAGGGAAAATCAAAAGTCCTGAGTGGTGGGAACAGAACCCATGCTGTACCACCCCCACCCCCACATGCCGTGCCAACCTTGTTTTCCCTCCCTGCCACCCAGGCCTTTCTTCTGCTCACCCGATTTGCCGTCTCTCCCCAGGGTGCCAGGCACCCACAGCTGTCCAACAGCTGGGGAACGTTAGCTAAACCTCACACCCTTCCCTTTCAGACCCTGGTGGTTAAACCGGAGGACGTGTATGCCATGAACCCCCCCAAGTTCGACAAGATCGAGGACATGGCCATGCTCACCCACCTGAACGAGCCCGCCGTGCTGTACAACCTCAAGGACCGCTACACGTCCTGGATGATCTACGTCAGTGGCTGCTCGCTCCCCCCGACCTCGGGCTTTCCTGTGGCATCAGATACGGGGGGGGGGGCACGCCGTGGCGTGGGGAGGGTGGGGGAGGGGAGCCTGCAAAGGGAGGGGAGTCTTCTTTGACTGGCGGGAAGAGAGGAGATGGAATAGGGAAGAGAATGATGAAGAGACAGATGGAAAAGCAGGAGCTGGGTGGGATAGGAGGAGGGGGCTGGAGGAAGGAAGATGGGGAGGAGGGGGGAAGTTAGAGAGGAGGAGCCGAAGAGCAAGAAAGCTGAGGTCACGGTGGGGTCAGCATGGGACTAGCTGTGGGCTGCTTTCCTCTTTGAATTTCAGTTGCTTCATCCATAAATAGAAATCATCTCTTCTTTATGGGTTATCAAAAGAAGCCTGGGATAATGATAAAGGCTATATATATATATATGCCTATATTATGTATATGATATATACATACGTATGTATGTATGTATTTATTTTTTTTCCTCTCATAGACCTATTCAGGCCTCTTCTGCGTCACCGTCAACCCCTACAAGTGGCTGCCGGTGTACAACCCTGAGGTGGTGGACGGCTACCGAGGCAAAAAGCGCCAGGAGGCCCCGCCCCACATCTTCTCCATCTCTGACAACGCCTACCAGTTCATGCTGACGGGTGTGTTTTCCAGGAGAAAGTGTGGGGATGGGGAGTGGGAACTAGACAGACTCAGGGTCATTCTGGGGCGAGACTCTGGAGGAAGGGCAAGGAGGAAAGAGGTCCTGGGGGCCAGGGTGAGGAGTCTTCATTCTGTGTAGGTACTGGTTAGACCCTAGGAAATGAATACCCTTATGGATCAGAAACAAAGACGGACCGTCTTAGGTGGTTCAACCTCCGAGGATGAGAGGCCTCAGTTCTCATCAAGGGCTTAACTTCTTTGAGTCTCCTTATCAGGACAGAAGCTCTTTAATCCCCCACCTATGACTAAGCAGACAAACAAAAAACTAAATAAGTAATTAAATAAAGGGAAAAAGGACCGGAGCAGCTGCAGCCTACTGCTTGCGCGATGGATACAACCTCTTTGGACATAGCCATCAGCTCTGTTTTCTTCCCCTTTGACAGATCGTGAAAACCAGTCTATCCTGATCACGTGAGTACCCCTGCTTGCAGAGGTTTGGCAGCTGGGGCCAAGGGTGCCATTCCTTCAGCTCTGTTCATTAGGCAGAGCTTGGAGCAAAGCCCATGGTGAAAAGACAAGGCGGGGATGGGTGGAAAAGCCTCAGAAAAACTGGGCTTACCCATGCTTGGAACAACTAAGGCAGTAGCCTGGCTCCTCTTCCCCTCTGTGTGTCAGAAGTGTTGAAGACTACCAGGTGACACCTTGGGGTGCTGGTTTATGAACAGGACTAATTTCTTTGTCCTTCCGTCCTTCTAAACAGCGGAGAATCCGGGGCCGGGAAGACTGTGAACACCAAGCGGGTCATCCAGTACTTTGCGACAATCGCAGCCACTGGGGACCTCGCCAAGAAGAAGGACTCCAAAATGAAGGTGGGGAAGGGAGCCAAGACAAGAGAGTGGGTTAGGGTGCAAGAACCTGGGGGACAGCGTGTGCTTGACCACGGGCCCAGATCCTGTGATTTCTTAGCAGATGAGATGCCAATATTTTATAAGAAGTCTGGGGTAAGTCAGAGAGCTTGTTCCTTTGGGGTGGCCTCACAGATAGCAGCCTGAGAGCCCTGGGAGGAATGCATATCCCCCTGACTCCAGTCTGCAAGGCTGTGAGAGAAGGAAAGTAATCTCACTAACTGGAGGACCAAGTTAAAGTGTGTCCACTTTAGAGGTCCAACAACTGACAAGTCCAAGGGAATGCAGAAGTGTTTCGAGGAGGGCACGTTGCTGACGTGGCTGGGCTTTCAGTTGCTAAGTCAGGGAGGGAAAGCCTGGCGTTGCTGGAGCAGCCAGGAAGCCAGGCAGGCAGGACAAACAGCAGGTGACGATTGTTTTTTAACCCCCATTCTGTGGCTTACAAAACACATTTTCCCTTCCTCTCTGGTTCTCTTGCTTAGGGGACGCTGGAAGATCAAATCATCAGCGCCAACCCCCTGCTGGAGGCCTTTGGCAACGCCAAGACCGTGAGGAACGACAACTCCTCCCGCTTTGTGAGTCTGCCCTTGAGTGTGATGGGCTCTTTGGCCTGCAGGACAGTCAGGGTGCCTGGGCTTGGGGAACTTACAGACCCATGAGAAGAGACAGAGAAAGAAGCAAATACATAGGCCACATGTATGTGAGTTTCCAGAAAAACTGAGAAACTGGGGACCAGGTCCCCAACACACAGGGCTGGCTGGTAAGGGCTTTCTGGGGGTTGGGCACATGAGCCAAAAGCTGCTGGGTAAGGAAGGGGATGAGGGGAAGAGTAGCTACATGTTCCCTGAGGTGGGAATGGTGTGTGGAACACTCCTACAGAGGAGCCGCGTGTACGTGGCAAGTGGGGAGAGAGAGGGAGAAGAGACCTGTCGCTAACAAGAGCATTAGCCATTAGAAAGCCTTCGGGTAGTACCTTAAACACCATAGGAAGGATTCTGTAAGCAGGATGTGACATGGTTTGTCAGCCCGGTTAGTTCCTTAATGAGATATGGGGAGCTCAGGAAGAGGCAGACACACCAAAGGGAAGAAGAGGAAGGGAGAGGAGGAAAGACACACTGGTTCAGACTACCTACCGAGGGAGAGGCTCCTCTGGGCAGTGCTCAGGCATCTGCTTCCTAGCCACGGAAGGATCTCGTCTCCCTCTCCGCAGGGCAAATTCATCCGCATCCATTTCGGCACCACTGGGAAGCTGGCCTCTGCAGACATTGAAACTTGTAAGTGTGCCCAGTGGGACAAGTGCGTTCTCGCAGCCACGGGGGAGCGGGGGACAGCGTGGCCCACAGGCCTTTGCTTCTATTCCAGATCTGCTGGAAAAATCCAGAGTCACCTTCCAGCTGAAGGCTGAGAGGAGCTACCACATCTTCTACCAGATTCTTTCCAACAAGAAGCCTGAGCTGATTGGTGAGGTCATAAGGGTGGGGTGGTGGGGTGGTGGGATGGTGGGGTGGTGGGATGGTGGGGTGGTGGGGTGGTGAGTGTGGAGGGGAGGAGTTGCCTTTGGGCTTTTGGATTATTAGACCCAAGAGAGTTAGTTGCACCTATAGGTGACTCTACAGCCAATGGAAATTTATATCAGCCATGGGATATGGCTTTTAAGGCAGAACTGTACCATTTAAAAAAATCATGTAGTATTCATATGAGTATGTGTGTGGATGTGCACGGGTGTCTATGGGTATCTATGCATATTTGTGCAAATGGAGGCCTAAGGCTGACTCTGGGTGTCCACTCAACCTTAATATTAAGGCAAAGTCCCTCACGGAGGCTGGAGCTACTCTAGCTAGCCAGCACGCTGCTAGGACCCCTGCCTCTGCCTCCTCAGCGCTGGGGTTACAGGCAGACCCCAACATCCACCTAACTTTCATATCAGTTTTGGGGATTCGAACTCCAGTCCTTATGCTTACATAGCCAGCACTTTACCTGCTGAGCCATCTCCCCAGTCTGTACCAACTTGAAAAATCTGATAAGATGTGCTGTGTAATAGGGCAAAACCATTGCAGGCTTTGAATAGTTAAGCGCTTAATGGTCCTTGAGCGCCCTCTTGTGTTTCAACACAGGAACCACCTTAGCCACATAAGGCCAGTAGCATAACCCAGGTAACAACAGCCCGGCTAGGGCCATTCTGCCTCTAGGTTTGTAGCTGATAGAGGCCTCTGTGCTTACTCTCTTCTTTACTTTCCGTCTGTACCAGCTAAGCCTTCCGGGCTCCAGCCTGAAAACAGGCTTCCGGTTTCCAGCCAACTTTAGAAAGGGCTGTCCGAAACAGTCTATGCTTTCCCCAGCCTGGACTCCTGTCCTGGCACACACTCATCCAGTTTTCCTTATCCACTGTCCCCAACCTACGCTGGCATGCAATGCTCATTTGCAAAGCAAACAGACAGAAATGTCTTTTCTAGGTTTCTCCCCTTTCATGGCCTGGGGGACTGCAAAGTTGCCCCTAGATTACGTTTTCTGTCACGACCTGAGCAATGTGAAGCTGTCTAGGCTCTAGAAAGTTCTTTTGCATTTAACTTTGACCCTAGTCGCAGGTCAGGGTTCAGGGGCTCCATTCCACCTGTTGGATTTTTTCCTACACGTGTGTGAATTCCTCAAACATTCATCGTTTCAGAGTTGCTGCTGATTACAACCAACCCTTATGACTACCCGTTCATCAGCCAGGGTGAAATCCTGGTGGCCAGCATTGACGATGCCGAGGAATTGTTGGCTACAGATGTAAGAAGGACCATAGCAAGGTGGGAGGGCCTCTCCATGGTGAGGGTGATGGACAGACGAGCTGTTCTTTCCATTGCAGAGTGCCATCGATATCCTGGGCTTCACCCCAGAGGAGAAATCTGGACTGTATAAACTGACCGGGGCCGTGATGCATTATGGGAACATGAAGTTCAAGCAGAAGCAGCGAGAGGAGCAGGCCGAGCCAGATGGCACCGAAGGTACATTGTCACCACAGCAGGCTACAGAGCCCGAGCAGAGGGGTCATTCCCCTGGGGCCATCCAGAGCCTCTTTGGAAAATGATTAATCTCTCCCCCACCAACCCCAGAAGGTGAGGGAGGTTTTTCTGGGACTGCAACAAGATAAGAAACAATCACTACAAGCTTTAAAAAAAACTTATTAGTTGTGTGTGTGTGTGTGTGTGTGTGTGTGTGTGTGTGTGTGTGTATCCATGCATCCTATATATAGCTCATGTGTGGAGGTCAGTGCACAACTTTCAGGAGTCGGTTCTCTCCTTCCACAAGGAGAGATCAAACTCAGTTGCCAGGAGTGGTAGCCCGTGCCTCTACCTGCTAAGCCGTCTCCGGCCCCTCCACCCATTTCTGCTGAATTCCTAGGAAGGTCTTATTCCAGATGCAATGCGAAATGGCCAGGGCTTTCCGGAACCAAATCCCGCTGCTTCTTGAAGACTCCCACACTCTCCGAGTGATGTGGTGTCGCTGGTCCCACATAGACATTTAGGGGATGGGGAATCTGAAGATGCCAAGGAGAAACATCTCAGTGGCTTTCCTCCTACCTTCTTGAACATGGTCTTCTCTTTCTGACCAGTGGCCGACAAGACAGCCTACTTGATGGGCCTGAACTCTTCAGACCTCCTCAAAGCCTTGTGCTTTCCTAGAGTGAAAGTCGGGAACGAGTACGTTACAAAGGGCCAAACTGTGGACCAGGTAAGGGACTGCCTGGAGGCCAGGAGGGGGGCCCCTGGGGCCCTGACGGTCACTGCCTTCTTACTAGTTTGCTGACCTTTCCTTCAACAGGTTCATCATGCTGTCAATGCACTCTCCAAGTCTGTTTATGAAAAGCTCTTCCTGTGGATGGTCACTCGGATTAACCAGCAGCTAGACACGAAGCTCCCGAGACAACACTTCATTGGGGTTTTGGACATTGCGGGTTTTGAAATTTTTGAGGTTGGTTGTTATTTGTGTCTTCTCATATCCTTGTGTAGGAAGTTTTCATAACCCCAAAGCGGGGGCACCGAGGTGGTTTCCTTGTAGGAAGGATAGAAAGAGTGAGTCGGGTAGGAGAGAAATAGCCTATCCGGACAGTTTGCATTGTTTTCAGACAGCGGAAGGGGTGGGGGAGATGGTTTAGGCAGTGAGGTGCCTGCCTTGAAAGTAGGGAGACCCGAGTGTGATGCCTAGGATGCATGCATTAAAAAAAAAAAAAAAGCTGGCCATGGTGGTGCGTCTCAGCAGACACAAGCTGACCCCTGGGGCTCATTGGCCATTCAGCCTACCCTACTCAACATTTCCAGGCCAATAAGAGATCTTGTCTCAAAAGAAAAAAGTGGGTGGTGGATATTGCTTGGAGAATGACACTCAAAGTTGTCTTCCAGCCTCTGCAGGCACACACACACACACACACACACACACACACACACACACACACACACGCACACGCACACGCACACGCACATGCATGCACTCATGCAGATACACACAGGGCTGTAGACTTCCTTCAAGTGGAATTTTAAAGGATATCACCAAATAGGTAAAATTTCAAAAAATCCAATGGAGAGCCAGAGAAGTGGAAATTCGATACAGTGCATCATGTACTAGTTGATAGAACTATCTGACAGGTTCTGAGTTGGAAGCAACCATGTATTCAGTGTTTACCAGGCAGTGGCCATGCAGGCAGGCAGAAGGGTAGCTTGCAGTTTAGTTGAGAATAAACTGTAGGGCATGCAGAAGCATAAACATAAGGTAAGTGCACCAGAGGTGCCCAGAGGCAGGAGAACCATCTAAGTAGAAGGCACTAGAGAGATTTGGTCAGAGCTGGGCCTCAAGGAATCATGACTGGCTCTGAAAACATAGATGAGCAGGTGGGACCCTATCCACGAGAAGGAATGCTGATGGAGTTTCATTCTGAAAGAGGTCTAATTTTTCATGTGAACGTTATATTTTAATGTCAGTATAACAGCCTGGAGCAGCTGTGCATCAACTTCACCAACGAGAAACTGCAACAGTTTTTCAACCACCACATGTTCGTGCTGGAGCAGGAGGAGTACAAGAAGGAAGGCATCGAGTGGACGTTCATCGACTTCGGGATGGACCTGGCCGCCTGCATCGAGCTCATCGAGAAGGTACCCTACTCCATCTGCTCTGAGCACCCTTCCCATGTACTTTGCTGCTCATGGTTACTCAGATGCCTTTGTCTCACCTTCCATCCAGCCGATGGGCATCTTCTCCATCCTGGAAGAGGAGTGCATGTTCCCCAAGGCGACAGACACCTCCTTCAAGAACAAGCTGTATGACCAGCACCTGGGAAAATCCAACAACTTCCAGAAGCCTAAGGTGGTCAAAGGCAAAGCCGAGGCCCACTTCTCCCTGATTCACTACGCGGGCACCGTGGACTACAGCGTCTCAGGCTGGCTGGAGAAGAACAAGGACCCCCTGAATGAGACCGTGGTGGGGCTGTACCAGAAGTCCTCCAACAGACTCCTAGCGCATCTCTATGCCACCTTTGCTACAACAGACGGTAACTAACAGACCCCAGACATGGGGGTGGGGCTTTGTCCTCACGTGACCATCTCCCTTTCCCACAGCACCCAAAAGTCTCGGTAGCTCTATCGACAGTGCCTGGCCCCTTTCGTGTCTTACAGCTGACGGCGGGAAGAAGAAAGTCGCGAAGAAAAAAGGCTCTTCCTTCCAAACGGTCTCTGCGCTTTTCAGGGTAGGACATTTTTGAATTAATCCGTCCGCAGTTCACTGGAGTCATCGCAAAATGAGCAACACTGAGATCCTAGACTTGATTTGTTCAAGGGTAGTAGTAATGTTGCCTGAGTCTGACGGCTGTCACTGAGTGAGGTCAACTGACTGCCTGGCCATGTACAGATGAGGTCTAACACAGATGGGACCAAGATGAATTTCCATTTTGTGCTATCACTAGCAGGGGTGGCCATCTACGGAAGGGAGTTCTCAGCTCTAATTACCTAGCTGCCTTCAGGACACCTGAAGTAGCCCTCCCGGCACCCGGTAGAGACAGACACGTTTTCTGTGTTGATTGGGGGAACCACTTGGTGGTGGGTGACCATCTTGCAACCCGGGAGAAAGATGACTGAGGTGGAGGTCACATTTCCCTGTCCTTAGGACCAGAAGTGGTTCAGACTTCAGATTTTTTTTTTTTATTAATCCATATATAAAATGAAATTTCTCAAATATGGGACTCAACACCAAGCACAAAATCCATCTGTAGTCCGTATATGCCTTATATAGGGAGGATGAAGGTAATTTTATAAGATATCTGAAGCATACTGCTGTTTGGCCTCCATAGGGTGGAACGTTCCTTTTGCATGGCATGCTGGTACTCAAAAAAATTTCAGACTTATAAAAAGAGACAAGGTTCAGGTTTTAGAGCAATTTAGATTTTCAAGCGAGGGCAATGTCCAAGTTGGGTCAGTTGTCCGTATGTCCGGCCTCGGGATGATCCAAGGACAGAGTTAATTTCACAATTCTTAGGTCGAAGCCACAGATTTTAGTTTTTACCACCAGCGTGTGTTTGTCTCTGTGGAGGTTTATAGTAGGGCTGCCAAGGGAAACCTGTTTTCTTTTAGGAAAACCTGAACAAGCTGATGTCCAACCTCAGAACCACCCACCCCCACTTTGTACGCTGTATAATACCCAATGAGACCAAGACCCCAGGTGAGACAGACACCGGCCGCCCCTCCGGTTGCTGCTGCGTCTGTGAGGGCTTCCAAGTGACACTCAGATACCTTGTCTGTGTTCTCAGGGGCCATGGAGCACAGCCTGGTCCTGCACCAGCTCAGGTGTAACGGGGTCCTGGAAGGCATCCGCATCTGTCGGAAGGGGTTCCCCAACAGGATCCTGTATGGGGACTTTAAACAAAGGTACATTGTCCAAATCTTTGTTCTTCCTATGACAAGGATAAGGACTGGAATCTGGGGAAAGGCATATCGGAGGAAAAGACCCATTTCAAGAGAGTTGTGGTTTGTCTTCTATGTGAAATAACCTACCGCTTGGTCAAGGTTCACACCCTTGTACCTTCCACATTTCTTTAGAACTTGTCAGATATATAAACAGGAAGGGAAAGAAAGCCCTGGCCCAAGGGCCCCAAGGCCTGTGTTCCAGGCTACTATCTAGAGATGTGACTGTGGGCAGGTTTCTTTACTTCCCGGGAACTAGGCTTTCTGGTCTATAGGAAGAGAGGCCTGCGATCACCAGTCTTTGCCAACAGCCTGTGACCATTTCTGTGTCCACAATGGCAGATATCGAGTACTGAATGCCAGTGCTGTCCCAGAGGGCCAGTTCATCGACAGTAAGAAAGCTTGCGAGAAGCTCTTGGCTTCCATTGACATCGACCACACACAGTACAAATTTGGACACACAAAGGTAGCGCATCGATTCTGCCTCATACTGTTAGCCTCTGTGTCCTCTTAACACAATGAGCCAGATGGCTCATTGTTCTTACCCATCCTCCCGAAGGTGTTCTTTAAGGCCGGCTTGCTTGGAACCCTGGAAGAGATGCGGGATGACCGCTTGGCCAAACTGATCACTCGGACTCAAGCTGTGTGCAGAGGGTTTCTCATGCGTGTGGAATTCCAGAAGATGATGCAGAGGAGGTTAGAGCGGGGTCTTTGTTTAAGCATGAGCTCTTTGGGAGAAGGGGGAAGGGAGAATCCCTTGTAGAAATGAGCAATAGTTTTTTTTCCTTCGTTCTCAAATTACATTTTATTTATTTATTGCATTTATGTGTGTGGACATGTATGCCAAGGCAAACTTGTAGGGTCAGAGGATAGCTTGCAAGGATCAGTTCTTGCCCCCACCATGTGGGGCCTAGGAATCAAAATCAGCTCATCACGCTTAGCATCAGGCACCTTTACCTGCTGAGCCATCTGGCTGGACCATTCTTTGTTTTCAGGGAGTCCATCTTCTGCATCCAGTACAACATCCGCGCCTTCATGAATGTCAAGCACTGGCCCTGGATGAAGCTCTTCTTCAAGATCAAGCCCCTGCTGAAGAGCGCAGAGACTGAGAAGGAGATGGCCACCATGAAGGAGGAGTTCCAGAAAACCAAAGATGAGCTCGCCAAGTCGGAGGCAAAGAGGAAGGAGCTGGAGGAAAAGCTGGTCACCCTGGTGCAAGAGAAGAATGACCTGCAGCTTCAAGTACAGGCTGTACGTCTCTAGGAATTTTGCTTTTTCATATTCCAGACTTGATTATGATGTTAGGAAAGCTGGGTTATTGAGAGTGGGGCTTGGGTGGGTGCTGGGATTTGCTTGGAGTCAGAGAGGACTTCATATAGAATGGAAGACAGCAATATCTCAATCCTTTGGCCCCTTAAAGGGAATTGTGATTTCTTTTTAAAGGAGAGTGAAAATTTGTTGGACGCCGAGGAACGGTGCGACCAGCTGATCAAAGCCAAATTCCAACTGGAGGCCAAAATCAAGGAGGTGACAGAGAGAGCTGAGGATGAGGAGGAGATCAACGCTGAGCTGACCGCCAAGAAGAGGAAGCTGGAGGATGAGTGCTCAGAGCTGAAGAAAGACATCGACGACCTGGAGCTGACCCTGGCCAAGGTTGAGAAGGAGAAGCACGCCACAGAGAACAAGGTTGTCGCTCCCCTGCCATTCCTCTCCAGCTCCATTCACTCATTTCAAACCAAGCTCTGTTTCCTCTTCTAATTGCTTGCGGCTTCTTCTAGGTAAAAAACCTTACTGAGGAACTGGCTGGGTTAGACGAAACCATTGCAAAGCTAACACGGGAGAAGAAGGCCCTCCAAGAGGCCCACCAGCAGACCCTGGATGACCTCCAGGCTGAAGAAGACAAGGTCAACTCTCTGAGCAAGCTCAAGAGCAAGCTGGAGCAGCAAGTGGATGATGTGAGCAGAAGGCCTTAGTCTCTGGAGTGTGGAACCTTAGGGCGGAAGAGCCCTGGGCAGGGGCTGGGTGGGGCCGTCCCCTTGGAAATCATTTGATCCTAAAGGGGCAAATGATGCCTTTTGCAGCTGGAGAGTTCCCTAGAACAAGAAAAGAAGCTACGTGTGGACCTGGAAAGGAACAAAAGGAAGCTGGAGGGAGATCTGAAGCTCACCCAGGAGTCCATATTAGATCTGGAGAATGACAAGCAGCAGCTGGATGAGAGGCTCAAGAAGTATGTCCCCCAAACACGGCCTCCATCCCGTGAGTGGCTGGGGACCCCGTCCTCACGCGTTCTCTGTGTCCCGCCACAGGAAGGACTTTGAATACAGCCAGCTGCAGAGCAAAGTGGAGGACGAGCAGACACTGAGCCTCCAGCTTCAGAAGAAAATCAAAGAGTTACAGGTAGGAGGCCTTCCGCGCTTGCTTGCCCTTGTTGATCATGCAGAAGCATGGGTGGTGTCTTCTCAAAGCCGTTGAGAGCAGGTGGGGTAGGACCGTGTGGCTGCCAGCCTCATGGGACCCAACTCTGCCAGGCTGACACGGCCGTGGTGACCGTGATGACCATGCTCCCCAAACTTGCAATAAAATGCACGGAGGTGAATGGAGAAATTTCCAGGGTAGTGACCATATTGGTGTAGGAAAGATTCGTTTGGAGGAAAATTAGCAGCATTTATGTTTTTTGGGCACACGGGGCGGGGGTGGGGGTGTGGGGGGGTGATATCATGGAGGCATCCATGAGCAGATTCATCTGGTGGGAATAAAACCTCATCTGCTCAATCATCATCATCACGGACTAATTTTGTATATTAATGGGCTTCCGTGGGCTCATTCATCACGTGCCTACAGTGTGCAGTAACTCAGCTCTCTCTTAACCACTTTCCCTACCTTCCTAGCCTTCAGCAATTACTGTTTCATATTCAGATTGACTTAAACAAATTCTTCACATGAAAACACGCACTACGTGTTTTTCTATGTCTAGCGTCTTTCATTTTGCAGCAAATGGTAGGGCTTCATTTTTTTTTTTTTAAGTCGAGTAATATGCCACCATTTAAGTGAAGGACATTTGCTTCATGCACTCGTGGGTTGATGGCACCTACTTGGATGCCATGTTAGCTGTTGTGAAGAGTGACCCTTAAGAGAGTCTCTTAAGGGAACTGGCTGCCCCCTACAGGCTCGCATCGAGGAGCTGGAGGAAGAGATAGAGGCAGAGAGAGCCACCCGGGCCAAGACAGAGAAGCAGCGCAGCGACTATGCCCGCGAGCTGGAGGAGCTGAGTGAGCGGCTGGAAGAGGCGGGAGGGGTCACCTCTACCCAGATTGAGTTGAATAAGAAGCGCGAGGCCGAGTTCTTGAAGCTGCGCAGGGACCTGGAGGAGGCCACCCTGCAGCACGAGGCCACCGTGGCCACCCTGCGGAAGAAGCACGCAGACAGCGCGGCCGAGCTGGCGGAGCAGATCGACAACCTGCAGCGCGTCAAGCAGAAGCTGGAGAAGGAGAAGAGCGAGTTCAAGCTGGAGATCGACGACCTCTCTAGCAGCGTGGAGAGCGTGTCCAAATCCAAGGTGAGGGGCCGGGTGGGCCGGCCGGTCTAGAGAGGACACCCGCAGTGGGTCAACCTGAGGCCGCCTGCAGACCTCCCTCCCCCTTCCAATCCTCAGGCCAATCTGGAGAAGATATGCCGAACTCTGGAGGACCAGTTAAGTGAGGCCAGGGGCAAGAACGAGGAGACCCAGAGGAGCCTGAGTGAGCTGACCACGCAGAAGTCCCGGCTGCAGAGCGAGGCGGGTGAGCCATAAGCCCGTGATGCTGTGCGAACCAGAAGGCTTTTCTAGCGGGGCAGCACCTTTGAGGAGAGGGTGTTTTGTTTTGTTTCTGCTCTGCTTTATTTTCCTTTGTTTTAAAGACAGCATCCCACTCTGTAACCTTGACTGGCCTGGGACTCCCTATGTAGACCAAGATGGCCTGGAACGTACAGAGATCTGCCTGCCTCCGTCTCCGCAGGCCTGGTGTTTGGAACAGCCTCTTTCGTGGCTTGCTTCCTTTCTCCTGAAACGTGTTTTTAGAAATCCACCCTCCCCAGGTGTGGTGGTGCAGGCCTTTAACTCCACAAATCAAGTGGTTCTTTGGTGCAGCCACAGGCCAGTAGAGGGAGCAAAGAAACACGTTTTATGAGACCCTTGGAACCGCCTTCTAGGATCATAAGCACCCTGTGCCAACCCCCCCCCACTCCTGTATACACTCCAGCTGTTCACATTCACCCAAGAGTCCAACTTCAAATTTCTAGAGGTGAAGTACTAAGTTTTTTCCTTAATGACACATCTGGAATCATCAAGCACTGGGATAGCTGGAGAGGCGCCCTGGCGATGTTCAAATTCACGAAGGTTCTCTTGGCTTTCACTGGCAGGGGTCACTCTTGGCTTCCTGTAGTTTTCAGCAGTCTTTCATTAGGATGCCATTTCCTTTTCATGGACACACCCATACTCTCTTAAGAAGAGGCCTCACCTCATTACTTGTCCCTCTACCCCAATGAGCACCATGTCATACACATGGTGAGTGAGTGAATGAATGAATGAATGAATGAATGAATGAGCTATTTCCTTCCTGACACAGGTGAGCTGAGTCGCCAACTGGAAGAAAAGGAAAGCATCGTATCTCAGCTTTCCAGGAGCAAGCAAGCCTTTACTCAACAGATAGAGGAGCTCAAGAGGCAGTTGGAGGAAGAGAGCAAGGTACCTGCTCTGAAGGATGCTTTCTTGGCCGGCCTCATTTTCAAATGGCATCTGCAAAATAAAAGCAAAATTGAAAAAAAAAAGCAACTTCATTCAGCTGGGTGTGATAGCAGGACATACCTGGTTTGTGTGTGGTACACAGTCCTAATCCACAGGGGTGGGTGTCCTTTCATTTTTTTTTTTCAGGCCAAGAACGCGCTGGCCCACGCCCTGCAGTCCTCCCGCCATGACTGTGACCTGCTGCGGGAACAGTATGAGGAGGAGCAGGAAGGCAAGGCTGAGCTGCAGAGGGCGCTGTCCAAGGCCAACAGTGAGGTGGCCCAGTGGAGGACCAAATATGAGACGGACGCCATTCAGCGCACAGAGGAGCTGGAGGAGGCCAAGTAGGCGACTCTAACTAGAACCCCCAAGTGATCTCATGGCTCCGCACTTTGGCTTTAGAATGACTTGGGATGAACTTAATGAACACGTTTTGTTGCTAGACATTTCCCCATCCCGTGTGCATTGACACGGTGCATTAAGACATCAACTTTGATCCTGGTTAGACCTGAGACGGGCCGCTGATCACAGACTTTGAGTAAATGGGGGAGTCTCTTGGGGTTTATGCGCAGAGGCGTGTCAGCCACTCGGATTAATGACTCCGGCTTGATGAGCAGCGATGCTTAAGGAAGTTGAAACTTAACAGTGTCTGCCTCCTTCTCATTTTCTTGCAGAAAAAAACTCGCTCAGCGTCTTCAGGATTCGGAGGAGCAGGTTGAGGCCGTGAATGCCAAGTGTGCTTCCTTGGAGAAGACCAAGCAGAGGCTACAAGGGGAGGTGGAGGATCTGATGGTGGATGTGGAAAGAGCCAACTCCCTGGCGGCTGCTCTGGACAAGAAGCAGAGGAACTTTGACAAGGTGTGGGGCAGCTCCATGTTGGCTGAACGCCTCGGCGTCGGGGTGTTGGAGGCCGAGGGAGGAAGAGGTGGGCTCCCTCCTCTGCCCTACTCCAGTACTGTCTTAGAAAGAGCCTTGAAGTTCACCAGGATGTTGTTTCTCCATCTGTGATGTGGACCGGGATAGGATGGGGCAGAAGCCCTTCAGGTGATGGTTAGTAGCAGTGAACCAATTTCCACAGTGCTTTTAAGGACAAGATCTTTTTCATCTGCTCACATGACCCATGTCTTTAGGTGGTTGGCGTGAGACTCAGACTTGGGTCCCTCCCTGTGACCCACAAGTGTGATGTGAACCAATGTTTTAATGAAATACTTGGGAAGTTCAGGACCTTTTTTTTTTTTTTTTTTTTTTTTTTAAATTAGGAAAAGGATGATTATGTATAGCTAATTTCCTCCCTAAGAATTCATTTGCTTTTTGGATAGACAATAATCACTGATTGATTATCCCAAGTAAGGTAGCAGAATGAAACCTTAACTTGTTTAGTAATTAGACAGGCAGACAGGTGGGAGCCCTAACTCTGAGAGCAGTCACCCCAGTGGCGATATTCTGTGAGGAGCTCGGCGGAGAGCTCACTAAGAGAGCCTTCCATGGCGATGTTGCAGGTGCTAGCTGAGTGGAAGACCAAGTGTGAGGAGAGCCAAGCAGAGCTGGAGGCAGCCCTCAAGGAGTCCCGATCCTTGAGCACGGAGCTCTTCAAACTGAAAAATGCCTACGAAGAAGCCTTAGATCAACTGGAAACTGTGAAACGGGAGAATAAGAACTTAGAACGTAAGCATGGCAAACCGGTCTGAGATTGTGGGAAACCCTTCCTCTTACCCATCCTGGCCAGAGTGTGGGGGATGGGTGAGACTCCATTACTCAGGCTCCTCCACATGGGTCCCCTGATGCACCTGGAGAAAGTGTTCACTGTTGACAAGCTGGTGTTTCAAGGCTCTCTCTACAGTGTCTTATCTCTGGGGAGCAGAGGTCTGTAGAATTATAGAAGATTAGCAAAAGGCATTGAGTGCATTTGGATGCCCTGTGCAGAAGCGTCCAAATGCACTGGGAAATTTAATTTAATTGCAGAAGAGATAGCGGATCTCACTGAACAAATTGCGGAGAATGGTAAAAGCATCCACGAGCTAGAGAAATCCAGAAAGCAGATGGAGCTGGAAAAGGCTGATATCCAGATGGCACTGGAGGAAGCAGAGGTGAGCGTGAGCGAGGAGGCGAAAACCAGAACTGAGGCAAAGGCATGGGCCTAGGGGAGAGATGGTCACACTTCGCCTTTGGGGAATCATGGTCCTAATGGTCGCTCCTTCCCCATAACTGGAGGCCGAGTGAGATAGTGCCTCTGAGTTATCTTAAGTTTCTTAGAGAAAATCATTACATTAAAATATGTCTGCATCTGAAATTTTACAACCCCTTAGCTGAAGTTAAAACAGCTGTAAAGTGCTTCCTGCTCCTAATAAATAGGAGAATGTAAACCTCTTTTGTGTCTGAGTGTATAATCATAAATGAGTAATAATGGAATGTTTTACTTCTTCACTGAAGATAAGTTGAAGATTTTATTTAAAGGCAGCTTTGATTATTATGGAATTTGATTTAGGAATAACTCATTGGAGCTTTGCTGACCCAAGGTCGTGTGGTCAGCTCTCCAGCAGCACAGAAACTGTTCCTTTTGGTTTTGTCTTTTAAAGGCAGCCCTTGAGCACGAAGAAGCCAAGATCCTCCGAATCCAGCTAGAACTGACCCAGGTGAAATCAGAGATTGATAGAAAGATTGCAGAGAAGGATGAAGAAATTGAGCAGCTGAAGAGGAACTACCAGAGGACTGTGGAGACCATGCAAGGTGCCCTGGACGCTGAAGTGCGCAGCAGGAATGAGGCCATCCGGCTCAAGAAAAAGATGGAAGGCGACCTCAATGAGATTGAGATCCAGCTGAGCCATGCCAACCGCCAGGCTGCAGAGACCCTCAAGCACCTCCGGAGTGTCCAGGGACAGCTGAAGGTAGAGGGAGCTCCCTGGGGTGGGGGGACTTTTCCAGTGTCCAGATATGTAACGGCTAGGTGAGGCTTCTGGCCCTTGGCCCTCCGCTTCAGGCACTTTGTCTTCTGGCTAGGACACCCAGCTGCATCTGGATGATGCTCTCCGGGGCCAGGAGGACCTGAAGGAACAGCTGGCGATCGTGGAGCGAAGAGCTAACCTGCTGCAGGCTGAGGTGGAGGAGCTGCGGGCCACACTGGAGCAGACAGAGAGGGCCCGGAAGCTGGCAGAGCAGGAGCTGCTCGATTCCAATGAGAGGGTGCAGCTGTTGCACACCCAGGTGAGGACAGGATATGCATGGGGTACGAGAATCCACCCCAGAAACACCTGTATGACACTCCTTCCTCCTCCCCAGAACACCAGCCTCATCCACACCAAGAAGAAGTTGGAGACAGACCTCACACAGCTCCAGAGTGAGGTGGAGGATGCCTGCAGGGATGCAAGGAACGCAGAGGAGAAGGCCAAAAAGGCTATCACTGATGTGAGGCTCTTGCTCCCCACCCCCCACAATGTGGCCACCGAGATTGTGCCTCATTAAAGCCCTTCCTTTTCTTAACCCTAGACATGCCCACTAGAAGTCTACCCTCTTAGGACACACATGGTATACATGCTGCCCCAGACCATTCCCATCTCCCATCAAACTCACCTGTCCCCTCCTGTACTGTTAAAAGCTGGCAGAGGGGGAGAGGCAGGGTGGGAGTATACTGTTCTTCTGCCTGTAAAGAGGTGCGTCCTTTCATCTAGTGCCTGGAAATGAGACCCTCTGAGGCACTATCCCATCACATCTCTAACCTTCCTGGCTCTCCAGGCTTTGTTTCTGGTTCTATAGCACCAATGGTGCCACCTGCTGCCTCTCAGGGAACACCACCTCAGTGCTGTTACACTTTCACAGAGAAGTAAAGAAGGAATACGGATTCCTTACTCCTTGACTCCCTCCCTTGTGCAATTCTAGGTAGCCTCCTCCAAGCCTCAGGAGCCTTTGAAACTGTGTGGTGGTGATAATAAAATAAAGACTCCCTGGGGTCTGGACAGGTTCCAAGATCAGTTTCAGGACCCTGCTTCTCACCTAGTCCTTGTAGAGTTTCTTTTATATATCTTATATCCCAGGTGTAGCTTTTGTGCTGTTCCAAGGTGAGAAGCGTATTCACTCATGGTCTTACCCATTGTCCTTTCTGCAAGCATGCTTTCTGGTCAGCCTGGAATGCCGGTTTCCACAGCTGCAGGGTGAGCCTTGCCTAACACACTTGGCTTTTCAGGCTGCCATGATGGCGGAGGAGCTGAAGAAGGAGCAGGACACCAGCGCCCACCTGGAGCGGATGAAGAAGAACCTGGAGCAGACAGTGAAGGACCTGCAGCACCGTCTAGACGAGGCTGAGCAGCTGGCGCTGAAGGGCGGCAAGAAGCAGATCCAGAAACTGGAGACGCGGGTACTTGAAGGGAGAACCCGGGTCAAGCCCAGTTTCCCAGCCTGCTTCACTTAGGGAACAGCTCTAGAATAATGTCCCAAACATCTCCCCAGATCAGAGAGCTGGAGTTTGAGCTGGAAGGGGAACAGAAAAGGAACACGGAGTCTGTGAAGGGCCTGAGGAAGTATGAGCGTCGGGTGAAGGAGCTCACATACCAGGTAGGTGGAAAGAACATCTAATGCGAGTTTTCTCTCCAAGGTGCAAATGGCACAAACAGTCTGGAATAGGATGGAACACTTGCACCCCCCCCCCAAACTGGCTAGGCCGTGGTACGACACTGCCCTTCTCTAGTGACGTCCCCACGTTCTCATTTGCAGAGTGAAGAGGACAGGAAGAATGTGCTGAGATTGCAGGATCTTGTGGATAAACTGCAAGTGAAAGTCAAGTCCTACAAGAGGCAGGCAGAGGAGGCTGTAAGTTAGATGTTTGTGTGACCTGGCCCGTTTCCCACTGGGAGCCCTGAGAGAGGGGCACGCTGATTTCACCCACTGGGCTCTTTGCCTAATTTAGGATGAACAAGCCAATGTTCATCTCACCAAATTCCGGAAAGCCCAGCATGAGCTGGAGGAGGCCGAGGAACGTGCTGACATTGCAGAATCGCAAGTCAATAAACTGCGGGCTAAGACCCGGGACTTCACCTCTAGCCGGGTAAGCTGACCTGGGAATTAATTGCTCACAGAGATGCAGAGGCTTCTGAGCTAGAAGTTGCTGTAGAGAATCCTCTACTTCCAGCCGGAGAATCTCAAGCTCGGAGAGAAAACTTTGTTTATAGTCACTAACCTGGGTGGAATCCCTAAGTAGAATCCCCGCCTTTAGCTCACAATAAAAACAAAACAAAACCTTCCAGCAAACAGATGAATCATAGTCCACTGAGCTGTCTTTCAGCGCCCTCTGCTGGTATGAGCGAGGCTGTTGGAGCACCCTCTAGTGGTGGCTGAAGGTGTCTGCAATGAATGTGACGCAGGTCCATTGCTGCTCCTTGAGCCGCGGACCAGTTTCTGAGGCTGTGGAGCGATTTCACCTGGGCCGCCATACATCCTCCCAAGGACCCCCCCAAATTCTCTGCATCCCAGTGAAATATACAAACAAATCCTTAATGCTTGCGGGAAGAGGGGTTCGGGAAATGTCTCTGCTGCTTGGCTTGACTGAGAGCATCCACATTCTCTCCAGATGGTGGTCCACGAGAGTGAGGAGTAAGCGAGCCCTCCTGACACAGGGCAGAAGATATGCAGAATGTGTATTTTCACGGCTCCTGACAACCGACCTTAGTTTCCATGTGACTCTTTTCCACATGCAATAAAATTGGCCTTGTTTTCAAGTCGGGCTGTTTTGTCTTGTGTGTTTCTCTCGTCCCCACATGGAAACGATGCCTCTTTCAGTGACTGTGTTTATGCTGAATACTGAAGTATCAGTAAGCTGATAACTTGGTAGATCAAAATGGTAAATTTGTGTGTATGGGAGTGGGTGGGTTGGCTTTTGGTTTAAATTTGAGATTAAAAATTTTAAAACACGTCTAAGTTAAGCGTTGCTTCAGTGTAGTTGGGAGAGAGAGCTTACGAAACTCATCTATTAATATCCCCTAAGAGAAACACAAAGGGTGGGTTCAGCAACACCGGGTTTCACATTGGGTAGGATTCCTCTCCTACACGTTCTACTAGGGAAATATATCTTGAATCTAGTAAATAATGGTTGGACTCCATACATGATATAAATGAACATCATAGTGTTTGGTCCTCTCAAGAGCTCAGAGGCTAGAGGTGTAGCTCAGGGGTAGAGCCCTTACTTATCTCACATACACAAGGCTCAGGGTTCAGTCCTCAGCCACTGTAAATGCGGTTTTTAAAAAATAAGGAAAGAAAACGAGTTCAGTCTGCATCTCCCACTAAATCCCGTTATCTTGGGTGCAGTCTACCTTATTTTCAGAGCTGAACAAACAAACCACTCATACATCACCCAGGTGAACCTGAGTTTTACCCAAAGAGGACAAATGTTGGGCAAGTCAGAATAACCCTCATGCTGATCAGCCAACATTACAGAATGCTCTAACCAGAGATCAACTCAACAAGTAGATCGTCCTGAGCACACTCATCAGAAAGGGTTGCCAAGCCCCTTTCCCTACTGAGGGCTAGAAGATTTTGGGATGACCCAGTTTGACTCAGGTGGGAAGTAGAGGCCGAAGAGTTTTTAACAGTGCTCCAGACCAAGTCAGCACCTCTTGGAGTGTGCAGTTACGGAAGGCAGGAGGCCGCTGTTCCCAGGTAGACTAGGTAGTGAGGGCAGAAGAAAAGAGAGACCTGGGCTGTCACAGGTTTCACACGAAGTAGGAGTCCTTCATGAATTGCTACCAGACGGAGGAAAAGATAAGACTGCCAGACACCCTCTGCCGTCCCAAACAAGGGCATGTGCACCGTTGCTTGCAAAGATTCCCGATCAACAGTCTACACCGGGTCTAGGTGGGATTACTACCAATTCAGGGGATTCAGGGATAGAAGATGTAACCAATAAATCCACATTATAGGGAGTTCATCTGAACAAACAATAGGGTTTAAAAAATAAATATAGTGCATGCAAAAATACTGAATAGTAAGGAGACCTATACATTAGGTGAGATTTAACAGGTCTATAAACCAATTATACTGTAAGGATTTTAAAAAATTTAACATTATGATCTATTAAAAGATTATTGAGTGTGTATGTGTGCACATGCACACACACAGATGCATGTGTCTATGTGTACTCAAAACGTGTGTGGAGGTCAGAAGACAACTTGTGGGAGTCAGTTCTTCTCCACTATGTGGGCCTTGGGGATTGAACTTGGCGGCAAGTGCCTTTACTTACTGAGTGATCTTATTGGTCCAAGAAGTTGTTACGACTGGATTTGTATGAGAGTGTGTTAAAACATAGAGATGCACCCTTGATAGTAACTATTCCCCTTCCTCCTTAGGGGAGAGTCTGCCACTGTGATCCTGTTTCAGAACCAGTTCTTGCTTTTTACAAGTCTATGCTATGACATTTATAGATGAGAAAGGAAGGGAATGTGAGTAAGCTTTGCCTGAAGTCAACGAGCTGACAGAACTGATGGATTCACCAAAGAAGCTCCTGATGTGTCAGATGCAGAATGGACACACACACACACACACACACACACACACACACACACACACACACCTGATAGTCTCTGAGGCTGTGGGATCTGTCTTGTCCACTCACCAGTGAAATGTGGCTTTCACACAAAAGCACAGTTTGCTTCTGGAAGCCACCCTGGTGCTAGGCAGTGATTTTGTGAAGGATATAGGTAGGGGAAAAAATCATTTTTCTGAGAGTTACAATTATCGTGAATTTTTTCAGTTTCCTTATTCCACAAAGCAAGGGATGCCCTCAGTTATAGATGACATCAGCCCTGTGAGTGAACAGAGAAAAAAAGAGAGCAGAAGTCTCCTTCCAAATGAGGAACAGCCATGCCACAGAAGCCTGAGAGGGGCAGCTCGCTCTGGCAAGGGAGACCAGGATGAAGTCAGCCACTATTACTGAAGTCTTACAGTGTGTAGGCAGGCACTTTCTCACATCATCCTGTAAAGATGCACCAGTGACGAGATGGACCTTGTTATACTTGCTTACTTCACAAGAAGAGAAGACACATGGTGACCAGGTTCAAAATGGCAGAGCTGAGGCTGTCTTTAGATTCCAAGGCCACTTTTGCCCTGCAGAGCCTGCCTAGAGGAGCAGCAGCCATATCCTCAGGGGGACCAACCCAAGGAAGGGGGCTGATGAAACCAGAAATGAGCTGGCTTGTTTTCTTTCTGATACGGTTTCTGTTCACTACTCCAGGCACTACACGGTGAGCCTTCTGTAGCTCAGCAGCGCACTGCACCCTGTCCTTGAACTCTCCCTCACACAGACCATTGGGTCATTCACTGGAACATGATGGCCATTAGCCCATTTGTGACACTTGCTGCTTCTGCATGAACCCCGAATCATGACTAGAAAGAGGCTGGGGTCGTCTCCCCTGTCAGCTTTTTTTTTCTTGGGTGGAACCCCATTGTCTCTAAATTTTAAGGGCTGTTTCTAATTGCTTTCCATTTCTTGAACAACCCCACTTTCCTATTATTTTTTTTTTCTGGTAGCTGGGTAAAGAATTGATTTATTTTCCCCCCCTGTAATCCTCGTATGATACAGAAACTTCTGACTTGCCGAGTTCTTTATTGAGTCTCAAATCTCCGAGAGGTAGATTTCTTCTATTTTTATTACCGTTTGTATTTTTTTTAATTATAAAAGAACTATCTGTTCAAGAATAGGATTTTTAAAAGGCATGTCAAGTGTAAAGGGACCGCCAGCTGGGATGGGATGGCAGACTTCTTTATTTGGAGTAGCCACAAGCTTGATTTATGATCGGCAGATGTCCCCCTCTTAAGGAACCAGGGGACTAGTTTCTAATAGAAGTAACATGTCCTTATGTGGGGAGATGGGGCCGCTTGCAGCCACCAGCAGCTGGTGAGGGTAGCTTTTCATTTCTCCACGCCTGGGTCACTCTAACAGCTGAGTCTTAATAAAGCAAATGGACCTCAGACTGGGGGGGGGGGCAAGCCTCCCAGAACACCCAGGCTTATTTGCACCCCTCCCTCTAATCCCGCTGCTAAAAACAGCTGCAGCCCCCAGAGAGGCTCCCAGAGCGCTTGCTGGATCTGAGCAGAGATCTGGTTACCCCAGCTATGCTGAGACATTCCAGAGGCTCTTGTGTCCTCTGCTGCAGGCCACTGGGGCCAGAAGCCCAGGATGGCACTGACTATTTTTATTCAAGATGGTCGTGCTATCTACGACAAGAAGCCCCCTCTTAAGGGCATGTTCTCACAACTGAGACAAGGTACTCTTGGGGAAGCTTGCCGGAGGTTTAGGTGAGAAAGTGACGGACACCCTAGGGCTCCCTCCACAGAGGATCCTGACACCCAACTTGCTAAGAGAAGATCCAACTTACATGAAGAAAATGGTAGCACCACCATTTCCTAGGGCTTCCCAGCGAGTATATGGCCCGTAACCCTGTGCTACAAAGACAGATAAGACAGAACCTTGAACTCCAGGGACAGTAAACAGAAACTAAGTATCCAAGTAAAGATAAGAAGAAATTACCCCCCCCCCAAAAAAAAAAACCAACCCAACAACCCTTCATGTAGTGGATAACTAAGGGAAGTGGCAGGTGACAGAGCTCTACAAAGACCAAAAGGCTTTAGCCTCACGTGAGGTGCTTTGTACACAGTGGGCACATATGCCCTTGCCGATCCAATTCTTAGTAGGAAACGTCAAAGAGAACAGTGGAGAATATGCTGCCCTTCGGGAAAATCAGTTCTCTCTACTCCCATTTCCTGCCTCTCTCTTCCGACTCCCATATCTGTAAGAAGAGAGAACACACCTCAGAAGCGACTCTTGACAAATTCTGAGACAGTCTTAACCGTGAACTCCATTCTGTTGGCTTCTCAAACAACAGGCCCCTGAAGCCAGGCTCAAGTATCGGAAAGGAGGCCCCGGGTGTGTGTGTGTGTGTGTGTGCGTGTGTGTGTGTGTGTGTGTGTGTGTGTGTGTGTGTGTGTGAGGTGCTGACCCGTGAGAACCCCAGATGGGGCCAGCCCAGTCAGTGTTGCTACTAGGTGTTTCAGGTCTGTGTTTTCACACATCTCGTCATTTACCAAGGACCTACTGTCACCCGGAACTGGGAAATAGGAGCAGAAATCCCTTGGAAAGTGAGAAAGAAGAAGAGAAAGAGGAACCCATGTCTTAAACTCTCAGAGAGGGGAGGGCAGGTGGACGGGAGGAGAGACATACATTTCCAAACATGGGCCAGCCTCTGCTCTGGGTGAGATGAGCATGTACAGCAGCTGCACCTATTCTGGGCCTGAGATCTCTGTCCCGGGGCAACAGGTGTGAAGACCTAAGATATCCTGGCGCATTCCCGGTGGCACAACTCAGTCTTCCAAAGACTCATTCTCAGCTGGAAAGATACAGGTCTCCCTTTTCTGTTTTCCTAGGGCCCACCAGCCTTGGGGATCCAGGGCTCATCGCACAGGTTTCTGGGACTGTGGCTTCTGGGACTCGCACATGCTCACCCTCCTCTGAGCTGATGAGGAGCGAAGTACATGTCAATCACAGTCCGTGCCCAGAAGCTCACAGGGGGAGTCAAGTAGGAGCATAGACAGGGAGCAGAGGTGAGCTTTGCCGCCTGGTCATGCAGCCCCAGGTTTAACATCCCCGAACTAACAGGATCTTCCATGCGATATGTGGTCCGTAAGTTCACACTGATTGGATCTGACGCTGTTATCATTGGTCAGCAGGAGCAAAAGCCCACAGCCCCGTGTCTCCAAGACACTACAGAGTAGAGACTAATCTTTCAGGGAAAATCAGCACATTGGCTGTGACCTCATCTTTGTGATCCGAGGGAGCCTTTGTTAGGGTGTTTTCCAGCCACCTACCTCCGTTGTGCTCATCTTAGGGAGGGGTCAGAGGGCAGTGCCAGTCCACCCGGAAACTGGAATAGGTACTCTCAACAGGAGCCCTCGACTCCTGCAGGTCTCTTCTAGCCTGTCAGCAGAGCTGAGACTCCAAACCCTGACCCAGGCCTGAGTGCTTGGTGCTGAGCATGGCGTTAACGTCCTCCCTTCCTCCCTTCAGGTTCTGTCTTGGCTTGTAATCCTGAGTAATCTATTGCCTTTGCTCCATTGTCTGAAACATAGATAAGAAAAGCACACAGGGTTTTTTTGTGGCTCTTGACATCTCTGTAAGAAAATATTAATAGTGGCTCTGTGGCTTAAGCCGTCCCAAACTAGCTCTAGAGATTAAAATGACAGTGTGAATATGAATCATTACTCTACATGAAAAGAGCAATTTTGACAAGCTTCTTACTGTGTTTCATGACTTCCTTGAACTCACCCTTTGGGTTTTAAAGGCTGGTGAAATGAGGAGCCGATGATTTCTTCTAATATGAAAGTAGGAAAGGGGAATACCAGAGATGAAAGGTTCAAGTAAGGATGGACTTGGGAGAGAGAGGGAATGCGTGTGGGTAATAAAAAACTTAAGGGTGGGATGGAGAGATGGCTCTGCGGTTAAGAACACTGGCTGCTCTTCCAGAGGACCCAGGTTCAATTACCAGCACCCACATGGTAGCTCACAACTGTCTGTAACCCCACTTCTGGAGGGACCTGATACCCTCACACAGACATACATGCAGGTGAACACCATTACACATGAAATAAAAACTTAAAAACAAAACAAAAACTAACTAAGGGTGTATGTAAAACCCTTATGGAAATACTCTACTTTGTGGCAAAAAAAAATCAATCAATCAACCAATCAATCAAAAGAAGTTTGAACACAAACACCCTGCTTTCCCAAGAAAATATGGATTATTAAATTAAAATCTGTGCTAAGTGTGGCATACTTCTTTAGGCGTTATTGGTCAGGAAGGCCAGAGATATCCCCCAAACAACACAAGCTCTTGGTTTCCACCATGACTGTATGATAAGGCCCTGTTGCTGAAGACACAATAAGCTCTGGTTGTGGGACACAGAGAACTCAAGCTGGACCTGACCTGAAAACATCCTCTCTGCTATATAGCTTCTATAGTCCGGAAGATGCTATGTAGGCCCTTGGGGGAAGAAAAGTTATTAGTAGTATTGCCCAGCACCGAACCTTGAATACCGTAATACTGATCTTCTGGGCAAGAGGCGTGTGCCCGTTGGTGCAAGTGCCATGGAGGTTATGGGGCTAACCAGCCAGTTTCTGATCGGATTTGAGGCCTGGCTCTGTATGTACACCAGGTCAATGCCCATAGCTCAGGAGGTTATAGGCTCTAGGGAGAAACCTACTGCCGGTGTTTTGCTGATTGGACACGATGTCAGACTGCTTTCTAAATATGTGTATTAGTGTTATTCTCACCTTGGCCAGAGAAACTTCCGCTGGGATGGGTTGCGGTTAATGCAGAGACTCGTAACTGACCGAAGTGCTGAGAATGAATGACTGTGGTGTACTCATCTCTAAATGGGGGCATCTGTAGTAACCCCAGTGCCTGAGTCTCCGGAGACAGCATGGAAGAGGGCGTGGGAATGGAAGAGCTAGAGGATGGAGAGGAGTGTTGTGAAATGTTGGCTTCTGAACACGGCGGGGCTGTTGTAACTCATGAATTCACTGTAGCTGTAGCTACTGAAACCAACAGGGTCATCAGTATTCCACCAGGCAGCACTAATTATTACAAAGAAAGAAAGAAAGACAAGAAGAGCACACTAAGGTGGGAAGGAGACAAGCTACACCCCCAGCCTCTGTTTTAATCCTTTTGTAACAAAGTCTCACTGAGTTGCCAAGGTTGGCCTTGAACTTACTGTTGCTGGCCCGGCCTTGACTTCTCCATCCTTCTTCCTCAGGTTTGGTAAATACCATACACCATAAACATGTATAAAATTGTCAACAAATAAATAAAAGCCAAATGGTGGTGGTACACACCTTTAATCCCAGCACTTGGGGAGGCAGAGGCAGGGAAAAATCTCTGTGAGTTTGAGGCCAGCGTGGTCTACAGAGCAAGTCCCATGACAGCCAGAGCTACACAAAGAAATCATGTCTCAAAAAACAAAATAAACAAAATATTAAAAACAAAAAAATCCCATGCTCTGAGATGCACACAGCTCACCAGCGGTTTGGTTTAGGAGCACACAGTTCACGCCCATTGTAAATTGAAAACGCAGAAGCTGATCATGTGTTTAATAACCCAATCTAGCAAATATCCCAGCTCGATTGCCTCGAACACCACAGGGCCAGTCATTTCCCTCACCGCTATGTGGCTCACTGGGAGCTATGGCTTGCTGCTGCCACTCGGCATGGAAAGGATCATTGGTCATGTTGTCAGCCCAGGAAAGGATCGAAATCTCAAAGTCCAAGTGTGATTTCTACTTAATGCCTTTTGTTTTCCCACTAGAATAAATTGAGCCATAGCAAATTGGGAACTATGTACAGTGTCCAAGGCAAATAATGTCACAGCTGAGTCTGTGTAGATCAACAGAGGCCTCCTCGGGCCTGTATGAAACCTGTATGACCTGCCACAGTTCCACCAAAAGACTCAGTGGCCTCTCTTACTGCTGGTCAAGTACACTCAGAATGACGCTCAACTCGGGTCCCACCTGTGGCTGAAGTTTGCGCTTCCCCACAAACTTAGTTACTTTCCATTTGCTGTTATTCTAACACTGCTCAGGCTGTCTCCTCACACCTGCCCAGCCACCAGTGGATGTTCCAACATGTTTCTAGGAGCAGCCCCTGGCTTCACTCACGAGGATCAAACCCAGGGCCTCACACGTGCTAGACAGGTGCTTTACAGGTAGCTCCATCCCTTCCTTCTGTTTTACCTTTTATATTGTGACAGTTTGCCCAGGCTGGCCTCAAACTCACTCTAGAACCAGGCCTTGACTCTTCCATCCTCCTGCCTCAGCCACCCCAGTAGCTGGGATTACAGGCCTATGACACCAGGCCCAGCTTCTAGG
Organism: Peromyscus leucopus; assembly: GCF_004664715.2. Taxonomy (NCBI): domain Eukaryota; kingdom Metazoa; phylum Chordata; class Mammalia; order Rodentia; family Cricetidae; genus Peromyscus; species Peromyscus leucopus. Next base: position 49,968,815 of record NC_051086.1, read on the forward strand.
GCACCTTTTAAGTTGCCCCTATTACCTCGAGTAGTACCCTACCTTCTGTCTTACCGATCCCTGCATTTCCAGTGCCCACCCAGATACCCTGTGTTTTCAAAGACTCTCGGGACTTGATTTTCTCAAATTTGCCCCAACTAGGTGAAGTGAAGATTATGGAAGTTAGAGACGAGGTCTCCATGATCTCTCTTACTTCACTGATGGGAAGGTAGGGGGCAAGAGCCTGCCTCAGGGTCACCCTACCTGTGTGTGTGGCAGAGGCTAAAACTGTGTCACAAGACTTTGCTACCTTGGAGACACCCTGCCTACCTACTCCTTTACCTCCTGACCTGTCTGTCCACTCAGTCTTCCACCCGGCCCATCTCAACTACCACCATGTGCAGTTCCTAAGCATTGCCTCCCATACCCAGCCAAAGGCTCCTGAACATCCACCGGGCTTGGCAGCCTCTTTTGTCTGCTTGGTGCCAGGTTCTCCCACTAGGTGGCACCACGGCTCTGCCAGGAGCACAGTTCCCATGGAGGCCACAGCAGAAGTGATAACATTCCTCAGGCGCCATGGCCTGTAGGTGGCTCCTGCGAGATGTGGGCGGACAGTGGAAGGCTCTCCACCACCTCAGCCTGCATTTATTAGAAAACGCCAGGGCGGTGTTGTTGGGTGCTACAGTTGAGGTAAAAGGAAAAGCTGGCGATAGGGATCCTGTCTTAATTTTAAATTTCGTTCATCATGGAGTTTTGAGTATCAAGTTTAATTTTTTTTTTTTTTTTGACTCCCCTGGAGGCTATACCCAAGGAGAAAGCTTGGAGCCATGACAGTGGGCCTGTGCCTGATGTCTTGAGTTGCTATGGCAACAGATGCCCTGGCTGTTGTACGTGGCCCTTTCTCTTTGTGAGGGCCCTGGATCAGAGAGGATTTCAGGGCAGCCACCATTCGGGTGCACAGAGTCATTGGGAAGAGTCGACCCCTGGCGGTATCTAATGTCTCTCAGGAGATATGTCCACCTAGGAAGACCCCATTCTCCCTGGGAAGCCGCCCCTGCTGTCTCCAGCCCCTCCCTGCCGGGCTAGGTTCCCCCAAAGCCTTGAAACCCACAGTGCCCCCACCAGGATCCATGTTAAAGCTCTGGTTAGTGGAAGAGACAGGTTTTCTTGCTTTCTGGAACACTCCTTTGCTCTCCACACGGCTTCATTCTTTTCTTCAGGGAATGAAATGCCTTTCACTACTGCACGGGCTCCCTTAGGTCTCCTTCCTCTCTGTGTCTGAGAAGAACCTCCCTCGCACTCTCTCCTGTCTGAAGTGTATTCTCCATCCTCCGTAGGACTCCTCTGCTCAGGATCCTCCTTTCTGTGGATCCAGGCGCCACTGCAGAGATGGAGGAGAAAGGATATCAAACAAGCTGCCCGCCTCCAAAGCCCTGACAGGAACCAAAGGGCCCAGTGTGCAAACTGTCACCCCCAATCTCGGTGGAGAGCCAGCTGGGGAGCTTTCTGAAACACTGGTGTTCATGGTCAGGCACCATGGCATCCACTCTTACGCCCAGCTACCTGGGAGGCTGAGGCAGGAGGATTGCTTGACCCCGGGATTTAGAGACCAGCAGAAGCGACATAACAAGTGCCTGCTTCCGAAAGCAAGCAAGCAAACACACACACAACAATAACAACAGATTGCTCAGGCCACACATACAAGATCAACTAAGTCAGAGTCCCTGAGGCGCAGTCGCCGTATATTAGCAGTTTATAACACTCCCAAACCTCCACCTGAAAACATTCCCAGCTGGTGGGTACCAGCACGGGGCTTAGGTTCCACTGAGCCTAAGCTGCCACCTACAGGCCAGAGCGGGTACTGCCTTCAGCTGCAGGGAAGGAGAGCAGGTTGGCACTGTCGCGTTGGGGCTTTGGAGGCTGGAGTTCTATCCACCACCAACTCTCTTGTATAATCCTACAGGGAACCTCAGACCGAGCCTCTTCTCAAATGTTCCACCTCCGTAGGCCCGCTATATTCCCCAGGCCACAAGAGCTCAAATGTACACTCGGCACAAAACTGACTTCCTGGCTCTTCCAGGCCCGCCCCACGGCTGCTTTATCCCCAGAAACTGTGTCTTTTCAAGATTAGCAAGTTTCCACGCCTGTGTCCCACTCCATCCATCCTGCTGTCGTCTTCTCTGCATGCCTGGGTAACAGCACAGCTAGAATTTAGTCTCAGATTTCAAAAAAACGTGCAGAATAATATTTGTTTATTTAAGCACATACTTTAAAATCGTATTTCTCTCTGTCCATTCTGCTCAGGGTGGGAGCAGGGTATGAAGTTACATCTTAACAGGTTGGTGGCACTGGGAACTGAAGGTAATATCCATTTATTAAGAGTGAGCCATTTTCCATGGGCCTCTCTTTCTTCATCTGTAACATGAATAACTACATCACCCACCCTAGAGGATCAATGCTACGGTGCTGATAAAAGCCCCCACACAATATTGTCTGATACAAACAGCAGTTTCCAAGGGCTAACTGAACTGTCTGGTCTGATGACTGGACCAGACAGAGGCATGAAATATGCGGACTTCTGTTCATTTTTACTTTTATCACACATGACTTGCTTCACACACGTGAGTAAAATTGGTCCTGAAAGCCAAATACTAAGGACAATAGCTAAAAAATGGTGGTCAGAGGTGCCAATGCCAGCCTTTAAAACCAAGTTGCATTTTTGGATAGTGCCAGCAGCAGGGGGCAGTGTAGGGCCACAAATGAATAGATGAGCTCCTGGCCCGAGCTCAGTGGCTGAGGACTCCGCCTTGGATTTAACCACCTGGCTTTTCTTAAGCCTGAAGTATCTTGTCTGCTAGTTTGCCAGGTCTGAGTCTGAATGCTTTTCTGTTAACTGCTTTTCTGGTTCCCATCTACCACTTGGGATCAATGTGACATCTTCAAAGTGAGCTCTGCTCTCACATCCCATGACTCGTCTTCCATGTAACTGTGCTCTCTTCTTACCTGCAAGCATGGCAGATGGGTCATAAAGTACAGCGCTTCTGCAGAGTCTGGCCTGAGAACCCTCCTCCACGTCTCCACCAAACAGCTCACATTCATTTGGGAGATTTTGTCACTTGGGAGATGTTCACAGGTGCCTCCTGTGCACTGTTCTACACACCATCCTTTTGCTAGCCCAAGGCAGGCCCTATAAAAGGCTTGGTTTCTCTGACAGGGACTGAACTACTATGACCTCTAGAGATTCAGAATGACCCAAGCTTTTAGCAAGGGTGAGCACAACCCCATGCCTCTCTGGAGAACATTTCCCAAATCTCAAATCCCCATTGCACAATTCATGCTCCCTTAGCGGAAACCCCCCTCCCTGCCAAGCTGACTCAAACTTTGAAGCTTCTTATAAGTACTGTGACAAGAACCCAGAACTGTGGTGATGCCCCCAATCCAACTCTTCTGTCTTCAACCCATCCCAAGAGATAAGTAAAGCAATTACAGGGACTTACTTTCCAAGACTGTCAAGATATCAAACTTCCCCTCTCCCTAGCAGGCACTCAGATGATCCTGGACTTGGCAACAATGTGCCCCATTGACTTCAGGGCTGCCTGAACCACCCTACCTACAGGTTCTTATTTAAGAGCATTTTGATTATATCTGCCCCTTAAGGAGAATAGGGGAAAGTGTTCTTGCAGGATTATGCAGCGTTGGAGACAGGGAGGTCAATAAGTATCCTTGACTTGAGTGCTACAGACTATTTTAAGAAATGGCAGAGGAAGGATATGAGGAATCAAAGGATTTGATGCCGATTAAATCAGAGAGATTACTACATCCTTGTAGGGGATGCATTGCTAAGATGGAATGAGATGAGTGAATGATATAAGATACTCAAGACAGCAGGAGAAGAAGAGGGTACCTCGTCTGTTTGATAACCCTAGAAGAAAAAAACACCCAAGAAATCCATGGTGGAATTACACTGTGAGCCTCAGGCTTGATCTAGTTTACACCCTAACAGGACAAGCATGAAAAAGAAAGAAAGAAGAAGAGAGAGAGAGAGAGGGAGGAGGGAGGGAGGGAGGGAGAGAGAGAGAGAGAGAGAGAGAGAGAGAGAGAGAGAGAGAGAGAGAGAGAGAGAGAGAGAGAGGTGGGAGGGGGGGAGGAAACTATGGTTAAAACAAGAATTTAGGATCACAGGATCATATCAAGAGGTCGCTTGAAGGCCTAGCAACAGATCCCTGACAATGAGATCTGGAAGCAGACAGTGCCCTGTCTAAATAGTTCTTGAGGTTACAGTGAACAGAACTAACTGCCTATCAATACCAAGGAGCTAAGGTAGCCAAGACAGGTAAGTATTATTGATTGCACTGTTTAGGAACAAAAGACCACACAGTATATGATTCTACCCATGCAAACTATCCAGACCAGGAAAATCTACACAAACCAAAGTTTGATGAGTGGGTGCCAGAAGGGGAGGGGAGGAGAGAATGGAATTGCTACTTAACAGGGGCTGATTTGTTTGAGGGTGTCGAAATGTTCTAAAATTAAACAGCAATTGTCGACTGCACATTTCTGTGAATATGCCAACGTTACCGAACTTTTAATAGGTGCACATTAAGGTATGTGAAATTCACCATAGTAAATGTGTAGAGAGGAGGCAGGAAAGTGTGTGATACAATTTACAAATACTCCACTAGAAATGACCCCACAACACCCAAGGATTATATTCATTTGCCTGGAGAGTTCAGTGTGGGAAATTTTATCCTGAGGCAATGCCGTAAAGGGAGTGTTTCTAAGCCACCAATAGGAGTGAACGAAAAGCAAAGGGATTATAGAGAAAAATAAGACACATCCCCAATTCAGCAGACTCAATGGCTTTTAGAGAAGGGACTCAGAAGGTCATGTGATCATGCAGAAACCATCTAAAACAGCACCAAAGGCTTGAAAACGAAAATAGTCTCTTTTATACCCCAGCTCGTCAACCTCACTCCCGGACTTAACCACTGGGTCCAGGTTTTGTTGTTGTTGTTGTTTTGTTTTCTAAGACAGTGTTTCTCTGTGTAGCCTCTGCTGTCTTGTAAGTCGCTCTACAGACCAGGCTGGCCTTGAACTCACAGAGATCCACCTGCCTCTGCCCCCACAAGTGCTGGGATTAAAGGTGTGCACCACTACCACCCAGTGACACCTTCTACTTCTTGTAGATCCCAATAGATTCCACATAGGAGTGAGATCCTGTGAAAAGTGGTTGCCTCAATCTAGTCTATTTCTCTTCACAAATGGCCCAAAGTTTTCTCAGCCGAGGTTTGCACAGTAGCTCTTCAGTCACACTGCTGGAGATGGAAGGATCACATTAGCTGTGGGAGATGGAAGCCTGCATTACCATGGGAAAGATGCATGCTGGCTGATGTCTAGGAAGATGCTGTTTCTGCACATGGTGTCTAAGTAGTGATGGAACTAACTGAAAAATCACTATTGGATACCTTTCCAGGGGAAGGAGACATAACCACAAGGCTCCCATCAACTGTTAAGGGCTCAGTCTTACTGGCGATGGGCTGCTCTGCAACAGTCTTGAAACATGGGGCACAGAAATAGGAGGAGGACCGTCCAGGCGCCAAGTCCCCTCGAAGACTCCTCTCACTCTGCAGTATTTTTAGTCGTGGTAATTGTAGGTGGTGAGCAGAGCACCAGAGCCCTCAAAATAGGTGGCTCTCAAACACGCAAGGTCAGCAGGTGTCATCTCCGTCAGCAAGCCTGCAAGGAGGAAGGGATTAGCTGTGCACAGGGCAGTTTTCCAGAAGAGGCCGTCTTGGAGAGTGATCTGGGGTGACCTTACTCAGGAGATTAATGTGCTTCTCCCCTTGTGCTGTTAGCAAGCAGCAAAGTATCTGACACCTGGGAGACTGTGTGTTGTGGTAACGGGGAGAGTAAACACGGGGGTATGGTGGTCGCTTGAGTGGCTATTGGGAAAGAGGAACTGGGAATAAAACATCAGTGTATCTCCGGAGGTTCAGCATGTTCTGTCGAATGGCCTGGGCCCCTGATGTGGAAATGGCCAACAGAACATCAGATTTTGATAAAGATGGCCACCGAGACTATCAAACTAATGCTCTGTGCTCCCTCGGGGATACAATCTGGAATGGGCCCCAAGGCTGGTGTAATAAAGGCTTGCTGTCCAGCATAATAGCCACTGGGAGGTAGGACAATCTTGAAAAGGTGGGACCCAGTAGGAAGATTTCCAGTCATGGGGGTATGCCAGCCCCCTTCTCTTCCACTTACTTTTTTTTTTTTTTTACATCCCAACCACATGGTGAGCTGTTTTGTTGTGCCATGAGCTCATGCCAAGATGTGTTGTCCCCCACCCCTATCAGAGGCCTGAAAGCAATGGGTCTCCCCATTGCTGGACTAAAACCTTTAAACTGTGAACCCAGATAAGCTGCTTTTCTTTACTTCAGCTTGGCTGCCTTGGGTCTGTGCCGGTGAATGAGCCCAGTGACATTATGACCTCATCTGCCAGGAAAAGAATGCTTTTTGGACCCAGAAAAAATCCCTTTATAGGTGAATAACCAGTTCTGGTAACAAAAATCAATTGCTTGTGAATTGGGTGACCATCGATGAAATTTTGATCACTTGATTAATCCTATGTGCCCTGATAAAACACATTCTAAAATAGCAATGTGGAACCCTTTCTCTGAGTACTTCCTCTATAGAAAATGGCATGGGGGGATCTGGCAAAACATAGCCTCTATTCCCAGGAAGCTTCCAGACCAGTGATGAGGCAGACCTGATCAGCAGGTAAATGCCAGTCTTCTTCTGGCTACACCTGAAAGGGCCACCCCCTCCACTGTCTCGTTTATAGTCTACATGAACAGGTCAGTCAATCCTCTTCCTGTGAGAAACCTCCGATTCCATCTGGACCAGTGGCTTTTAGTCCTGCCTGAACATTAAAGTCATTGAAGGAATTTTGGAAGTGTGCCAAAACCTGGAGCATGGACCCATTCCCTAGGGCTGTTCACTGAGCTGGTTGAAAGAAGAAGACCAACCCCACGCATCAGTATTTTGCAAATCTGCCCAGGTGATTCAAAGGCAGGGCTCACAATGCCTGACCTAGCTCAACAGTTCTACTTTCTAGGAAGGTAAAGTAAGACCCACAGAATCAAAAGGACAAAGCTAGAGTTAACGTTCACATCATCCAGTGACTTCTAGCAGTCTAAGCCAAGCTAGGCTTTGCTTTGGGCAACCACTGTCTCCTAAATCTCGTCTTTCACACGTAATCTTCATAATATTTCCTTACATGTACACGCTCTACATCCTTAACACGTCTTTAAAAATGACTCTCCACAATACCATTTAAGCTGTGTCCTCAGCAGTAAAACCCTCCAAGTTCAAATTGAACTGTAACGGATTTAGTAGCAGACCGATTTCCGTTAGCTGTCAGTCACATGACAGGTTTGCATCACACCTGAAGACACCTAGGGCTGAGTGTTTTTGGGAAGGTCTGGGGTAGGTGCTGTAGATGTTTGCAGGGGCAATGGGAGAAACTACAGAGGTCACAGGAACTGGGCAGGGGTTGATCCTCAGGGGGTCTGTGCTGGCTAACCTTATGTCAGCTTGACACAAACTAGAGTCATATGAAAGGAGGGATCCTCAGTTGAGAAAATGCCTCCATGAGGTCCAACTGTAAGGCATTTTCTTAATTAGTGACTGATGGGGGAGGGTCCAACCCATTGTGGGTGGTGGTCCTGGGGTTAGCAAGCTTTCTTGACAGGCTATCTTTGAACCACCAGCCCACAAATAATGAACCAGAGACTTATTATTAATTATGGAAGCTTGGCTTTAGCTTAGGCTTTTTACCAGCTAGCTCTTACAACTTAATTAACCAATACTTTTTAATCTACATTCTGCCACATGGCTTGGTTACCTCTTCTTAGTATGACACATCCAACTTGCTCCAAGTCTGCTGGTGAAATCACATGCCTAGATTCCTCCTCCCAGTTTCTTTCTCTGCCTGGAAGTGCCGCCTATTCTTTCCTGCCTAGCTATTGAGCATTTAGCTCTTTATTAAATCAATCAAAAGGCACCTTAGGCAGAGACACATCTTTACGGTGTAAACAAATATTCTGAAACATCTGGGGTCTATAAGAAAGCAGGGCCAGGCGGTGGTGGCACACGCCTTTAATCCCAGCACTTGGGAGGCAGAGCCAGGTGGATCTCTGTGAGTTCAAGGCCAGCCTGGGCTACCAAGTGAGTTCCAGGAGAGGCGCAAAGCTACACAGAGAAACCCTGTCTCAAAAAACCAAAAAAAAAAAAAAAAAAAAAAAAAAAAGAAAGAAAGAAAGAAAGAAAGAAAGCAGGTTGAGCAAGCTTTGTGGAGCAAACCAGTAAGCAGCACCCACCCATGACCTCTGCATCAGTTCCTGCCTCCAGGTTCCTTCTCTGTTTGAATTCCTGTCCTGAATTCCTTTGCTGATGAATTACAATATAGAATTGTAAGCCCAAATAAGCCTTTTCCTCCTCAAGTTGCTTTTTGGTCATGGTGTTTCATGACAGCCATAGAAACCCTAACTAGGACAGAGTCTGTCAGGCCTTGGTGGCACCCACCTCAGGAGTGAGGAAGAGGGGTGGACACAAGGACCAGGTGATTTAGTTCACCCCTTCTGGAAAGGCCACAGCTCAGCCTAACCAAAAGACTGTTAAAATGAGGCTGCCCATCTGTCACCTGGAATCTGCTGATGAAAGACTGAAATTGATGTAGAAGTGGAGGAGAATGATACCACAGAGTGCTCAGAAAGTCACACCAGAGGGCACAGTTTAAATTAAATGCCACCTTTAGCTCTTTCGGGTTCTTAAGGACTCAGAATTTTCAATCTATCTCTCCGCTTACTGAGACTTACTTTCCTTTTTTGTATAAGACAATTAATCTTGCTCTCTTTATAAATACAGTCTAAATTGACATGCAATATTCTGAAACAAGAGGGGGAAAAGATGTATTCCCTTGTCTTCTGAGTTGAGCCTCAGGATGAGAAAGGTCTTTGAGATTTGAGCGATAAATTATCCTTAATTGGGGTTTTGATGAAGAGGTTTCCTGGTTTTCAAATTTGGGAGCAGCGATATGAAATGAATGGCAGGGCAGATGAGGTGGCTTGGTGAGCAGATGCACTCACACACAGGCCCGACCACCTCCGTCCCGTCCTCAGCGCCCAGGGTGGAGGCAGAGAACAGATTCCTGAGAGCTGACCTCTGATCTTCACATATACTGTGCCATGGCATTTCTGCTGAGATTCACACATAAACACGAGACACACACACACACACACACACACACACACACACACACACACACACCTCACACCTAGGCACAACACACATTAAATTTAAAAAAGGAAGTGATTGGAGAATCCTTTGGTGAAATGAGAGGATGGAATCCTTCAAAACAGCCCTTCTGGACAAAACCCAAGGCCAGGCGTTTCTTTCTTCATTTAAACATAGAATAAAGACATAAAGCACTGGGCAGGAACGTTCACACTGGTTTAAAGGTAAAGCTGCTGCCACTCAGAGAAAAGCAAGGGAGAACTGTAGTATTTATTATTGTGATTAATCTTAAAGATTTGAAGTAAGTAAAACATTTATTAAATCTGACTGGTAGGTCATGGATACTTACTACATTGTTTACCAAACTTTCCTGTCAACATGTCTTTATAGAGGAAAGCAAAAGTTGTTTTCAGGGACTACAGTTCTAATTCCAATGTCTGATGTGTGGGTATAAATTCATTAGAGATACATATCCATTGTGACGCAAAGGCTTGCACTGTTTATATGGAGAGACAGGTGCAGACCTCGGCTTTTGTTGCATAAAATGACATGCAAATTTAGCAGGAAGGAGTTTTTAAAGAGTTGAGGGAGCAAGGGCTGGTGAGATGGCTCATCATGTAAAAGCTCTGGTTTTCAAGCCTGATGACCTGGGTTCGAACCTTGGAACACATGTAGAGGTGGAAGGGTCCTCTGACTTCCACACATGACCTGTGGTATACATGCCCACACATACACATCAGTACACACAGTCCACAAACACACATTAGACACACAGCCCACAAATACACATTAGACACACAGCCACAAATATACATCACATCACACACACACACACACACACACACACACACACACACACACTGAATACAAAACTTTTAAAGAGTTAAGGAAACAATGTTCGGTTAGAATATTTGCACAATTAAAATATGTTGAGTTAAAAAATATTTAATTTAATAAAACACCCTTGTTTTTCCAAAACATGATGCTTCGAAAAAAACCTTTATTTCTTGAATTTACTTAAAAATGTAATGACACATGTAATCATCTACATTAATTGGACATGTCAAGCAATATTAAAGGAGTTGACAGTCTCCCATCTCTCAGTTCAGCTCTGCCCCTACCCTACAAGTTAGCCAAGGTGAGCCCCTTGACTCTATCCTTCTGTCTCTTTCTCTAAAAAAAAAAAAAAAATTAGAATAACTTTTTTTTTAATTGTACCACAGTCATTTTGGAAAAATGCACAAAGGAACAAAACCAAGATAAAATAAGAACAGTTCAGTGGGCATGCATTTCTAATTCAGCTTGAGCAGACTTTGTACCTTTTAAATCCTGCATCAAAGATTTAGGCTAGACTCTACTTGCTAGCATATGTGCGTGTGTCTTCACTTCAGACATTTACTTTCTGTGAGTGTGTCTTGAGGATCCCAGGGGAGTCAATCATTTCGGCTGGTAAATCACCAAGGATCCCCTGAGACTCACAGTGGGAACCACCCTTGTTCCCCAGGGCATAGCGGGGTATAGTCAGAGACCAGGGCATTCTACTGCCTTCTCCCAGACTTCTGGATGGTCACAGCTTAGCACCCCCACCTCCCCTCTGCCCTTTCTCCTCTTGTCCTTGCCTACATTACCCCCCTTGCCCTACTCCGTCTCTGCCTCCAACTGGCAGAAGAAGTGTCCATGTCACTCACTTCTTGGGTAACTGGAGCTCCTCAGCTGTTCGGGTCCTGATTTGGAAGGACATCTCAGTGTCATCCTGGCTCCTACCACACAGCCAGCCTTCCAGAGGGCTTCACCTGTCAAAGCTGGGGGTGGACTTGTATTTCCTTACGAGAACTCTGTAAGAGAACTCAAAATAAAATAAATCATCGCAAGCATTAGACAAAGTCCTCTCCTGAGAGTCTTCCTGCTTCAGAATCAAACTTGCCCCTAAATCTACGGGAGGTGGGAGGGCTCACCATGTGGTCCTGGAAGGTATGCAGGGGGAAAGCCATACAAGAAAGATCCAAAGGCAGTGTTACCCTCTCTGGGATGAGCAAAGCCCAGAGCCAGAGGCAGGATGGGAGTGCCGATCTAGGGAGATGGGACATTTTAATCAAGCATTGCGATTAGCTTCCACAGAGCTTCAGAAACCAGAGTGGGCTTTGCCTGGGCAAATAATTGGTCTTTTCTCTCTTCTCTCTTCCCTTCTTCCATGTCTCTCTTCCTTTTCTTTTATAAAATCGATTATTTGGAACCAAATTAGCATCATAATCTGTGCCCAGGCTCTGCCTGTGTTCCCTGGGGGACAATGATTAGTGGGAAAAGCCAGCAGCAACTCTCATGGACTACACACAACGGACAGTGAACCCTGCTATAAAGCAGAGGCTTAGAGTGCAGGCTGGCTGTGACAAACGCTACCATCTGACACTGACACTGGGGACAGACATGCATGAGTCAGGATGGGTAAGGGATGGCATGTTAGTTTTGCTGCGAGCCTGAAACTGCTCTGAAAAAGTACATTTGAAATGTTTTTTTTTTAAACATGTCAAACACTCCAAGAGGCAAAATTATGTACTGTACGCACTTGTACAACATAGTTGTTAAACAATAACAACGGAGAAAGAAACAAGGACCTTAAACAGTCCCCAGGGTCTAATACCAGCAAGCGCCTAGTGATCTTGTGTGGGGACAAGGAGCCTTGGACAGGTCACATTCCTGTGCCCAGTGCCAGCGTCCCTTGGCATTATCCTCTTACACAGGGAGAAGCAAGAATGTCCTTATAATCCAAGGCCTGGACTCCCCTTCCTTGATGCCTGTGGGGTAAGAAATCCGAGGACAGAATGAGCCTGCCAGACATGGCTTCTTGACTCTGACTCTGGCTGAGAGATGGGGCCGGAGCTACAGATCCTGCTGGGGATGTTCTCAGAAACTCTATCAGGTCAAGCGACCTCAGTTGATCTGCCTGACCCTGGGTTTCTCTGTTAACCCCTATCTAGGAGAGCATATTGTCATCCATGCTATCCAACAGACACCATTCTTCATTGCTTATGATTACAAACTCATTCCACATCTTCTGAGTACTCCCATTTGCCATGCAGTGCTGAGTTCTCACACACATCCTCCTGTCCCCCCTCTTCAGACTTAGGAAGAAGGCTCTAGTCCTCCCTCTGCGTGAATGAAGAGCCTCTGGAGGGGGAAACAACTTGTTTAAGTCACAAATACATTAAGTTTGGGGGCTCAGATAAACCCTCCATCCAGGCATGCGTCAAAGCCCATGTCTGCCTCCTGCGAGCTGCTCTTCCAAGCTCAGGCTATGGCTGATGGCAGGATGAGCAGGAGGGCACTGAGCTTTTCTGAGGACTGCATCTGTGTCGTTGTAGCATCCCAAGTTGGGTTAGTCAAAGGCCCTTTGTCCTCCATCAATCCCTGTCTCTCTAGAACATTCTGTGCTCATTCTCCCCTTGCCCTATCCAGTGGTGACCCTGGGTAGCTGATTTTTTTCCGGACCCACCATGATTTCTTAGACCACACGGTAAACATGGCTTTTGTGTTCCCCCTGCTGGGATGATTCCCTCTTCATTCTTTCAGAAAGACCTATCTTTTAGGAATAAATTGCAGAAGCGAGATCAATGGCAGTTAAGGGCACTTGCTGCTCTTGCCGAGGACCAGAATTCATTTTCCAGTACCTGTATCAGGTGGTTCACAACCAACAGTTACTCTAGCTTCAGGGGAGCCTATACCCTATACCCTATACCCTCTTCTGGCTTCTAGGGCCACCTGCATACAGGTGTGCACACACATGTGTGCCTACACACATAAATAAAAATCAGTCTTTAAAAAAGCAAACAAACAATTGTAATCGTCTCCATCCAAGGGAAGCTTTTTCAGACCTCGAGAAAGTGACCTTTCCTCCCACCATTAGGGTTGTGCCACTCTGGGAGAGCCTCAGGCCTTGCCCCTTCCATGTTGGTGTTCTTGATTGGCCTTCTGTGGAAGCATAGCTGTTCACTTTTGCCTGGTCCTCCTCCCCTTCACAGTAGGTACTAGCATCATGGTTCTAAGCACATGTTGGGTGTTCAAAATACTTACTGTGTAGATGGAACTCCAGTTGAAAAGTATAATTAGAATTTTGGAGATGAACAATATAATTTTAGTTTTCACTTGCAGACTCCATGGCTAATGGTGATGTGCCCCATGTGCCTAAAGGGACCTTTCCAGTTAGTTGTAAACGAATTCTACCCAGCTATTGATGAGCTTAATGCTTACTGCTTCAGGTTGATTGCGAAAATAACAAGGTTGTGCTGGTAAATATTGCCATGCAGAGATCAAATATAGTTATGAGTTTAGGTTGGCGAATGGCCAGGAAGTTACTCATGCGAACCCATTCACTCATTTCCCCGTATTAGCGCCTAATATGTGCCCTCCACTGTGCTGGTCACAGGAAGTTGACAGACACCTTGAGGGTCTTCTGACTAAGCAGCTGATCGCCTAACTATGGGTTAGGTGCTGCAGGACAGAGGGACTTCTTTTAGGAATTCTTCTGCTTGCTGGGAAACTCGTGATCACCCACGTGCTGAGCTCTTATCCAGGATCCTTGCATTTGCTGTTCCTTCTGCCTGGAATGTTCTTTCCCCTGATGTTTTCTCAACTGGTATCTTCTACGGTATAGATTACAATTCAGTTCCATCCTCATCAGAGACTTTCATCAGCATCTCAGTGGCACTCTTCTCCCTTGTCACTCAGCACGTCCCTTTGCTTCAGTCTCTTCATTTTTTGGAGACACTGTCTTTAGTCGTCCACTTGGTCATCCCATCTCACACAAGTGTAAACCCATGGGAAAACAATTCTGCTTTTACTCTTCAGAATTTGGAATGCCCGCATTATAGCAAATGTTCCCAAGATTTGTGGAGGGAAGGTACAATTCAACCTTCACAGGAGTGAGAGGGACAAGATTCTGCAGACACTGACTGGGACTAAAGGGGGCCGGGGACATGATCAGGCATGAGGCTCCAGTTTGTTTCTCCAAATTATAAAAGCGGTTCAAAAACTGAGAGCTAGTGATGGGCATGAACAGTAACTGCGTTACGGGAGAATCTGTGAAAAATTGGAACACACATGAACCAAAATGATGACCATGCCGAGTCAGGCCAGAGAGCATGGACAAAGGTGCAGAAGCAGAAAACAGTTTGAACCAGGGAATGGGCACCAGTGTGGTCAGGAGCAAGAGTTTACAAAGGCGAGCAGTGAGAGATGAGCCTGGAAAGGAGGCTAGGTCAGCCCAGGGTTGGATCTCAACATCAGCCACTGAAAGTATTCTCAAAGATGCAAAAGACTAAAAACTCAGCCAGTTGCATCTCCACCGACACAATTCATCATGATCCAGGCTAGGGGTATAAGTTCAGTGCCAGAGGGCTTGTCTAGGATGCACAAGATCTGAGGTTCAAACCCCAGTACAGAAACAAAATTCATTTTGTTCTAAAAATCAACCTCTGAAATTCTTAGATGATACTATATAATATCCAGACTTCTCTTTTCTGAGTTAAATTTTTAAAAAGCGTTTTAATTATGTGTATGGGGGACTGGGAAGGCACAGCTCTTCCCTGGGGACCCTGTGTGTAGGGCGCTCACGGCACAAGCAGGCACAGCGCAGTGCATTTAATCAGATTTGGTACAGACTGTAAATCTACTGGCAGTGCTGGGACTTAATAAAAAGTGTGTTACGGAGGAGCTCTGCTCTCAGGAAGACGGGCTTTGCCATTAAAACACTTTAAATCAGACCCAAAGGGGAAGAGTACAAACCTTCATCCTGCAAGTGTTTTGGAAAAGTGCAAGGAATATTGATTGGTATTTTAGGAGTGGAAGTAGGCTCTTTTATGTCTCTTGCTTCTTTAAAAATGTATAAGCAAAGTCACTAAGAACCCATCTGTGTTAATGGCAAGGTGGAAACCACGGCAGCTCTTTGTGTAGGAGAGTGACACTGCAGAACGTTTAAAAGGACCTGATGGTGTCTAAAAGCAGATGAGGAACATTGGAAGCTTCCTTCACACAGGTCAGCTTCTGTTTGTGGCTCCACAGGCCATTTGCTACATCCACTCACTCCTCAAGGATCAGCTGCTCCCTTCCAAGTATTAAGATGTCAGCGAAAATCTACCTTCTGGGGAAATTCAATCTGGGGAGGAGAGCGGCTGACGCTCGTAAAAATAGCTCTAGGGCGTTATGATCCTCTGGGCGAACCCGGGTGAAAGAGCAGACCTGTGTGATCCCCAGGACCATGGGCTCAGATGCACCCGGCCTGGGGTCAGGAAGTCAGAGGGGGCTAGGGCTGGGCTTCAGGGACTTTTGACATTCTCAGAAATTGAACAGCAGCAACAACAACACAATTTCAGGCCTTTAAAGAATGTTTAGGGGAAATCTTTCATCAGAATTTCAGATGTTCATGCCCCCCTCCCCAAATTAAGAACCATCGCCTTGATGTATAATGTCCACAGACATTTTTTCACTCTTTAAAAATAATTTTTCATTGGCTAAGAAATACTTAAATACATATCATGCATACACACACACACACACACACAGAGTCTCATGATGCAGCCCTAGTTGATCTGGAACTCCCAGACTGGCTTTGAACTCACAGAGATCTACCTGCCTCTGCCTCCCAAGTGCTGATATTAAAGGTGTATCCTGCCTCTTCTAGACCTTAAACACATAGTTATACATAGATAAGGCTCTTTACCCATCCTTCCACATTAGAACTGGTCTTTCTTGTTCTTGCCCTTCTTGTCTTTATGTACATTTTCATAGTTATGCACACACACGGACACTGTAGAGCATCTAGGTATATGCTATTAAATTTCAGTGGTGCTCTGTATGTGTCCGCAACTTGTTTGTACCCCACAAAGTCTGGAGGCCACTTCCACAAGTGCACGTAAGAGCATTCGTCTTTCTTCAGCTGCTGCATGGTACCCCAGGCAGGCTGTGCTCAGTGTCCATAGCCACACCTCTACCAATGAACACACAGTTGTTTCCAGTTCTCCTCCACCCAAGCAGCAACACAAGATGAGAATAATTGCATAGATCTCTCTCTGTGTGTATGTGTGTGTTTCTCTAGCTGAGAGGGCTTGCTTGGTCACATGAGATGCATCACATTTAAAAAAAATTTTGAAATTAAAATACAATTATAGCATTTTTCCTCTTTCCCTTTCTTCCTGCCAACCCCTATCCATGTACCCTCTCTCACTCTCAAATTCATGGCCTCTGGCCTCTCTTTATTTACTTATATTACATATTATTATTTTTTATTTTTGAATCAAATGTTTTCATGTAACATATTTTGTTCATGTCTTTCCCTCCCTAAACTCCTTCCAGACCCTCTCTACCTCCCTATCCAATTTAACTTTGTGGTCTCTCTCTTTTTTTTTTTCAAAAAAGAAAAAAAAACCCCACAAAAACAAAAATCAAAGCAGGCAAACAAAAGCAAATGAGACAGAAATAATGCCCAAACAAAAAGTGCTTACAGAAAAACCATGGAGTTTTGTGTGGCCAACTGCTCCTAGGCATGGAGCCTGCCCTGGAGTGTGGTTGGTACACTCAGTGACATTCTATTGGAGAAAACGGATTTTCCTTCTGCCAGAGGGTATCCCCTGTAAACAGTTCTTAAGGGCAGAACCCTGTGTCCACTTCCTCCTCTCAGTGTCGAGGCCCCATCAGGCTTGAACCTGTGCAGGTCTTGTGTATGCTGCCACAGTCTTTACGATTTCACATGTGCATCAGTCCTGATCTGATCTATGGGTTTAGAGATATGTCCTTAGGAGTCATTTTATTGCCACGTTCCTTTAGCAGAATAACAGTTGGTTTTCCCCTAGGCCTGTGACCTTTCTAGTCTCGGGTTATTGGTCACTTTGGTGGTGCCACTTATGGGTATCATCTCGTGCAGTGGGCCTTAAATCCAATCAGAAAGTGGTTGGTTACTCCTGTAACATTTGAGTCACTATTGTACTAGTATAACTTGCAGTTAGGTGACTGCTGTAGGTCGCAGGGTTTGTAGCTTGGCGACAATGATGATTATCTTTCTCTTCTGGTAGTGTGCAAAGTACCTTCTAGCTCCACGAATGCTAGTCTGTAGAGGAAAAGTTTCTAGTTAGGGACCAGCTCGACTTCTCTGTGTTCTGTGACATAAGTAAGTGCTGTCTTCAGCAGTAGGGACTCTTCATCAGGTTGTGGGGGAAAACCAACAGCCTTGGCAATAGCCTATGATGATTGGGGGATTCAATGGGGCTCCTTTGGCTAATGACTCAAGATGTAACCCATTCCTGGCACTGAAGGTTTTGCTTGGTAGCATAAAATGTCTAGTTGGGATGCTGTCTCTCCTACTATTTGGTCTCTCCATTTAGATTTTGTATCTGTATATATTTTAGGAAGCTTCTATAGTTGTTTTCAATATGGCTTTTCAAATGGCTTTTAGTGTTAGTTGTCTCTCTCTCTATTCTCTCCTTTAACCTTCTCTCCAATCTTCCTATTTAATCCTTTTCTCTTATCTCCATTTTATCTCTCCATAACACTATCCAATTCCCTTTCCTTGGGAGATCCTGTCCTCCCCCATGATCCCTTACTGGCTACCTAACCTAACCTAACCTCTGTAGTTACAAGGTTTTCTGTAGGAGTCCCCTCAAAATTCTCCCTCTGCATTTTACCTAGAAACAGACACATGTGTGAGTTTACATCCAAGAAGGAAAGACAGGAAGGAAGGAAGGAAGGAAGGAAGGAAGGAAGGAAGGAAGGAAGGAAGGGAGGGAGGGAGGGAGGGAGGGAGGGAGGAGGAGGGAGAGGGAGGGAGGGAGGGAAAAGGGAGGAAAGAAAGACGAAAGAAGCAAGATTTGTCTAAAATGTTTACACTGTCCTATCTGAGGCAACCCAGTGTGACTGACATTCTGACTTGGGTTCTTAGCTTGATTCTGCAGTTTACCAGCTACAGAATGCTTAATATTAGTGACTAAGCTTCTATTTGTTCTCCTGTGAAAAGAACTTCACTATCACTGCCTGACAGGCGTGCATGCATGCATGCCTCTGTGTGTGTGTGTGTGTGTGTGTGTGTGTGTGTGTGTGTGTGTGTGTGTGTAAGTGAGCAATGTACATTAGGTGCTACAAGCCCAGGAAACTAGTGAATTTACCCTCAGACCTCAGACCCCTCCCACTCTGTGACTTGTTGGAGCCTCCTCCTGGCTCCACTGACAGACTGATTCCACTTTCACTCATCTCAAAGGACTGCAAAGTCTTTCCCAGGCCTTTCTATCAAATCTTCATATGCTCTTAAAACTGAAATCCTCTGAGCTGCTTCACTTTTACTCTACTGCACAGGAATTTGCTTAGAAATACTGCAATTAAAAAAAAAAAACTTTGATAGGGAGAGATAAAGGATAATCAATCAATAAGCTATCCATTTTATCAATATCACTCACGAGAGTGCCAGAGTTCAAAGACAGGTTCCAATACCTTTCTTAAGAAATAGTGAGAAGAGACAGGAAATTTAAAGACAGCCAACAAAAGCAGGTGGCCTTCAGGTGAGCGAGAGGGATCACGACAGAGTCCAGTAAGTTGGAAAGTCAGTAAATCTTAAGAATTTAAAGGAAAAGCAGAACGTTGCTAGGTAAACAGGAGACAGATGCTTCTGGGGAGAAACGTGGGGTCAGTGACAGAAAGGCGACAGGAAGGCTGAGTGCTCTGCGGAGCTCTCTGGTGAGCATGGGACAACTGAGAAGCGAAGGCCAGGGTGGGTGCACATGGTGCCACACGATACGCTGGGTTTTGGTAGCAGTTGCTTCCTGGCCTTAGCATTGAACAGAAGCATACTTTACACTTTCCGTTTGGTAGTGTTTTGGGGGAGTATTAATGTAGTGTTTTGATGGGTAAAGTCCCATATTCTACAAGGCAGGTGTACCCCACAACAGAGTTTGCACATCAGCGGTTCAGAGGACAAGAAGCCCTGAAAGAGGGAGGACAGGGGGGACTTGGTGTCTCTACTGTAGAATCTTGCTTAAAATACAGTTAAAAAGATGTTGAGATGTATCTCAATTGTTACCTCCGTCAATCTGCTGACAGCCCGTTATCCTTGGGAACTGATTTACAGTTCAGGACTTGACATGGACAGTTATCAGATACCCATGCATGGAAGTTAATTTTGGAGATTCATGCTTTCTATTGCACTGTGTAGCATTTCATTTTTCAGAATTATGCTGCTGACTCAATATATTTTTTTATTTTATAACTGTGTTCTCAAAGCTGTCATTAACATTGACACTGAATGGAGCTGACATGAACTCCTTTATTAATGTATTCTGTAAGTTCACAGGCTGTTGAACTCTGCTCTGTCCCTGCAGAAAGTGAGGCAAGACTGGTCTGCACACACAGGTGTTTACTTAAGTAGCTGTAAGTGTGAACAGAGGAAGTAAAGACACCAGGACTGAGTACTCCTATCAGTGGATGCATTGGTTATTGTCTGTAAGAAATGGGCCAGTGATGCATGCCTATCTTCCCAGAGCTTGAGAGGCTGAGGCAGGAGGATCATGAGTGGAAGGCCAGCCTTGACCACAGAGTAAGATTCTGTCTACAAAAGAAAAGAGAAAAGGGTAGGAAAGGGATGGTAAGACAAGGGGAAGAAAAAAAATCCAACCCAATAATTATGTATTGAGATGAAAAGATTCCAGAAAATGTATTTTTCTTCTGTTTCCTTACAAGACTGAAGAATTTTGCATCTGGCTTTTTCTACACTAAGTGTGTGTTAAAAGCACTGGGCTGGGGAGCAGGTTTTTACTGTGTGTGCAGACCATCCAGGTTTCTTCTTAAATACAGATTCTGATCCAGTGGCTGGAAGAAGGACCATGTTCCCTGGGAAGCTGATGTGCCCGCTTGTGGACCACTTTTGAGCATAGTAGACTTTAGAAGTCTCTAAGTAGTACCTGGGGAGAACTTGTTGCTGTTTCAGATCTATAGGGTCACAACATCTAGTACTTAGAGGTTAGAAATCACTTCTGCTCCTTAAATGCAGTGGGATGGAAATCACAGATGATGCTGTTTATTTGGGGTTTCTTTGTTTTGTTTTTAGGATATGGAAAAAGGAACCATTTAAATCACTGGAAAGGGGATAAAGAATGGTTATAGATTGTCTTTTAGGATTTCTATTGCTGTGATAAAATACCATGACCAAACTCAACTTAGGGAGAAAAGGGTTTATTTCACTTTATAGCTTGTACTTCATCATCTAAGGAAGTCAGGGCAAGAACTCAAGGCAGGAACTGGAGGCAGGGACTGATGCAGAGCCCATGAAGGAGTGCTGCTTACTGGCTTGGTCCTCATGGATTTCTCAGCCTGCTTTCTTATAAAACCCAGGACCAGCAACTTAGGAATGACACCACCCACAATGACCAGGCTCTCCCACAATCATCATCAATCAAGAAAATGCACCAAATGCACCAAAGGCTTGCCCATAGGCCAATCTGATGGGGACATTTTCTCAATTAGGGCTCCCTCTTCCAAAATGATTTTAACTCATGTCAAGTGGACATAAAATTATCCAGTACAAAGATAATGTTGACAGGTATTTATTTTGATTGGAAAGATGGCCATTGTTCGAAATGAATGTCAAAGCTTTGCTTTGAAAGGTTATAATAACGTTTGATTGTCAGTGAAAAGTCTGCTGAATCAGGAATTGGCAGAACTGAGCACCACCCCAACCACTGGGTGATCATCTTGGAGATCAGGTAGCCTCTGTAGGACCCAGTATAAAGTGCACCAGGCTCCTTTGCATTCTGAAAGACCATGGGTGTAAGGCAACTGGGAAGGACTGTCAGGGAGGCCTCACTAGGAGCTTTGAGGGAAAAATACCTCAGGCCAGCTCAAGGTATTCATTGCATTCTTTGAAGAATACACATCTCATACACACATAGGTATCTCATCAAACCAGCAACTATTTGAAAAGTTCAGTGGTGGCATCATTGAGAAAAACATTTTTCTTAGCTGGTCATAGTGGTGCAAAAGTTTCATCTCTCTCTCTCTCCATTAACATCACCCCAAATCTGGATACTACAAGGACATCCCTCAATAAAGAAACAACTTGCTTTGTACCCATTAAACAGAACCTTATTAAGCAATAAAGGAGCTACCAAAACATGATTAAGTGCACATTGTAAATGAGCAAAATCAGTTTGGATAAGCTGTACATTGTTTATTTCTAATTATGTGAATTTTTTGTAAAAAAAAAAAAAGCTATATAGATAGTGGGAAAAAAATCTATGTTTATCAGGAGATCAAGAATTGGAGTGTGGTGGATTGGGGAAATGAGAAGTGTGTGTGTGTGTGTGGGGTTGGTTAGATCAGGAAAACTATTTTGTGTCATACTCTAATGGTGAATAAATGACACTTGGCATTTGTTGAAACCCATAGTGTTTACAACATAAATAGTAAACTTTCATGTATTCAACTTAGAAGAATCGTAGGTTAGCATACATAGTACAAGCATACAGGTTAGCATGCACACATACATTCTTTGCTTTGTCAGCTGAGAAGTTCCCCCAAATAACTGCCTATTAGTGATGAGCACATCTAGTGTCCAGACAGTAGTTTCTAAAACCATGCTTAATAAAGACAACCGGGAATCCTTGAAACAATAATCAGATCCAACTGAGAAGGGCAGTGTGCAAGATGAGTTTGGAGCATCTCACAATGTCAGAAAGTCAGAAGGAACTAACAAAGAAATAAACGGCCCACAATGAAAACAGTGAGATGCCTAGAAGCCAATTGAGAGGCCTCCAAAAGGCCAAGGTTGGGACGATTAGAGTAACCAAATAAACACACCCAAAGTGTAAATCGAACACCCACAAATATGCTCTGATATGAACAAATAACTAAGTGGTAAGAGGTAAATTTCCATGCAGAAGTATTCCATACAATCTATGCAGATGTTCTGCCTCCAGGATGGGGACTGTTACTGTCACTCCTTCAGCTGTGGTCTAGCCATCTGACTTCCCACTAACAGCACAGCATGGAAGGACCAGAGAAGTCATAGTGGACTGGACCAACCCATCAAACATTCCAGTGGCTAGGTGAGTCAAGTCAATGTTAACAGTCACAAGTCCTCGGATGTTAGGTGATAGGATGGAATGGTGATACCTTGGAAAACTTCATGCCCCCAAACCACACAGTGTTAGACATGAAGAGCCTCAGGTGATGGGGGAATGTCCTGTGAAATACAACAAGCAGGAACTCTCAAAAATGAGGAGGTCTATCAAAACAAGAGATACTGGAGACTGCCACAGCCAAGAGGATCCCGAAAACACCTAATAACTGAATACAGCATGGCATCCCAGAACAGAAAGTGAGAATTAGGCAAAAGTTAATGAACTTTAAACTCAAGGACTAGCAGGCATATGGTATGGACTTTACTAATAAATATGGACCAGTGGCATTCCAAATAATAAGAAATGTATAATCCTAATTGCTTATCAGCTTTTTGACTGAGATCAAGTATAGAAATGTACCATAATAATATGGTGTCAATAATGGGGAAATGATTATTAGCTTCCCTGCTTTTATGAGAATCTAAAGCTTTTGAAGAATATAGCCTTTAATAAACGAATGGTGTTAAATTTGAAAGTCTTAAGAAGCCAAACAATGTTGCTATGTAAGAAACTGACCCATGGCGCTTTGAGCTCCACCTGTACTGAGGAGTCCAAATTTACAAGTAGGGACTTGCTTCTTTTAGCCTGTCAAGAAGATGTAATGATGGCAGCAGGATCTAGCTAACATTAGGCAGTGACAAACTAATCGCCTTCAATCCCCTCCTCTCAGAAGTCAGGAGACAGCATCAGTACCACGATCCCCGCAGTCCTTTATCTGCCCATCAGAAGCTGCACTCTCATAAGTTTTTAAGTCGGACTATGTCAGAGTCGGCCGTCGTTGGACAGCTGTGACCGACCTGCCAAGACTTGGCGTAGGGACAGCAATGGAGGTGCTGAGGGAGTGTTCTGGGAAGCCCAGCTCCTACATCTCAGCAAGTTTGCTGATGATGTCAAGTTTCCATATTTTCAGCAGCTTCTTTGAAACAAATCCTTAAGTGCTCTTGGGTGCAGGCAAAGGAAAACAAGCAGCAGGCTTGCCTTCTCTCTTTAATGACAGATGGTTACATTTATTAGGCTTTATCATTTCTTCCATAAAGGACGTGGGAATGGAAGGCTATCAGTTGCAAAAGAGTGTAACCTGCCCCGTTGGTTTATAGAAACGTACAGAGTAAAAAAATAATAGAAACATGAGATAAGAAATAAAGAAATAAAGCAGCCTAAGGGGATGAAAGTGTGCCTTCCCACATACTGACACATGGGTAGCACTAGTGTTTGAGCCTTCCGGTCTCATAGTGTAACTCAAGAGAAAACCATTTCTAAATGACTCTTTTCAGAGTATCTGTGCACACTTCCGAGATGAAAAGTATAACCCTATCCTGATTATCGCAAATTCACATTCTTTAGAATGGTCTCATCTCATTTGAGGAGTGAACTTTGCTGAGCTAGAGAGTTTTCAAATGAGACAGCTGGTGATTCTCCCATAGTCACCGTTTAAGTGCAGTCACAGAGAGAGGCCCCCATATCGGAGTGCTGTCTGTGGAAGGCTTCGACAGGGAATATACTTGCAGGAGGCTGGAGGCTACTCTACTCTTCTTCACTCACCGTCACTCCAGGGGTGATGCTAGCATTTGAGGTCAAGCCTTGCTTCTCATAATGCAAATCACCCACTCTTCAAGGACATTTCTTGCATTTATAACTGGGAAAGTCCAAAGATCCAGTTATGAAATGTCTTAGGAAACACAAAGTGTCCTTGGGGGAATTTAGGACAGGTATCTTTAAACTCATTTCCAAAGTCCATTCATTATTTCTTTATTTCTTTAAAAATGTTGAGATAGTTACAATGTATCTGAATCTCCCAGTGATGAAAGATAACATTGCTTTTCCATTTCAAACTCTGTCACAACAAATCGTGTGTGTGTGTGTGTGTGTGTGTGTGTGTGTGTGTGTGCGCGTGTGTGTGTGTTTACTGAACACCTGTGAACTAGGTAACTATTTGGCCTGCCTGTGCAAAGTGACTAAATTAACTTCTGGAAGTAGATCTGCTCACCCAACTGATGTGTGCATTTTCCACGTTGGTAGACACTCTGAAGTAGCCCTCTTACAGATGTAGCCTCGGTTTATATCTCCACCAACACCACGTGAGACTCCTCTACTGCCCATGTTTTTAAAAGCCAGAGGCATGGGCCACAGAGGACATGTCTACCCCACACCCAGAAGATCTACCCCAACCCCCTCAGCAGATGAAAATCCTATTTCTGAGGGAGCAGCCACTCTGTTTACTTCTAGGTCGCTATGTGACAAATGTGTCCCCAGCTCAGGTTTACAAGTTCCAGATGAAGGTGGTTTGTCTTTCAACACACACCATCTTTCACCAGGCTGACCTCGAGATTCCCAGGGCAACACCCTCCTTAGCACTCTGTGTTTCAGATGTGCCCACCGAGTCAGGGATAGAGATGCTGGAAAGCTCAGGAGGAAAGACAGAAAAGCCATTTTTCTCTTGGTGTTAGCAGATACCTTTCATTTCTTAGGCTGACTCGCTTCTTTTTCATATGAACCAGGGGTAACACTGGGACAGTGTCATTTTAGCCAGGCTATTTTAAGTCCTTGGCTAAGGTTTTTATGTTTTAATGAATTTATTGGTAAAGAAGAAGTATGTTTATTTCTATCAAAACAATCAGTCCATAGAATCATCACTATTTAATAACAAAATCTGCAATACTAACATTCTTATGTGTTATTTCTGGGACACATCGACACAGAATATTTCTTGAAATTGATCAAATGTGTGGACTCACTTTGGTGTGAGGCAGATTCTCCCCTCAGTTCTCAGACTCAGACTTAAGTGGATGAGACAAATGCCTTAATTTTTCTTGGCATTTCACAAGTTAGGAACCAAGCTCTTGGCTGCTCTGTGGCTCAGTAAACTGATAGAAGATGCCCAGTATCCAGCCATTGTAGTTCCCATGGCAGCCATTTGATGGTCAAAATTCTACAAAGAAGAGGGCAGGTGGGTCTACTGGAGACTAGTTTCTCTGCTCCCTTCCCCCCTTTCTGTCCATCCTGCTTCTCTTGACCTTAGCACTCTTTTCATCCATTTACGGCACCCCAGGTTCTTTCCAGTCTCATCCCAAAGACCAGCTCTCATCAGATCCACTCTCCCTGCTGACTTCCCAGGCCAAGCACCGGCATCCTCCCTCCTCAAGTCTGCACTGTTTTCCCTGCCCACTGGCCTCCTCCCTCTGACTTCTTCAGCCTTAACCCCTCCTCCATCGTTCACTCTGTCTCCAATCACCAGTCACCCTCACACTTTTCCACTAAGAGAAGCACATTTGCAACTTGCCTTGGCCTCCACCTGTCAGTAACCTCCAACGTGGAGCTTTCCAGATCTCGGTGTTTCTCAAGTGCAGACTAATGATGTAATTTGACTATTGCTGTAGCCACAGGCTTTCCCAATTTGAAAGGCTTCGTTTCCAACAGTCCTTTTGGGCAGAGAGAAACAAAGGGTCAAAGGCCACCTGTAACACTTCAGCTCTCCGGAATAAAAATTTAAATGAAGACAAAAGCAATAGATCTGAGGGAGGAGTACAGAGCACTTGCCTAGCAGGTGCGAGGTTTTGGATTTAGACTTCAATACTACATGGGGAGGGGGGAGCAATACATTTAAAGTATTGACTTTGCATCTTCCATGGGAAGGAAAAGGGGCAAAGCATCTTTGAATAGATAAAAATCCTTCATTTGAAGGTTTGGGATGCAGCTTAGTAGAAGAGCGCTCACCTAACAGGTAAAGGCCTGGGTTTCTCAGTACAATGAGAAAACAGAGAAACACCAATTTTTAAGAATCAAAGGCAAGGCCATCTCTGTATTTAAATTGTTTCCTGGTGTATTTTTTTTTCTATCAAAATTTAAAAGCTTAAGCTGTTGTCACCGCTGGCACGGTCATTTCTTGGGGAATGTGGACACCATCCATGATGATAAGGAGGTTGTAATGAGAAAGTTACTTATTGACAAACTGTACAACCCACTTCAGAAAAAAAAGAGGGGGGGAGGTTTCTCACAGAGATCCAAAACAGAACTTCCTGTGGCTGGAGGAATAGCCTAGTCAGTAGAGTGGTCACTCAGCATGCAGGAAGCCCTGGGTTCAATTCTGAGCACCACAGAAACTGGGTGTTGTGGTATACACCTGTAATCCTAGCACTTGGGTAGTGGAAGCAGGAGGACCAGAAATTCAAGGTTATCCTCAGCTACCTAGAGAATTGAAGGATCACCTAGACTAAATGAGACCTTGTCTCAACCACAAAACAAACAACAAGCCCCACTGGACTACTATCTAAACTAGCAGCCTCATTTTCAACTGTTTATTCAAGAGAATTGAAATCAAGACCTTGAAGAGATACTTACATTCACACGGTTCACTGCAGTACGGTTCACAATAACCATGATGGGGAAACCATGGGTCCACTGTCCAGTAAACAAATAAAGAAAAGAAAGTGTGATACACATGGATGCACACACACACACACCACACACACACACACACACACACACACTCGTGCGCGAATGTTCTTCAGCACTAGCAAGAAGGTAGTCTGCCATGTGTCAAGGGTGAAGCAAGCTTGTTGTGAGAGGACACCATAATGAGAAGCCTGTGAAGGCTGACTTTCATCAGACTTCCTTGGCTGCTGGTGACACCCAAGAAAAAGAAACACCAGTGTTTGCTATTTCTGATAGGCATGTGGTTGAGTGAGCATGGTCACTGATGGGGACACATGACCCCAGGAGACAATGCATGGTCACAGGTAGCAGGAAATGGAACAGAAATGCTGCATCACCTGGAAGCAGGCAAGTCAATGATAATCACTTTTCTGGCCATTTCTCCCAGCAGAGGTTGGGAATAAGTAAGGAGCCAAGGGGTGCTGTAAGAGTGCCCCCCACTACCTCAGGCTGGACCTCCTGCCTCTTATTTAATAGGCAACACCAACAAGAGCAACTATTCTCACCATCTTTCAATCTCCCATCCTTTTGCCTAGGTATCCTCTTCCCAACCCTGTGCTCACCTACTCCCATCTCCAACTGCTCCGTCCCTGTTCCAGAAGAAAAGAAAAAATCAAAACAAAACTGGAAAAGCATAGTCCTCCATTCATCTTTAAAAGCACACTGGCCACTCTCATGGTCACATGCCTCACTCTCAGTTCAAATCTCATTTACAGAAACATGTATATACTGCTTGAATCTATGTATGCATATGTATACAGGTGGATAGAGATCTGAATTGCTATGTAAATATAATTAGATCATGTGTATATATATAATATCAATGTGCTATAAAATATAGAGGATCTGGTATTATTAGTATAAATGGAGTTAAAAAAAACAAGAACAAACCAATTTCGTCTATGATAATCACCTTTACAAAGCAAAACCCCCTAGGAAGCTGTTAACGGACAAGCTCTGCCCAGGGTGTGTGCTTAGGATCCTGAATCAAATTACTGAGGGACGGCCCCACTTATTTGCTACATGATATTCAGCTCCTCTGCCCACTCACTGCTGCTTAATAAAGATTCATATCCTCTGCTTCTCACCAATTTGCCAGTTCATTTAACAGCATCTGCTGATGGACCGAAAGATGCAAATAATTTCAATGGGTAGTTCAGATTTTTGCTTAAGATTTGGTTTTTAGGAGCAGAAGGAAAAAAGAAGCCTGCCAATGGTGGAATACAGGGCCAAGTTAACAGCTCATGTTAAAATTACCATCATGCTATGTCAGAGAAAGATTGCATTTTTTTGGTAGCCTTATTCCTAAAATATATTAAGTTTAAACATGATTAAGGGGCTGCTGAAGAATGGGTGGTGTTTTGGCTTTGATCTGGCTGCTGATAACCTGGATATTTTCAGTGGGGTGAAAATTCATCCTTGTTATTTTATGATGTGGTTACTTTTGGGAATTCATGAGTGTTTCAATAAAGGGTTTGAAAAATGTATGTGCTATCTTCACATATGGATATAGAAGACCTGGGAATGTCTGTGAATACACTTTGTCATGTGGTTAAAACCCCGGAATATTTGCTGCTTGAACCCCAAAAAGGTAAGTTCAAGAATGCAGTCTTGTGCCTGAGAAGTACATTTTTACTTGTGGGTGCATGTCTGAGCACAGCCAACAGCAGACTCTTTGTAGAAATGATTTCAGATGGGTTTAGATTCAGGTGGTAATGGGGGCTGGGCTGTGGCTAGGCCTGATAGGAAAAAAAAAAAAAACTGCTCTGTGACCACAGCAGTCCCCAGGAGACTCAGCTGAGGTCACCAGCTGTGCCTGTCTGTCTTCCAGGCACTTCAATTTGGGATGTGAGAACCACTTGCCACAACCTACTAACAAAGCCAAATAGCCACCTCTCATCTTTTTCTCCCCCCCCACACCGTCCCCACCAGGACATCTCAACTGGGGGCCTATACCCCAGTTCACCCTGGGCCCTCGCTATGGCCCCCAAGTAGACATGCTATTTAAAACAAAAATGCAGCTTTGCCTTCCATCAGTGGTGGTTCCCTTGAGTCTGTGGACTGCTTGCCTCTGCACCAGTCAGCCTTTCTTCCCCTTTCCAGTCATTTTGGGCTTCTGTGTGGGCACCCACACAGGCTACAGGAAGGTGACTTTCCTCTTCCTGGTTCCAGGGACAGAGCCTTTATTCTCCTCACACCCATCTCCAATACAGAATATAGAGCACACAAGGCATGGCAGAAACACCGAAAGCTGTGAGTGCTTGAGAGTTATGACTGAGTCTCCAGATGGAGCTTTGCCTCATGCCGATGGATCTCTCTGCCTTTTCAGTAAAATAATAGACAAGTTGACTGTTTCATCTTCCAGTTGGAATTGCTCATGACAATCTGATACACTTGATTTTTTTCCTGGTGGTGCTGGACCTTGAAGGCAAGGTCTTATGCATGCTAAGCAAGTGCTCTACCACTGAGCTACATGCCAGCCCTTGAGGAAAATTTCTCATACTGACTGTCAGTGCTCACCAGCTCTGCTCCCTTATCCATTCCTGGTGACATGCCAGACATGAACCACTTGTCCCTCTGTGGACCCACTGTCCTTTTGACAAAAGCATTTATTTTGTTTTGTCATACATTGATTGTCTGGGTTCGTCGTCCCTTGTCAGCAACTCTGAAGTTCAAGATGCATGGAAAAGACAAAAGCTCTTTTTCTTTTTTAGACACTTTGCATTTGGGTGACAATTTTGATTTAAGAATGATGTATAAGGTATTTCTCTCTAGTATTTATGTGATTATTTCACTGCAGGGGTATGAAGGTGCCTGACTTTGAGATGTTGTCACAAAACTTAAAGGAATGTTAGGTGATTTTAAGTCTATAATCCCAGGCTCATAGCCTCTGTGCCACACAGGTGGCAGGAATTTACTTTTTGTGGTTTGGGGAGAATGTGTGTATCACACATACTCTACATTGCTTTGATATGAATATTATATGATATTCTTGTGAAAGAAACCATTTCCCAATCAAGAAGACTCCAGCTCTTCTGTCTCTCAGTGGATCCACCGACTTGCATGCAGAAGCTGGTGCCTTCAGAGTCGAAGAAAATGACCTCATGGTCTTAATCTACACTACCTCTGGAAACACAATCAATGCCTCTGTGACATTATAATGATGGCTGTACGACTTTCTTGGTCAAAACCATACAACACAATAAGTGGTGCTTGATGTGAACTTTGACCTTCAGTTAGTGCTGTTGACTCACCAGTTGTAATAAGTGTACCTCACTAAAGGGAGATGTTAGCAGTCAGAAAACTGTAGGGACAGGAAATGAGGAGCTTAAAGGGATTCAGAGTTTTCTTCTCAAACTCCCTATAGACAAAAAGCTTCCTTGAAAAGTCTACCAATAGAAGCTTGTTATGGTGGTGCACATCTGTGATCCCAGTACTCAAGAGCCTAAGGCATGAGAAGTTCAAGTTCAAGGCCAGCCTAGGCTACACAGCAAGAACCCATCTCAAAAAGGAAAAGTTCAAATGGAGCAATGGGGAGATGAGAATGACCAGAGTATGTTTGTTACATGTGTACATGCATGAAAAACCCTATAATAAATCCCATTTATTCGAACAATTAACTTTCATACTAGTTTTTTATAAGTCCATTTAATTTGATACATTTTTAATTTTGATAAAGAAACAAATATATATTGGGAAAATTGGCTTACCTTTGATGACCCATTCAGTAAGTATGCTGGCAGGTCCTCTGTAACAGGAAATGTATTTGATGAAATGGGATGGACATGCATCTACCTTTATTCATGTAGCTAAAATCCACTCCCCCTTACAATGTCTGCCTATTAGTAAGCATCCCTTCTTCACCTGGAGATCTGGATGATAATCAAGCTTCCAAGACTCACTCTGGGAGCAGTGTAAGGAAACAGGTACAGATGTGTGGAGAGATGGCTCTTGTATTGAAGACAGGTATAAGTTTCCAAAGGAAAACCGGTGGACATTGTATATGAAGGAGCTTGGGAAGAAAAGACTCATGCCTCAGGGAGTGGGGAAAGGAGAGTCTAAGATAGCATGGTGATTGGAGATGCAGATATTGAACCCACTCACTGGTTGGAGGACTTGTGAGGTTGGGGAAGTATGGGATCTTTCCAGGCTTACACTCCTCTGTTATAAGCTGGAGGTCATGGTAACACCTACCCCATAGACCTATACCAATTAAATAAAACCATCTAAGTCAAGTACTCAGTACTATGATAAGAATATAACACTCAAATAAACATAGTCACTACTAGCCTTATATGAGCTATCAAAATCCTCCCTTGTAATTCTCCAATAAAGAAGTTTTCATAGATCAAGATTAGTGTGTTGGTTTTGAAGAGACTGGGAGAAAGACAATGTCCAACGGTAGAGTAAAAAGGAGTGTCCCCCACCCTCTGCCCCACTCTGTCCTATATGGAGTAAGAGACTGTTGGCTAGTGAGTGATTCATAGCTCCAAGTTTTAAGTGGAAGTGGTTGTCCCGGGTGAAGCTGGCAGGAAGATTCATGATGCTGCCAAAGAACTGTTTGGAGGGAACAGATGCAAAGAGAAGCAATGAAATAAATCCTATGGTTGAGAGAACACTGCTCTTCTCAAACGGGAGCTGGAGAAACCAGTGAGCTCCTGAGCAGAACAGGAACCATTCCAAGATGTGCCTGTTAAATTTAGGTAGGTTGTATTTGACAGGTGGGAGCAAATAAACTCAAAAGGCAGCACTCAGCCGCCCGTGCTCTCTTATGGAGACTGCTTCAGAGTTGATTCACCTCCCCTCGGCCTGCCTCCCATTGAGTCAGGAACCTCCCTTGTCTCTGACCTCTTTGATCTCCCATGCTGGTCTATACAACATGTCCAGACTGACATCTCTATCACACTGGGTTCATGTCCTTTCTCTTTCCTTCTAGACTATTCTGTTTCCTTGCTTTCCAATCCAAGGCCAAGGAGTTTTCTTGGGAACCTGTGGTCTTACTGAGAGAGTCTCTCTTATCTATGCAAGCTTCTAGATCAATCTCCTCTATAGGACCCTCTAGTAAAGCAAAATACTTCAGCCAATACTTGTAAAAGAGACCTGTCATTGAGGGTTGGCTGATTTGAAATATTTTTTTCTTGAGTTATTTTTTTGCCATCCATTTCTTGTGCATTAATCTGGTTTTAGCTCCTCTGAAAAGTTCCACCCCCTTTAAAACTTTTTTTGTCCCAATCAAACACTTCTCCCGCCATTGTTCTTCTTTCTTCATTAAAGCTGTCTGAGCTTTCAAACTCGGCTTTCTAAAGCAGGTCCTTGACGAATCGCCTTTCTTTTGAATATGTGGTCTTTAGAGGAAGCTCTAAATTTGGGTTCCACACGTTTAAGAATTTGTATTATCAGATTAATCAGTAGGAAGAATTAATTGTCCCACTGCTTTTAATGGAAGATCAGGGAGAGAAAGGATCATTTTCTTGACACATCAAAGGACTGTTCAATCATGAGCAATTTAGCTAAAAGGAAAGAATTAGCTCGGATTTGAAATATGTCATTTTCGCTTCTTCCTGGAACACAGACAAGGGCTTGTTCCCTGAGCTCAGAACTTGATGTTGGCCGATTTTACCTTCCATTTTTGTCAGTAGTGTGTTTGGTTTGATTTTTTTTTCCGTCAAAGCATATACTTATAAACAAATAGGAAGCTCCAAATTCCTTTATTTTACCTAGCCTAAACATAAATTTGAGCCCCCAAATGGAAGTGAAGGGAGCCAGTGCCTTCTTCTTCCTTGATTTTATTTAACTGCCAAAAGCAAGTCAGAAGAAAATGACTGGGAATTTCTTTTAAAGGTAAACCAAGTTTTTGAAGCAGCTGTTCTCCATCCCAAGAAAGAGCCCTGGTCTACCTTGGCTGCCAGCTTTTAAAGACTCATTGGCTTCCCACTTCTGACATGGCTTTGATTTGTTCTTCTATCTTGACCTCTGCCTCAGCGCTCCATACCCAGACTCACTTCTCAGATGTCAGTGGAGTCCTGGTCCTGCCCCTTACAAGCTGAGTGGCACTGAGCAACTTATTAAATCCTCTCTGGGCTCCAGCATTCTAGAGGAAAATATCACAGAATCCAAAGTCCTGCAGAAGGAGAACTAGGGGAAATGCAGAGCCTGCTGAAGCTCATATCTAGTGGCTTGACTTGAGGTTCAGGTTGCTTCGGCACTGATAGTATTTCTTCATATAGGTGTTTGTTTCTTGCAAAACACACAGCTGACAAAAAGATCAGTACTTAGAGTATGTCGAGTCCCTACCATTCAATAAGAGGGAAAGAACCTGGCTGCTGCCTCTTCTTCTTCTTCTTCTTCTTCTTCTTCTTCTTCTTCTTCTTCTTCTTCTTCTTCTTCTTCTTCTTCTTCTTCTTTTTCTTCTTCTTCTTCTTCTTCTTCTTCTTCTTCTTCTTCTTCTTCTTCTTCTTCTTCTTCTTCTCCTTCCCCTCCTCCTCCTTTTCCTTTTCCTCCTCCTCCTCACCCCTCCTCTTCCCCCTCCTCTTCCTTTTCCTTATGGATTGAAGCCAGGGCTTTGCAAATGCATATACTATCACTAAGCCATGCTCTCAGAAATCTTAAGCGAGAACTTCTCAAGAGAAGCTATACAAATGGCTAGCAAGACACTAAAAGATACTCAACATCATGTCATCAAGCAAAAGCAAATTTAAAATCAAAGCAAGATGTTTAAGTCTAGCAGATGAAACTAAAGCTAAAATTAGCAGATGAGTAGTACTCAGTGTTATGAAATAAGGGCACAGAGAAACTGGAGTCTCACACCTTGCAGGTGGGAGTGTAAAATGGTAAAGCCAATGTGAAAAGCTACCTGGCAGTTTATTATAAAGTTAAATATAAGATGGCTTTATAATCCAGCAACTCCAGTCTAGATACTTACCCAAAGAAATTACATGTAGGTCTGTGGAAAAAATCTATATATATATTCCTAGAGTCTTTACTATAACAGTAAAAACCTAGAAATGACTCAAATGCCCATTGGCAGGAGAATGGATGGCTAAACATTTTTATAACAAGCTGCTACTAGGGGATTTTAAAGAAGGGTTCAAGTACTAAGGTACCATAAAGTGGATAAATCCGAAAACACTACGTTGACTTGAAGGACAAACTGAATGACCTCATCACACAAAAATCTGAACAAACAAAGCAATTTATGGTGAAAAAAAAATTGAGAGTGTGGTCTTTCTTGGTAAGCACTGGCTGGTGGTGCTGTATAGGCATGCACATACAATGCAATGATATCAATCAGACTAGAGTTCAAAAAAGCAACAGATCATGACTGAGGATCCCAAAGATGCATATGTAGTCTAATCAGGAAAACCCATCCCATCAATATTAACACGCATCCATCCCTGGCATCAAGATGTGCCTTAGAATCAATGGCATGTCAGTTTATTTTTTAAAAAAATATATTCTTAGAAGTATGTTAAATTATAGAACATTGAAAGTCGGTGACTTCTAAGTAATTTTTAAACATTTTACAAAATTCTTGCTATAGTCATCTCCACGGAGCACTTCTTCCATAGTTCCTGCTTGGATAGCGCTTCTAACACCTCCTAACTTAGGTATTGGGCAATCTAGCATCGCTCTGATTTCCTGCCCTGCAAAGTGACTTTCCCTAACAACTACGCCTTGGAGTCACTGAAGACAAATTAACCTGGCTGTCAGACTCCAGCCCCGCTTCTCCAGCTCCACAGTCGGGGCTTCAGCTTCCGTTAATAGGTGCAGCTAGGCCACAGCCTGTAAGGCCTCGCTAAGCCAAAGGCGGGAGTAACTTGAGCGTTGCCATGGCTCCAGCTGCCAGGTCTGCTCAATCCCTGTCAGGTCCTAATGACTAGTTTCACAGAATGGTGGGAAGTGCCAACCAAGTCCTTTCCATTCCCTCAAATTAGTGTGAAAGATAAACTTTGTGTTGGTTCACTTAGTCGCAATTCCCAACCCCATCATCCCATGCCGTCCTCAATTAGGGAGGCTGAAAAGCCAAGTATTGGATTTCCTAGCTTCCCCGGTTACGTGTGGTAGCCACATGACCTGCCCTGGCCAATGAATGTATGCAATGGGAGAAGGGGGGAGAAAGTTCTGATCTCTTGTTAACCCCAACTCGCTGTGTCTTACCTTGAACTTAGATGTGATGGCTGAATGCAGTGATGCTCTCTGGCAGCTGTTAACCAGCAAGGATGAAGAACTCCCTGCCAAGAGGGTGGAGAGGGAAAACAGAAACAGCCTTGAAACAAACTGCAGTTACAGTTTTAATGACGCTATTAATGACTATTTTTTCTAAAAGTCCTTAGCTACTAGTGACTCACATTGAAGTATTTATAGGTTAAATGTGGTGCCCAGAACTTGCTTCCGAGTTGCCCAGTGGAAGCTGGTAGAAAGAATAAATGTGTAGATAAATGATATAACACCAACAGTTGTGGAAACAGGATAGACATACACCCACTCAGGCCAATTTTTTCACGTTATGTTTTAAGTCCTCCATAATAAAATGACTAAGAGATCTGGCTGAGACTACCGCAGTAGTCAAGTTTAACATCACCAGTTAGATCTGGTACTTTCTCTTTAATGTGACCAAATATTTAACAAGAAGCAAACCAAAGGAAGAAGGGATTTGTTTTGGCTCCCAGTAAATGAGGGCAGGCAAGGCCTGGGGGGTTATGGAGGAGTGAATGTGTGACTGGGACACCTCACATGTGAGCAGTCCAGGAAGCAGAAAACAAGGAATGCTGGCACTCAGCTGGATTTCCCTCCCCCTTTTTATTCAGTCCTGGCCCCCAGACCACAGAGTGGTACCACCCACATTCATAGTGCATTTTCTCTCCTCAGCCTTGTAAGTGCCTGAGTCATACACGGTCCACCAGGCCTGGCTGGCTCCTCCTCCTAGTTAAACCCCTCTGAAAACAAGCCCACAGACAGGTCCAGAGGTGTGTCTCCTAGGTGACTCCAAATTTAGTGAGTCGACACTGAAAGTAAACTACCACAGAGGTGAACTTTTGAGAGATTGACATCACTGTTGTTCGTCATGTTAAAATCATGAATCCCTTGATATGATGCAGAGAAGGGCATTCCATGTCTACGGTGGTCCTCCCCGAGTCATCTCAGTGTGGTCAGGAGAAATCATTAGACAAATTAAAGTGAGGAATGTCCTATAAAATATCCAACCAGCACTCTTCCAGAAATGCCAAAACCATGAAAAAGCAAGTGAAGACCCAAGACACTGAGAGGCTGAGAGATGCCGAGGAGACCTGGGGACTAGAGACAATGAGGCAGGGCCCAGATTCTGAACTGCACAAGCACACTCATGGACAAACTGACAAAAACGCCAACGAAAACTGTGTTTAATTCACAGTATCAATACAAATTTCTTACTTTTGATTTATGTGTTAAAGGAAACTGGGTAAAGTGCATGTAAAACCTTTGTATCTTCTTTACGGCTTCCCTGTGACTTCAAAGTCATTCTAAATCAAAAAAGATTATTTTAAAAAAGAATCTGAAAGAAAAGAAGAGTTTGGGTTTCCAATGGCATTGCTAAATGTTGAGCTAACATCAGCAAGGTCCCACCCCCAGAGTCCTCCTTATGTGAGAAAAAAAATTCTCAATAGCTAAGTTAGCTAGTAGTTAACTAAATATGAATTGATAAAATGTGCTTATTTGCCTGGTGCAGTTAGCTCTTAAAACCCATAGCTAAGAACAAGAGCCCTTAGTACCTTGTAGCAATTTAGAGGCAGTTCTCTGAGGAGCCAGTTCCCTCCCCACACTGCTGGCCAGAGGCATCTTTCCAGC
Source organism: Peromyscus leucopus (assembly GCF_004664715.2). NCBI lineage: Eukaryota > Metazoa > Chordata > Mammalia > Rodentia > Cricetidae > Peromyscus > Peromyscus leucopus. The sequence goes on from NC_051086.1 coordinate 50,005,492, forward strand.
AGGACTTGCCTGCCAACCTCACCCCACCCCCATCCCCAGTGCTCATAAGGGAACCAGGATATGAAGAGAAGGACTGACTGTCTCTCTCAGAGCCTGCCTGAAGCAAACAACTGGTAGTCCTTGGGATGTAAGATCAAGGGGGAGGCAATAACTGTCTTTTTTACTTCAATTCTTCATTGGCATACTTTGCTGCTTCAGTTCTTCAGCTATGATTCAGGGGGTGCCACAGAGAACAGATCTTATGCAATAAAAATACACAATCCCCACCAGTCAACTAGGAAAAATGTGTGGGACACATATGAATAAAAAACATGAAACTTTATAGGAGATGAAAGAAGAATCTGACGGAAAACAGTCTCATCGTGGTCTCTGATGGGAAGATGCTGTGCTGTAAAGTGGCCTTTGTCCTAAATTAATCTGAAAGTCAAAATATTGCCAATCAGAAGTTGGGTGTAAAAACCAAGTCTCATAAATTGTATAAAAGAAACTAAAATGGCTCATATATCTCAATGAGAAACATGGCCGTAACACACTTACAAGATGACAGACGAGAAACTTCTCCATCAAAGAGTTCAAAGCACCAGCTATCAAAGAGGAAATTGATACATTTAGGCTTCATCAAAGCTTAAAACTTTGCTCTGGGAAAGACTATGTCAAGAGAATAGAAAGACAAGCTGTGACGAGGCCAAAAGCAACTACATGTCACATTTAACAAATGTGAGCAGCTACCTGGTTCTGGGGCCAAGTAGAAAATGAAAACATGGGACCCTCATTGCGACATCATTAAGTATGGCAAGATATAGGGAGATGGACCACAGGTTAAAGTACTTGCTGTCCATTTGAGAGACTATCATTTGTGTCTCCTGAACCCACATAAATGCCAACTGGGCATAGGAACCTATTCTGAATTTTACTGAGAGATTCTGACTCAAAAAGACCAAGTGGAAGAACCACTGAGGAAGATTCCAAATATCGACTCCATGCCTCTACACACACACAGGCACATACATATATGCACACCTGCCCACATCTGTGTGCACACATGCAAACACACATACATGCATACACACAGTACACACACACAACACACACACACACACACACACACACACACACACACGCATGCATGTAAGCACTCATGCACAAAGAAAAAATATTTCAAGGATGCAACAGCCAAACATTAAACAGCATGGGTCTTTGGTAGTGTAGGGTCCTATGTGACCACATGGTACATATTCTCAAGAGGATGGCCTAGCCAAACAAAAAAATCTGCATCCAGAATTTATAAAGAATTTTAAAATTCACTAGTAAGAATAGTAATTTCTTAAAAATAAGCAAATGATTTGAATAGATGCTTCATGAGTGAAAATATAAGAAAGGTTTATAAAAAACATGAAAAGATGTTCAACACCATTTGTCATCAGATAGACGCCATGAAATCTGAATGAGGTACCATTTCACACTTACAGTAATGACTTCAAAACTGCATACAAGGAGCTGGAGAGATGGCCCAAGCTGTTAAGAGCGCTGGCTGCTCTTCCAGAAGACCCAGGTTCAATTCCAAGCACCCACGTGGCAGCTCACAACTGTCTATAACTTCAGTTCCAGGGGATCTGACACCCTCATGTAGGCATGCATGCAGGCAAAACCCCAACATATACAACATATATTAAATAAATAAATATTTAAAAAGAAGAAAAAACTTACACACAATATCAACAAGGCTTGGTGGCATACACCTTTAATCCAGCACTCAGGAAACAAGGCAGGTAGATCTCTTGAGTTCTAGGCCAGCCTTGACTATTGTTTTAGTCAGTGTTCTATTGCTATGAAGAGACATCATGACTGTGGCAACTCTTATAAAGGAAAGCATTCCATTGGGGCTGGCTTACAGTTTCAGAGGTTTAGTCCATTATCAGCATGGCAGGAAGCATGGCAGCATGCAGGCAGACACGGTGCTGGAGAAGCTGTGAGCTCTGCATCCAGATCTGCAGGCAGCAGGAAGGAGAGAGAGAGATACTGGACCTGGCTTGAGCAACTGAAACACCAAAGCCCACCCCCAGTGACACACTTCCTCCAACAATGTCATACCTACTCCAACAATGTCATACCTACTCCAACAAGGTCACACCTCCTAACAGTGCCACTCCCTGATGACCAAACACTCAAATCTATGAGCTTATGGGGTCCATTCTTATTCAAACCACCACAACTATACAGAGCTACAAAGAGAACCCCTGTCTCAAACAAACAAACAAACAAACACAAACAAAACCAAAATTACAGTACCAACTACCAAAAATAATATGGAAGAGCTAAAACTCAAACTGCTGCTTTTGGCAGTTTCTTACAAAGTTAAATCTATACTTGCTTGTCAATCCTTGATTTAACTCCAGGAAATAAAAAAACACACATATTTGTGTATAAAATCAGTACACAGATGCCCAAGACAGTGCTTATCATAACAGTCCCAAACTGCAGACACTGTGAATTCTCCTTGGCGGAGGAGGATGGGTAAACTGTGGTACATCTATCTGCAATGGTGCATCTCAGCAATGAAGAATGATCAGACGGCTGACAAGATAAGGAACTTGGAGAATCTCAGGGGTGCTGAGTCAAAAAGCGGGCCTCAGGGAGTTATGTTACTATATGTTTCCAATTATATACTATTCTTAAGGAGACGAGAATTCCGTGGCAGGGAACACATAGGGATCATCAGGGTCAAGTTTCACAACTGGAGGAAATTATGATGGTGATGAAGTGGTGGACAGGGAGATTTTTTTTTTTTTGATTGATGCAGTTGTTCTATGTCTCGACCATAGTTGCGTTCACTCTAATTTATGCATGCTTCCAAACACACAGACCTGAGCATCTCCATCCAAAGTTAGCTCTAGGTTCATTAAAATTGCTAATACAATTTTGAAGTTGAAGTTGGGACGGGAAGGAAGTACTGAAATTCAGCTAGAAGAGAAAGCATACAGGAAGCATAAAGATGCCTGAACAAGCCAATAGTAGGCATGTCTGAAGACCTGTTCTTCCAGCTACAACATGGCTGGAGTGTGGGACTGGTCCAAACCCAGAGCTGTGAGCAGAGAACACGAATCGATGGGAGAAGTTGAAGCCAGGTAGACAGCTTTGATAAACTTAGTTCATGATAAACTTAGCACTTTCAACCATACACAGGTGGGCTGCAGTCAATCCACCCTATCTAGAAAGTTCCTCCGAGGCAGATTCAGCCAGTCAGAGAAGGAAGAAATATTTGTACTGTGTCCGTACTGGATAAGTGCAGACACTTGCCCCTTGTTATTTCCCAAGTAGAGTTTAGCAGGTATTTTATGGGCTTTATACTGCATTAAGTATTATAAGCAGGCTAGAGAAGTTTTTAAATACATGAGAGAATGTGAGAGGGAACCAGGAAAACACCATGTCATCGTATAGAGGAGACTTGACCATTGGTGGGTTGTAACACCCAGTGGGGGTCCTGGACCCACTCCTCCTTGGATACCAAGAAGAACTGGATTCATTAAATAATTCGGAGACTAACATATAGCTACCTTGTAAAAGTTAAGTTTAAGAGCTGGAGAGATGGCTCAGCAGGTAAAGATGCTTTCGGCCAAGCCTGATGACCTAAATTCAACCCCCAAGTCACACACAGTCAAGCAGGGGAACCGTTTCCTGTAAATTGTCCTCTGGCTGCTGCGTATATATTTAATACACATGCTTTACTGCCAATGCTAAATAAATACATATAATAAGTTTTAAAGTAAACTTTAAATTTTCATGTTATACAAAATTAAATTTTAGCTGCAATAAAAGAAAACTAATTGTATAAAACAAGATTATGAAAAACATTCTTCAGGAAGGATGAGAGAGTTCATGGCACTATAGTTTCAAATGGAGAGAGAGCAAGAGTGGAGGCCCATCAGAAATGAAATAGAATATATTCACACTACACAGCAGCTATTAATATGTTTGCCCACATGAAATGATGTTTTTATGTAGAACACAATTCCTTCCTTCCTTCCTTCCTTTCTTCCTTCCTTCCTCCCTCCCTCCCTCCCTCCTTTCGTTTCTTTTCTTTCTTTTTTTCTTTCTTTTCTTTCTTTCTTTCTTTCTTTCTTTCTTTCTTTCTTTCTTTCTTTCTTCTCTCTCTCTTCTTCTCTTTCATTCTTTCTCTCTTTGTATTTCTTGCTTCTTCCTTTCTTTGTTTTAAGACAGGATCTTATGGAGCTTGCTATTTAACTAAGGGTGGCCTTGAACTGATCCTTCTGCCTCCTGACTGTTGGGATGATAAGTATGTACCACCATGTCTGGCCAATATTTTTTTTTTAACTGAGACATTTCATATGTGCCTATTAAAAGTGTGCACACACTAGTCTGGAGGGCCAGACTACACTGCTTACAGTGAGAGGGAAGCATAAGGGAAATGGAGAGCACTCAAGGGTAACTCTACCTACTTAAAGTTTAAAAGATCACCGATGTACACAACAGCGTATTATTGACTGTAAAACATGAACCAGCTTCATTACCACTCAATTAGCTTGAGGAAAGGGATTTGAAAGAAGAGCCTTGGGGGACTAGAGAAACACTTCATCAAGGAAGTCCAGGAAAGCCTGTCGTAAGAGAAGGGATGGATGCTAGGCCATGCCAGATCCCTGCTGGCTAGAAGGGATTCTCATTTAGTCCAGACCTATTGCTTTGCCACCCTAAGCCCAGTTCCCCAAGAAGAAGTAGTTGGTGAGGAAAGGAGAGACTTTCTGATTGTGTTCCAGGCCTAGTTTGTGCACACCCATCTGCATTTGCAGTGTTTTTGTTTTTGTTTTGTATGAGGGAAAAAAGCAAAACCAAAGCAAGAGTTAAAGTGTGAGAAGAACACTATGTCTTGGGGCCGGAGAGATGGTAAAGAGCACTGACCCCGCTTGCAATGGACCTGCCTTCTGTTCCCAGCCCCCATATGGTGGCTTACAACCATCCACAACTTCTGTTCGAGGGGATCCAATGCCCTCTTCTGACTTCCATGGGTTCCAGGCATGCATGTGGTGCACACATGCAGACAAAACACTTATACACATAAAGTAAATAAATCTTAAAACAAAGAATGCTGTAACCTGGGACCTTAAACTCTGCTGACAAGTCTGTATTAGCACAGTTTGGAAAGCAAAAATCTAACGCCTGGGCCCACTGAGATTCTTTCATGACCATTCCCTGTGGGGTTTATGGAAGCAAGTCATTGGCGAACGTTGGAGAGATGGTGTTGGATAAAAAAGAGAAGGGAAGAATAAGGAAGAGGGCGAGAGGGAGGTGGGGAAGAGGAGAGAGAAGGGGTCGGGAGAGGAAATGAAGGATGTTTCCATTGGAGAAGCCATCTGTACACAAAAACCGGGACCAAGTATTCCCCTCCTGGCCTTAGGATGCTAGAAGCTTGGGCAGTCACATGATCTTACTACAGCTGTCTTACCAGGTTTCATGATTGCCCAGGCTTCTCCACACTAGAAGGTGCTCCTCATGGAAGACACAAAAGATAAGATACACAGAAAAGTCCATTTCATCTCAGCAGAGGGAGAGTTTGAAACACAGTTTTGAAAAATGTTCAGTGATTCTACGAATATATCAGGTATACTTATTTCCATACATAAAACTCCTTTTGTTAAAATTACTGATGCCTCTAGTAATAAGAATGGAATTTAAAATGACTTTAACAGGATAAACGACAATTCTGTCAGGATAAATCAAGTCCTGCATCATGTTTTAAAGTTATTTTCTGTGTTTATAATTTTATTTGTGAAATACACTGCCACAGGAAGAAATTCCTTGAGTTGTGCTCCTATTTTTCAAAGTCCCTTAATACGGTTTGGGTTAATTGGAGCTATATTGGGGAGTCCTGCTGAATTAATTACCACAAGGTTGCCTCTAAAATTGTCCTTAGGACAAACATGGCCTTGCTACTTTATGTAGACACAGCTTCCCACAAACAACACAAACCAAGTGCTTTAAAATGTAACATATATAGCACTGTTCATAAAGACATTTATAGCTTCAAGGTTATGAGTCAACAGTTCTTGAAACTATTAAAAGCCATTTTTCAACACTGCAGGAAATTGGTTTGCTCATGTAATAAAGACTGAAAGACAGTGGTTCTCAATCTGTGGGGAACAACCCCTTCAGAGGTCGCACATCAGAGATCCTGCATATAGGATACTTACATTACAATTAACAACAGTAGCAAAATTACAGTTATGAAGCAGCAACTGTTAATACTGAGATCTGCGAAAGGGAAAAAACCAGTTCCACAATTTTAAGCCAAATTTGAAGCAAGCTCTAATTCAATACTGACCAGGATGGACTTTGGTCAGGACCACTCTCTGAAATTCCCAGCTAAGTGCCAATGAGACATGTGTTGTAGGGACTTTTATAGACAAACTCATACAGCCACTATATTTTTCCATGTGGCTCGGCTGTTATCTTCCAAGAACTACAACTCCCAGCATTCCAGGAAGTTACCTGGTCCTTGGGCAGGTGGGGCTTACAGGTTAACTTTTGGATCTTAAACAATGAGATAATTTTATGGTTGGGAGTCACCACAACATGAACTATATTAAAGGGTCTCAGCATTAGAAAGGTTGAGAACCACTGCTCAGAGTATCACGTGAGATGATGTGGGGCAAACGCTGATTATTCTAGTTAATGCCAATATCATTAATCTTTCTCTTATTTTCCAAGAAGATAGGACGGCCGGACGAAGGCCTCTCACCTTCTCAAAAGCGTCTGAGGAAATCTAAAATCTACCCAAAGCACCTGAGTCCTTCATGACTTCTTTTCAAGCTTCTAGGACAGCCGGAAATTTTCATCTTGAATGATTATTTCTAGCTGTGTGTGTGTGTGTGGGGGGGGGAATTGAAGAAGATGAGGTTAGAATGTTCTAGCCCCACAACAGCTAATCCTAGCACACAGCACACCGTGTTGAGTGTTTCCTGTCCACTCTGTCCTCTGGTCACCCCACTGTTACAATCAGGAGGGAGCAGAAGCTGTCAAAAGTTTTTCTTTGCAGCAGAAGGTGGTTAAGGCAGGGACTTATGGCTTGCTTGTCAAGACACTGAGAACGAGCAATGTAATGAGATGGATGCACTTTGAAGAGGAGGTAGGTGTGAGAGGCACACCAGAGGAAGGGGGCTGGCAAATACTGTGACTCTCATGAACTCACAGTAGCCACCGTGGCCTGCACAGGGCCTTGTGCTTTATCTTTGGGCTTCCAGCTTACAAATAATGGCATGGGGACTTATTATCAGTTATGAAAGCTCAGCCTTAGCTTAGGCTTGCTTCTAATTAGCTCTTATAACTTAAATTAACCCATATTTTTCAATCTACATTCTTCCACACCTTTGTTACCTCATCTCCATTTTGCCCATCCTGGTTATTCTGCACCTGGCTGGCAATTTCTCCTTTCTTCTTCCCAGATCTCTGTCTCCAGAAGTTCTGCCTATCCTCTTACTGCCTAGCTAATGGCCACTCATCTCTTTATTAAACCAGTCACAGTGACACATCTTCACACAGTGTAAAGGAATATTCCACAACAGGGCCTACACCATAGTGAATCAGTAAACATTCAGTCACATCTCCTGGAGGGCTTATGGGGCCCTGTTTCACCCAGGGAAGCTAATAGCAGTTAAGGGCTGTCAAAGAAGAGGAAGACATTGTCTTCAGTGATGGAGCCACTGATGAGTTACCCATACACCAGTGCATAGTGTTACACTTGTGCTCTGTGGGAGGCCCTGAGTGGCCACTGTTAAACACAGTGGGTCATGAAGAAAAACAAAACAAGACAAAGATGTGACGGTAGGGTGGGGACTTGATGGGAGGGAGGAGGAGGTTAGTGGGGATGAGAGGAAGTTGAGGCATGAGTGTAACCAGAATGTATTACACACACACAGAGAGATGCAGAGAGATAGGTAGGATCTATCTATCTATCTATCTATCTATCTATCTATCTATCTATCTATCTATCTATCTATCTATCATCTATAATATGGTCAAAGAATAAATTAACTTAAAGAAAAGATTTTTTTTTTTAAGAAAGTAATATGGTCCAGGCCACCCAGTGGTAAATTTCATTATCAGGATGTGAATTGTGTTGATCCACAAGAACCTAGGGCATGGCTCATCATCAGAGAACAGGAAATGGACACCTATGGCAGGGTCCACATTTTGAACAGTAACATGCATGTTAGGTTTTTTTTTTTTTTTTTTTTTTTTTTTTTTTTTTTTTTTTTTTTTTTTTTTTTTTTTTTTTTTTTTTTTTTTTTTTTTTTTTTTTTTTTTTTTTTTTTTTTTTTTTTTGAGACAGGGTTTCTCTGTGTAGTTTTGGTGCCTGTCATGTATCTCACTCTGTAGACCAGACTGGCCTCGAACTCACAAAGATCCGCTTGGCTCTGCCTCACGAGTGCTGGGATTAAAGGAGTGCACGGCGGCCGCCGCCGCCACCACCACCACCACCACCACCACCACCCAGCGGGTTTGTATTTTCTTCATCAGTATCTTACTCAAGATATGTTGACTGTCTTCACTGTGCATGGAAGATGTTTTGTGGTCAGACCCAGGTGTGAATGAGAACTCTCACTTGGGTTCTATGAGAAGTGAAAACAGTAAATTTGTATTGGTATAAATAGATAAATTAAAGAACATATGTTTGGTAAACACTTTGCAGTGCTGTGGAGGATGAGGAGGGGATGTAGCTGTCTGTTTTCAGGATCTAATTTCTTGTCTGGGTTGTGAACTCTTAAATGCCTTGGCGTATTCCCTGTTTTGTCCCAAATAATAAGCATGCGGCAATCAGCTGTGTAAAGAGCATGTAAACTCTGCCTTTTGGAGACAGTGGTCCCTTGCAGCTTTAGTTACTCCTACCTCTGGTCTACCCTCTACGCAGAAGGATGCCCTTTCTTTATTCTGCAGTGTGGAGAGCTCTGTCCTCACTACAGTTCAGAAGAGTGCACAGAGCTCAACAGAACAACTTCTCACAGAAAAAAAAAAATACAAAGTTTAAATTTGTTGAAGACATTTGAACTTTTTTTTTTTTTTTTGATTTTTTGAGACAGGGTTTCTCTGTGTAGCTTTGCGCCTTTCCTGGGACTCACTTGGTAGCCCAGGCTGGCCTCAAACTCACAGAGATTCGCCTGCCTCTGCCTCCCGAGTGCTGGGGATTAAAGGTGTGCACCACCACCACCCGGCGACATTTGAACTTTTAAAGTGTGAGCTTTTGGCTTTTTTTTTTTTTCTCCAGAATTCTTTGTAGCTAGGTCCTTAGCTGGAACTCCCTAATAAGCCACAAGCACACAATTTGTGCAGTAACTGATGCTCAGCAGGAAGAGGCAACTTCAGAGGGAGTGTTTCATCTTCCAAGAGCCTGTTGCAGTTACTTTTTGTAAAGAAATATGGTTGCTCATTACTCAACTTATGAGCCTCAAAAAACTGCATTTCTTATTTTTTTCATTCAACACATTTGGGGGATGTCTAGACCATGTGTCTGATACCAAGATAGGTCCTAGAGATAGAGATGTAATGGTTACCTAAATTGGCCCCACCTTTGACCTTGTGATTTTATCAAATAGTAGTGCTTTCCCTGAGATATCCTGAATTCTCTATATCTTCTGACTCAAGCTTTAGTGCACCCCAAAATCATAGAATCTCATTTTCAACCCCGAGTTTCTGACACAGTAGGTCAGGAATGGGGTTTGATAATGTGTACAGTTACCAAATTCCCAAGCAAGGCTGAAGCTGTTGGTGTGGGGACACTTTGGGACTGGTTTCCGGGAGACAGAATTCAAGAATCTGCAGGCAGTTCTTACATGTACCCAGGACTAGACATCACTAAAGAACCATGTACTCCTTAGTGTAGAGATTGCAGTGTGTGTAGGGAATATTGAAATGAACACAAGCAATGCCCGTGGTTCAAGAAACCTACATTGTGATAGCAGCAAAATACAGCCTAAGTTTTTGTAGACAGTTCAGTTACCTTGCTGCATAGGTGCTACGTGGTCGGGGCCTCAGCAGGGATGGGAATGGCTGGAGAAATCTGCACATTTTAGAAATGAGTAATCTTTGGACTTATAGAAGAAAACAGGAAGTTATCCAGGGAAAACTAACTCGAGGTCCATCTACTTCCAATACATTACAAGCAGCAAATTCAGGCATCAGTGGCAGTGCTTGTCACCATGTCAGTTGGGCGTCTCCAGAGAACAGAAGCCGTATGACAGATTGATGGATGGATGAACAGCACAATCTTTGGAGAGATAAAGACTTTCTGTAAAACTGAGACCACAAGGTTGAACAGGACAGTTCCCAGAAGTTCCTGTATTTCCCATAAATCATTATTGACCCCCCCCTTTCCCCCTTTTTTGGGAGACAACATCTCACTGTGTATCCCTGGATGAATGAAACTTACAATGTAGATCAGGCTGGCCTTGAACTCATAGACATCTGCCTATCTCTGCCTCCTAGACACTGGGACTCAAGGTGTGTATCATCATGTCCATCCTATTGTCTTTTCTTAATGCCAACTTAGAAGAATTTGCTTTAATATGACCCCAGTATGGAATATCTATATAACAGCTAGGCACCCCATAATGAGTCTGAATCATCCTGGAAAGATGGAACTTTGCTACTCCCACTTTCTCTTTCTTCTAACCTGTAATGTACTTTGTGTTAAGTATGTGTATGAGTATTGAGCATATTTGTGAGTCAGCTCCCTGTTACTGTAACAAACACCTGAGACTGTCAACTTGTAAAGAGAAAGGTTTGCTTTGGCTCAGTTTTAAATGTTCTATGACTAATTGGCCCCATTGGTTTGGGCCCATAGAGAGACAGCACATCAAGCCATTTGTATCGTGGAGAGGTAACAAAAGAAAGAATAGGAAAAGTCAGAGTGTTACTAGCCCTGAAGGCCAAGAACACATTCACAGTGTCCCAAAGAACTGAAGATTCCACCACAAAGCTGGGACCAAGTCCATGATGGTTGGGGGGCACTTCAGACGCAAACTACAGTAGTGTGATTAAGAAGCATACACCTCATCCACATGCATACAGGCTGTTGAGTTCAGTCCGTCAGGTCTTCACAGGCTATCTACTTGGAGGACAGAATTAGCTAACTAATGCTTTCCCACAGGATACGCTATATCATGGGTATTTCAGTGGTTTTTAGTTTGTTTTTCTTTTTGCTCAAGGGAGAAAGAATACAGGATATAAAGCACTACCTTCCAACAAATCAATCGAAACAAACAAATGTGTGTTTTGCTGGTGATTTATAATAGAAGGGGGCAAGAATTGAGAAAATCCATGGAAATGTCTGTGTTCAATTTTCTAGCTGGACCAGAAGAAGCTGGTCTCTAGCATTTGGTTTCTGGAAACCAGGCCTCTGGCTTTGATCTTCTCGAGGTTAGCTTCTTGAACCGTGCCAAGTTTCAGCTTCTCCACAGGACCAGAGCTTTGGATGACATGCCCATCCTTCTCTTCACATAAAAAAAGCCCTTCCTCCTGAAGCCCTAAAAATACCCCTCAGCCTTGGAACACAGCCTTCCTTTCAGCAGCTCCTCACAGAACAGTTACTTGACCCAGAGCAAGCCAGAACCAGGAAGAAAAGGAAGCCAGCCCACACGTGGGTCTCCTTGAAATGTCCGGTTCACAGAAAGAACAAAAATCTTTCCTTCCTCAGCCATGAGACTCCAGTTCAGCCCAGCTCACTCTTTCTTTTCTTTTTTGGAGGAGGGCATGGATGTAGTATTTTTAGGCTTTTTGTTTATTTGTTTGTTTGTTTGTTTGTTTTTGGTAGGAGATGATCGGCAAACAAAATCAAAAGCATCTTGGCTTTTCCTTGTTACAACTGAAATAAAGAAAACAGAATTAGGTCACTTGGTGACTTTTTCACCCCAGCTCTAGAAGTTAACTTTAGAAATCTTATCATAGTCAAAGAAAATAAAAGTTCTCAAAGAAATGTTGGGTAGACTTTACTTTAAGTCCTATATGAGACCATTTAAGAACTCACTGGTGGACTATTCTAGATTCATGCCAAATCTGCCTTTGTGTGTGTGTGTGTGTGTGTGTGTGTGTGTGTGTGTGTGTGTGTGTGTGTGTGTGTGTGTGTGTGCCCGCCCTACACACGCTAAGCAAGGCCTCTATCTCTTTACTACATCCTCAGGCCTTGACAGTGTTGTTTGGCTCACAGCCCCATAAAATCCTTTTGTTGTTCCAGGCTGTAAACAGGGCTCATGGGATAGCCCAGGAACTGGGCAGAAGCAAAGAATTGCTGTTCAGTTTCCAGAAGGATCCACATGGGTGAAGACATTGGTTAAGGAGGAAAGGTGGAAGATTAGGAGCCCTGACAGAATCCCTGAATGTGTTCTGGGGTTGGGGAGAGAACAAGGGGAGGAGTCGGATTGGGGAGATCAGTGCAGCTGGTACTCATGTGGAGGAGGGAAAACCAAGTTGAGAGCACTGAACTGTGTGAAAAATGAGGAAAACACAAAATACGGTGGAGGGAGGCAGGTGCGGTGGAGTCTGAGGGGAGGGGATCGTGAGCTCGAGGCCAGGCCCAGAGCAAGACTCAAGTCTCCAAATAGCGAGAGGAGCAACCAGCCGTGAACAAGCAGAAGGTTTGTGGGGGTGAAGGGAGGTCAACGGGCTGAGGACAAAGGCAAAAAGGAAACATTCTGGTCAGCCTTGTGGAATTCTGGAACAGGACAATCGTTCTTAATGAGTCAGTCAGAGAAGTGGCTTCTGACTCATCCCATCCCAGCCTGCTTCCCTGGACTCCTCCCTCACACAAGACTCCCTCAGACAGACTTCGAATTTCCCCTCTTCTAGGTTCACTCTTTCTGCTTCCATTTTTGCATCAAGAATTTCTTTTTCCCAGGATTGTACCTGTCAAATCCTATGCATTCCTTTATGGGCTCTCAGGAAGATACGCTCAAAATACATTACACCCATGTATGGAAACGCCATCATGAAACCCATTATAAATAATAATAATAATAATAATAAATGCTAACAAGATTGCGTAAAACCATAATAAAAGAATTCTGTTTGTACTGTTAGCAGGTTGATTTTGAAGAGACAGAAGGAACAGGGGAGCAAAGACTGGGTGTGGATGATTCTTTTATCCTGTCTTTTCTGGGCTCGCTATTTAAATTTTCTGCATTCCCGAATAACTCTTGTTGTATTTATTACTTTAACTTTGTCACAATATTATATTGTGCCTGAACAAGGCTACCAGTTTACTAATTTCTACATCATCTTCCTCAAAATGCTGTGTGATGCCCCAATAAGGCTAGCAGTTTAGTAACTTACATGCCAACCAGCAGCCCAAGGGAGTTAGACTAGCCTGGAGTTAGACTCAGAGGTGTATGCATTAGGCATCAGAAGCAGGAGCATAGGGCAGGACATCTTTATTCCAATTTCACTGTGATCACATGAGACACTTCACTCCCTTCTGGATCATAGTTTCTCAGAGAAAAAATAAGAGAGATTATCTGTCCCATCCACATGCTTGGAGCTGTTGAAGAAAAAAGTGACTCTCAGAAGGTGTTTACAGGTTAAGAACACTATGTAAAGTGTGGAATTGATGAAATAATGGGTGCTGATTCCTTAGCTCTTCAAGCAGTGTGCATTGATGTCTGCCAATATAGGGATGGGGGCAATGTAGGCCTGTATGCACACTATCATACTCCTAATTGCATAATGATATTAACTTGACACAAGCTAATAACTGAATACTGACATGCACACAAGTGAATGCATTTTTTTATTATGTTCATCAAACCATTTCTGAAGATGGGTGCAGTGACACAGGCCTATCATCCCAGCACTTGAGAAGGAGAATCCTGAGTTTGGGGCTAGCCTGGGCTATATATATATAAAATGAGATCCTATCTCAAAACAAGCAAACAAAATAATTTCTCTTTTTCATTCTTTTGTTGTTCTTTCCTCAAATTTATGGCATGTTCATATACTTACATACTTTTTTAAATTAAAAGAAACAAAGCGATGTTTTTAGTCTCAAGGGAGTTGGTCTCTTCTCCTGGAGTTCTCCATAGTCACCAAGTTCCTTCACACCTAGACGTTGTGCTTTTTGCTATGGACTCCTGGGGGGAAGTGGGGTATGGCCCACCTTGTTCTGTCCTAAGCACCTCATAGAGTTCTTTACATTCAAAGCTGGAGTCTTTTGGATATCAGAAATTTCCTGGGCAATTCCACCTTGAGCAAACACAGACACAAACTTCTATCTTCTATACCTATTTCAATATAGCCCTAAATAATGTTGCAATCTTTTTAGGTTAAATCTGGAACAACTACAAAGTCTCTTCATATATAGAAAACCAAATTTAAAATGGCTTTTGAATAATTGCATCATCTGATTCACAAACTTTAAGTCATGAGAATCCTCAGGTGCTTTGCTGGCTGTCATTTTGTTCTTTTGGTTGTTGTATTTATTAATACTCTGTCTCTCTTTCTGTCTGTCTCTGTCTCTGACACTTGTGGGAGTTGGTTTTCTCTGTCTGTCTTGTGGGTCCTGGGGACTGAACTCAAGTCATCAGGTCTGGAGGCAAGAGCCTTTGTCTGCTGAGCCATCTCAATGGCTCTATTTTCTTTCTTTATAAAGTGAATTCTTTAGAAAATTCTCTATCTGGATATTCAGACATATTTTTTACAGGTGGATTGCTGGTGCATAGTTACCAAGTTCGGACCAACCAAACAGTGAATTCCTAGAAAAGAGCATCAATAGTCATTGCTTTCTGCTTATAGAGCCATATACTAGGAGTTTGGTCTACAGAAGAGAAGAGGGAGAGAGAGAGAGAGAGAGAGAGAGAGAGAGAGAGAGAAGAGAGAGAGAGAGAGAGAGAGAGAGAGAGAGCTGATCGTCTGAAAATGCACATCTTCAGTCTTGACTCCTCCAGGCCTTTGTCTCCTGTCTCTAATTCTATGTTCATACATTTTTCAATTGCAACTGGTTCTTTTCAATTCCTAGGTGAGATAATCTTTTGAGAAATCATCAGCTTTTATTTTAAAAGCAACAATAGAAGCTGGTTCTTCTTCCTGTGGGGACCTGAAGCCTTTCTTCCTCTCACTTCTGTTCATTCCGGTTACACCAAGCACAAAACTCAAAGGGTACCAAAAGGCACAGCCTTCCACTGTTACCAAGCATCCAGTTCCTCCCCAGAGGCCAGCAGTTAGGCCATTTTCCCATCCACCCCTACCAAGTAGATAGCCTAAGCTATCATTTCTTCACATTTATCATGATGTGACAGCTTTTTGTCTCTTTCTAAACCAAACTACAGTTCCTTCATTAGATGGAATAACCAAGAAGGATATGTGGGTGAGATCTTAACCATGATGAACATGGAGAGTGATCTGGAAGAGCGGAGTACATTCCATGAATGCAGTGGGCACTTATATGGGACCTGGTACATGCTGGGTAACTGAGACGACAAGGAAACAAGTCTTACTGCAGCAGAAAGCTCAACATAAGCACGGATAAAACACCAGGGCCATTGGCATCCCAATTGTTGGTATCAACTGAGTGAGCAAAGAGTGCCACACACTGTTCTAAGTTTCTAGATCTTTTATCACTTAGTCCTCAAATACTGCTATGTGGTAGCACTTCCTTATCCTTTTATACAGCAGGAAATGGAGTCTTGGGAAGGCATAGTAAGTTTCCAAGGGCATATAGCTTACATGTCGTCAAAAAGTAACTCCAGGTCAGCTGTGAAGGACAAGAACTTTAAGGCAAAGACATGGGGAACATCCCAAGTGTACACACTAAGGTTTGGGGCTGCTTTCTAAATGGTAGCTCCACTCTTGTATTTTTTTAATTTAAAATATCTTTTTCATTTTACATACCAACCATAGTTCCCCTCCCCTCCACTTCTACCACCCCCACACCTCCCTCCCACCCCACCCCTTATCCACTCCTCATAGTGGGTAAGTCCTCCCTTGGGGTGTCAACACAGGCTGGCATACCAAGTTGAGACAGGACCAAGCCCCTTCTCCCTGCATCAAGGCTGAGCAAGGCATCCCACCATAGGGGATGGGCTCTAAAAAGTCAGTTCATGTACCCGGGATAAGTCCTGGTCCCACTACCAGGGTCCCCACAAACAGATCAAGCCACACAACTCTCACCCACATTGAGAGGGCCTAGTTCAGTCCCATGAACAAGGATAAAATACAACTTCTTCATTGCAAAGAACTTGGACCCTGTACTTTTAAATCTTGCTGTCATGCTGTTTTGAGGTGACTTGAGCCACCTTGCTGGTGTCTTTTCAAATCTCTAAACCCAGCCCTCCTGTAGACAAGGCCAGTGCCCTGGGAACCTCCTTGAACAGCATAGACCAATGCTTACTCTTGAATTTCCTCTATTTCCGAAGTTGTCATGAGTCTTGAATGTGACACATGGCCCAGGGGGTGACCAGCGGAAAGTATGAGACCCTGACTGATTTGAGCAGTGCCGGAATCCAGGAGGCACAGAGAGGGTGTTTATCTTGACTTGTTTCCAGAGTGGGAAGTACATTAACCCGAGTGACTGACCTCTATCTAAAGTGAGGGTCCGAGAATGTCAGAGAATATTTATCAGTCACAAGTCACGAAGCCAAAGGCACAGGGAACAACTAAGGCTTGTCTCTCCAACGCTGGGAAATGGAGGCTTTGCATTTTCTTCTTTACACTAAAAAGTGCTACACCAGGTAATTTCTACTTGTGTAACACAGCATTGCATAGCATTTGTGGGGGGGCGGAGCTCACAAACGGAGGAAACAATATATACGTTCTGAGATAACAGAGTCACTATGAAATGATTTGAAAATGAAGATCAGTTCAGAAACAACACAAAATGAGAACCACTTAATGCTTAAGGAAGACGCTCATGGGGAGCAGAAATGGAATAAGAGAATATCAAAATATCAGATAGGACACTAATGATATCTGTTTAATGGAAACCGGCAGCATGGCTCACCAAAGCAGAACTGCCCAGCCAGTGTGTCCCAGCCTCAAAAAAGTTACAGATGCATCGCGGAATGTTGATCCACTCAGTGTTAGAGTAGTAGTTGGGACGTGACCTTGGGACTGCCTTTAGCTGTGAGATAACTGGACAAGGGTCCCTTGAGAGTAGCTTGGGCTGTGCTCGAGTTTGGCTGTGTTTCCTCTCTCCCCACAGGAGGCAAGCACAATGGTGTCTTTGCCCGTGTGTTCCGTGGAACCAGGAAGGACTTCAGCAGCCAGCTGAAAGTGTGATGGGCCCTGCCGTTGTCAAGAGACCCCTGTAATTGCTGGAAAGCTGATGTTCCAGGATGCCTGGGGCAGGGCACCATGCCCAGAGGGCAGCCAGCCGGAAGGAAGGTGCTGGAAGGAGGAATTGTTCTCAGAGTGATAGCTTCAAAGCGTGAGCTTTGACTGTATCAGGCACTTCTCTGTGTCTGTGACTAATGTGCCCTTTGACCAATTTAGCAGCCGAGGACTATTTTAGCATGTAGATGTTTTAAAAATTATGGCTTCATCAACTTTTGAAGTTTATGATGTGTAAAAGAGTTCAAATGGGTTAACATTCTGCTTCCATTATCCCAGAAAATTCACATTATATTTTGTTAGTGAAGGAAGAAAAGGAGCCTGGGTAAAGTCTTCATACATTATTCTAACAGATATAAAAAAAAAAAAAATGTGGCCAGGCCTTCCTTCCTTCCCTGTGCAAAGGTCTCCATAATGCTAATTATCAAGAATGCAGAAACTGTCTGCATTGCTTAAAAACTTTTCTTTTTTCTTCTTTTTGTTTTTTTGAGACAGGATTTCTCTGTGCAGCCCTGACTGTCCTGGAACTCACTCTGTAGACCAGGCTGGCCTCAGACTCAGATTTGCCTGCCTCTGCCTCCTGGGTGCTGGGATTAAAGGGGTGTGCCACCACTGCCCCCACTTAAAAACTTTTGAATAGGAAAGTGTAATATTTTGATCACAAAGCAAGGTATGGGCATTTGTGTTGTGTTTGTATGTGTGCATGTGCGTGTGCGTGCGTGCATGCGTGCGTGCATATGTGTGTGTGTGTGTGTGTGTGTGTGTGTGTGTGAGAGAGAGAGAGAGATTTAGCTCATGTTTCTCTTGAAAAGTTTTAAAAAGATATTATTTAAAAATTCAAAACATAGTCAGTATTTAATATTTTCCTTAATATGGCAGATAATATATTTGCTATATCTTATTAACAAAAGAAGGTAAGAAGATATAAGGAAATAGCCTTCCCAAGCTATTTATATATACAGCCAAATCTCTCCCACACTTCTCTGGGGTATTGCACTATGTTGTCATTTTTTTTTTCTTAATGTGCTATGATAGAAAAAACACTGGGAAGTACTCTCAAAAACCATCTTTTACTACTAGGAAATACTCAACTTTCTTTCTTGCATGCATGCCAGAAGAAGGGAGCAGGGAATGGCATGCTGCTGTATAGAGGAACAGCTCGGCCAAAACAATTGTTTGTTTTTTTTTTTTTTTTTTAAACAAGAGTCAAGACATTCCCAGAATGCTGGCAAAACAAAGAGAAGATAGATTTTTTTTCCCTCTCTGTTTCAATTGTTACATGCATGCAACTTCATTTTTTCACTGGGCTGGAGAGAAAGGATTAACAGGTGAAAAATGAAGCCTTGTAAAATTAAAAGAAACGTATCTTATTTATATCATTTAATATGTGAAATATGCGAAAGTGATGCGAGGCTGGGACGAATGGCGTGCCTGGCTGGCTGGTGGGGCCAAAAAGAAGCTGTGAGCGCAGCCAGGTATCCTGCGGGCTGGCCACTGTCTTTATCCAGCAGCCTGAATCTTCTCAAATTATCCATAGGAGATTTATCCACATACTCAATAAGAAAAATATTTCTAATTATATCCAACCATTCTTAATATGAATGAGAATTATGCAGAGACGCCAGATTGCCAGGAGGGCTTTTGCCAGACAATTCCTTTTGACTTAAGAAAGAAGAGGCAGCTGCATTGTTTCCATAGCTATCCATATAAAAGAGTCCCGCACAAGGCTGACTCGTCCTGCTTTAAAAAGCTCCAAGGTAGGTGGGAGAAGGACACTGGCCACTGCCTCGGCTGCAGCTCACATCTGTGAATGCCGGTGCCCTAGCCCGTGGGATTTTATCTCTCAACTAATCGAGTGCCTTCCTCTTTTCTCATACAGGACCCTCGTATTTCCCAGCCACAGCTCCTCGTTTACCAATAAGGTAAGGTTGGGACTAACCAGTCCCTGGAGGTGTGATGGAGAGCCTCTGGCTTCCTGTCACTTAGCATCCTTGGAGAAAGTGCTTGACTCAGGAAATACTAACAACTGCATTTAAGGGAAGGGACTGGGGAGGGAGGGAGGGAGGGAGGACTTTCACCCCTGCATTGGTGATTCGGACACTTGTAGCAAAGTGACTTGGGACATGTGAGCAAAAATCAATTTAATAGATTTTCTTTTTTGTCTCTGAAAAAAAAAACCTACTAAAATCTTCTTGGTAGAAAGGCTCAGATTTTTGTAAAAATATATCCTGCTATTAGAAGTCATTTAGTAAACATGATTTCTAACAAATAAAAAAGGAAGTTCTTAGAACAATGGTTCTTTAATACTTTTTGATAGGCCTGGAAGAAGTTACCTTATAAAACCAAAACATAGTGAAATTTTTGAATATGGAAATAAGGTATTCCATAGCCCTATCACCACTGCATGCTGCATCTCTGAAGAGAGAAACCGAGGAAGTAGATTTAAGCAAGGGGCAAGCATTTGATCCCACAGTGACTGTAGCAGGATTCTGGTGTTCCCACCTCCCATTGTTCTGTTACCTGTACCTAGAAGTAGTGAAGGACAAGCTGCCAGGTCTCAGGTCCTGTACAAGGAAACTGGGAGCCCTGGGAGCCCTGCCACGTGGGTGTGCAAGGATGAGGGTGGGTGTGGGTTATTTCCTTCATAATTTCAACTTGGTTTAGTGTGCAAAGACATCATGCTTGAGTAGCTCCACCCAGCATCCAACAAAAGGGCGCGGAGGGGAGCGGGGGAGAAACAAAATTAAAATTCTTCCAAAACTACTTTGTGTAAATTTGCCTGAATCTCTATATCTCTATCAGAGGAAATAAAGTTATCTTACCTTACGTGACCAGAAAGATGTGTGACGTTAGATAAATGATATTTTATATGCAAGTAATAGCCTGAACCCTTTCCAATTACTTAGTAGGCATTTTAACATGGTTTTCCCACTTTACATCACCCTATCCTTAGGGCTTCAAAGTGAAAAGAAGCTGGTATTATATAATCCCTGCCCTAAGGAGGGAGCCACCGAGGCTCCAAATGATCCTTGGCATCATCACTCTACCTGTAACCTAGTTCCCCAGCTAGGATGCCTGTCTCAGAGGATGGGAAATGCTGGAGTCCAAGCCCTGAGCACATATCCCTGGAATCTCATGCATTTTTGTTCTTGTGCAGTTTGCTTTAGCGGCTGCAGCCTGGTAGCAGTAGAACTGCCTAGAGTAATTTACTACTGGGTCCCTGAAATAAACACTGTGAAGATCTGCTGGTTGGACTGGAGACAGCCTCAGTGGTTAAGAGCATTTGTTACTCTCATTGAGGACCCGAGTTCAGTTCCCAGCACCCATATGGTGCCTCACAACCATCTGTAACTCTAGTTCCAAGGGATCTGACACTTTCCTCTGGCTTCTGCAGATACCAGACATGCACATGGTGCATATTACAATTACATGTATGCGTACGTGTGTGCGCGTGCACACACACACGGGAAAGATAGTCATACAGATCAAATAATAATAATTTTTAAAAAATCTGCTAGTATATCGGGCATTGCAAACTGTATAATTTATTATTATTATTATTATTATTATTATTATTATTATTATTATTATTAAATCTCCTTTAGGATCTGTGAGTTCAGCAGCCATGAGTTCCGACGCCGAGATGGCTGTTTTTGGGGAGGCTGCTCCTTACCTCCGAAAGTCTGAAAAGGAGCGAATCGAGGCCCAGAATAGGCCTTTTGACGCCAAAACATCTGTCTTTGTGGCGGAGCCCAAGGAGTCCTTCGTCAAAGGCACCATTCAGAGCAAAGACGCAGGGAAGGTGACCGTGAAAACCGAAGCGGGAGCGGTGAGTAGAGAGCCTGCCACGCTGTACGTGCCTCGTTGCGCTGCATTCTGAAGGTTTGGTCACTCCCTTGACACCGATAGTTATATTTCCTATTTACCAGACCCTGACGGTGAAGGAGGACCAGGTTTTCCCCATGAACCCTCCCAAGTACGACAAGATCGAGGACATGGCCATGATGACCCACCTGCACGAGCCCGCAGTGCTGTACAACCTCAAAGAGCGTTACGCAGCCTGGATGATCTACGTGAGTGGCCCTCCACCAGGGGTTGTTACGGTCATCACCACGTGCCCTAAAAGCCCATCACTCACACCTATGCACCAATATGTCACAAGTATCTATTAGTCCCTGGAAGTCACTAGCAGAATTACTAGTTACTATTGTGAATGTAAGGCGCATCCTGAAAGCAACACTTTATCTCCTCGCCCAAGGGAAGGCCACAGTCTTTGCTCTCCGCCTTGACCAAGGATGTGTTGATCAAACATACTCAGGCCGCCCTCCCTCTCCATTGCTGTTGCTGAATCATCTCAACGAAGGAAAAGACAAACACGCTGTAACATTTAAAAATGCGATTTTTCAGGGATCAAATTTCATTCATTTTTTACTCTCTCCCCACATAACAATAGTTTGGTTCTGGTCCTTCCCTCCTTGAACTCCCTTCCAGAGTCCCCAGGCAGACTTGAGTGCTTTGTCCTGCTGTTCGTACCCCTTTTTTAAATTCACATTGACTATGTTTTTCCTGGTCATTCACTGACTTCTCCATCTCCTGTGTTACCTGGGAATTTCTCAAGGAACACTATCTTATTTATGTTGTAGCCTGACTGCCTTGCAGGGTCCTGCACGTAATATATCTCCTAGCACATAATAAACATTTTGAGTGTCGTATATTATATATTCGTATTTTCATACAGTTTAGCTGGTACTGGTATTCAGCGGGACAACATTCACACAGTTCAGATATTTATGCTCCTGGTGGGTGCCAGTCCTTAACCAGCTGACAGACATCTTTTAAATCCCGGCCTGGTAATCATGATGCATTTATTTGATCTCTGTCACTTTGTAACTCAAAAATATTTTACAGTGCTTCCCAATGCGGCTACATCTACATACTGCCCCATTTGTTTTCGAAGGGCTTTTATCATGTTGTCTCAAAATGTTCCAAAGTCCCCAATCACCCCTTATTGTTGAATACATTTATGTTCAAATTTATGTTCTTAAACATCCAAATTGTCTCAAGTCTGCAAAGGAAATACATTCCCATTTCTTTCAAACAACAAAAATGTCTCATTTTTTAAAGTCCACACTTTAAATCAAATGGACAGATATGACTTTGATGCTCCTGCTGTGTGAAAACCATGATGAGTGCCAAGGGCAGCAGTAGGAACTCCGAATCTGTCATTTCCCCCAAAGATGTTGCTATCTGACAACCATTGGCTTCCATGCTGATTCCGGGAAGAAATGTACTCATGGAAATCCAGCTAAGTGAGTTGCCCAGACAAGAGGGGTCCTTGGTAGTCATTCTCTCTTTCCTTACACAGACCTACTCGGGCCTCTTCTGTGTCACCGTCAACCCCTACAAGTGGCTGCCGGTGTACAACCCTGAGGTGGTGGCGGCCTACCGAGGCAAAAAGCGACAGGAGGCCCCGCCCCACATCTTCTCCATCTCTGACAACGCCTACCAGTTCATGCTGACGGGTGAGTGGCTTGGCTATTTTGTATGTACCTAATCTTTCTCGCCACAGATCCCTAAAGAGAGTCTTGAATCAATTGCATTACACCCATTAGGATGATCCCTTCTCAGAGGCTCCTGTGAGATAGCATAGAAGGCCTATGAGCTCTTTAATGTGTAAAGGTCAACAGAGGTTGACAGTGTGAGACATATGAACACAAAAATACAAGCATCCCTGTGCAGATACACACACACAAATACACACACACGCACAAATAGACACAGCCACACATACAGACTGGTTCTCTATTACCATAAGGCAAGAAGCAGGAGAACAAACTTTGCTTCTGTGATTTTTCTCCTCAGTGTCATAGATTATGACCAACAGTCCACAGGGTGTTGCCTTTGCCAGAACCAACTAGTCAGATTTTAAGGAGTTTCTGGTGTTAGGACATTGTTTGGTGTTAGGCAGGTTGTGACTCTGCCTCTCAGGTGTTTCTCTCAGCTAGCTTAATCTTATGCACCTGCGGCCCCGTTGGCAAGGGCCTGGAGAATTCATTAGGCAGAGTAAAGCATCAGAACAAATTCTTGCTTCCCTTTAAAAATACAATGAAACCATGATACCGTCAAAGCTTCTACTTTTACCCCCTTATTACTGCTCATCCATCAAAACATTTCCAATGTCCAAGTCTCATTAGTCCTTTGGCCCACTGTGAAGGAGTCACTAACTTAAGTTGTCATCAAAATGGGATGGAAAAGCCAGGGCTAGTTTAGATATTGATTTGGTGGTAGAGTACTTGTGCCTCAGGAAAATGCAGCCGTAGAGTCACCCCTTAGACCAAGGCATTTTTCTTCATCACAGGATTCCACCCCTCCCCTTGAATGAAATGTTCTGGGAAGATATAAGAGTGGTTGTGTTTGGTGTGAATGGGTGCGTGTGTGCTAAGTAGGGGAGCAGAGGAGAGGGGAACTGGAAAGATGTTAGGCCAGTGTGCACCAGGCCCTAAGGCTGCTAAACCGAGAAATATCAATTTCATACCCTTGGACTGTTCTAGTCACTTACAATGGGGTTTGAAACGACACTAAGTGCCTGCAATTTCTTTTGCAGACCGGGAGAATCAGTCAATCCTGATCACGTAAGTAGGTTTTCATGCTTCCTTTCATGGCTGTGGAAGTTGCTAGATGTGGAGCCTCCTATGATTGTTTTGATTTGACAGCGGAGAATCCGGGGCCGGGAAGACTGTGAACACGAAACGTGTCATCCAGTACTTTGCGACAATCGCAGTCACTGGGGACAAGAAAAAGGAGGAGGCACCTTCTGGCAAAATGCAGGTGAGTCTGATTGTCACAGAGTCCAGGCTCTGTTGGGGCTCTCAGGCAAGAAAGCCCTGAGCCTGAGATGTGAGGACTGATCTTTCCCTTGCAGGGGACCCTGGAAGATCAAATCATCAGCGCCAACCCCCTGCTGGAGGCCTTTGGGAATGCCAAGACCGTGAGGAATGACAACTCCTCTCGCTTTGTGAGTCTCTTATACACTGTGATGGGTACAGTGATGGGCACATTGGCTGAAATCTGCTGCAGGATGGCCCTGATGCCGTCTTTGAATCTTTCATTCACAGTATATTAAACTGTGGTTTTTTTTTGGCTTATTTCACAGATCAAAAAACTCTGGCCTAAAGGATATGCGACTCTTTTCTGGAATTATTCTTATTCTTATTGTTATTATTATTATTTACACTGCAAAATACTCTATTTTTAATTTTAATTATCAATAACTGCATCTATTTATGAGAAACAATGGGATGTTTTAATATATTTATACATCATGGGCTAATTAATTCAAGCTAATTAACACAGCATCACCTCCTGTATTTATACCCATAAATTCTTAAATCAAAGATAAAATCCTTCTACTTGTAAAATGGAAGATAGATATTTTATTCCTGTTGTAAATAGTCTCTGACATGGTTTAAAATCAAAGCAGTCATGTTCCAAGTGTTTTGAACATTTTCAGTGATTTGACATTATTGAAAACAAAGTAGACATGTTCGTTTTCCTTTCAAGGGTAAATTCATCAGGATCCACTTTGGCACTACAGGGAAACTGGCATCCGCTGACATCGAGACATGTGAGTGCGCATCTGTAGCGCCATTCTGTGCTTAGGACTGCTCAAGCTGCTGAAAAGCAAACCTGCTCACCGTGTCGGTTTTTACAGCTCTCCTGCTTTTGATATCTGCTTTTTTCTAGATCTGCTAGAGAAGTCCAGGGTCACTTTCCAGCTTAAGGCGGAGAGAAGCTACCATATTTTTTATCAGATCACATCCAACAAGAAGCCAGAGCTGATTGGTAAGGAATATCAGTCAGTTCCTCTCCAGTCACCACACGATACCTGTCAATGCTCACCCTGATACTCCATGTCAGAATTTTGTTGAGTTTTTTCTTTTTATTTTATTTAAAAAAAAAAAGCTTTACAGGGTTGTTTATATAGCTCAGAGCTGAGCCCAAGGTCAGTCTTCAGTATCCAAAAAGGGAAGCTTTGTAAGTTGGTTAAAATTTGTATTTGCTTATCATAAAAATTCTTGAGAAAGGAAAGTGAAAAACCATCTCCAATTTCCACTATGAAATAACCATGTAAACACCTAGATAAATATCATTCTACTTACCTTCTATACTTATATCATTATGTATAGATAAATGCATACAATTTACCCAGTTGAAGTTATGGTTATACTTTTGTAATTATTTATATTTACTGAGTGTGTCGTGTTTCTTCTTATTAATATTGCTCCACAGTATTATGGATGGTTGCATAGTGCTCCACCCTAGAGACAGGCAAACTTTACTTAATAATATCCCTTCCCTTTTGAGGCTTTAGTCTGCTTTCATTTCTGATTTTTAAGTACTAGCCACTAGAAATACTAATATGAGGTAATCTATATTCTTTGAA
This sequence comes from Peromyscus leucopus, assembly GCF_004664715.2. Lineage (NCBI taxonomy): Eukaryota > Metazoa > Chordata > Mammalia > Rodentia > Cricetidae > Peromyscus > Peromyscus leucopus. Next base: position 50,031,254 of record NC_051086.1, read on the forward strand.
AATTTCATACATGCATACCATTTGTTATATTGTAGCAATGTTTAAAAATTAGCCAGTGACAGGGAACCATCCTCCAGGTATTCAGTGCACGTCAATCATCTTTCACCTTCTTACCGTGTAGTGGCCTTAGAATCTGTCTGAAAATCTCTTGCTTTGATGAAGACAGTGACTGTGCTCATCTTTGCTCTCTTCCATGTGCTTAGAAATGCTACTGATCACCACAAACCCATACGATTACCCTTTTGTCAGCCAAGGGGAGATCAGTGTGGCCAGCATTGACGACCAGGAAGAACTGATGGCCACAGATGTAAGTAGAACACAGAGCAATGCTAGGGATTACTTTGCTGGGGCAGAGAGGTGGTCCACTCCAATAACTCTTCAGAGTCTCCAGGACAAACAGCAAAGGAAGAGTTGAGGGTGGTTAAGCAAACCCTGGGCCCCTGGGGTTAGATGCTGTCCCTCAACAGGCTTTGACCATGTATCACCTCAGAGCTTGCCAAAGTCCTTGCTGACTTCCAGGTGTGACTTCTTAAAATAATAAGTGTCTGAGGTTTATCGTGTTTTTCTCCGAGGCTTCCTTTTGACCTGTGAGGTGACACACACCTATCACTTCATTGCTCCAGTGAGCATCCTTTCCATGCCCTTCCCTCCAGTACTGCTGATGTGGTTTCCTCAGTTTGATCAGCTAGGGAAGAATGGGAACAAGAGCTGTGAACAACAGATCATAACCTAACAGTTATCATCTTGATTTTGTTGGCAGAGTGCTATTGACATTTTGGGCTTTACCAATGATGAAAAGGTCTCCATCTATAAGCTCACGGGAGCCGTGATGCATTATGGGAACATGAAGTTCAAGCAGAAGCAGCGTGAGGAGCAGGCTGAGCCGGATGGCACCGAAGGTAGAGTTGTGTCTTCCACCTGACTTTGTGCTTCATCTGAAACTCATGTCCTTAACGTGTTACCCTGAGTTTTTCTAGGAAGGCAAACTCACATTTTAGATCTGAGCTTTACAGAACACTTAAAAAATACACTATGTCAAGCATGAACATGATTTTTGGTAGTCAAGGTCTTGAACTCTGTGAGAACATAGGCAAGACTATCATATACTGAAAACACTGTGCAACATACATGAAGATTACATTTTCTTAAGAAAATGGGCTTCTTTGGGCCCTAATACCATTGTATCCACCCTTCCTTTTAGTTGCCGACAAGGCTGCCTACCTTCAGGGTCTGAACTCTGCTGACCTGCTCAAAGCCCTCTGCTACCCCAGGGTCAAGGTTGGCAATGAGTATGTCACCAAGGGCCAGACTGTAGAGCAGGTAAGTATGTAGTTAAAAGCCACCACAAGGGATGAAAGCATAGTACAATCCTCATATAACTTCAAGGGTTCTGTCTTCATCTTTTAAGGTGACCAACGCAGTGGGTGCCCTGGCCAAGGCCATGTACGAGAAGATGTTCCTGTGGATGGTCACCCGCATCAACCAGCAGCTGGACACCAAGCAGCCCAGGCAGTACTTCATCGGGGTCTTGGACATCGCTGGCTTTGAAATCTTTGATGTGAGTTGCTTGATTGATGGAGCATCTTTATAGTGGTGAATCTATTACTAAGAATTTCTGAGTACTAGGACCCATTCTTGCCACTGTCTGTCATATGAGGACTTAAAGGAGATTTGCTTGTCACCTACTTGTCATTTCCTGTAGCAAATGACAAACAACACATGTAATGAAGACCCTTCAACTCACAGCAAAATGGAAGGAGTTTGATTGGGGAATGGAGGGGGTGCTAAAAACCCCAAGATATAAAGGAAGCTGATATTAAATAGCACAGTGAAACTTAGTAACACGTAATACACTCCAAGAGTGCAGAAATCACTGAGAAATACTTAGGGAGATAATAAAGGCTGAGAAAGGCTTAATAATTTAGAATCATCATTAATTAAATGCAATCAAAATTTAACGCTTGTTAATGTCATTTCATGAAATAAAAATTTCTATTTGATCATGAAATACATTTTCCTGCTCATAGCTTTTTAAAAGTTTATCTTCTTTCTGATTATTACAATAAAATTTGGCTTTAACGGAAAATATAGAGAAGCAAGGAAAAGCACATAATTCTACTCAGTACATCTAATTCATTTGACATTTGGTAGGGTTCTTAAAGATACAAATGTGTGTTGTTATTTTATACGTGATCTGTTGTGTCTTGTTTACTCTTTTCATTTCGTACTAAATAACAATTGCAGTCACTTGAAATTCTGACCACAGTGGTGTTCCTGCAATGCAGGATCCGAACCAGCTTTTTGTGGATTGAGAATTTGCTCTTAGATGAGGTCCCTGGAAGACATGGGGGTAACTGGAATAAACATAGGGAGAATAAGTAGAAACTCAGAAAAAAAGTGTGTAAATTTAAGCAAATTCAAGAAAAGAGTATTAATGCTGACTTTAGGCTTACTATAAAACAGCAACAAACTGTAACTTCTATGAGCCTCAAGCCTTCCATACTTTCTTGTTTTGTATTACAAAAGAGAGTCTCCTGACCAATGAGGTTGACACGATCATCTAAAAAGTATTGTGAATAAAATGCCCAGTTAATTTCAGAGTGAAATAAGCACATCTATTTATTCAGTTCAACAGCCTGGAGCAGCTGTGCATCAACTTCACCAATGAGAAACTGCAACAGTTTTTCAACCACCACATGTTCGTGCTGGAGCAGGAGGAGTACAAGAAGGAAGGCATCGAGTGGACGTTCATCGACTTCGGGATGGACCTGGCTGCCTGCATCGAGCTCATCGAGAAGGTATCTTACTCCGTCTGCTCTGAGCACCCTTCCCATGTACTTTGCTGCTCATGGTTACTCAGATGCCTTTGTCTCACCTCCAATCCAGCCAATGGGCATCTTCTCCATCCTGGAAGAGGAGTGCATGTTCCCCAAGGCGACAGACACCTCCTTCAAGAACAAGCTGTATGAACAGCATCTTGGAAAGTCTGCCAACTTCCAGAAGCCTAAGGTAGTCAAAGGCAAGGCCGAGGCCCACTTCTCCCTGATTCACTACGCGGGCACCGTGGACTACAACATCACCGGTTGGCTGGACAAGAACAAGGACCCCCTGAATGAGACCGTGGTGGGGCTGTACCAGAAGTCTTCAGTGAAAACTCTAGCTTACCTCTTCTCTGGAGCTCAAACTGCTGAAGCAGGTGAGGCCTCTAAGCCTTAACTTTCTATAAATATTACAACTGAGCTATTAGTTTGAGGCTGGTGAGATAGTCTCAGCAGAAGGGTGGCATGCTAAACCCCTCATTCCTTGAGTAGTAAGCTACTTACCTCCTTCCTGACAGGGACCTTACCATAATGGCCAGAAAGGAACTATCTGGTTCTCAACCAATGAAAAGCCTGGGGTTCTGTAATTCTCTCCTACTCTTCCATTCTAATGAAGGTGAAGCATCTGGAGATATTAAAGACAATATAGTGACCGAATTCTGCCTTTTAGTGCTAGTTTCTACTGATGATTTTTGAAGTCATTGTGCGCCAAGTATTAGTATCAGAAGGTCCACCTCTTCATGATTATGTGACTGCTGTTCTTATCACCTCCATAAAGATAATGAATCACAGAACAGTGGGTGTGAACTTAGTTGAAAAAAACAAGATTTCAAGAGGATCAGTGTGGTGGGAGGAAGTTGCTGGGGTGGGGGAAGTTCCTCTTGAGCATTGAAAGCACAGGAATGAGCAGGATGGAGCCCCCTGACTCAAGACTGTGTTTGAATGACGCTATCTTTTCCCGTCTTCAGAGGCCAGTGGCGGTGGGGCTGCGAAGAAAGGTGCTAAGAAGAAGGGGTCTTCTTTCCAGACTGTGTCTGCCCTGTTCAGAGTAAGAACAAACTGTGACACCTCCAATTACCTTAGGAATTTGGCTTCAGAAGTATGAGATCACACTTTCCAGGAGACATTAGAAAAGGGCTGACGTTTACGACTTCTGTTAATATGAAATGGGAGAGATTTAAGTCATGTAGACATTAGCTTATCTCACCTCTCATGCTAAGCCATCATAGAATGAAGGGGATCTCTTAGGAAATCTTACAGAACTTAATGATCCACCATTCAGAATCTAGTTGGGTGACAAGGACCAAAGCCTTGTACAGAAAGAGTAAGAAAACATCAATGAGACTAAAGAAGCTGTCAGTCATGTTGCTGCACTCCTGTAAGCCTGGGCTTGGGAGGCAGAATCAGGAGGACTGAAAATTAGAAAACAGTCTGGGATGCACTGTGAGAATATAATAAAGACAGCAAGCCCCAAACTAAACCAACGTCAAAACAAATAAAATTAATGCAACCTAGCAGCTAACCTGCAAAGAAGCTAATAAGATATTATTGCTACTGATCCAATCAGTGGTCAACACCAAGCTATAAGGTTATTTTCTTATTGATGGAAATGTAGAAAAAAATGTCCAGGGTCCAAATATGGTACAGGTTTGTACTTCTTTATTGAAGAACCATAGAATTTAGTAAAAGATGGAGGCACCATCTAACAGGTAAAAATAGTTGGGTGGCCGAAGGTCCAGGAGGAAAGCAGGACAATACTGATGTAAAGTGAGAAGAAGCATATGCCAGCCTTCTTCACATCCATCTCTCCTGCCAACAAGAATGCGGGAAGATGGACTGAGGAAGAGCATCTCGGCAGAAGTGGTAAAGGTCTTCTTTGATTGAAAGCCGTCCCTCCTGTGCCAACGGCAGGGAGTTCAGGGAGTGAAGTGCTTGTCCTGCAGGTCTGGAGGTCTGAGTTCAGATTCTCAAAACCCACATAAAAATAAAAAATGATATGGTGGTGTGCCTCTACAGTCCTACCAATGGCAAGAGGCAGGGATACATGGATCCTTAGAGGATCCTAAGCCCCCAAGCTCTGGCCAAGGTGGCAATGTTCTAGTCCAATGAGAGACCCTGTCTCAGCCACTAGGTAGAAGGCATCTATGGACTAACACCCAAGGTTGGCCTAACGCTCCACAGGAGTGGAATACATGCATGAATATGCACATACAAAACACACACACACACACACAAATAAATAAAAGAATGAAAACCAATTATGCAGACAGTCAACCCAAGCCACAGGTTGATTTTACAGCTATCACTGACTGCTCATCCCTCTGCTGATAGTCTGACAATGGTTTCTTGACCTTACAGGAGAACTTGAACAAGCTGATGACCAACCTCAGGAGCACCCACCCACATTTCGTGCGGTGCATCATCCCCAATGAAACCAAGACTCCCGGTAAGAGTCTCTAGAGGGAAAGCAGAAAGCATGACTGCCATGTGTCCTTTGTTGTGTTCTGCTGTGAAATAAACATGTATTTCCAGGTGCCATGGAGCACGAACTGGTCCTGCACCAGCTCAGGTGTAACGGGGTGCTGGAAGGCATCCGCATCTGCCGGAAGGGCTTCCCCAGCAGGATCCTCTATGCAGACTTCAAGCAGAGGTCAGGCTCTCCTAATTATGATGTGCCTTTGATGTTTAGTATAAACAAGTTTGATGTAAGCAAAGCAATTTAGTGAAAAGTGTGCCTCTAATGTTTTTAACTGACCACAAAAGAACGAAAGATTTTGAGTCTTACAACACTTTAAAAAAGATACTATGTGAGCTGGGCAGTACTGGCTCATGCCTTTAATGCCAGCACTTGGGAGGAAGAGACAGGTGGAAATCTGTGAGTTCAAGGCCAGCCTGGTCTACAGAGCAAGTTCCAGGACAGCCAGGGCTACACAAGAAAACCCTGTCTTAAAAAAACAAAAAGACCAAGAAAGGCGCAAAGCTACACAGAGAAACCCTGTCTCAAAAAAAAAAAAAAAAAAAAAAAAAAGACAACAAACAAAAACACTCCACAAAAAACTATGTGTTAAAACATTCACTAGATTCACTAAGGCTCACAGATATGTCCCCTCGCCTCAGTAATTAGGAGAACTATATCTTTTCACTACTTAATGTCATTTAACCCTCACCATGGAACAGGTGAGAAAAGAACTACTATGACCTCCTTTTCTGGACAAACGAAGTAGGGGTCAGAGAGACCAAATTACTTGCTTAAAGTCAAAGCTAATAAGTCACTGGATTGGGATGTCACATGTAGAGCTAGTTACTAATAGGTCACCGTCTCAATTTGTTTGATTTCAGTTCTCTCTCACAGAAGAGCTTCCCAGTATCCCCCAGAATAAGAGGGGACATGTTGTGGTGACAGTTCCTTGGTTAGATCTTTTTTCTCCTCCCTGATAAACTGATCTTGAGAATCGAGAATGAGTTCTGGGTGGTAGCTGCAGGGAATTGATCTCCTCTAAGTCCAGAGATGGTTAAGTTGACAGAGAATAGCAATACTCCAGACCGAAGGGCATCCAAAGTTTGCTCTTAGGCCGATGGGATCATTTCTCATATTGAAAACATCATCTACTCTATTTCTTATTATTTTTTTATTATTAAAATATCATTACATCATTTCCCCCTTTTCTTTCTTCCCTCCAGCTCCTCCTATGTTTCCCCTCCCCTTTCCTTCTCAAATTCATAGATTTTTTTCTTTAGTTAATAGTGTTACTATATTCATTAATTAAAAAAAAAAAACAGATTTCCTGGACTTATGATCTTCCATTAAAGCAAATTTATCAAACAAAGATAACACATTATATTGCATAGGCCATGTACTCCTAAATATGAACAAAATTATATAATCCTCGAGGACAGGGTCTCCAGGAATTAAAGGAAAATAAAGAAAGGAATTGGATGGGTATGGTGGTGCACACCTTTAATCCCAGCCCCTGGGAAGCAGAGGCAGGTGGGTCTCTGTGATTTGAGGCTAATCTAGTCTACACAGTGAGTTCTAGGACAGCCCTGGCTATATGTAGAGAGACTCTGGCTAGAATGAGAGAGAGAGAGAGAGAGAGAGAGAGAGAGAGAGAGAGAGAGAGAGAGAGAAAGAGAGATTGCAACTATAAAGAAAGGCACAATGGATTAGAAATATATAGCCAATAGGTTGAGAAACCATGCAAATAATATCTGTTGTGAACAAAGAACAATAATTATAAAAAGCTTAGAATTTTAAATAAATCATTTAGAATTTGGTTACTGTTTATAAGACAAACCTTTACAAACTACACTTACTTTAACAGATACAAGGTGCTAAACGCAAGTGCCATCCCCGAGGGACAATTCATTGATAGCAAGAAGGCTTCTGAGAAGCTCCTTGGCTCCATCGACATTGACCACACTCAATATAAGTTTGGTCACACCAAGGTAATCCTCTCGAAATCCAGCCTCATGTCTTCCTGCCATTTGAATTTTGTATAAAGTTTCTGATCTTCAACATTGTCCGCACACAGGTGTTCTTCAAAGCTGGTCTTCTGGGGCTCCTAGAGGAGATGAGAGATGACAATTGGCCCAGCTGATTACCCGAACCCAGGCATGTGCAGAGGGTTCTTGGCAAGAGTGGAGTACCAGAAGATGGTGGAGAGAAGGTATGAAAACGTATAGTTGATTTGCATCTTGTGTCTTCAGAAATACACTCAAGGTGGCTGACAGTTAGGACTTAGCTGTGACAAGAAGACCAAAGTAAGAATGAATAAATAAAACTCTCATGGGAAAGTGGGAGAGAACTTAAGGTCTGTCAGCACTGAACATACCCTGAGTGTTTAGGTGAGGAGTTGAGGAGTATTGAACATAGATAGTTCTTTATTTAATGGAGAAAATATACCAATGAGTAGGCAGAGATGAATTTTTATCCTTATTTAGTTATGGCACCATTTTATTAGACAGATCATTAAATAGGGACCTTGAAATGTGTAGTAGTTGCAGAAAACGGTTTTACATAGTATAAAAAACTATTTCTTCAGTTGAATCATTTCTATTATTGGACTATTGTAATTTAAAATAGGGTATTTGTAAAGAACTTTTCACAGAAAGTTATGACAGTGTCATTAAAGGAGTTGACTTCCTGGTAGTCTAATTGATGGAGGGGAAGAACAAAAAGATGACAGAGCCTGTCTCAGGACCAGTAATGAGAAGCATGTCACATAGCACTTATATATCCACACATATGAACAAGTCTGTATTCATACATACACAAGTTACATGAGACAACTTTTATTACTTGCCATGATGTTGTGTTTGGCTAGGTACCTATACATGGTGGTTAATGATTTTTAAATAACATAGATTAAGGCAAATGTAGAACCATAAAGTATAATGCAAACTTCACAACACTAAAACTGTAAAACTAGAGACTGTCAAAGAAATCTGACTTTTGAAGTCTCCCACACCACCTCTATCAAGGGCCATGACCCCTTCTACTGCCTTCTGCTATCTTAGAGTATTTGAAGCACTGATGGACAGCAATGCCTCCCAAAGGGAAGTCCTCAATTTGTGTCATTGGTAACTTTTGTGATCTTATTAAAAATGTAAAATTTCATGTCCATCGAAATACCCCAAGTCTGAATTTCTGGAAGTTGAATTCAAGAGTCAGTATGTTTTAATAATCTCTTCAGGTGATTCTTAACCATGTCCAAGTTTGAGATGCACTGATGTAGAGAAATGGATGGTTACAAGTTCTTGACCATCACCATAAAATATAACGTTTCCAATCTGCAAGGTTGAATGCAAGTGAAGAATAGGATGGGATGGAGGGGGACAGAACCTCCAATCCTCACTCCAGAGTTTTACTCTCATCTCATCATCCACACAGTATCTAATTAATAACCACTGCATTTTCAGGGAGTCCATCTTCTGCATCCAATACAACATCCGTGCCTTCATGAATGTTAAGCACTGGCCCTGGATGAAGCTCTTCTTCAAGATCAAGCCTCTCCTGAAGAGTGCAGAGACAGAGAAGGAGATGGCCACCATGAAGGAGGAGTTCCAGAAAACCAAAGATGACCTTGCCAAGTCAGAGGCAAAGAGGAAAGAACTGGAAGAAAAGATGGTGTCACTGTTAAAAGAAAAAAATGATTTGCAACTCCAAGTTCAGGCTGTAAGTTTGTAAGGGGCTCTATTTTGGGTCTCACTAATCAGAATTAATTGCTAGCACTCTGGCCATAATAAGTGAGATGCATAATTGACAGGGAGACACTCATTGTAGAGCGATGGTTAAAGACTCCAAATGTTCACATTTCTCCCACTACCCAATGAACACACACAAACCAGTGCTGTGACAAGGAGGTAGAACTGTCTGTTGTCCTCCAGTCTATACAATGTCATCAATCTTCAGGAATTGTGGCTTCTTTTCAGCTTGAAGACAGTCCTCAAAAGTGATTAATACAATTCAATCCCAAATAATATATTAAGAGGAAGACGACATGGAGAGAGATTTTTTCCTTTAAAACTTCCTTGAACAACATCTTGACATCCACTGGCCTCATATTACCATATAGACAGCTGATGGGCCACAGTGTTCTACTACATCAGGCTGTACTGAATTACTGTTTGTTATTGACCTCAAAAATTCATGCTTGTTATTCCTTCCATCTCCATGGGCAGAGACTTATTGTATCACACCTACAATTCTATCTTTGCATCTAAGCTGGTGTGCCTTCACCCAACCTTTATTCCATCAAATTTACTAACTGCTTGCTTCTGGGTCAGCCATCTTAGAAATACTTCATTGAACTGGGAATGTAACTTACAGGACTATTTGGGTTAAACGTTACTCATCACCTGGCATATACACTTCCTATTAAGATTGGTCTCTTCTGTCAAGTTGGGGCAGTGTGATAACTCCTCCAGGCTTACAGAGGTGGTCTTCTTTCTGCTTCCTTCAAATATGTATCCAGTTTCTCTCTAATGCTCCCTAGAGAGTTACTCAGATCCTGTCCACATAGCTGAGTTCGTGACATGGAGCACATCATCATCTCTTAGGCAGTCAAAGGGTGATGGCTGTGGATCATTAGCATATATATACATATATACATATATATTCAGTGTTTCTCATTTTCTGTCCTCCCAATTCTCCTTAATTGGGAAAAAACAGGTTGCAAGAAATTTTATTTTAATACTTTACACCTCAGTTTGGATTCAGGGCGTCTTAAGTAGGGCCATTCTGCAGTATCACAAAGAAAAATATATCAGCACCTGTAGCACTTTGTACTTTCCCTGCACAAATGTTTCCCCATCTGCCTCCTGCTGTTTCTACTGTAAGCTGATTCCTACACACTTCCACACCTACCCATCGAGTTTCATGAAAGCACCATAGAACAATGTGTTTGATGTCGAAAATTATGAATTATGTTTTAAATTCAATATCAGCCTTTGAGAGATGACTGTTCTCATTGATTATAAAAACATACTGTCATAAAGGAAAGGAAAACAACATAGTTTCTTTTTCACACATATGCAAAATGCATTGCACACAGTAGGTAGTTTATGAAACAAAAGTCCTTGAGAACATAAATAAATGAACATAAAATACCCAATAGACCAACCTAAGGAAATTAAAGTCTTATCATAGAAATATATTTGTTCTTTCTTCCTAATTTTGATTGTATTGCCAATTCCAGGAAGCTGAAGGCTTGGCTGATGCAGAGGAACGATGTGACCAGCTGATCAAAACCAAAATCCAGCTGGAGGCCAAAATCAAGGAGGTGACAGAGAGAGCTGAGGATGAGGAGGAGATCAACGCTGAGCTGACGGCCAAGAAGAGGAAGCTAGAGGATGAGTGTTCAGAGCTGAAGAAAGACATCGACGACCTGGAGCTGACACTGGCCAAGGTTGAGAAGGAGAAGCATGCCACAGAGAACAAGGTATGAGATATATACATGGAAAGTTTATGACCCTTTTAAATTATGAAGTAAACCATAAGAGCCAGTCTATTAAAACATAACATGTAATGCAAAGCATGTTTGCTTCCGAAGGTGAAAAACCTCACAGAGGAGATGGCAGGCCTGGACGAAACCATCGCCAAGCTGACCAAGGAGAAGAAGGCCCTCCAAGAGGCCCACCAGCAGACCCTGGATGACCTGCAGGCAGAGGAGGACAAAGTCAACACCCTGACCAAAGCCAAAATCAAGCTTGAACAGCAAGTAGATGATGTAAGTTGTGTATTATCAAGGGAATGATTTCCTTCTAAAGGAAACTATGCACTCCTTTTGATGCAACACTATATTCATTTAGCTTGAAGGGTCCTTGGAGCAAGAAAAGAAACTTCGCATGGACCTAGAAAGAGCCAAGAGGAAACTTGAGGGTGACTTGAAGTTAGCCCAGGAGTCCATCATGGATATTGAAAATGAGAAACAGCAGCTTGACGAAAGGCTTAAAAAGTAAGCATGAAAGAACTGCTTAGGGCTTTGCTTCCAGTGTTGGCGATGAACAGAATTTCTATCTTGTGTTTCTCTTTTAAGGAAAGAGTTTGAAATGAGCAACCTGCAGAGCAAGATTGAGGATGAGCAGGCAGTTGGAATTCAACTGCAGAAGAAAATCAAGGAGTTGCAAGTAAGTAAATGGCTTCCATCAGTCTAACTCATCGGGAAAAAAAAGGACTGACCCAAGAAGCTGAGTCTGTACTTCCACCACCCCCAGGCCCGCATTGAGGAGCTGGAGGAGGAAATCGAGGCAGAGAGGGCCTCCAGAGCCAAAGCAGAGAAGCAGCGCTCTGACCTCTCCAGGGAACTGGAGGAGATCAGCGAGAGGCTGGAAGAAGCCGGTGGGGCCACTTCAGCCCAGATCGAGATGAACAAGAAGAGAGAGGCTGAGTTCCAGAAGATGCGCAGGGACCTGGAGGAGGCCACCCTGCAGCATGAAGCTACAGCAGCCACCCTGAGGAAGAAGCATGCTGACAGTGTGGCTGAGCTTGGGGAGCAGATCGACAACCTGCAGCGTGTCAAGCAGAAGCTGGAGAAGGAGAAGAGCGAGATGAAGATGGAGATCGATGACCTCGCCAGTAATGTAGAGACAGTGTCTAAGGCCAAGGTACATGGCTGGAAAATTGATATTAATGATGCTAATCTATATGGATAGGTCAGTTTGCATAGGGCACTTCACATACATCAAGTCATTTGTCATTTGCAGTATTACAGAAAGGTGAGAAATGATACAAGTTTTACATACCAAGACATGGGATTCAAAGAAGGCAAACACATCAGACCATCACATTGCTAATAGGTGATTTGAGTACAGGTTCCCTGTGTTCTCCATCCAGGTTTCCAGCTGGATGGAATAGGTCTCTCATATTTTTTACTATATGGCCATGTTCTAGTATATGTAAAAGCAGTGAAGTGTTTTTAATATCCTCTTAGAGAACAGACCATATAATTCTTAGAGAGTCATCAAATCAGAATCTAATCTCCAAATTTTTATATTACTATTGCACATAGCTTTATAATTTTACTTCAATAAAAGGAAAGGCGTTGCCTAGATTACCTAATTTATAGGATAATTGACTTATTTGTTCAAACCAATATTTTTCTCCTTTGTAGAAAGACTAGACACAACAATGCTTATTTTCTCCAAGCATTGTCATCCCCTTCTCTCTCTCTCTCTCTCTCTCTCTCTTTCTCTTTCAGGGAAACTTAGAGAAGCTCTGCCGCACCCTGGAGGACCAGGTGAGTGAACTCAAATCCAAGGAAGAAGAACAGCAGCGACTGATCAATGACCTGACGACCCAGAGGGGACGCTTGCAGACCGAATCTGGTAAATCTCCATCTTCGATGGTGTCTGAGCATAGAGATGAGATAGTTAAGAATAAAATCACTTGGTGATGTAAGCACCTAATATAAGTAACTGAGAACGTGGGTGATTCACTGGAAGGCTCAGGCTCAGCCTGCATCCAAGGTCATGACTAGTTCAAGCTCTGATCCAGAAAGGTCATGAGGATTTATCTACAGAGCAGTTGTTGGGATCAGAAATCACTCCAACAGGAGCCCAGGGCTTCTGTCTCAGCCTTTATTTTTTGTTGTTGCTATTCCTATTTTGCAGCTCAGGAACTCAAACCCAGGGCCTCATACATGCTAAGCAAGTAGTCTGCCATGAAGTTATGCCCCCAGTCCTTCATGTCCTTTTGTTTACCTCAGCATGAACTAAGTCTTGGAATGGGGCAACGCACATGGCCGGCCGTCTCTCAATCATCTCTGGAGGCTCTTCAAGGTGGCTCAGTGGGTAAAGCCTCACAAACCTGGAGTGCTGAGTTCAATCTCCAGATCCCATATAAAGGTTGGAGGGGAGACCTGACTCCATAAAGTTGTCCCCTGACTTTCACATGTATACTGTAGCAATCACACACACACACACACACACACACACACACACACACACACACACACACACACACATAAATGAGCACATGCACGCTTATGTAGAAGTAGATAGATACTTGTTTTGACAGTCAGTACCAAATTTTGCATAAGGTTGTACAAGAAAGATTTCACTATTGGGAGGAAAAAGGAATTTAAACTGTATTTATTCATCTGGATTGCTAGGAAAGTTTCATTAGAGGACCTAGGGGTTTGCACAGAGTCTGAAAATGTCAGCAGATAATTTAATCATCCAAACTCTCAACCTGGGGTGCTGAGAGTTAAATTTACTTCTCAAATGGGCTTCAGAATATGTTCTTCACTTAGAGAACAGCAGCGCTGTTTTTTCTGTTTTCCAGGTGAATTTTCACGGCAGCTTGATGAGAAGGAAGCGCTGGTGTCTCAGTTATCTAGGGGGAAACAAGCATTTACCCAACAGATTGAGGAGTTAAAGAGACAGCTTGAAGAGGAAGTAAAGGTGATGATCCATCTAAGGCTGGCGGCTGACCCTAAAAGGAGCCAGCTCTATCAACTTTAAGGGGACTGAGTACTTAACTGTCTAGTACAATGAAGGTGTGACCATCTCCATAGGCCAAGAATGCGCTGGCCCACGCCCTGCAGTCCTCCCGTCACGACTGTGACCTGCTGCGGGAACAGTATGAAGAGGAGCAGGAATCCAAGGCCGAGCTGCAGAGGGCGCTGTCCAAGGCCAACAGTGAGGTGGCCCAGTGGAGGACCAAATATGAGACTGACGCCATCCAGCGCACAGAGGAGCTGGAGGAGGCCAAGTATGTGCACATTTGGGAGAGAATGGTACAGGAAACTTTACACATCCATGCCACAACATTGCAGACCAGCGTCTGTTTTCCAGACTATCATAATAATCTCCCAATAGGATGAGCATATCCCTGCCCCACTGACTTAACATTTAAGGTAGCAAAGAATAACAAATAATTGCTAACTACGCAGCTTGCTGCTCTTTGTCAAGTGCTGCAAGTTCATTGCTGCTTCTGTACTAACTGGTCCCTCTGTAAGCAACAGTCCTCGTAGGTCTCTCACTAGTTCACTCTGGGTTCTTAGCAAGACCTGCCCTAAACGGCTAGAGTTCTTGCCCTCTGACCACCATGGTTTATTTCTCTTGACAGTACTTACATCTTAATGGTGTTATTAAGAAACTTCAGACTTGACTGCTTGTTGATTTCTCTTACCTGTCTGTGAGCTTCACAAAGTGGGTGACATTGATCTTGTCCACTGCTGTATAGTCAAGTCTGGTTCTTAAGAGGCCCCAGTGACTCTTGTTAAATGAATGAATGAATGAGCAGCATTAATATGGAGCTTCCCATATTCTTCAATGCTTTGATACTTCATCTTTTCCATGGGGTTTCTTCTCCCTAAAACTTTATGTAATCTTCAAGGAAGAAGCTGGCTCAGCGTCTGCAGGCGGCTGAGGAGCACGTGGAAGCCGTGAACGCCAAGTGTGCTTCTCTGGAGAAGACGAAGCAGAGGCTGCAGAATGAGGTGGAGGACCTCATGCTGGACGTGGAGAGGACCAACGCGGCCTGCGCTGCCCTGGACAAGAAGCAGAGAAACTTCGACAAGGTGGTTCCCGAAGCATCCTCTCTTTGCTCTGCATACCTTCCCCTCTCCTTCACAGCAGCTCACTGCTCTCGGTTTTCCAGATCCTGGCAGAGTGGAAGCAGAAATACGAGGAAACACATGCCGAGCTGGAGGCGTCCCAGAAGGAGTCCCGCTCCCTCGGCACTGAGCTCTTCAAGATGAAGAATGCCTACGAGGAGTCTCTGGATCAACTAGAAACCCTGAAGCGAGAGAATAAGAACTTACAACGTGAGGCCCTTTCTCTCTCAACAGTTCCTGTGACTGAGAGGTATCTCTTCTCTGTCATGCTTTGTCCATATCCTTACCTGTTTTCCGCCCCCATTAACAGAGGAGATTTCCGACCTCACCGAGCAGATTGCAGAAGGAGGAAAGCGTATTCACGAACTGGAGAAAATAAAGAAGCAAGTAGAGCAAGAGAAATGTGAACTTCAGGCTGCTCTAGAGGAAGCAGAGGTACAGGATGCATGCTTAGCCAATCAACATTTCCGGGAAGAATTGAGTCCACCTATAGGGCGAGTAAACAGATGCGTCGCACACAACTCTCCAGCATGCTTCTTTGTGGTTTGCTGATATTGCCTCTTGCTGTCCTTAAGGCATCTCTGGAGCATGAAGAGGGAAAGATCCTGCGCATCCAGCTGGAGCTGAACCAAGTCAAGTCTGAGATTGACAGGAAGATTGCCGAGAAGGATGAGGAGATCGACCAGCTCAAGAGAAACCACATTAGAGTTGTGGAGTCCATGCAGAGCACGCTGGACGCGGAGATCAGGAGCAGGAATGACGCCATCAGGATCAAGAAGAAGATGGAGGGAGACCTCAATGAGATGGAAATCCAGCTGAACCACTCCAACCGCATGGCTGCCGAGGCCCTGAGAAACTACAGGAACACACAGGGCATCCTCAAGGTAGGTGGCACCAAGACATGGTCCCAGAGGAGTGGGGTGACTCAGCCTGAGGACATGGTGTCTCATTGATTGTTTATTGCACAGGATACCCAGCTGCACCTGGATGATGCTCTCCGGGGCCAGGAGGACCTGAAGGAACAGCTGGCCATGGTTGAGCGCAGGGCCAACCTGCTGCAGGCTGAGATTGAGGAGCTGCGGGCCACGCTGGAGCAGACAGAGAGGAGCAGGAAGATTGCAGAGCAGGAGCTGCTGGACGCCAGTGAGCGCGTGCAGCTCCTGCACACCCAGGTAGGGTTTTGTACAAAGACCTCCCAGCAGTAAACACTTAAACATCTCAGAACATAAAAGCCTGAACTTTTAATATAACAGCCAGATTTTAACTTCTGCCCAATTTCACTGTGTTACTTTGGGAAATCTCTCACTGTTTTATGTTAGCAATTGTTATTGATTTTCTCCCTAGAACATTTTAAGGGTGCCTATTTATATCTATTTACCCTTACTATCAACATTGACGTTTTTATTGTGAAGAAATGGCATGTTACAAACATCTGTTGTAATATTATTTATGTGCGTGGATAGTCTGATTGGTAGATGACAATTATAAAATCATAAAGCTGATTCATCTACTTCTAATGCACATGAAAATGCTGACTATTCTGCAAATTTTTTTTATCCTTTTCTATTTATAACTGTGGTATGTAATGGAATTCTTTAATGTTAAAGGGCATTTCTTTTACTTACACATTTTTATCTTATGTTTTTCAAGAAATAACTGCCACTAAGTACTTTGATAACATAGAAAATGTAACACTTATTTTTAACCAGAACACCAGCCTCATCAACACCAAGAAGAAGCTGGAGACAGACATTTCCCAGATCCAGGGAGAGATGGAGGACATTGTCCAGGAAGCCCGCAATGCAGAAGAGAAGGCCAAGAAAGCCATCACTGACGTGAGTAGAGTCACATTTTTGCAGAGTGAGCAGTGAAGCCTCCTGATATCAATAGCTTTCTTGTTTTCCTAATAAGGCCGCCATGATGGCAGAGGAGCTGAAGAAGGAGCAGGACACCAGCGCCCACCTGGAGCGGATGAAAAAGAACATGGAGCAGACAGTGAAGGACCTGCAGCTGCGTCTGGACGAGGCTGAGCAGCTGGCGCTGAAGGGCGGCAAGAAGCAGATCCAGAAACTGGAGGCCAGGGTGGGTCCCTGTGTTTGTCCATTTCCATGTGTTTCCAGTACCTCATTGGATCAAAATTCTTCAGAGCTTTCCCTTTTGTAGGTTCGTGAACTGGAGGGCGAGGTTGAGAGTGAGCAGAAGCGGAATGTGGAGGCTGTCAAAGGTCTGCGCAAACATGAGAGGCGGGTGAAGGAGCTCACTTACCAGGTAGGCGGTGGGCCTTGGTAGCAAGGAAGCCCCCTTCAGATATGTGTGGGACACAGTAATAGCACTTGCTTTGGGAGTAATGCCCTGTGGTTCTTAACAATCTTGCAGACAGAAGAAGACCGAAAAAATATTCTCAGGCTTCAGGATTTGGTGGATAAACTCCAGGCAAAAGTGAAATCTTACAAGAGACAAGCCGAGGAGGCTGTGAGTATCCTGAGGAGAGGGAATAGTGAAGTCCTAGTACTGAGAAAAGCTACTGAAGGATTTGATTTACTACCTCATTTAGTAAAGAAGCATTTGCTGTATACAGACTCTGTACTTCAGGGCTTTGTATATCTTTGTACTTTTTTGCTTATTGTTTCTAAGTATCAATAGGTTGGTTTTAAGGGAAAACCCCAACTTCCAAAGAAATCTCCTCAAAATTAAAAACAGAAATAATAAGGCTGTTCTTGAGGCTATGGTTGGATGAAGTGATACGGATATAAGAAGTATAAGCAGAAATCCCCAGACACCTAGTTGTTAATAAGCAAACTTAAAAATAATTCTTGGGGGCTGGAGAGACAGCTCAGCAGTGAAGAGGATGGGCTACTCTTCCAGGGGACCTGTGTTCAGTTCCCAGCACCCATAACCATCTGTAACTCTAGCAGGGCTCTGACACCCTCTTCTGGCCTCCATAGGCATCAGGCAAACAAGTGGTTCACAGATATACATTCAGGCAAAATATCTGCACACACAAAATACAAAGTAAAAGTAAAAATAACTCTTGGGCTAACATAGACATTAAAAAAGCATGATTACCAGATAATTATTTATTATAAATAAAATTACAAGGAAGATGTGACTTTTACAAATATATGGAACACAGCTAAAGCTGTTTAGAGGGTTAATTAATTGCTTTGTAGGCTTTTAGCATTAATCAAAAATAAAAATAAATGAATAAATTCATATCCAATCTAGAAATTAATACTCCTAACACAAATGGAAGCAAGAAGTTCTGTTAAGATAAAGGTAGTAATTAGCTGATTTGAGTATGCTGTTTTCTAATTTGACATTTTAATAATACCTGATAACTTTGGGAGAATTAATAAACAAATACATTTATAGCTAGCTTAATGAAGAAAATGAGAGGAAATGCAAAGAGCATGTCACTAATAAAAAGGGAAACATGCTTTGTACACAGAGAAGTGTTTTTAGTGTAATATATTAAACCCATTCAAAGAGCTCAGGTCACACAGACACTGATTATTTTTTCTGGAGAACATGAGTACCAAGTCAGGCAAAGGAGTTACTTCTGAATTACTATTGAAATGGACCCAGGTCCGGATAGGTCTTTCAAAATTTCAAGGGACAGATAATCCTCAGCTGTGTAAGCTGTTCAAGAGCAGGAGAAAAGATGCAAAGCATTCCAATTCGCATTACAAAGCTCACATAACCCTCATACCAAAACCCGTCCAAGGGAGGACAGTGGGCAGAAATGAAGGCATCCTTACTCCTGACTTACTCCTTATCCTGATGCCACAGCACGGATACAACACTAATACTAAAACCCACTCCACACTAAAACCCACACTTAACTGAAGGAATCGTCTATCACTGGATAAATAGGCTCAAGTCCTACAATGTAACGTCTTATTTGGGGATCTGGCAATACAACTGTTATACCAAAAGCAGGAGGAAATAATCACTTTGTGTCAAAATAATCTATAGTAAACTTCAATGGACATTTTAATGTTTAAATAACTATTAAATCATCCTTAATGTGATAAGGAATCACTAATTTCACTTAACAATTATCACCAAATAGCTAGCATTAACCAGCTGGCCTTGTTTATGTTCTTGACTTCTCTGATTTTTTTTTCTTCCTTGCTTTATTCATGGCATATGTCCATTTAGATATTTTGGTTGTTGGGGCTGAAGAGATGGTCCAGTCATTAAGAGCACTTGTTTCTCTGAGAGGATCTGAGTTTGGTTCCAAGCACCCATGCCAGGCAGCTAACAACCTGTAACTCCAGATTCCAGGAGATCCAACGCCCTCTTCTGGTCATCAAGAGTGTCTGCATACACAAATGAAATACATACATACATACATACATACATACATACATACATACATACACACACACACACACAAATAAAATCCTTACAAAAAGATATTTTGGTTACAAAATTGAAATGACATAACTTTGGGATACCAATCTCTAATCATAAAATTAATTTCAGTGGTAAGCAGGATCTCGGAAAGGGTAAGATTTTTACTTCTCTGCTGATGCCAAATTCTGCTTCTGTCTGTCTACAGAGCTTAGAAAGATTACAGCATGGGTTTATCACAATTCTGTTTTTATTCTCAGGAGGAACAGTCCAACACAAATCTATCCAAATTCCGGAAGATCCAGCACGAGCTGGAGGAAGCCGAGGAGCGGGCTGACATTGCTGAGTCCCAGGTCAACAAGCTTCGGGTGAAGAGCCGAGAGGTTCACACGAAAATCATAAGTGAAGAGTGAGCAAGTCCTGATGCTGGGGAGTGACTGAAGGGAGGCACAAAATGTGAAGCCTTTGGTCATGTCCCTGTAGGATTCTATTCCATCCTATTGCAAGGAAATAAAGAACCTAAGTTCCTTTGCGAGCAATATCCTTAGGCTGACCTGTCTTTTGTCACCTTCCTAAAGCAGTGTCAAAGTTTGAAAAATCTCAGGCTGTTTAATAGCCACATCCACCCAGCTGCTAAGAAATATGCACATATTCCTGTGTATCTTTGGTTTATCGAGACACTTTAAGTTGATAAAGTTGTCACTTATCAAGAAAGCCTGTCCCAATGAACAGAACTCTGGAAGTCATTTCTATTTCATCTTAGTGGTCCCTGGTATCTTGGTACTGTCAAATCCCAGGTAGTTTCTACATCCCATCACACAAACCCTATTTTCCAGGTCTAGACAAGGAATTGTGCTAAGTATATTTCTACAGAGATAATTCATACTAATCATGTCATTGATTCTCCTTGTTTAACAACTGCGTAAAGAGAGCAAACACCAAGTATTCTTCATTAGCTCATGAAAACTCTCTCCCACATTAATATTAATACCATGAATATACCCACAGTATATGCACTGGGTCTCCTGTGTCACCAGTTGGAAATAACTCTTTCTTATGAAAGCTGTAGGGTGTTTATCAAATCTGGACACATAGAAAGCACTATTCTATATGTTATAATTTGGTATCAGTAAGCTGTGTGCCTACTTTTCATGATCTTTATAGCCTCCTCTATAATCATATGAAGAGCCTATAGTCATGACTAAGAGACCAGACCAAGAATCTTAAAGCAGTTTACTCAAATGTATATAAAAACAGACATGGTAGCTATCTAGATTACTGAGACATTTTCCTAGAAGATTAACATTTTAGAACTGGAGACAGTGTTGATGCACAGCCAAAAACACAGCCTTCCTAGACAGCACCCGGGAAAAGCTAAATGCTAACTTCCCATGTGAGCCGAAAGCAAAAGTGTCTTGGCTTGAGTGGCAAGTCTGAGACTGGTTTCTATCAAACACGTGGAGGCAACTTAGCAGGTAAGCCGGTTTGCACTGGTCTTAGGAAGAACACAGGATTGCTCTTCTTGCTGTATTGGTCTGTCTCTCATTCCCCCACCCCACTTCACCCATCAGTGCTTAAGTATCTTATAACTTGGTAGTAATAACATCATCATCATCATCATCATCAACAACAACAACAAAAAGGCCTTGCTTTCTTTTCCCTGGAGAGTTTTCTCAGAATAGAACCAAAGTCCGTTTTAAAATTCCCATCAAATCCTATTCAGAGAATTATGACAATGTTTGCTCTGAGAACTGTTAGTCACATTTTACAGGTAGCCAATAAAGAAACAGACACATAAGAAGCAAAGTGATATACCTGATGGAGCAAAGCAGCTAATAGTTGGCTAGGAAAGCTCCTGGTGGATACACAGCCCTTCAAGACCCTTCCTGGTGCCGTCAATCCACTCTAGAAAGAGGAGTGTCACCAGTGAGTGTGCTGAGCCCAGCTCAGTCACCCAAAGTCTAAACTGTTGTGTGACTTGTGGAACTCTCCTCTATTCTTTGAGCTTGGTTGCTTTGTTAGAAAAATGAGAAATGTGGATCACACAGTCCCAAGCAGTAATAAAATCATATGATTAGCACAACCTGCATCTCTAGATAGAGATCTACTTTCACAGGGCAACTTGTTTTACCTCATCAGTGGACTACAGCTGGGTGCCAAACAAGAGCCTGGGGGCTCAGTTGCAGTCATGTGACGTCAAGGCCATTCAGATGGCAAAGCGAACAAACGTTAAAATAGGAAACAATGCTGAGGGGTTGTTTGTAAGTGAAAAATTAAATATATACCAAGGGGCTGCTGGAGAATTCAAACTCGCTGGCATTTATAAACAATAAGTACCCAGTTTTTAATATTTCCTCATATCCATTTCATAGAGGAAAGAGGGTTTCACAGGCAACTTGATTTTTTTTTTTTCTTAATGAGAGAATGTGTGTGTGGCTAGGCAGCGGTTTGGGGATAGGTCTGAAGTGGGAAGAGGATGATTTGACAGTGAGTCAGAGGTGACAGACTGCAGGAAACAAAAGCAGCTGTCTATCTTTGGCTGTTCTTCATCAACAGGATTTTAAAATTAAGCTTTGAAGCATCCTTCAAAAAGGACAATGAACTGCAAAAAAAAAAAAAAAAAGTCCTGTCTTCTTGGGAGGAAGCAGCGTGTTTTAGCGACACTCGGGAAGAAGCAGAGAGTTTCCTCCGTGGTATAATATTGCAATTGTGCAGGCAACTGAAGCGCCTTCACACAGGGCACTCAGTGAAACACAAGAGCTCCAGGCAACAAAGTCCAGGGATTCCAGAACTCAGCAGTCTTTAAAACAACACCTTACATTATTCCAAGGACGGATCATTTTCCTATCACCAACAACTCAAATTATTTATAGGAGATTGGTTCATATACTTAACCCAATGTGAGAGGAAATATTTCTAATTATATCCAAACATCTTTAATATGAGGGGAATTAGGCTTGGAGACCTTCATTGCCAAAAACACGTTTTGCCAAATATGCTTTAAGAAAGAGGAGGAGGTTACGTGTTTTCCATATTTGATCCTATAAAAGTACCCTTGGAATGAGAATGACTTGTCTTTCCTCATAAAGCTTCAAGGTAAGAGTGTGTGAGGACAGGGCTCTGTGTGGACGGGAAGGGATGCCTGGCTGCTAGTGTGCATGCCACACATCCTGGCTCCCACTGCCCCTGGCAGGCCTTCCAGTGAAGCACCAACTTACTCTGTAGCAATTGTAATTAGATGTTGTGGTCTTCCCAGTCCTTTGCTGGTTTCTTCAGATAAGAACTGTGCTCTGATTGGGAGTCACTAGCATTTAATCAGAAGGCATTTGGTTTTTGTTTTTTTGTTTTTTATTACAGTTCTGACCCACCGTTGAGGTTACATCACTAAAGGTAAGGGATTTTTTTCTTTTTTCTTTTCTTCTTTATTCTGAGTGCAAGGAATCTTCTTTAGCATTTGGAAAGTGTCTGTTGGGGTTGAAAAATGAAAAGCATTTCAATGTCATGGCTGACCATGCTTCTCTTGGAAAACTCCAAGGGGACTTAGGAAACTAGATCTCACTAACCCAGATCCTTTGCAGTGTATGAGAGGCTTTCTCAGAGTCTTGGGAGCTTTGTGCATGAGGTTTTTCTATATCTACTTTTGTAGTTTGTCTTGTCAGTGGTTACAGCATGCAATGTAACATGCTTACTCATTTAAAAGGAAAAAAACATAGGCATCCTATGTTACAGCTTTTAGCACTAATTAATAAGAACTGTGAGATGATGTCTAGATGGATAGACAGACTGTATCAACCCTTGCCTTAACAAAGTGTAAATCTGCAGATTGCCTCATAATCAGTCAAGTAAAAATTTAAATGGTGAGAAAATGGTTTCAGCAAGACAAAGCACTTTAATTTTGATACTAGGTATTGCAGTTTGAAGGGAGAAATGGGGAAAAGTTTACCCAACAGAGCTTTCCCAGGAGAGGTACCATTTAAAATTACAATACAGATTATGTATGAAGCCTATTGGCAGGGTTCATGAATGGCAAGAAGTGGATTTTAAAGGAAAAACATTTAAAAGAATATGAGTAAAAGAGCAAGAAAACATAATGAAGTTTGCCAAAATACAGGCATAGGATAAAAGGCCTGCAAAAAGATGTTGTTTTTAACAAAACAAGGCCAAACCAAGTTCTTCACCTTTCTGCTTTCTCTTCTAGTGTGTAATCTTTGTAATTGCTGAGTCTCTAAGGGAAATAAAAACCAAAGCTCTCCACATATAAGGGAGCTCCTAAAACTTTAGCCACATATCTGGATTGTTCTATTACCAAGGCAGCCAGCTCTGAGCATCCAGCATGTGTTCTCAGAGGTGTGAAGGATGCCAGAAAGAAGAGGACTCCCTGCTGCAAGGTGCTGAAATCCAATGGGAAAGAGAGAAAAAAAAAAAAAAAAAAAAAAAAAAAAAAAAAAAAAAAAAAGAAGTACAAAGAGCCAGAAACATTTTAGCATCTTCTTCACTTTGGGTTCTGTATGAGCTGATGGTAGGCAGCTTCTAAAGGTTAATATACATAACAAACAAGGCTCAGGAAGCAGCCTTGACATCTCTCACAGTAGGCGAGCCACAAACAACTACATCCAAATGCATGATTAAGTACTTGTCAGCACTGGCATGGAACAGACAGTCTGACATTTCAACCAAACCGCAGCCAGGGAGGTGGTTAGACGTGGTGCAATGCATTCACCCAACTGTCAGGGAATGAAAAAAAAATGCATGTGATTCTAATAGCCCAGTTTTTAAATTTCTACCATTTCTTCATCTGCCAGGCAGGCTCTCTCACTGGGCTGTCACCCATAGCCCGCAGCCATGAGTTCCGACGCCGAGATGGCCGTTTTCGGGGAGGCTGCTCCTTACCTCCGAAAGTCTGAAAAGGAGCGGATCGAGGCTCAGAACAAGCCTTTTGATGCCAAGTCGTCCGTGTTCGTGGTGGATGCTAAGGAGTCTTTTGTGAAAGCCACGGTGCAGAGCAGGGAAGGGGGGAAGGTGACGGCCAAGACCGAAGGTGGAGCTGTGAGTAAAACATCTGGACCTGGTGACACTACACCACTGGGCTAGTTTGACTGACACTTAGTTCCTAACCTAAAATCTCTTGTTCATGGACAGACTGTAACAGTAAAAGATGATCAAGTCTTCCCCATGAACCCTCCCAAGTACGACAAGATCGAGGACATGGCCATGATGACCCACCTGCACGAGCCCGCCGTGCTGTACAACCTCAAAGAGCGTTACGCAGCCTGGATGATCTACGTGAGTTCTCTCTCGCGCCCTTTCGCTCAACAGAGTAATTAAGTTTTTTTTTTTTTTTTCTTAAATAGTAGATAATAAATGTCCCATCCAATAATTATGCCCCCTCCCCCCGCTTTGATGCAGACTTACTCGGGCCTCTTCTGCGTCACTGTCAACCCCTACAAGTGGCTGCCAGTGTACAATGCAGAGGTGGTGGCGGCCTACCGAGGCAAAAAGCGCCAGGAGGCCCCGCCCCACATCTTCTCCATCTCTGACAACGCCTACCAGTTCATGCTGACGGGTGAGTGAGTTTTCATATGAACTATTTTTTTTATCACCTATACTCCAACAATGTTAGCGTCCAAAAGACCTTTAGAAAGAGTCAATTGTTCATGGTTGTTCATGATTATCCATGAAACACGGTATTCTCAAAAGCAGAGGAAGGTGCCGGGCGGCGGTGGTGGCGCCCGCCTTTAATCCCAGCACTCGGGAGGCAGAGGCAGGCAGATCTCTGTGAGTTCGAGGTCAGCCTGGACTACAGAGTGAGTTCCAGGAAAGGCTCAAAGCTACACAGGGAAACCCTGTCTTGGAAAAAAAAAAAAAGTAGAAAGGCAGACATGATCAGGCCAGGGGCTGAACTCTGTTGCTTCTGACTCTCCCTCCACTACCTCAGCAGAGCTTGCAACTTCTTCATGCCCCTCAGTGTCTTATAGTCTCCTTGCTCGGAAAGAGTGTGCTTCCCTCTATGTGTTTGAGTAATGAGAAAAAGGTAACTGAGGGACACATGGCTTGGACAGGAGTGCAAATCATGCCATCCACTCCCATACCGCCTTCGTTTAATGTCACTTGTACTGGATACTTTTGGAAGTACTGTCATGTTTTAAGTCCTCAGAACGCGTTCTTGATGGTGGCTTTTGCTTATTAAAATGGTTTTTGGGGTCCCTAGACATTTTATAACTAGAAGTTTTCACCCCACAAAGGATTTCACTTTCAGAATCCCTTTGAGATGTCTTCATGATCACCCTCTAATAATTCGAGGAAGGCTAATCATAGGGTTGTAGTCTGGGTCCACAGGACAAGAAATTGTCTTTGTGAGGTGAATCCACCCATTTGGAAATGAAATCTTAACCTTGGCTTGAGCATCACCATTCTAACTTGTAAAGCCAGAGCACATAATGCATTTCTAGTAACAGCTAGTTATCAGTGGGAAATGTGCCATTGAGATCTACAGAAGGACACTGGGGTGAAGGTGTGTGTCTGACTTTGGAGTATACTATCCTCTATATGAAACCAAGAGGATACCCTTCCTGTGGTGATGTAGTTATGATAGCATTTTATGGTTTTCCATCTTGACTCAAAAGACCAGAGAATAAATCCATCTATAACTTTACAATAATACAATAAAAACAAAGAAAAAAAACTTCCATGAAAAATATGACACAGAGACTCAAGAAAAATCTATGTGACTAATACATATGCTGACTATACACTGCTTTTCTTCTAGATCGGGAGAACCAGTCTATTTTGATCACGTATGTATTTCTCTTCTGAAACTTACTGGTGTTTTACTCTCACTGGGAAAATGAGAAACTCAAAGGGGAAATTAGTGCTGAAAGAAATGATACAATCGGTGAGGAACTAGGAACTGGTTGGGACTCACTGTAGAAAGTAGATTGAGTCCGAGTGTAAAACAACATTGCTGTAATATATGTTGCTGGTCAGTATAGCCTTGAGAGTGTCACGTGGCATTCCCAGAAGCAGGGAATGCAAAATTCCCTCTTGGAGCTTGGCCAGAGCTCAGTCCAGTGCAGAGGGTAGCACACAGTCTAATGAAGGTAATCTGGGGTTAGCACCAGCCATGTTATTGGAGGCCTACCTAGGGAACTTCTAACCCCTGTGAGATCTAACTGGAGCCTTATCTCTAGTCTAAGCAGGCAAGGAATACACACATCACTTAGGGTTTCTTACTCATCCTTCCATTCACTACACAGCTGTTGAGCAGCTGCTTAGCGGACTCTTCAAGAACAAGTCTCAGCACCTCAAAAAGAACCTGGAACATTTTAAGCACCCACACCATATGAATGAATTAATAAATGAATTTACCTACTTGTCAGTGCAAACTAAGGGAAACAATATGAGTTAATTGTGGGATGAAAAGACCTAACCTAGACAACTATGACAGAGATGTAAAGGCAGACGCAGGAGAGAGTAAATACTGTTGGCAGAAATAGTTTCATCGGCCACAAAGCTTAATTTTCCACATACTGGTCTTTATTGGACAGCGGAGAATCCGGTGCTGGAAGACTGTGAACACGAAACGTGTCATCCAGTACTTTGCAACAATTGCAGTCACTGGGGAGAAGAAAAAGGAGGAGGCACCTTCTGGCAAAATGCAGGTAAGTCTGACTGTCACAGAGTCCAGGCTCTGTTGGGGCTCTTAGGCAAGAAAGCCCTGAGCCTGAGATGTGAGGACTGATCTTTCCCTTGCAGGGGACCCTGGAAGATCAAATCATCAGCGCCAACCCCCTGCTGGAGGCCTTTGGCAATGCCAAGACTGTGAGGAATGACAACTCCTCTCGCTTTGTGAGTCTCCTAGTCTTCTCTGACTTCAGTTGAAACCATAGTGGAAACACTGCATTCACTCTCTCTGGGTGCTTCCGGCTTTGATGCTAACATCATCTTTTTCCCTTCCAAGGGTAAATTCATCAGAATCCACTTTGGTACCACAGGGAAACTGGCTTCTGCTGATATTGAAACATGTGAGTAACTGGACCTTCTAACTAGAATCCAAGAATAACAAACGAGGGTTTGGAGGAACACTCTGCAGCGCCTGCTTAGCATGGAGCCCAGAAAACACCTCTGCTGCCAAGCAGGCTTGCAGTCAGTGCCAGCCTTAGGCAAAGCCCACAGTGTGCTCTTACCCACCCAGGCATGAGCTAATGATTCTGTAGGAACTGCCAGGCATTTTTTGGACTCGTTTGAAACATCCTGGCTCATTACACTTTCAAAATGCTCAAAGAGCAAGGTAACACAGGGGTATTTGAGTTGCCTATGGGTTCAAAGTGTGTGAGTCTTCCATTTCTGAGCATTGGTAACTATTTCCCTTAGTAGCCTGTCTATTAGAATGCCAGGGGACTCTTGGAAGCAGCAGTATGAGGACTAGATTATATTCTAAATGTCAAGGTTCTTCTCTACGAGAAGTGAGCATTCCTCTAGGCAAGCACATTTTATCTTCACTGTAGAGGTGGTCAGAGGGAACTCGGTGTCTGTAGAGATGTAGTGTGTGTTACCTCATGATCATTGAGCTACGATCTCCAGGGGTCAGAAGACTTAGCTGATGACCTCCTATTCTAAAACGACTCTAAGACACTTGATAAGCCCACTCTCATCTAATGTTGACTCTCCATTACAGATCTTCTGGAGAAGTCTAGAGTCACCTTCCAGCTAAAAGCTGAAAGAAGCTACCACATTTTTTATCAGATCATGTCTAACAAGAAACCAGATCTAATTGGTAATAACCTTAAATTCATAAATAGAAGTTAGTGCTTTCATTAACATTTTCTAATACTAAACATATACCCTAAATCCTACGTACCCAGAAATGCTCCTGATCACCACCAACCCATATGACTACGCCTTTGTCAGTCAGGGGGAGATCACAGTGCCCAGCATTGATGACCAAGAAGAGTTGATGGCCACAGATGTAAGTCACACATTATGTATGAGCATGATAGCAATAGCCTAGTTAGGGTAAACTATGAATTCTACCAAGTAAGTAGTGTCTTCTGCCCTTACATTTATCCTCTCTTGGCTCCTCATAGAGTGCCATCGATATTCTGGGCTTCACTTCTGATGAAAGAGTCTCCATCTATAAGCTCACGGGAGCCGTGATGCATTATGGGAACATGAAGTTCAAGCAGAAGCAGCGAGAGGAGCAGGCCGAGCCAGATGGCACTGAAGGTACCAGACTCAAACAGTCAAAACCAAACTAAACTCTCTACATGGGTTTACAGAGAAAATACAATCCAAACTCCTGTCTCCTCTGTAACTGAGCTGCTAGTGGGAACACACAAGTTTATCCCCACACAGAACGTACAAAGGAATCTACTCAACACTCTGCTTCTGAGGATTATGGGCCCTAGAGAAGGTAATATTGGAACCCTGAATTATGTTTCTGCAGTTGCTGACAAGGCTGCCTATCTCCAGAATCTGAACTCTGCTGACTTGCTCAAAGCCCTGTGTTACCCTAGGGTCAAGGTCGGCAATGAGTATGTCACCAAAGGTCAGACGGTGCAGCAGGTAAATGCATGCCCTCTGTAAAGCACACATACCCGAGACCTCCTTGACATCATTAATGATGCCAACAAGAACTACCCTGTCTCTGAAGGTGTACAACTCCGTGGGTGCCCTGGCCAAAGCTGTCTATGAGAAGATGTTCCTGTGGATGGTCACCCGCATCAATCAGCAGCTGGACACCAAGCAGCCCAGGCAGTACTTCATCGGGGTCTTGGACATCGCTGGCTTTGAGATCTTTGATGTGAGTTGGCGGAAACTTCATAGTAGCAGAAACATTTGCGAGTCTTGTTCCTGTAGTCATCCAGGGAATGCTATGAAAAATAACCACATGATAAATCGATTCACGTGAGAGGACTGGAAACCTGGGAAAGAGTGTGGACTCTGGAGTTAAACTCTGGCTCTGTCATTTCCTCTCTGTGGGATATAGGAATGGCATGTGCCATTGCACCATTTCAAGGAGGACCTACTGATCTATGTAACACCTCTTGCGGATCTTTTCGTCAGTTATGAGATTGATGCACTTAGAGCCCTTAGTATAATCCCCAATTCACAATCACCAATCAGTAAACGATAGAGAAGATGATTAGCCAACAATAGCATCAAATGGTACTGGGAAAGATGATGGCAAACAGACACAGAACCTGAGATTCCTGTCTGCTTAATCAGAGAGGCTGTCACTAAGGTAACGGCTGCAATGACCGGGTCCAGTGGATGGAAACAGCAACTGAGTAAACTCAAATATGTCTGCCTAAGAAAGAATGCTATACAATCCAGTCAGTCAAAGTGATTGACTCTCTACCTACCAGTTGTATTTCTAACTGGTCTCATGCTCAACTCATATTTGAAAATCTTTTTCTATGAGCATATTGATAACTAGATGAAATTTGAATGAAGGGGTTTACTACAAGTGGGACAAAAAAAAAAAAAAAAAAAAAAAACAGGCCATCCTAAGAGATCAGTTAGCCTGCCCAGCTGAGGTGAGGCCAGAGATGCCTTCATTAGAAATCGGAGGCTAATTTGCTTCTCCACTTATTTAGTTCAACAGCCTGGAGCAGCTGTGCATCAACTTCACCAACGAGAAACTGCAACAGTTTTTCAACCACCACATGTTCGTGCTGGAGCAGGAGGAGTACAAGAAGGAAGGCATCGAGTGGGAGTTCATCGACTTTGGGATGGACCTGGCCGCCTGCATCGAGCTCATCGAGAAGGTTAGTGTACCCTTTTCAGATCACACTTGTATGGTGCGTAAACAAAAACCAATAAAAACCTTGGTGTGTGTGATGGCAGAAGATTGCAACCCACACACAAAATGAGGGAAGTATGCTGGTAAAATGAGACAGAATTTTTTCTTTTAAAAAATGTTCCTTCTCTGACAGTTTTGCAGACACACATATATAATGTATGTTGTATATAACATATTTTGGTTATTCCCACCTCCATATTACCCTCTTTTGCCCCTCAACTCTGAACTCCTTCTCCTCAACAAGTCTTTCTCCTACCTTTTTTGTTTTTAGACCCACTGAGTTTCCATGAGCATGCATGAGCGTGGGGGGAGGGGATGGCTTACCACACCATGGGCAGCTTACCTGTGGGACACCACAGAAGAAGAGACCCCCTTCTTCCCCAGCTGCCACTGGCTGCTTGTAGCTCCTCAGGGAGGGCGGAGCCTATGAGACCTCCCATCCAAGGTGAAAGGTTAACAGTCCCCATCTCCTGCAGGTGTTGGACAGGTAACCACAGCTACTGAGTTCATGAGCACAGTGGTCAGCTATGTCCAGATGACAATGTTTCACAGCACCCATTCCCCATCTTCCAACTCCTCCATTCTTCTTGTTCCCCACTTTTGAGACAGAATATGTTCTACAGAGTCCAGAATCCTATGTCTACCCAGAGTTTACAACCAAAGTCTTAACGTTGAAAGCTATTTCCATGTAAAAATTTAGCACTTATAGAATAGTTTAGAATAGTTTTACTTACTTCTCTGACATCCTTAGATTCCCTCCTATTGACCTCTGAAATACAAATTTCTAATGCTGTAGACAGAGACGTCCAAACTCCAGCTGTGTCAAAGTCACCCCACGTACTGAACACAGTGTCCCCTGCTCTCACCCCCGTGAGTACTTTACAGCAAATGCCAAATAAGCCGTGGCATCTGCATTGTTAGCAAGGGACCCTAGTGCCACTTTGAGAGGCCCTGCTCCAAGACTTTCAAGGAGACACAAAGTCCAGAAAAGCATATCTGTCTTTCTTTGTCATAGCTAAGAGTCTCGTTAAGTCAGTGACCTCTGTCCACACAAATGAATCTTCATTAGCTCTGTGGAACTGAAGTCTGAATCTGGCCATTCATGTCATCTGTCACTTCCGTGAGCAGACAGATTTCATGTGGCATTTGTTTCTTCTGTATTTATCCTTCTAGCCAATGGGTATCTTCTCCATCCTGGAAGAGGAGTGCATGTTCCCCAAGGCAACAGACACCTCCTTCAAGAACAAGCTCTATGAACAGCATCTTGGAAAGTCCAACAACTTCCAGAAGCCCAAGCCCGCCAAAGGCAAGGCCGAGGCCCACTTCTCACTGGTGCATTACGCGGGGACCGTGGACTACAACATCGCCGGCTGGCTGGACAAGAACAAGGACCCCCTGAATGAGACGGTGGTGGGGCTGTACCAGAAGTCTTCAATGAAAACTCTGGCTTACCTCTTCTCTGGGGCAGCAGCAGCTGCTGAAGCAGGTGACTGTCAATCAGCGATTTGTATGTAAAACGGAAATTCTAAGCAGAGAAGCCTGGCTTCTGACTCTTTGCACTTTTCTTGCCCCCTCAGAGTCTGGTGGCGGTGGTGGAAAGAAAGCCGCTAAGAAGAAGGGTTCTTCTTTCCAGACCGTGTCTGCTCTCTTCAGGGTACAAATTTAACTTTCTCCTTAGATGGGTTTAGGATGTTAAGAGTTCATGCTGCTGTATGTGGGGGGTAGGGTGGGGGAGTGGATATTGTCTCAAAAGCTCTGGAACTGGATGTGATGTAGGTGGGGTGGGGTGGGGTGGGTCAGCTGACAGAGGTATACCTGATTTTTAGGGAAGGTCAGAATAGCTTTGAAGAAATACCTCAATAAATGAGATAAGGGTCAGGAGTGAGCTACAGAAGCTTCAGATGGAAACACTCAATTTGGGAAGTTCGCAGTGAGGTCATTTGGCATTTAAAAATCTCCAACAGGAGAGGACTACCTATATCATGAGTTTTCTAGAACTTCGGAGAGCTTCCAAGTGATTTAGATTCCTAAGTATACACTAGCGGAGGCCTCCAATGAGTAGATTTGAAAGTGGAGGACAGGTGAATGGTAGACGGAATTGGAGAGTGAGTCAGAGGAAGGGAATATAAGAAGCCAGATGTGATTTAAAAAAAAAAAGTCTTCAAGGAAATTTTACTTTTTTCTTGGCAATCTCAGCCCTTAATTACATCTTGAAGAATGGAAGTTCTTGTTATTCTGAAAGACTCTCTCTGAAAGGTGGTAAGCTTTTGATACTCAGTAATATGACTGTTAGTTTTTGTCAATTCCAAGAAGGAGGCATGAAATGGACATTTTCTATGGAGCTGCATGGCAGGATAAGAAAAGAGCTTGTGAGAGGAAAGTAAGAAATGGGAGGTTTGGAGGCAACATTGGATTAGGAGCAAATCCAGACCAAGTATCTCAATACGTGATCCATGTATGGATGGGGCACCTTTGTATGTTTGCAGTGCCATGATAAATACATAACACGTGCCAGGAAATTCATCAGCAGCTAACAGGGAAACATGCTCCTGGTGTACAAAACAGAAACCAGGAGGGCATGTCAAGACCTTAGAAATTCCAGACACGACTCTGGAAAATCCAAACCTTGATACTGTTCAGCAGAACTGAACCAGAGTGGTAGCCCATGGCCATTATGTCTATAAATATGAGTGCTTGAAACAGTACATATTAAACAAGATATTCTATGACTCCATAGGAGAATCTGAATAAGCTAATGACCAATCTGAGGAGCACCCACCCCCACTTTGTACGCTGCATCATCCCCAATGAAACTAAGACTCCTGGTAAGACACTTCCGGTATCTACACAGACATGTCCCAGTGTGTTTGCTTTAGAGCCTCGACTGTGAAACACGTGTATTTTTTTTTCAGGTGCCATGGAGCACGAACTGGTCCTGCACCAGCTGAGGTGTAACGGGGTGCTGGAAGGCATCCGCATCTGCCGGAAGGGCTTCCCCAGCAGGATCCTCTATGCAGACTTCAAGCAGAGGTTGGATATTTTTCACTGTGAATTATTTTGGGGCTTTTACTATTGCTTTTTCCTTTTAACAAAGAGGAAAGTAATATATTCAAGTGACTTGGGGACACACTGTGATGTTCTTTGACTACACAAAGAATAGATAAAGGGTCATATGTTTTCTTTTTTCTGTTAGACTACCCAACAGCAATGGTGTTTTTTATGGTAGGGAGATTTGTTTGGTGACAACAGCCATGTCATTTATTTGGTTGGCTTAAACAGATACAAGGTGCTAAATGCAAGTGCCATCCCCGAGGGACAATTCATTGATAGCAAGAAGGCTTCTGAGAAGCTCCTTGGCTCCATCGACATTGACCACACTCAATATAAGTTTGGTCACACCAAGGTAATCCTCTTGAAATCCAGCCTCATGTCTTCCTGCCATTTGAATTTTGTATGAAGTTTCTGATCTTCAACATTGTCCGCACACAGGTGTTCTTCAAAGCTGGTCTTCTGGGGCTCCTAGAGGAGATGAGAGACGACAAGTTGGCCCAGCTGATTACCCGAACCCAGGCCATGTGCAGAGGGTACTTGGCAAGAGTGGAGTACCAGAAGATGGTGGAAAGAAGGTGTGAATAACAACAACATATTAATTAAGTTCATTGTTCTAGTCCGTTTCATTGTGGTTCCCATTAGAATCTGACTTAGAACATTTCTGTTCCTTCCACAGAGAGTCCATCTTCTGCATCCAGTACAATGTCCGTGCCTTCATGAATGTCAAGCACTGGCCTTGGATGAAGCTGTATTTCAAGATCAAGCCCCTGCTTAAGAGTGCAGAGACAGAGAAGGAGATGGCCAACATGAAGGAAGAATTTGAAAAAGCTAAAGAAAACCTTGCCAAGGCTGAGGCCAAAAGGAAAGAACTGGAAGAAAAGATGGTAGCTCTGATGCAAGAGAAAAATGATCTGCAGCTCCAAGTTCAGTCTGTGAGTCTCAAAGCTCATTCTGATGCTAAAATCTCTGTTCAATGATGACCCAGAATGCCACAAAATGAAGTGACTGGCTACCGACCTTTTAAATGGACAACTCCTTTGAGTGTTCTATAACATTCCATACAACATTGCTGGAAATGCAATAGGATTCTCAGTGCAGTAGGATTCTCAGTTGCCCAGAAAGAACTACAAAACATTTACCCTTTTTTAAAATTACTTTTCCTGGCACACTGAGGATGGGAAATCCAGGGAATACTTGCTTTCCCACAATTCTACCATTGACAAATGCCAAAAGAACAATATTAGTAGTGGATAGAGAGAGGACCTTGTAATAGTAATGTATCAACCCCAAACTAATATTCCGAATTTTCAACCTACAGTCCTCTAAAATTTTTCTACTCAATTTTCTTTTAGAAATTTTAGACTACCTGAAAGAATTGGAACATGGCAAGGCTTTCTGTAGGTAGTGTCCATTATTATGCACAGTATGAGATGTTGGGTTGATACTCTCACTCTGGTGACCCAATAAATATCCAGAGACTTGAAAAATAATATGTGACCAGGTGCTACCATCTCATCTACTTTTGTTTCCCCCAAATTACTATCATAATCAAGCACAGAAACATGAAAAGTTTACTTTTGAGTTTTCTGAATTCAGAAGGGGAAGCAATCAGTTCCACAGGGTCTATGTATTCTGAATATGTAACAAAATGAATTGCAAACATCAAGGTTGGCTTGTATCATTACTGTAGTTTGTATAGACTGAGGTTTTCCAAGAGGAGGAGAAGTTCATCACACCACCGAGAATAAAGAGATTATTGAAGAGGGTGCCTAAGCTTGATCCAACTATATTACACACACACATATGTATTATATATGAATGTATGTGTTTTTTCTTATGAGAAACAAGGTTAATACTTTATACTTCTCAAAGTACCTCCAGTCTCTACGACCCGTTCTCCTTGTTTCTTCCATCCATTTTTTAAAATATAAGCTACATTGTCATTGGAGGACACTCTTTCCTTTTAAGTCATTTTTTGATGTCCTCTTAACAAGATCTTGATATTTGGTTCTTTATTTTAATGTTTTCTTTTGTATAATAAACCTTAATAAAAATAAACATTAAACTAAGAAGCCCGATTTGAAATTATATGCTGATGTATGTTATAGCAAAACAATGGTATCATAGTTTCACCAGGGTCAGAAACCATGTCTTACGTTTCTTTGTTAATATTCAAGTGCATAGTCAATGCTCCGTCAATTTTGCTCAGTAGTAGAAAGCTATTTAGAAGAAACCTGATGCCTTCCAACATAATTTGCTTGCTTGCTTTCAAAATATTAATAAAATCTAAAAGGTCCAGGGAACTGAAATTTAAAAATGTCTATTATCTCTCCACAGGAAGCAGACAGCTTGGCTGACGCCGAGGAAAGGTGTGACCAGCTGATCAAAACCAAAATCCAGCTGGAGGCCAAAATCAAGGAGGTGACAGAGAGAGCTGAGGATGAGGAGGAGATCAACGCTGAGCTGACGGCCAAGAAGAGGAAGCTGGAGGATGAGTGCTCAGAGCTGAAGAAAGATATCGACGACCTGGAGCTGACACTGGCCAAGGTTGAGAAGGAGAAGCATGCCACAGAGAACAAGGTATGAGATATATACATGGAAAGTTTATGACCCTTTTAAATTATGAAGTAAACCATAAGAGCCAATCTATTAAAACATAACATGTAATGCAAAGCATGTTTGCTTCCGAAGGTGAAAAACCTCACAGAGGAGATGGCAGGCCTGGACGAAACCATCGCCAAGCTGACCAAGGAGAAGAAGGCCCTCCAAGAGGCCCACCAGCAGACCCTGGATGACCTGCAGGCAGAGGAGGACAAAGTCAACACCCTGACCAAAGCCAAAATCAAGCTTGAACAGCAAGTGGATGATGTGAGTCTAATACCATAGAAACCTTTTACAATTTTTTATAACTAGGCAAACGTGAGCTTGTCTCCTCGTGATGCACTGAGCATTAACAAAGCTCTTCCCCCACACAAGAACTGTAGAGCATAATTGCTTCATATCATCTGTTATTCACAGCTACTTGTCTTTATTGATTATCTTATGAGTGAAAAGAATTCAAGGCAATGAGGGTTTGTTCAATAAGACGTCTATGAACAGAACAGTCTTTAGCTGAACTAGAGACACTGGTGGCTTCAGCAACACAATGGAGAAGGCACATATCCAAGCAGGA
Source organism: Peromyscus leucopus (assembly GCF_004664715.2). NCBI lineage: Eukaryota > Metazoa > Chordata > Mammalia > Rodentia > Cricetidae > Peromyscus > Peromyscus leucopus. The sequence goes on from NC_051086.1 coordinate 50,067,512, forward strand.
AGCACAACAACCTGTCAACAGGCCTCATGCACAGAGGGAGGAAGGAACACTGGTTAAGGGTGTGGGCAATAAGCTGGCTGCACATGTTGACCTGATATCTAACAGAGAACTTTTGGAAATGTGTGCGAACAGGACACATTAGCCAAAGTCATGGTGTGGAAACATCCCTGTGCTGCCCATCATGTGTGGGAAATACTGCTCACAGTGGACTGATTCAGTGGGAGATATAGAAACCATGATGTTTCACTGGTAATCCTGGTACATGTTGCACATTTCACATTTTAAACACTGACTCATTAGTCTAAGCACAGTCCAAAGACAGTACTGATGAGGAAGATCTTCCTATTTCATAAAACTGCCAGAGACCATCTGATACACTATGAAATAGTCACCAAGTTTAACCCTGGGGCAAATGCCGTGCTATTCTAGGGACTACATTCACGAATTGTTAACTTTTAGCTTGAAGGCTCTCTGGAACAAGAAAAGAAAATCCGGATGGATCTTGAAAGGGCAAAGAGGAAGCTGGAGGGGGACCTCAAACTGGCCCAAGAGTCCACAATGGATGTAGAAAATGACAAACAGCAGCTTGATGAAAAGCTTAAAAAGTAAGTAATGAGGATAAATGTCTTGGGGGAAGGGACTATTAATGGCTCTGTGACGGACACCAGGGCTTTCCCCATAGGAAAGAGTTTGAAATGAGCAATCTGCAGAGCAAGATTGAGGATGAGCAGGCGCTCGGCATGCAGCTGCAGAAGAAAATCAAGGAGCTGCAAGTAAGTAAATGGTTTCCATCAGTCTAACTCATCAGGAAAAAAAAAGGACCGACCCAAGAAGCTGAGTCTGTACTTCCACCACCTCCAGGCCCGAATTGAGGAGCTGGAGGAGGAAATCGAGGCAGAGAGGGCCTCCAGAGCCAAAGCAGAGAAGCAGCGCTCTGACCTCTCCCGGGAACTGGAGGAGATCAGCGAGAGGCTGGAAGAAGCCGGTGGGGCCACTTCAGCCCAGATCGAGATGAACAAGAAGAGAGAGGCTGAGTTCCAGAAGATGCGCAGGGACCTGGAGGAGGCCACCCTGCAGCATGAAGCCACAGCAGCCACCCTGAGGAAGAAGCACGCGGACAGCGTGGCTGAACTTGGGGAGCAGATCGACAACCTGCAGCGTGTCAAGCAGAAGCTGGAGAAGGAGAAGAGCGAGATGAAGATGGAGATCGATGACCTTGCCAGTAACATGGAAGTTATTTCCAAATCCAAGGTACAAACATGATCTAAAAGTCCAGGAGATTTCTGTAAGACAGGTGTGAACCTGGACAAGTCATTAGGAACCGACAGAAGGAGGGGAATCACAAGTTGGTACTAGAGAAATGGCGAGTAGCCTGGTGTGCTCACCCTAAGGGAGAATAGCCATACCCAAATAATAAAGTGAAATCTGAGCTCTTTCAGAAAACAAAAAATACTATCCAGCTATATATTTTGAGGTTCTAAAATGCTTCATGTCAATCACGGGGCTTTTCCTTTTTCCTTTAAGCTCAAACAAAATTTGTTTCTCACAAACACATGATGAGCTCAATCAGGCATCATTATCTTACACCACAGCTAAGGAAATCTAGAGAAGGCACTGGATTCACAGAACAATGTAGAAGCAGTGTGCTCAGAGCATGTGTCTTGTTATCCTTCCCATGACCCCCGAGGCTCACTATTACTCTGTAAAGTCAGTTTATTCTCAAACCAATTGCGATGTCTAAATCACTCCAACTTCTCTTTGGTACAAGGACTTGCTTGAATGATTCCCCCAACTCTTTGAATGCAGGGAAACCTTGAAAAGATGTGCCGCACACTGGAGGACCAAGTGAGTGAGCTGAAAACCAAGGAGGAGGAACAGCAGCGGCTGATCAATGAGCTGACAGCCCAGAGAGGGCGTCTGCAGACCGAGTCAGGTAGGCTGTTTCTCTGGAACCCCAAATGTGCCTTAGATTGCCAATTTGCTGAAAACCGTACTGAATTACTCGAGCTCATATGGTTCTTTCCTTGGAGGTATCTCATTCTTGGTCAATGGCATAAGGTTGCTGTCTTACAGAAGATAGGTAGTTCAGAAGATAGGTAGGTAGGTAAATTGGTTGATATAGTCACTCTTGCTTGTGGACATCCTGTAGCAGGTTTGGTCGTAACCAAAAAGTTATTAAATATGGGTTAGACATTTAGGCACATATCCAGAGTTGTAGCCCCAGGTAATTGAAGTAGAAGGATGCTAAGTTTAAAGTCAACCTAACATACACTGTGAGCTCCAGGCCAGCCCTAGGCTATGTATCAAGACCTGACCTCAAAATAAAACAAACAGAATTAATCAAATACAAAGTATATCTCCAAAGTAACTCTTCACTTTCAAAAGTACTGTCACAAGCTAACTGGCATTCATTTTTCTCATGAGTCTGCATAATGTTATCCCCATTTGAAGATGACACGTCATGGAAATGATGGAGTACTTCATCCAAATACAAATTGCTAGGGATGAGCGCAGTTCATCAAGGAAACAGCCAGGAGCACAAGTGAGGTTATATTCTTGACCAGCCAGATTGGGAAGCCTCTGCATGAACACCTCTTACTGACTTCCCCAACTTTCTACTGAAGTTTTATCTCCCTCAATCAGAGCTAACATGATGGAAAGTTGGTTCATGGATCACATGGGCTATCAAAGTAGCAGGCAGGTGACAGTGTCCTGGAACCACTCTTGCAACACCATTCCAATGTAGCTCGGTCTTGTGACACTCAAAGACTGTACTACTGTTACTAAGATGAACAGGACATCCAGCGTAAAACAAAAGCTGTTCTCAGGTTAGGATGTTCCCCACAACTTCCCCTCTTCGGGACAGGTTTTTATTCCTACCAGCAGTATGATCTTAAAGAGTGAATGCTTCCTAATAAATTTCCAAACAGGTAAGACTTGCAAGTTCCTAATTTTCACATGGGGCACTTTGCCATTTGGTTTAGCAACTGTTTATTTTTCAGAACCAACTTGTTCCAGGGACAGAAAGATGCTTGCTTGTTTCCAAACATGAACATGCTTCCCAGAGCTTCTCCTGAACATCAGTTCTGTTTACAGGGTCAATTATTTGAAGATTGCCATTCCTCATCCTCCCTTAACTCCCCCCCCCAACACACACAAAGTCATTGCTTCAGGTGACTTTGTAACACAGAATACCCTTGGCCAGAAAGCATCTGGGTTTCATGTCCATTCGCTGTACGTTTTTTTCCCAGGTGTTCCTTCATCTCTTTCAACTGTGATCAGATCATCTTAAATATCTCCCCAAACCTCCTTGGTTGATTATCATAAACAGGAAATTTGGCTCAAAGACCCCCCCCACCAGTCTCACTTGACCTAGATTTATTTGCTCATCAGCAGTGAAGTGGATGTTAAAGGTTTAATAAAATCTATACCTCTCACCTCATTTTAGAGCTCAGCATCTTTTCTCTGCTCCAGTTTTTATTTTAGAGTTTTCACATCTAAAATCAGGCTGAGTTTTTTGGACCTTGGTCTTTTCAGGTGAATATTCACGCCAGCTAGATGAAAAGGACTCACTAGTGTCCCAGCTCTCCAGGGGCAAACAGGCGTTCACACAACAGATTGAGGAGCTGAAGAGGCAACTTGAAGAGGAGATAAAGGTGAGCTGGAAGGATTCTTGTTGTTATGGTTATCATTGTTCTTGCGGTTGTTTATGTTTTCATGTGTACCTTTACTGTGTGTGTGTGTGTGTGTGTGTGTGTGTGTGTGTGTGTTTGCAGTGACCTCTAAGAGCTTAGAGAATAAATACCAATTTGAACACATAAAATTATGTTACTAAATTCTTACTTTTCAGGCCAAGAGTGCCCTGGCTCATGCTCTTCAGTCTTCCCGCCATGACTGTGACCTACTAAGGGAACAGTATGAGAAGAGCAGGAAGCTAAGGCTGAGCTGCAGAGGGCCATGTCCAAGGCCAACAGTGAGGTGGCCCAGTGGAGGACAAAATACGAAACAGATGCCATCCAACGCACAGAGGAGCTAGAGGAGGCCAAGTATGTGCCTGACTTGGTTAAAATGGCAATATATACCTATATGAACATCGATCTAAACAGGAAGTACAAATACCTAGGTAGTCCACGGAAAGAATGGCAGGAGAAAAGGTGCAAGGCAAGAGGAAGCTGAACAGTAATTTTTCAAAGGGGGAACTTTTGACCTCATTCTGTCTACACAGGTGCAGATAGAATTGTTATAATAACTTACTCAGTTAATTATATCCTCTCGTGTGCTTCTCCTCTCTCTCAGCCACTAATGGAATAATTGGCCTAGGGGTATGGGTGCAAAGAGAAAAATAATCTGGATTGGTAATAGCTCTTTCCTTTTACATACAAAAGTACGATGGAGGAGGAAATAGAACTATGTGGTTAAGAACAAATGTGGGGTACAGACAGAGATGCTGTGGTAAGGGAGGAAGCACACTGTTTTATAAAGGACTAAATAGTCAACACAATTCAAAAGTTCAAGGCTGAATTTTTGTGAGAAAGAACATAGGTAAGAAAGAACCTTACTCAACAGCTAGTTTAAGATGCATCCATTCTCTGAATAATGCACAACCTATATACTGATGAAATTAATGTTTTAGAAGATGCTTAAAGGTGATTTTGAAAGAAACTCTCACAGCTATATTTATATTGACTCTGGGAGAGATCTCTAATTGATGGATTAACAAAAAGCTGGCAAAAGAGATACAACTATGCAGACCAAATCAAAAGTGTTTCATTTGAATTCAACACAGTCTACAGCTGGAGTACTTAATATGTGCACTGGCCTATGAGAATACAAAGACTAATAAGATGTAAACTCTACCCTCTGAGCATTAAAACTCAGTAGAGACACAGACACACTGACAGTATTGAGGTAGATTCTAAGTTCTACAAAAGATGTGTGAAGTTTTGGCTCAGAGTCCATAATGTATAGCGATGATGAGATTTGGCTGCTCTTAGCAGCTGGTATCAGGAGAACCACAGTAAGTTTCCAGAGAACGCACTGGACAAAACAAGCTTTGCTGATTGAGGAAGTCTGGCCGTGGAAACACTCACTTGTAACCGTTTTGAAATAGTTCTACTGATAACTGTTCCCATCTATTATCCATATTCACTCCTCAGGAAGAAGCTGGCTCAGCGTCTGCAGGATGCTGAGGAGCACGTAGAAGCCGTAAACGCCAAGTGTGCTTCCCTGGAGAAGACGAAGCAGAGGCTGCAGAATGAGGTGGAGGACCTCATGATTGACGTAGAGAGGACCAACGCAGCCTGCGCTGCCCTGGACAAGAAGCAGAGAAACTTTGACAAGGTCTGCTTCCAAATCTTCCTTCTCCAGGCTTTAATGTGATCAGCTTTCCAAACCACTTAATCATTGTCTTCAGCTCGGCTGCCCTTGTCCGTTGGCAGGGACTGTGTAAGCAGGGATGACCTGAGCTTTATTAGTTCTTCTCTTTCATAATTATTTTTCAATCCAGGATCACTCAGATCAAACTCAGAGTTTCTAGAATGCATGGCTTCTACCTTCTACCCCATCAAACTTTATCTGCTGCATTTTTTCCCTCATCCCTTGCTATTCAGATCCTGGCAGAATGGAAACAGAAGTATGAGGAAACCCACGCTGAGCTTGAAGCCTCTCAAAAGGAGGCCCGCTCTCTCAGCACAGAGCTGTTCAAGATTAAGAATGCTTATGAGGAATCCTTAGACCATCTTGAAACCTTGAAACGGGAAAATAAGAATTTGCAACGTGAGTGCACCTCACATTTTCTTTAATAAGAGATTTGAAAGAATGCTTTCCATCTCTAAATACATTCCTATATTTTTTTCCATAACAGAGGAGATTTCTGATCTCACGGAACAGATCGCAGAAGGAGGGAAACGTATCCATGAACTGGAAAAAATAAAGAAGCAAATTGAACAGGAAAAATCCGAGCTCCAGGCTGCTTTAGAGGAAGCAGAGGTAGACATCCTATTGTACATTTTACAAGAATTACAGGAGGAATTAGGCTCTATGGGGTGTAAGGATTGGTGAATCAAGAAATAGAAATTATTCTTGGTTTTCTCCACTGAGAATGAAGATAAACACTGACCATGAATACAAGCACTATAAATACATATTAAGAACTGTAGTAGAAACAGAAAACAAAGATGAGTAAGAGGAGGGTCCTCCCTTAAGGGAATCATTGGTCTGGGGAGATAGATGACTATAAAAACAACCATTACACACGTTGGACATTTCCATAGCAACGGAGTAAAGATGCATATAAGGGTTATGATGGTAGCATCAGAAAGGAACTAGTGAGGGAGGTTAGTCTAACTTTCCTAGGACACTGCACACTTCCATTCTCCTGCTGATATCTCCTCTTGCTGTCCTTAAGGCATCTCTGGAGCATGAAGAGGGAAAGATCCTGCGCATCCAGCTGGAGCTGAACCAAGTCAAGTCTGAGATTGACAGGAAGATTGCCGAGAAGGATGAGGAGATCGACCAGCTCAAGAGAAACCACATTAGAGTTGTGGAGTCCATGCAGAGCACACTGGACGCGGAGATCAGGAGCAGGAACGACGCCATCAGAATCAAGAAGAAGATGGAGGGAGACCTCAATGAGATGGAAATCCAGCTGAACCACTCCAACCGCATGGCTGCCGAGGCCCTGAGAAACTACAGGAACACACAGGGCATCCTCAAGGTAGGTGGCCCAAGACATGGTCCCAGAGGAGTGGGGTGACTCAGCCTGAGGACATGGTGTCTCATTGATTGTTTATTGCACAGGACACCCAGCTGCACCTGGATGATGCCCTCCGAGGCCAGGAGGACCTGAAGGAACAGCTGGCCATGGTTGAGCGCAGAGCCAACCTGCTGCAGGCTGAGATTGAGGAGCTGCGGGCCACGCTGGAGCAGACAGAGAGGAGCAGGAAGATTGCAGAGCAGGAGCTGCTGGATGCCAGTGAGCGCGTGCAGCTCCTGCACACCCAGGTAAGTGTACAAGTATGAAGGGTAAATTCTTGCTCATATCTTATCGTATTTGGAAATTTATCCATCATCTTTTATGAAGAACTAGGTTTAACATGTTTAAGTGGGAAGGGGTAACATTTATCTGATCTATGACATGCAGAATTGACTGTCTTTTAGAAATATGTTGTTAACTCAGTTAATGTATGGAAACTCTGAGGGATGTTAGTCAATAATTAGTTTACAAGTTCATTTGGACATCCTGTATTCTAACTTCGTCCTTCAACATTTAGTATTTATGTGTTTGTTATTTTAAACAGAACACCAGCCTCATCAACACCAAGAAGAAGCTGGAGACGGACATTTCCCAGATCCAGGGAGAGATGGAGGACATCGTCCAAGAAGCCCGCAATGCAGAAGAGAAGGCCAAGAAAGCCATCACTGATGTGAGCAGAGGGCAAGATGCAGATGGCAAATCTGAATCCTGCCGGGCCTTGCCAGCTCTTAACCAACTCTGTCTTATCACTCACCAGGCTGCCATGATGGCAGAGGAGCTGAAGAAGGAGCAGGACACCAGTGCCCACCTGGAGCGGATGAAGAAGAACCTGGAGCAGACAGTGAAGGACCTGCAGCACCGTCTAGATGAGGCTGAGCAGCTGGCACTGAAGGGCGGCAAGAAGCAGATCCAGAAACTGGAGGCCAGGGTGAGTTTCCCGGTCAACATGTATTCTTCTCTTTCTACTCCAGCATGTGACTTTCAATACCTAAGACTGCTAGACATTGTAGGGCATCCTGAGGTGAAGGGTAGATAATCCCTGTTGCCTGACAGACAGTTCAGTCTGGGACACTTTGACTAAGACATCAGAAACTACAAATCAATCAATGCACCACTTGAAGAAGTAGAAACTTATTGACTGGTTAGATGATAGGAAATACTTTTAAAATATATATATATTATATTTCTATATAATTTATATTATATATGGAAATATTTTTTAAAAATCTGCCTTTAGCGGCTGGAAAGATGGCTCAGTGGTCAAGAACACCTGCTGCTCACGCATAGGGACCAGGTTCAGTTCCTAGCACCCACATGGCAACTCACAACTGTCTGTAACTTTAATTCCAGGGCATCTGATGCCCACTTCTGACCTCTGTGGTGTACATACACACATACAGGCAAACACTCATACACAAAATAAAATAACAAATCTAAAAAAAAATTTTTTTAAATCCACCTTTTTGTGAAGGTCCGTGAACTTGAAGGAGAAGTTGAAAATGAACAGAAGCGCAACGTTGAAGCCATCAAGGGTCTGCGCAAGCACGAGAGGAGAGTGAAGGAACTCACTTACCAAGTAAGGAAAGAGCAGGGCCTCTCTGGGTTCCTACCCCCGTCTTTAAGACATTAAGAACCGTATGTACAGAAAGCGAGAAAAACTTTCGAGAAACTGACACATTAAACTCTTTCAGACTGAGGAAGACCGCAAGAACGTTCTCAGGCTCCAGGACCTTGTGGACAAACTACAATCAAAGGTGAAAGCCTACAAGAGACAGGCGGAGGAAGCGGTGAGTTCCAAACCCCTGACGTGCCTTGGTGGACTCTAGCTCACAGACCACAGGAGGCCAAAGTAGTTATAGGACTGAAATGAAAAGATAAGAAAGACAAGGAAGGATAAAAGAGAAATGACCTAACAAGGGTCTAAGAACGTGATGCAACTGGCACTTCATAAGCCAGAGAAAAATGTCCTAGGGAGAATGAGGATGGGGGTACAGCTGGGGGTAGAAGGTGGACCTGGCATCCAGTTGTAAGCATCAGACTCAATCAATCAAAACATAGTCCCTATAGTACTCTAGAGAGGAGAAGGAGCAATGTAAGGAGTCTGGTTCAAGAATCAAAAGGATGAAGGAGGAGAACAGTGCACCTGGGGCTAGAGAACCAGGCAGAAGGCAGGTCACAAGGTCTTCTGGGCCCTGGTAAGAAGCCTGCATCTTAAAATAAGTACAGTCAGGCCACAGAAGCAAGAGGTGGTATTCCCATCCAGGCCAGATGTGGCCTGCTTTATGTTTTCAAAAGAGTGTCCTTGCTGCAACGTAGAGAAAAGATTTCTGGATAACCCAAGTAAATGTAGGCAGACATGTTGGAAAGTTTCCAGGTGAGTCTGTGGCTTGCATTACAGCAGGAATAAAACAGAAAGAATTTATGAGATTCAGAACTGGTCCTGGAAATAGAGTAGGATTTGCTAGTAGGCTGTCCTTGGAGGTAAAAGGAAGCAAAGCAGGAGTAATCAATCCATCAAGTTGTGGTGTGAGTAGCCTGGTAGGTGACATAAGCATTACTGAAATGGGAACCTAAGGGGATCAGATGATCAGGGTGAGAAGAAAACAGGAATTCTACTTTAGTTATATTAAACACAAGACATTATCGTATACACAGTGGAGAGTGGAGAGATCCAGTGAGCAGCCAAAGTCTCATAGTAATGGAGGCCAAAAAGCTCAGGAATGTTTCAACCAGTAGGTGACGGCAGCACTACGTCATTGTATTTACCCCTCTGTGACTCATCTGAAGAGTCGAGTGTCACTAGCCTCTCTGTGGTTGTGTGTATCCACACGTTGCACATGAGGTCTTCTGTCCACTGGTGGCTTTTGTTTACCCCCTGACCTCTTAGCTCTGAGAGGAAGAGAAAGGGGAGGGGGCAGCAAAGGAAGACGAGAGAGCAGATATGCCCACACGTGCGCCCCGCACCCACACCCTGGCAAGCCACTTAGCTTTTCTTCACTCCAGCTCTTCCTTTCTTCTTCTGTGAGAGGGAGATGCAAGGACTTTTCTGAGCTACCCTATTTAAAGTGATTCTAAGCTCCATAAATGTTCTTAAGCTGAATGTCACATTTTGCGAGAGTTCTTAATGAGATGTTTTAAAAAAGAATGATTACTGGAGACTAAATTAAAACTGGCCTTTCCAAATTCATTGCTGTACCTACAAGCACAATCAGAGACCACTCAGACTATTTTAGAGAATAGTAAACATGTTTAATATCTGAACTTTATTAAGTGAGAGATAATTTAAGACCCAAGTGGCAATAATTTATATTCAGTTTGGTGTTACAGAGATTGCTTGTTGGAGTCTGGTCCGTCCTCAAGAGCCTTAACAGCAATGGCAACAAAGCCTGGAATGTGCCATAGTCACAGTAGTTTCAGCTTTTCAAAAGTTCAGAGGCAGCTTTACCTGTGTTTATCAATGAGTTCAAAAAGCATAAGGGGAGTTAATAGAAGAAAATATTTCACACACTTCTCTAGACTTCTTTGAAAATTTGCTGAGTGTATTGGTTTTAAGCAAAAAGACACTCAAGACACACTGACACAAGAGCCTAGAAATGGAAACATTTTTTCCCCTCATAAATGCATTCCCGTTCACAGGAGGAACAATCCAATGTCAACCTGGCCAAGTTCCGCAAGATCCAGCACGAGCTGGAGGAAGCCGAGGAGCGGGCTGACATCGCCGAGTCCCAGGTCAACAAGCTGCGGGTGAAGAGCCGAGAGGTTCACACCAAAATTATAAGCGAAGAGTAATTCATCCAAATGCAGGAAAGTGACCAAGAGATGAGCAAAATGTGAAGATCTTTGTCACTCTATTTTGTACTTATGACTTTTGGAGATAAAAAATTTATCTGCCAAGAACTCGTGAGTCTCTTTGTTCCCCTCCTCCATGCCAGTTGGTCTTCATGTACACATGAAGAAGAGAAAAAGAGAGAGAAACATTTTGCTTAAGTTTATGTCAAAGTGCTTAGTCACTGAGGTTAAACATGATAGAGGGTAGCAGGCCAAGCCCCGTAAGTGTCACCCATGCTGTGGGAAGAGGGTGAAGCCTAAAGGCATGCCATGGCATGCACAAGGAGCCCTGCTTGGCCTGTCAGCTGGCCTCTGTTAATGAGATTATTGATCTCCTTTATAAAAGATGTAGTACAAATAAATTAAAATGGTAATTACATACATACAATCAGAGTAAAGATTAAAAAATATCTTTAAATACTGTCAAAAATATTTAATGCAAATCCTTTACTATAATGACAGAATCAGTAAGCTGGGGTTAAGATTCCTTGAAATAACAGGCTCTCCATTTCACAGTCATCTGGATGTAGAGACATGTGGCCTTTGTCATCTACAGATGTTTCAGACACTTGTTTATTGCACCTGCTCCCAGCTTGACATTTAAGAATGACAAGGAGGAATTAAGAAGATTTCTTATTTTCTTCCATCCTTTAGAAACTTCCGTATCTTAGGCCTCCTCTGGTCTTTGATAGCACTAAGTCAATTAGCATATACATGTTGTATTTTTACATTAGTTACATATATACTGCGTGCCATTTCTCTGCTCCTACTCTCTCTCTCTCTCTCTCTCTCTCTCTCTCTCTCTCTCACACACACACACACACACACGTACACACTTTCCTTTAATGGAAAGTATTTCTGATATTTATTAGTTTCTCCAGCTTGCTATGGTCTGGCATTATACAAAGCATCTTAATGATAGCATGGTTGAAAAGACTGCAAATTGAAATGTGATACTTGCAACTCTAAATATTTTAATCACCATATATTTGTTTAAAAATACACCTTAAATGCATGTTGGACACTCTAAACTTTCTAGAACCTCAATACCACAAAATACATGTAATATACTATGCAGATGTGAAAAATCTAGTTAGTATATAGCACCCCACTCACCACTAACAGCTCATTATGTGAAACTCACACAGTGACTTAGAAATCCTAACTTTTGAGGTCCAAAGTACCTCTGACATTTAAATGAATTGCAGCAAATAAAAAAAAAAATCACAATATACAATTACATTTTGGTTGAAAATGTCAAATGCCTAGATATTTCAGATCAAAGAGATGCTTTCTTTAGTGCTATGACAGTTGTTATCATCATCACTATACCCACCACAACTCAACCTGTGCTGAGATAAGCACCAGCCTTCTATTGAGGTCAATTTTAGCAGACCGTGAATAAATAAAACAGTAAATGGCTTTACTAGAAACATAACTAAGGTATTTTGAGAACAATATATAACCAGTTAAAATGGAACAATGCACAATTAAGCATTTTTAACCTTATTACTCAATAGGTTAAATTGTGTGACATCCTAGACCTCAGCTCCTAGAAGATTCTCTCTAGGTTGATAGGAGCCTCTATTTGGAGCCAATGAGTAATTATAATGCTAAATCTTGAGGTAGGCTTTAAAACAATTTACAAGGTGGTTTTAACAGTCCTTACCACCCAATTCTCTGCCAAAGGTTAATACTTAATGCCGTGATCACATTGCCATTCCATATAGCTCTTGACTTACTGGGGGAAATGGGTAGATAAGTGGACAGATGTTAGGAAAGAGGCAGGAAAGGAGCAAAGGACCTGACGGTGCTGGCAAATATTAGCTGGACCTTCACTTAATCCTGACAGTGCTGAAAAACACAAGATGTCTACATACTGTTGACACTACCCCACCCACAAGCTTAAGCTGAAATCTGCATGTGCTCTTTCCCTCTCTCTCTCTCTCCCATCTCTCTTTCTCTGTTTCTCTCCATGTCTCTCTCTCTCTCTCTCTCTCTCTCTCCCTCCCTCTCTCCTCTTCCCCCTCCATCTCTCTCTTCCCCTCTCCTCTTCTTCTCTCCCAGTCTTCTCCTTTGTCCTTAGCTAGAAATAATACCTCTATCAATTGCCAGTGCTACGTTAAGACTTACAGCCTGTACTATTTTTAAAGACCTAATTCATGGCCTCTGCCTTTTAGATTGGAATTGTTATGTAAACATATACATACATGCAACTTCCCAGTGCTGCGTCCCCTCTAGTTTGTCTTCCTTTGAGGCTCATGCTGTTTACCTGTTGCACAAACCCATTGCTACATCCCCTGGCTTTTCCTTCAGTAAAGATGTTGGTCCCTGTCTTCCCTTCCCACTCAGTTCTTAGTACATCCCTATGAGACTCCAGTGTCTGATGGGTAAGGTACCCAATACACTGACCTCCACCTCTGTTACCTTCTCTTCTAGTCTCCCCCTTCCACAGTCTCACTCTAGAACACACTATCAAAACTTCCCAGCCTCCCAAGTCACTAAGTCAAGCATCATTCCCTTGAATTCAGAGCTGGCTTGTTGGACAATCCCAAGCATAGCAGTTCTTCACCTCCATTGGCCTCTCTGGCATTTATTCTTTCCCACATGGCCCATATCAAATACCATTTTATCTTTCTCTTCCCAAGTGAGCAAAAATTCATAACCCAGCTTTATGATCACTTTGTTGGCATGTCCCTAAACTCCTATGTCATTCTCTATCCCCTCCCCATTATACCCAAGTAGAAAGACAGTCATTGTGATAACTCCTGTGGTTGCCTTCTCCACATCTGAGAGAAAATGGTACCATTACAAATTCATGCATACTAACCTCTCAGTGCTAGGGTTATATAGTAAGCTTGTTAAATCCCTTTTAAAAATTGCTCCTTATTTAAAATCTCCAGTCTCCTTAAAACCCTGTTTTCCTTTTTGACCTCAACAAATGATCTTATATTCTGTGTAAAAGGGAAAAATTAGATCAAGACACTAGATAATAGAAGTGCCCCAGACTTGTCTCCCCACAGCAATTAATGTGCTACAGAGAAGCTACAGTTTACTGGTAGGAAGTGAAACCCTGATAGAGTCTAAACCTAGGAGGACTGTTTCAAAAGGGTAGACACATTCAGTGACCAATTCACTAACACTGCCCTAAGTCCAGAAGCATTTCTGTCCAAATGCCAAAAGCATTTCTATGCCTCTGAACTGGGCGATAGCTTCATTTGGCTTTGATTCTGCTACCAGAACCACACCCCAGGGATGCAGGCAGGACAGACTCAATCACATACATTCTGGCTGTGGATGCTGGAATAACACTGCAATTCAGTGCCAGCACCTCTGAGCTACAGCCTAAGTATCCAGTGACTCACAGAGAGACATACCTACCTTTGCTTGCAGAAACAGGTTTGTATCCCATCTTCTGCTATGAACCCCAAAGGAGCCATGATTCAGTTCCAACTCTTCTATCCTGTATTCAGTGTTGGCATTGCATTCTCAGAGAACTAACCACTCAGTGGCCCAGAAGAGCCTTTATAGGGACCCTCATAAACATATCTGTTAGCAACAAGTCTATTATCTGTAAATTCTGAAGCATCAGTCCTGTTGACAAAGTGTCCCAGGGTCTAGTCCGTCTACCCAAAGACACATCTCCTAGAGACCCTGTTAATAGAACTACTAAATGCAGATCACATTACAGATCCCAAAGCAGTCATGGAATCCGGTTCCAACCCCATTCAGCCACAAATTCAGAGGCAATCCTCTGAGCCCTGGGGTGCAACAGGGTAAGGTCTTGCCCATGTGTAAAGATTGAAACTTATAATTATTCTTTTATGTGTGCAAACACTAATGTAAGTTTACATAGATAATGATCAAGCAAGGACAACACTAGGAAAGGACATAAAGCTCCAATAAGCAACTAGAGAAATGGTGATCAATGAAGACCATGAAAAAGAATTCAAATAATCACCTTAAAGAAATAATAAAATAGAACATTCTTAAAATCCAGAGGTAAGCAACTAAACAAAATTGAGACAACAATTTATAAACAAAATAAGAAGCTTAATAATAATTTTTAAAAAAGGAACAATGAAAAAGAACAAAAGAAAAATCGAGGAGCTGAGCATACAAATTTAACAGTCTACAGATCTTAGCACAACTGATGCCATGTTAGAGGCACCAATCTGACCTTAAAGCCCAACTTATAGACTCCAACACCTGCAAAAAATGGGAAGACCTTATCCATCAAAGACTGGTCCATAGTCCCAGGATCCAGGAAAGTCCCTGCATGTACTAACCATTGCCATTGGCTTCTGTAGTTTTGATTCACCCTAACTATTCTTGCTGACCAAAGTATGTCAACCAGGATGTGTTTTGTGCATAAAATACAAAGAACTGTGAGGATAGGGGCTGCATGATTTGGGCACATTCCCCATGCAGCCACCAGCCAGCAATAAAGACTTCCTTTTCAGCTTCATGAAAGTTTGTGTGTGTTCTCTGATGAACTGACCTCAAACACAAGGACATAACTGAAAGACCCAATCCCAACATCAAACTCAGTCATGCAAAAGAAAAATTAGTGAATTCCAAGACACAACATTTGAAAGTATCCAGTTATAAGAGAAAAAAAGTAAAAAAGAACTAAGAAATCATAAGTGATTATGGAACACCATCAAGCATATAAATATGTGAGCGTGGGAGTGCCAGAAAGAGAAGAGAGGGAAAAGGGAACAAAAAGCTACCATAAAGAAATAGTGGGTAAATTTCCCCAAATCTTTGGAGAGATATAGATCCAGAACCATGAGAGTTGAAGGATGCCAAGAAAGGGTAACCCACAGGAGACTCTAAGACATGCTGTGATCAGATTGCCAACAGTTTTAAAGGCATCAGGAGAAAAGTGTTTTCTCTTGGGGACCTGTAGGAGGAAATCCGTAGGAGGCTAACAGAGAACTTCTCCACAAACCAGAAGCTGGGGTGTGGGGGTTGAGAAGTAGCATACTCAGAGTTCTAAAAAACCACCAGGCAAGAATGCTATACGCAGAAATACCATCCTTCAGAATTGAGTGGAAAAAAAGACCTTTCTTTCTTCTTCTTTTTTTTTAAAGACTTTTCTAGGAAGACAAGAGTTGAAAGAATTCATCACTGTAAGAACTATCTTACAAGAAATCATGAAGAGAGTCCTTCCCATTAAAATTAAAGAACTCTAAGTCACAACATGGAGACATAAAACTATAAACTCACAGCTTAAGGTAAGTACACAGTCATCAGAACACCCTAATATTGTTGTTTGTATTTGTTTCTTGAGACAGGGTCTCACACTGTAGCCCAGGTTGGCCCCACCAAGCTTGTAGCAATCCTGCATCAGCCTCTTTAGTGATGGGATTAGAGGTGTGAGCAGCTACTCTTCACTTGAATACCCTAATAGTGTAATGATTAAATAACTTTTAATTCTAGAATAAGCTAAAATATAAAAGTATTAAAAATATCTACAGATGCAATAACTTGTTAATAGATACACAGTGTAAATGTATGTACAATGTGGTGCCAATGGCATAAAATGCTTTAACAGGATATGTTTGAACTGTATATTCAGTATTGTGTAAACACTTTTCAGTGAAGGGGGGGCGGAATTCAAGAAACACTGCTCTAGAACATACAATGCAATATTTCTAAGTCATTAAAAAGTAGACCTTGCCATTTGTAGCTACAGTGACTGAACACAGAACATTATGCTAAGTCAAATAGGCCAGACACACATTGCATGATCTCACTTCTATATGGAATCTTAAAAGCCAAACTCATAGAAGCAGAGAATATAGTGGTGATTTCCTGGGGCCGAGAGTCAGGAGAAATGGACAAATGTTAGTGAGAGGGTATGAAGCTCTCAAGAGATGACTGTGTTCTCAAGATTTAATATGCAGCATGTGTAATGATAAACATATTGATTAGGGTGTGGTAATTGATGGGGACATGCATTATATATAATACATTTCATATATAAAAATCATCACGCTAACACTGGAAACCTTGAATGTCAGTAACTGTTATCAATAAAATATTTTAAAATAAGAAAGGCTGAAAATGAATGCCAAGAAGTGGGAATTACCCCACATTTCTACTGCCATTTTCTTCCTTCATACAAGGAACTCTCTTCTCCAAATTAGAGGCCCTCCTCTACTTGGCACTAGACTTGCCCTTCCAACCTCCTGGGAGTTTTATTCAGTGGAGTATCTTTGTTTTCTATTTTCTTCCTAGATCTCTTCAAATGTACTGAATTCTTTTAAATTCTCCTTTGTTCTTACTGTCCTCCAAATATTGTCTATTTTCTCAGCTTCCCTTTCCGGGTATGTACAATATGTCACATTCATGTTCTTACCTCCCCCTACTCTTCAGCTCCTGCTCTCCCAGCTCTTGCTCCTCTGCTCTCCTTCAATGATGTCTCTATGATCCTTGATGATCTCTTATTCAAAACCAAACACTGTGTCCTTAATTAACTTGACTCTTCTCACCGAGATGGAATGCCTCTGACCGTCTTTTCCTATTGGATGGTTGTTTTCCCTGGTGTCTAAGACTCCAATCTCCTCTGGCCATCTTTGTGTCTCTGGACAGCCTTTCTCTCTCCTTCGTCAGTTTATCATCTTCCTTTGCCAAATCTCCTGATGCTCCTGGAAACTCAGTGTGATAGACTCAAGTCACATTTTAGGCCCTTCAATTTTTTAAAAGTAATTGTAAATATGACATAATTTAATGGGTTAATGGGTTGATATGGGGTGAATGACTAATTAGTATGGAAGTGAATGCTGCTACAGTCTTATTCTATGACAGGTACTCTTCTGACTACTTTATCAAAGGTTTACTTCTTACAATAATTCAGTGAAATGATAGTGTTTTTTTCCCTTTTACAAGTAAAGAAATTGAGCTGTTTGAACCAGATCCTGATTCTAGGGTTCATATTCACTCTATTGCCATTCAGAAGAATCAATATAATGAGATTAAATTGGAAAAAGATATAGGATGTGTTTTGGATAATATCTCCCTCCCCCTGTAGGTTGTTTTCAAACCCATAGGAGTAAAATTCAGCCTTTATTTTCTCAGTATGAGTATTGGCTGAATTCTGATGCTTTCACATGGTAAAATACATCTTTTAAGTAGTAATTATGAATATATGCTCCAAGAAAGCTTCTCCTTGTCTTTATATTTCAAAACAATTTGTGGCATCAGCCCCATACACAGTGATACACTATAACACCATACACAACCAAATTCATTCAGTGTGTTTTCGTAGGCATCACACTCTGCATCTCAGGATGGAATTGATGCTGCAAAGCCCCCTCCATTTTCACTTTCATTCTTCTCCCTAAACAATTTCATAGATTCTCTTGGCTTCTACTACCATCTGAATTTATATCTAATTCTTTCTTCCTCTGAGATCCAGGCTCAATCTCTGCTAACAGTCATTCCAAACCTGAAATAGACAAAACGAATTCATGCCCTTTCTCTGTTGTCTTCAGACCGTGATTGTATCTAATACCATATTCTACCACAGTGAAAGACAACAGTTGCTCATGCTCAAGATCTATATTTTCTTTTCATTTTTTCCCATACCTAATAAATCAAGTTCTCTATTAGTTGGTTTTCTATTGCTGTGACAAAATACCATGACCAGAACCAACTGAAAGGAAAGTCTATTTTGACTTATGGTCCCAGAAAGTTAAGAATCCATAATAGTGAGACCACCTGACAGCAGGCAGCAGTAGACGGGAACTGGTTAATCACATTTGACATCACTTTCTAGTTTAAAACCACCCGTTTGCTCTTCACAAAAAGAGTCCTTGACTGCTTACTTCTCTAGTGATACTCTCCTCTTTCATCTTTATGACTCAGCTGCACTAACTTTTCAGGTCCATCGATTAGGGACTTAGAACATCATGTTTCTTCATCTTCAAGAAACCTTCATTGCCTCTTACCCTGATGCTTTGACAAGCTGTGATTGTTTGAATAAGAATGGATGGAACTGGCTCATAAATTTGAAAGCTTGTTCACCAGCTGGTAGAACTGTTTGGGAAGGATGAGGAAGTGTGGCCTTGTGGGAGGAGATGTGTCAGTGGAGGTGGGCTTTGAGACTTCAAAAGTCAATACCACTCCCAGATAGCTCTCTCTGCCTCACAGTTGTAGATCAAGATGTGAGCTCTCAGCTGTTCCTTCACTCCACCATCATGGACTCTCAAAAACCATTAGTCAAATTAAATAGTTGTTTTATAAATGACCTTGGCCATTGGGGTTTTGTCACAGCAACAGAAAAGTAACTAAGATAGAAGTTAAGGTTTAAGCATCTTCAAAGTCTCACTTGAATTACATTTCTTTAAGAAAATCTTAGTACACACTGAAGAATAGTTCATAACTCAGGCTATAGAGTTGATGGCATGGCTGGCTGCTCCTCCAGAGGAACTGATTTCAATTCCAAACACCTACATGGCAGACTACAACCATCTCTAACTCCAATTTCAGGAGATCTGCTATCATCTTATGGTTTCTGGGGCACTAAGCACACACATAGTACCCAGATACACACGCAGGCAAAACACCATACATTTAAAATAAAACATTTAAAGAGGAGTTCATATCTCCCAGTCATGTGTTTCTTTGTCTATTGCTCATATACTGGAAACTATAGATGATATATTTCCACCACATGAAAATGTAAGCCTCATGTGTGCAGGCTTGGAATCTTTCTTGTTCTATCCTAGAGTTTAAAGCAGCTACGATACTTGGATGCTTTTTTCTGTTCGGCTCTTGCTTCCCATTTCATCCAGTTGAGTTACTCCACCCTAATCTGATTGTGTCTTCCATCCTGCTTTTCTTTCCAGGCCCAACCACAGATCCTCTCTTGTCTCTCCTGTTCTATTGTTGGATCCTGTCCCATCTCTTGGTTTGGTGTATTATATCTAGTCTCCTCTCTACTGTCCAGGTATTCTAAACCATCTCATCTTTCCTCTCCATCTATTTTGTTCTGTCCTATGGCTTCCACTCACTTGCACATCCTAGCATACCACCCGAGTGCAGTGACTGCTTACTGGCATCTCATTTCCTCATCCAGGCTTGCTGTCTTGTTCAAGTCTGTTTTACCTCACCTCCTCAGCTACTGAATTGGTTCCTCTCGGTCGTCCAGTCATTCCAGCTGGCCGCTCCTATTCACTTCCTGCACTGTTTCATCTCTAACCCCCTTTATTACACCATCTTCTCTCTCACTTGCTCTCTCTCTTTCCCTCCTTCCCCAAATTACCACATCTTCTCTCCCATTCAATTATAACTGCTTGTCTTCTCTCTCCTGCTCCATCCTAACTCACCTCTCCTCTTAAGTCGTGACATCCATGTCTCTCTGTTCTGTTACTCCAGACAAGTCCAAATTTTAGACTGACATCTGCTTTACTTGTTTCAATAAAGGTAGCTGTGTTTAGTCACATTTTTTTTTAATTTTCTCCAACTGCAACATACCTTTAAGAAAAATCCATTTTTCTTTAATATTTTCTTAGTTTCAACACTTTTAACCAATTGGCAACCATTTGCACAGTAAACTTATAGACTCCCAACATATCCACAAACAACTGGTACATGAAAACTAAAATATTGACTCCATTTCTCCTTGCAGGAGATCCTATCTCTTTACAGCCGTTCCTCATGGATATCCTGACACTGGGGATATAGTGTACTCTCCTTCCAATTCTGTGGTGGAAGCCAGCTGCCAACAGTTGTGGCAGTGGCTCTCTAGTCCTTTTTTTTTTTTTTTTTTTTTTTTTTTTTTTTTTTTTTTTTTTTTGCATTAAAGGTGTCCTAGCGCCATACCCAAAACTCAAAGAGAAAAATAAACCCTAAAAGTTACTGTGGCTTTTAAAACCTCCAAGGCCTCCTCCTAGAGCAACACAACAAAGAGAGCCTTGCTCTCACTGAAATTAAGCAGGTGAGGATTTAAGGGGACAGCAGCTATAATTAAAATTATCTGCTGATTTATTTTCATTATAATTCATCAATACAAGAGGAATTAGATTCTCAAACACTCATTATTAATGTTGCCTGAATAGTGAGGACAGCATATGATTCCTCAAGTCTGAAATGTCAGACAATGAGGAGGAAATAAGATAAATCTCTCAAATACCGCACAACTCCCCAAATCGGTGGGGCCCTAAAGAATGAAGCAGACCAGGGTTGTGACAGAAAGTTGAAGCATCCCCTTCTCCCCTCCTGAGACATATTTTACTAAGCTCTGTGCCTAAGAGTTAATTATAACACCCAGCAGGTGCTTCTCCTAGTGGAGGAAGAAGAAAAAAGGTGTAGAGAAGCAAGGAAGTGAGTAAAAGTCCTGCACGTGTTGGGGCCAAATGATGTTATGTCACCAAGATAGAATTTTCCCATTTATATCCAGCAACACAAGAACGCAAGTCTGGACATATTTCTGTCTCTCAGACTCATGTATTTTTCATAGTTCTGTGTGTCGTGGTTTTAGTTTATTGCTTCCTGGCTTTGGAAATGTCAATTTCTGGTATGTGCAATAGGACATTGTAGCAACATATCAAGCTGAGTGATGGGAAAGGGGAAGAAGAAGGGTGGGGGAAAGGTCCATCAAGTGAAGTGTGTCTGAAGGAGAATTATGAGAGCCTATGATCTTGCCTCTCAGAGTCAAAAACATAATATGACAGCAGTACACACCTAACATGGCAGAACAGGGAAGGGGGAAGCAAACTGTAAGCCAAGGCAAGACACCATGTGTTGGAAGAAGAACTGAGATCGCAATTAATGACTGACGTAAGAATGGATCCATAACTTTCCCCAGCAGTGATGATGGTGGGAGTCTCAGAGCAATTTAAAAGAAAACAAATACCAATTGGGTTTGCTGGATTTGAAGAAGCTTTATTGGTGTGCTGTCATGGCTGGACACCATAGAAACTAGGCTATGAATATCTTAGGTCCAGGTTTCAACTCTGTTACAAAATTTAAAGTCCTTTACGACCTCGTTAACTCCTTTGAAGATTCAGGAATCCCGGTACAGCTGTGACCTGCCTCCCTAATGGAGGAATGTGTACCTTAGCGCCCCCTAGTGACACTGTCCTGAGCGTTTGATTACAGAAGTGTGTGCAGAAAAGAGAAGGTATAGCAATTCACACATAATGATATAGTTTAACACAATAATGTACAATATGTAATTAACTTTTATGACCATGTAAGGTTAAAACAGTGTTAAATTTCTCCCAGATTTGTTTTCAATAGATAAAAAAATTACAAAGCCTCAGAAACATGTATTTGCTTATCTGTGAGGATAATGGGAGAAAAATTGCCAGCAAAAAGTGTTTATCAGGCTATTGAAGAGTGCATCCAAAATATATTCTATTTTGGAATAAGGCGGTCCTTCCAACACGTAAGTAGTCAGAAGGAACCTCCTGAGTACAAGGGAGCTCAGGTGAATTTCCTGTGTTCTCTGTTTAGACACCCCTTAGACAAGCAAACCCAAACGTGTTGTCTCCATCCTCCTTCAGTGTCTTTTCTCCTCGCCCTGCCCACGCTCCATGGTGTTCTCTGATGTCTACTATTGTGGTCCCTGCTGGTTGCCACTACTATGTTGTCATTGTCGTGTTTCAGGGTTCTCAAGATTGTAACTAATTAAAGGTCTGATACTTAGGCACACGGTCTGTCTCTTTTAGCTACTAATGTACTCTCTGCCTTGGTCTCATTCAGATTTTCTTCTTTCATCTTCCAGCTCCAAATAGATTTAATAAATAGTTATTATGTCTATAACAGTGATGAAATCTTCCAAAAGAGGTGTGAAAAGTGAGTTGTGAAAATCTCAGAATCAGAACAATTTTCTTGGTGGTATAGAGCCTAACACTGAGTAAGCTGCTTACTTGTGTGGGTCACTGCCATGAAGGTTAAAAAAGAAAAAAAAAAAACAACAACAACAACAAAATACCCTGATCACTTATTTCATAGCATTACATCCAAAGAAAATTTAAAAGCATAAAAGATTTAGCCTGCCGGCATGTAAAACACAAATTCTACATAACAGGATTATAAAATGGCCACCTCCTGAATTAGCAATTTAAGTCAGGAGGCGACAGTTGAAAATACCACGCCAGATCACAGGGGCAGTCAGAGTGAGTAGATTTCCTGTCATATTCGGCAACAGCTGTGCCTGTATCAAGTTAGCCAAATCCAATTTCTGCCTTTCAAGGGCACGTGTGGGGGCCACCCACCCACCTTCTCTGTCTACGGGGAGAGTTTTGTGGACAGCATGCCTTCCCTCCCACCTTAAGTAAAAGTATGTAGTACCCACCTCATTGGAGCTACAGCTAGCCTTGAGCATTTGCCCATGCCCTAGGAACTTGTGTTTGTATCTCCTCCTTCCATGATGCAGTAGAAACATGCATGGGGCATCACACAGCAGCCTGTTGCCCCTGCTGTGGAAACATGAGTGGGAGACATCCACGGCAAATCCTCCAGAAAGGGAGCAGAGTTTTTATCCATTCTAACCCCGCCTTGCCTCACTGCTTTGCCCATCACCACTGCCTAACCTAAGATTTCGCTTTCTCCTTCGTGTTCAGACTTTTCAGACTTCAAAAGAATCTATCACCCATCTTTCTAACACCCAGCCTTGCCTAGGAATTTTATCTTAATATCCATCACTCGGTGCTTCCAATTACAGCAGGCAGAGCTGAAGTTCAATCCAGACTCCTTCATGGCTCCAAGCACTAACAGATCAATTAGTCCTCCTCCCCTCACGTCAGGCTCATCCTGTCAAAACAGCTTTATAGGCACGAGAGTAAGTAGGAACCTGGCTTTGAATTCTGTGATGAATGATACAACATCCAAGCCGGAGCAACAGCCTCTGAAAGCCCTGGATCCCCATCCCCTATCAAATGCCTATAAAGAACCCTAGATCATCCTCTGTCAAATTATTTATAGGTGGCAAGAAATATTTCTAATTATATCCATTCACAGCCACAGTCAGTGAATATTGTGCAAAGAGATTGCCAAAAATGGTTTGGCCAAGTAGGTCCCCAGCTAGGACAGCTGAGGTGGCTGCTGTGTTTGCAGAACGGTCTCTATAAAAGTGGAGCTGGGGTGCCTCTGTCCCGTCCTTCCTCAAATCCTTAAAGGTATGTATGTGTGGCAGAACACACGGCTAGCTCTGCACCCTGATGTGAGTGAGTTCTCATTTAAGGGAGATTGCTATCCCTCCCCAAGCTTTACTGTCAACATTCCTGAGAAAGACATTGCATACAGTACAGTTCTAGTATTTGTGATTAAATGGGGGGAAAAAAAAAGAAAGAAAAGAAAATGCCCAGCATCTCTGTTTTTTTCTTTCAACAGTACTTGACTGCCTCAAGCTTGCCTCCTTCTTCATCTGGTAACACAAGAGGTAAGAGAAATTTATTACTACCCTCCAAAGAACAAAGGGCTCTCTCTAGTGTTACAGTTTAATGAGTGACTATTTATTTTCTAGTTTATAATTGGGCATAGGAGCAACTGGTCTTTAAAATCAGCTTCTCATAAAACTTTGACTTTACTCAAACAGAATTTTATGCAATTTCTCTTTTACATTTTGTTGGAACTTCATTAAGAAGGCAACCCTCATGAATATTGAATATTGAATGTGAACAGTTTAACCAATAAAAGAAGCTACATGCTAAAATAAAAAGTACTCTTCCAGAAGTCAAAATTTCCAGGTGCCAGTGCAAGCTTTTCACTGACTCCAGCTCCCAGGGTCAAGCCTGCTAACTTTTCCGTGTCTTCAAACACATGTGTTGCAAGGGAATTAACACCAGACCTGGATTTAGATAGCCGAGCTCATAGCTCTCCACTGTCACTTACCACCTTGGTGATCCTAGATGACCCTTTACCTTGCTGGACCTTAGTTTCCTCATCAGTAAAACCAGAAGGACAGATTCCAGTCAGCTGCTAACGTCCCCTGGCTCTTACTATCTAGAACCTAAGCCCATAGTTGCCATGGTTGCCAAGGACTCTTCCACCAAATCAAAGCACTCAATGGGTCCCCCCATAGTATGCAAGTGCAGAGGTGTGATTAAGAATCTCGGGAAGAACATATAGAATAAAGAAAACCTACCATGTGTTACATAATTGATTTAAATGAGTTTATATTTAACATAATAGGTAATAACAATTTAGAAAAAAAGGTAGAGAATGTATTGCTTCCAAGGAAATAAATGTCACTGGTTGACACTGGAGGCAATTACTACTGTGTGGACAGATCCCAACACCACACACCAAACCAGAGGCTTCTTGAAGGCTTGTGACAAAGGTGACAAAAGACCACTGAGACAGGAGTAGAGAGATGATGTCCTTTCAGGATCTACTGCCTAGCAGCAATCATTAAGGTACAGCGTGTAGCTGATTTTAAAGTGCTTCATGGAGAAACGCAAAAACAATGTCATAAAATAGCATTTGAAGAGACAAATGCTAATATCCAATGTTTCAATATCTGCCCCTTGAAAACATGTCTTAGCTTCCGTGTCTCACCATAAGTCTTTCACTGATTCTAAGTAAGCTACAGTATGTGGGAGATTTCATATCCAACTCCAAATTGAGAAGATCACTGTGTATAACAAGAGACCAAGACTCTTTCTGGAAAGTCTACAAAAGGTTAAGCTTGTTCTTGTCATCATTGACCCTAGCAACCAACATACTGCTCTCTGTACCATCCCCTCCTCCACTCCACGGAGGCTTTTACTCTGGCCAGACAAGGAGTTGTATTTGACCAGGAATTGTCAGTTGATTTTAAAAAAAATGTCAGTTAGTTTTGGCTTGAAACTTCATACTGGCTGTTAGTCTCAGGAGAGAAATTAGAAATGTGATGTTTTCAAAGAGGAGGCAGGAGAAAGAGAGAGATGTCATAAGCCTAACACAGTAAGGGCCAATCTGGGATGCTGAAACCAGTGAAAACTCAGGGAAGTGCAGACTAATGTGACCACCAGGGAGTCTTATTAAAATCCAGGTACCTGGTTTTCTCAAGTAATCCTTTGGAGTTATTTTTGCTTGGATAACAGTGACAACTTGTGCAGAGTTTAAAAACTGACAGAAGGGACTTGGCTTTGCCCAGGAACAAGATAGTCTGTTGTTATTCACAGCTTTCCTTGTGCTAATATTTTATTAATATCCATCATGTTTATTTTTTCCTTTACTTACCTAATAGTTGCCAGTTAACTAGGAGTTTATATGTATTAAATATTCAACCTGAGTTTAGATTTTCTTCTTACATACAAACAATAATTTTTACACTCAGTTTTTTTTTTTTTACACATAGTTTGTGATAGATAGAGGAAAATAGCTAAAAAAAATTTTTTTGAGACAGAATCTATTATGTAGCTCTGGCTGTCCTGGAACTATGTAGACCAGGCTGATATCAAAGAGCTTTGTCTGCCTCTGCCTCCCAAGTGCTGGGATTAAAGGTGTGTGCCTCCGCACTCGGCAATATTTGGGTTTTTAAAAAAAGATTCATTAACACGATAAGGTTAGAAAAACTATTTTCCATTTCTTTGTATCACCACAATGTCAAACAAACAAACAAACACATAGGACAGATGGGTAGGGAAAGGAAATGGGGTAAAAAACAAACAAACAAACAAACAAAAACCGAAAAGCACAGAAACAAAGATTCTCAACACTCTTGTAGCCTGACAAGTGCAGTTGGATGGGTATCCATCCCTCCACATCTCTCGACTGTGGTTTACAATAGGGAAGGAAGAACAAAAGCTTAACGTCAGGAAAATTAAATGGCCCACACAGGGCTGTTAGGTACCCTTGTCTTCGCTTAGCTGCCCGGCACAGTCCACAGGAGGAAGAGGAGA